>NC_133412.1:154665000-155988750 GCF_049350105.2 Macaca mulatta | reverse complement strand
ATAAACATCATTTGGAAAATAGGGCAAAAGCCAAAGTTTTAGTAATGCATAATTTTTCAGAAACTCAATCCACTTCCTTCAAAGTCAGAGGTTAGTATATATGTAGTCTTGCTTTCCCATAAACCCCACCAAAATGATTCCTGACCCTGAGAAATATGGCTTTTTAAATACAATGTCCACACTGGTAGCCTCATGACCAAAGCTGGAGTTTGAAGGAGCTTTTTATTTGGAGATCATCTTACAAGGTTCTGAAAGGCAAATGACCACTTTGACATAAGGTAAATTAACATTAAAAGCATTCAGACAAAAGAATGAGAAAAGGTGTGAAATAATAGTGAGAATGAATATTAGGTTAGTGGAAAGGAGAGGTGTGGCAGATTGAAAACTCAAAGTATCTTTAGTTTGTTATTTAACTGCACCTAATTTGTTTTACATACACATAAACATATAAAAAATAATGCACCAAAAGAAGTAAAAGCAGTTACATTGGAAAGATCTATTTAAGAATTCCAGCGTCATCACTTGCAGAAATTCCTCGGGGACACTTTGTTCAGGTAAATGAACAAATTTTCCCTCTAATTTAGATTCATGTCTTGCTTTTGATCTAATATAACACTTTTTTGTAGGTTAGGTTTTTAAGAGTAGCTTTAATTTTTTTTTTTTTTGAGACGGAGTCTCGCTCTGTAGCCCAGGCTGGAGTGCAGTGGCCGGATATCGGCTCACTGCAAGCTCTGCCTCCCGGGTTTACGCCATTCTCCTGCCTCAGCCTCCCGAGTAGCTGGGACTACAGGCGCCCGCCACCTCACCTGGCTAGTTTTTTGTATTTTTTAGTAGAGACGGGGTTTCACCGTGTTAGCCAGGATGGTCTCGATCTCCTGACCTCGTGATCCGGCTGTCTCGGCCTCCCAAAGTGCTGGGATTACAGGCTTGAGCCACCACGCCCGACCAAGAGTAGCTTTAATTTTTAAAGTTACCTGTGTAGGTGTGTGTTTCAGAGAATCCTATTCCATGTTAAAGGGCAATATAATGTGTTAAGGAGACTTAATTTATAGAACTTCTCTATAAGTCAACAGATATATACATAAGCATGTAAATTTTCCCATGGAAAAGCAATTCAAAGATATTAAGCTTCACTTAATATTCCAACTGTAAACATTGTCTAAAGACCATACTTATGGTGATTCTTTAAGAGTTTTCTTCGTTTGCTATTGACAAGCATGTTGTCCATTTTGAGTTCTTCATATGGTCCTTATATAAAAGCAATAACTAGATATTTAAACAGGTTATGTTTACACAAATAAAAAAGCCATAAAGGAATGTATACTCCCAACTAGTTGAAAGGTAAAAGTTGAAGGCCTTTTAATAATTAGTCCTTAATGATATAATACTGGATATAATCTTATACTTTCATCACATGCCTTGCTAATTCCTACTCTGATGTGTAAAAATGTTAACTATACTATTTTAACTATTACGACTGGGTGCGATGGTTCACACCTGTAATCTCAGCACTTTGGGAGGGCGAGGTGGGCGAATCACTAGGTCAGGAGTTTGAGACCAGCCTGGCCAACATGGTGAAACCCCATATCTACTAAAAATACAAAAAATTATCTGGGCATACTGGCGGGCACCTGTAATCTCAACTACTCGGGAGGCTGAGGCAGGAAAATCGCTTGAACCGGGAGGCAGAGGTTGCAGTGAGTCGAGATCATGCCACTGCACTCCAGCCCTGGAGACAGAGCCAGACTCCATCTCAAAAACAAACAAACAAAACAAACAAACAAACAAAAAACTATTACATGTGTTTGAATTGAAGCATAAAATATGTTTTAGAGCAGGGCGTGGAAAAATTATTTTAACCCAGCAAATAGTAAATATTTTAGGCTTTTCGGGCCACGGGATCTTTGTGGCAACTGCTCAACTCTGCCATCATACTGTACAAACAGTCAAAGGCAACATATAAATGAATGAATGTGGCTCTGCTGGAACAGAACTTTATTTACAAACATAGGTGAGAGACCAGATTTGGTCTGAGGAGTGTAGTTTGATGACCCATTATTTACCAAGTGAAAAGAGCAGTTTGTAAATAACTTCTGCTGTGAAAAACTTGCAAATATACAGTACTTCTTTCTAGATTTGGTGAATTAAGGTTTTCTCTTTAGATTTTTTGTATCTGCTCTGGTCATGCTGAAGATAGATTATATTATGACATCATTTCCCACAATTATTCTCCAGGAGTATCTTCAATGTGTCCTTATTTTGTTTTATGTTACAATTTTGCTCTTTTTTTAATTGATACATGATAATTGTACATATTTATGGAGTACCAGTGATGTTTTGATACATGTGTACAGTAAGTAATGATCAGATTAGGGTAATTAAGATATCCATCACTTCAAACATTTATCATTTCTTTGTGTTGAAAACAGTCCAAATCTTCTATTCTAGCTATTTTCAAACATATAACCCATCATTGTTAACTATAGTCACTCTACTGTATTATTGAACACTAGAATTTATTCAGTCCTTCTAGCTGTGTTTTTGTACTCATTAAATAACTTCTCTTCCAAACCCCTCCCTCCTTTTCTTTCCAGCCTTTGGTAACCAGCATTCTACTCTCAACGTTTTTGGCTCCCACATAAAAGTAAGAACATGCAATATTTGTTTTTCCGTGCCTGGCTTATTTCACTTAACATAATGTCTTCCATCCCTGTTGCAGCAAATGACAAAATTTCTTCTTTTTTACAGCTGAATAGTATCCTATTTTGCATATATACCACATTTTAAAACTCCACTTATCCATTGATAGACACTTACCTTGATTTCATATCTTGGCTATTGTGAATAATGTTGCAATAAATATGGGAGTGCAGATATCTCTTTGATATAAAGATTTCTTGTCTTTTAGATATATACCTAGTAGTAGGATTGCTGAGTCCTATGTTAGTTCTATTTTTAGTGTTTTGAATAACCTTCATACTGTTTTCCGCAGTGGCTAACCTAATTTATACTAATTTACATTCCCATCAACAATATACCAATGTTCCCTTTCCTCTGCATCCTCATCAGCATTTGTTATGCTTTGTCAGTTTAATAATAGCCATTCTAAGTGGGATGACATGACATCTGATAGTAGTTCTAATTTGCATTTCCCTGATGATTAGTGATGCTTAACATTTTTTTCATATATCTGTTGCCCACTTATATGTCTTCCTTTGAGCAATGTCTAGTCAGATCATTTGTCTACTTTTTAATCTGATTATTATTATTTGCTTTTTTGGTATCAAGTTCCTGATATATTTTGCTTATAAGTCCCCCATCAGCTAAGTGGTTTGCAAATATTTTCTTCCATTCTGTGATCATCTCTTCATTCTGTTGATTGTTTCCTTTACTGTGGAGCAGCTTTTTAACTTGATGTAATTGCATTTTTGCTTTTGTTGCCTGTGCTTTTGAGGTCTTAACCAAAAGATCTTTGCCTAGACTAATGTCCTGATGTGTTTCCCTAATGTTTTCTTCTAGTAGTTTCATAGTGTCAGGTTTTACATTTGCTATTTCATTCCATATTGACTTGGCTTTTGGGAATGCTGAAAGGGGTCTAGTTTCATTCTTCTGCACATGAATATCCAGTTTTCCCAACAATATTTATAGAAGTGATTGTCTTTTTCCCAAAGCATGTTCTTGGCACTGTTGCCAAAAATGAGTTGGTGTGAGTGTGTGGATTTATTTCTGGATTCTCTAATATGTTCCCTTGGTCTATGTGTCTGTTTTTATCCTAGTACCATGCTGTTTTGGTTACTATAGCTTTGCTGTATATTTTGACGCAGGTAGTGTGATGCTTCCAACTTTGTTCCTGATGCTCAGGATTATGTTGGCTATTCAAGGTCTTTTGTAATTCCATATAAATTTTATAATTTTGTTCTATTTCTGTGAAGAATATCATTGGTATTTTGGTATTGAGTCTGTAGATTGCTTTGGATAGTATGGACATTTTAATGTTATTAATTCTTCCAATCCATGAACATGAGCATGAGATAACTTTCCTTTTTGTGTGTCCTCTTAAATTTCTTTCATCAGTGTTTTATAGTTTTCATTGTAGAGCTTCTTCACTTCTTTGGTTAAGTTTATTCCTACGTATTTTATATTTTTGTTATTAATGTAAATAGAATTACTTTTCTGATTTCTTTTTGAAGTTGTCTGTTGTTGGTGTATAGAAATGTTGCTGATTTTTGTATATTGATTTTGTGTCCTGCAATTTTACTGAATTCATTCTTTGGTTCTAACAGTTTTTTTGGTAGAGTCTTTAGGTTTTTCTTAAGATAGGATCATGTCATCTGTAAAAAAGGGTAAGTATCCTTCTTCCTTTCCAATTTAGATGTCCTTTATTCTCTCTTTTCCCTAATTACTCTGGCTGGGACTTCCAGTACTGTTTTGAATAAAAGCAGTGAGAATAGGCATCCTTGTCTTCTTCCAGATCTGAGAAAAAAAGCTCTCATTTTTTATTGTTCAGTATCATGTTAGTTGTGGGTTTGTTCTACATAAATGACCTTTATTATTCTGAGGTATGTTTCTTCTATACTCAATTTGTAGAAAGCTTTTGTAAAATTCAACATGAAAGAATCTTGTATTGAATGCTCTTTCAGCATCTATTGAAATGATCATGTCTTTTGTTTTTAAATCTGTGTACAATTATCTTACTTTTATGATTGGATTTGTAGCATCTCTATTGCATTTTAGGTAAAATGCAGGTATCTTTATTGCTTCAGCATTGTCGTAGAGATACAATTTCAATTCCATATTATATATCTTAAATGTTTTTACCATTTTTGAAATGAGAACCAAATATAATCAAGGTTTTTGCTACAATTACAGCATTCAATGACTGCCCCTTTGCAGTCTCTCTGTCCTTTGGATATGAGCCAGGACAATTAACAAGTTGTTTTTCTACATGGATGAAACTGGAATCTAACAAGTTTAGGATGCCTTGCCATGGCCACTCACCCTGTTAGTTCAAAGCTTTCCAGTAGTTTTATCCTCTGCTTTATCTAGTGCTGGATTTCCATTATTTTTCACATATATTTTCACTTATCTCTCTATATTAACATGCATCTAAGTGTGTAAATGAAAGTGATTACACAGAATCCCTGGCCCATGTCCAAGCCTTAAGAACTTTCTCAAGCAGAAGACATATTCTACCTCAACCTTATCAATATGGTGCTAAAAAATAAATGAATGCCTATAGATACCAAGTTACTGTCCTTTCCACAGTATAACACAAATCCCCTTTCCCCTGTATTTTCTTTATTTGGGAGGTCCAATTGCCTCCCCTCAACGTTGGTCCTCCATAAGAGTAAATAATGTTTCAGTATCTCTTTAATTTCAATCAGGTACTATATCATAAAGCAGAACTAACATTAAACTGAAAATTGACTATTTTGCTTCTCTCACTGATAACTCCACCCCAAGACCACACCTGCATGCTTTACAGGCTCCTCTTATTTCAAAGGAGGTGGAAAAGAGGAGGGAAGGTTGAGGATTTTCCATCATGGGAATTATAACAGTATGTTTTGTTTTGTTTTGCATTTTTTTAAAACCAGGTGTCACTGTGTTGCCCACACTGGAGTGCAATGGTGCAATCGCGGCAACCTCAACCTCCTTGTCTCAAGTGATCCTCCCACCTTAGCCTCCTGTCTGGGACCACAGGTATGTGCCACTATGCCCAGCTAATTTTTGTGTTTTTTTGTAGAGACAGGGTTTCATCATGTTGCCCAGTTTGGTCTTGAACTCCTGAACTCAAGCAATCTGCCCACCTCAGCTTCCCGAAGTGCTTGAATTACAGGTGTGGGCCACTATACTTGACCTTATAAAAACCTTGTAACAATTTTTTTTCTTTTTAACAAAAAAATGAGAATATTTGCAACCTAAAAGAAAGTCTTTATAATTCACAGTTCAAGAATGAGGAATGGAATTAGTGGTGCTTATATGGTCTTTCTTTTACTTAATTGCTGGTTCAAGAAAGTTTTTGCCCTGGTGGTTATAATACACTAGAGCTAATCCCTGGACAACAAAAATAGATCTATAAACATGGCATCATGGTGTGGCTGACCTGGGCCTTAATTCTTAATTAGTCATTTATCAGTCAGTTGTGTGGCTATAAGGAAAACATAATTCATTGCAATATAGGTTGCATTTTGTAGAAAGAAATATAACAATATCTACTCTACTTTCATTGTGGTGTTTTATGGGCAAAAATATGATACTGCAATTTAAAGGATAGAGTCAAGGATAAAAAGTGAAATGATTACGGAAATGTATAGCATACAACACAGTTTTCAATTTATGCCATTCTAAAAATCTGGGGCTTCTTTGAGGTTCATCAAGGCTTGCAGGTGGTATGGGAGAGTTAAGGTCAGGTATTAGGATCCCTAGTCCCCACTCAAACAAAGTATCTCAGTATCAGTCTCATGTTTGGGGGTACTTATTAAGAGTTTGCTTCCCAAATGGGCATCTATTACATTAAAAAATTAAAAATCATTTAAGAAACAAAAACTTATTATGAGTTAGCAAATCCGTATTTGAGTAAAAGGTTCAGAACTTACTAGCTATGTTACCTCGAATCTATCTAAAAGTGGTTCTTTCCCATGTGAACCCTATAACCACTGATAGTTTAGCTCAGAATGCATTTTTCCCAACTGTAAAGTGTTTTCCCCTACAGTTTTAGGCTCAAATTTTTACTGAGCAGTCTGTCTATTTTTTTTTTTTTTTTTTTTTTTGCCAGTTTCTTCTTTGTCTAAGGTAAGTCTACATTTCTGAAGCTCCATGCACTCTTACCTGTGGACACACACATACATACACTCATGGAAGAGGCAGCTTTAATCTTATTTGTGAAGTAGTAATATTTGTAATGAACTTTACCACCTTCTGGAGAAAGTTTTTCAGAAATATTATTAGATTATGCATAGAGTGTAGGGAGAAGAAAGAGAGATCAGACTGTTACTGTGTCTATGAAGAAAAGGAAGACATAAGAAACTCCATTTTGATCTCTTTTTGTATCAATCATATGGATTAATCATATTGATTAAATACAAAAAAATTGTTGTAAGGAAATAAATATGAAGTCAATTAATTCACGTCAAAAGTAGCTTTACTTCAATATGCATTATGTAGTTGCTGATATAGACTTTACACCTTAATCTTGAGAGGCAGGGTCGGCAGGCATTTTTCTCATAACAAGTTATCTAATCATTTTGAGCTCTATACAACATAAACGTGATTAGATCATCATTTCTTTAAAAATTTTGCATTGTTTCTAAGCAAAATGCACGTCTTTTATCTATAAAGATCAGATTATTTCCTTCTAGGCAGAGGGTATTTAATTTTGTCATGAATTTGAAACAAATTCTACAAACAGTGAAGCTAATTACCAGAAAGAATTGCTAACACTGAGTGCTTATTATAGACTGGTTACTATGTCCGGCAACTTACATGGATTATCTCATTTAATCCTTGCAGAAGCTCTGTCAGATGGATATTATTACTATCATTTTACAGAAAGGAAACAGGTTGGAAGCTGTTAAAAAAAGTTAACCAACATCTCCCATCTTGAAGGAAGTGGGAGTGGGAAACCTCCATCACCACTGTGCTTTCAGAGCTTGTACAAGGACTTTTCTGACATTTAATTGTTTTTATATCCAGTAACTTGACACAGTGGGATATGTCACATCAGAAGTTCATTTTATCCAACATCAGGGAGTTACACTTCTCAAAATTAGATGTCTCATGACTAAAAGACTGCAATCTCTCTATTGCCGTTGTGAACACTGGTAACGACTGAAGCTTTTCTGGCAAAAATTACTCCTGCATCCAGCCAGAGCATCAGAGAACTGAGAGATATGTCTTTGATGTGACTATATTGTCCTCTCAGAGAGTTGATTTCCCTGAAGTGGGGTGTTATGTTGTGTCTATAGCTTATAAAGTTATTTCATGTATTGTATAGATGAACATAGGGATGGAGGATACTTTATCTCACTGTCTCTTTCCTATAAAGGGGAAAAATGTTATTAAGACTTCAATATCAAAAAAATCTGCATATACTGAGTAGCAACTGTGGGTGGGTATGTTTTTGTGTGTACATGGGAATATATGTGTGCATGAGAATATAAGTAAATATGTGAAAGTCAGAGAGAATATATGTGTGTGTGAAACTATATGTGTCTAATTATTAGTGGATGTGTTCTAAACAACATGGTCAATCTCAAAACTAATTATATGTTTAACTTGGATTTGGCTACTAAGTTACTCAGAGCCAGATTTTTGTTTAATGTGCAGTAACTGTACTCTAACACATGATATAAATTTCATGAACTAGTTTTACCTTTACTTTTTCTCACAAAATAGCTAACGTTATTTGCCTAATTTATCCTGATTTTCTTATATATTTTTAATTTAATGTGTTGTCTTGATTGTTGTAATGAATCTTACATTTTTTAATCTCTGGGTGAAAAAGTTGACTTCTAACTGAATAAATAATTAGAGATGCAGCATTCACTTTAAAATTAAAATAATAAAATACGCTGGAAAGACAAATGAAGCAGTTGAAATTCTTTTGTAAATAATTAAACTTTATTGTATTGTACAGAATCATTGCTTCACAATTCTTGGATACATTGTGACACTGTATTCACAACTTTAGGACACATTCTTGGTCTACAGCCTTTATTCAACATAATAAAAATAAACATTAATTAGTGTTCACCACACCTCTGGTGCTGTTCCAAGTGTCCTCTATGAATTTACAATCCTACGAGGTAGATACTGCAATTATCCCCATTTTAAAGATAAAGAAACTGAGACACAAAGGCATTCTAATAACTTCTCTAATTTCAAAAAGCTGACACTTAATGAAGCCATGAAGCCATGATTCAATACCAGTGTTATTAGTTTCTTTATATGACTTTGTTACTTCTACTTGTTATTTTTAAAGCAAAGGTTAACTTTTCCTTTTTACTATAATTTTTATTTTATCATTACAGAATTATAGGGTTTTTTTGGTTGCCTTTTTTTTTTTTTTTGAGATGAAGTGTCTCTCTGTTGCCCAGGCTGGAGTGCAACGGCATGATTTTGGCTCGCTGCAACTTCTGTCTCCCAGGTTCAAGCAATTCTTCTGCCTCAGTCACCCAAGTAGCTGGGACTACAGGCACACACCACCACATCCAGCTAATTTTTGTATTTTTAGCAGAGACAGGGTTTCACCCTGTTGGCCAGGCTGATCTCGAACTCCTGACCTCATGATTTGCCCGCCTCGGCCTCCCAAAGTGCTGGGATTACAGGTGTGAGCCACCATGCCTGGCCAGGACTACAGGTTTTTGAGTTTAATTTCAAGTGTATATTTCAATAATGATATTCGAATATGCCATCCTAAGTCTTATATTCTAAGTATACATCAATTAGATTGAAGCAAAACATTTTTCCCCTTTCACCAAAGATACCTTATTTAATTTTAGAGGCTGAAATAAAATAGACCCCAAATGGCATGCATAGAATGTTTGTAGTACTACTATTTGTAAACGTCCAAACTAGAAACGATTCAAATGCCCATAAGTGATATAATTAAAAAACCAAAATATGACATATTCACATATTAGAATTCAATAAAATCCATGACCTACAACTACACCCAAAAATACGAATGCATCTAACATGAAAAAGAAGCCTTATCAAATAGTATATACCTTTATTTCTATTTTCTTTTTGAAGGATGAAATGAAGTAAAGCCATTAAAGATCAAAATAATGGATACCTTTGAGTTATTTACTATAAAGTGTCAAGAAGGAGGCATCTGGGGGTTCTGGTAGCATTCGGTTTCTTAGTCAGGTTACTAGTTAAAAGGGTTCTTCATTTTGCAAAAGTTCTTCAGGCTTTACCTTATGGAATGTATACTTTTATTAGTGCATATTTTAGTTCAATAAAATATTAAAGAAACAAAGTGACATTTTCTTAAACTCCATTTGATTCAGGCATTTTCTCCTATTTGGAACTAACTAACTTAAATAGGCATTCAAATTTGTTGTGCTGTGAAGTAAAAGTCTTAATGAGTGTGCTGATTGTGAGAGACTTCTGAGAAGGTGAAGACTTGGGAAGCCACTTCTCTAGTTAACAGTCATGAATGCAGCTCGGTTCTGAAGCCAGAGCTAACAGTAGTGTCTGGAGAGAGAAGAGAGACAAGGAGTGATTACTGTTGGCCTCTAATGACTTATGTGATGGAGGTAGTGAAATTAGGGCCTAAGCAAACACGCTCTTCTGCTTTTTTGCTTCTTGCCCTTCAAAGCAAAAGGTTAAATTCAAGAGTCCTGTGCATCTACATGACACACTCAAATTGCCCCTCCAGCCTGAAGGAGAGGAAGTTGCATTGACTCCCTGACATTAAATGAGGCTCTGATGGTTACACAACCTCCTTTTCCTCTTTCATTCGTAGAGAAAAGGCCTCAAAATGAATTAGTGAGTTACCTGCCATCCCTTTTGGCAAGGCCAAATATAGCTAGCTCAACTGTTGCACAAGTGAGAATTTAAGCCATTTCATTGCATGTTGACCTCTGGTGGAATACTGGGGTGTAAGGGATCACATTACTGTGATCGACAGTATAAATCAGGCCCTTTGTTTGAGTTCCAAGGCAACAAACAACAGAGGAACACTGACTCGCTGCCAGATCTTTGAGAATGACTTTAGGATTACTAAAAACAAAGTCACATTTTCTTAATAAAAAAGATCTTAAATATTATAAAGAAAGGACCAGCAGTCCAAGAAATAATGGACCAAGAAGATGATCACAATGTTTAAATAATCACTGATTATACAATATTCAAAGAAATTTGAACAAAAGAAAGAATAAAATATCTATACATTGGTCAATTTTATATATTTGGTAAAAAAAAAAAGGAGAGTTATGAACATGTGCTGATACAGAAAAGATATGTATTGTAAAAAATTAAATTTAAAAAAAGTAAAAGAAAAAAAGAGGGGTACTGGGAAGTGAAGGCATTGTGTTAAAAAACTAAATTGATCCTGTAATCCCAGAACTTTGGGAGGCCGAAGCAGGCAGATCACGAGATCAAGAGATCGAGACCATCCTGGCCAACATGGTGAAACCCCGTCTCTATTAAAAATACAAGAATTAGCTAGGCATGGTGGTGGCTGCCTATAATCCCAGTTACTCAGGAGGCTGAGGCAGGAGAATCTCTTGAACCTGGGAGGCGGAGGTTGCAGTGAACAGAGATCACACCACTGCACTCCAGCCTGGCCGAGAGCGTGAGACTCTGTCTCAAAAAAAACAAACAAAAAACTAGATTTATTATATATATATTTCCTACTCTCCTTTGAGATTTGTTCTGAGAGAGTTATCTTTCCCAGCTAATTTTAAAAATAGTCCACAAACTTGTAGCTGGAGTGCAGTGGCGCTATCTCGGCTCACTGCAAGCTCCGCCTCCCGGATTCACGCCATTCTCCTGCCTCAGCCTCCCGAGTAGCTGGGACTACAGGCTCCCGCCACCTCGCCCGGCTAAGTTTTTGTATTTTTAGTAGAGACGGGGTTTCATCGTGTTAGCCAGGATGGTCTGGATCTCCTGACCTCGTGATCTGCCCACCTCGGCCTCCCAAAGTGCTGGGATTACAGGCGTGAGCCACCGCGCCCGGCCGATAATGCAGGCATTTCTACAATCACTTTTTATCAGTCAAGCTATCGATTGAAATTCCCAGCTTGACTCAGTGTTAAACTCTTCCTTCTTACCCAGCTCGGACCCCGTTCGGACCGACAGTGGAGCTGGATGGGAGGTCCTGCTGCTCTTCTGCTCTCTCCCTGCACACCTTTCACAACTTCTGGCTGCAGTGTGGAGGGCAGCAGGGGATGAGGGATAGTGATATATGCAGTACCGTGGACTTGGGTGATGGTGTAATTTTACCATTTCTCAGGCCCCTGAGCATCCTGAAATACTCCTGCAGTATTTATCTGCTGGGTTACCTTGCACTTCAGGAAAGACCAATTTTATAGGACCCTAGGTGACCCTAAGCCAATTATCTCACTTGAGTGCCCATCATTGCCAAAGAAATCTCTTCTTCAATATCCTGACAATATTCTCTTCACTTTCTCAACCCTTCTGTATTCTCTAGGTGGGTAATGGGGTTCCTGCTTCTAGCCTATATGTAGTGGTAGTTGTGTTTGTATTATACTGACTTGAATATTCTATCTAGCCTCTATTGTATGAACAACTCATCAGAAACAGAGGCAGAGAAAAGCCAATGCTAGTATATCTGCTTGGGTAAAAATAATTGGCTATGTTATTCCACTACAAAGCTTTGTGGTTACACTCTTAATATTTGTTACATGAGTCATGTTGGACAAAGGTGACAGTACCCAGGATAACTTTTACTCTTTCTTTAATGTAAGTTTGAACTTCTAAAATTATTTTTTAACCTTGAGTATCTGTTATTTTAAGTATCATCATCATCATTACCATCATCTTCATCATCAACATCATTACCATCATCTTCATCAACATTTCTCAATAAAAATAAATTGATTAATGCAAATATAATACCACAGCATTTCCAGCAATTCTTATACTTTAGGCCTCAAAATTATGCTAATGTTCAGAGCTTCTATCCCTGGGCTTGCTTGGTGAAGGACTGCAGGGCTGTATAGTGTGTTTCTCTGATCTTCCTCCAGGTTAGCAACTCCCCTTTCACTCTTCATGAGAACCACCAAGACAACCGATAGTAATAGTATCTCTCTTTTCCCCTCTTGGATGACATGTTCCTCTTCCTCTGTTGCATTTCTTGCCTTCTTCACCCGACATTCTCATTCAACCAATTCCAGCAACTCGCTTTCACATCTTACTCACTCTTAGGTAAATCAAACATCCTGCAAACACTTTAAGCTGGTCAAAGATATTGATTGAGATTCCTAACTTGACTCAGTGTTAGCCAGGTTTTGTAACTCTGGAAAATGTATGAAACTCCATGGGACCTCGTGAGATGTAATAGAAATAATATCAATAATGTAGTTACATGTGGCAAGCACTGTTCTAAGCACTTTTCTTATACTGCTCATTTAATCCTCATGTCAAACCTGTGAGGAAATAAATTATTTTCATTTCATAGGAGAGATCAAGGAATAGAGTAGTGATGTACTTTCCCCAAGATCATAGAGCTTGTAGGCAGAAGAGATTCCCAGCAGATATAGGCATCTGCTACAGACCACTTTCTTTCCACATTGACGTCATACTGTCACTCAACATAGGGACACTGTGAATGTGCTTTCCCTAACAATAAGGAGACATGTAATGAGTATTTAATTCAATGACACCAAAGAATGGCATACCTTTGTGATTAATATTTTCCTTAAATTACATATGTAAATATATCAAGTCTTTAAAAAGCCAATGAATCAATAATAAGTAGCAGTTTCCTGACTCTAAGTTTATATCTCTTATTCTACAGAATGACTAATTGCACAGCACATGAATAGCATATGTAGATTTGAATCATCGAGACCTATAGTTTCAGTGATAATCTGACATGAAAAATGTTCCCAAAAGTTTGACATCATCACAAATAGGGTTTCCTTTAAATCATTGATGGTAAAACAATATTTTTATAAACATTTTTCCTAATTGTGTTTCAATTTTTCATAAATAAGCAAAATTACTGTGATGATTTTTGCATTTATGTGTTACTGACGTATTCTTTACTTCGTTACTGAGCTCAACCCTTTCAAACAATGTCATTGAGCAGATCAATTATTTCATCTTAATCTACTTTTACTCCTCTTGACTGCTTTACCTATCTGTCCTATGTTTTTCTCTCTGACTGATCTGTGGGATAAAGTCTGGCTTTGAAGCCAGCTGTTTTTCTCCTGTCACCTGTCGTGGGGAATTCATTTACTGTCAGTGCTAGTTTCCTCATTCATAATTTTCCTTATTCATAACTACCTTGCAAGATGATTCTAGTGTTTAGGAATCAACTAGCAGACATTATCACTAACAATGTTAGTCTCATCACAATCTTCGTCATTTTCATCACTATTATTGGTTGAAACTAATTTATTATACTACAAATACAAAAGGTTCTGATTTCACGAAAAATAATGATGTAAAAGAGAGCTATTCATTTGTTATATTTCTAAACATGGATTTCAAATCATTTCAAAAGAGTAAGAGCAGTTGTGTATGCCTTATTCTAACCTCTTTATTAGAAGAATCAGACAATGGCTGATAAAATTATATAAATTGGTCAAAACATATTGATACTGTGCTGAAAACGTCAGACACTCAACTGGGAAACACGTAGCTATCCTACTAAATCTTTTAATTTTTTCTGCCTTCAGATTCATATGATATAAATAAAATATCAGCGGCATGAAAGGTTTTGTTTAGTTTCAATTAAGACATTTTATGTGACTTAAGAACAATTCTTAAGACTGCAGCTGAAGGTGAGATTTGATTATATCATTTTAATTGCAGAGAGAACATGAATATATTGTGCAGGTTGATTTTATATAGATGCAATTGACTTGAATATTAGAGTTATAAAATACAACCAAGCTACAATGTTTCACTTAGCATTTTGAAGCTCTTCTGGGACATATAGGTGTTTCATGTTCATGTACATTCAGTTAATGATTATCTAAGGTCTCAGACTATATTTCCCACTTGGCACCTGCCCTTTAAGTATCTTTTTTATGTAAATTACCACTATTGAGAAAATTCTGTTTATATTTTAAAATATTTTCAATAGAGATACATAGGTTTGGCTATAGGGATAAATACTGGTATTTTAAAATTTTAAATTAAAACATTATCAACCTACCTCTGTGATTTGGTATTCCTACTCTAAAGTCTAAAATGAGTATCGAGGTGGTACTCTATAACTTGCAAATACTCTTAAAGGATATTGAATTAAAACAAGTAAACAACAAGAAAATTCTTTCTTCACTCCAGAACACACAGATCATTTCTTCCTATTGGTTTTGTTCTACTGGTCACAGCCCCAGGTGACATAAAATGATTATTCTTATCTTTTCAAAATCTCTTTATAACCGTTTAACTCATATTTCTTCTTCTGCAAATTAGTAAATATTTACTGATTGAAAAAGAAACAACTTTGCCTAATGATTGAATTAAAAGGTCATGTTTTTCTAACATAACAAAATGTATGCAAACCCTTACATCTAGAAGAAATCATAGCCGTGATGCAGACAACTGAAAGAGGGATTGCTGGGAATTCATGATTCACTTTTGCAAAAAGTGGGAAAATACTTTCATTGGAAAATATCTTATTTAAAAGGAACGTTAGACTTCTAATTATATATATATATCACTATTTACTTAAAAAATACTACAACTCTGCCGGGCACGATGGCTCAAGCCTGTAATCCCAGCACTTTGGGAGGCTGAGGCAGGTGGATCACCTGAGGTCGGGAGTTTGAGACCAGCTTGACCAACATGGAGAAACCCCATCTCTACTAAAAAAAAAAATTAATAATAATAATAACAATAATAATAATACAAAAATTAGCCAAGCATGGTAGCGCATGCCTTTAATCCTAGCTACTCGGGAGGCTGAGGCAGGAGAATTGCTTGAACCTGGGAGGCGGAGGTTGCAATGAGCCAAGATTGCACCATTGCACTCCAGCCTGGGCAACAAGAGTGAAACTCCATCTTGAAAAAAAAAAAAAAATCTACAACTCTATTTTTAAAATGATGTTTCTGTTTAAATCTGTTAATTCTCTAATGCAATATAAGTATTGTACCTAATTTAAAACACAACAAAATAAAATTTAGATGATAGTTATCCCATTTCTCAGAAAAAAATAGATTACAATCTACCTTCAAAAATTCCTTTTAAAAATTAAGTGTTTTAGAATAATCTCTATTTAAAGGAAATTGTCTGTGTGCAATCTCCACTAGGGCTGTATTAACTCTATTATTAGGAACACCCATAATAATTCCTGTTATTTCACAATATTATAGCATTTTACTTTCTTAAGTCTATCTTTCTAAGGTCTGTGTGATTGTAATTACATTTCTATGTCACATGAGTTTATCGTACGGGATAATGGTACTGTGTCTTATGAATACAAAGTGCCGCATAGACATGCATAGATTGCAAAGCCAATGAAAATAAATGATCAGAAATGAGGGAAGAAGTTTCTTTTCTCATTCTTAATACTATTGTAAAGGAATACATCTATGAACAGATTTTAAAAATAATTTTTCCTTCCAAACTTAGAAATTTGGATGAAAATTTCGAGCTAAAATTTAACTTAATTACATGATTGAGAGATATTTCGTGGCCTTTCTTAGTCAGAAATAGTTTAACAATTAACAAATTTTTATAAATCACTATATGTTTTCAGTATGCATATATTTTTTTCCTCTTTGAGAGACCTTATTCTAAACCATGAAGGCATTACTGTGGCTTATCATTATTATTATTATCATTATTTTCGTGTTTGGGGGAGGAATCTACGAATTGTTTAATTTTAATTTCATGTTCTATTGTTAAGCCTTCATTTTTATTTTTAACAAACTACTTTTTTAATAACACAAGGTAGGCTCCAAGGAGAAAGAGGCTCACTGGCTCCTTACTGCTGATTGAAAGCATAGTGATGCATTGATTTCTCGGGGAAGGGCAGATTATTTTCACAAAAGCTTGAACTTTTCATGTCTGACACTCAACTTCCAGAATAATGGATAGCTAAAAATGTCCACAATACCCACACAAAAAACAGAGACAAGTTTTTAGAGGAAGTACTCATTATTTCCTCTGCCCCTGCTACTTATCACAATGAAAAGCATGGAAAGCAGTTCCATTCCTTGTGGAAGAGCTTAGACTTGTATAGAGAACACAGGACTTGCCAAGAGAAGAACTGATTATTTTTCTTGACTGTTAAAAGTCAGTGCTAGGGCAGGATGCATTACCTCAGAAATTTAAGACCTACCATATTGAGTTTAGAAGTTTGGCCTCTGGATTAGTCGATCAGCTGTTCTTAGTTGTTCTGGAACTACAGAATAAACTTCTAATATTTGCCAAGAAATATTAAGTGACGTCATTTGGGAGCTTAAAAAGCCTCGAAGATATAGTTCAGCTTTTTTATACTTCCATAAAATACAGGCGGATGAAGTTCCGTGCTACATTTCTGAAGTTAATTCATGGCAGGGTGAAGTTTAGAACTATTTTCTGTTATTAATCCATAGAAACTCACTTGTTTGCCTAGAGACCCAGGAAGGTTAAGTATATGTGTTTTCGGAGTGGGAGGAAAGGGGGAGAGAGGAAGAGAGAGAGAGAGAGATCATTATAATTCTTTCTTAATATAAAAATCCAGAGAAAGTGCCCGCCAAGTTAGCAGGATAATGATAGCTATCTGTTATTTTATCTATTCATTCCTTGAGGTATATCTGTGAAACTCATATAACCAGTTAGCCACTAAGATAGGTGTTGAAGACAGAGAAGTAAATCACATTTACTAACCTTGAGTTGCTATTATAGATGGAACGGGGTTTTTGCAATAAGTTTACTTTGGGAAGAGGAATGTTGAGTTTCCTTGGTAGAATTGGTTACTGCTGGCATCCAAGTTGAAAACTCTTACTGGCTTGTTGACATGGGAGTTGTTGGGGAAATCATCAACCCATATAGGGACTTATAAATCTCTTTACTTTGGGGGAGAAGACAAAAAGAAAGCACTTTGTTTTCTATATTTTTCAGACTCCTCAAAAATTGAATATTTTTACTCCTGTTTTACAGATAAATAGTATAAATAGTTTGCCTAAGGCCACAAATGTTTAAGTGGTAAATTTCTGAGTAGAACTCGGATAATCTGGCTACTGACTCAATGCTATTCCTGAAACTTACTAGTCAGCTGGTTTGATTAAATGGTAGAGTTGAGATTTATACTTGATTAGTTCAAAATCAAAGCTTATGCTCAAAAACAAAAACAACTATGCAGTTATTACAGTCCTTTCACGTATAAACCACTAGTGTTGTCCAAATGTCATAACTCTACTCTCCACATTATCTTCCACACAAAAGACTAACCAAGTATAGCAAGTAAGTTATTAAATGAAGCGAACAGAAAACAGAATAGAAGATGAGAAATGAAGTCACAACTTCAGTAGTCAAGAGAACTGTGTCAAAGAAGACAGACAACAGGCAGAGAGGACAGGAAAGATAAGTCAGATGGCTGGGGATGCTTTTACATATGTCACGGTGAGAGAGTTTAACTACAAACAATGTTCACTCCTGAGTTTAATATGTCTGGGGAGATAATTAATTTATTTTCATATATTTGACTTATTTCAGTATCTTAGTAGTCAATAATAAAAAATTATTTCTAGTAAAACTTGGAAACAAAGAGTGATCCAATGGAATAATGAGATTGTCTTGAGAGCTTCATTCTCCTATGCGGTGATTCAGGGTAACTGAAGTTCAGTTTTGCTGTCATGCTCTGGGGATTAGTTGGGTATGACAAAAAAGTTTATTTTGATTGTCGTATGCTATGATGAGAAGAGAGCTTATAGAGCAGAAAAGATCCCAAATCATTTTACTTCTTCAAGTCTCTAGTCTAGTGTCATCCAGAAAACATAGCCTCTGAGTTATCATTGTTGAAATTTATAACTTAAATAGTTTGTATTCTATCTGAAAAGTAATACTAGGTCTCGGGGAAACATAACTTTTCTGTTTGCAGTCCTGCTCTTTTTCCTGTAATGATCCGTCTGTACTTTGTTAGTTGATGGCGCAACAGCACAGGACCTGGTGTAGAAAGAATGGGAGACTTTTCAGCATTCACCACCTGCGTAAAGCCAAAGAGAGGCAAGATGCAAACCATTAGACTCAAAGTTTAAATGTCTACAACATATCAACAGGTATCAATGTTTCCCATTAATGCCCCTCCATTTGTCCCATTTTCTTGGGTATTTGTCATTGTGAAAACATGATGACAAGGCTATTTCAATGCAGGTATCTGCTCATTGTGAGAATAAGCAGTGGAGAAGGCCATGCTTAGTCCCTGTCTCAGCATTAACTTTTATACATCGCACAGGTAGAGGCCACTTTTTTACCATTGTATTCCCCAATGCAACCACTACACACACACACACACACACACACCAGTTGTTAACAAGGACAATTTTAAAGTATAACCAGTTAGTAAAGATTTAATTTTACTAAGTAGAACAGGGACCTAAAATGCAATAATAACAGAAATAGAAAGCAAAAAACAAAAGTAAATCTCAACAATTATTATTTATGGATCCAAGCACTCTGTTTACCATTTCACAAACATATCTCACGTGTTCTTTACAACATTCTCACAAGGGCAATATTTATATCCTTAATTTACAGAAGAGGAAAGTGAGACTTAGAGAAGAAAAGCAATTTTCCAATGTCAAGTTGCTGCTCATGGCAAAGCCAAATTACAACTTAAATTTTATTAGACCGGGCGCTGTGGTTCACGCCTGTAATCCCAGCACTTTGGGAGGCCAAAGCGGACGGATCGCGAGGTCAGAAGATCAAGACCATCCTGGCTAACACGTTGAAACCCCGTCTCTACTAAAAATACAAAAAATTAGCTAGGCGTGGTAGTGGGCACCTGTCGTCCCAGCTACTCTGGAGGCTGAGGCAGGAGAATGGCATGAACCTGGGAAGTTGAGCTTGCAGTGAGCCAGGATCATGCCACTGTACTCCAGCCTGGGGAACAGAGCGAGACTCCATCAAAAAAAAAAAACTTAAATTTTATTGTTTTCAAATGCACAAATTTTTTACCCCACACCATGTGACCCAGTCTACCAATATGGGTTCTAACGTCACTATCTTAAAAAATGAAGAAAGTCATCAATAGGTCATAGTCACAAAGGGAGCTCACAGGTTCATTACAGACTAAAGAGATGGTGATTTTAAAGATTTGCAAAAAGACCTCAGCTTCAAGCAACTTTGATATATGAAAGAAGCTAGTGGGTCATAGACGAGGAAGGGGAGAAGTTCTCCTTAATGTTTCTTTCATTTTCTTTGAAAAGATTTCTTGATATCAGGAACAACAGCTAAAACAGATCATCAAGAGTCAGGCACGGTAGCTCACGCCTGTAATCCCAGCACTTTGGGAGGCTGAGGCGGGGTAATCATGAGGTCAGGAGTTCAAGACCAGCCTGGTCAACATAGTGAAATGACATCTGTACTAAAAATACCAAAAAAAAAGCAAAAAAAAAAAAAAAAAAAAAATAGCCAGGCATCGTGATGCATACCTATAGTCCCAGCTACTCAGGAGGCTAAGGCAGGAGAATTGCTTGAACCCGGGAGGTGGAGGTTGAAGTAAGCCGAGATCACACTACTGCACTCCAGCCTGGGCAGCATAGCATGACTCCACCTCAAAAACAAAAACAAAAAAGAGTTACCAAAAAGACTCACGCATTCTTATGTTTATCACAGCACTATTGACAATAGTAAATACATGGAATCAACCTAGGTGCCCATCAGTGGTGGATTGATAAAGAAAATGTGGTACAGATACACCATGGAATAATACACAGCCATGAAAAAGAACAAAATCATGTTCTTTGCAGCAACATAGATATAACTGGAGGACATTATCCTAAATTAATTAATGTAGGCACAGGAAACCAAATACTGCATGTTCTCACTTATAAGTGGGAGCTAAACATCGGTACTCATGGACATAAAGATGGCAAAAATAGAAACTGGAGACTAATAGAGGGAAGAGTGCAGGAAGGGCAAAGGTTGAAAAACTAACTGTTGGGTACTGTGCTTAGTACTTTGGTGACAGGATCATCAGTACCCCTAACCTCAGCACTATGCAATATACTCAGGTGACAAACTTGCACATGTACCCCCGAATCTAAAATAAATTTGAAAAAAAAAAGAGTTGAATAACACAGCTCAGTTAATGAGATAGAATGCAGAACATTCAATGAAACAACAAACTCATCACATTTAGTAAAAAAAAAAAAAAAAAAGTTAATGTATGTGAAGATGTGTGACTGTCTTCTTACACAAACACATGTCTTACATGTAGCATGATAGGCGTCTAAAACCCAGAACAGGTGTCTCAGTGGGTTATATAGATTGGGGATTTGATTGCATTATCATTAATATTTGACACAATGTAAGAGGATTAGAACCCCAGAGGAGAAGGAAAGTACCAGGCTGATAACAGAACAGAGTGGAATACCTGTCTAAATAAGAAAAGGAAGAGATGCTCAGAAATAACCAGGAGTCAGAGAAGCATTGTAAGATCTAAGAGGAGTTATGGCAGAGGGGTAATGGTGAGCACTGGTGAATAAAGGTCCAGGAAAATGATAAGATATTGAGCCTAACGGCCTTGAGAATTCAGAGGTTGTGCCAATTTATCTCAATAAGAGTCTCAGTACAAAGACAAGGGCCAGCTTGCAAGATATGGATTGTCAAAATGTAAGGAAAGAGAAATTCTGTGTGCAGGCAACTATTCAGAGAAGTTCAATAAAAATGAATGAGATACATGGCAGTAGCTATAGATTATGTGGTATCTGGAGAGAGGAAGGAGGGAGAGAGAGAGAGAAAGAGAGAGAGGAGAAAAGAAGAGAAGAGAAGAGAAGAGAAGAGAAGAGAAGAGAAGAGAAGAGAAGAGAAGAGAGAAGGAGAATAATTAATGGAGGAAGTTTCCACTGCTAAATTGTGGATCATAAAAGCATATCTGAACACTTGATATGAGGAACTGAAATGACAGTTATGTCAGCAAGAATCTGAATTCTTCTCAACTTAGTGGATCTTGTTCTTCTTACCTTTCAAGGTAACTCATATGATATTCAAACTGTGAAATTTTGCTGCTAGTATTTGGCATGCCTTTCAGAGTTATCAGACCTTGTGTCTCTGAGCAAGATAAAGGAAGTCTATACAAATGTACCATAAATCCACGTCTCAGGGTTGCGTGAAGGAGTAGAAGGAAATTCAAATTTCATAAAAATGCTAATGACTCCCAAATAAGTATCAGCTGAGCTTCAGACATGTCTGGTTGAGTAGCTCAAAGATTTAACATCTACAAAGCTTAATTAGTCATATTTATCCTCATACTATTTTCTCTTCCAGTATTCTTATCACTACTGTCATCAATTTAATTCCTCCATTTTGACTTCTTTCTCCATCAGGTCCTTTTGCCAATGAATCATAAAAACCTATTGATTCCATTCTAAACATTGCAGAAATCCATTTCCACTGACTTGCTCTAGACCACCATCACGTCTTTCCTGGATGCCTGCACAGCTTGCTCTTCTTTTACTCTTTCTTACCTTCGATCCATTTCCTACACTAAGATCACAAAAATTAGCCTGAAAATGTACACCTTATTAGGCCATTATTTTACTTGGAAATTTTCAGAGCTTCTTTATTAGCCTCACAATCAATTCAAAACTGGTTAATGTGGCATGCAATGTTCTTCATGATCCAATTCTTTTTTTTTTTTTTTTTTGAGATGGAGTCTCGCTCTGTTGCTCAGGCTGGAGTGCAGTGGCACGACCTTGGGTTACCACAGTCTCCGCCTCCTGGGTTTAAGCAATTCTCCTGCATCAGCCTCCTGAGTAACTGGGACTATAGGTGCATGCCACCAAGCCCAGCTAATTTTTTTTTTTTTTTTTTTTTTTAGTAGAGACTGGGTTCACCATGTTGGCCAGTCTGGTCTCAAACTCCTGACCTTGGGATCCACCCTCCTTGACCTCCCAAAGTGCTGGGATTACTGGCGTGAGCCACCGCTCCTGGCCTGATGCAATTCTTGCTCACCTCACCAACTTCAGTTCTTTCTACTTGAAACTGTTCTCTGTCCCCAACTTCAAAACACTCTAAATTCCATTCCTACCTAAGGACTTGCAGTTCTGTAAACATGTTAAACACTTGGTCACGTCTAAGTTGGGATATCCATTAAGTCGTCAAGGTCACCGTTTCACCAATTTTGTCCTGGGTTAGTAAATGCTATTTACTTTTTGCTAAATGCCATTTCTCCCCAACCTCGAACCCTTCCCTGAGTAGGTTTTCTCTACAAAGGTCTTCCATAGCATGTAAGTCTATCATAGGCAGCACTCATACCCTAGAAGCACTCTAATTTTCTTTTTTATTTTTCTTTCTTTGAACTCCTTTGATTTAGGCGGCTTGCCTAAGAAAACAAAGTCAGTAAGCAGCAAAATCAAAATTCAAATCTATTTCTGCCCTCTCGCCATTGGGCAACCCTGTCTGAATTTAATCTCATGGTGTTCAGCCACCCAACATGCTTACTTCCTCAAAACTTTTATTACAAAATAAGAATGGAGAAAGGTTCATGCACGTTCTTTCCATTTACATCAAACATATTTTCATTACCATGATTACCAAAACAAGTTCAGTAGTTACTCCATGGTATTCTGTTGGATTTTCCCCATCTGAACTAATCATATGGTACTTAAAATCTTTAGATTTAAAGGGATGTTAGAATACTGGTTTTCAAACTTGACTGCATACTGAAGTCACCTGGGGAGTTTCAAGAATTATTGATGATTGGATTCCACGCCCCAGAAATTCTAATTTACTTCTTACAGGGTTTTACCTAGGCACTAGGGTTTGTGGTTTTTTTGTTTTTTGTTTTTGTTTTGGTTTTTGGTTTTTACCTGTAAGATCATTCTCCCATGCATCTATGTTTGAGAACCACTACCTCAACAAAGATCCAGCTCACAGTTTCTTTTCAAAGATAAGGCAAGTGAAGTGTAGAAAGATTAAATGATTTGCCTGAGGTTAAATGACACAGTGCATGTGAGTAATCAGTCACACGCAATTAATTCCTGAATTGAAGATTGGCTGTCCGTGTAGGTGAAAATAGGTAGGGCTTCAGGATTCTATCCTCTCTACAGTGCTGCTACTGCAAAATAAAAGAGAAAACCCATTCATTTCCTTCGATACTACAGCTCTTTCCTGCTGCTCAATAAAATTCTCCATTTATGTCATGCTTCTGGTAAATACTTTCAAGTCTACTTTAGTAAGTATGTTTATTAAGTGCTTTTGTTACATACTTTCAGATCTATTGTATAATTTTTCTACAGGTTTGAAGTAGCATATTTATTAATATAACTTTTTTTTTTTTTTTTTAAATTTATTTATTATTATTATACTTTAAGTTGTAGGGTACATGTGCATAATGTGCAGTTTTGTTACATATGTATACTTGTGCCATGTTGCTGTGCTGCACCCATCAACTCGTCATTTACATCAGGTATAACTCCCAATGCAATCCCTCCCCCCTCCCCCCTCCCCATGATAGGCCCCGGTGTGTGATGTTCCCCTTCCTGAGTCCGAGTGATCTCATTGTTCAGTTCCCACCTATGAGTGAGAACATGCGGTGTTTGGTTTTCTGTTCTTGTGATAGTTTGCTAAGAATGATGGATTCCAGTATGTTTATTGCAGCACTATTCACAATAGCAAAGACTTGGAATCAACCCAAATGTCCCTCAGTGACAGATTGGATTAAGAAAATGTGGCACATATACACCATGGAATACTATGCAGCCATAAAAAAGGATGAGTTTGAGTCCTTTGTAGGGACTTGGATGCAGCTGGAATCCATCATTCTTAATATAACTTTTTAAAAAGTATAGCCTATAGCAAGTAGTGAGTTAGAATTTTAGGCTGATAAATGCTGTTAAGAAAAATATATAGAAAAATTTAGTGTAGACATGTATATAGTGCATGCTATTAAGAGAAGGGGCTTTGGGCTGGGCGTGGTGACTCATGCCTGTAATCCCAGCATTTTGAGAGACCGAGGCTGGTGGATCATTTGCGGTTTGGAGTTTGAGACCAGGCTGGCCAACACGGTAAAACCCCGTCTCTACTAAAAATAGAAAAATTAGCCAGGTGTGGTGGCTGGCACCTGTAATTCCAACCACTCTGGAGCTAGAAGAATCGATTGAACCCGGGAGGCAGAGGTTGCAGTGAGTTGAGGTCGTGCCATTGCACTCCAGCCTGGGCAACAAGAGCAAAACTCTATCTCAAAAACAAAAACAAAAATCAAAAAAAAAAAAAAAAGAGAGAGAAGGAGCTTTGAATCAGCCAATGTTAAATTTAAGTATTTACCCATCCAAACATGAGCTGCGTGACATTGAGTGTCACTTGAGTTTTCTGAATCTCAGTTTCCATAGAGAGAATAATAGTCATGCTATCTATCCTGATAAATATTAGCTCTTACAAATGTATGATCCATATGCAAATATTGGTGATACAAAGGTAGGAGTGGCCATTACTATGTACTTAGAAAATGTTTTTTGGGAGGAGGAAAATACGTGGGTTGTGTTTTAAGACAAGAACTGATATTCATGGAGTTTGTATTTCCATGCTTTCTAAGTGAAGATGAGGTACAGAAAAACTAAGTCTTATGAGTAAAATCAATGTATTCACAGTTTCACAGTAGAGTTCTAATTAGACTTAGTCTTCTCTCTGTAATGCCCTTGCTTATTTAGACTTAACACTCGGAATGTGGTGAAGATTTCACATCCAATCTCCCACTAACTTTAAAATTATTAGCTAGGCTGGTCACCGTGCCTCATGCCTGAAATCTCAGCACTTTGGGAAGCTGAGGCAAGAAGATTGTTTACAGCCAGAAGTTCAAGACCAGCCTGAGCATTGTAGGTAGACTCCCATCACTACAAAAAGAAAAAAAATTATCTGGGCACAGTGGTGCACACCCGTAGTCCCAGCTACTCAAGTGGTTGAGGTTGGAAGATTGCTCGTGCCCAGGAAGCTCGTGACTGCTGCGAGCTAGGACACAACACTGCACTCCAGTGTGTGTGTGTGTGTGTGTGTGTGTGTGTGTGTGTATGTTGAAAAATAGTCTTTTTGCATCTGGTTGGAAAATTTTGACAAAGCAAACCAAACCAACCTCCTCTACCCCCAACGGGTGTCAAGTCTCCTGCTCAAAACTTCCAGCCCAGAGATGGGGCTCCTAGGAATTGACATCATCTTGTGGAAACAGAGCAGAGATAAGATTGTAATATCACCTAATAAAAGATACACTTCATAGTTCCTTCTAGGAAAGGAACCTAGTGCAGTTTACCCTAGGCACTTGCTTTTAAACTCTAAGAAGAAGTAAACCATTGTCCTCTCCAAAGTCTAAGAGAGAGTGTCCACCGCCTGTGTGGTAAAAAGAACGTTGCTAGGCGTGTGTCCTCTCCAGTAGATAACCATGGACAATTCTCATAAATCTTCCAGCCATCATTTTTTCAATTGGCAAAATGGATGAATATCATTGATTTTGTAGGGCCTACACGAGGAATGAATACAACAAAGCATGGGAAAGTATTTTGCAAACTACGTAGTTCTGGGTTAATGTCCATAATCCTGACCTCAGCCAAAGCACAATGACTGATCATTTCAAGAAAGACTGAGGTCCGTAATGTTTCTTCAGGGCGAACATTTCTGCTGCAGTGAAACCCAATGTTGTTGCATTCTTTTCCATTTTTCATGCTACCGTAGTATTGGAAGTAGTTAATGATAAATCCTTAGTTACATGAGGTGATGAATGATTACCTAATTAGAAATTCATTCTCTTTTTTTTCTTCCTAAGGTATCTGAAAAAAAAAATCTGCCTGGTTTTATGAGCAAATTCATTGTTTCAGGTTAAATGGGAAGCTAGAGAAAAAAAAAAAAAAGAAAAGAAAAACACAGCAGATGGAAAGCAGTGAGGGGGCCAACCAAAAGTATTTTGGAAATCTTTAAAAAGATCTAGGAAGTAGAAGAGATTTCTAATGGGATCTCAAGCTCCAATTTTCTGTTCTCAATTAGTTAATGCATTTCATTCTTTCATCAATTACACTCCATAAAACGTCTGCTTTTGTTTTCCATCAGGCCTGCTTTTCCTCTTATGATATAAGATCCCAGAGGGGAGAATAGAACAAATAAACAAAAAATACTTCTCAGAATCGTAGGATAGATGTGCTCTGAGAGAAACTACTGGCAGCAAACCTTCCATTTCATGAGAAGAAAAAGACATTTTTCTACATCTTTGGCAGTTGAGAACAACTTGTAAATCACATGACAGTTGAAGGCCTCATGGCAGGCCAAATATCTTCATCATTCGTTGCCATTTTTTTTGGTAGTGTCCATCTCACCACACAGCTCATGATTCTTATTCTTATTTTGATTTTTGGAATCAGTTACGTTTACAAATAAGAAATCAAAATATGTAACTCCATGTGAAAAAACAGTAAAGCACCAGGAAATGCTATTTTGAGAAATGGCCTTTCCTGTCTTTTTTTTTTTTTTTTAATCAATACTTCATAATTTATTTACTTATTTTTTTTTAAAGAAGAGTCCATACTTTATTTGGATTTCCTTAGGATTTTCTTCTAAACTTTTATCTTTAGTTCAGGGTCACAAATGCAGGTTTTTTATATGGTAAACTTGTGTTATGGGGTTTGTTGTACAGCTTATTTCTTCACCCAGGTATTAAGCCTAGTACCCGTTAGTTATTTTTTCCTGATCCTCTCCCTCCTCCATGAAGAAGACACCAGAAGCAACTGCAGCAAAAGCAAAAATTGACAAATGGGACCCAATTAAACTAAGGAGCTTCTGCACAACAAAAGAAAGTATTGAAAGAGTAAACAGACAACCTGCAGAACGGGAGAAAATATTTGCAAGCTATGCATCCAACAAAGGTCTAATATCCGGCATCTATAAGAAACATAAATAAATTTACAAGATGAAAACAAACAGCTCCATAGCGGCCAAAGGACATGAATGGACACTTCAAATGAAGCCATACATATGGCAAAAAATCATATTTAAAAAAGCCCAATATCACTGATCAATAGAGGAATTCAAATCAAAACCACAATGAGATACCATCTAACATCAGTCAGAATGGCTATTATTACGGAAAATAAGAGATGCTGGTGAGACTGTAAAAAAAAAGGCCTTTTCTATCTTAATATCCAGGTCTTAGGCCAAATACCAGTAGGCAACTAAATATGGACCACTTGAATCCTTTTATGTTAAGGGCTCACCAGGGAGCTGGGTGTTTATAGGAATCTACATGTGTAAATTGTCATCATTTTCCTTGCTTTCATCAATGAAATACATTTCAGAAATTCCTTGCACCTAAATGGAACCAATTCCCTGTGCCGAATAGAAATTCCCTGTGCCTAATAGAACCTAAGAATACAAAGAATGTTATATCTGTTTTATTAATAGATGAGAAACTTCAGTTCAAATTAAGTGATGAATCTTGTCTTAAATGACCGGTTAGAGGTACTCATTTTGTATTATATTGAATTTCTTTTGGCTTTTCATCATTTGCATGTCAAATAACTAAAAGATGCTACATTACTCTTTTCTTTAATGCTTTAAACCTGATCCACAAAAATCATTTGGAACAAAAGAGAAAGAAAGTGGTTCCCATTATTGACACAATTCAGTATTTCTTAATTAAGATTTAGTTTCTAAAAATGCCTGGAAGGGAACAATTGGGATATAAAGGAAATAATGGACTCCAATATGTAATCATAGATGGATTGTTGGAAGGTTTTTTTCTTTGACCTCTCCACCATTTTTGATTCTGGACTAAATATATTTATGATCAGGTCATACATGCACATTAGTAACAATACTTTCTAAACCCAGATGACAGGTATTCTTTTCTATTTCCAGCCCAACTGGAGCCTAACTACTGGCCTAAAAATATTAAAATTCATTCTCTTGATAGATATTTCAAGATAATTAACCTTCGGTCTACCCTTTTAAGTGGTAAATGGCTTAATTATATGAAATGAATGGGACGAGATGGAGAGGGCCAACTGGGCCATTTTTTCGAGTCGGACAATGACTCGAGATGAGGGATTCCTTCAAGGTATGCTACTTATAAGCTTACAGCAGATTGCTGTAGATTAGTCAAAAGATCTAGTAATAGATTAGTCGAAAGATCTATTGAAACACCTCACGTGACTGTGCTTAGTTATTTGTCTTTTACATCCAAGGAGGGGACACAGATCTGTGTACAGAACGTACATAGAAATTTCTAAAAATATTCCTTACGGTACACATCATCTGCATAGTTTTCAAATCTACAATGCCCTGAGCATTATTTCTCCCCTACTGTCTTCTCTGCCCACCCTCCACGCTCCAGTAGGTTCTTCTCACATTTTAAGCTCTCAATCTCATCACATAGTGCCTTTTTCAGGAGGCACATAGGGCCTCAAGTTCCAATCCTGTAAGTCTCCACCTGCTCTATTTTCTCCTAGCAAAGACAGAGGAAAGAAGAAGGAAAGATTTGTGTTGTTTTAAAATTTCACTTTATACCATTGCAAATGTTAAATTTCCCAATTTGTTAATATTTTATATTTCTAACCACATTTCTTCCTCTCTTCTTCTGGGCACTTGTAGTAGGTTCCATTTCTTCTCACCTCAGATTATAATTTGCGGGGTCCATATTTCTATAAAATCTCTTTATATATTTCTCTGTCTTCTTATCATATAACATTCTATTTTTCAAATTTAATCTTCTAGGGTCTATCACTATAAGTACTTGGTTTTCTATGTTGTCTGGTTCAGCTATAGTTCTGCTGGGAAACTTTAGACAAGTCATTTAACATGTATATTTTCCTGTTGTTTCTTTCATATACAAGTGTTAATGCATATAAAAGTGCTTTACACCTGTCAATTTAGCTTTATAAATGCTAACTCTGAATCTTCTTACACTCTTCTCTTCCTAAGGCAATCTTTCTAACCTCTGGCCCTTTTGCAGGACAGATGTAAACTGCCATACTTTTAGAAATGGCACATCCTCTCTGGCCAGAGGTAAGTGGACTGAAGATAGGACATTTAGGGCTTGGTCAATGGCGTATGAGGTGGTCTGGAGAATAAAGCTCTGTCAAAACAGGGAAGATCTGGTTCAAAGAGATTCTTCAACTTAAAAAGCAGAATTTGGAAATAGTGAAAAAATCAGGCAGTTGTTTACAGGACATGAAGCAAAATAATCAATCATAAAGCGAACATAAGCCAGAATTCCCCATGAATCATGAGTGAGCCAAATAATTAGTAAACCAAAAACATAATTACATAGGCATTATAAGAAACCAAAACTATAATTACATAGACATTATAAAGCCAAAGAATTAGTAAACCAAAATATAATTACATAGACATTATAAAGTACACGGTAAGAAAGTCAACTAGACTTGAAAATACTTAAAAGACAAATAATTTTGGCTTGTATCATACAGGCTGCCTTGCCTCTTGGCTACTAATTGAGTTTATCATGGCAGGTGCTGGTAGGAGATGGGAAGAAATGAGGAGAAATAAAGCAGCAATTACTACAAGGGCCATAACACCAGATGGGTAGCACACTATTCTAGCCCCAGGCCTTCCAGGACTTCAGCAGCCACACCCTTCCCTTTTTAGGCCTAAGCCTGGCCATGGCTTCCTCTCTTTCTAACCCTGGGATGTGTTCACTATCCTATGCCAATTTTCTTAACTTTGTGTAAACGGCCCCTTCAAAAACATTTCTTAACTTTTCCTTTTCAAGATATCATCATTTCCTCCCTGAAGCTTGATTGAACCAATAATGACAGAATAGATGTTCATACTCTTGCTACTAAGGCTCCTTGGATCTAGAATGACTATTCAGTTCCAGTCTTTGAATATAAATCAAGTCTGATTTACCTCCTTTTACAATCACTCATAATTACGCGACAGTGTGGCTTCTGCCTGCCCCTGTCCAATGACTGACTAGTGTCTTGTTTAGGTCTCCATGAAAACGTGTTGCCAAATTCAATGAACAGCTTGCTGTCCTCATCTTATTCAACATCTCAGCAGGCTCACATACCACCACTTATTTTTTTTATTATCTTTCCCACTCACAGATAGTTCTGTATTATTATTGTCACAACAACAATAGTGACACACGTCAAATGATTTTATAAGGTTTACATATATAGTAGTCTCCTAAAATTGTCTTTCCTCACCCTTAGTTCTCATTTTTCTGAAAATAACAGCTTGCACCTCTTTCAGATTGCTCTCCCTGCTGCCACACCCTGGTATTTGCCTCTTAATTTATAAATACTGTATCTTACACTTTTGCATGACTATTTCAGTTTTAGGGAAATCTACTGATTTCCTATTAAAGGAGCTGAGACTACCATGTGTTTTACATTGTCCCCACACAATTTCACACATCGATTATCTTTTTTTCCTTCCTGTTGTTGAGGTTGTATCATAATTTTTAGTAGAACGCTATAGTGTATTTCTATTATTGTGATTAGGTAAACACTCATAAGTAATTCATGCGCTGTATTTTTTTGTTATTTTTCCAAACTTTCTTTTATTTATTTATTTTTCTCTCTGGAACCATCCCTAGTGTACTATCATGAGTAAAATTTTATCTCACTAATTTTAAGCATTTTCTTCTGGTAATATCCTTTTTGGAGATCCGTTGTTTCATTCTGTACGGCTGTTGAAAGGACTTTATCTTGGGATATCTCTTTTCCCATCACCATGGAAATTCTTTTTCTTTCTTCCACATGTGAGATTTTCAGTTTCCTAGATCCCATAATTTTTACTTTCTTGACTTACTTCTCCATCTTAGTGGAGTATATGCTCCTGTAGATTTCTGGAAAAGGGCATAAATAAGAAAAATTTCCTAGAACTTTCGTATCTGAAAGAATTTTTAGTTATACAATTCTGGATTAGAAAGTATTTATTCTTAGAGTTTTGATAGCCTTGCCCCATTGTCTTCCAGCTTCCAGTGTTACTATTGAGCAGTTTGATACCTTTTCAGATTCCTTTGTATATAAGCCATTTCAGTCATCTCTGAAATTGTATAAGATTCTCATCTTGTCCCATAGGTCCCATGATGGTGTATCATTGGGATGGGTGTTTTATTCACCATATTGGCATTTGGTGAGTAGGGTAACCAACCCTTTCCAGCATTCCTGGGCCCCTTGTAATTTTAAAACTGAAAGTCCTTCATCCCGAGAATACTTAACCCCAGTCCCAGGCAAACCAGGGCAGATAGTAACTCTACTGAACAGTCCACTAAGTTTGAAAAATCATGAGCTTTAGTTGTGGGAAGTTTTCTTGAATTGTTTTTTCTTTTCATTTATTTTAATTCCTTCTGATACAGTAATTTTTCACATACTGAGTTGCTGAACAGAGAAGATTAATCATATTTTTCAAATTATCATAATTTTATTTCTTTTCTTTTATGGCTTTTATTAAATTCTATTGCCACTACCACTTTTCTACTGAATTTTCATATCTGCTCTGTGATTTTTATTTTGCAAGGACTTTTTAAAATCTCTGAATGTTTGCATTTTGTAGAGCAACCCATTTCTGTTTAATGAATATGTCATTTTTCTCTCATGTCCATATGATTTTCTAATGCTTTTTTGCATGATTTCTACTGTATTTTAAATACTTACTGTTTGAGACCTTCTGCAAATATCTGGTAACCACTCGATGTTTGTCACATTTAAAAGTCATGCACTGAAAAGCCATTAGGAAAGTGCAGGTTCTGGATTAAAAAAAATGATTTGGCCGGACTCTCTTGGAATTCTGCAATTATTAGTGGCTTTTCTTATCAAGGTCTTTTCTTATCAAGTGATTGGAAGTCCCAGAAGAATTTTCCAATGTATTTCCCAGGCAGTGTAAGCCTGGCTTCCATGTTCTTGATGATGAGTAGAAAAATCTTAAGATTCTCACTATTTTGTATGTAGACATTTACCTTAATCCTCTTCTTATGAGTGTAATTTCATCCCCTTTATTTGGGCCCTTGGGTTAGATAGAATCTCTCAGGTTAACAAACCTTGGTAGAGAATAGATCTCTAATATTCTGTGACAGTGAAGGGATCTCAATTATTAATCTGAGATCAGTGAGAAAGGAGACTTAGTAGTATGTGTATTCTTATACAAACTTTCAAACATGTTCCTGTCTAAACAACTCGCTATACTTTCATTTAAAAGTACAAGTATCTACAAATTTTGAGGATTCATGGCATCTTTCAATCTAGCTACTGCAACAGCCTTCCACGTAATGTCCTTGATCCAGCTCAACTCAGCATCATTTCTCAAAAAAATGGCCAAAGTTATTTTTTGAATCAAATCACATCATATCTCATCTCAGAATCCTTCAGTGGCTTCCCAGAATAGTTGGAAGAAAATCCAAATTTATTACATAACATAATAAATCCTGCATGACCTAGCCCTGGCTTATGGCAAAACCTTACATAACCTCATTGTGTACAACTATTTTTATTACTCAGCCTGACCACATTATCGTTTCACCAAGCCTTTTCCTCATACAGGGTCTTTGCATGTAGTGTTCGTATTCCTTGGAAAACTCTTCCAACACACACACACACACCCCCCCCCACACATACACATACACAAACCACACATACACGCAACACACACACATCCCCCACACATACACACACACACACCACACATACACATACACACATGACACATACACACACATGCCACAGACACACACCCCCACACATATACACACACCACACATACAAAACACACTACATACACACACACACTTCATACACACACCCCACACATACACATACACAAACCACACATACACACACCACACATACCCCACACATACACACACACAACACATACACATACACACATGACACATACAGACACATGCCACAGACACACACCCCCCACACATACACACACACACCACACATACAAAACACACTACATACACACACACTTCACACACACCCCACACATACACATACACGTACACACACCACACATACACACACCACAGACACACACACATACACAAACCACACATACACACACATGCCACCGACACACACACCCCACACATACACACATACCACACACACACACACACGACACATACACATGCCACAGACACACACACCCCACACATACACACATACCACACACACACACACACGACACATACACATGCCACAGACACACACACACCCCGCATGTACACACACACCACGCATACACACACACTATACACACACCCACACTTCACACACACACCCTACACATACACATACACCACACATACACACACCACAGACACACACACCCCACTCATAGACACACACACACACACAAACTTGCACTTTGCACATGGCTGGGTCCTGCTCATCTTTCATGTTTTAGCTTTAGTGTCACCTCTTCAGCAAGACCTTTCCTGACTACTTGCTCTGGGTGTTCCCCCATCCCTAATTTCTGCTTTATCCTTTTGTTTATTTCCTGTTTAGCACTAACCACCGTTTGTAATTATTTTCTTTATTTCTCTCAGGAACACAGTAGAGGGTCATTTGCATGACTAATTTAAATATGCAATGTAATTTTGCATATCGATGCAAACCACATTTATCTTCCTGACCAATACGTACACTAGATTATTTTCAGGAAATTGTGTTGGCTCATATTACTCAGATGCTGTTGTTTTCATAGGATATATTGCAGCGCTTTTACTGGTTACTGGGAGGCATTTTTATAAATAAAAACTAAACCATACTTGTCAAAATAAAAGAACAAAGTGTGATGAGAGTTGACTGTTTAGATTAGATATTCTCTTCACTTGAGCAGTCAGAATCAGAATACTAACCTCGGGGGTTAAAACTGGCACAGGAAGATAACTGATAGACATGAAACAATGAGAAGCAGGGTGAACAAAGTGCATTTACTGAATTCAAGTAATTTCAGATATATTTTCCGTATACAAAATGAGAGAATGAATTTGATCTAAAATAAAAGGCAACATCAGTGAACTAGAATAAAATAACATCAGGGTTTTCTTGCAAAAGAAAGTTTGCGTACTACAATTTAGTCATTGTAGTAATACACTGTGTTAGATGCTGTGATATCAACACGGCCAGGATGCTATGGAACTATCCAGGAGGAACACTCAAGCTAGACTGCAGATAGAGATGGCTGAGTCAGCAGGACATGATATCATAGTGTTTTGTAATCTAGATTTACAAAGAACCTTAGAAATGATCATGTCTTTTTTCTTTCTTTTTAAATGAAGCACATGAAGTGCAAAGAGGTGAAATGAGTAGTGCGATATTTCAGAAGTTAACAAAAGCAGAAGTGGAAGGAAGACTTGATATCCTCAGGTATCTAGTTTAGGCCTCCCTTCTATTGCAATCTGTTGCAGGTTGAATTGTGTGCCCCCAAAACACATATTCAGGAGCTAATCCCTGGTGTCTGTGAATGCAACCTTATTTAGAATGGGGGCTTTGCAGATATAGTCAAGTTAAAAAGAGGTCATACCACATAAGCGTGAACCCTAAATCCAGTGACTGATAGCTTCATAAGAGAAAAGAGAGGAAAATTTGCATGCAGACACAGAGAAGAAGGCTATGTGAAGAGGAAGGCAGAGATTGGAATGAAGTATCTATAAAATAAGGACCACCTAGGATTGCTGGCAACCACCAGCAGCTAGGAAGTGGTAAAGCAGAATTGTCTTCCCCTGGAGCCTTCAGAGAGAGCATGACCTTGCAACATCTTGATTTTAGGCTTCTAGCCTTCAGAACTGTGTGAGAATAAATTTCTGGGTTTTTTTTTTTTTTTTTTTTTTGAAGCCACTGAGTTTGTTTAAATGTGTTACAGCAGCCCTAGGGGATGAATACACGGTCCATCAATAACAGACGTATCTTCCCACCATACCATGATGGCCTCTCTAAACACTTCCCAACAAGAAAGAGTCAGTGGAAAGCAATCACTGGACTGTGATTTTGTGTTTATTTTTCTGAATATCCACCCAGTTCATCGACTGTATAAGAGCAAGATGTGTGAGGAGTTCTTGTTTGTTTGTACCATATTTTACCTAGATCCTGTTATGCTCATTATAGGCAATCAATAAACATTTGTTCAGTCAAAATGAAAATAAACGAGGGCAAAATATATGGATAGATAATTCAACAAGGAAGTTATATATGTGGTCAATAAGCCCAAAAAGAAGTGCTAAATATTGCTAGTTACTAGGAAAATTCAAATTAAAACCATACCACTAATTATCTACCGGAACATGAACATTTAAAGAACCTGATAACATCACATATTGGCAAGAACATAGAGCATTTAGAATGTCCTCTTCTTGGTGGGAATGTAGAATGGTAAAACCACTTGGTGTGAGAAAGGTCTGGCAGTTTCTTATGAAACTAAATATTGACAATTGTGCTATACAATAATTTTATTTCAAGATATTTACCCCCTCCTCCACATAAAAGAAAAATATGTCTACTAAATACTTGTACAAGAATCTTCACTGAAGCTTCACTAAGAAAAAAAGCCAAAGTCTAGAAATAGACTAGGTGTTCATCAGTAAGAAAATGACAAACAAACCACAATATATTCATTTATAAAATACTTCACTTATAAATAATTCATTTATAAAAATTCACTCATTTTCAGCAATGAAAATGAGTGAATTTTTAATATACACAATAACATACATAGATCTCAAAAAATATTATATTCAGTAAAAGCAATTTAAAACTAAAGTGATACCATTTACATAAAGTTATAGCATAGACCAAACTATTCTGTGTTGAAATAAACCAAAAATAGAGTTACTCCTGGGGACATCAGGCAAGAATTGCTAGAAAGGTATAAGAGAGAAATTTCTGGGTTTCAAGAGAGAATCGCTTTGTACAAGTATATATATTTGTTTAAATTCAATAGTGCATTTATAACTTGTGCTTTTCATTGTATATAAATTTTATACCAAGAATAAAGAAACTGTAAGTTGTAAATACTGTCTTTAGATGTATAAAGTACTGATGTCTTTTTATTTATTTAATTATTTCTGAGATGATGTCTCACTCACTCCGTTGCCCAGGCTGAAGTGCAGTGGCACAATCTCAACTCACTGCAACCTCCATTTCCCGGCTTCAAGTGATTCTCCTGCTTCAGCCTCCTGAGTAGCTGGGACTACAGGCATGCATCACCATCCATGCCTGGTTTATTTTTCCTTCTTTTTTTTTTTTTTTTTTTTTTTTAGTAGAGACAAGGTTTCACCATATAGGCCAGGCTGGTCTTGAACTTCTGACCTCAAGTAATCTTCCTGCCTTGGCCTTCCAAAGTGCTGGGACTACAGGTGTGAGCTATGGCACCTAGCCGAAATGTCTGAAACTTAATTTGAAAGAACCCTCCCACCAAAAAAAGAGATTAATTGATTAATGAATAAGAAGATAGGCAGATAGATAAATAATTTAAAATACAAACGTAGCAAATATAAATTGTTGAATTTAGAGAACATATATATGGGTGTTCTTAGTTCTTTCAACTTTTCTGTAAATTTAAATATTTTTCATAAAATGTTAGAGAGGAATCCATATAATATGAAGGAGTAAAAAAAAAATGAGTCAATCAATGAATTAAATCTTATTTTGGAAACTGGCAAAACAAAACTAAATATAAGATTTATGAAGTTCACTGATGTAAGAGTCTTAGAATCAGCCTTGGTAACTGGAAAGCCCCAGGCTGCACAAAAACCCAAGACAAACAAGAGTTAGCCTGGAGCTGCAGGGGTGGGGCTTGGGAGGAAAGATCCATGTAGGCCGACTTAAAAATCTTTGCTGGAACTTCAGCTATCTATCCGTATTCCTCAGACAACATTCAAACCCAGCAGACAATAATAGATGGCTGTGCCTTAGCTGTGTTAGGTGAGAACAAATCCAGCCAGCAAACAAAATACATCTCTGCCCTGTTAGGCTTCCCTCAAACTCCTGCCGGGAAGAATTTGGCAGTGGTACAGGGAGAACAGTCCCGTGATTTAAAAGGGTCTGACTGAATGGAAAGATCCCTCTGCCCTTGAAATGGATGCTTACTGCTGCCACCCGCAACGTTAGAGTGAAAGAGGGGTAAAGGACTACTTTGTAAGGAGACAGAGTCGGTGTGAAAATCTGATCGCCGGAGGAAACCTCGTGTTCTCTGAAACGCGGCTCACGCTGGTTTATGCTGGGCCTGCAGAGACAGATTAGAGGATTCACGAGGGAGCCCTTATCCAGTCTAAGGTTTTAGCTGCTGAAGTTGGAAACAACAACCTGTTAGGTCACCAAATCATATTTCCTCTCCTACAAAGGGAAATAAGAAAAACAGCCTAATCCCCTTCCCCCTAGAATACATGCACACATACACACACCACTGCAGACTCACACCCACTCACACACACACCACTGCAGATTCACACCCACTCACACTCACACACACTACTGCAGACTCACACCCACTCACACTCACACACACCACTGCAGATTCACACCCACTCACACTCACACACACTACTGCAGACTCACACCCACTCACTCACATACCACTGCAGATTCACACCCACTCACACTCACATCATTGCAGACTCACACCCACTCACACTCACACACACCACTGCAGATTCATACCCACTCACACTCACATCATTGCAGACTCACACCCATTCACACTCACACCACTGCAGGCTCACACCCACTCACACACACACCACTGCAGGCTCACACCCACTCAAGCACACACTACTGCAGACTTACACCCAATCACACACACACAACTGCAGACTCACCCACTAAAAAACAACAACAACAAAAAGAACAAATAAAGATAAAACAGCCTTATCTAGTTGCTGTATTCAACTCTTTCTGGTGGTCAGAAAAGTACATAACCTTTTTGCAAAATTACTTAGCCACACCATAGAGAAATAACTCAAGAACATTTGCTGGAAAAGTATTTTTAAAACAAACAAAAACTTCTCTCTGAGAGTGATAATACATTTTCACTTTAATTTTTTTTTAAACTCCAAGTATGTTGAGCCAAGCAATCAGCTATAAGGGAAGGTTAATACAGTTTTAGGATTAGATTCCAAAGACATAAATGTAATTCCTGACTATAATGTTTACTATTTTTGTTATCTTAGGCAGGTTGTTTCTACTGATGTCAGTTTTTGTTTTTTTTTTTTAATTTGAAGAAGCCTAGTTTTTAAAATTTTATATCTGTATCATTTTGGATATTAAATTTGCAAATAATAAAACAACCAACACAAACTGACTGAAAAACAAAAGGAATTGATTTGCTATTAGTATTAAAAAGTCCACAGGCAGGGCTTCATCCAGCAACTCAGGTCATAGAAGACATTATTTTACTCTCTCTTTCTTTCTCTCTATCGTATGCCCCCTTTTTTTCCTTGGGTTTGGCTTCTTTCTCGATAAACTTTTACTATCTTGGTCTCTACTATCTTGGTTTCTTGACAACATGGTTGTCAAGAAAGTAATAGAAAGAAAGAAAAATTGGCAATAATAACAACCATGTTACTATGGTAATGACACAATCAGAAAATCTAGAATAAAACATGTAGAAAGTGCAATACCAAACCTACTTTTCTCCTGGAACTCTCTCTCTCTCTCTTTTTTTTTTTTTTTTTTTTTTTCCTGAGACAGGGTCTTGCTCTGTGACCGAGGCTGGAGTGCAGTGGCATGATCATGGCTCACTGCAGCCTCGACCTCCTGGACTCAAATGATCCTCCCACCTCAGCCTCCCAAGTAGCTAGGACTACAGACATATACCATGATGCCCTGCTAATTTTTATTTTCTGTGGAAATCACGTTTCACTATGCTGCCCAGGCTAAACTTTAATTTTTCTTTCACCACCTCCAACCTGGAAAAGCATCTCTTCAGGTAGTTCAGGAGAAAAGGAATGAAACTACTTTCCTATAACTCTCAGAAACTTCTACACGGGTGTCATTGTCCCCCAATGAGACACATGCAGTGGAGCCACCGGAATGGGACATTTTAACCACTCTGGGGCATATGGTAGGATTCCCTTCCCCAAAATCAGAGCGACTGAATGTGAGGAGAAGCAATTCAGTATAAGAATTGAAGTATCACTACTAACAGCAAAGGATAGCAGTGGCCCCAAAGATTCAACATCAAGGACAAAACCAAGTTGTGGTGAAGGTCATGAGATAGTGGGTTTGAACACATTACATGAAATGAAAGCCATATATAAAGTAATGTGTCCCCAATCTTAAACAATACAAGTACTAGATACCAGAGATTAAAGAATCTGTGAACAGAACACTTCTCCAGTAGTACAAAACTTGGAAATGCTTAAAAACATCGTAACAGTGAAGTAAAAAGAAACAAATTAATGAATCTACTAACAAGTCTTGCTATAGTACAAAAGCGGTTTTCTTGGGCTCCCATTCTTTTTCTAATTAATGATGAAAATATTTAAGGCAATTAGAGCACTTGAGAGTGGATTAATTATGTTTGATCTACTTCAAGAGTGTTTTGCCGTTACGTAATGTTTAAAAAGTGTTCTGAGGGTTAGGTTGTAAATGGTTTTCTAATATACATAAATTGTAACACTTGCACAGAAAAAGTATTATTCAGATATATATTATTAAGAAGTATACATTCAAAAATATTACACAGGATGGTAAAATTACCATAACATAGGAATACAGGAAAAATGTCCGTGGATAACAGTGCTTTAATTCTGTAAGATTGTGTGAAATTCTCAAAAGTTGTTTCTCTAGTTGGAAAAAATGAGTATTAATCTGAAAAACATGTTTAATGTTTACAGCTAAGTGTAGGGCCTTTAGTTGGTTTTTACTTATGTTGTTCTGTATTTTACAAATTGTCTATAATGAGATTATTTTAGTATTACAATGAGACAACAAACTATCTTATTTAAGAGAATTCAGATAATAAAATGAGCTCATGCAGGGTTAGTGCAAATCACCATCTTTAAAGCACATCTCTTCCGTTTTTGGAGCGTTAAAACAGCTCCATATCCACGGCATAGTTTGACAGTAAGCAAGGAGGCAGTATTGTAACTCAGAAATACAACTGTCAGCAAGGATGGCCCTTTTCCATGTCCCCATCATTTGATAGCTCTCTCTTTGCCAAACCCAAAGGTCTTAGATCACATGTGCCTTTCAAAGTGTGGAACAAATGTAGTTTCCAAATGTTATCCCTCTTTTGTCATCTATAACTATAATGAACTTCAGACTTTTTTTCATGTAAAATTAAAAGGAAGTAAAACTAGTGAGTAAACATAAGCTTTAGATTATTCTGTATGTTAAATAAATCTAAATATGGTCTATGAGGGATTCTACATTGTCTTAAATTCCGCATTTAAAAATTTTCCAAACCCAGATTTCAAATGAATACTATACTTCTTGAAGTATGGAATCACACTCATTTTATTCCTGCCCAAGCAATGTTAGTGCACACGTTCTAAAAGTGAAAGCAGTCAATGGATGCTTTTTGAATTGATGAACAAATGTGTGAACTAATGAATAACATAACTCAGTGAAAGTAACTAAGACCTGTTTAGAGAAAATAAGTTTATTTACTTATTTACTTACTCTGACTATTTAGTATGCGTCATAAAATATTTTCTTTATGAAAGTTTAAACATAATTATGTTAAATTTATCTATTCAAATTTCTAACATAAAAATACATTTTAGGCAGCTATGCTTTGTATACACTGCGACACTGGGGGCAGTTTCCCCCTCTCCATTCAAAGATGTCTGCATATCAAAAAACGAATAAATAAGTGAAAAAACAAATCTTCAAAGGATTACAAAGAAACACAAGACATTAAGACATAAATATCAAGCATGTCTAGTAAAATGCCCAAAATAAAGTTAAAGACAATCCCATATCGATTCTTGCCTTTCTTAAAATATTTAGGAACACTTCTCTTTCTGATCCAGTAAATAACACATCATCAGGCAATTGAACTTCACAGATGAACTGGATGCTCAACGAATTGTCTCTTGTATTTATTAAGTAGTGGGAACTCAATAAATATTTGTTACATTAAGTTAAAGCAGCACTTTTATGAGTTATGCTAATTGCAATAATTACTCCAATTTCTGTGACTAAGCGTAAATTACGTTTGTAAAAGATCAGTCTATAATACTTTAAGCTTTACTTTTTAACTTCTTTCAAAGATAGAATTATATATGTAACAGAAGTATGAGGTTTTTAAAATGTCATTGAAGAAGAGATACACAAGGAAATAGTCTTCCCTGAAACAGCGTAGGCAGGGCTTGTCAGAATCAGCATGGGAATGATGTCATCATTTGTTTTCCGTTGGCTGGCTGTCCACAAGACAGACAGTGGGAATGCACTCTGTGCTAAAGCCTGGAAGAGAAGCCTGCCCTGACTTCAGAGCTGTCTACGCACTTACGACCCTGAGTGACATCGTTCTGATAAATTCTCCCAATGCAGTGTCACGTCTTCCACAGGAACCTTTGGCAAATATGTAAAGCAGGCGTTGTCTTCTTCAGTCCCTTGCCATCCAACTTAAATATCCTGTTCACTGTATAAAATCCAGAATCCTGCCTTCTTTTCCTTTTTTCTTTACCTGGGAACAGCAAACTTTCCTTTTTTTTTTTTTTTTTTTTGAAAAGGCAAATGATGCTGTTCTAATCCAACATAGAATTTTTAAAAGACAAGAAAAAGCTAGCTTGCCTATCTGGGCCATATAATTTTGGATGGGCTATCACAAAGAATTTTGCTGTGAACATTCTTGCATATGTATCATGCACAAGATCCTCAAATGGATATAGCAATAAGTGAACTTGTTGGATGGTAGACTATGATATTGCCTAGTGAACTAGATAGTGGCAAGCAGTTTTTGAAGCAGTTTCAACGCTTTACACATTATTCAGACTGTATGTGAATTCCCATTCTCCATATTCCACTGACACTTGGTTCAGGCCTTTTGCTCCACATCCTAAATAAGACTCGTAGTGTTAGGCTTTATAGGTTTGCCTGGCTGGTAAGTGTGAAATTGTATCACTCTGTAATTTTATGATTAGGTATTTCCTTGGTTGCAATGAGATTGAGCGCCCTTTACATGTTTATCAGGCATCTTTATTTCCTATACTGTAAAGTGCTCGGGTAAGTTGTTTGCGCATGTTACCACTGAGTTCCTCGAGCTAAAAAATATTTAATGTACGTTTATTATGTATATATTTTATAGGATTTATAAATACCATGTGTAAATATATATATGCACACACACACACACAAACTGGAGGTAAATTCTTACACACACACACACATTTACTGATAGCGGTGCAAAAATATTCACATTTGGGTCAACATGATGAATATCAATTTTCTCTTACCTCCATAATTCATTCGCGTTATAATGAAAGTTGACATTTTAAACCAGGTGGATAAGCTTCTGTTCAACTCTCTTAACAAGAGTACTGTTGGAGTCCGCGTGTTTCCTAAACAAAGGAATGAACACACAAGACAACACAGGACAAGACAAACATGGCGGCCGCCTCGAATGGCGAGCTCTGCTTTATTTTATACAGTCGTTTGTGGAATGTTGCCAAGTCACAAGACACATTGTTGTTTTTCTGACCTTTCCCTGACTTTCTGGATTTTCAAGATGTTTACACATAAACAAGCCCCCAACGCCCTGCTTCGTTTGCGAGAGCAGGACTTATCGGGAACGCCCTGCTTCCTTTGCAAGAGCAGGACCTAACGGGAACGTCTCATTTGCGAGCACGTAGTCCTCTGCAGAGTACTTTATAAATCTTTTCTTAAGTCAATCCCCAAGATGTTGTGATTACCTTTCTCATATTATGCCCATTTTCTCAAGTCAATCCAAGATGTTGTGATTCAGTTTTCTAGTATACTTCCCAGTCCTGTCTTTCTTTCCTTTTTCCCTCAATAATCTTCTTGACAACACTCACTACTTACAAACCACATTGGACGAAGAACAGCTTTATTAGAGGTCATATAAATTACAGAATGTCAGAACTATTATACAAGGAAACCTTGACTGGGCCTCCTTCTTTGATAGAAAAAAAACCCGGAAGCCCTGTGCCTGTGTGTGTGTGAGTGTGTGCTAGTGGAGTGTTCACAGAACCACCTGGGGTGGCAAAGTGAGTTATTTATGATCACAAACAGGATAGGTCAGTCTTTTTTTTTAGCTCCATGCTTCTCAGTCACTTGAAAATATTATGTTCCAAAAGGTTTATGGCAGTGGAAAATAAAAGACAGACAGAGAGAGAGAGAGAGAAAGAGAGAGAGAGAGAGAGAGAGAAAGGACGAACTGGATAGTTCAGAAACATGGGAGAACATACATTCACATCTACCACACGCCAGCCTCCCAAAGGGCACCAAATCCCATTACTATTTTCTGGAAAAGAGGAAAAGACTCAGCAAAATGCTCACTTATATATATATATATATTTTTTTTCTGGTTTTCACTTTGCTAGGCAAATCTAAATAATCCTTTTATGGCTTTTTCTAGTTATAAGCTGAAAACACCTTGATTTTCTTGTATCTTGGCCCTTGCCATTCAGGTCTCCACCAGAGACAGAAGAGCACTGCCGAGAGGAGAGGGAGGGGATAGCAGGGCATTCCACTTCCACTTCTCAATTCACAGTGCAGCCTTGCTGTATCATTGTTTTTTGTTTGTTTGTTTTTAATTTTACTCTACGTTCTGGGATACCTGTGCAGAAGGTGCAGGTTTGTTACATAGGTATACATGTGCCATGGTAGTTTGCTGCACCTATCAACCTATTTTATAGGTTTTAAGTCCCACATGCATTAGGTATTTCTCCAAATGCTACCTTTCCCTTTGCCCCCAACCCCCTGACAGGCCCCAGTGTGTGATGTTCCCCTCCCTGTGTCCATGTGTTCTCATCGTTCAACTCCTACTTATGAGTGAGAACTTGCAGTGTTTGGTTTTCTGTTCATGTATTAGTGTGCTGAGAATGATGGTTTTCAGCTTCATCCATGTCCCTGCAAAGGATATGAACTCATTCTTTATTACCACTGGATAATATTCTATGATGCATATATGTCTCATGCTGTATCATTGTTAATGTCACTCAGAACTACTGCTTTATTTTAAAAAAATGTGTTGGCGTATTTGCAGAGTAGAACACTCTTTGAACACTAGTATAATTTTAGAATGTCCAAAAATATTCACACCTCCACAAAGATCCACTCTTCTGTGCCCTATGGAGCTACATATTTCAGTTCCTGGGACAATCTTCTTGACTTTCATTGCCTAATGTAAAATTAAAGTAAGTCCTGAGTAGTTGAGTAAATTCTGTAGCCTCTTACCATAGAGCAAACTTCTCTGCTCCAGAATAGTTCACATGTTTTTGCAGAAAAAGATAATGCAACTCAAAAAAATGGAAAGAAATTAGCTGTTTGGTGATCAACTGTGATGGCTTACAGCAGAGTCTGAAAGCCTATTTGAAGAAGGAATCTAAATCAGCTTGGTCATCTTAGAGTAAATTGTGTTAAATTAACAAATTTTAAAATCCATAATTATTTGTTGATATCAATAATAGTTATGTGCCAGACACTGTTTTAAATTATGTACATATATGAGGTACATATTTTTATGATCACAACTTTACAGCTCAAGAAATAAGGCACAGAGAGGTTAATATGTTGTGTAAGGTCACAGAGCAGGTAAATAGAAGCTGACCACAGGGTACTTACTGCAAGTTTCTTCTTTATAAGGTCTTTCTAATTGGAAATGAAAGGGAAGTATAAAGTCTTTCCCCATGAGGACATAAGCCCGCACTACACACTGAATCTGCTGGCACCTTGAGCTTGGACAGTCCAGCCTCTAGTACTCTGAGAAATAATTTCTGTTGCTTATAAGTCACATAGTTTATAGCATTTTCCTATAGCCATCCCAATAGGTGGACTAAAATGGGGTAATCTGAGAAAATGGTGTTGGACTTGCATCTTATTCTAAACAAATGGCCAAACTTTGTTTTGGAACCAAAGGCTTTTAAGAAGATGAGTACTCTAGGTCTTTTTTTTAAAACATTCATTACAAAGTTTTCATGCTATTCATTCCCAGTAATGCAGTACATATGGCATCTAGGAACCAACAGACTTCATTTGAATTTAGGAGACTAAGATTTAAACTCTGACACAAACTGTGTAATCTGGATCACATTAGTGGTTTGAAGTATTCAATATTGTAGTCCATAAAAATAAAAGTACTTCCCAGTCCTTGAATTTGGGAATGTCTTTTGTGCATAAGGTACTTGCTGTGTGTCACGCAGAGTGTTAGACACACAAGCAGAAAATGTGCAGAAAATAGAATAATAAACTCCTTGGTTCATATATTATAACCTCATTAAAGTTGAATATTTCCTCTCAGTGCCAATTTCACCTTGCTAGTATTGTCCTTGAAGCCACTCAAGACTACTAGATTATTTGGGAAATGTGTTGATGCTCACACATTCATCATAGGAGAAGTGCATACTTAGATGGAACCCTGATTCTGCTTTTCAAAGTCCAGCACTGATCAAAACCCCTGTAGTGGTCCGTGGTTCCTCTCCTACTTACTTGCTGGCTCTATCACTTTATCATCCTCATGTATGCCTTCATTTTGTGCATAAAAGTCAATGAGGCTTGAAAGGGTGACCGGTGGATGTTTCTCTTAATGAACTCTGCTGGTTTCCAGCATGGCAGCTTGGATATTTGGAATATGCCTGCAGGGCATTTTGTTTGCAAATATTGTCACTTTAGTCTCTTTTTACTTCCTGAAAGTGCTTGAAAATTTCAGCAGAAGCTGTGTGCACAGCTGTCATCTCTGGGGCCCCTGCCATGCCCCCCTCAAATGTTCCATTTGGCTTTGCAGTCTTTGTCATAGCAGCCTCTTGGCTGTCTGCCACAGCATCTAGATATCTGCCCTGGTGTACTACCTGGGCATCACAGGGCTTACTACCACTAAGTATCATGGGGCAAGTTGCACAAGAATCACTAAAGTGGATTCACAGATTAATAATGAATGGTCCATGTCCCCCAAAGGCTCTAACCATCCATTAGGAAAGATGGGCATAAGCATAAATAACAACAGGAAATTAGTAAGACAGAATGCCTAATGATAAGGCAAGCAAACAAAAGCAACCAACTTCAGTATTTCAAATTGGCTCACTGGAGCTATACAGCGTGACATCCATTGTAAAATCTTAGCCTCTATGGGTTTAGTTTCCTCATCTGTAAAATAAAGATTGGACTTTATGCATCTAAATTCCCGTTCACTCCTCAATTCTCATGTCGTTGCAAATCAATCCACCTTCCAGAGGTTGGATTTCTCCATTTTTAAAATAAAGACTTTAAAAATCACTAGCAAAAGATTAGCACATAATAGGTAACCAGTCAATGATGTCTACCTTTGCAGTATTTGCTATTGTTATTTGAGTATAGATGGTCTGGGTGGTAAGATTTGTGGAGCTAACTTCGGGTTTTTTAAACCCAATAAGTTCCATTGTTCTTAATGTATTATGTTTGTTTGTTTTAGATCACCAAGGCTTTTGTTTTTAAGAACTTTTCACTGAAATGCTGGCAAAATGAAAGTTTATATTATTGTTTGAAGAGAATAGGGACATCTTAAACCTGTAAGCTAGTACCTCTAGTATCAGGTATCATTAGGTAGGAAAAAAAAAAAAAAAAAACAAAGTAAAGAGGGAAGGGGAAGTCTTTGAGCAGCAATACAACTCCATCAAGAAACTGAAGAAAATAGGAGCAAAATTTCTTGCAAATGACAGAAACCAAAACCAGACTTTATTATTGGTGTCCATCCAAGGATCACTTGTAATGCACACAGCAGACAGGAATGGCCACTTAAGAGTGAGAAGTCTACAGCAAGAAGATTCCAGGTGAACCAAGGAGAATGACCCCAAGTGGAACAGCACCCCTCAGCTTAGGCAATTGTTTGCTGTGTGAGAATGAGTTCCCAGGGCTGTCTGGCATCTGTTTATTTGATTGATTTTTTATCAAAAGCCAGAAATCAAGATTCTTATAAGTTTCTTAAGCTTTAAATACTAGCAAATTATTAAAAGATAAAACAATGAATACAATCTTAATGAAATGCATATTTGAGGTAATGTTCCCGGAGTGCAGTCATATAGACATGTCTGAATTTGGCTTTCAGGCAAGTTATGTGGAAGTAACATGCAAGAGAGAAAACAAAATACCCAAAAAGTGGTGGGTAGACACAGTAGAATTCTCTTCAATCTAATCTAATCTAATCTCTTTAGCATCGAAAAATTAATAGCACTTCACTGTCCCCTAGATGCACTTCCTATGTCACCTATTCAAAGGATATTAAACATGCAGTTCTATGCGTTTTCAGAGTATACTGGGAGGGAAGCTGATGGTGACTCCCCAAATCGGAGACACAGGATCATAGGATATTAGAGCTGGAGTTGCCTTCATAATTGTCTCATCCAGTTCACATTTTAACACTGAAACTGAGTTTCAGATAAGTTAAGAGATTAATCTAAAAATCACACAACTTGTTAATAGCAAAGCTGGTACAATAATCCGTGTATTTTCACCTTGCTTGGAGAGAGTCCATAGCTTCTGAATTTAGATCTTCTTTTACAAACTATCCACTTATCCCAACCAGATATTAAAAAGTCAATCCTCTTTTTGTTATTAAAAATACAAAATCGCTTGGACTTGTCTTCAAGAGTTTCTCCACACAGAGGTTAGGAGTGTGAGGAAAATGGCCTCTGGAGCAACAATGATTTAGAGCTTGGGCTGTAGCCTTTGATCACTAGCACACTTTGCCCTGCTGTGAATTCCACAGATGGAGTTTTCTCGGGGAGCTATATAACTTTCTAGGTTATGTAGTTGAAATAAATCTCCCTCTAAACCCACTTACTTTGCTCTCCTGCCCAGTCTTTATTAACTACAGGTTGTAAGACAAGTTTGGAAGCATTCGCGCTAGTCAAGTTTTGTGCATGGTACGCCACTGCCCTCTACTGGTAGTACTATTCAAACCCCTCCTGCTATCTCCAAGTGCCGTGATGTGTTTAGTCCCAGGATAAGAGAGAAATTTTGTGATGCCGACAGTTCTTTTGGCTCCAAGACAGGCAAATAAAGGGCAGTAACAAATGATGTATTACATTAAGGAATTTATTTATTTTAGGTAAATGAGTTTCACCATTTTCTGTGTTAATGTTTCTGTATCCCTGGTGAAATCAAGGATAAATGGGGTGTGTGTGTGTGTGTGTGTGTGTGTGTGTGTGTGTGTGTCTACATATTGGAGACATCAGGCCTGTGGGTTCATAACTATGGAAGGAGAAATTAAACCAACGCAAAAGACCTGTTAACTTATGCCAGTTGGTTTTCTGCAGTGAAGGTGGAGGGAAGTTCTTTGAAATATTCATTGGTTTGTATCAAGTATAGTTTCAAGTATAGTTGAGTTTTAGTCCTAGAGCTTACTTAATATGTAGGTAATGGGGTTCATCTGGCTCAAAATATTAAAAAGAAACTGCATTTTGCAACTAGTATAATCTATCTTCTTTCTCTCTTTTGAAACAGTGGTTCATAGATAGTCAAATGTACTCTCTGGTTTCCCATTAATGCTAAATTGAAGAAGAGTTGGATTTCTTTTTCTATATTAATAGCACATGGAGTCACACACTGAAGAGCCAATTAACAGGAATTTTTCAGGAAAAAAAAAGGATTTCTCTGTCAACATACCCAGGGTCTCAGCAGTTTCTAGGTTATTAATGTGCCTCAAAAACCTGTAAGAGCTGCATATGTATTAAGGCAGCTAACCATTTTTCCATCAGCTTTGTGTAATCCTCCAATTCTGGATGCAATCAGTTTTCAACACATTGTGAAAGAAAAGCAAATACTCTTGCACCTGGCCTAGTGCCATGTAGCAAAACAGACTTGGAACAACTAATTTGAAGCTGCAATTAATGCCTTTTTTTATTCTGGGGAAACACTTCTCTTGAGAAAGGTGTTTTTCCTTTTTTTAACCTATATATTACATGGATGTCAGAATTACATATTTTCTTACAAGATTTTAGATAAGCCCTGATATTTCCATGCTGATAAAAGTGAATCCATTTGATGATAGAAATATTTCCTGTAGAGCATTTAAATAAACATATTAAATAAAATTAGAATTCAGAGGGATCTCAAAAATAATACTTTAGGATCGATTACATAGGCATTCCTTTTATTATTTTGGTTGATCTATCTATGTATCTATGTATCTATCTATCCATATGTCTATCTAACAGTTAAATTATAAATGCATCCATTATGAATCCTATGGTATTTAACAGACTTGAGAGGTTGCAATGGTCAAGGTATACTTCTTATTTCCACCTGCCTGGAATATACAGAGTTAAATGACAGTGGCAATGAAAATAAAATTTCTGTTCCATAGATAAGAAAGTAATTACTTATTATTCAACTTTTTAAGTGGTCAAAGGCATATTTCTTTATTGGACAACTACACTAAAAGTACTTGTTTGCTTGAAATAAATCTTCTGCCTATTTTTTCCTGTGTATTGGTGGCTGACTTAGTCAATTCCATCTTATTCTTTTTCAAACAACAGCTTTATTGAGCTATCATTCACATACCATACGTTTCAGCCACTGAAAGTTGCAAAATGCAGTGGTTTTCAGTATATAAACAGAGTTGTTCAACCATCACCATAACCTAACTTCAGAAAATTTTTGTCACCTCAAAAAGAAACCCCATTCACATTGGCACCCACTCCTCCATCTTCTCTCCCATCCCCCTCCCACCACCCATTCCTATCCCTAGGGAACCATCAATCTACTTTTCTTCTCTATAGATGTGCTTTTTCTAGATATTTAATTTAATAGAATCATACCGTATATAGTCTCTTGCGACTGGCTTTTTTTACTTCGCATAAAGACTTTGAGATTCACCCATGTAGTGGCAGGTATCAGGTACTTCACTGCTTTAATGTCTGAAAAAAAAAACTTCTTTGTATGTATACACCACATTGTATTTATCCATTCATCAGATAGCAGAATAGACATGAGACTTTTTTTTTTTTTTTTTTTTCCAAGGTCTTACTCTGCCATCCAGGCTGGAGTGCAGAGGCACGATCATGGCTCACTGCAGCTTCAACCTCCCCAGGCTCAGATGATCTTCCCACCTCAGCTTCCTGAGCAGCTGAGACCACAGGTGCAAGCCACCATGCCTGGATACTTGTTGGATATTTTGTAGAGATGAGGTTTTGCCATATTGCCTACGCTGGTCTTAAACTCTGGACTCAAGCGACTGTCCCACCTCAGCTTCCCAAAGTGCTGAGATTACAGGCATGAGCCACCGTGCCTGGCCTGACATTTGACTATTTCACTTTTTGGCAACTATGAATAATGCTGCTGTGAGCATTTATAGATACATTTTTTATTTCTCTTGAGTGTATACCTCAGAGTGAAATAATTTAGTCATATTATAACTCTTTGTTTAAATTTATGAGAAAATGCCAACTGTTTTCCAAATAAGTTCCAGTATTTTACATTCCTACCAGTATTATGTGAGAGTTCTACTCTTTGCATATAATCTCCAGCATCACCATTATCAATCTTTTTTGTTATAACCTTCCTACTGGGTAAAATTGGATAAAATACATCTGTAAGTTATTGAGTTGTAAGAATACTTTATGTATTCTAGATGATAATCCATTACCAGACATGTAATTTGCAAATATTTTCTCCCATTCTGTGGGTTTATCTTTTCATTTCTTGATGATACAATTTGCAGCACAAAATATTTTAGTTTTGACCAAGTTCTATATATATTTAACATGTGCTTTTAAATATATATATATATTTAAAGTGCATATGTATATACACACACATATATATTTTTAACACGTGCTTTTGGTATAGAGAAAACATTACCTGAACCAAAGTCACAAATATTTACTCCTCCATTTTCTTCTAAGTGTTTTTCATTTTAGCACTTATATTTAGGTCTATAACCCATTTGAGTTAATTTTTGTATTTAGCATAAGGAAGAAGTCCAACTCCAGTTTTTGTATGTTCTTATCCAGTTGTCCAGCACCATTTGTTTAAAAGACTATATTACCCCCAAATTAATTCTCATGATGTCCTTGTTAAAACTTCATTCACCAAGAAGACAATGGTTTATTTCTGGACTCTCAAGTCTGCTCCATTGACCAATATGTTTACTTTATGTCAATGCCATACTGTCTTGATTACTGTAGCTTTGTAGTAAGTGTTGAAATTGGGAACTGTGGGTCTTCCAGCTATGTATTTCTTTTTCAAGTATCAATGGTATTTTTCTTAATTGGACAACTTCACTGAAAATATCTCTTTGACTCTAAAATGAATGTCTTAGATGTTTCTTCCTATACATTGGTATCTGCTTTTAGTAATTACCATCTTGGTCTTTTGGGTTAAAGCAAATGACTTGGTTTTAATCTTATGTCTGGCAAAATTTACTATGAAATTTGAAACAAACATGAGGAATTTAAAAAGGATTGTTGCTTTTTAACTCACATAAATTTTACTTTTAAAGGTTCTTCCAATAAAGGTACACACTGTGTGGTCGTCTCTGTTGCAACTGAGCAAAGAGCCAGGATTGGAAGTATTAGCTTTCATGGGGCCCAGGTAAGTTGCCACATGTTGCAAGTGGTAGGTTCCATAATTGAGAGAAAAGAATGAAAGAAAGTGTCTAGGAAGAAAAGAAGAGTACCAATGTAACAGGAATTGGAAGCCAGCAAAATGAAGTAAGTTAACTTTATACTTTTGGTCATTTTTGTTTCCAAAGAAGCATTAAGTTTGATTGTTAGAACTGCATGATGAGAAGAAAAAAAATTTGGTGAATGGCCTTGTTCTCTAAGAGGACACTAGAATTCTAATTAAAAAAAGAACAATTTCATCATTTTCAAAAAACATTGCTGACTACTCTAAGATTCTAATTTTGAAGATAAGCAAGAGCCCCAGATGAGATAACCAAAATTATCCAGATGGCAGTCATCCAAGCCACTACTAAAAAAACCAGATCCTCTAGCTCCTGGGTCAGATTTAATATAGGTTTACCTTCAGAAGAAGTTACAACATATAGGACTTTCGTTTTAGAGAAAGAGTTGAGAGGAAAACAGAAACAATAGGAGATGGTACAACCTTGTATAATTGCATTCCTTAATTTTATATATATGGCACAGGAAGTCAGGTATATCAATGAAAACTTGTGTTTATGTCTCCTGGTGAATCCTATTATCTGCCTAATGCCCTATTTTAAGACTGTGCTAGAATCCCCATCCCAGGCTGATTGCACTGAGCAATTACTGATCTGCATCGCTCTCGACTGGAGGCCCCAGAAAACAAATAAAAGACCCTTGGCCATAGCCACTACTAAGTTTCTTTCTTCTGCTGTCTCCAAGTTGAGAAAAAGCAAACAATTGGAAAACATATTTTAGGATATCATCCAGGAACACAGGCGCAATGCTTTGTGCTTTTCTTTTTTGCACATGCTCCATTCTTCTTCCATAGGATGATAAACATAAACCCTAATGTCACCCCAGAGCTGTGGATGGCACCCAAGGAGTGCCAAGCCATGATCTACAGCCAGCTGCCAAGTGGGAGAAGAGCCCACACTTGCAGAGCATTGACAGGGAACATGGCTGCAACTGTGAAGAAATACACGAGAGCCATATGACTGGACAAGAGCCAACTAACTGGCCACTCTGACTGAGTGCTACTGACCGGATCACACCTCAGAACCTTAAGACCAAAAATACCTCACTAACATAACCCCCTGTGAAACCAAAGACAAGAAGTCAGTTACAAATAAAAACCCTGTACAAAGGCTCAGCTATGTGAAAACATCCAGAAAAGAAGCCTGTTAACTGTACTCAGTCTACATCATAGTTAAAGGAACACCCACATGCAGATATGAAAATGAGCTAACTTAAGAACTCTGGCAATTCCAAGGACCAGATTGTCCTATGTCCTCCAAATGATTGTACCAGCACTCCAACAAAAGTTCTTAGGTTGAGCTGGCTGAAATGACAGGAATAGAATGCAGAATATGGAATGAAGATGATTGAGATTCAAGAGAACATCAAAACCCAATCCAAGGAACCTAAGAATCACAATAATAAAATACAGGAGCTGACAGATGAAGTAGCCAGGATGAAAAAAGAACCTAATTGATTTGATAGAACTGAAAAACACACTACAGGATTTTCACAATGCAATTGCAAGTATTAACAGCAGAATAGGCCAAGCTAAGGTAAGACTCTGATCTTAAAGATCAGTTCTCTGAAATAAAACAGTCAGACAAAAAAGAAAGGAAAAGAAAAAAGAGAAAGAACAAACATATCCTCTGAGAAATATGGGATCTTGTAAAGAGGGAAAATGTACAAATCACTGGCCTCCCCAACAGGGATAGGGAAAAATCAAACAACATGGAAAACATATTTTAGGGTATCATTTATAAAAACTTCCCCAACCTCACTATAGAGGCCAATAGTCAAATTCAGGAAACACAAGGAACCCCTGCAAGAATCTACATAAGATTACCCCAAGACACACGATCATCAGATTTTCCAAGGTTGAAATGAAAAACAGAATGTTAAAGGCAGCTAGAAAGAAAGGGCAGGTCACCAAAGGGCAGGAACTCCATCAGGCTAACAAAGAACCTCTCAGCAGAAACCCTAAAAGTCAAGAGAGATTGGGGGCCTATACTCAACATTCTTAGAGAAAAAAATTTTCAACTAAGAATTTCATATACAACTAAATGAAGCTTTCTACATAGAAAAAAAAAAAAAAGTAAGATTCTTTTCAGATAAGCAAATGCTTAGGGAACTCATTACAACCAGACCCACTTTACAAAAGATCTTGAAATGAGCACTAAATATGGAAAGAAAAGACTCTAACTAGCCAATACAAAAAAACAGTTAAATACACAGACTAGTGACACTATAAAGCAACTACGCAAACAAGCTTGCATAATATCCAGCTATCAATGCAATGACAGGATTAAATCCACACATGTCAATACTAACCTTGATAGTAAATGAGCTAAATGCCCCATTTAAACAGCAAAGAGTGGTAATCTGAACAAAAAAGAAAGACCCAATGATATTCAGTCCTCAAGAGACCCATCTCACTTGCAGTGATACCAATACACTCAAAATAAAGGGATGGAGGAAAATCTACCAAGCAAATGGAAAAACAGAAAAAACAGGGGTTGCAACCCTTAATTTGAGACAAAACTGTTTTAAATCAACAAAGAAAAAAAAAAGACACAGACGGAATTACATAATGGTAAAAGGTTCAATTCAATGAGAAGACCTAACTATACTACATATACAGCACTCAACACAGGAGAATCTAGATTTATAAAGCAAGTTCTTAGAGACCTAAAAAGAGACTTAGACTCCCACACAATAATAGTGGGAGGCTTCAATGCTCCACTGACAGTATTAGACAGATGACTGAGGCAGAATTAACAAAGATATTCAGGACCTTAACTAAATGTTGAAGCAAATGGCTCTAATAGACCTCTACAGAACTTTCTACTTTCAAAACAACAGAATATACATTCTTCTCATTGCCACATAGCACGTACTATAAAATCAAGATCACGGTCAGAAATGAAACAATACTCAGCAAGTGCAAAAGAACCAAAATGATATCAAACACACTCTCAGACCACAGAACAATAAAAACAGAAGTCAAGACTAGGAAAGTCACTCAAAACCATACAACCACGTGGATATTAAACAATGTGCTCCTGAATGACTTCTTGGAAAATAATGAAATAAAGGCAGAAATCAAAAAGCTATTTGAAACTAATGAGAAGAAAAATACAACATACCACCGTCTCTGAAACACAACTAAGGCAGTGTACAGAGGGAAATTTATGGCAGTAAATGCCCACATCAAAAAATTAGAAAGATCACAAATTGGCAGCCTAACATCACAACTGAAAGAATTAGAGAAGCAAGAGCAAATCAACCCCAAATCTAACAGAAGACAAACAATAATAAATATCAGAGCTGAACTGAAGGAAATTAAGACATGAAAAACCATTCAAATGATCAACCAATCTTTCACTGGTTTTTTGAAATAAATTAATAAAATAGTCCACTAGCTAGACTAATAAAAATATAGAGAGAAGATCCAAACAGACATGACTGGAAACAACAAAGAAGATGTTACCACCCACCCTACAGAAACACAAATAACTCTCAGAAACTATTATGTACACCTTTAGGCACACAAACTGGAAAGCCTAGAAGAGATGGATAAATTCCTGGACACATACCCTCCCAAGACTAAACCAGAAATAAATTGATTCCCCAAGCAGACCAATAATAAGCTCCAAAATTGAACCAGTAATAAATAGCCTACCTACCAAAAATCCCAGTACCACATGGATTTACAGCTGAATTCTATCAGATGTACAAAGAAAAGCTGGTACCATTCCTATTGAAACTATTCCAGAAAAATGAGGAGGAGGGACTCCTCCAAAGCTCATTCTTTGAGGCCAGCATCACCCTGATAGTAATCTTGCAGAGACACAAGAAAAAAAAAAAAAAAAGAAAAAAAAAGAAAAAAGAAAACTTCAGGCCAATATCTTTGATGTATTTTGATGCAAAAATCCTCAATTAAATACTTGCAAACCAAATCTGGCATCATGTCAAAAAGTTAATTCACCATGAAGAAGTAGGCTTTATCTCTGGGATGCAAGGTTGGTTCAACATATGCAAATCAATAAATATGATTCATCACATAAACAGAACTAAAACCAAAAACCACAGGATTATCTCAATACATGCAGAAAGGCTTTCAATAAAATTCAATATCACTTTATGTTAAAACTCTCAATGAACTACATATTGAAGGAACTACCTCAAAATAATAAGAGCCATACATGACAAACCCACAGTCAACATCATACTGAATGTGTAAAAGATATAACTGTTCCATTTGAAAACTGGCACAAGACAAGGATACCCCCTCTCACTACTTTCATTCAATATAGTATTGGCAGTCCTGGTCAGAGTGACCAGGCAAAAGAAAGACATAAAGGGCACCCAAATTGGAAGAGAGAAAGTCAAACTTCCTCTGTTTGCAGAAGACATGATTCTATATCTAGAAAAACCCATGGCTGGGCATGGTGGCTCATACCTGTAATCCTAGAACTTTGGGAGGCTGAGGCGGGAGGATCACCTGAGGTCAGGGATTCGAGACCAGCCTGGCCAATATGATGAAACCCCATCTCTACTAAAAATACCAAAATTAAACAGGAGAATTGCCTGAATCCAGGAAGTGGAGGTTGCAGTGAGCTGAGATTGCACCACTGCACCCCAGCCTGAGCAAGAGAGTGAGACTCTGTCAAAAAACAAACAAACAAACAAAAACCATAGTCTCAACCCAAAAGCTCCTTCAACTGATAAAGAACTTCAGCAAAGATTCTGGATAGAAAATCAACATTAGAAACTCAGCATCATTCCTATACACCAATAACAGCCAAGCCAGGAGCCAAATCAGGAGTGCAATCCCATTCACATTTGCCACAAAAAGAATAAAATACCTAGGAATACAGCTAACTAGGGAGGTGGAAGATCTTTAGACAGAGAACCACAAAACTGTGCTCAAGGATATCAGAGAAGACACAAACAAGTGGAAAAACATTCAATGTTCATGGATAGGAGGAATCAATATCATTAAAATTCCCATGCTGTCCAAAGCAATTTACATATTCAATGCTATTCTTATCAAACTAACAATGACATTCTTCATAGAACTAGAAAAAAAATCCATTTTAACATACATATGGAGCCAAAAAAGAGCCCAAATACCCAAGGCAATCCTAAGCAAAAGGATCAAAGTTGGAGGCATCATGCAACCCAACTTCAAACTATACTACAGGGCTACAGTGACCAAAACAGCATGGTACAGGTACAAAAACAGACTTATAGACCAGTGGAACAGAATTGAGATCCAAGAAATAAGATTGCACACTTACAAGCGTCTGATCTTCAACAAAGCTGGGAAAAACCAACAATGGGGAAAATACTCCCCTATTCAATAAATAGTGCTGGGATAACTGGCTAGCCATATACAGAAGATTGAAACTGGACCCCTTCCTTACACCCTATAAAAAATCAACTTAAGATAAATTAAAAACTTAAATGTAAAGCCCCGAACTATAAAAGCTGGAAAACAACCTAGGCAATACCATTCTGGGCTAGAAATGGGCGAAGATTTCAGCATGAAGATGCCAAAAGCAATTGCATCAAAAGCAAAAATTGACAAATGGGATCTAATTGAACTAAGGAGCTTCTGCACAGCAAAAGAAACAGAGAAACCCAAAGAAACCCAGTAAAAAGTGGACAAAGGACCTGAGCAGACACTTTGCAAAAGAAAACATACATGCAACTAACAGTCATATAAGAAAACCCTCAATATTACTGATCATTTAAGAAATGCAAATCAAAACTACAGTGAGATATCATCTTATACCAGTCAGAATGGCTACTATTAAAAAGTCAAAAAATAACAGATGCTGGCAAGGCTGCAGAGAAAAAAGGAGTACTTATTCACTGTTGGTGAGAGATAAACTAGTTCAACCACTGTGGAAGGTAGTGTAGCAATTCCTCAAAGACCTACAGGCAGAAGTATTATTGACTCATCTATCCCATTACTGGGTATATAACCAAAGGAATATAAATTATTCTACTGTAAAGACACATGCATGTGTATGTTCATTCTAGCAACATTCACAATAGCAAGAACATGAAATCAACTTAAATGTCCATCAGTGGTAGACTGGATAAAGAAAATGTGGTATAAATATGCAGTGGAATACAACACAGACATGAAGAATAATAAGACCATGCCCTTTTCAGGGACATGGATGGAGCTGGAAGCCATCATCCTTAGCAAACTAATGCAGACACAGAAAACCATAATTATCTGTTATTTTGTGTGGGTATATATATTCCTTGCTTCCCGGAGATTAGTAGAAAAGAAAAAATAAGAACATAAAGAGCTTAATTAAATCTCTTTGACAAACTAGCTCAATAAAAAAGGTTAAATTGATTTTCTTATCATTCAGCCTTCATGCACATTGTTGCATTTTTGAAGGAAAAAGAGATTATGCATCTTTTATTTTTAAAAAATATCTGAGTTTACTGGCTTCCACTTTCCAAGCCTGAAATCTCTGAGATATTTTGAGGAGGAGAAAGTAACAAAGGCCACCATGTTCTTCCTCTCTCAAAATTATCCTCCAAGGAGAGTTTTGCCACTTCACATTTTCTTAAGTATGGCTCATGAAGCAGCCTCTTAGGAAGAAGGAATAGATAATAAATGAAATTCATTAGTAGTATTAAGTTACAACTCGGAAATATGTTTCAGAAAGTCCAATAGCATCAGCCTTAACAACACTTTTCTCTCAGTGTCTGCCTTTGTACCAAGCTCTCAGATTGCCAAAATGGCACTATGGTGAAAGAATAATTACTTGGTGGCATCTGACCAATTTCTTGTGGTTTTATTTTGTTTGTTTTTTTTGTTTGTTTGTTTTGAGACTTTAAGTATTTCTCCACATTACATGTTAGCAAGTGATCCTGGCTGGAGGAATGTTCCTATATCTGTCCACTGAGTCTTCTCAGTTCTCGCCCCTACTCCCAGGCATTTCCCTCCTCATATTACTTGAGAGAGTCTGTTTTCTCTCTTTGCACCTAGGTCCTTCTATGTCCTTCTCCTGTAATGCACATCTTCCATGATTCCCAGTGCTTACACATAATTTCTTTTAAATGAGTAAAAATTGCTTCTTTTAGCCAAAACCTTTTCTATGTGTAACCATTACAGAAGAGGGAAAGTCAGTGTTAGGGAGGAAGTACAATACGTGCTATGCTTGTACAATCAAGAGAGAAACATGAAAATTATAGAAAAAGACCAATGGCTATGAAAGCAAACAGAAACATGCTTGGATATTTATGTCAAGTTGCAGACACTGGTGGTAGCTTTTCCTATTTCAAACATCCTTTTCTTTTGATGTAACAAAATATTAATTTTATATGGGTTGCCAATGGGCTTTTTACAACGATTCAACCCCTAAGACTTGCTTGTAACTATATGTAATCATGTGACACAAATCTGCCTGATGGGATGTGGAAAAAGAAGTAAATCCATTTGACATTTTACCTTTTTCTTTCTTCTTCTTTCTTTCCTGGAATAAATATATGATTCCCAAACTGAGAGAAATTGTCTTGCGACCTTGAGGAACAAACCACAGAATATTGTTGGCTGAGAAAAGATACCTAGACTGTCAACCACACATCTCTTGACACCTTAGAAAAATTAACTACATTGCTTGTGTGTGCTATTGAGTATTTGGAAGCATCTAAATATAATACCAATATGTTTGTGCATGAGTATATATGTCTCTGTATGTGCATTATAAATTATAATACCAACTGTACTCCTAAGTCTAGAAATAATCTTTTAAAACACATTATAAGTGTTTCATAAATGAATATACCAACATTTATTTAACTAATGCCCCATTACAAATGTTTAGACTATAGCTTCTCAAACAAGGATAATACTATTCTCCTAAGGGGACAGAAACATGTGTTAGTGGAGTGTTTCTGGTTGTTTCAAAGGTTGATGTAGGCACATTTCTGGAATTTCATGGATGAATGAAAGGAATGTAAAATCTCCTGTAATTCACAGGCCAGGCACACAAATGAAGAACTGCTCACCTAACGTGCCAATACAGCCCTACTGAGAGCCAGCAGATTAGGGGTTTTATACTTTTTAACATTATAAACAATATAAACATGTTTTGATGAAAATTTTTGTAGAAGCAGCTAATTACTTTCTTAGTGGAAATCACCTAGAGATAAAAATACTAAAAATACTGGGTCCAAATTCAGTTACTTTAAGATTTTAGGATTCTGCATGCATGCATGTACATACATACAATTTTTTCCAAGTTGTTTTTCAGAAAATCTGTGCTAATAAATTTTGAAATTATTTACATTTTGCCAAGATAAGGAAATTAGTCTTTTAACAGTAGTGGTTGCTTAAAGCAGGGGTTTACTTGATGGTGGTAGAGATGATGGTAGATAATGATAGTTAACTGATAGTATAGAGTTCATTTCATCTCTACCATCAGGTTCCATGCCATTGCTACTGTGTACATCGCTGTGGGGCTTTCAAACTTAGGTGTCCAGGCTACATCTGAGGTCTCCTGAACCAGGTGCCCATAGGTAGCGTCCCCGTGCTGTCGTGGGCAAGCCTCACAGGAGTGTGCACCGTGATGCGTGCAAGTGACTCCAGAGCATGTCAATGAACTGGTCTTGTGTCCTCAGGGGTGGAGCAGGTATTAAGAAAGGCTTCATTTTTCCTTTTTTAAAAATAGCAAATTAGGACGGGCGCGGTGGCTCACGCTTGTAATCCCAGCACTTTGGGAGGCCGAGGCGGGCGGATCACGAGGTCTAGAGATTGAGACCATCCTGGCTAACACGGTGAAACCCCGTCTCTACTAAAAACACAAAAAACTAGCCGGGCATGGTGGTGGGCACCTGTAGTCCCAGCTACTCGGGAGGCTGAGGCAGGAGAATGGCCGGAACCCGGGAGGTGGAGCTTGCAGTGAGCCGAGATCCGGCCACTGCACTCTAGCCTGGGCGACAGAGTGAGACTCAAAAAAAAAAAAAAAAGAAAAGAAAAAAAGAGCAAATTAAAAAAAATAGCAAATTAGTAGTATCCTATAAGTTCAAATAAAAGAATATCATTTCTCCTTTGGGGTTAAAGAGCCAGGGAATGCTACTTTGAGATGCTCTGATCCATTGCTTGCTGAAAGCTGACTCTCACTTAGCAAAGGCTGCGATGTGCAACTTTTCATCTGGTGTCCAGTGCCCTGGATAAGAACACCCCAACTTCCATTCAGTCTTTATTTTCTGCTATTGGCTTCCATAACACCCACGCCCTCCTGATCGAGGTAAAATTCAAATGCCATTTTCTCCATGCAACCTTCACATACAGAAAAAATGTATATATATTTTACTTATGTTCTCTTAGAAACAATGAAGTCATTCTCTCAATAATAGTAACAATGAAAACAGAAGAACAAACATTTGCATAGAATTTTGTGGACTACAAGCAGCCTTAGGAGGTACTTTTATTTTTTTAATTTAAAGATGAGGAAATAAAATATTGACTTGTTTGTGATAGGAAGAAAGAATGAGGCCTCTTAGAAATTCCTGTTGTAAAAATGAGTTCAAATACGCTGTGAATTTCTTTGTGACTTAAAATTATCCTAGTAAATGATTAATAAATCATATTTTGTTTAGTATGATTCTAAAACTTAAAACGAGGTATACATATTATATAAAATTTAGGAAATAGAAAAAGCCTTAACATAGAAGTTTAACATCACCACGATGACTGTTAATATTTTAGGGTGTTATGCATTAGTACAAATAATTGTATTTGTGTATTTGTATATGTACATTCTTTTGTACATATCAGATAATAAAGTATGTCCTGCAATGTGTGACATATTTATCCTTTTATTTCTAGTGTTCAGCACCTGTCATGGCAGTCAAGGGATCCTCAATATGTGTTGAATGCTGGGCCTGGAGGAAAAATGTCAGAATTGTTTTAGACTGTGATTTTTTCCATGTGTACAACGTTAGAATTTGTTTTCTCAAGTACTAAATATCTGCTCACATGACAATACAAAATATGAGTTCTCTTTTATGGAGGAAAGTACTGAAGTTCGGAAAAAAAATGATTTGTCTCACATTGCATAGTTAATAAATTAGAACGCAATTGGAGTCTAGGTCTTCATATTTTAAGTTCTGTGTCTTCATGTTTTAAGTTGAGGATTTCTCTAGCACAGTCTCCTCAAGTTCCTTTGGCTTCCTGGTTAAGATTACATTAAAAGGTGAAATACAACTTACTTTCATGAATTTAAGAATGCTGCAATAAAAATGAATGTGTGTGTGCTTTCGTTTTAGAATCACACTAAACATACATACATAAATATATAAATTTGTAGAAGGATTACACTAAACTGCTATTTATCACATCTAATTTAACAACCTCCTTATAAACACACACACTGAAATGGCCTGGTTACCTGAAACTCTGTGGGTTTCTGCCTATAGCCATCCACATCCCTGTGTGGCTAGCTATATCATGTGCAGACAGGAAGAAGTCTGACTTTAAGATGGTATCTTGTATGTGAGAAAATGTTAATGGAAACGCTTATACACAAACCATCTGTCAATGCTATTCATATATGGGGGAAAAAAAAAGACTAACTGTGCCCTTTGAAGTAATACTATGATAATGTGGTTTACTGGGATACAAATCAGGAACTCTGATTATATGATGTTCCTGTAATTTGTATGTCTCATTGCCAGTATTATTGCTCTGTTTGCAGTTTATAATTTTTGAAATTATTATATTGCCTTTTAAATTGTTAATACTAGCTGTAAATGGCACAATTGCTGACATGAAAGACAGGATAGGGTATAAATCTTTTTTCCCTTACCGCTCCTCATTGACCTAAATACTTCTACTCCTACTCCTCACCGCCATTATTTCAGCCTTTTAATTTGGATTCCTTGATGCTACAACAGATTTGTATGTCAGTATCTCAATTTTTTAAACATAAAGAATGTGCATGGGACTGCTCTTTCTTACCCAGGAACAGTAAGATAATATTAAAGAGGGCTAATGAAAAAGAAATGACCCCTATGTACTTTGTGAAAATAAGAAGGAACCAAAATCCAAGACTTCGCAAAGGAAACAATTCAACTTCAAAGGTTGTACAAAGTAAATGAAGCACCAACTGTGCGTTTAAATGGATGATGGAAGAAATGGCTGCCATCCACATTTTACCCTCAGGAGCTTTTGGTTTTCATCCAGACACAACAAATACAATAAAAGATACAAAGAGACTACATGGAAAAGATAAATTTATTATATAAAACATATAATATATACATCTTTAACTATAAAGATAGAATTGTAAGTACTTAAATAAGTGATACAGGGGCAGGGTGCAGTGGCTCATGCCTGTAATCCCAGCACGTTGGGAGGCTGAGGTGGGCAGATTGCCTGAACTCAGGAGTTCCAGACCAGCCTGGCCAACATGATGAAACCCCATCCCTACTAAAATACTCAAAATTACCCAGGCTTGGCAGCGTGGCCTGTAATCCCAGCTACTTGGGAGGCTGAGACAGGAGAACCACTTGAATCCGGGAGGTGGACATTGCAGTAAGCCGAGATCGCACCATAGCACTTTAGCCAGTGTGACAGAGCAAGACTCCATCTCCAAAAATACTAACAAAAAAGAAGTGATACAGGTATGATGTATAAGAGTTTGAGGGAGTAATCAATTTAATTTGGAAAGACATATAATTCTGATTAAATCTTAAAGGTATTTTGTATCCTACACATGTCTCATAGGGACACTCTCCAAGGTCGAAACAATTCCACATCAGAACTTCTAAATTATTTTCTTTCATTTTTTTTTCTTTTTCCTGTGGACAAGAAAAAATTTCAGGCATTGCTTTATTCTCATGTAATCATCTCTGGTGAACACACTGAGCATTTTCTTCTCTGAATCACATTGGGTGACATCACACATGAATACTGACATGAGGAATTTGAGCCAGAGCTTCCCTTTACCCATGAAGGTAGGTGAGCATCACCTTTGTGGGTGGGGAAGGTCTCCTGCCATTGGCTGGTCACTTGTTTGCTTGTAAAAAACACAAGTCACCTTTCCCAACTGTGTGAACACGAACAGGTTCGCTGCCTTCAGCGTTGAGTAATATAATTTTCAGTACCTTAGGCCTTGCCTTTCAGAGCTTGTTGATAACCCCTGGACTCTTTCTCATCTAGGGTAACATCTAGGCCTTGTGACCCCCTTGTAGGAAATGTTGAGTGAAAGAAAATTCAATGAATACCCAATAAAATATGAACTCTATTTTCTCATTCTATGTAGTTCTGGAAACGCATATTTTTATTGGGTTTATAAGTTAAGAAGTGTATTTAGAATGGTCCTTGAACTGAAGTGAACTTACATTCAGGTAAAGGTAGTATTGCTACAATTACAATCTTGTTATCATCATGCTTGTGTTGGAGATCCTACACAAGAACAATTTGGTTTGTGTAAACATGGTATATTTCTTGGCCAATAAAATTAAATTAAAACTTCCTTTAGCCAAATGGAAACAGTTTAGATTGACTACTAGGAACCCAAACCTCTATAGTAAATGTAACCAAAAAAATTAAGGAAATACAAATTACATAGCTTGACGGGGACATGGAAAATATAATTATATTATATAAAATATATAATATAGGCATATTGATATATTTTAATATAATATATAATACATATTTATATATAATTCTATATTTTATATATAAATATATTAATATATAATGTAAATATATATTAATAAAATACATAATATACATATATATTAATAAAATATATAATATAAATATATATTAATAAAATATATAATATATTAAAATATATAGGATGTATGTAATACATAAAAATATAATAATCACTTGGAATTAAAAATTCCTTAGTTGACTTTTTTTTATTTTCCAACATGTGGCTATACTATTCATGATCTTTAATAAGAGACTTCTCTCTCTCATGGGAAGCAGCACACTATAAGATTCCTCCCATCAACTGTCTGTGGAAAATGAATCTGTATCAGTCCCTCAATGCCAGATCAAAGGACTGGCAAAAATGTCAATGCTTGACAAAAAACTTGACAATGCTAACCAACCGTTATGAAGTACTTCCTATTTGCTAGATGTGGTCAGCTGTTACATATATATCTGTTAATCTACATCTATGCTCATTTAATGTGAATAACATCTATTACCATGAAGTCAGAAAATATCCGAGGATAGAAACCAGACTACATGAGAGTTCACTCTACTCAAGAAACAATAAAACTTTTTTACTGAAGAAATGAGAGAAATGAGATTGAAATATTTGTTACGGGAAAATATTTTGTAACAATGAATCTATTTTAATATTAAGAAAAAAACCACCAATTTAACACTCAACTAGGGGATTAGGGTGATTGCTATAATCAAGAAGATTAATGTGACTTTCAAAGTCCTCATGAATGCCAAATGTACAAAGCTATGGCACCCATAATCACTGTTTATATAAGGAAAAATGGACAGTGTAGGAATTCACAGTGTTGGAATATTGAATAAGGGATAGGTTGGATTTAGAGGTATCCTGGTAAATTAGAAGGTACTCTAGTTTGTAGATAATATGAATCTGGTTGAAATCCAAATGAGATATATTTATCTATATTACATAAGAAGTTAGTACAAAAAGGAGAGTCCATAAAGTTAAAAATTAAATTCATTTCGTGAATTCCAAAGCAAGTATATTGACCAAATTAATAAATTTAAAAACGTGCTCTGAATTCGCTAGGGGTTAAACTAACCATGCCAACTGCTCTTGGACTGTTGCTGCTGTTGTGTCATTGCCATTATTTTACTAAGCCTATACTGTTGAAAAGCCAGAAGAAAAAAGACTTATTTCTTTCATTTTGCCTTGGATAATGCCCAAATGCAAAGATTTACAATAACAGTAACTAACTTATTTAGTTCTTTCTGTGTGTCAGCATCTACTCCACATACCAGGCAAAAATAAACTCATTTCATATTTAAGTCATTTGTTTTCCTTTAGATGATGGGATATGCTAGGGACCTTCAGTTGTGTTGCATCAGTCAGTGGGGTTGCCCACCAGCCATTTTCTTTTTGGCGATGCTTTCTTCATTTATGAGAAAATAGAATTGATATACCATCACTAGGCAAGCATAGTTCTGTAAGGCTTAATTTATTCCACTGGGAGATAATGTTTATCATTTTCAACCAGAAGAGAAAAGAAAAGCATGATGCTACTTCAGATAAATGTATCTGCTGCTTTACAATATTAATTAAAATAATTTGCCCCATCCAGTAAGGGAAAGTTATAATTATATATCCTCATTTGCAATCATTTTGGGAAAAAGATGGGTTTATTTCCAGGGAGATCATGTCCATGGGTTAGACAATGAAAGATCCTCTCTTCCACTCTTTCCAAATGGTAAAGTCAGTAAGGGACTTCAGTTTTGCTTTGAAATAGAGCAAAGATATTTCATTTAATTAATTGTGAAAAATAATTATGGACAATATTTATTAATTATTATTATTTCAGTTATGAAATGAAAGTATTGTTGTTACATATTTATTTGAAAAATGCTTTTTGTAGATTTCTGAACAATTCTTCCACTGCCTTATAAAAACCTTAAATGTAATATAGTAACTGATAAGGAATTGGGAGTTCTTCCAAATCTTCACAATATTCTGCTAAGATATAGCTTTAGGCAGCTGGACTAAATGATAATTCCCAAGATGAAACACAGTGGTTTGTTCCCTCAAAGAGGAAACTAATTTCAAACTAACCACGCTTGTTCTAATGAACAAAAATTCCATACTACTCCCCTGGCACCTCAGGAGATGTGGACTTTCCAGAATACTGATATTAAAAAATAAAAGAAGATCATATCAGTTGTTCATAATCATGATAGTCTTAGTATATATTTTATCAGTGGAAGACCTTTTAGTGATCACAGAATATTTCTCCCACTGCATCCTACAAGTACTCACATACAGGAGTCATCCCTTTCATCTTTGCTTAGATGGAATATAGTGATGAAATATTCACTAATAAAAGCAAATCCTACATTTTAATAATGTGAACATATTAGCTTAAAGTGACAAAAGTTGCAGAGATAACCTGATGAGCCTAATCTCAACAGACTTCTGGTGTCTATAGAAAAAATGAAGAAATGGGGAACATATCTAGCAGGAATAATTTTTTTTTTTTTTTTTTTTTTTTTTTGCAATAGAAGAGTAAGATAATTTCCAAACACAAATGTATTGGCAGATTCTTATTTAAAATTCAACTCTCATTAAGGTGAAGGTCCTAGTTAGCAAATGGGTGTTTCAACTAGGAAGCCATCAGGATATTTTAAAAGTGTTTGCTGGAAGATGCTCATGTTTAATGAGGAAAGAGAATTGATTGTGTATTTAAGGAAGAAAGAGAACTGATTTCTCAGGCACCTCTTCTACTGCTCACAGACAGAACATCTAATGAAAAAGGATAAAGGCAGCTTTGTGAGACAGAGAATCAAATGGAAGCAAATATCATTTGTTTTCTGAAATATCCAAATACTTATGAATAAGGGAAAAAGGAACCTAAATCATGGCAATTTTGACTCAGCTTGTCACTCGTTTTCCTAACATCAGCAAACACTTCAGCTAGGTATTTAGTACAAAAATTCCCAAAAAGTCACTGACATGGTTTGAATTTCTCCAGAAGCTAATCCCAACTCAAGGATTTGAGTTCAAGTAATTTATGTAAAAATTGATATTATGAGACATAATTAGGAGAATGAAGAAGTGAGAGAGAGGCACAAGGATAAAGGTTGAATTGACAAGACAGTGTTCATTCTAAGCAATTGGATCTCATTCTCATTACAGAGTTTCGAGGAGACATAAAACATAAGAACTCTCTCAACTGAGAGCTGAGGAAGCTGGTGCATTAACACACTCATGACCCTATGTCATTAGTGGGCATGATTGAGAAAAATAATGCTGTGGATGGAGACCTATAACTTCAGTATTGCTCCACCTTCTTCATTCTGTCTCAGCAGTTCACCTGAATATATCCTTGTCTGTTTAATAACCTTGTCTGTTCGTTCTAAATCTGTGTTAGCTTCAGTTTGGTTTTGGGTGTTATTTCCTGCTTCTTTGAATGTCTAGTATTTTTGTTTAGATGCTAGTTATTTTGAATTTTACCTTATTGGGAGTTAGATTTTTTTTCTTTTTAAATTCCTATTAGTATTTTTGAGCTTTCTTCTAGGGCATAATTCAAGGCTCAAAGCTTTCTTCTGGAGCACAAACTTGGAAAGAGTTTGATTTTGGAGGAAGAGAAAGAAGATCTCACTTTTAAGATTTGTTAGGAGGCCGGGCGCGGTGGCTCAAGCCTGTAATCCCAGCATTTTGGGAGGCCAAGGCGAGCGGATCACGAGGTCAGGAGATCGAGACCATCCTGGCTAACGTGGTGAAACCCCGTCTTTACTAAAAAATACAAAAAAAAAAAAAAAAAAAAAAAAACTAGCCGGGCGAGGTGGCGGTGCCTGTAGTCCCAGCTACTCGGGAGGCTGAGGCCGGAGAATGGCGTGAACCCGGGAGGCGGAGCTTGCAGTGAGCTGAGATCGGGCCACTGCACTCCAGCCTGGGTGACAGAGCGAGACTCCGTCTCAAAAAAAAAAAAAAAAAAAAGGAGGAAACAGGACTGTGCTTCCTTTACGGCTGTTTTTCACCACTTCTGAGACAAAAGCCTCTGAGTGTTCTACTCAACAAACGCCTCATAAATAATGAGGTTTTCTAGTCTGGCTGGTTGAATCAGTACAGTTCTAAACTCTATGTCAGTACCACAAACGGTTCCCTCCAGTCTTGAGTGCTTTTCCCCCTCACTTTGGCATGGTTTCTCACATGCAAGTGTTGAGTAGTATTCGTTGACTAACCAAGTGAAACACTATACAATTTTAAATTTCTCTCTTTGTTTAGCTTTGTGTAATATGGTTGGATACAGGTTCACCAACAGTCAGAGGGTTTTTTGTGTTTTTGGTTTTTAAGTACAGGATGATTCCTACATAGCAACTTGTTTAGGCGTTGTTATAGTTAGAAAATAACAACGGTATTTTAAATACGCTATAGCATTTATAGCATTGAGATCATCTCAAAACTTTACAGCAGTGGTACGTACCTCGTTCTTCCACGAACTGCGTATCTCACCTGTCCACCATCATCTTTATGTTTCACCTTAAAAAAGAGACACCAATTTTCTGCCTTTAATCGTCTTGCTCAAATTTTCATGAAAAACCCAAGCAAAGCCAAGCACTAATTGTAGAAATCTATTTAGTACGGTTATCTTTGCACTGCTATCTGTAACAACAATAGCAAAATTCCTGGTAGTCCTGTGATCGCACCTCCCTTCAGCAACCAGATCGTTTCTATGTCTAATGAGCATATTTTAACCTGACTACCCAAAATGTGGAAATAGAAACATGCAGGTGATACTCCAGTTCTTATCTACTCTGTAAATGTGGTACCTTTGCACTGTTTACAATAACTAAGATTTGGAAGCAAACTCAGTTGCCATTAACAGATGAATGGATAAAGAAAATGTTATTTCTATATATATATAAAACGAAGTACTATTTGGTCATAAAACGTAATGAGATCCAGTCATTTGTAACAACATGGATGGAACTGGAGATCATTATGTTAAGTGAAACAAACCAGCCACTAAAAGGCAAACATTGCGTGTTCTCACTTGTATGTGGAATATAAAAGTCAAAACAGTTGAACTCATGGACATAGAGCATAAAGGAATGGTTACCAGAGGTTGGGGGGAGTAGTGGGGAGGAGCTGGAGATGAGGTGGGGATGGTTAATGGGTACAAAATATAGGAATAATGAATGAGAGCTACTATTTGGTGATAGTACAAGAGGGTGACTACCGTCAATAATAACTTAAGTGTACATTGAAGAATAATTCAAAGAGTATAATTAGATTGTTTGCAACTAGGTGGATAAATGCTTGAGGGGGTAGAAACAATGTGGTAGCTTTGGTAAGAAATCCTGCCTTAACTGAGATAAAGAAAATTTTCTCACAAATGAGCCATTAAAATTCTAGCCATAGATATTTTAAAAAGTTGAATTTAATAAATTCAGTGTTTGAAAATTATAAATATTGCAGAGGGTCTTAAAAGGTTTCCATTGTGAGATGTGAAAGAGTTCCCTGGTAGTAATTCCTGGGTTAAATGGGAATGAGTGATCCATCAGTGTTTAAAGTTTAGAGCAAAAGGTGAATAAGATGAAATGGGAAAAATTTTAGAGAAAAAAAGTTACTCACAAATTAAATCTCTTCAGATCTATAAACACTCTGTAACTCTGCGGAACATAGCATTTTATTCTTTTTGGTTCTCTGTTCAAGGATAACTGCTATCTCTTTTTACAAATAAAAAGCCACAATGTTCACTGCCTTACTTGAGAATGAAAATTAAGCCCAATGATCTTTTTGCGATAATCTGGGTCTTTCTTGGTGATATTTCCAGTTTCCAGAATATTATTTTTAAAATAGCAGCCATCACAAAATAATTCATACTAGTATGTCTCAAAAATATAGTATGTCTCATAAATTATTTATTAAAATATTTCCTGAAAAAACAAAAGATTTCATTGTCAAAAATGTTTTGGATAATCTAAATGTTAGATAATTTTCTTAGAGACTTAAAATGCACATTGTCATATATTGAAGAGTTCTGTAGTAAGTCCACCTATATGATTGTTTAACTTTGTAATTCTTGAGTGTATTTAATTAAAATTGCATATTTGCTATAATGTATAAATACTATTATTGAACATTCAGAGAATATTGACTCAAGTTCTCTTCAACAAAATCTTTTATTTTTATTTTTATTTTTTTTAAACTTTTTTGTTTTCAATTAAGAGCAAGCTTAGACAGGAGAGAGGCATAGCCCTGGAGATGGTGGCTGGGTTTGAAAGACAATACCAATCACCTTCTTTATTAGACCCAAGGATACCACTGCTTGACTCACCCACAATCCCACTCATAGACCCTTCTGGCCAGAAAGCCCAGGACTTCACCCCCTGCAAAAGCATTGCCTTCTCTCAGTAAAATTTATTCATCTCAATAGCTTGAAAAGTCACTGGCCTTGATTTATCTCATATCTGCCCCATCCAATTTCTGGGTTATAAAGTCAAATATCTCTCTGACAATAATATTGTGAATTCCTATATGTTTTGTCAGGGAAATTGGAGGAAATTTCATCTTCTCCTTATTTATGTGTATAGCCATAAAAGTTAAAAATTTTTTAATATGATTTTCTGTGGCTTCTAAATGAGAAAGCATAACCTCATATTTCAAAACATGTAGAGGAGGAGGTAATCTATATTCTTAGATTTGTGATTTTTAAGAAAAAACTCTGGAGGGAGAGAGAAATGGGAAATAAACGTATTAAACTGTCATACTGAACTTGAACTTTTGGATTTGAATATCTTTACTAGAACTTGTGCAGATTTTATTCAGGTGATTTAGGGCTCGGTGTCTTCACTTAGATGTTCCAAAGCAACTCAACCTCAATTTGTTCAAAATAAAACTCATATTCGTCCTTCAGATCCTTTGTCCCAAGCTAGATATTCTCCCTTGGGGAATAGAGTCACTATTTAACTAATTTTAAGATAGAATCGTAAAGCAGATTCTTGCAACTTCTTCTTCATGCCTTAAATCTAATCTATTGCAAATGTTGTTCAGTTTAGTCTACTAAATATCTCACGAATACTTTCATGTTTCAGTTTATCAAGACATGTCTATAGAGGCCCTAGTAAGTGTCTGTCATTGTAATAATAGACACAGAACACACAGCCTTGAAGATAACAGAGTTCCTGCACTCATGAGTGTTTATTCTAGTGGGGCAGGGGTGCAGGGACTAAACAAATAAGTAAATATCTGATACATCAGGTGAAAATAAATGTTACTACAAAGAATAAAGTAGAATAAACACAATAATGACCGTTAGACACACACCATTTTATGTTGAAGGTTTTTTATTAACTGAAAATTAGAGGGTCATATAATCCATTCAGTGAGTGAAGTCCAGCATTTCTAATAAATTATATAAAAAAGTAGACTCCAGAAAGAAAATTTCAAGTGAGCATCTCACATAGTAAAAATGACACTACACTTTGTTTCATAGTTTTTTAATTGTAATTTATTAGCATTTACATATGTGTATCTATGTAACTAATTTATAAGTCCATCCTAAAATACAGTTTAAATATATTTTACCATGAAGCATCACTAAAATAAAACTACAAATTCAAGAAAAAGAAAGAAAAAAATACATCATATTGAACCATTGTAAGAGAAAAATGCGGCTATGTGGTGGAAGAATATTCGGGAAATAAAACAACTTGTACATGGACTCCAAGGTAAGAGGTGTGTTGAGGGAGCATCAAAGATCCCAGCATGGTTGCAGTGCAGTGAGAGAGGGGAAGTGTGATAGGTTATGTGACTAGACCACTTAGGACCTGGTAGACTAGGGTTAGATCTTTCTAATTTACTCTAAGTAAGATAGAAAATCACTTGAGGGTTTGAACAAAAATGTCATTTTCTTACTCCGTTTTTCAGAGAAGTTTCTGTCTGGTATGTGGAGAAATGTAGGGAGTCAAAGACAGAGAAACTAAGAGAACAGTTGGAGGGTATAGCATGTAGAGTTTAGAAAGATATGAGAATTGTCTTGAGACTGGGAGGTAATTGTGGAGAAATGGGAAAGTCATTTGATTCTGGTCCCATTTTGAAAGTATGACCGAAATTATTTCCTGGTGAATTGGATGTGGATGGGAGAGACATAGAGGAATGAAGAGCACCAAGAGTTTTTGGTCTGAAATAGGGGCAATAGAGTTTGCATGTACTGAGAAATTCTGTGAGAGGGGCACTTTTATAATCTGTAGGGAAGATAAGTGATCAATTGAGATTCAATTTTGAACAAGCAGTAGGGTGTATTGGCTTAGTATTTGGAGATGTGATTTAAATTGGAAGTTAACAGAAAATAAATGATATGTGAAGTCTTGAGAGTTAATGAAAATAGCAAGGAAGTTTATTTAGGCAGCGAAGGTGTGCAAAAAAGAAAAAGGAAAGAAACAGAAAGGAAGGAAAGGGAAAGGAAATGAGGGGAAGTTAAAAAAAAAGAGAGAGAGATGTAAGGACTCGCCTTGGGGCATTCTAATTTTTAAAGGTTTGGATATTGAAGCAGAAAGATCAACCAATAATATAGAGGAGAAAAGAAGAGGAAGTAGGATCCTAAGTAGAAACTAAGAGATTAAAGTGTCTCCTGAAGGTGGTAGTGATCAAATATTTCAAATACTGATAGGTCAAATAAGATTGAATTTTTAATGCAGATATTATTGGTGATTTTCATAAAAGCGATTAGATTGGTAGAAATTAAACCATCACTGGAGTTTTCTAGAGAAAACTGGAGAAGTAAAAGTGGTTAGTAAGTAAAGCTAACTTCTAAAGCTTTGATAATAAAGGGAGCAGATAAATTGAAAAGCTGATGGTTGATGAGGTATGTGGGAATGAGATCTAATTAACAGATAGTGGAATTAGTCTTAAATAGAAGGAGAAACCTTTTATCCATAGTTTCAAAGAGAGAGGAAGAGGATATAGATAGAGACACAGGCAGTTTAATAGAGGTGTGTGAAAGTTCTCAGCTGATTTCTTTCATCTTCTCACTAAAATATAAAACAAGACCATCAGGCAATGTTAAGAGAAACAAAAAGGTGATGGGGGCTTACGGATTACTCATTAGGCCCTTGAATCTTCAATAGCCATCTACTTTTGCTCCTAGTTAAACTCTATTTGTCCAAGTATCTAGAGTATATCTTAAATTCAGTCCGATAATGGTACTATCTAGAACCATTTAAAAACTTAAAACTTCAACAGTTCCCCATTGCTCTTTAAATAACACCTAGAGTATTTAAGTGGCTCCTAAGCACCTCCAAGAACTGGCTCCTTCTGCATCTTCACCATCATCTCTCATCTCTTATCTCTGTCCAACTTTTAAGCAAAACTGATCATGAAATACGATTTTTTTTGTTGTTATCAGAGCCTTTTTGCATGCTATTTTCAATACTCAGAAAGCCATCTAGCTTCATTCTTGCCTATTTAGCCTGTTCATCCTTTGCAACTTAACTCAAATATTTCTTCCTCATAGAGTCTGTTGCTGACAACTCTCACTACCTTCCCACTCACAAGACTAGACAACATCCATTTGTTATATTCCCTGTTGGCTATTTTGATTTCCATCCTTAGGTTCTTATCAGTTTACAATTCTTTAATTTTCTCAAGAAATACCTATGCCCCTCTGTGGTTTCTTTGGGAACACCGTCCATGATTGTTTTGATCAATTCTGAGGTCTCTAAGACAGCCCACTATAGAGTGTCCCTCTTTCTTGACTGAGTTCTAAAGTGATTAAGAAACAAGACAAAGGGTAAACCTCATGGGGAACAAAATATCACCCTTATTATTGATGAAGTTTAAATAATAAGATATACCTTATATCTTTAGGCATATGAGTTCTCTAAAACTTATCCCCCAAACCAGGCAGACTCACATAATTGTGGCAAATCCTCCCTCCCTCTCCAGAAGCAAAGAATATTAGTTTTCTGGAGCAACTCACTTCCAAATACAATGCAAGAGAAAGGGATTAAATGATACATGCCCATTGTTATTTTATTTTGAAATCACTAATCCTATTAAACCACTGCTCTACTCTTGGGAGGAATGAATGAGAGGAAAAAAAGAGGAGAGAGCTCTTTTATTATAGAAGAAAACATCGTGAGTAGGAAATAAATATTCCGTGCCAACATGGATATAATGCAGCACTGGAGTTTATTCAAATCAGTGTTTTGTTTACAGCATACAAGCAACGCAATTTGTAAGAATGAGTGAGTTAATGACAATTAGTCATTGGCTTCTTGGCTTTGAATGTTTACTACTTCTAAAATCGTTTTAATACCCTCAAACCCTAAGTCCATTTGGGTAGTCATATCACTCATTTAGGTTCTCTTTTTTACCTTATAACGGGGATTGGCAAACTATGACCCATGGACCTAGTCTAAGGAACAGCCTGGTTTTGTCAATAGGCTTTGATGGAAGAGCATTCATGTATATATTGTCTATGGCTGCTTTTGTATGATAGTGGCAGAGCAGAATAGTTGCAACAGAGACCGTGTGGCCCACAGAACCTGAAATATTTAACCTCCTACAGTTTACAAAAATAGTTTGCTGACTCTTGCTTTAGAAAGTCAAGAAAAGGACATGGTATGGGATGAGCAAGAACATAAGCGACCACATATTCTAGATGTAAACCTGGAGAGGAAAGAGGACATTTAAGAAAATTCAGCAGGATAAAGAAAAGAGAGGTCTTGCTGGACAGTTACACTTTGGCACTGTCTTTTTATTTGATTGATAAATATATGGAGACAGCTGCAAAGAGAACACATTTTAGTAGGAGGCAGTGGTTTGGCTCTGGCTTGGGGAGTGCTTTGTGGTTACCCTTATTGACCTCTCCCAACCGGAAGTAAGCTTGAATATCAACTCAGCTTCTCCACTTCCACCTGCTTTATTCGCTCTTGGGAAAGGATTTCAAGCAGGCAGTTGTTTTTACCTGAGGCTGTCACACTAATGGCATCCTGCCTGCCGATTCCATAAAACTAGGTCTATACATATTTTTAGTCTTCCTTGTTAAGCATCACTGGCCACGTAGCTGAGAGATTCAGAGAGAGAAGCTGTCTTTTTATAGCTTTGTTCATGATATATTTCTATCCAGCTGTGTTCTTAGCATCACCTCTGCCAATTTCTGTAAAACTACCTTTTCCAAATAAAATGGAAAATGACAAAACAAGAAAAATGTAGTGTAATGCATCTATTCATCTAATTATCTCATCCTATAACAGGTAGGGGTGTACCTATAGTTTCTATTAGAATATACTTATATTTTTAACAGATTGAGGGATTTTTGTTTGTTTGTTTGTTTGTTTTTGATGGATTTGCACTCTGTCGCTCAGGCTGGAGTACAGTGGCTTGATCTCGGCTCACTGCAAGCTCCGCCTCCCGGGCTCACGCCATTCTCCTGCCTCAGGCGCCTGCCACCACGCCTGGCTAATTTTTTTGTATTTTTAGTAGAGACAGGGTTTCACTGTGTTAGCCAGGATGGTCTTGATCTCCTGACCTCGTGATCCGCCCGCCTTGGCCTCCCAAAGTGCTGGGATTACAGGCGTCAGTCACCATGCCCGGCCAATTGAGGGATTTTTTAAGCCACAAAACATTAGCTGTGATACTAGGTTTGTGAAGTATCTTGGTGCCTTGAAAATATGTGAGGTGGAGTTGAAAACAAAAACTAATAATAATAATAGCTAACATTTATTGAGAGCTTGCTATATACCAGACAATGATCTAAGAATTATTTTACTAAATCCTTATAGAAAACCTTGGGGGTAGATACTGTGAGAAGCCCTATTTAATAAAAATGACCATGCCCTTGCAATCACTAAGTAATAAAGGAGGGATTTAAAGATCTTATACAAGAGACTCCCTGATTTTCTTGGTTTATGGCATCCTTACCATTCAACTAATTTTTTACAATGCCCTAGTCCCGAAGAAATACCACACCACACAGTTTCACTCACTAAGTAGTTATATCTAAGAATCTTAATTAGCATTTATGTCCTCTGAGCTTAGTAGCCATTTAAAAAATTAATAAACACAAATTCAATGAAAAATATATTTTTATTTCATGTTTTCACAACCTCAACGACATACCGATGAGATGTGTATACCTGTTGGGCACTACACAGTTTCTCAGAGCTTGGAATCAGATTGGATCCGATCATCATAATTTTTGTTCCACATTGATTTTCACATGGTCCTTAATTTTTATCTTAGCAACCTCCACAAATTTTTGCATAGTTATGGTGTCACCAAAAGGAAAGCAGTGTGATCTCATTTTGAAACTATAAGCTACTTAGACCTAATAGTTTTTGAGGTGTCCAACAGTTGTGTGTACTTCCCTGGGGCATTTAAACTTTCCCATAGTGACCGTATAAATTTATCACGGCATACTGGAATGCATTTGGTACACAGTTCGGGAACTCCAGCCTTTCGCTTTTCATAGCCTTCCATGTTGACTATCTGCAAGGAATAGTAATTTGTGGTATGGGGCATTCAAAAGACCGAACAAGTAGTTTTTACCTTCTGGTTAGTGGGGAAGATAAGAGAAAGAGATATAAACAAGAACAATGGAGAAATGATGGAACTAGTGTGAGGTGAGGGAGTATGACAGTCCTAAATTACCACTGAGACCCCATACTACTTCTAGTCTAAGCACAAATGTGTGCTAATTCCTGCCACATCTTACAGAAACACAAAATGATTCTTATTTAGAATACAGTTAAATGATAAAAATCAAATAAATATTATAGGCAGAATTTGGTACCCTGCATTTCTACCTCAGTTATAATTCCTAAATTCATTCTGCATTTTGCCTTTCTGCTATGGTTTCTTAACTCAAACATTTCTTACTCTTGTTTATTGGTCAATGAAATTCTGGAGTCCTAGGATCTTAGACATAGTTTTTGCTACAGTGCTACTGGAATGCAATCTACAAACTATTGTCAGTTTGTGGAAAGTTTGTTATTGTTCTGTAGCAGTATAAGGACAGGAATTGATGTAAGAATGTAGAAACTTTGATAGCAATTTGGCAAAGTAATTTAATTTTTGTTGGATCTAATAATAAAAAATTAGATCTTGCATTTTGTATGTCACCCTTAAAGGTTTCATTTCTCTAGTAATTAATTTTTATTATATTTTACAAAAGTTTTGTCCACAGCAGATTGGAAATTAAAGGACAAAATAAAACTGGCTCTTCACCAGACAGTTTGAGAAGCCCTGGTCTAGAAGAGGCAACTGGGTGGGCATGTTTCTTGGCCCTGTAGATTACTGACCCCATGGGGAGGAGCATGGCTTGGGGAAATACAGGAGTTCTTTCTCGAAAGCGCTGGACTCAGGATAGAGCCCGAGGTGCCCTGATCTAAGTGTTGTACTGATTCTGCTCAATACCCCAGCATAATTCTCTAAGATAGAAAGATAACTCATTTCTGTCTTCACAGCAGCTAGCCTTAGAGTTGGTGTATTAAAGGCACTAAATAAATAACATTTAAATGAGCAGGCATTTAAATACAATAGTGATAATGATGATCGTGGTGATGATGACTTCTATCATTTATTTTAATTGTGCTGTGCCAGGTGCTATGCAGAAAAGTTTATATAAATCATCTCTAATCTTCAACAGAACCACCATAACACCAAAATAGGTGTTACACTCTTTACTGAGAGAGGATGTTATAATTTTACAATTTCAAAGGGAGAATGTTCTCTTGAGGTTATGCTTGGGGGAATGGAGTGGTGGTTTTATTGAAAGAAATGAGATTTCACTGAGTTTTAAAGGTGGAGCAGAGCTGTTGGAGTAGAGATAAAGAAACACCGTGGTCTATTTGGGCAGAATTGTACAAACCAAAACATTCTAGACAAAAGGCACCTTCAGAGCCAGAAGAATAAAAAAAAATATGAAGTGTCTAGACATAAGATACTAGGGCCTGGGAAAGATTATCATCTAAGAGGGCATGTTTTAGTTAAAATTATTCACATTTATTAAAAGCAACACAACAGAAACAAAATTAAAACATTATGCCATTGAATGAAAAGCCTTTTATGGGCCTGACTTGGTGCTGGGTTCCTAATTTATCACATCAGAATGTGTTTCCCTTGCCTTCTTTCTATCTCTCTTACATACCCTGTTTAAATTTCCTGTGTAAAAATGTATCACTACTTGAAATGCTTATTTGTGGTGTTTTAGTCCATTATTTATTTATATATATCCTTATTCTCTGCTTTCTAGGCTTTAAACTCTATGAAATGAGGGTCCTTTTCTATCTTTTTTATTAATGAATACCTAGTACTTTGAAATGCTTCTAGCACGTGCCTGATGTATCAACTACTGTTCCTCATAAGAAACTACCAGTACTTACCAACAAATACTTTATGGCTTAAAACAACTTTATATTGTTATTGTCATCACAATTTTGGGGGTGGGATGGGCAGTTTTGCTTCTGGCTTCACCTGGGTTTACTCCTGTGGCTGTGCTTAGGTGGAGCGTCAGCTCATCTGGCAATTGGTGCTGGGACCATCCGCAAGGATGCTTATCTGTCCTCCACATGGCCTCTCCTCCTGCGTTAGGTTAGACTGTCGTCCTTAGGGGACATTCTCAGGGTCACATCTTAAGAGGATAAGCACAGAATCTTCAAAGGCCCTAAAGCCCAACCTTAGAAGTTGTGCAATATCACTTCGACCGCATGTATTGATGAAAGCATGTTATGTCAGCAGTCCAGATTCAAGGAGTGGGGAAATGAGGATACTTCTTAATAGAAGAAGCTGTAAAACATTGTGGCCATGAGTTTTGATCAACCCCAGTTGAGGTTCAATAAGAATGCATGATATGAATGAATAGATAGTGTGATTAAAGGTATGACCAGGAAAGATTTATAATTACTTGTAAATCTTTAATTTATAAGTAATGATTTGTGTATTAGAGTTCTCTAGAGGGGACCGAACTAATGAAATATATATATGTGTGTGTATATATGTGTATATATGTATATATAATATGTATATAAATATATATATGTGTGTGTGTATATATGTGTATATATGTATATATAATATGTATATAAATACGTGTGTGTATATAAAAAGTGTGTGAGTGTACATATATGTGTGTGTGTGTATATATATATGTGTGTATATACACACATATATATACACACACACACACATTTTATATATATAGGGTTAAGGTTAGGGTTATATATATATACACACACACACACATATAAAGGGGAGTTTATTAAGTATTAACTCACATGATCACAAGGTCCCACGATAGGCCATCTGCAGGCTGAGGAGCAAGGAGAGTTCTTCAGCAAGACTGAAGAACTTTGAGTCGGATGTTCGAGGGCAGGAAGCATCCAGCACAGGAGAAAGATGCAGGCTAGGAGGCTAGGCCAGTCTCTCTTTTCACATTTTTCTGCCTGCTTATATTCTAGTTGTCTTAATAGCTGATTAGACGGTGCCTACTCAGATTAGTGTGGGTCTCCCTTTCCCAGCCCACTGACTCAAATGTTAATCTCCTTTGGTAACACCCTCACAGACACACCCAGGATCAATACTTTGTATCCTTCAATCCAATCAAGTTGACACTCAGTATTAACCATCACGATTACTCATATGGATTCTTGAATATAAGGTGATGTGATCAAAGTGGAGTTTTAGGAAGATTAATTTGCCTTTAGCTACAAGAGGAAATAAAATAGGGAAGAACTAGACGCAGGAAAGTCATTTGAAATCTGACTTGATAAACCGAAAGTAATAAAATGAGTTACTGAGAAAGCCATCATAAATTATATTCCTATTTCCCATTTACTTATTTGGGATTTTATAGCAATATATGATGGTGGTATATTGCTAAATGATTGTTTGCCTTGGGATAGATGTATGGAACCTGCCAGTGTATTGCAGGAGAATAAATAAAAAACATCTGGAAAGGGATTTGGATAATACTCATATCTGAGTGACTACAGCCAGTTATCCACATATTTATCAGTTCACTTCAATTTATTGACAACTCAGGGTAGTTCAAGTAATGCAAGAGAAAAAGGCGAGATCTGTTCTTTAGAAAAAAATAATAACTTCCTTAGTGTATTTTTTTTAACTCCCAAAGACATTACATTTAGAGGTAGTACTTTGTGTACTTTAAAATACTTAAAGTCCCATAGCCATTTACTAAGAACTGGCTGATACAAAATAACTAGACATATTAACGCATGTAGCATTTCAATTTTCCCTAGGGATATCCTAATTTCATGTCTTCCCATGTTGATAAAAACAGAGTCTATTATATCTCTATGTGTTTTCACTCTGGATGGTTATGCTTGTCAGTTCTTCTCTGGTTTAAAGATAGATTTGAAAAACACCCCGTTTTCAGGAACGTTTTCCTCTAGAAAAAACTATTATTTTATTTCTTAGAAAAGTAATAGGAAGACAATTCAAGCTTAACAGGAATCAAGTCACAAATTTATCTGGGGAGTTCTGACATTTGTGCTTCACCGTAAGAAAAAGAAATTGATGGATATAGTCCTTATTCTTATATAAAAAGCCAATCTTTCAGAGTTTGAAACATTAAATCATTTTTTAAAAATTATCTCATTGTGAAATTAGTGAAAATTAAAATTTTATCTCTAATGCATAGAGCCTAGATATTAAAATCCTTTATATAATCATAAATGTTTGATGGTTAAAAATAATAACAGGCCGGGCGCGGTGGCTCAGGCCTGTAATCCCAGCACTTTGGGAGGCCGAGGCGGGCGGATCACAAGGTCAGGAGATCGAGACCACGGAGAAACCCCGTCTCTACTAAAAATACAAAAAAAAAAATTAGCCGGGCGCGGTGGCGGGCGCCTGTAGTCCCAGCTACTCAGGAGGCTGAGGCAGGAGAATGGCGTAAACCCAGGAGGCGGAGCTTGCAGTGAGCCGAGATCGCGCCACTGCTCTCCAGCCTGGGCGACAGAGCGAGACTCCGTCTCAAAAAACAAACAAACAAACAAACAAACAAACAAAAAAAAAACAGTAAAAATAATAACAATATAGAATTTTAATAAATTTTGACTAATTGAACTTTTTGAAATTAAAGCCCTGGAATTTGTAAGTATAAGAATGTAAAATTGGCATATCTTTTATGGATTACTCACAATGCAATTCTATTTTAGCTCTTTTTATAAGCATTTTTGTTGCAAGTACATTTTGACCTTTTATAATAAAAATAATAATTCAGGTTTCAGATCTTGTTTTCATCTTTGGAATTCCAGCTGCCAATTATACTACTTTACTTGGCTAGATGGAGATTTTTGTTGCTTTTTAGTTTCTCTGAGAATTGTAAGCCAGTGAGTCTGTAAGTTTAGTCCATCAAAAATCTACATCAAAATAATCAGAGGCCCCATTTCAAAACACAAAATCAGAATCTCTAGAAATGTAGTTAATTAAAATTTTTTAGAAATTAATTACTTAGGTAATTATTTTGAACAATTATACAGGCTCTGTATTTGACTCCCAAGTAATTTGTCCGATATAATCTAAAGTAGTAGGAAGTAATCTTTCCTTCAAAAACAAAATTGGAGTCACCTATATATTTTACAAATATGTATTGGGTGCTTTCTTTGTACCAGGAATTGCCCAAGGTCATAGGGATTTAGGCACTAGTCAGATCACTTGGCTGCCTTCAGTAAGCTCTAGATCTAGTGAGATAATGCAATCACAATACAATCAGAAAAATGCCATGAAACATGTCAGTATCCCCAACCCTAAGAACTTCAGGAAAGACTGAACATACAGATGTTGAGAAGGGTTTTCTGGAAGAACAAAAATCACAGCATAGTTTTGAAGGCAGATTGTAAGGAATGAGGAGTTTTGCATAAAGTTGAGAGATATCATGGTCTTTTCAATTAATACTATCTGTTCTGAATTAATGGAACAGAAAACATAAGTGGAAAATTAATAAGAGATAAAGAAGTCTCCCAGAGTCATTTGTGAATTTATTTTCTTATTCTGTTTTCTAAAACATTTTTGAAATTTATTCTGCCAATAGACCCAGCATATGAGGGTATCTGGTATCAGCCAACTAGTTTGTACAGACTATTACTAGGGAATATCATTAGTATTGTTGTCAAATATTTTGCTGAAGTAAAAATCTCATTCTATAGGAACATAGAATATCTTGTTTCTAAGATGAATCTTTTGGTACAGAAAAGCAGTTTCCTGCCAAAAAATCTAGTCCTCAACTTGTTCCCATTTTAGAAAACAATCATTCATAACTCGGATCTTTATCTTATAACTCACGCCCATTCTATCAACAAATTTGTTGGTCTGCCATCAGAAAGTATACAGAATTTGACTACCTTTCACCATTTGTATTACAACCACCTGGGCCTAAGCACCCATGTTATTCTCTGTAGTTGAATAGTGAACCATTTCAGCTTTCATCCTTGTCTGCCTGTAATTTGTTCTCTACACATAATCTAGAATGAAACTAAAGTGAGTTTTCTATTATATAATGGGGTCAAAGAGAAAATTGGCTTTCAGAGGATCCACTTGAGGGCCTTGGGTCATTCCCTTCTCCAGTTTTGTTGGTAAATGTGCAAATGTAGGAGGCAAGGCCTGAGGAGAACATGGTGATGAGGGCTCAGATTATTGTCAATAAAGCTCTGCATCACCCCCACTAGGTAAGTCTCCCAGATCAATAGAGGAAGAGTGCAAAGCTAAATCTAGAAATGGCACTAAAGGAGGAAATACTGAATATCAGTTGTGGCCTTATGACCAGCTCCATTTTCAGTTATAGTTTTTTGCACAAACCTTCCTATCTATTTTTTTTCCCTCAAAAATCACTCAAGGGTCCTGGAGAAGCTATTGCTAGAAATTATACAAGTAGATCTAGGCAACATGAAGGGTGAACTGTAGTGGGTAATGTGCTGTGTCATTTCAGTCTGCTTTCAGACTGAAAAATTATTCTCCTTGGAAATTGTTGTCGGCTAAAGCCCTCAGCTATCAACATTCTGGGGTTTTATCTTGTCTGAAGACTACCATCTTTCCGAAGGTCCTGCTTCCTTTCCATTAATTGTGTCTAACCAATGAATGAAGGATGCAATGATGACAAAACCTGGCTCTCCTGTCCCAATTTCAATGACTCTGGAGTAACACTCTCGCTTCAGAGTGCTCCGTAAAACCAGATGAAGCTATAACATATTTGCAGTCCTACTTTGCTTTCTTCTCAACTGGTTTCTTTCTCCTTATTACATGTGTTCATTCTAAAAGCACTCACAATAAATATTTTGTCTGTGAATCTATCTCATATTCTTATTTCCAATGAATCCCATCTGTAACAATATGCTACATAACTGCACAATAATGATCTATTTAGGCATAAACGAAAATGACCCCCTCGATCTGAAATTACATTTCTTGTTTCATCCTCATAGACAACTTCAATAATAGTAATAGCTGTTATTATCATTACTATAATGGTAATGTTTACTAACGACTTAAGTGCTGACTTTGTTAAATACTTTATGTACACTTATTTATCCCCCCACCGCCTACCAGTTGAAAATAAGTTTTTTGATGGCAGGGATATATTCTAAATGGCCACCACTGAATCATCAGCACCTGTTAGAGTAAATAGCACAACATAGTTTCTCAATAAACTTACCCTGAGTGAATTATTTTAAAATAAATTAACTTTTGTAACTAATACGTGAGAAGTTTTATCAGCAGAATTTCATTTTATCAAACATATTTAGCATGAGCTACCCTCAAATGTATGCATTTATACAAGGCAGATTGTTTCTTCTCTTTCTCTTTTAATATATAATTTTCTCAATATGTATTTAAGAGCCTTAGTGAGTTTTACAAAACAATATGTTCTATTTTTTCTCATAAGTTTTAGATTATTCCTAGAATGTTGACCATAAAGTATATTGAATTAGGGAACTGGTTTCCATTTTGAATCTCAACTGAATTTCACCAAATACTAATGATCTCAACATTTTTAATTTGCTTCCTGCCAATCAGAAGGGAACATGGAATTAAAAGAGTTTTTAATACAAGCTGAGGTTGTTTTCCTTTGCGAACCCAAAATCTAATGCATCCCAAAGCCTTAGAAAATGCTTTTGGAGTAACTTGACAGGTGCTTAGGTCTTAGACATATTAAATTTCTTCCTTTCAGATGAGAGAATATAGTCTCTGAAAAGAATAAACATAATTAACCAGCAGGAAGGAGGAGACACTCATCCATTTTTCTACTACCGCTCTTGCCCTTGAAAATATACATGTATCAGGCAAGTCACTGTTCCCTTCTCTCTATTAATGTGATAATCTTTCCTAAGTCACACGCTTTAAATGAGACATATTTTGTCATGACCTGTACTTCGAAGACGTGCTTTTGTTTCTGGCCTGACAAAAAAATGGCAATATGCCTCATTTCATTTTCTTGTTTTTTAAGACCATTTCCTTCTGGTTTCAAAAATATACCTAGTTAAAACTCAAAAACTGAAGAAAGAATGTTTAAGGCAATAGTCAACCTCATCAAAATACTTCCTATGCAAGAAGATTAATGCCCACCTTTTCTAAAAGCTCCATCTTTCCCATGACATTTTGACTCCACACATATGGACAAACATATGGTTTTTTATTTGATTTTTCCTGAATGTTGTAACACTCTCCTAAGCCGAAGTGAATTTGAAAATATGAGCATAAATATTAAATAAAAGATTTTTTTATTCAGAAAACATGAATAATAACTTCATCATTCACTGCTTTGTTTATTTATTGTTTTGGTCATTCTTTGGCCACTATTTAATAGTCATTAGACAAATGTTAATAGTAAAAACAATATACTTTGAGACTTAGGGGCACCAAATACAGCTATATTTTGATTTATTGGCTTATATGATTCCATATTACCTATCTTTTTATATTCTAAATTTGGAATATAAACTCAGAACATTTAGAAAAATTCAAGACATTCAGGTTCACACAGTAAAAATAAGTCAAAATATTAAAATATAAAAGTCCTCAGCTTGCACATTCAGAAAATCAACAAGTGTTTATGTGATTTTGATTAACTCATTCTTTGGATCTCATTTTTGTCATGTATGAAAATATGTCACCTAACAGAAATTCCAACTTAGGGATTTGGAGCTTATAATTATTAAAGTTTTTTATACTAACTCAATAAATAAACATATCTGAAGCATTGCCATGCAAAATCTGTTCAAACCTAAGAGACTTGAAAAGCAAATAAGATTAGATTAAAGTGGACATTATGGTGCATTCTATTATTTCTTTAGAATTTATAAGTCGCATATCACAGTAAAAATATATTTACCTATTTATTCTCTGATGGAATATTAATAAATATGCCAGATTGCTGTTCGTGCTGGTCATGCTTGTTGATTTTGTTAGATTGTTAGAAAGAAAAATATGGATTGCTGTCACAGGCTTCCAAACAAGACATATTATGGGATAGACAGATAATTGTTTATTCTGCAATGTGCCCTTCTTCTATAATAATAGAATTTAAGACACCTAGAATAATGAACAAATTTGTCAGCCTTCTTTGCAGCTAGACTAAGAGCTTGTCAATAGCACATAAATGGTAATTTTTTATGTCATCCTCCCAAATCATTTTTAAGGTCCTCTTGTTGCTTGTTGTTTACTGCTGCTTCTTTTTCTTCTTTGTTTCCTCTATCTTTGTTTAGTAGAGTAAGACCCAGATTACACAATCTAGGATAAAGTCAATACCTACGGGATTGTGAAGTGGTTAACTGGAAACTACGTCCCTGAAGACTTCACAGTCAGCTCTTCTAGGCAATAGTGAATTGCTTACTTTCACTGATGAAGGCAATAAATATACTCCTTTCCTGTTTTGGCCATAGCAACTCTGGGTGTCTATTACACCCCACTGAACGGAATCGTAACTAATACATCTATTTTAGAAGGTTAGCAAAGGAGCAAAGTTAATTTGCACTTAATGTTTGCAATATAATATTTTTATGCAACATTAATGAAAAACAGAATAATGAAAACAATAAAAGTCAAAAGAAATAAACAAAGTAAGTATCCCATCCTTTCACCCACATCCAATTTCCTTGTGACTAAACTTTGCTTTTTTTTTTAAATATGGAATTCATTTATAGATTGTGCCCTATTTAAAAATTAATTAACTGAGATCAAATAAGCCCTTTGGCCCAACTCCTATTAAGAATACTAATGATAATTTGTACCCTCCATTTAACAGATAAATTCATGTGACTGTTAAGACAGTATTGGCTGAATGAAATCTAAAATCACTAAGTGAATGACTTTATGTCGGGACTGCAGAAAGACTTAACTTTTTTTTTCTTTTTTTTTTTCTTTTCATGGTACAATGATATTTTCTACAACTCAGAGAAAGTCTCAAACAGCAATCTTATTTTTAATTTCTTCCCCAAATATGTGCAAAGATAACTTGCATATTTTGAAAAGAAAAATGGGGAAAGGTTGGTATATATGTATTTCTTAGTCTTGGTAACATTAGTAACTGACTTTCTAAATCAAAAGTAATGTTCCAAATAAGAAAGATCTTGCATGAAGCCAAACCTCTTTCTTTACTCTCAGGAGTTCTTGATGAATGTCCAAACACTGGCTACACAGAAGGTATTTCCTGCTTCTTTGGTCAGGACTTTCAATAAACAAGTATCTTTCTTCTCACATTAATATTATTTATTAGGGAGCTTTTCAGAGAAAGGAGGCAGCCAAATGCCTTCAGGAAATAAAAGACCAGCATTGTCACTGTCTAAACATTCAATGTCTTTGAGTCCTGCCTTTCCCACACCTGCAACCCCAATTGTATGTTTTATCGAGGTGAATCTCAACAGAAATTCATTTACATTCCAAGTTTTCTCAAATCTTAAATTTTTAGTATGGCTCATCATGCATATGAATGGAGTTGCGGTGAAGTGGGAAATTAATTCTACCCTACTTACTATTCTTCTCCCCTACAGTATTCTTCCTTTGACCGAGTTCCCTTATTTATGACTCAGCTATTTGAGCAATGATGTGGGTTATCTTTCATGAGTATCACCATCCAGACTTTCACATCTTCCACCTTTCTTGGGCCAACGCTCAGCCCTATTACTCTCTTCAAAGCCCTTTGTGTCTACATGTGTTCACACAAGGGTTTACGCACTCAAGCTGAATGATCTGTTTATTCTGGAACCAGTCAGAGTACCATATTTGCCAATGTGAGATCATTGGAATAACTTTTGCTGATGTCTTCCACATGTTGGCTAACTATTTGAATTTTAGTTTAACCAATGTGTGTAGTGTCTCATTTCCCACATATGCTGAGCAATGCTGTTATTCAGAAGGTGGAGGAATTGCCAAGTGTCTGATAAAAGTATTCTGTGAAAATGTTGTCTTATCTAAAAGAAAATGTGTCCTTAAACAATCTGAGATCTCCTATTGTTAAGCTAGTCATACGTGAAAGCAACTTGAAACAGTAATATCTTTTCCAGATTTCTTGGATTAATAATAATGAAAATGGAATAGGCAAAAAATTAAATAAATCTCATGATGTAAACGATTGTATCATCCTTCCTTAGAGAGAAAGCTTAATGAGACTCATAAGGCATTGATGGAAATAATTTATACACAGTATCTTGTTTCAAATTTGATTCTATCTTGTCTCTATTTCTTGAGGAACATGGTTGTTTTGTGCTGGTAAATGACAAAGAGGTGATAATTCTGATTTTTCATGCATTCTTGCAATTGAATTTACCTAGGTCTTGTATGAAATGTAATTGGTCATGCTATTAAAATTGTCTGTTTTTTGCCCATTGTCAGGTTATTTGCTAATCTTCTTCAGGTCTTTGTCATAGCCATAAGGTGATGTATTTCAGAGTAAAATGGTAACAGTATGTAAATATTTTTAATAATGTTGATTTGGAATATTTTGTACTTTCTTGGTTAAGAATAACACTATAGGAATGTAGACATATCGTGACTCACTCTATTTAACTTTCTTTTCAGATTTTCACTAACTTTATTGATTTTTTTACTCATATTCAATTTATTTCTGCATTATAATATCTCCTCATAACTCATTTTAACCTTTGATCATGTCACTGATAAATATATTCTTGTCATATATTCTTGGCCTTTACTGTTAAGGTTGTGCCAAGTTCCATTTGAATAAATGAATGGGTAGAAAGGTGAAGTCACTATTTGAAGCAATACAATCCTAATATTTGAGAACCGGTAAAATTTGTTTGTTGTCACACAACAAACAATAACAATTCCACTAAAAAGACACACAAATTTTGGAACTTCTGGGAAATATCAAGAATAAAATGGTTGATATAGTTACGGCTACTGTGATCTTGGGCTGTGAATTTGCCAATTTACTGCCTGTCACTTGAAATAAAATACAGAAATTTTCAGCTTATGAGAAAGTAAAGTGAAATTTATACTTTATGTTGAATACAGAAGCTAACTTTGCAGGAACCTTCTGAGAACAGAAATGTCTAAACTTGGAAGTCATTGAAAATAATTCCATGATGTAAAGTTATTTGTGAGCTTAAAAGAGTCACACATTTTCCCTGAGTCACTAAAATTAGACTAAAGTATCTTCAGGCCCAGGACAGAGAGTCAATATTTATGTCTATTAATATGCCCTAATTATAAAGATGTCTTTTTACTTTTCTTGTGGTTTCAATGATGTTGGTGATAGAATGATGTGATTCAAGGGTATGCAACTTTGGCTGCATAGGTAACAAATAAATCCTGTACTTTTCTCAGTAATCTTGTGAATAGGTAGCTATTTGGTCTGGTATGCACCTCTTGTTTATTCATTAACCCAATATTACCCCTATTAACATCAAAAAAGTAATCACTGTAATACAAAGATAGCAGAATCCATGTCAATGGGGACCCAGTATTGGAAATGGAAGAGTATTATTGTAAGCAACTAGGAATACTATTGGATTCTTAGTCTGACTCCATAGCATTTTTGATAAAGAAAACAACCAGTTTCTACTAGCTCTGGCTGCAGTGCGTACTGAAGCAATATATGACACTACAGTGGCCCTTTTGGGGGCATGAGGGAACAGATATATCTACGTCAGCATATCTGAGTTGATATCAATTTCTGCCAGTAAGAGGTCAATCTACTACAAAGACAATATATTGAAGATCCTCTAATGAAAGGTACAGTAAAACCAGGGATCTGGATGCCTAGATGCTTAAGCCTTATTATTGTTATTTGAAGATGAAAGTAACTGGACCCATAAGTCTATTTTCAGCTTCAAGTTTTATACAGTAATAGCAGATTTAAATGCAAGTAGTCTAGATGTCCGTGTAAAATTTTGATGCCCTAGCACACTCCTACTTATCCAAATAAATATTAAGTATATAGTATACAGAATATATAGGTATAAGTATACAGTATATATAAATATAAGTATTTATATATAAAAGTATATATAAATATATAAGTATACAGAATATATAGGAGCCTGAAGGGAAATATGATAACATAAAGCTTTCATGGGCTTTGACAAATTATGATACAGACTTGGTGTGATAGTTAATTCCATGTGTCAAATTGACTAGGCCATGGGATTCAGATAGCTGATTAAACATTATTTCTGGGTGCACTTGAGGTGTTTCTGGAAGATATTAACACTTGAATTGGTGGACTCAAGAGATTGCCTTCCCCAATTTGGGTGGTCATCATCCAGTCTATTTAGATCCTGAAAAGAATAAAAATGTACAGAAAAAGATGATTGGCTGGTTATCTGACTGACTGCTGGATCTGGAATATCAATCTTCTTTGGCCCTTGGAGCTCCTGTTCTCAGGTCTTCATACTTACACTGAAACATACACCATCAGCTCTCTGGCTCTCAGGCCCTTAGAACTCTATCAGTGGCTTTCCTTGTTCTCCAGCTTGCTGACAACAGATCATGAGACTTAGACTGCATTACCATGTGAGCCAACACATTAAAATAACTCTCTTTGCATATATATGTGTGTGTGCATATATATAATATGTCTATATATAAAACATGTATATGTCTATAAATAAAACATATATATGACCGGGCGTGGTGAATCACTCCTGTAATCTTGGCACTTTGGGAGGCTGAGGTGGGCTGATCATGAGTTCAGGAGTTTGAGACCAGCCTGGCCAATATAGTGAAATCCCGTCTCTACTAAAAAATACAAAAATTAGCCAGGCATGGTGGTTCACGCCTGTAGTCCCAGCTACTCGGGAGACTGAGGCAGGAGAATCCCTGGAACCTGGGAGGCAGAGGTTGCAGTGAACCAATATCACACCACTGCACCCCAGCTTGGGCGACAGAGTGAGACTCCATCTCAAAAAAGCAAAAAAATAAAAAATATATATATACATAATATAAATAAAACATACATATAGCATATATTATATATGTATCTCTCTCTCTCTCTGTGTGTGTGTGTGTGTGTGTGTGTGTGTGTGTACATGTCCTATTGGTTCTGTTTCTCTGGAGAACCCTAGTACACTTGAGAATGTGGAAAGAGGTATGGTATAGGATGAAAAAGCTGAGATGCCGTGGTAGATCTTATTTCTTCCAGATAATACCCTCTCTCCATCACTATGGTGAAACAGGGTTAGTGAAATTTGTCTTCCTCTTAATGTCTGTATGCTTACCCTGTACTTTATACAAGAAAACACATTAAGTCCATGTCATGCAACCTCCAGCAAAACATAATGAATGTTGGTGGTTTAGGGAAGTAGTGTGTGGTGAGATTGGCCTCTTTTTTTTGTTATTTGCTTATTTTAATACCAACTGCTTTAATTACAGACTTTACAGATTGGGAGGGAGAATAAAGAGTTTCAGAACAGACACTCAAGTCTACTGCCAGTCCTTGATAAACAAAATCATGAATGGTGAAAAAGCTTTCAGTATTATCAATTAACTCATTTTTACCACATTGATTTTCTGTTGTCTAATATTGTCATATTTACTGTTATCTATTTACAAGGAGAATGGAAAAGATATGCTGTCTTAGGTTTGTTCCATTATATGGGATTTATCCATAAATATGATTTAAAATTTACATGGCTTATGTTGCGGTTTCTTTATTTTCTCTGATAATTAGCTATTGAAAAGAATGCTATCTCTGTATAATTCTAAAAATGTTATCATTTAAAGGCTAGTAAGTGATTCTTGCTTGTGAGTCCCCAACAGAACAAATTGATTTAACTTATAACTTTGTTTCTCAGGGTATGCTTAAGCTTGTCTGGCATCCTGTCTGAATTTTAGCAACAAGGCAATCCAGGGAAGGACAAGTTATCAAGCTACATGAATGACTGGTTAGAGTGTTTATTGAACCTATAATAGAGAGAGGGTTAGAGTCTTTGCTTAGATTCCCTCTGTATTCTAAGTAGTCCCTGGGAAAGTCAAATAAAATTTCTGAAGAGTGAGTTATAGGCAAGAAAGAAAATGCATTCCATGTTTGCATTGACAAGTAGGGGTTGTGGCAGTGCTAATGGGGGCTGGTTCAATGAGTGGACTTGTTTCTTCACATGCAGATTAATCAATGACTGTGGATACCAGTGACCTTCCTTTGAATGCAGTTATTATTCTGGCAATACAATTTATAATTTTTTCTCTTAACAAATTTTTTTCAGACTGAAGTGAAGTTTACTAATGTATACAGATACATATGTACAAACACTGGCGTGCACACATACACTCATACCCATGCCTTTTAAGCACATATTTGTTAATCACCTTTCCCTCTAATTATTTTAAACAGAAAAGGAAAGAAAGTTGGAAAAAGAATCAGAAATGGTGCTAAAGTTCTTCCTCACAGGCTTGACATTAAGTCCCCTGGAATTTCTCTGCTCTCCTTGTGCCTGTACACACTTCTGGTATAACACTTATGACGCTGCATTCTATTTGCTTATTTATGTATCTATCTCTTTTTTGAAATTATGAGATATTTGAAAGTCGGGACTGTATGCTGTGTAATGGGTTAGTAAAATTCCATAAAATGCATATATTGAAGATACGTGAATGGCTCCACCTACAATAATCCCTCATTCAGAAATGAGGATCGTTTCACTCCTGAATGACTTATTCTCATACAGTATGGAAAAACACGTTGGCTTCATTTTCTTTTCATTTGCCTTATTCATAAAAAAAAAAAAGCTTTGGCTGAGTTTTCCAAATTATCAGATAAGCAAAAAGAAGACTGATAAAAATTGATGTCACTACTCTAAGTGACTGTGATTATAAGGAATTTTAAGGCTATTTTGTTTGATTTTTTACAGAGGACAGGGCAAATGAAAAAAGCAGAAATTTAAAATGAAACTGGAGGCTTGACATGACATCTGGTGGTATAGGTGAAACTGCTTATCTAATTCAAGTCTTGGGAACGGAGACAAATATTTGACTTTATGCTTTATGGAAACTTCGCTAGAAAAGCACTACATACCATTCATTATGGAAGACAATCAATCTCTTTCAACATGATTTAGTTACTAACATACCAAAAACTGTCATTATTAAAAGATGGAAACCCTTCAAGTGATTGTAGTTGTCTACTAAACCTGAGGATAATTTTCTGATAAATTTCTGATAGTGCTAGTATACTTGGAAAAACATTACTTAATTTACAATTACAGAATAATGATTAATGAACACAGGGTGACCAAGGTGATGAGAGAGCATATATATCTATGTCAGCAGATCTGAGTTGACATCAATTTCTGCCAGTAAGAGTGTAATCTTAGACAAGATATTTAACCATTCAGTTCCTCTGTTTCTTTCTACCTAAACAAAGATGTTGGGGTAGATTAGATTTTGTAAATTGTTTTCTGAAAAACGTGAGCACGATAGGAGGTTAAAAGATTTAATACAACATAGTTTCCCTGGCTAAGAAAGTTAAACACTTGTATTTTCTGCAGGATCATCTACAGCCTTTGTATGCTAATGTGCACTGTGGCTCTTTAAAGCAGAAAATACAGGAGGTAGCTGCAAAGTTATTTGATTCTGCCTGGTACTAAGCCAGGCTTGGTCACTTCTCAACCCTAAAGAGATGAATTGTCAAAATCTTCTGCATGAAGAAGTACTAGACTTTTAAAGTACTAGGCCTTGCAGGCCTCAAAACATTGCATGAGTGAAAATCATATTTTATATTCACCTTTAAAGCTGCTAATGATAAGGTTATATCTCCATCTATTAATGGTAATCTACAAAGGCAAAATACTTTCTCATTAGCTATGCCCATCCCATTATTAACTGATATTACTATGTTAGTGGTAACATTAGGATGAGATTATTTCTTGAAAGTACCAAAAATTAGAGTATTGTTTTTATGTGATACAATTAGATGAGTTTTCTTCTTTTTGATAGATCTGCAAGACACTCTAATAGATATCAATCATTTTATTATAATATGCAACCAAATGCCCTTGTTCTCTAATTACATTATGAACTATAGGAAATGAAAAGGGCCATGGTCAGTAACTCAAGCTATCGGAAACATCTAAGAAAAGGCAAACACATTGACAGGTTAGTTTGTGATTTAAGAATATACAATTTCGCCTAGTCTAATACTCAAAATGTGTCCTTCTTCATGCACATATAGCAATAAATAATGGTTGAAAAATGGAATTTAAATTCTAGGTGCACAGATAAAAGATTCAGAAAAAGCTTCCTAAATTTTATTAATAAAAGTATGAATAATAATTTACCTTTTATGCCCTGACTTTAGCACAGGGAATATTTTGTAGCAAATAGGTTTCAATGATGTTTTACTGGCATTGATTTCATGGAAGATGGAGTGAAGATGGACTAAAAATAGAGATTATTAGTAAATATTTAAAGCCCAGAAAAAACAGTGACTGTGATATGACCTTGTATATAAGAAGCGACAGTCTAAGGAGGCCATTCGTCTTTCTCAGTTTTTAATGTTCCATTTACAACAAATATATAATAGGTTACAATTTGTTGTGAAAAAAAGTTTTAGATTAAAAACTGACAGGATTATAGAGTAGGACAATATTTCACTGAAGATATAGAATCATTACTACTAATAAATATTTATTGAAAGTTCACAAAATCCATGGCCATCTGACTCAAAATCATAGGGAGAAAAAACGAACTCTCGTCAACTTTACATTTAAGAGAAATATTTAGTTCACAATCCTTGAATTAATAACCACACTCTCTGGAGCTTGAAGAATGATCTAGATGAATCATACTTCTTCCCAGTTATGACTCTACAATCCCTTTGCTGTTCAATGATTGGTGGTGTTAGCCTCCACTGTACTGCTTTTTTTCCAAGTGGATAAGTCCTTTCTAATAAAAACTCCCCCAGCTCATAGGGCATTTCTTCTCTCCACATTCTCTGATTCTGTTGAAGGATGTTAAGGATGTTCAGCAGAAGACATTTCTCCCCTACTGCTGACTAATATGACCTCCAGTGTTATGTTGTTTTAGGATTGCATTACAAACATCAGTTACAATAAATTCTGCCATACAATAACCACAAAGACAGTTTTGTAAGATGGTCCTTTAATAAGAGCATCTCTTCTTGCTCCTGTTTTCCTGTCAGCAAGGACAGTCTTAGTCCTTGCCTCTCACTTTTCCACCTTTGGTTCCATTAAATCCATCCCATCTATCTGACTGTCACTGCATTGCAAAACACTGCAGACTTAAAGATTAGTCTGAAGTGCGGAATTAACTACATTCTTAAAATATAATAGTTCCAAAATTGTTACAAGAAAATTTAATATTATATTAAATAATTCCTCTTATCTTCAAATTATGCATAGTAACCCAGTGTCCTGAAAACAAAATAGAAATACAGAGCTATGGGTAAAGAAAGTTGACTAAACTTTCAGCATATTGACAAGTCATTATACTTAGTAATGATAGGGTTTTTAATGATATATATATTTTTTTACTTTTTAAATCATTTTAAAAATAACCATAGCACTGTATAGATCCATTGTAAAATATACGGCATCAAAAGAAAATGGCAATAGCCCAAAACAACACCACTATCAGTGATGGACATTTTAGCTCATTTATTTTTCTCTATTTATGTTGCACATTTTTTGTAATTGAGATCAATAGTGTATATAAACTGCATAGCCTCCTTTATCACTTATAATTATATAATATTTTTGTCTATTTGTTTAATAAATTATAAGCATTCGTTTAAAAGCTTCATAGTATTCTATAGTATGCATATGCCTACTTTATTTAAATTTTTCCTGGAAAAATGAACATTTATATTGTGTATAGTGTTTTGGTTTATGTATAAAACTTTTTGTTTTATATGTGTAGTTTGGATTTATGTGTAAATCTTTAAAAAGTATAATCAGACCTCAAAGAGTTTATTCTTAGAAATTGAATTATTGAAATAAAAAATATAAACATAGTGTTCTTTACTCAGTTCTCTTTATTCATAGAGAGTGTTTATTACTGAAATAATGTGAATGGTTTATCTAATTCATGGAAGTTACCAACTGAATTATTCAGATGTCCTGCTCTTTCACCAGTTACAGTTATTTTTTAAATAACTGTTTCTCAAGAATTGTATATGCAAGATGTTTTCAGAGTTATTTTATTATGGTTGATGTCTTTAAACTTTTATGAGTAAAATATTTTTAATATGGTTAGATAACAGCAAATGAGTTCATACTTCTTTTCGGTTGCTGTGGTTTAATGTCGTGCAACAAATGTTATCATGAACCTGAAACAATTAATGTATCTTAAAAGAATGATCTCTTTATTTACTTATTAAACCCAGTTATACAGGTAGTTAGTAACACTTTTTTCCTTGGCACATGGAGAGACTAACATCCAAATAGCCAACTTTATTGAATAGATTACACTACTTTAAAAATCTAGTAGATTTTTGGAGACACGCTCTAGGCAACAAAATATTACCTGAAGCTCATATCAATCAATATCTATCTTTCTCTTTAGTAATCTATTTGAAGAAGGCCTTAATGTCAGTGAATATATAAGTACTCTTCCTATCTGCTTTTCATGCTACAGCTGTTTTTTTGATTATCAAAATTTCCAAATTGTAGGAAAGCAAATTCGACAATTTTGAGATGTTTTTATTTTGAGATAATTTCATATTTTGGTGTTTCATTTTATTCTAGATGTACAGAACTATAAGGGAATTTAACGGAGTCTTCTATTATCTACAGAAGAATTAATACTTAAAACTTTTCAATTTAATGGGATCGATATTTGAGTAACAGACATCCTTCATACTTTTAAGCATAAATTACCTGTAAATCTCTTAAATTGCCAAGTTCCATTGTGAGGTTTATATTTAAATATTAACAAACTCAACATTAAAACACAGTCCAATTAATGCTCATATATTCTAAGACTTTTAATTAATTTCTACCACTTTAATACTTTCGACATCTCTATGTAACTTTCAACTGCTTTCCAAACTTTTCAAGTACTGGGTATTCTTTGATCTGAATGATAGATAAAAACACATTACACCAAAACTTTAGTTTCCACTACTGTTAAAATACACTGCAGGGACCTATGAAAGTGCTGTCTACTATATAAATATATGTTGATGTTTCATGTATAATTGCTTCCACAGGGACGCTAAATATATTCCATAGATTGTAAAGCAATCATAAGTCAGAAGAGACATTGAGTGTGTAAATAATGTAAATGCTTGTCTTGAGTCATGGGGGAAAACCCCTGAACCATTTTTCTTACCATATTTCAACAGCTGCTGTCTTTGTCTGAGAGGCAAATAATTGGAGGTACTTATGTATGTCATGGTTATTTCAGAATCCCTGTGTTCCTCTCCAGGCAGAATCCCTATGAATTTTGGCTCTTACTTACGTGTTCTCATGATACTGAAATTCCAGAGAGCGAGGGGGACAATGATAGCCCCAGAGAAACATTTCCTTCTTTAGAAGTTAGTGCACTATGGGTTATCAGCTTGATCATATCCTTACTTCAAATTCAATGGTATGGATCTTATAAATCCTGGATCTCCATACAAAAATGGCTCCATCTGACTCACTATCTTCCTTCTCAGGCTTGTGTCAGTTTCTGGGCATACTTAAAACAAATGTATTTTATAGTATAGCCAAATTATCCTGAATAAACTCTTATCCACAATTCTTGAAGTAACATTTAGAAAGAAAAATATTTAAGCAGAGAAAGTATTTAGAAGCTTAAAATTTGAAAATTCTTTATAGAAACAAAGTATCTAATTGTGTTGATAAAAAGCAATAAAATAAAATCAACATTTTTCAGTACATGATTTTTGTAGACATTTGCATAAGAGTCAGTAATTATGTATGATATAGTACAAGGAAAATGATGGAGCAAACTAGATTATTTTGTAACAACTTGCCCAATAAACTGAAATATAAAATAATAACACATCACCAAAATCTTCTCTTCCAAAGTATCTCATCTAAATATTTATGACTCATATATCTTCTTTGTATCTCAGTTATATCATCTGTAAAGTGTGGGAGAAAAACTGGATAATATTCTAATTTTGTTTTTCACTTTAACTTTGATTCTAAGATCTCATATTGATAATTTGTTAATATTTTATATCATCCTTGAAAGATTTGACATGCTCCAAGAAAATAAACATAACAAAATCACGTTTTCTAAGTGAGAATTGAAAAAGGTAAGGGTAAGGTAAGTTGAAAATAAGATAAAATGAGAGAGTTAATGCACCTACCTACATTTTCTCCGAGTACAGTTTACCTGCAAGAGGAATCTGAGACCTCAAAATAATTACAATTGACACTAACTACATGGTAGGATAACTAATCATTATAATTACAGACTGATTGAAAGACTTAATTTAAATTATAGAAAGTATTATGGGAAACCATTTTTCTGCTATTGTTGTTCAATATGACTGCTGATAGGTTTGATTTTTTCCTATGGTAGGTTACACTGAAGGCCACAACTCTTCACCACTTCCTATAAAGCTGACCTTTGCAATGTGACTTTGTATGACCTGCCACTAAAGAGGTATAGTGGTATTGCTTTGTCACGGGAGTCTAGATTTAACCATATAATTTGTTCTATGTAACACAATGTTAGCAGGCCTAATATTACTCGGAAAAAAATACTCTTGTGGAAAGTCCTTGTACAGTCAAACTCACTCTTGTGCTTCTGCCATGGCCAAGAGATAGGCATGCCTAGGGTAGCCTAGTGGGCCCAGGAGAAGAATAATGGACATATGACGTAGAGCTGCCTAGTTGTACACCGGCTAGAAAAGACAGCCTTGTGGTGAGATGTGTGGAAAGTCAATTTTGCTGTATATCACTGGGATTTGTTGACTATGTAGCATTAGTATTCCAATAATTCTGAGTTTGGCATTATTACCTCCCAGGGGTCATGGTACTCTATGGCTTAGACACACTGATGAGAAGTTGCCCAGGGGCCGTGGTACTCTGTGTCTTAGACACAGATGAGAAGTATATCTTCCTAAAACAACAGCACAACATGGGAACTCTACAGTGTCAAGAATGGCCTGGGTCTGCTACCCAGGGCTCATGTTCTATATTAGAGCTGGGTATCTTAGACTTTGGAGGTATGAAGGATGTGTCATTCTAAAATACGCCTAATTAGTATATTGATTATTTCAAGTTTAAAAAAGTAGAGAAATTACAGTTTTAGAAAAGGCTATCTAACTTGTTTCTTGCTGTGTGTACAAGCCATAACGATTTCTCTGGGAGGGATAATTTTCCTGTGCCAGGGGAAGAAATTAGCCCTTATCATCAGAGACTGGGAATTGGAGACTTCAGAGGACCTGAATAAACATGCTTATCAAAGTCATCCTTATCTTCAGCTAGCTTTACAGCCCCCTCCCTTGCATATATCTCCTAGTGACTTTCCTAGAAATTTACTTCTAGGCAGATCACCTTTGTTCTGTCATTTCTTCTTGAATTTATCATTCTTTGTCTAAAAAGTATAAAAACGTCCAACTTCGTCCTCTTGTAAACACCCCCGTGTACATGTAAAACGAATACAACCTGTATGCTTTTCTCTAATTAGCTTGGCTAGTGTCAGTTTGGTTTCTGGATCCAGCTGAAGAGCCCACATGAGAGTTAAAGGGAGATTGGAGGTGATCTCTGGCTTCCCTATGGGATCTAGACAGTCAAGCTAACACACAAGACGTTCGTGAATAAGTTGACTTGTGATAGAACTGAGGCTTGAGAGAACACCACTGTCTAACACCTGCTTGTTTTTATTTCCGTTATTCTTCCTAAGATTTCTCACATTCTGTTAATAAGGTTTTTGTTTTTGTAATTCAGTATATTGCTGTTTTTCTCTATTTTTAAATAACGTGTTTCTTCTTGTAGTATTAATTCATTTTCATCATCTTCCTTTTCTGTGAAGTTTATTTTTTATTAGATTCTTCATAAGCTTGATTTTTAGCCAGGAAAAAAACATGGTCATTGGCAGATTTCATGATTCTCCCACACCTTGAGGTAGTATTAATGAAAAAGTCTGTTTATTAAAAAAAATTTAGTTTGGTAAGCAATTCATTTTGGTTCCATAGCATTTGTATTTGGAATGTGTACCTCACCCTAATCATAAGGAACGATGCCATTATCTGTTATAGTGGCAACAAGATAATTAATATCTAGTGATACACACACACAAAATTTTATTAATTATATTATTTAAGCATTTAATTACACTCCAATATACTTCCCCATTTACAAAACAAACTGCAAGGATTCCCCAGGTCACTGTCTCTTGCTGCTGTTTATTTCTCAGGAAGATTTATCAAACGCTATGAAAGCTATGAATTGGAATTACCTTGAGCTTTGTTTTCTTAACTGCTTTTCCTTTCTCTGTTCCACCAATAAAATCTTAATAACAAAATAATTGGATGCATTATTTCCAGCTACCTTTTTTCATTTTCTGGTCTTGTATTGAGACCAGGATGCAACCCAAGGAATTAAAAGCACAGAGCTAGCTATCACTTTCTTTCTGATCTCTTAAAAAAACAAAGGCAATCTCATTCACAAGAGTTTTCATTTGCTGTTATAATAATCAGGATGAAATTATTGTGGCACTGCTTCTTCTGTCACTTGGGAAAGAAAACAGAAACACTCTTTGCTAGTTAGATTTACATGACTTCCTTTGGAAGCAAGATAATAATTTATATTTAAATGAAATGATGATTAGCATAAGGGTTTATCATGGCAGCCAGCCCACAACAAGCTTTGTTTGTACTTACCTGATGCAACAGAGATAAGAAACATAAATGCAGTCCTAGCTCCTTCCCCACAATTAAAGCACTTTGAGGCTTTAGTCCCCAAATGACAGGTTAACCAAAATGATTTTAAAAGAAATGTTAATCTACAATTTTTGTAATGTTCTTACAGAAAATGATGATGTTATTAAAAACAACACTAACTCCGAGACTTATGGCAGCTGTTAACCCAAGATTGTATCAATTCTGGAAAGACAATGTACATTTCTGCTTCAAAGTCCTCTTTTATAAAATGTAAATTTCAGAATGTCTTCTTAGGTTTCCTCCAGATCTAAAATTCTAGAGTTCTGTAACCACAAAGAGGTGAGATTTTAATCATACCTATTTAACTGACTGTGAAGAATTTGTATTCTTTCAAGAGATGGTACAATTTCGTTTTACAGAAGTCTAGCTTTTTATTATCTTTCTCAGCTTTTCCTGTTGACTTGTAATAGAACAAGTTGTGTAAGATAGGTGATATGCTGGGGTGATTAAAAAGCCAGATTCTATACCCATACAGCCTGATTTTAAATCTCAGCTTTCACACATTGCTGTGGACTTCAGATAATATATTTAGCTTGTCTATTTCTTAGCTTTTGTTAAAAAAAGAAGAAGAAGAACATAATCATGGGGCCTATCTAACAGGGTCTCTTGGTATTTTTGCCTGTATTAATACATCTATGAGAAGGGTGAATCTTAGCACTGAGCACTAAGCCTCAGTAGAAATACTGAAGTAATATGGAGTTCTCTTTTGAGAGAAAGCCTTTCTTAACTATCCAAATATAACTTCGGGAAACTATCCTTGGGTATCCTACTCAAATTACTAAAACTGAGTCATCCATCACAATAAAAATAGAATTAAATTTCTCTTTTTTTCCATCTATGAGAACTTTACCCAAGTAAAGTTTGAAATGTGTAAAACTTTGGTTGCATTCCTTTATATGTAACTTACTTTCCTACCTTCACAGATGCTAGAGGGTAATTCTAAATCCTAAAGTCCTTATACATTAATCATTGCTTTGGTATCCCTATTATTTTTACTATTAGTTATTATACATTAATCACGGCTTTGGTATCACTATATTTTTACAAATTTCTCCTTTAAAATATCTGTTAAAACTCTGCTTTTTCTAGGCATATCATAAAATGTTCAAAATGATTTATCCTCAGAAAATTGTAAATTGAAGCAAAAATGAGCTATTGTTATATAAGTATGAGAATGGTTTAAAAAAATGGAACAGGCTATGGGACAATAGAAACCTTCTTTCATTGCTAACGAGAATTCAAAATGGTGCCATCATTCTGGAAGATATTTTGGCAGTTTTTTTTTACAAACTTAAATATAGTTTTAATATATAATCCAGCAGTTGTATCCCTGGCTATTTATCCAATTCAGTTAAAATTTTATGCCCACACAAAATCCTGCCTATAAATATTTATAGCCCTTTCATTCATAATCATAAAAAACTGGAAGCAACCAGGATATCTTCCAGTATGAATGGACACACAAACTGGGATTCAGTCATGCTATGGAATATTATATAGTGGTACAAATGAGATGAGCTATCAAGCCACAAAAAGACATAGAGGAATCTTAAGTACATATTGCTGAGTTACAGAAAAGGCTGTATACTATATATTCCCAATTGTATAATGTCACAAAAAAGGCAAAACTATTGAGACACTAAAATGATTATTGACTCCCAGGCATTAAGGAAGGGGAAAGCATGAATAGGTGAAGTATTTAGGGCATTGAAACTATCTTGCATGATACTATAAAGGTGGATACATGACGTTAGGCATTTGTCAAAACCCATGTAAGTTTAAAGCACAAGGGGGTAAACTTTAAAAGTAAAAGGTAAGAAAAAAGAAACGTTTAGAAGGTCCAGGGATTCCAAAAGAATGCATGCAAAACAAGAACATTTAATTGTAAGGCAAATAATGGTGAAATTATACCTGTTGTCTCTAGTAAGATTATTGAAACAATCTCACTGAAGATGGTGAGGAGAGGAAGATGCTGAGCTGAGTAACTTTGTAAATGAGTAAAGTCTGTAAGACTAAGGGCAAAAGGAACTGCCCATAAGCACTGTGCTCTATTTGGTAAAGTAGCCTCCTGGCGAGTACTAGTTACCAACTTTGAAACTACTGCATATATGCACTGGAACTGAACAATTAAATAAAGGGACAGTGGATGGTGGGAGCCAAACTTCTCATTGTTGGAGTAGGAATTTACAGATAAAGCCAGGGAAGAAGATAAGCATTATCCATGCAATCATAGATTGGATTTGGAGAAATCAGTGTAAACTCAAATTTAGCTTAATCTAGGTGCAAATGGCTATATATAGAAGTTCTCTGTGAATCTAAAACTGCTCTAAAAGTAAAGCCTAATATTAAAAACAAAATTTATTTCTACATTACCTTCTTATTCCTTCTCAAATTATTTTACTTCTTCTCCTCATTATTTTGTTCCTCCTACTTCTTCTTCTATCTTATACCCATAGGGAAATACTTTAATTCTGCTTTTCTAAGCATATTAAAATTTGCTCAATAAAAATAAAATAATATTATATACACTATATATTTCACATATTAGGTTAATTTCTATAATTTCCAATAGAAAATAACATTATTTGTTTGTTTTGTTCACTGCTAATTCCCCAGGACCTTGAATATTGTCAGACAACAAACAATGGTTCATTTTTTAGTATAAAAATTTATCAAATATTGCATGGAAAATATTTCATGGGACGTACTTATACTAAAAACGATATTTTTGTCTATCTGAAATTCAAATTTAACTTAATACTTTGAATTTTTTCTTATTATGTGTTTGTTTGTTTTAACTAAATCTATCAAACCTACCTGAAACTTACACAATTTCAGACACCTACTTTATGAAAAATGGAAAATTACAAATTAAAATTATATAGCCCAAAATGGGGTCCATGTAAATGAAGATTCCGAAAACTTAAGCTTCATTAGCTTCATGGAAAAATCCATCTATAGGAAAGCAGCTGTAAATTTTTTACCCAGATGGGGTCTGCAGAATCACATCAATAGAGTAGCATTTTTACCACACCCACGTGCTGCTGCCATTAGCATTAACAAAAAATCTAAAGATCCTCACAAAGTCAATGTCTGAATTACTCTTTAGAAGACTCCTTTGCCATGTTATAAATTCAGTTCAGCAGCCCTTACCGTGGAGTCCATTATCTCGTTGATGATCACTTAACTCCATGAACATTAATGTCAACTAATATGCCACATCTCCCAAGGGACAAACCTTTTTAGAGGTCTGTGAAACACAAAATGAGTGCTGTTTAGAGGGCAGAGCCAAACTTTGATCTCATTGGTACCTAACGAGTTTTCAAGTACTGGGAAACAGCAATACAAAGTTTGCGATGGGGAACTTCAAAAGAAACACTCTAAGTAAAGGGATACAGAGGCAAACCATTAACTTTGCAAAAGGATTAGCATCTAGGATGAAACCTCAGTCCTCCTGGGAACAAACAGCAGCCCATACATCCTGCAGAAAGAGATAATGGCAGCTCAGAATGGAAAGCAAGACTCAGGAACAGGCTAACATGGAGGTGAACCCTCAGGGATAAAAATAATGCTTCCCAGGCCCAGTGTCTAAAGAAACTGTCATCTTCAGAGTAGGAGAACTATGTCTTCCTTTCGGAGTTAAGTCCTCCTCTTGGGGCAACTTTTATTCTAATATTAAATCTTGCTTCCATTGCTATCACACATTTTACAGTCCAGAGATTTGCCTAGTAGCCCATATAATTCTAACTCCAGTGTGAGTAAAGATTACCTGAAGAAAATAGAAAACTGCCTCAGAGTGTGTGTGTGTGTGTGTGTGTGTGTTCATGTGTGTATTTTTGAATTGCTTAATATGGGAGACTATTCAAACTCAAAGTAAGGAAGGACAGAGGTAAGTGTAAAGACATCCTTAGGTGTAAAGATATCCTCCCGGTCCCCTACTATGGGCTCACTACAAATGACAACTTATTTGAAATTCACTACAAATGACTACTTATCTGAAATTCACTACAAATGACAACTTATTTGAAATTCACTACAAATGACTACTTATCTGAAATTCAGAGTTTTTGTTCTAGTGTAAATATTCCTGCTTTTTACTGAAGCAATTTTCTCCTTTTTCTGTCCTCCCTCTGTTCACCTCTTCCACCTCTTTCTTTTTTAAATTGACTTTGAGGAGATGACCTGAAGTCTTAGCATTAAAAACATAAATCAATCAGTTAAAAATGCTTTATTTTTATATGGAATGCTAGATCGGTTAATAAAAACAAAAGAATGAGTAGTGATTTGGAAGTCCACTCTATTTAGTTCTTCAAGATGTTTAAATAATCATGTAGCAAATCATTAAGTTTCACATTTCTTTCTCTTGTTCACTCTGCTTTTTGTATTGTCTCTTCCTTCCTCATCCTCCTCCAGCCTCTTTCTTCCACTATTGCTTTGGACTTTTCCTCACCTTCAAGGAGCTATTTACAGTTCCCTTTCTTTATTTCTATTTTAACCAATTAGACTGATAGTGGAAAAGTTAACGTTTGTAGTCATGAAAAATGTTTCCATTCGCCGGAGCCTTCTGATTTGGGGCTTATGGACTGGTTCATCCTCCAGAGCTGGTACCAAAAATTTGTGTTTGGGTGACATTTAGAGCCATTCATTTCTCAAATTTTAAGAAAATTAAGAAAACAGTACTATAAAGTTCAAATCAGACAAGGAAAAGAATGAGGACAAAGCAAAATACTCAACGGAAATGGGGTCTTTTTAAAGTTTGCACCCCTAAAATTTGTGAATATATGATTATTTTGTCTCTAACTCAGTGTGGTCCTGTGAGGTCCTATGCATTCAAAGGCATGGGCTGCACCCAAGGCTCCATATGGTTGAACTGACTTTTCATTGATCAATGAGGCTGGTGAGTTTTGCAATCCAACTCTCCAGCATGCAAAATTATACTGTGCTTTTCCATGTTTTTGGTCTCATCTTTGTCAACTGCACAAGTTTGGTTACCTGTGCACATCACCACAATCTTAGTCCAGACATCCGCATCTAGATTATCCTCAAGACAAGCAAGCTAATGACTGAGTACTATAAGCAGCTGAGATGAAATTAACTACAGGCAAATATTTACCAACATCACATAAACAGATTCTTACTCATTTCTCTCTCGCTAGCTCTCTTTTGTTTTTTGTTTGTTTGTTTGTTTGTTCTGAGACAGAGTCTTGCTCTGTCACGTAGGCTGGAGTGCAGTGGCGCGATCTCAGCTCACCGCAACCTCCTTCTCCTGGGTTCAAGCGATTCTTCTGCCTCAGCCTCCCGAGTAGCTGGGACTATGGATGCGGGCCCCCACACTGAGCTAATTTTTTGTATTTTTAGTAGAGATGGGGTTTCACTGTGTTAGCCAGGATGGTCTCTATCTCCTAACCTCATGATCTGCCCGACTCGATCTCCCAATGTGCTCGGATTACAGGTGTGAGCTACTGTGCCCGACCTATCTCTTTTGCATGTATTTGTTTCCTTTCTCCCACAAATAAAAAAAAAACACAGAGTATTTAAACAAAACAAAAACCTATGCATATACTTTGAAGCAGGTGGCTCTGTGAGCAGTAGCAAATCATATGGGTCTGTAGCAACCTGAGTTCTTACCTCCTCACAAAAAAGAATTCCACCGAGGGGCATAAGGCAGAGTGAACGAGCAAGGCAAGTTTTAGAGCAGGAGTGAACGTTTATTAAAAACCTGTAGAGCAGGAATAGAAATAAGTAAAGTACACTTGGAAGAGGGCCAAGTGGGTGACTTGAGAGATCAAGTGCCCAGTTTGACCTTTGACTAGGGATATTACACGTTGGCATACTTCCGAGGGGAGAGGGTTGCATCCTTTCTCCCCTGAATCTTCCATTGGGATGGGCTGTTCGCATGCGCAGTGACTTGCCAGCACTTGGCAGAGGAGCATGTGCAGTGTGTGTACTGAAATTGTACACATGCTCACTCGAGGTGTTCGAGAATGGTCCTATACCTGTTAAACGCCACCATTCTGCCTCTTAGTGAGCATGCTTGAGCCCACTCGTCCAACTCCTGAAATCTTATCAGGAAGCAGTTGATCACTAGTTTCAGGTGTTTCTATCCACTAGGAGACTGCCTTTTCCTGGTGCTGGTTGTGACCAATGATTATTTTAGAGAGATACTGTAAAAACCACCTGACATATCTCTTTAAGTGGGTAGGGAGTGTTCAGTACTCCCCTACCCTACTTATGTCTGACTAGCTACCTACTGTAACAGCTCTGGATTTAACTACTATTTTCTACAATTAGGTAAGTGGATTTCTGGTAAATCATTTATATCAATAAACCCCTACTCAGCTCTTGCTAAGTGTTTTAAAGTTAAAAGTTCCTAGAACTGAGTTGATGCTTAAAAACAACAGCTATGATTATTTGTCTTCTAATAGCTGCTCCTATGTTATTTTTCTTCCAACCTGATTTATATTTTATTCATAGCATTCTTATTCCTCAATGGGAAGGGATTAACTTTCTCAAACATTGGATAAATCAGTAAGAATAAAACAGTCATGCTGCAACATCGTCTGCAATATTGTGACATAATATGAAATATGTATTTCATCTTTTTCCCCAGTTCCTAGCACAAGCATAAAAGCTTTCTAAAGCCTTAGGAATTTCCTGAGTGATAGGGGTAAAAGAAGCATCTTTAGTCATTCGTAATAAGCCTCTTTCAACCATACCTGAGTTTATGCCAAGGAAATCACTGTGGTGGCAGCCTGGATAGCTTAAATATACACCTGGTTGCCAGAGAAACAAACCAGATGATTAGAGGCTTGGAATGATCCTTATTCTATATTTCAGGAGACACAGGAGAGGGGATAGGGATTGAGTTAAATGCCAGTGATTTAATCCGTCATACCTAAGTAATGGAACCTCCTTAAAACCCTAAACGACAGGGCTCAGAGAGCTCCTGGGTTGGTGCACGCATCACAGTGCTGGGTGAGCAGCATACCTGGAGAGGACGTGGAAGCTCTGCCCTCTTCCCCCATACCTTGCCTCATGCATTGCTTTCATTTGGCTGTTCCTGAGTTGTACTCTTTATAATAAATTGATAAATGTAAAGAAAGTGTTTTCTTGACCTCTATGAGCTTTTATAGCAAATTGTTAAACCTGAGGAGTGGGTTGTGGGACACTTCCAACTTTACAGGCAGTAGGTCAAAAGTAGGAGCGACCCAGAATTGCCAAGTGAGGGCAGTTTTGTGTGACTAAGCCCTTACTTAACATGTAGAGTCTGACACTGACTCTGGGTAAATAGTGTCAGAATCGAATTAAATTGTAGACACCTGGTTACAGTCTGGAGAATTGGAGAACTGGTCGGTGTAAGAAAAACCATACATTTGGCGTCAGAAGTGTAGTAGGTAAAAACATGTAATAGACTCTTGAAGGAGGGCATTAGCACAATAATCAGACTCCCAGGCTCTGTCACTAATCAGTTGTTTTGTTAGCTCTATCACTGTTTATTCACTACACCATTTTCTAAAGCTTCTCACACACAGTCACGCCTCTGGGGAGCTTGATCCGACAGGGTTGAAACTGAGATGATAAAAGTTTAATTATTATCAGTGATGATGGTATTTAATAATTGTGTTCTCACTGGGAACATTCCAGGAGAAATCATCTTGCTTCATTACAACATGTGAATGATGAGTCTAATAAAATTTCACATGAGAAATTTTAAACTCTGAGATAAAACTTTTCCCAATAAATGTTTATTACATTTACATAAGTCCCAAGAGCCTTTTGTTCAGGTCAAAAGAAGATGGCAGAAATTTTGATTTTCTTTGTTTCTAAAGGTCACAAAATATAATACTGTTTTCCAATGAGGGGTGTGTGTGTGTGTGTGTGTGTGTGTGTGTGTGTGTGTGTGTAGGGGAGGAATATAAGGAAGATGAGGGATAGGGGAAATGGAATTCACTTCACCAGGACATGAAGCTTAGAGAGGATGGGCTTGGAGACAAACTAGTCTTGACTTTGGAAAACAAATCGTCTTCAGTCTTTGAATTTTTTACAGATTAAATAGTATTGATCTTTTCTTTTCTGTCCTCATTTGAATGAACTTTAGCAATACATGGTAAGAAGTTAGCTCCTCCAATTTAACATGAAGGTGAAAAGGGTGCCAGCCAAGGAGAATGTCAGTGAACCAAGATTTTGAAGTTTACCTTATTTCTCAGTAACAGCATTAATGCTCAAGTCTCCTTTAGGAAGATCAAATTCTATTATCCCAGCTCATTCTAGGTTCCTTGTAACCCAGAAAACTCTAGTATGGACTAGGAATGATTCTAAGTGAATGTTACTATGGAATGTGTGTGTGTGTGTGTGTGTGTGTACGTGTGTGTGTGTGAATGTGATATTAAAGACCATTTGTAAAAAGCAGCATTTCAAATTTTGGTTGAACTCTTTTTATTGTGTTATGTATCATCCTTGGTACATTTGGAAACTGTATTATGTTGTGGGACTGAGAAGCAGGAGAGCCTGATGCGAGAGTTTTAGTTAAGATTCACTAGGTAATGAAACCTTTATCTGAGACCATTGCACTTAGGCAGATGATTAAAAAAAAAAGAGAGATCATATTTTTAGGTATCATCACATGATTCTTGTTTATTTCTTCTTTTCTCTTCAAACTAAGACAAGTAATAAAACAATGCTGACAGAATGACAAGGGAACAATAAATATTTTTTGATCTTGGGAAATCAAGCTCTGCCCTGCAGTGTCATGCTTGAGAAGTGAAATGCTCCTTAAGTAGAAAGAAAAAGAAAAAAGAACAAACAACCAAACAACAACCCGCAAAACAGAAACCTAGAAATCAAAGTCAAGTCACATCTCTAGATAGATGATGACCTTCACTTCCAAGAAGGTCTTTGTGTGGTTGTGAATTCAATGTTCTTTAAATGACACTCTGTAACTGCTTAGTGAGAGCCAAGCCATTTTCACTCTCTTTTTGTACCCAATTGCTGCAGCTGGTTTGACAGAAGTAGCTGGTGCAGATTTTTCTCAAGAATGCTTTAGCAGTGTTTCAATCAAAGGTCTCTCTTTTTAGGCACGCAGTTCTTCACTTTAGATTGGCATGCCTCACTGTTAAACTTTTTTATTTGAGGAGAAAGCTTGAAAGGAATAGTACTACAATTAGAAATGAATATTTAATAAATTACAAAAAAATGAAGTAATTGCATGGCCAGTATTCTCTATTTACAAGAGAGCAAAATTAGAAATTATCAACAGAGCTGGAAACAAAAATCAAAAAGAAAATATCTAAGATGTTATCAACTGGTATTTTAATACTTTTGCTACAAAAAAAATCAATCACCAGAATCACTGGATTCAAATAAAAACAAAAACCAATAGTGCCCAATATGAATAAAACGACAATAATAAAAGACACTATAAATCAGAATATATGGAAAGAATAAACATGGCCAAAAAGAAAATTTAGTCTTAAATTCATGTACCAATAAGCTTAAAAGAATATAAATAAGTTAAGCAGCATACTCCAAGCATTACCAAAAATAACCAACTAAAGTATGAAAAATAGACAAATCAATAAAAATAAAAGCAGAATAAAATGCAAAAAAAATATTTAGAACTAAAATATCCAAAATTTGGTCCATTGAGGAAAAAGAAACAGATGATTCAATAGTTTAATAATAAAGGGAAAAAAGGGAAGGAAGCACAAATATGTAAAATAAGAAATTGCAATGTGGAAGTTACCAAAGACAGGAGAGAAAATAAGAGACCATAAGAAACAATTCTGTCAGTTTTATGTGATTTAATTTTAGAACCTAGATGAAATATATGATTTTTTAGAATATGAATTATCAAAATTTACCCCATGAAAGTTGGAAATTTTAAACAGACAAATCATTTACCAAAGAAGAAAGAGAAAAAAAGACAAATACGACGCTCATTGGCTTACTCAATCTTTCTCCAATCTTTTGAGGAACAAATGATTTAAAATATCGTTAGATTATTTCAACGAGTAAAATAGTAGGAAAAAATCCAGCATAACATTGATAGCCCAAACCAGCAAAGATAACACAAATCCCCCCCAAAATATTAGAAACCAATTTCCCTGTGAATCTGACATAGAAATCCTTTATAAATACTAAAACAATGTCTAGAGGCACATTAAAAGAATGATACACTCTATCTAAGTGTGATATGTTTCAATAATGAAAGATGTCTACTGACAAAATATTCATATTCATAGATTAATTTGAAAATCTTTTATTATATTTATAGATTCAGAAAAGTTACTGATAAAATTCAGTCTTTTCATTTAAACAATATTTAAAATTTTTAAATATATGTATTTTTTCTTAATGTGTACATACAAATATTACATATTTACTCATGTAGTTTTTATAGCTATATGATTATATATGCACACTAAAGATAAGTGAATATATGTATTTATTTATAAAAATGTGCATTATTTAAAAGATTAGCATTCTCTATGTATATATATATACACACACACACATATATATGTATATATAACTAAAATATGTTCCTATGTCAACCATGCTAAGTATAATGTCCAATGGGAGAAAATAGGAGAGGCACTCCAGTGAGAGTTAAAACCACAAGTGAATTTGTATTCTTCTGTTATCCTGGAGATAACCTGTTAACACATTTAGAAACAGCGATGAAAGGTAAAAACTTGAAGATAAACTGTTTATTTTTGCAAATTATATTGTAGGAAAATCCTGGTTCTTGTCATATGACCAGAAAAGAGTAGACTCGCAGACACATAGAAAGGGTGGGAAAAACGGAACTTCTTGGGTGAAAAAGGAGAAGGAGAAAAACTTTCAGCAGAGCGAGAAGGAAGCCTGTTAACTGGCTCTGGCCCCATCACACAGGAACTGAAGAGCCTGGGCTCCTCCCCTTTGCAAATGGCGCGAACTTCCATGACTCCAGCTCATTCTCCTAGTGCGCAGGCGCGTCCGAGGTTCAAGGGGAAGCCCTTTTTACTTGGCTGTCTTGATATGATTGGAAAAGCAAAGAAAAACAACTGAAAATCTATAAATATAATACATAATTTTGAGAAATGGCTAGCTAAACGATAGTATACAGAAAGAAATTGCTTTCATATAGTCAAATGTTAGGCAGCCAGAAGAAATAATTGAAATTAAAAATCACATTTTCAATAGCAACTTTAAAAGAAAGAGCAGGAGAAATTTGAAGAATTATACAAAATCCCCAGAAAGAAGACTAAAATGACACTGAAGGACAAAAGAAAATCTGAACAAATAAAAAGCGATCATATTTTGATATCCAACTCTAAACAGCCTAACTATGCCAATTATCCTGTATAAATGCATCAGTTTAGCAAGGTCCTTCCCAAAATTACCAAAGGAGGATTTCAAACTCTGTAAATGATCTTAAAGGTGATGTCACAAAATAAACATCTGAGAAGAGTCAAGAAAACATTTACAAAGAAGGTTAATGGGAATGAGATGGAGACAAGATAAATAGTAATCCAAATTCTAAATTTTCAATGGCTAAAATAAATAGTGTTGTCTAAGTGGAAAAGAAGATAAAATTTAGAGATACACCCAAATGAATGCAAAAATAAGTGTAAAAATTAATTTTAAAATAGAAGGTTTTTTTTTAAATTGTGGAGACAAATGAGCAGATATCAGGAAAAATATAAATTAAATTACTGCTTCTCATCTTGAAGTAACATCTTTGTGTTACAATCTAGATAGTATTTACATTGATATTCATATAAAATCATTTCAGCTTTTCTTCATATTTGAAAATTTTAAAATACTTGGAACCATTTTTTCAGCTATCATTTGGCAAAACAATAAAAATAATCAGACAACAGAGTAAGAGAGGGTGTTAGGGAAGACATATTCATATATCTTTATGGAGAATAACTTGACTATCAATATTTAAGTCACATTCTCTAATGTGTTTAATTTTAATATTTATCCTATAGTCCAGTTATTTATTATCCATTAGTTGATAAACTGTGCATGTGTAATAATACCCATTGGGTCACTGCATAAAATAACCAAAGTTTCTAGACATTTACGTTATGGTCAATTGATGAATGCTTAAAAACAGAATCTATGGTAAAACCATACATGGGATATTGTGTAATTATTAAGTAGTATGCTGCATATGTGTTTTTATGGGCCAAAATCCAAATTTCACAACACTATTCATGGTATGGCAATGTTTGTTTAAAAAATATGAAGAAGAAGGAACACATGCATATAAACCTGTAAGACAGAAAACACATGTATATAAAATTATATAAGATGAAACATTTCTACAGTAGCTTTGGAAAATAAAAATTTTTTAAATGGACAAAAGTAGTTTTCCTCTAAGGAAAACTTGTGAAGAAATCCAGGGAATTTTACCACAAACTATGGCATCCTGGTATGCTCATTATTTCAAATTTTAGGTACTTGAATGTCAGCAGATTCTGGAAGATGCTCTACTCGCATTCCCTTATCTATCTTAAGACTAGACCCACCGTAGAAGACAATTGCTTTTCATTCCCTCTCTGCCGTCTCATTATTTATCACAGAAAAAAAGACCTAGAAATGCAACCACACCTGGATAGACTCTTTCATGAGATACTGTCTGCCTCTCTGGCTCATTCAAATTCTAAAATGAATCACTTATAACTTAATTTCTGTCTCCTGAGTTTGTTCATTCTCCCTAATAATCATTTATTATCCCTCAACAGAATTGCCTACTTTTCCCCATCTCCCCTCTCTCCTATAAAGAAGTATATATAAGCATCTGTATCTCATGGGTTATTTGGTAATTACTCTCTTGTGACTCCCCCTTGCTTATGCATATTAATAAAATTGTATGCCTTTTTTTTCCTGTTAATCTGTCTGTCGTTAATTTAATTCAGGGAAAGGTTGAAATGCCTATATTTAGATGAGAGAGCTGCTGTGCACAACTGCATTAGATAAGTTTATTATGTGGATTTTAAAGAGATGTTACAGAAGAGAAAAAAATTAGAAATTGAGAGTTTGAAAGTTTGTTCCTATACATTTTATATAATATACAAAATGTATGCTTCCCCAAATTATAGTATTAGCCCATATTATTACTAATCAAGATGTTAAATCAAAACAAAAGTTATTTTAGTATAAATTTCAAATCTACTATAATTTAGCTCAACAAATTAATCCTCATAAATCCTCACATGTAATTTATTATGAGTTCTTTTGAAGACTTGAAAAGACCTATTGGAAATATTTCATCATAATTTGACTGGGTAAGAAGACAAAAGATCCCTAACACTCATGTGTGGTTCTAGGTTTTGTACAGACAAGACCACACAGTACACAAGATTATGTAATCTAATATCTGTCACTACTTCTTTTCCACTCATGATGACTTTTATTTATTTTTCTTGCCTACTTGTCTTGGTAGGATTTTTAGTACAATGTTAAACAGAAGAGGTGACAGTGGAAATCCTTGTTTCCTTCCTCATCTTAAGGGGAAAGAATTGAGTCTTTCACCATTGAGTATGATGTTAGCTGGATTTTTCACAGATGACTTTTATTGGTTTGTAGGTTTTCTTTTGTATTGTTTGCTCGTCATTTTTATTATAAAAGAGTATTTGGCCATATTGTTTTATACTACATGCTTACTCACATTTTGTCCCTTACTTGGCTTAAATTATTGTTATTACTATTTGATATTTAATGTAATTTTATTTTGCAAAGTTATTATTGTCTTTGCCACTAGAATGGAAGCACTTTGAGAATAGGGACTCTATTTTGTTCTGTATTGCAGGCTCTTAGAATAGTGGCTGGCACGCAATCTGAATATATTTCTGAATAATTAAATAAGAGTAGGTAAATACGATTTTTATCCTTTTATGAATGACACTGAGAACTATTAAGTTTGGAGAAGTTAAAGCTTTCATGAGGAGGACCTATGATTAAATCTGAGGAGACTGATTCTAAACCCAAATTTGTAAACACTATATTTAATGATTATAATTATAGATACAGATGTACCTTCTTTATATGCTATTCCTTCATTTTACATATAAACTTCTCAGAGATAAAGGGAAATTTATAAATTAAAGAAAGAAAAAGTGATTTCTTTTGTTTATAAAAGAAATGATTAAAATAAAGGATTGATCAAAGTGTCATTTTTTTTTTTTTTTTTTTTTTTTTTACTTTCTTTGTGTATATATAGGTCCCTTTAAAAACAAATAAGCAATTCTTACTTCCAAACAACAGAAATATGTTTTGGGGTCTATAGAGAATCCCAAGATTTCTTAAATCCAAGAATGAAGAAGCATTATGGAGACTCTACTGTGAATAAAAATGCCACCTCATATCTGGACATAGTTGACATTTTGGTACCTACCTCAACTTTAGTCTCACTGACATTCCAATAACTCTCTGAAGTCTCCAGTGGTTTGGGATACTCATTAATTGAAAAAAAATGTTGCATTTGATTTTCATGTCTTTCTAATCAAAAAATAGATCATTTAAAATCCTCCTTCTAGTGCTCATAAACCTTTTAGTTGAAGGTATACAAAAAATTATTATAGAATTTGCTGTGAGATACTGATAGAATTAGCAAGTACAGAGTGAACTGCTTTGCGGACGGAGCTACTATAACTTTTCCAAATATTCTGTTCATGAACATGAAATTTACAAAGATGGTATATGGACATTTTCTTCCAAATTCATTCCAGTACTGTGTAGAACTTTGATTTAAACCTGACAAAAACCACTTTTCTATACATTGGAACTTTCTTTTTCCTGATCATAGGACTCATTTGCTTGTTTTTGAATATGATATTTAGAAGAATTGATGAGTTAGTTTGCTCTAAGGAAATCAGTAAATAATCACATATTATGTTAAGGAATAGAAATTTTACTACATCTAATTGAAATAAGATGATGACATTAAACTCAAAAATGTTTTGGAATATAGTTGCTGAATCAATGGAGAAATTCCTTTTTTTTATTTGTGAAAATTTAGAATTGATATAGAATAATGGCAAATGTTACCATAGAGTCAACAGATGATAGTAATTTAAAATAATGCATTTTCAGATGTAAAAGTTTTAGACTCCTGAAAATTTCTTGCAGAGCCTTGCACCAAATTTACCACCATCTGATATTTTACTAAACTTTTTGGTGGCTCAACGTAATAGCTCCTATTCATTCTCTGTATTGTTGCTTTTAATTTTTTTTTTCTTTTTTGAGATGGAGTCTCACTCTATCACCCAAGCTGGAATGCAGTGACATGATCTTGGCTTACTGCAACTTCCACCTCCCAGGTTCAAGCCATTCTCCTGCCTCAGTCTCCCAACTAGCTGGGATTACAGGTGCACGCCACCACAGCCGGCTAATTTTGTATTTTTAGTAGAGACAAGATTTTACCATGTTGACCAGGCTGATCTCGAACTCCTGATCTCAGATGATCCACCTGCTCAGCCTCCCAAAGTACTGGGATTACAGGCGTGAGCCACAGCACCAAACTTACTGTTGCTTTTCAATGGAGGTCATGTAATTTATTGATTTTCTCAACACAGGATCTTCACTTATTCTTTGACCTGCTGCCTCTTTAAGTGAAATTATTTAACTGTGTATTCATCATTGTGGTACCTATGGGCATTTCAAAAAATAGCAAGGGAACAACATATTTATTTGTGAGAACACATAACAATGCACAGTTATGCTACTTTTAGAATTAAAGACTATAAAGGGAAGAAAATGAAAGATGAATTGGAGTAGATGAGGGGTATCTTAGTGTATTCAGATTGATTTACAAAATACTACATTTGTTAGGTTACAAATCACACAAATTTATTCTCAGAATCCTGGAGAGTGGGAAATCCCATATCAAGGCAGATTGAGTGTCTAATGAGGGGCCCACTTTCTGACCCATAGGCGGTGGCTTCTCATTGCATACTCACATGGTGGAAGCAATGAGAGGTCTTCTTGGGTCTTTTCTATAAGGGCTCTGCTCTCATGATCTAATTACCACTTAAAAGCCTTACTTCTTACTACGGTTACCTTGGGAGTTAGAATTTCAACATGAATTGTGTGGGGACACCAATATTCGGGCCACAGCAAGTGGTATATTAAAGTTAGAATCTGATTTCAGAACAAATTGATCAATGAAGAGTTTATCTTTACCTACCTTTAATCTAACACATTTTTTTCTTTAATGTGAACCACAGGAAGAAACAGTGCTCCTGATTTATAAGGAAAAGATCAACATTTTTGTTTGGAACAAAATAATTTTTTTCCACTTTCAGTACATAATATAGTTATAAAGAACAAGTTTAAGCATGAATTACTGGTGCTCAAGTAAACAGCAAGGAAAAATGTCCCTTTGGTTGTCATGCATATCCTTTGCTTTTGGCCTCAAAATATGATCCTACATTATATCTCTATAACTACATCTGTCTCTCTATATACATCTATCTCTATATCATTCCTCTATAATCGTCCATCCTTCCTGTTTCTAAATTTCCCAACTTCATGTCAAAAAAGTTACAGCCTGACTGCGAATCCTAGCTACACAATATGTAGTACTATAGAAGCCAGGATGCCAAAAGTAGCCCCCATGCACTTTGCCTCCCCAAATTCATACTCTTGCATATTCCCCTCACAAACTGAATTGAGTCTGGCCCCATAACTCACTTTAGCTGATAAATGCAGTAAACGTGAAGCTTTTCCAGCTCTATGCCTAAGCCTTAAGAAAGTCTGACAGCTTCTGCTTCTATGTTTTCAAGAGCCCTAAGTTGCTATGAAAAAGATCTAGTTACCCCGCTCAAGAGGCCAGAAGGAAATATCCACCGTATGGAGAGTTCACCGAAAGATGAGTAAGCCCTGAGGCTACATGGAGAGTAAGGCCCAGTCTTTCCACCATCTCCACAAAGGCACCAGGTTTGTCAGTGAGCCATTTTGAATATCGCAACCCATTCATGCCCAAAGAGTTTCCCAGTTGAACCCAGTCATGCCACAGAATTATGAAAAACAATGCTTTTCTTGTCACTGAGTTTCAGTTTGGTTTGTTTTATAGCAATAGACTACTAAAACACATGCTGACTCTGAAATCAAGAGTTTGTTTTCTCATTCGAAAAATCAGAATTCCAATAATAATACTTAATCTATTGTGTTGGTATAAGTATTAAATGAACAAGACATGGAAAGCTTTTAACTCCATATCTAGCCTATATTAAGCCTCAATAAAATTTTTGTTATGGTTGTTTCACTGGCTTTTTATAATTATCCAAATTTCCCAAGCCATTTTATATGAATACTGAGTTTGGCCTTGCTTTCACTTTTTTCTCTTATTCTACATGGTGGTTGGAAGACAAAGAATATGTATAAAAGCCTGAGTTTACATTCTGACTCAGACATTTACTAATTATTTAACTTTGCAAAAGTCTCTTTCACCATTATCTGCAGAATGGCCTTAGCAACATCTGTCTCTGATTGCTGATGGGAGGCTTGAAAATTTTAACAAATGTAAAGAATTTACATATATTCATAAGCTAAGAACAATAGCAGTTATTAAATAGGCACATCCTTTGAACGAATAGCAATCTTCCCAGATTACAATATGCAGAATCCTTTGCTCCTGTATCTGTCATCCCAAAGTAATCTATTTATCTGTGAAACGTCTTATGATATATATAAAAAACACTATGTTTTAATTTTTGATGTGTCTGTCTAGATTAACTGTCCAAAAGAATTTCTCAAGGACAGACGCAATGGCAACAATCCAGTCATTTCTGTATTATGTGCCTGTGTTGTAGACTATTTCCAATACAGCTGGCCATTCTTATCTATGGGTTCCTCATCCATGGATTAAACCAATTGCATATCTAAAATACGTGAAAAGAAAAAAAATAAATGATTGTTTCTGTACTGAATATGTACAGACTTTCTTTCTTGTCATTATTCTTTAAACAGTAAAGTATAACAAATACTTCCATAACATCTATGTTGTAGGAGGTATTATGAGTCATCTAGATATGATTTTCAAGTATACAGAAGAATGTGTGTAGGGTATATACAGATACTATACCATTTTATGTACGGGACTTGAGCATCTGAGGATTCTGGTGTCTGTGGAAGTCAGGACAATAATCCCTCATAGTTGCAGAGGGATGACTATTTTGATTTCACTGTCCTGTTTTCAGGGAGGTCAGGGATGCTCAGGAGGATATTATACTTTTATGAATTTGGGGAGTCAGCCATGGTAATGATCATGGTGGAAGGCAGAACCTCACTTGCAGCTTTAAAAACTACAAATGCCCACTATTTAATCTCCTTGGCCCTTGGCAACTAGATAATGGGCATAGTTTGGCCAGTTAGATCCTTATAGTCACGATTTTGACTGTAGAGTAAGTGATCCAAGGAGAAATGGAGAAATCATGTCACTACTGTCAACAGTGGTAACCACAGCTGACCAGACACAGAGTTGGTGATGGCAGTGGCATGTAGTGAATTTTGTGTCCAAGCAGAAGTGACAACGTCCCAACCTGACTCTTCATGTAGGATTTTTGTCCCTTCCACATCCTGATTCTCCACACTTCCTTTAGTGTATGTGAGATTTGTGTTATTCTTTCCTAAATTCTTTTTCTTCTTAAGAGCCCTGGCTTTTGCTGTTTGCAGTGAAGAACCTGGACCAGTATAATATCTTTGACAAGAAAATCTGTGGGATATAGGCTGTAATGAGATCCCTAAAGGAGACAGCTAGTGACATTTTGGCTAATAAGTAAAATCGAGAAAGAAAAAGAATAAAAAAGATAGTTATAATAAGAAAAAGAGCCAAGGGCTGTTGCCTGTTACAAGTCTTAAAAAAATTAATAAACAAAGGTTTTTATATTAGTACATGAGTTTTCTGGAAAACAAGTAATTCAGCTTTTTTAAATGTAGTCTTCAAATTCTTGGAATGTGAGTAATGGAAAAAATAACAGTATAGATACTAGAAAGGTAATCATAGCAAAGAAGGAAAAGCCTTATGAGTAAAGAACTTCTCTCATCTTTAAATATAAAGAAGACAAGGATGATGTCATTAGAAGAACTAGAGAAACAAACTGGCCAGATTCTCATAGATAGATAGATAGATAGATAGATAGATAGATAGATAGATAGAAGATAGATAGATAGAAAGATAGATAGATAGATAGATAGATAGATAGATAGATAGATAAAAACATTTACATTACTTGGTTTTATTGAAAAGATTAAATTGTCTACCAAATCTGGTATCTATTTCCCAAAAGTCCTTTCAGCCAACGTACAATGGAAAGGTACAACAACAAACAGCTTGGTGAATGCACATTCTATCAGTAAGGCTTTCATTGCTTCTCTACTAATGGTCTGGAAGAGACAATAGAGAAATGAAGATAATTAGTTGTTGGGGAGATCTTGGTTTGTCCAGCTTTGAAGTGCAGCTTATAGGAACTGTCACATTTTTAGCTGTATTTTAAGAGAATTGTGTGAATAAGATTTAATAAAAGTCATAGGAGTGAATAATAACAACGCATGATTTTTTAAAGTGGAGTGTTCAGATCCACTGAGAGGAAAGAAATGATGTATAAGAACTGTGCTCACAAATATTCCACTTTTTTTTTCCTCCAAGACTCGGTGTGCCCAGGGGAGTGGGTGAGAGGGCACTGAGGACCAATGATACTGAACAACACACATCTGGTTCTCATAACATCAGGGAGGAACCTTCTTTACTCCGATTAGATTATCCGGCCTAATATCCTTTTCTTCTAACTTCTTGGAGGCCATGTTGCTTTTATTAACACAGAAGACATTTGCTGTTATGGATGTTTGTTTGTGTTTTATATCTCCGACTAACCTTAAGTGGAAGGATTTGAGTTAAAATGATTTTATCACCCAATAACAGAGGTAATGACAAAAAATACATGATAAAGGTGCTACTTTATTAATTGATCAATTTCCCAAATCAGAAACATTGTTTTTAAACTCAATTTATATACTCACCTCTCAGGGATTGAAAGTCCTTGAAAAACAATAGGCAATTTGGAGAGAAAAAATAAAATTGAAAGTAAAATTGTTGCTTTACTTGAAATATTTTAAAACACCTCTACCATGGTTAAATTTTATTTTGAGAACTCCAGTTAACAGCAGGAATTATCTGTCCACATGGTCTTTCTTTAGTTTAATAAAATATCATTTGGCCACATTTGTTTCTCCTTGCCGTTAAAGCAGTTGTCTGTATTACTTGTGATGTACTGCTTAAGGTTGACATTACAGAGTACAAAAAAAAAGGAAACAATCTTGAGCTGAGATCTTTCAGCTTTGGTATTCCAGGGCCAAGTACATCAATTTGAACACAGTAGGGACTCAATAAATACTTGTTAATTTGATTTATAGCAAATATTACTTTAGACACAGGTTATATACACTGTTTCTAAAAATAAAAAGATTGTATAAACATACAGACAGAAAAAGCAATGAATTACCTCACTCTTTTTAAGCGATGCCCTTTTTTCCAAATAACATTATAGTCCAATATCATTAATGAGCAATTTTTGTACTTAATTGAATTTCAGTAAATGAGAACGTTCTCCTGGCAACAGGATGTCTCCAACTTATTCTTAATTTGATCCTTGTCTGTTTCATCCTGATGTAAAAGACAAATGGAGATTGTGCAGAACCCTGGATTCTCTACTGCTTTTTGCTGTAAGAATGCTTCTTATGCCCAAAGTTTGAGAAGCGATGGTGCATAACCACTCTTTCATTTTTTTTTAGAGGTCAAACTTAGTCCTTTTTAGTATGGCTCAGATTAAACAAAGTAACTTCTTTTTCCATTATTTCTTCAAGTTAAATGATCCAGACAACTTCTCACTTCAAGGACTTATTATTTCTCAGAAACGTAAATGAGAATTGTGTTACCTTAACTCAGCTGAGAAACAATTGGGTGTTAGCGACCAGTAATTCTCTTAAGTGTTATCTCGCTGTCCATCCTAAATCTTTTTTGTACCAGGCTGAAATAAGTGGAGACTTTGCTGATCTTACCAAGGGCAGAGGGCTACAGAGGCTGATACAGCAGGTACCTCATGGAAGCAAGTATAAATTCTTTTTCGATTGTACTTTGAGGAATAGCCTTTTTACCGCTGTGAGAGATTGGAGGGTATGCAGAAAAAAGTCATCATGGCCATTTTGGACAAGGAGTTTCCAAGACTAGCAGAAATAGAAAAAGTAGGCTTGTCCTAGTGCGCAGTGATAGTATCCGTCACAAGACTGGATGAAGGTTTCTGCTTTCCTACTTTTTCCTTCCCCCAAATGGCAAACTTAGCACTCTTACTGCGGTCATGAAGAACATTTGCTCTTCCCTTTATGTTACTATTGAATTGTGTTTACAAAAAGTATGTTGAAGTCCTAACTCTCAATACCCCAGAATCTGATGTTTTTTGAAAACAGGGTCTTACAGAAGTAGTCGAGTTAATCTGAGGTCATTAAGGTGGGCCCTAATCCAATATGACTGATGTTCTTATGAAAAGGGGAAATTTGGATACTGAGATAGGCAGAGAACACAATACGAAGATGGAAGCACAAATTGAACTGGTTCAGATGAAGGTCAAGGAATGGCCTAGGGTTGCTGGCTATCACCAGAAGCTAGGAAAAGGCAAGGAAAGATATTACCCAGGGTGTTACAGAAAGTATGGTCCTGCAGACACCTTGATTTTTGACTTCTAGCCTCTAGAACTATAAGATAATAAATTGCTGTTATTTTAAGACAACCAGTTTCTGGTAATTTGTTATGGAAGCCCTAGCAAATGAATATTGTCTTAGATAGTCTAGGCTGCTGTTACAAAATATCATAAACTGGGTAGTTTATAAATAATAGAAATGTATTCCTCATAGTTCTGGAGACTGCAAAGTCCAAGATCAAGGTACTGGCAGAATTAGTGTCTCGTGAGAACCTGTTTTCTCGTGGATGGCACCTTCCCGCTGTGTTCTCACATGGAAGAAGAGTGGGTGAGCTCCCTCAGTCAATTTTATAGAGGAACTAATTCCATTCATGAGACTTGTACTCTTAACAAGTAATTGCCTCTTAAAACGCTCTATCTTCTAACACCCTCACCTTGGTGATTAGGATTTCAACAGGAGTTTTGGGATGCCACAAACATTTGGACCATAGCAAATATAGAATGCTCAGCTCTAATTTAGTGTTCTCTTTATGCCAGGACATTATATTAGATAAAAGAGGTTATTATGTGGATACTTGAGAGTGAAGTAATAATTCTGGTAAATAACTGCATGTGTCATCACATTTTTTCAGCATGAGGCTTTCCAGTTTGTTTTTAAGTCATTACTATTACTCGATTCGTAGAGCCAAGACTTTCCCCTTTGTTGTGGTTTATCAATGCTTTGTGGAAACACTGTCAGGTAGTTGTATTTAGATTCTGATATGAGGATACTATTCTTGACTTAAAGTGTCTGTTTGAATATATAATGTTGACTTCATGTTACTGTGGATATTAAGCTATTCACATATAATGTTATGCTGTTCCGTGCATCATTATTAAAAATTTCCTATTCTGCCATCTTTGAAGAAAGTAAAAAAAATGTCAAATAAGTTCTAAATACTTGTTTAGTAAATAGGGAAGGGCGAGTATAGAATATTAAATTTCATATTCCAAGAAAACTTATAGCATGGAATAACCCCATACTAGAGAGAGACTTTTAAAGTTGGTGAGGTAATGGTGAGGACCCTTTAGTTGTTTTTGTGAAACCATGGAGAAATGAGTTGAATGTAAATTTATGTTGCCATGTTTTAGATTAAAAATTAAAGATTTCTCTATTGACTTTTGCCAGCTTCTCATAATTACTTTTTTGTTTGCTCCATTCCTTTATTATTCTGAAGCATCAAATTAGTTTCAAGCTTGGGTTTATTGTTCTTCCTAGACATAAAATAGTGTGCTTAAGATATCTCAATATTCAACCTTTAAGAATAAAAAACTGAAATTTATATTCACCAGGTGCAGAGAAAGCCATGCAGCAGTTACCAGACTGGGCTTTGAGGGACAGAGAGTAGGACTAAATGATCTTATTTTCTAGCTGTGTCCACTTTGGTAACTCAATGATCTTTATGATGCCTCAATTTCTTCATCTGTCACTAAGAAATTAAAATTTACATTATAGAAATTTTAATACAGATTTTAGTAAAAAGTAAATCATTTAATAGTCATGTAACAATCATCATTATTTAACGGGTAAACACTCTTATTCCCACTTTTAAAACTTCTTCTCCAACACCCTTGGCAGGCATTTGTAGTTCTGCAAAAGAAAACAACATGTTTTACGAGTTTTGGTGTGAAGCTCATGCATAGAATACCACAAATTCCTGAAGTCACCAATTTGAATCAGAGAAAAACCTTTCTAAAACTATACTTTTGGGTGCACCTAATGGAACTCCTTGATTTATCTTCTACAGATGTTACCTGGATGGTGTTTATGGATAAGAGCTAATAAGGATGGGATAACGATACATGTTTAATGATATATAACAGTGTGGACCCCTGAAAACATTCCCATTATATAATCCATATTTTCTTTTCTCATAAAAGCTTCTATTACAGCATGCTGTTTCATTCTGTGGAAAGTCTAAATCAAACATGCTCAGTTTACAAGTCAAATGATTTCCCCACTTGCCACAGGCATAAACACTGACCTTCATTTGAAAAAGGAATCAGGTTATCATTATTTTGTCTTTGAAACTCGATGATTTTTGTAGTAGGGATTAATCTTTTCTTTCTATCAGTACTAAAGATTCTTGTTGTCAGAGCTCCTCTGACATGGTTTTGATGTTGTACAAAGTGGAAGGGAACCGGTTCACACCCCTGTGGCTATTTGGCTCCGCTTGGATATCTGGGGATAAACATGGCTCTGTCAGTGTAACAATCAGAGCTCTCACAGGGAACACCTGCAAAAACAGTCTGAAGCTGTTTCGTTATCATTACTAGGGCAAATAATAGTCTCCTCTTGCACTTCAGCACCTCACATCTTTCCGAAAAAGATTTGTCAGTGATTCCATATTTTGCAACAAAAATTTGCAGCATCCCTCAGTGTCGTGGGGAGGAATGGTTTGCATACTGGCCATTGGAGAAACTCTGGGGACTTCAGGCAGCTATCCTGCAGGCTGTAATATTGCAGGAAGAAAGAAGAGGAAAATGCCAGCCTGTCAACTTCTTGAAGAAGATGGATGGAACTATCAATAAACCAATAAAGCAAAGACAGACTGATGCAAAGCAGTGACACTTGTGACAAGGAGCTAGCTGCAGGAGTGACAAGGCAGAAGTCAATAAGGCAGCTTATTACACCCGAAGCTGATAAGTGATATCATCATCAATAAGTAGAGACTCAGCCACCTGGGAGAATTCATGTCCCTTCAATCAGGAAAGTCAGAGTGGGTGGGAGAGGCAGTTCTGTACGTCATTCTAGGGAGAGCATAAACTCAGTCTCCACTCACTGCAGACCACCTTAGTCCAAGGACAGGAGGGTGAAATACACACATCTGGACCAATGACCCACCGCCCCAATGCTGCCAGGCAGGTCTTAAAGGGAGAACTGTTGAGTACAATTTTAACTTCATCTCATGCTACTCATATTCGCTTATTACAAAGAAATGATGTTTTATTTTTGAGATGATTTTTCCAGAAATTTTTACCTGTGTCCAAATTAGGTTAAGACACATTTATTCTGCATATCTAGTATCAGCTATGTGTACTTGTCAAAAAATCATTAGTCTATCAGTGAATATTGGATGATTCTTCATCATTAGGATGTACAAAATTATTTCACACAAGACTGTGCTTGTTTTCTGTGCACTAAAGAATGAAAATAATATCAACAGTGAGTGCAGAAAAGCTTGTAGGGACTATGAAAATTTAAGACTACTACGATGTAGGTGTGATATTTATCTAGAGATGCCCATTGTTTCTAATCCGGGGGGAACCTCAGATGATTTCAATCATTTTCAACTACCTAATTTCTCCAACAGTGTATATTTTTTGTAGATACAGTCTTTCTAGTGTATCATACCACTGAGGACCGAGATGAGATAGCCTAGGGAAGAAACCTATGTCAATATGGTATTTCATCATTTTTAAGAATATTTTAATAAAGCAGAAGTGGTTAAGTCAGGCTCACTGATATGTATGATAAAAATTTATTCTAATAATCAGAGGACTCTGATAAATGTGCAGGTTTCCTAAGAGAAGCTCGTGTTACGCAACTGCACTGAATCTTTTCATCTACTTGCTCTAGCTAGCATCAACAGACTCCCTTTCATCAGAATTGGAAAAGTCTCAAGAGATTTGGCATGACCCAGATGACCCCAGATTATTAACCTAATAAGCATGGAATAATAGGGCAGTAGGAGTTGGTTTGGATTATATTTGCCAGACATAAGACTCATAGTTAATTTTGAATTTCAGGTCAGTAACAAATACTTCCTTAATGTAAGTGTGTGTCGTGCAATATTTGGGACATATTTAGACTAAAACATTATTCACTGTTTATCTGAAATTCACATACGGGGTGTCCAGTATTTTTATTTGCTAAATCTGACAATCCCAAAAACAGCTCTCTGATGTTTTCATGCTTAGGTGAGGCAGAAACTTTATTTTCCTGAGTTGAGCTTCCTGTACTTGTCTTTCACAGACCACTTTAGAATTCTTTAATTCCCAGCCCTCCTGACCCGCTGCAGATAGACATCTGTGCAGCTCCAATTGCCTCCGTCAATCTTGACTCCGTCCAGGTTTAATTTAAGCCTGAGGCTACATTGCGGCATTTGTTTAATTGTTCTTCCGCATATAAGTCATTGTTTGGTACATTGGTTGGTGGAATTCTAGGTAAAGCTACACATGAATATAACCCAGGATTAGGCCAGTTATTCTCAGAGCTAGTTATTTCCTTATTTTCTTCTTGCTCAGAATCTACTGAGCAATGTGAATACAATACTAAAATCCCCAGCATCATGTGAGACCGGCCCAGCAATAAAAAGGAAACCATCCATCTAATAAACTGTCCCATTACAATAATGGGATGAGATCATCCAAACTGTAACTTTTAATGGGATGTTTCAACACTCAGCAGCTAACACCCTCATTGCACTATGTCTGTCAGAATCCAATGTTATTTTCCACCTGTGGTTCAATTGACTTAATGCTCCTCCCTTTTGTCTTATTACCCTGACCTTCCAAATCTTAGTCCAGCACCCAAAGCTTCTGGATATGGCAGTAAATGAAAATTTAAATTGCTCCAGGAAACAAAAGGCAATACTGAACCTCATCCCATGAATACTAAAGCTGCTTTATCCCCTCTAAGTTCAAAAGAGATTCATTGCTTATTGTCTGACCCTCTGCAAGTATAGTTTGGAGAGGTTGAATCCTGGGCTTGTGACTCAGGCCAGTCAGGAGGCAGGTGAAAGAATGTTTTAGTACAATTGGTTAATATTTAGGGAGAAAGTAAGTTCAATTATTTTCAGAGAGATCTCTAAATTAGAAAATTGTCTGTGGTCATGATTTAATTGTTTGCATTTTTTTCCCATAAAATGCTCACAAAATTTGTTGCTGGACTATTTCACTGATGGTTTAAGATTTGTAAAAGGAGAGTTGGAGAGGAGGTTAGAAAAAAATATTTTCTAATGAATGTGATTTTAATATATTATAATTTCCTGGTCTTTAGTCAGTTGGATTGATTTCTCTTCCCAAGAGAAATACGCTCCCCACCCCGCCACCCGCACTATTAATTTCCCTTCTTAGGAAATCACATTATATCACTTTCAGAAATAAAGAGTACTATTTTAGTTCTCTCTTTCCCAAATTCATGAACCACAGAAGTAAGCAAGAGGCTGCAAAGTACTAATAAAAATTTGAGTGATGATTTTAACACTGCAAAAAGATTTATCAAAAAATCACGCATTCAGCCCAACACATGACTGTCTAGAGTAGACTAAATTCTTAACTTTTGACTAGAATATTATCAACTCAAAACAGTTGTAATTTAATTACAAGCCTCAGAAGCTTCCTAACAAATACTTATATGTATGTTTTCACTACTAAATGGCTATACTTATGAATAGCTATAGCTAATCAGAAAAAACTTTTCAAAATCTTTGAATTAAAAAGAAATAAAAGTTAAATCTTTATCTCACATATTACATCAAATAAAATTTGGGTACCAAAAGAACTAGAAAAATCTATATGTAAATTCTATATAAATAAGAAGTGGTAAAGAACTTTCTAATTGTGACATCAAGGTAGAAATCTAATATAAGAAATTTTCAATAGAGTGACTATATTAAAAGTAACACATTTTACTGGACAACAAAAGGCATTTGAATAAAATAAAAAGGGAAACAATAGCAGTTGAATTAAAAGGGGCAAAGAGTCAAGATCTATAATATAAAGTTAAACATTGTTGTAAATCAGGCCAGGTGCAGTGTAAACCCAAAACTCTGGGAGGCTGAGACAGAGGATTTTTTGAGCCCAGGAGTTTGAGACCAGCCTGGGAAATATAGTGGGATCCTGTTTACACACACACACATACACACATACACACACACACTAGCTACGTATGGTGTTGTACACCTGTAGGCAGGAGGATTGGTCAAGCACAGGAGTTTGAGGCTGCAGTGAGCTATGATTATGCATGTGAATAGCCATTGCACTCCAGCATGAGCAACACAGTGAGACCCATTCTCTATAAAAAATTTAAAAATTAGCTGAACGAGATGGGGCATGCCTCTGGTCCCAGCTACTTGGGAAGCTAAGGTGTGAGAGTCTCTTGAGCCTGGGAGTTTGAGACTGTAGTGAACTATAATTATGCCACCTCACTTCATTCTGGGCAACAATGTGATTCTGGTTTTGTTTTGTTTTATTTTGTTTGAGACAGAGTTTCGCTCTTGTTGCCGAGGCTGGAGTTCAATGGCACCATCTCAGTTCGCTGCAACCTACGCCTCCCAAGTTCAAGCAATTCTCCTGCCTCAGCCTCCCAAGGAGCTGGGATTACAGGTGTGTGCCACCACACTCAGCTATTTTTTTTATTTTTAGTAGAGACGTGGTTTCACCATATTGGTCAGGCTGCTCTCGAACTCCTGACTTCGCGATTCTCCTGCCTCAGCCTCCCAAAGTGCTGGAATTATAGGCATGAGCCACTGAGAAGAAAATTAAAATGATTTTTTAAGAATTAGTGTAAACTAAATAGAATTTAATCCTGTAGGTCATGGTGTAAATTAAACAGAATCAAGGCAGAAAAGTCAAAGGTTATTAGACGTAGTTTAAAAATACAACCCACTAGTACCAGAAACTACAAATTAAAAAAAATAACAAAACTTTTTTTTCTACTTATCAGTATAGATATTATTTTAAAAAGTGATTATGCCCAGTGCTGTTCAGAGTAGGAAATGGAGACACTTTCTATATCAGTGGTTGGGTTTTGTATGTCCAGTTGTGTCATATTTTTAAAATCTCATTATAACCTTGCCCTAGTAGCTTCACTTTGAAAATTCTCTTAATAATTAGAAAGGTGAACAAATACAGAGGCTGGCTATTAGGGATGTGTATATAAAATGCTCATCACAGCAAGAGAAAAATTTATGTAAATCTGAGTGTCCAACAACAAGGCAGCATACAAGTGATACAAAACGCATTTGCAAATTTTCTAGTGCCAGCCAAGATGGAGTAGATCCTGTCGGGGCTCAGAAAACAATGCCCCAAAATAAAGGCCTCAGAAACAAAAGCGCTTCTCTGATCTTCTCCTGCCCTCCTTCTCTCAGTCCCATTCTCTCTTGAGGCTAGCCATAAAAACTGCCATCGCTCTTACCCAAGGGTCATAGAAACCGGAATGCATTTTCCACCAAAGCCAGCCATAAAAATCCAAAAATGTTTATCTGACTTTCTCTCCACTTTCATGTGTAGAGAAAAATGTCCACAAAGAAATTATCTGACTTACCTTGTTTGGCTGTAGGTCATAAGACTGATCCCAGAGAGGGTCCTGTCTCATACCTACAAGGAAGAAATGCTGCACAGAGAGGTCATGAAGATACTAGGCAGACAGGCCTTGCAGGATTTCCCCACTCTGTCTATTAGCATTGGATCAGACCCTTAGGTGCAATGACATTTTACCTCGTTGTCTATACTTTGTTGAACATAAGCATAAAAATGGACAATTTCTTATATATACAAGTTAAATAAATGTGTATGTCTTTTCTGCTATGAATCTGGCCTTTGCAAGTTGATTTTTCAGCAAATTTTCAGAGGCCCAAACAGTACATTACAGCCTCAATCTCTCACGTATTAATCGCAAATCTCTGAATGAAATACAAAAAAGCAACTTCTTTAAGATTCTGAAAAGTTATTTGTAGGCAGAATGGAGATGGGAGCCAAGCTTGAAGAATGTTCTTTAAGGATGAGATTTTCTTCTTCTGTTCTTCAAGCATGGGTCCTCCTCCTCCTCCTCCTCCTCCACTTTAATATGGGAGGGGGACAGGAAAGTGCTGGGAAGGGAAGTTCTCTGGCTTCACTCCTGGGCCTGTGTCCACGGACCAAGGTGAGGACTGGCATTTCTGGTTTTATGGCAAAATGTTGCATTTTCCAAGACCATCCTGGCACGCCATGCCCCCATCCTGTGCCTATAAAAACCCTTAGTGGACAGAGACACCGTGGCTGGACAACCAGAGAACACACCGGCAGAAGAATACACAAGAGGCTGGACATCGAGAAGACGTCGAAAGGAGCAAGCGGCAGAAGAACATATGGGCAGACACCAGCAGATTGCGGCAGGCCGACCAGGGGAACAATGCAGTTTGGTCAGGGAGGCCGAAAAGCCGGGTGAAGAGCCGCGAGGCCTGACTTCCGGGAAAACCACCTTCCCACTCCATCCGCCGTCTGGCCTCCCCATCCACCTCGCTGAGAGTTACCACTCGATAAAAAACCTTGCACTCATTCTCCAAGTCCACATGTGATCTGATTTTTCTGGTTCACTAGGGTAAGAGCCCCAGGATACAGAAAGCCGTCCGTCCTTGCGATAAGGCAGAGGGTCTAATTCAGCCGACAAACACAAGCAGACTATGGGTGGCTAAACTGTAAGAGCACACTGTAACACACCCCTGCTGGGGCTTCAGCTGTAAACATTCACCCCTAGACCCTGCCCTGAGGTCAGAGCCCCACAACCTACCTGTCTGCATGCTCCCTCTAGAGGTTTGAGCAGGGCGGCACCTAAGAAGCGAGCCACACCCCCATCACATGCCCTGCAGCGAGCGGGGAAGGGAGGGCAAGGGAACGTTTCCCATTTCATTATTATTATTTTGTCATCCAGATTTGGCCTAAATGCAGCCCTTCTGCAGTGCTATACAGTGAGTTCAGGTACGACAATATCAATCTATTTCTGGCTACGACACCACGAAAAGGAACCTCTGGAATGAGGGTGTTTCCTTTTCTTCCTTTTGTTTGTTTCTTTTTTTTTTTTTTTTTTTGAGACGGAGTCTCGCTCTGTGGTCCAGACTGGATGGAGTGCAGAAGCGCAATCTCGGCTCACTTCAAGCTGCGCCTCCTGTGTTCACGCCATTCTCCTGCCTCAGTCTCCCAAGTAGCTGGTACTACAGGCTCCCACCCCCACGCCCAGCTAAGTTTTTGTGTTTTTAGTAGAGACGGCGTTCACTGTGCTAGCCAGGATGGTCTCGATCTCCTGACCTAGTGATCCGCCTGCCTCGGTCTCCCAAAAGTGCTGGGATTACAGGCATGAGCCACCGCGCCTGGCCTTCTTTCTTTCTTTTACTGCAGAAGGTGGCCTCACTTGCAGAACTTCGTTTGCAGGAACAAGAGCCATGGTGCATGCATGTAAATCCTTGAGGCTGACAGCAATATTTCTGTACAGAGAAAGTGAAAAAAAAAAAATCCTTCATGGATCAAAGAGCATAGGGGAATCTCTATTTTTTTTTTTTTTCTGCCTCTCTTTCCTTGAACCGTAATGTCCAGATGCCCGTTCTAGGCACAAGGACTATGAGACAGTGCAGATTGATAAAATTCTGAGAAAAACCCTGGCATTATAGGCAGAGTACCAGAAAAAGATAACTCTGGGAGCCAAAGATTGTGGAGTAAATCCTGGAGGCAAAAGATCTGGAAAGGAGGTCCCTCGACATTGTATGAAGCAACCTACCTAAGCCTTAGGCTGTTATGTCTGACCTACAGATGGATGGGTAAGGCCACGTGCACATAGAAATGCCCTGTAAGTTAAACTGGCATTGCAATGACCGCCCACAAAATGCAAAGTAGGAAGTACAGCCTAAACCAACCTAGTTGATGACTTTCTAAAAGAAAAAGAAAATCAACACTCTACAAAAGATTATAAAGAGACCTAGATTGTTTACATTGTAAAGAAAATAACACATATCTAGGATGGAATCCAAAATTGCTCAAATTACAAAGTATAAGGAATCCATGGCAAATTATCAGGGAAAAAGATAACTATCAGAGACTAAGCCAACTCTGAAATGACCCATATATTGACGTTATTAGTCAAAGACTTTATCATAGTTATAACAACTATGCTCCATGAAGTAATAATGAACATTCTTGAAATAAATGGAAAGGTCACATTTCTTGGCAGATCAATAAAAACTATTAAAAAGGAACCAGATGTAAATATTAGAAGGAAGAATTACAATTTCTGAAATAAACAGCAACAAAACAAAACAGAATGGTCTCAATTACAGAATACAGAACACAGAGAGAAGAGAACAAAATTATTTTAAAAAGAATAGAGCCTGCTACACAAAATATGTATACATATAAACACAACTTTCAAAAGCTTATATGGCTATGTTAATATCTGACAAAATAGACTTTAAAGCAAAACAAAACAAAAATCAACCAGAAAAAAAGAGGGCTGTTAAAAAATGATAAAAATGTTGATTCACCAAGAATAACAACAATATAAAATGTACATCAAACTTTTAACTTCACAGCTTCAAAATAATTAAAGCAAAAACTTATTAAATTTGAAGGAGAAAAAGGCAAATTCATAATTACTTATGGATCCTTGAATATTTATTTCTGGATAATTTTTAGAATAGGAAAGATCAAGATTATAGAAAATCTAAGCTACACTATCCAGCAACATTATTTAATTAATAGTTATTGAACACTCCATACAACTGCAGAATTAGTTTCAGGTGAACATAAATTATTACCAAGACATACTACAATCTGGGCCATAAAATAAACCTCAACAAATTTAACAATATAAATTGTACAAAGTATTTTTGTTTACTATAACACAATTAAATAAGGAGCTAGTAACAGACATGTAACAGAAAATATTTAATCACTTAGAATTAAATAATGCACTTGTAAACAACACATCAATACAAAAATGAACTCTCTGAAAAATTAGAAAATATTTTAAACTGAATAAACATAAAATAGCAACATATCAAAAGTAGCTTCAGTAACATTCACAGCATTAGAAATTTAACTTGGAATGGAAGAAAGGTTGCAAGTCAATTTTAAGCTTTTACCAGAAGAAATGTGAAAATCAAGAACAAGTTAAATGAAAGCAACTAAAAATGAAGATAAGTTCCTTTAATAACAGAAAACAGAAATAAAAATAGAATCAGAAATGCTCTAGAAATATACCTGAAACTAAAAGCTGCATTTCTTTGGAAAGATCACTACATTGATTAACCTTTAGTCAAATGCAACTTACCACTCTCAGAATTGAAAAAGGGTAATCATTAAAGAGTCTACAATTATTAAGAAGATAAGAAGAAAGACTGATAGCCACTCTTTGCCCATAAATTATAAAATTTAGATGAAATGGATCGGGTTATTGAAAGATATACCCTACAAAAATTTACTGAAGAAGAAAAATAAGTTGTCCTCTGGTTGTTAAATATACTGAATTCATAGTTCAAATAAAACCTCAGGCTCATATTGTTTCACTGGTCAATTCTACAGATCATTTAAAAATGAAATAATACCAAGTATACACAACCTTTTCCAGAAAATAGAACAGCATGTGACTCTTCTCAACTTATTTTATTAGGCCAGTAGTGCTATGATACCAAAACTAAATAAAGACATAATTAATAGAAAAAGCACAGACCATTATACTTCATGAACATAGAAGCAAGGATATTTGATAAATCCACTATTTTATAAAAAAGATAGTACATCATGACCAAATCAAGTCTACACTGTGAATACTCGGGTAATTCACCCTGCAAAATCCACCAATATATTTCATAAGAAACTAGAGAGAAAATATACGGTCTACTCAACAGATAGAGAACAAATCCTTTGCCTAATTCAATACTTTGTCATGATAAAAACTCCCGGCAATAAAATGACACATATTTAGTCTTGTAAAGAACATTTGTAACAAACTCTAAATAATATCAGACACAATGATGAAAATTAAATGCTTTTCTTCCTGGATTGTTAATAAGTCAAAGATATCCATAATCACCACCCTTGTTCACCATCATGCTGTTAATTCTAGCCAGGTCAATAAGGAAACATAAAAAAGTAAAAGCACACAGATTTGAAGGTAATAAATGAAGTTGTCTCAACTTGCGGATAGTATGACTGACTATACAGAAAACCCAAGGAAAATAAGAAAAGATTGTTGAAACTTCTAAGTGAGTTTAGCAAGGGTACCAGATACAAGATCACTGTGTGAAAATAAACTTTCATTCCTACATACGAGGAATGAACAATTGGAATTTGAACTTAAATAAACAACACCATTAATAGTAGCACCAACAAATAAAATTGTTAAATATAAACTTTAAAAATGTATCTCATTTTTATGCTGAAAACCACTTAAATAAATCAATTAAGACCAAAATAAACTTAGAGATATACCATGTTAGAATAGGAAAGGCTCAGTTCTCCCTAAATTAATTTATAGACTCATCACAATAGCAATCAAAATTTCATTAAGAAGATGTAAATATTGACAAACTAATTCTAAAATGTCTTTGAAAAAAATAATTGCAATAGCTAAAATAAAAACTGACAATGCAGAATACAGCTGGGAGATGTACTCTCTATTTTTAAGTTTACTGTAAAGCTATAGTAATAAAGACAGTCTAGTATCCACAAAAAATAGATATGCAGATAGATAGATAGATAGATAGATAGATAGATAGATAGATAAAACAGAAAGTAGAGTACAAAAGTAGACCTACAAAAATTTTGTCAATGTGATGCATTTTGACCTCGCAATGAAGAAACAACAGCCTTTTGAGGAAACTGTGCTGAAATTTTTGGTTATCAATGTATAAGAAAATAAACCTTGATGGCTACCTCATACTTTATTAAGAAAAAAAGATCAAAGAATATAAAATTGAAAATTATAAACTTTTGATGAATAAAAAAAATATATGACTTAGAGTTAGGCATAGGGTTCTTAGGTATAATACCAAAAGCATGTTCCATTGAAATAAAAACTTGAAAACTCTATTTCACCTAAATTAAAAATATTTTCACATGAAAGTCACTGTTAAGATTATGCAAAAGCAAGTCATAAAATGGGAGAATATGTTTGTAAATCATTCATCTGTCAAAGGACTTATATCCAAAATATATAAAGAACTCTCAAAATACAACAAAAAATAAATAAAAATCTCAATTTAAAAGTAGAAGAGTTGAACAGATATTTTATCAAATCAGATACACAGATAGTAAATAAACACATACAAAGATGATCAGCATCTGAAATCAAGAAAATGTAAATTAAAACTACAATGGGATCCCAATATGCACATTACCACTACTATGATTAGAATGACTAAAAACTAACCAACCAATCAACAAACTCATAATAACACGTGCTGATGAGGGTGCAGAGAAACTAGAATTTTCACACATTGCTGATGGGTGTGCACATTTAAAAATCCTTATTGAAAGCAGTTTGCCATTTTCTAATAAATGTAATACAGAACTACCATAGGATCCAGTAATCCGCTTCTAGGCACTTACCTAAAAAATGGAAATTTGTGTATATAAATGTTTATCTCAACTTTATTCATAATTGCCAAAAAATGAAAATAGCTGCCATGTCACTACCTATTGAATGGATAAACAAACATATCAATGCAATGGAATACTACTCCACAATATAAAAGAACTGACTTCTGATATATTCAATAACATGGATCGATCTTAAATGCATTGTGCTAAGTGCAAGAAACCAAACTCAAAAGGCTCCATACGGTACATAAAATTCTGAAAAAGTCAAAATCAAAAGGAAAAAAATCATAGAGTTGAGAAAAATTCAGTGGTTGTTTATATGTGGGCATGAGGAAAGCAGTTGATGCTAAAGGGCAGCATGAAAGAATAGTTCTTTACCTTGATGGTGGAGGTGTTTATGCTTCCCCATGCTATTTTGAAAATTCACAGGATTGTATAACAGATAGGATGCTTTTACTATATAAGAAATTTCTAGTGGACTAAATTTTCTTCTTCCTTACACTTTGGATCACTTTTATATAGTGATTATATATTACTTATCACATGATATTATGGATATTTATAATAAAACATTCAGACAATGAAAACATAGTTAACTTTTGTTAATACAATATTTGAAAACAACCAATTTAGTACATTGAAGCAGTAACTCAGTTCATCAACAAGGTTAGAATGGACCTTAGGATAGAGGAGATAATATTTCTAAATTTGCTTCATACATTTTAATTGTTTTGTTTACACTCTAAGACTTTGGGAATATTAATGGGACAGTAGCACTTCAGACAAGTGAAATAGTTGCTGAAGATTTTAACATGTATTAAAAATATACTGCTGTGTTCCATGAGCAATTAAGTTGCTAGGGAAAGGAGACACAGGATAAAGACCTTAAAAACTACCATCACAAAAAAACAGAGGAGGTACTTCCTCCTTCAGTGAACTTATACTGTATCGACACAATTTTATGTAGGTTAAATATTGCCATTACTTTTTAACATTTTTAATATTTTTAGATGAGTAATATATTTCTGGTATTGAGTTTTGGAAAAGAGGTCAAAATACACTGTGAAAGTGAGTCCTAAAAATTAAATTAATGAGAAGACTGTCTTAGTAATGAGCACTGAAGCAAAATATCCATTGCCTCGCTGACTTAGGGCTCCTGTGTATCTCTTCTATATCTTCATGCAAAGCTTAAGTCAAAACAGGTATCTCTCTCTCTGGTCTCTTTTTTTCTCTCTCTCTGTCTCATGCACACACACACACACACACACACACACACGCACACACACACACATACACACACACACGCACACACACACATACACACACACACACACACACACACATACACACACACACACACACGCACACACACACACACACACACACACACACACACGCACACACACACGCACATACACACACACACACATACACACACACACACGCACACACACACGCACATACACACACACACACACACACGCACACACACACGCACACACACACACACACACACACACACACGCACACACACACGCACACACGCACACACACACGCACACACACACACGCACACACACGCACACACACACACGCATACACACGCACACGCACACATACACACACACACACACGCACACACACGCACACATACACACACACAAAAACACACACACAGTATTCAAGATCTACTTGAACATAGTAGGTTAATTTGCGGAAAAAAAATCTAGAAACTGATCATTTGTTATATCACTGATAGGATTTAAACAAGTAAGAACTGGAGCTTTGGACAGTAGAAAATACATATTTTCCTGTAATATAAAACATACAAAATCAATTTCATATTCATACTTCCACAATGCTTATCATTTGTATAGAATACAAATTAAATAGGTAAATAAAGTAGAGAACTTAAATTTGGTAATTATAAATTATTAGAAGTCAGACAAAATATTAAGTCAGGAGGCTGAGGGAAAATAATACATTTAAAGGAAATGAAACAACCTTGAAGTAACATCTTTACACTTTTGAGAAACAGAAATTTAGCTAAGGTGTCAAATCAAGGAACTACCTATTCTCCAGGAAAGGAAAAAAAAAAAAACTGAGAAAAGTATGAACTAATGATTAAACTAACAATATTTCCTAGTAAAGATTTTTTTTAAAAAAGGAGAAAACAGTATGGATACTTAAATTGCAAACTTCTCTTTATATCACACAGGAAGGCAGTTAACATAGCAATTTGTATCACAGATAAGTAAAGATTTGATACATTTATGTGAGATGGTAAAGGCTTCATTCAAATAGAATAATAATACAAAACTACTTAAGGAATTTTGCTGTCTGAATCCTCTACTATCTCACAAATAGGAAAGATGTTCTGATAAATATAAATACATGCATAAAGCACATCTCACGGCACCTTGCAGACAATATAGAATCAAATGAAAAATTTGTAGATTTAAGCAAGGTAAAATAAATAATCTGACTAACTCCAGAGCCTAACATTTAAAAATTATGGGATGAAAAAATTTTAAGGCTTGATTTCATAAGTGAATCTAGATGGATGGGTGACAAACCATATGAGTCTATTTTCTCTAAGGAGAGACATTACTGGTGACTTTTAATTTATACCTTATTATATTCTTTATGTATAGCAAAGAGGAGAAACAAACCTTAATGAAATAAATTTACATTTGTTTTCTCATAATATTTTGAAGATGCTATGGTTTGAGTGTGTCCCCTCCAAAATTCAGCTGTTGAAACTTAATGTTCTAAAGGATGGTACAGACCCTTTAAGAGGTGATTAGGTAATGAGGTCTCCTCTCCCATGAATGAGATTAGGTTCTCTTATAAAAGGGCTTGATGGAGGGAGTTTATCCCTTATTGCCCTAACCCTCTGCCATGTGAGGACACAGCATTTCTCTCCTCCAAAACATGCAGCCCTTACCAGTCAACTGAATCTGCCAGGAACTTGATTTTGAACTCCCCAACCTCCACAACTGTGAGAAAATAAACTTTCATTACATACACATTACTCAATCTTTTATGCTGCTATTTTTTTTGTAGCAGCACAAAATGGACTAAAAATAAGAATATGAGATCCCTATTATGCCAAAACCTTATTGTGTAGGTGATATTTGACAAAAAATAATCTGTTAAATTTATGATGATATTAAGTCTATTCAATAAATTTTACTGATTTATCAAGTCTAATCAATGTAACACCCTGGAGAATTGTATCCTAGGAAATTATGATTTACAGGAGAACAAGGCATAAATTTGTCCCTACGAGTCTCTAATGCTTGTGTGGTAGGTAGAGAGGTGCAAACACACATTTGTCAGTTTGCATACAGATGCTTCTTGATTTATGATGGGGTTACATCCTGAAAAACCTATTGTAAGTTGAAAATGTTGTAAGTTGAAAAAGCATTTACTACACCTAACTTACCAAAAATCATAGCTTAGCCTAGCCTACCTCAAATGTGCTCAGAACATATACATTAGCCTACGGTTGTGCAAAATCATGTAACACAAAGGCTATTTTACAGTACAATATTTAATATCTCATGTAATTTATTGAATACTGTAATGAAAGTGAACAATAGAATGGTTGTGTGAGTACTCAAAGTACATTTTCTACTAAATGCTTATTGCATTTATGCCATCATAAAGTAAAAAAATTGTTAAGTCAAACCATTGTAAGTCAGGTATTACCTGTGTTTTTAAAAAATTTAATCACCAGCGCGTGATTTATAAGGTTTAGACAAATAAATTCTAAGTTGTGGGAAATATGTTGTCAGTAGACATTGAGCCAGCTGTGCTTACTATCTACATATTTTTGTATTTATTAAGATGGATTTATTTATTTAATTTAAACATCTGTTTTCTTGCATCTATTATGCTTACTTAGTATGTCTTCATTATTATATGGGGATGGAGAAAGTACCTTTAAATTGAAAAGAATTTTTTTTCTTCCTTTTTCTTTCTGTTAATATTTAAAATTTTGAATCCAATGCAAATAAAAAAAATTTTCTTATTCTTAATTCTTAAAAATCACATTCCATTAAAGTGATAGAACAGTTAGAACCAAAGAAAATCTTTGTATAACAAGTAAAGTTTTCTAAAGCCTCAGCAAATGGCTTTCTTCTTTGATTAAATGCATTCAATACAGTAAAATTTCAGAACAAGAAACTTGCACTTAATGTTTATGAAACATCCATATAACTTGAAATTCTCTCAGAAAAGCACAATAGACTTTCACTAAGTTGTAATTTAATTGAATAGTATTTGATAGTGACAGCGATGAAATATATTCACTTTTGTACATTTCTCAAGGCTGCATACAATGATGAGTGTTTAGTACTTGTATAAATACCATAATGGCTTTATTTCATAATGCTTCATGCCTGAAATCACTGCAGATTCTTGGCATTTGTGCTAAGACTATCTGGATGTGAACATACACGTCCATAAGGTCTGGTAGTGTGTTATTTTGCTAATGTTCCTGGAATGACCTGCTTGACAATCGGAGCTATTATCTCCATTGTCAAGGAGCTAAGCAACACCTCTAGGTGACTCTCCAGCTGCAGCTCAGGAACATTTGAAAGGCAATATACTCTTCTTTTCAACCTGCAGGGAATGGATTCACTCAAGATCACCCAGGTGAGCAGTCTTTTTCATCAGACTACGCAATTAATTAAACACTGGGACCCTCCCAGTGGCCAAGGCTCCTGGAAACTGGGAACATCTGAATGTGGTTGTTCAGGATACAAGTGTCAGTTCACAAACATGTTGATTCTAGTGACATATCAACTGCTCTCAAGCTATGTAAGCAAAACTAGACTTGCTTTGTAATTATTTTTGGTAATGTACCTCTTAAATGTGTCATTACATTGTTTGACTTTAACAAGAGGTTACGCTATCATTTATTCTTTTTTACTACAAACCTAAGAATCAAGTGGTACTATTATCTAATTGCTATTTTAGAAATGAGGTAACTGAGACTTGCTTAGAGAGTTTGAAAATAATTCCCATAGCCACCCAGCTAGTAATTAATAAAGCTGAGATTTAAACCCAAATCTGTCAAACAAAATTCTATGCTCTGCTTCCACTCCCGACTGAACATTATGTAGCCAAACTTGTAGTATAAAGACATACACCGGGGCCGTGTTGGTCAAGAGATGACTCTAAAAAGAGATATGGCTGAGTAGAATGAAGGGCTAACCAAATCTGTTCATCTTTATGAAATGTATATTTTTAGAAATTGAAGAACACAGAATATTTAAATATCAGAAATCCCCTGGAGCCTCTTTCTTCCCAAATTTCTTTGGAAACACTTTCTTAACCTGTTTTGTTAAAATTAGGATGTCTGCATACTGGCTACAAAAACTGTTTTACAATATTTTAAATGTAATTGCATGAGTCTTGGCCTTTCTGTGAGTGTATACTCATAGCATGTATTCGCATGATGTGTAACATGCAGAACTCGTTATATATTAGTTTGAAATAGCCCTTTCACATGCTCTCACCAACTTGCTCATCTAGCCAAGAGTAAAATCAACATTTTGTGTACACGTCTAAGAGGTATACCAACTTTTTTTTGCGTCCAGACCTAAACTTTCTTCCATTCCAAATATTTTCTCCTCCAGTGTCTTTACTTTTAGTAAAGAGCATGATTCTCCACCAGGTAACCGGGATCAGACATTGCCTTCAGCTCTTCCGTCTTTCTCCCCTTGAGATCCACTCATCAGTCTAATTGATTCTACCTCTTAAAAACCTTGAAGCCTCCTCTTTTACAAGTGTTAAGATCTAAGTTTAGTAGGAAAAGTAGAAATTACATATGAAAAAATTTAATTATTTAGACAAGTAGAGACTAATATTGACTGAATGAACAAAGGTTTATATCTCCCATTGCACTCTCTCTTTGGAACATACATATTTACTTTATTTCTTGTTTGAAATGGCAGTTGAAATTGCCCAATATTGAAATTGTTCTTTCTGTAGTGTTCGTGCTCCCCCTTGCTCTCTCTCCCTTTCCTATTTATTCTTTTACTTTTGGCTGAGTATATATATTTGAATGTGTGTAGGTTAAATATGTCTACACATGTGCCTGTTTATTTTTATCTTCCTGGCCCTTTACTCAATCTATGCCACCATCATTTCTGAATGCATCAAATTGGTTGCCTAAATGGACTCCTTCCCTTCCTGATTTTGCTCCTCATATTTATTCTCTATACTGTTACCAGAGTGAATTTTCTAAAGTACAAATAGATTCATGTTGCTTCCTGTACTCAGCACCCTTCAAAGTCTCTGCCTTATTCCTTGGATAAAATATACTTTTGCATGATTAAAAAGTTTGAAAATAATCTGGCAACAGCTTGATTTTCTAACCTCCATTCCAAATATCTCCCAAAGGATCGAACAATTGCATGTACCACTCCATCCTCAAGCATATTCTATGCTTAGGTTACGGGGTGTATTTTATGTCCTTCAATTTTCAGCATTCATACATTCTGTTTTCGCTGCCTGAAGCAACCGTCTATGTCCTGTGCTACTTGCTGCCTTCATCGTCCTCACTCCCGAGTGCCAGCAAAGCATGCCCTGTGGAGATTACTTGGACATATCTGGCACTCTGGCACGCAGCTCTCTTGGTAAATGGGGAGCAATGACAGGTAACTGGAGAAAGAATATTGATGACCCAGCCCTTATTCCTCTGGCACTCTTCACAAAATACTCCCTCCCTTTGGTTTTTCACACCTAGGGACATCACAGAGCCCCACTGTTCCCAAGCCCCTGGATCCTACACTCTTCTTGAGGTTTCCCTATGCCACGCTGACACTTTATAAATATGCTTTTATTAAACTAGCTCTAAATTATCCTATTTTGTGGATATCATCCATTTCAGTTTTGGCCCTAACCAACACAATCATTATTCCTCCCCGCTGACAACTAGTTCGTCGGCCAACCCTGCTCATCCTTTGGTTCTTGGTGTAATGCCGCTTCCTCTTAGTAGTTTCCTTTAACTCCTAAGCCTGGGTTAGGCGACCCTCTGTTTTTCCTCATAATAATATGTACATTTCTCTGTCATATCCCTGACAATTTTCTAACTTTTTCTATTTTCTCCTTTCCTAAACACACCCTTGTAAACATAAGTGTTCCTCTAAATGGTTCATGCTTTGATGTCCAAGTGTAACAGTGGGCCTGACAAACAGAGAGGCATAATAGCACCTGAGTACCCACCACTCAGATTCAAATCCCATCTCTGTGACAATCTTACTGAGTAAACTGTTTAGCATGCCTGAGCCTTCACTTCATCATCTTTAGTATAAAGATTATCCACTTATGATGAAATTGGCAGATACCACAAGGCAATGCTTAGAAAATGGTCAGTACTCTGCCCAACAGTTAAATATTTAATATATATTTGGTATTATTATTCTTAATTTTTTTATGTTTTTGTAGAGACTTGATCTCACTACTTGCCTAGCTCTTGAACTCCTGGCCTCAAGCAATCCTCCTGCCTCAACCTCCCAAAGTGCTGGGATTACAGAAGTGAGCCACTATGCCCAATATGGTATTATTATTATTAATACTACATTGTGTTTCATAAATAATTGCTAAATATACAAGAATATGTTTGTTTCATTTCATGTTATCTGAAAAGTAAGAGTCATTCAAAAAATCATGAAGGCAACAAATTATTTCACTTGCTATGATTTCCACTCAATTAGTTGAGATAGCACATATATTTTTGAAGTCACGTATTTATTTTACAAGAGAGCAATCTTGTGATTCCTTAAATAATACAATTACAAAATATAAATTAATTTATTTTATCCATCATCATTTCCCATGAATTCAAAAGGATATGAAAAATATTTCACATTCTTTCTGACAGTAAATGCTATTTAAATGAATAAATATATAAATTAAGCACAATTTGTTTTCCATAAATTTCAGTAAGTAGAGTAAAGGTCTGTGGCTTGAAATACTACACTCTGTAAAAGGGGAACTTTTTTCAAAGAGAATAGCAAAGCTTCAAAGACTGAGAAGTTCAATTAGCTGGCAACTGTTATTAGAAAACTTTAACCCAGTACAATACACTGTAACATCCAAGAATACGTAATAGGATAAATATCTGACAGAAATAACCTGGGAGTCCAGTAACTGATTTATAAGCAATAGCTCATAGAGAAGAAATATTGGATAGAATTTCAGCAGGGAAACTTAGTGAAGCTCAATATAATTGTCCTCTTTTAAATTTTCTCAGTGTGTTGACCCCAGGATAAAAATCTCCTACACACCTTCTGCCTACTCTCTCAATCCAGGTGACTGGTTTATCTCAGTCCGTTTGAGCTGATTTTTCAAGTCCATTTCAAGAGAAAAGAATCAAATAACTTCCCCCACAGCTCAGATGGCAACTACAGAAGAAGAGAAGAAAAATCTTTGAAATGAAAAATGAAAGAAAAAATAGGAAAAGTAATATCCATATGGCATTACTGACAAAAAATTATCTTAAGCCAAAGAACTGGTCAGGATCGTAGGTTTCATTTATTACAATAGCTGTTGGAAGAGAAATAAAGAAGGATGCAGAATTATTTTGTTCTGTCTTCAATTTGCATAGCAGAAAACAGTACTCAGTGGAAAATGATCTCCAGCATCAATCACTGTAACTGACAGCTGTAACCTAAATCTTACTCTAATTAATTAGTCTTAAAATATTAAATATGACCAAACTTTTCTGGAATTATTTTCTGTGGAAATACAAGCCTCCAGATGGATCCTTATCGAGTGGAGACACCTCCAGATGGATCCTTATCGAGTGGAGACAGAGTCACTGGAATCTTTGTTATTTTGGAAGAAATTGTCAAATGAGAATAATCTCAAACAATGTTGCAGCTATTTCTCGTTCTGTAAGGTCACAGTTACAGGCAAACTATGAAAAGTTTAAAATGACCTTTAAGTTCTTCTTTCAACAGCTGAAAGGCAAGTAATAAGATAAGTCTTGGTGACAAAACAAAAACCACAGACTTCTCCAACACTTGCTTCTGTCCTTTTTAACCCGAGATATTAAATGTAAGATTGCTCTTAACTTAAGAAGTGCAACATAACAGCCCTTCATTAGATCCTGGAAATACAGCTGGAGTTTCTGTCAAGGTGGGTCAGCTGGATCATAAGAGACACTGATGGATGTGTCAGTCAAGTGAAATTGCAAAGATGAATTCTAATTCTTTTTTTCTACCCAGAGAACTCTTTTGGTATTAAGGTCACTGGGCATTTTATCTTTGGATGAGAACTGCCAGATTCATTATATTTCCTCACATCCAACTCCCTAAGAAAAGATTTGGCTGTAAAATATTTGATATCAGTATTGTCTATCTTTCTGAAGTTTGCATTCCATTGAAATTGGACTTGAAGCCCACTTGATTCACAATAACTCTGGTTCTGATCACAAAAAAATGAATACATTTAAGATATCAGCAAAAGGCTGGTTTGTTCATTTTAAACTGATTTAAAGAAGTTTTTAGGGAAAATTCACGCAGACGCTGATACGCACAGGCACACACACATGCACGTGCAAACAGCACTTGTGCTTATAAACAACTCTACAATCAGTCCATCCTTCCATAAAGGGAGAGGCTCATTTTCCCTTCAGTCTTTTCTGTCACACACTGCTGTTGTCAGAATGAAATATATTGCACCTGGGTATGATTAATTGTTTTCTGAAGCACAATTGTATTTTGAAAAGTAACATGAATAGCTTAATTCTCTCTCAACATTTTATTAGCTTGGTGTTTAAGCTTCTACCTGGACAGTTCAATGACATGAAGCATTTGTGTTGTTCTCTTGGAAGAGATAGTGATTTCATCTCTGGGCCTCAGTTCATGCAAGATACCCTAAGTTGCACATATTAGCTATGTTTTTACTAAAGGGAAATGGTCTCAGAGGTGGATAATTGGGACATGTGGCTTCATGAGTGGGCCTTGGTGCAAGCTGTTACCCTCTGACACAAAGTATCTAACGTACAGTCAAGATTATGCAACCTTGTGTGTGTGGAAATTGGCTTGAGATCAACTTCTGTGGATCTTTCAAGTTTGCTTTATGGTATTCCTCTTAGCGGAGAATTAGCTTTGCGCTGTATTTTCGTTCTCATTTGCATTTCTGGAACTACTTTCAAGGCAAGTGGCGGAGTTAAAATTGTTAGCGCTCATAATCGTCACAGAAAGACAAACAGCATAATGACTTGAAGATATGCTTGGATTATTTTATTTCTCATAAAATAAGAAAAATCAGAAGAAAGGTGTTAACATTTGTGTAAGTCCTATGATAGAAAACCTTAATCCTAGGAAGTATGAATGGAGTAGGAAAACTTTCCCATGTGCGTAACAGAGAATTAAAATACACAATACACATAAGCTAGAGAGATCATGATTGCAAATGAGATACTGTTACTCTTATTGGTGTGCTCCATTTTTATTACTTCACCTCAGAAAATGATATTTATTATCTTTATACTTTGTTTAGAATAGTGAGAAAGTTTACAATTTGTGTCTACTAATAGAGCAAATAATCGTTTTGTGATTAAAAAAAAAAAAAAAGCCCATTCTTCAAAGTTTCTTCAACTCTTGGCCTCTGTAGGGTCACAGAAAGGAATATTAGTGTCAAAAATGTGATACAGATGCGTGGACTTTTTGGAATCTGACAAACTCAGTCTATTTGTCAAGCCATAATCACCAGGCAGTAATTGACTTTTAAATATGTGCAGCTTTGATGTTAACTACTGAGAGAGGATAAGGACTTGACATTGATTGATGTCAATGTCAACTTCATTTTCTCAGAAGTCTTTATATGCTGAGCATTAAAAATTTAAAAAATACTACTGTGACTTCATGGTGTCTCTATCAGCAATCTGCCATTGTTGTAGGTCTTCATTTTATATGAAGAAAATTCTGCTAGTAAATTAATAATGAAATGCCATACCAAAAAGATGGACAGCTTTCCAGTGACCTTCCAGTGTAAATTATTTCACATACTGGCCTAGCCATGATTGTTTATCATTTCTACTATCATCACCATGAAATGACTTAACACATTACAGTGAGTAAATGATCTTTCCTCAAAAGTATCTAGTGAATTTTGTGTTCTGCGTTTTTCAGGCCAGTGGACAAAAAGCATAGTCTGTGTTAGAATTAGCATAGGAAAAAAAACAATTTAGTGGCTACAATTTGACATAACCTGAAAGGTACAAATACATTGTTTGAAAATGAACATCACTGTAGAAAGATTCTTTGACTGAAAAGATTACAGGTTAAGGGTGAAATGGAAGGAGAATTAGCCAAACATTTTAGATGACTAAAGAGAAAAGAAAAGCAGAGGCATGACCAATTGAATGACAAATTGTAAGATCATAGGTTCTGTCACATCTTTTCATCCCATAATCTGAATGAGATAATATTGGTATCCTAGTTGAATGTTTCAATTGGATATTGCCATAGGAAGCACTCAGTACTTTTGTCATGGTCATATTTTGAACAGTAAGAGAATATACACAAAAAGTAGAAAAGAAAAAAATAGTTTTTAGCTTAAACAAATTATAGAATCTCAATTTGATAAAAATCATATATCAAAGAGAGAATCAGAAGCAAATGACTGACCATTGGGTACATTGGTTTAGAAAAGAATTGAAAAGTTTTGCTTTTATTAAAAACACACTAACAATTTCTTGCATATCTCTCCTAAAATAAAATGTGGAAGCATATTGCCATTGAAATAACAAGAACTCAATAACTATTTTTTCCTGGTATTTATAGATATTGCTAACCCTATTATATCAATATGCATTGAGTCCAAACCACTGTGAAACTGTGGCTTAAAACAATTTGCACTTTTGGCTGGGAGCGGTGGCTCACGCCTGTAATCCCAGCACTTTGGGAGGAGGTCAGGAGATTGAGACCATACTGGCTAACAAGGTGAAACCCCATCTCAACTGAAACAAACAAACAAACAAAAAAACAAAACGTTAGCCAGGCATAGTGGCACGCACCTGTAGTCCCAGCAACTCTGGAGGCTGAGGCAGGAGAATCACTTGAACCGAAGAGGTGGAGGTTGCAGTGAGTTGATATTGCGCCACTGCACTCCAGCCTGGGTGACAGACTGAGACTCCATCTCAAAACAAACAAACAACCAACAACAACAACAACAAAAACAATGAGCACTTGTCATTGCTCTCATATCTCTAAGTAAACTGTCAAGTCTGCTGATCTGAGCCAAACTTGGTTGATCTTGGTTGAACTTGTTCATATACGGGCCAAAGGTTGCTAGATTGGAATGGCCTGACTAACATATCTGGGAATAATTGTCTCTCAATGGGAAAGATGAGGTAAATAGGCAGTATGTCTCTCATTGTACAATAGACTTGTACTGATTTATTTAGGCTGGGTTCCAAGAGATAAAAAGAGTGGAGGCACAGGCTTGGTATTGCCAAAACATCATTTCTGCTTCACTCTCTTAGCTAAAGGTGAAGAATTAGGGTTGAATTTTTATATAGGAACAAAAATGTATGAATTGGTGTTTGATGACTATGAAGAAATGTTTATATTTTTATTAGGAAGTAAGTTTATCTGTTTATTCTCAGGGAGGAGTTCTGTAAACATAATTATTTTTTTCTGTAGGAATTTGGCCAGAATACTAGAACCAGATGGGGTGTGGGGAGATTAGCAGATGAAGTCATTTTAACCAGAATTACTGAAATTATTGCTTCTCAACAAAAGCTGCACAGAAATTGTGACCAAATATGAAATGGTTCTCTGACATTTTCATAAAACCAGCTAACATTGTTTGAAATAGTCTCACAATTTCTGGTTAGAAATTTTTTGATCTTTTGATAAATGTACCCCAACTGCTACATTTGGATGTTGAACCTAGCCCTTCTTGTGTATATCCTTGCCAATTAAAAATTTGTTATAAGCAATTAGTCTATGGGGATCTCAAGCATTCAGATTTTTCTTTAAAGTAATTAACTATGTAGAAAAATTCCTAAAATATATATATGTATATCAAATTGCTATTCCAAATGTAACTGTGTCTGTATACCATCCATGAGAATTGTGGTGGGTTACATAGTGCCCTCCCTGTCTCCTCAAATTTATGTGCACCTGGAACATCAGAACGTGACTTTATTTGGATATTAGGTCCTTATAAACATAACTAGTTATTGGATTAGTTCCTAAATCCTATGACTAGTTTCCTCATAAGAAGAGGAGAGGACACACAGAGACAGAGAGTAAAGTCATGTGAAGACGGAGGCAAGGATTGGAGTTATGCTGCCATAAGCAAAAAACAAAACAAAACAAAACAAAACAAAACAAAACAAAAAAAACCCCAAAACTAAATTAAAACATAAATAAATAACAACAACAACAACAAATAAACCAGCTGGGGACATTAGAAGCTGAGGGAAGAGAAGATTTATGGATGCCAGATGCATGGGAAGATTCTTCCTCACAGCCTTCAAAAGGCAGCATCTGATTTCAGATTTCTAGCCTCCAGAATGGTGAGAATACATATCCATTGTTTAAAGTCGTCAAGTTTGTGGTAGTTTATTACAAAAACCCAGGTAAGCAAATATAAGGAAGGATACAGTAACTGATAAGTATGTTAATTCTTCCTTTCTATCAGTCATAAGCATCCGATTTTCTACGAATCTGTTCATGTTTTGGTGAGGTAAATTACAGTTTATCTCACCAAAAGTAAATTACAGTTCCATGAGTTACACATATAGAGTCATGTAACCAACACGTATTCAAGATACAAGACGATTTCATTATCCAAACTTATTCTCTTATCCTATTTGTAGTAATCCTTTCTCAGACACTGGCAATCATTGATTTATTTTCTGCCCGTAACGTCTCGCCTATTGCATAATTTCAAACAAATGGAATCATACAGTATGTAAAACTCTGGCTTTTTCCACTTAGTATATTGCCTTTAAGCTTCATCCATGTTATTGCATGTGTCAGAAATGCATTCGTTTTTATTGCTGTGCAGTTCCATTGTATGGTTGTACAACAGTTTGTTTATCTGTTCACAAGGTGAACATTTGCTTTGTTTCCTGTTTGAGGAGATTATAAATAAAGCTACTATAAGCATTTGTATACGTGTTTCTACATGAACATAAGTTTTAATTTCACTTGAGTTAATACTTAGAGCTGGGATTGCTGGCCATATGTTAAACAGTTGCTTAACTTTCTAGGAAAGCGTCAAGTTGTTTGACATATAGTCTATACTACTTTGTGATTCTCCTTTCAGTGTAACAAGTTCCAGTTCCTCCACTTCCTCAGCACAACTACTTAGTACTGTCAAATTCTCCCCACTTTTTTTCTTTTTCTTTCTTTTCTCAAGGATAAGTGATAAGAGTATCTAACTTAGGTCTTAATTTGCATGTACCTAATGACTACTGATTTTGGACCTTGTATAGTGTATTTATTTGGCACCCATGTGTCTTTGTAAAAGTATCTATTGAAATATTTAGCTCATTTCTTAATGTTTTGAAAGTTAAAAAAATTATTCTGGATGCAAACCTTTTATCAAACATGTAATTTACAAATATTTTCTTCTAATTTATGGCCTGTCTTTTCATTCTCCTAGTAGTGTGTTTTTTAAAACAGATGTGCTGATATATAACCATCATGCAATTAGCTATATACATTAAAATATATAATTTGATATGTTTTGACATACACATACACCTGTGAAATCATAATGACTATCAAGATGATGAACTATCCATCACCCTCCAATGTATCCTCGTGCTCATTTATTATTTATGCCTACTGGCCCTTCTCATTTTACTCCCTCTGTCCTTAGGCAACTACTGATACCCTTTGAGTGTAGATTCAAATGTCCCAGCTATATAACCATATGATTAAAAAAAAATTTACTCCTAGTAAGCCCTGAACCTAGTATTTCTTAATTTTTAGGAATGTTTATATCTCAGTTTTAGAAAACATTCCTACATATGTCAAGTTGAGTCAGATTAAGACACATTTCTGGCCTACACTCCAGTAAAAGTCATTTAGACATAGTATTTTTAGTACAGCTTGTGGAATCCGACAGAATTGAGCTTGTGTGAGCAAGACATTTAACATTCCTAGGCCTTTGTTTAGAATCTCTTGAATGGGGATAGTGCCTACTTACTGAAGGTGTGATAAAACTTAAATCATCTGTTTTACGTACATCTCTGAATTATGAAAGGTAAAGTTGAACTTTATCAAGCATTTGCTGTTGTACTGCTTTATGGAAGGCATCAACCATTAAAGGCACAGTAGGTCTGAAATGATTGGAGTGAAATCTTTCCCTTCAAAGATCCAACACTTGGATGACGGATATTGGAATTAGAAATATATCCTGAGCTTCCCTAATTGTTTTACAACTTCTGTGATGATGGACACAAGAATTCCAGAGGCTTAATCAGAAAATATGTGCAATGGCAGTAATGGTTAGGGCTGTTCATTCTATTTATTTAGGAGAAATCGAGTCTCCATTTTCTGTGATCCAATGAACGTAAAATTTAATGAATTTCTAACACTTAAATTTGTACAGAATTTTATTTCAAATTCTGAGCACTATAAACCTATTTGTCTACTTTTAATGATAAACTCATTTGCTTCTTTCCTCTCTCTCTTCCTCCCCATAGCAAATAGCATCTGTTGCAAGCCTAAAGACTAATTTCATTATCTGAACTTATCCTGTTACCCAAAACCATGTGTAGTACAAGGAAGAAGCTGAAGATGACTCTAGTTTAGCAAAGTCTAGATTTTTATCTGAAGCCACCCATTGTGAACAATTACGAAATTTCAGATTATTTGGTCAAATAGAATTGGCAAATAGGCTCCCAGAAATGTTCAAAGATTTATAAAATGTTTTTGAAAGAAATATCTTTGTATGTCAAACTATATTTATTTTATTTCTCGACTTCACCCTGCTGAGTATATATGTGACACATTTCTTGGCAAAATCTCCTGGTAGGAGTCTACTGTGACAATTAGTGAATAAACATTTTGGGAAAAGAAGAGAATCAGAATCTACAGAGTCATTGATTTTTCTCATTAAATTGTAAATATGTTTTTCTTGTTTATTGCTAAGTGTAGAGCATAATATTTAAAACTCTTCCTTTCTTTTTTGTCATTCGTTAATCTCTTGGGACATATTATTTAAAAATAAGATGTAAATAAAGACATCAAAGAAATAGAATTAAGTGAGGACCATTGTTTGGCCCATAGCGCTAGACTTTGAGACAACTAATTTGTGAAACATACTTCTTAAGGTAGAATTACAGGACAGAAAACTTTCTTATTTCTTGTAAGCTAGATTAACATAAATACCTATTGATAAATATATTTCAGATGGCAGGCCAAAGAAACAAAATGAACAATTAAACTTGGATAAAGATGACCTTTAGCCAATACAACACATTGAAGGGCACACTAACCTGCTTCTTAGGCTCAATTTCTGCCCCTAAAATGGGGTTACTAATAGTTATTACTTGACAATTAAATCATATAAACATAAGGCATCTATATATAACATGAAATAAATGTGAGTCTTTTATTGTTTTATATAATTTTGGTTGATTAGAAAAGAATACATATTTCAGAAAAACATAAGAAAATGTTTAAAGTATTGTATGGTGCAATGTTATGAAGATTTTATTTTATCCTGAGGAGTTGTGAAATATTAATAGCATATATCATGGTTTTATACTATAATGCAGCTGAATTTAAATCCACAAATAACTAGTAACTTTGAATCTCTCTCTAGAAATTAATTAACCCTTGCAAGTTTATCCTGTCAACAATCATTGCGGAGTCATTTTGTAAATTTAGGATTTAAAAATGGCCATAGGAGTGAGGTCATACTTTAAATATAGATAGATAGATAGGTAGGTAGGTAGATAGATAGATAGATAGATAATTAATCCATTTATTTATGATACATAAAGAGGAATAAAAAACAAAATTGCAGTAATAATCATAGTTCAAGGCATAGGTTGGTATACTTTAAAGTATGCCTTTACAAGTAAAAATCACCTTTAACAATAAAAATATAGTCAACACATGCCATATACGGTCAAAAAATACCGTAAAATTTAAAAAATAATTTGAAATTGGTTTTAGATTCTCAGTTTTTAAAAGGCATTACTTTTCAAAATGTCTGAGCATCTCTCGTGGAATATAATGAATGTATCTTAAAGGAGATTTTCAAACTTTTTCCATAGTGTTCATCTGTCATCTGTAGAATAATTGTTATTTTGACCACCAAGACTTTTCAAGGTGATACCCACTCTAAATAATTGTCATGAATTTTCTCTACCCTAACGAAAACTTCTTCAAAGAAACTAATCCTACTTTAAGGTTTATGAAACCCTTCTACTTCCTTTATTGTATCCTGGAAGCTCTTTTTCTATATAGGGCATGTCTTAAGAATGAACTAAATTTCTACTAAAAAGATATGAATATATTGGGAAATTTTCTGTTACAGAATTTGCTTAGAAACCATTTCTCCGGAGGTGCTCCCTCTTTCCTAGTTGTGCAATGGTATTCCATTTCCTCAACTTTTTACCAGGTATTTTTGCTTCATCATTTCTACGTTAGCTTAATAGTAATTGTATACATGTGTTTGTTTCGTTATTTTTAATTGCTATTTTTAACAGCTGTATCTCCATAGGCCAAGTAAATAATGCAGAGACTATTTTTCACTGTTTTCTGGATTGTTTTACAAAACACTCTTTAAACAGTCTTCAGAAGATAAAAGCTGTTTAATAGACAGCTGAGTATATTGAAACAAAACAATCTCTTTATGCTAAACAGAAAGCCACTTTGTGCTAAACAGAAAGATAGGCACTGCAATTTCTTCCTACATAAGAGTTTTCTACAAGACATTTATCCATGTCTGGAACACCATGATAAGCTGTCTGCCTAGATTCTTATATTAATTTAAGCCAGACCTTGAATGCCAGGTAAATATCATGATGGTATTAATAATCACACTCTAAAATTCTTTGGAAACCTGAGTGCTCATTAGACGTGGGTGGCAACTTACATTTTGCCAGGAACCCCATACATATGGGTATATCTTACTTATCTATTCTGGCTTAACCTGTGTAGAAAGCACCATATCATCAATTTTAAAAGGTGCCATGTGCAATATTGTTATTTTTTCCCTCCAAATAGGCATGCTTTTAGAAATTTCTCCCTTTCCTCATAGCTAATCTCTGACTTTATGTCAGAAAGTGATTAATGAATTTTAATCATGCATATCTTCAAAATTATTTAATGTAAGATATGTTTTAGTATGTAGAGCTCAATAAAAATAATGATAATAATGATAATAGCAACAATAAACTATCTAGTTTTAGCTATTTTCAAAACACTGTACTTGATATCTTGCATATACTGTCTCTAACCCAACAAATAACTAAACAGTTTCTAAACAGTGTTCAGAAGATAAAAGCTTTTAATAGACAGCTGGCTATATTGAAACAATCTCTTCTTGGTAAGCCACATTATGCTAAACAGAAAGATAGACACTGCAATTTCTTTTTATATAAGAGCTTCCTGCAACAGTAACAGAGTAAGGAACACAAACCTAAGTTATAACAGTGAATGACTGTAAGATAAATTGCATTCAAAACTCATTTCTATGCATGTATATCATTAGAGATAATTGGCAATTTTGATGAACCATTATATATAATTAAATAACTTCACCACTCCTACTGCCGTTTATATTATAGAAAATGAGCAGAGCTAGTAGAGCTGAATGTTGTTCACTTCTTCCAAATCTTTTTATTTAGAATTCCAAATTTCTGTATGGAAGGGAAAAAAAAATCGAGGAATATTTTGCTTTATTACCATGTCTGACTGAAGTATGAGAATTTACTTTAGAGTTGATATAATTAAGAACATCAAAAAATAATGACAGTACTTGCTAAAATAAACAGCGTGGGCACCACCAATCTCTTAAATTAAGAGAAGCAATCTCTGAGTAATGGACCACCCACATGCATTTTATTTCTGTGTGCTTCTTATTGGAGAGTACCACAGAGGGAAATGAATATATCTCATAACTTTTCTATTGTCTTTAGTTTTCACTACCAACCTTTTGTCTTTTCAATTTCAACCCAGTTAAACCTTGCATTTTAAAAGTTTTGGAGGGAAGATCTCCTTTGTTTCTGAGAGTGAGAGGGCAGCAATCTTTGGGAATCCCTGGTTAAAGACTTAAGAAAGATGTTGTCTTCATTGGAATTGCCCGGTCCACATATTTCACATCAACAAGCCCCAAGAGTGCACAGACTCCGGGATGGCTTTAGTGCCCCACTGTTACGGGTGAGCAGACGTCTGAGGATTCACAAAACTGACACTATATGAAAAGCAGAAACAAAGGCAAGCAAACAGAAAAGAAAAAGTAGAGGAAACAGAGAGAGAAGAAAAGAGAGACAGGGAGAATCTCTGGACAAAAGGTGGAATTCTTTATTCAAGAAAGCCATCAGTTAATTGTGAAGGTGGTCAGAAGACATGATCACACTTGTACAAGTGTCCTTCATCAAGAATCTACCTGAGAATGGGCTCACCTAAAAAAAAAAAAAAAGAAAGAAAGAAAGAAAAAGAAAATTACACAGTGATAGGCACCTGACCCTCTCACAGCAAGTCAAAGGATCTCAGAAAGAGGTCTATAAGAAGACAGAATTGATCACGAACTTAAGACAATCTCACCAATCTACTGAGAGAATCTTAAGAAAATTAAGGAATAGCATAGTAATACTTACTGGTTAAAAATAAAACTAAGCAAAATACAATTTTAAGAGAAAAATAAGTAAGTAAAATGTGATATATGGCTCATTTGTGTATGTAAGTCACTTATTTAGCCATGGTAATACGGTAAATAAATATTGAATATTGATCTAAACCAAAATTATTATATATATATGGAATTCAGTAATATCTGTATTATGGTAGAACTGTAAGAAAAACTAAATCCTCATCTGATGTAGTAGTTATTTGATAATGCCTTAAATTTTAAAATGTTTAAGAAACACCACCATAAACACTTTATTTAGCTAGTACAATGTTAAATTTGACAGGATGGGGGGAGTAATGAAGGAGACTGATGCTTTGTTTAATATGTCTTATAGTACTCATTGATGCTTTGATATGTCTGCATCAGAAATAATGGTTGAATGCTTAAAATGTGTACATTTTCCCATCTGAGGTTAAATTTTTCCTCACTCTAATAATATTAAACTTCTTTGAAGGGCAGGATTTTGCCATGCTCTTTGGGGCTTTGTGAAACATTTAACCTACTTTAAGAGTTGCTTAAAGAGGTCTGGATTTACAAAAATCTTCTGACCCTCGACTGAACTATAAATCCTCTCTCGTTTTTTCCAATATTCTCCCATTTGAGAAAACAATGAACAAATCAATGAGAAAAAGCAAGCTTCTTATGTTCTTTGATAGTCTCTGCTATTCCATTTTTCGGGGGAAATATTTCATAATCAATCCCCCAAAATTGAAATGATGTGAAAGAATTGACAGATATTTAAATAAAGGACCCTTAAGTATAAAATAAATGGAAACTGTAGTAATAAGGCTATGAAATATATAAGATGGTTTATTCATAGATAATACAGACCTTCCAGAGAAAAATTTATACATCTCACAGAAAAGACAGGTACTTTGAAATTAACAATGAACTTCTTTAGAAATTCTGACTTTAATAGTTAACATTTGTACGACTTGAAACAAGATATCTTGTTTAATAAACTCCACGAACCTCAATGTTTTACAAGATGGGGAAAATAATAGCTACCTTAGATGAGCATTGTGGGGATTAAAGTAAATAGATGTAAAATGTCTAAAAGAATGCCTGGGGCATTGTTAAGTGTTGTAATAATTTGGTTTCATAAAGCTCCAATAAATAGTCATGTACATATTATTTTATAGAGGTATGACGTTCAGAAATATTGGTGATCCCTTTTCTCATTTGCAGTCTTCTCAGTACTAAATGGAATGACTAAGAGTATCTTTAATTATTAAACAACTCCTAAGCTGAAAACAAATGGATTACATTGGTGGCCGACTCATGGAGGAAGTTCTTGCAGATAGCATCTACAAGGCCAATTCAAAAAAAGGATACATTTTTAGAAACGATATCCAGGGTGTCACAACACCTTGTCTATACCCGTCAATTTTACTGTCACCTTGCCACTATTGACCTTAGTGTTAACACTTCCCAGAGTCCAGAAGTTGCCCCTAAAAATTATGAATTCCACACTGGGAAAGCAAAGTAAAGTAATTGTTTTGTGGGTTATTGATACATTGGAAGTGACATAGAGATATGGATGCATACATAACTCAAAATAAAAGAGAATTTATTCTAGAACATGGCCAAGATAAAAATGTCATCTAAGTTCACCAGGCCATCATTTGAGAGTAGCTTTAGCAGATTAATACATCAAAAAAACCAACAAAACAAAACATTGAAGTGTAATTATTTATTAAATACTTGAAAGAATTACAGTAGTTGAGTTGAATCATATTTTTAAAAAAGATGAAGAAGAAAAACAAAGTCTTTAAAATTTGTCTTTGGATCCCTTTTTCTCTCTTCCTGAAATTCTAAACCTCAAGGAAGTTGACTTATAAGATGTTCCTTTTATAAAATCAACCCACTCCCAAAATTCCTCTATCAGAGCAATCTGACTTTAATGCTGTCTTCATAAGCTACGTGTTTATATTTTTATTTGCATAAATGTAGGGGTACACGTGTAGTTTTGTTACACATATATATTATGCAATGATGAAGTCTGGGCTTTTACTATCACCCTAATAGTGCACATTGTACCTATAAACATGATTTATCTCTCACATCCCCTCAACCTCCCACCCTGCCAAGCCTCCAATGTCTGTTAGTTCACATTTTATTTCCATGTGTACACATGATTTAGCTCTCACTTATAATGAAGAATTTGACTTTCTGTTTCTGAGTTATTTCACTTAAGATAATGACCTCTACTTCCATCCATGTTTTTGCAAAAGACATGATTTCCTTATTTTTTATGGTTGATTAGTATTCCAGGGTATGTGTATATCACATTTTTTAATCCAATCATCCATTCATGGACACATAAGTTGATTCCTAAATAGTCACACTGACTTCTAATCTTTTACTCAAGATGATACATTTCTTGAGGACAGGAATAGTAGCCTGTGTTTCAAAATCACCAGTTTTTAATTATCTCATAGATTAGGCAATAAATTATCTGCTTACCTTAGTTCATTCTGTGCTGATATAATAGAGTATCACAGGTTGAGTAATTTATAAAGAATAGAAACCTATTTCTCATAGTTCCAGAAGCTGGCAAGTCCAGGATTAAGGTGCTGACAGGTTCAGTTATCTGGTGAGAGCTGCATCCTTCAGAGGAAAGAAAATCTGGGCTGTTACTGGCAGAAGGTGGAAAGGCAAGAAAGTCAAATGTGTGTTAAGTTTCTTTTAAAACTGCCTTAATCCCAATCATGAAGGAGGAGCCCTCATGACCTAATCACCTCTTAAAGGCTCCACTTCTTGATACTATCACATTGGCAACATCTGGATTTTGGAGGGGGGCACATTCAAACTATAGCATTCAGCCCCTATCCCCCACAAATTTATGTTCCTCTCAGACACAAAATACATTTATTTCATCCCAGTAGCCCCTGCTCAAAGTCTTATTCCAGCATCCACCGAGTCTCATCTAAACATCATATGGGTGAGACACAAGGGTGTGTTTTATCTGGAAGCAAATTGTTTTCTAGCTGTATACCCGTGAAATCAAGCAAGTCTTGTGCTTTCAAACCTGTGAAATCAAGCAAGTTATGTGCAATGGTGGGACAGGCAAAGGACAGACATTTCTATTCCAAAAGAGAGAAATATAAATAATGAAAGGAATAACAGGTCCTAAGTAAATCCAAAACCCAACAGGACAAAGGACGTTAAATTTTATGGCTGGAGATATCATCTTCTTTGACCCTATGTCCACCTTCCAGACACACTGGGGTGAAGGTTGGTTTGCCAAAGCTCCTGGAGGCCCCACCCACATGGTTTTGCTCGGCACAGCTCATGCCACAGCTCTCATGGGTTGGAATCAGGTGCCTGCAGCTCTCCAGTTTGGCACTGCACACTGGTGGCTCTGCAGGACTGGGGTTTGGGGGAGTAGCCCTGCTTCCATGCTTCCACTTAGCATTGCCCTAGTAGGGGCTCACTACAGTGGACTTGACCCCATGGCTCCACTGGGCATTGCCTTAGTGGAGACTCTGTTGTGTCTCTATCCTTGAGGCAGGTCTCTACCTGAGCCATGAAGCTCTCTGAGGCATCACTGAAAATCCAGGTGGAAGAAGTTATGACTCCATAGCTCTTGTGTGCATGCGAAATTAGCACCATGTGAATGCTTCCAAGGCTCACTGAGTGTGCCCTCGAGATCAGCAACCCCAGCCACACCCGGGCCCACCTGAGCCATAGCTGGGACAACTGAGGAGTGCTTTACCAAAATGTGGACAGCAGAGACTTGAGGTGGCCTGACCAGTGTGGCCCAACATCCATATATGCCGTGGGCCCCTCCCTTTAAACCATTCTGCCCTCAGGGTCCTGGCTCCTGGGCTTGTGGCAGTCTCAAATATATATAAAAGTCCTTGGGGTTATTTTTAAAAAAAATTTTATAGATAGCATCTGGCATCAATCTATTCATAGTAATGTCCTTATCAAATGATTGCTTAGCCATATCCTTGACTTTTTCTCCTAAACATTTTTGAATATATATTTTTACATAGGCAGGCTAAGAATTTTCCAAATATTCATGTTTTGTTTCCCTTTTAATTATACATTCTATCTTTAATATTTTCTCTTCTTGCATTTTACTATAAGCAGTTAAGAGAAATCATGCAGAACCCTGAACATATTGCTACTTAGAGATTTCTCCTGCCAAATATTTTAATTCTAAACTCTTCAATTCTTCTACAGAGTTCTGGGTCATGAACATAATTCAGCCAAGTTCTTTGCCACTCTGAAACACAGATGGCCTTTCTTTCCATTTCCAATACCTTGCTTCTTATTTCTGTCTGAGACCTCATCCAAAGAGTCTTCACTGTCCCAACTATCTTAATAATCTCTAAGAAGAATGAGACTTTTCCAACTCTTCTATTTTTCTGAGCTCCTACAAGAATCACCCTTTTTGATCTATTTATGGCAATATAGATTTTGTCCAGCATTTGCTTAAAAGCTGTTCTGGCCTTTACCTGTTCCTCAGTTCCAGAGCTGCTTCCACATTTCCAGGTATGTGTTATATTGAAACTCTACTCCCAGTACCAATTTTGGTCTTAGTTAATTTTGTGCTGTTATAAGAGAATACCACAGACTGGGTCATTTATTTCCAGTTTGTTATTATTCTCATTTATTTATTGAGAACAGAAATTTATTTCTCACAATTATGGAAGCTGGACAGTCTAATTTCCAGGTGCTAGTAGGTTTAGTTTTCTTATGAAAGCTACAGGCATTCTCCAGAGAAGAAGAATGCTGTGCCCTCATATGGTAGAAGGAAGAAGAGCAAGAGAACCAAATGCTACATGAAGCCTCTTTGAAATGGATCAATCCTAAAGGGAGTAGCCCTTATGATCTAACCTCTTAGAGATCCTATCTCTTAAAACTATGACATTGACAGCACCTGAATTTCGGAAGGCACACATTCAAACCATAGCACTGTTAAGTGAATGCTAATCTAAATTTCTGAATGGTGTGGGACTTATATTCCAAGAACTGAGAAAACTTGGAAATAGGAAGAGTTTGTATTTGATTAATGTGATTTTTTTCTGATAACTTGATAAAAATATAAATGTTAGTGAATTAGATTTTATAATTATTTGAATGTTCTAGATGGAAAATATTTAGATTGGTGGCCCACTTTTATCTGGGAAATTTGTCTTCTTCAAAAACACATAATGCGTTAGGAGAAACAGGTATAAAGCTGTGATGAAGAAAGCATCCTTCTCCTTGGCCAACTCTGTCAAAAGCACACTAGAAATCAGGGACATGCCATGATGCCATGAGATCTCCTCAGAACTGCAGAACATTTTAAGAAATTTTCTTATCAGAGCAGATAAAATAAACAAATATTGCTTTTTGGATGGTTTTACAACTGACTAAATGGTTTTATCCAAAGTATATGGATTATGGATTATACATAAATTAAAAATAATTCTGTTTAAAACTGTGCTCTCTTGAACAATTCTAAATTAAGGATTTACATAAGGGTACTGCTAAAACACTTACCAAATTCTCAGATCATATAAAGCTAAAAGAAGGACTCAATTAGAATCCAACAGGATATCAACAGAGTAAAACAATGGATTGAATTAAGAAGATAAAATATATTAAATATAATATTTGCATTTAATCAGTTCTGAATCTATCCTTTACTGCCATCCACTAATGCTGACCTTAACATCTCACAAACTTCTCAATTTAAAATGATAAAAATATGGCTTAAAAACAATATGTAAAACAAATGTAGATGTTTTAATATTTGCATAAGTGAACAATTTTTATATGCTCATATGTACATTTTTGCTTTTGCTAAAGTATTAATGCAAAATTAGCTCACTTCCAAGACTGTGTAGTGTCAATAAAGAAGGCATGTTTCTCATGAACAGCTTAAAACTACATCTGCAATGTTTATTTTTGCCACAAACTATAGTGTATAGAGAAGATGCTGTCAACTGACAAGTGAATCAAAACCTAATGTATAAGAAACTGATTAGAGAACTGGAGTATAAACCAGGAAGGCAAGTCACAAGGGAGATTGAAGAATGGCCCTAAATATCAGTACAGTTATCATTGCAAGAAAGTTTTAACCTGTGCTGTTTGGTCCTGAAGGTACAATTAGGACCACAGTAACCATTTCCTGAAGCAAGATTTTACTTCAATGTTGAGAGAATTATACTTTTTCAGAGCACCCTGGAAATTTTCAACCCTTGGCTGAGATTGTAGACAACATTCAAGCAATGAATCGGTCGTTAACTTTAGATGACCTCTAGGGTTTCATTCTATCATGAGCCTCTATTGTTCTACATACATATTTTCCACTTCCAAAGCCCTGAAATAGAGAGATATTTTCTGAGCATGTGATTAATGAATTACTGTTTGGGATAGTTTCAGGTTTATGTGCTTATGATTTAAAACTTCTTACTCTTGGGAGATGGCTAGAATAGAGAACATCTTGAATTAATATTCTAGACCAAAACTGATTGCAAGTAAAATTAATCTCCAAATCGTGTAAAGAGCATTGGCTAAATTATTCTTAGAATTATATAGTGGAAGAAGGAATATGTGTGATTATAATTCATCCATATTTCTGCACATATATATAGTGATTTATAAACTATCTATAAACTGAGCTACAAAAAAATATATCAAGGGAAATATGCAAGCCTACATTTTATGATAGGTTTCAGAAAGCTGTAAAACCTCAAGTGGCTCCAGAGATCAACATTTGACTGCATTTTGTTTATAATACAATATTATTAAAAAGTCAGCGGCTAGCAAGAGAACTTAGGGTGATATCAAGCAAACATTACCATTTGTACTTAACAATTGACATTCTTCTCTGGCTGTCCAACTACATACGATCTTCTCTGGCTGTCCAAATACATATGACATTTTTGCTTGTCATTGTATAAGTCAAACAGGTACAAGGGGCAGTTTGAAATATCTCTTCTTTCAATATCACAGAAATTCAGTATTTATCTCTGAAAAGAGCAAATCATTCTAACGGGAACTGAATAAATTAATCAGCATAAAATGTTACTGCTTCTTCTCAGCACTAAATAAAAAATAAAAATTTTAGGCCATTTGAAAGAAATGCAGAACGTAGAATGTGTTCGAGAGAGGGGGCAGGTTTGTTAGTGTAACTACCACGCTGAAAGAAATATTGCTCTAAGAAACATCAATAGCTTACTATAGTTAAATGGAAAGAATAGTGTGGTTCTTTTACTTATGAATAAGGGTGGCACCTGAGTTCTAGAATTAAAGCCTTGTGAAGAGGGTTGAAAACATTTCCTCATGATAGGAAGACTTTGGCTTACAGTTACCTGCTGACCTCACTGTAGAGGCTGACATTGTCCCAGTGTAATTGTGCTTAGTCTGCCTAAGCCAAAAACTAACTTAAGATAGACTAAGATCTCTATGACCCTAAAACTGAAGAGTACACGTAAGCAAGGGAGTTTGGTGCCATCTTCCAGGTGCCTCAGCAGTCATGTGACCTGTTCATTCTATCAACAGCCCACATGGAAAGAGAACATCTCCTTTTCCACTTCTTCTTGAGTTCCTGCCACTTAGGGAACTTCAATAAGACTTGAGTCCTCATATGTTGGCAAAAAATAATAACAATCCATTAAAAAAATCTCAACAGCAATAAATCAGATTCGTCAGAAATAACAAAAAAGACACTGTCTTAACAGGCACTTTAAGGGAGAATAGAAATTAAATTGAATTAAAAATAATAAGAATATTTAATATTCATTTTTTACACTGATGATAAGAATAAAAATTAATGCAACCACAATAGAAAAGTGATGTTATCTTCTAGTGGTGAAAATGTCTATCCAAAATGGTCTAGCAATTTTACTCTAGAATTCTGACAGTAATGAGAAACACGTTTTCCACAAAATATGTACAAAATGTACATAGTGCATAATAACCAAAAACTTGAAGCAACCTAACTCTCCATCAATAGTAGAATATATAGATGTTTTATTAATGTATGTATGTATGTTTCCTTTTTACAGTAGAGTAAAACACAGCAATGGTAAAGTATTGCTGTGTAGAACAATGTGGATGAATACTGTAAACATAATTCTATAAGCCAGATACAAAAAAAAGTGTCTACTATATGATTCTATTTATAGAAAATCAAAAAGAGGCAAAACCATTCAATGATGGCTGACATCAGAATGATAGTTGTGGAGGGCAGGACCACGTAAGGAATAAAAGAAGCTTCTGGGGTGATTATTCTATATGTTCTTCTGTGTGTTGATTACAATTTGGAGATATATATGGTACATATACATATATGTAATATAAATTTAGTTGTTCACTTACAAGTGTGCATTTTATATATGTTATACTCTTTATATATAAAGCTAAAAAGGAAAACTCATAAGAGGCTTAGAGATTTTAAATTATAGATTCAAATATAGCCCTCTCTTGTCCTGAAGTATACCTCTTCAAGCTAAAAACATGATTTTTCACTAAAGCAATTAAGCACATAAATAGAAGAATATGGTTAACTTAAACATAAAGAGATAAGAATCATACAGAGATAAACATAAAGAGATTAAAATCATAAAGAAAGAGATGGGTATATCTAGAAATGTAATATCCCTAATAGACATTATGGAAGTAGAAAAGAAGGATAAGGAAGAAATAATTTTTAAAAAGACACATCCCCTGAACTGAAGAAAGTCCTGTGTATGTAGATTAAAAGAGTATATGGAATTTTAGAGTCCTAGCAATGTTTGAACTCTAAACATAAAGAGAAGCATGCCCAACCAGAAAAAGTAATTTGCCTACAACAGAGAAATGAATGAGTTAATGATACTGAAAACTTGAAGACAAGATTTATATCCAAAAATTATTTGAGCAAAAAAGAATCTATCTCTAGGCTTTCTAACCACATATCATCCATCTGTTAGGACAAAAAGAAAATGTTGAAGTCATTCTGCCTATTTAACTGAATCATAGTCAGGTGCTTGCAACTGCTTTTCAGGCATAATGTACTGGGAAGAACTGGATACTCATATATACTGAAAACGTACCATCTTCGAAGACTTGGCTAGAATTTTCACATGCACTGTCTAGTCATTACAACAATGCTTACTGAGGCATAGGTATTTCTTAATATACATGGAGATCAAGTTACAAAGCAGAAATGAAGTCCAGATATGTATAATAATCAGTTTTCTCCTATACTTTGACCTTAAGGGAATCTCAGCTCATGTCCTTCCCCACCAAAATGTTATATTTTGCTGCTGATATTTTATTTCTCTGATTATTTTAATACAGGCTTTATCTCTTGGTGAAATGTTGAAATGCAACTATCTCTAAAAAAGATCATACTTTAAACTACCAGACATTTTTACCTAAGGAATAAAAAGAGAAGCTGGGCTAATAAAATAATAGATTTTGATAGAAGGGTATGGAAAAAGAATACTCAGTGGTCAATAAGTCTAGTAAAATTTCACACTAATAAGATTCCCATAGATGGGAAAACAAAATAGGTTAATTTTGACTAAAGGCTCTAAGTTTAGACAAATTATTGGTGTCATTATTGGGTAATTTAGTGTCTCAAAATGCAGACATTACACTGGATCTAATGTTGAACAACATACACAAGTTGGTTGCTGTACTAAGAATAAAAGAAAAGCTAGGAAAGGTTGAATTCTTCTTACTGAATGGAGTGTTCCTAGTGAATTTGTGTAGGCTGCACCCATATAAAAATATATTTGAGATAAGGCACTGGACGTTTTCAATTATGCATCCACAGTTGGATTATTCTCTAATATTAAATTAGGTAACAAATATGTTATTTTCTGTGCAAGAAAAGTTATGAATGTTTAGAAAAGAGTTGAGATAAAAAACTTGCTATTGACTAGTTCAACTCATGAAAGAACATAGCTATAATCATATTGTCACCATCATTACCACCCCCTTCAGGATCATTTTCCTTTTCCTCATCCTCTTCATTGTTTTTGCCTGAAAACTCATGGGAAAAATCCTCCAGAGGGAAGAGCATGTGAAAAACTATTCTAGTAATAATTTCACAGGATTTCTCTAGTTTCCAATATTCTATCTAAATTGTGCAACAATATCTTTGATTATAGTTAGAGACATTTGCCTGTAAAAATATTATCACCAAATATGGTTAGTTTCAAGATTATTTGGCAGAGCAGCAATTTATTTTTATGCCCTAAAGTGAAATCTTTCATGTAGATTCAATACTTTCAACATGTAATACATGATGCTTTCATATTGCATGGGTAGAGGACTCAATCTTACCCTCAGTTTTGCTTAGGTGTAAATACCATGCGGTCTACATACAAGCTTTACTTCAAATTCATTTCCAAATTAAATACCCCACTCCTCTAGCACCCCAGAGAACCATCCTCTTCCCAGAGCTCTTTGTGAAACTTGTGTATCTTCAAATTCAACCCCTATTTTACATGACTCCGGTATCCTCCCTTCCACAGGCCAATTTTAATCATTAAATTCCAGGAGCAAATCCAAAAGAATTTTAGTAAAAGACAAATCTGTTTTTCTGGTTGCTTCTATAGAATGTGCTCTGTTTTCTATCAGATTTGGTGCAAAACAGTACTTGAAAATACCTAAATTTTATAGTTGCCTTCTCAAAGGCAATTTGTTCCAAGCATATTATACTATGAATTTAAAAACTCCATCTGTATTTCAAGGGAAATTTTACCTCTACGTCTGTGATTAATTAATATTAAAGTCATCAAAATATAGTCTAGTGAGAGTCATTTGATGTCCAAGTGCCCTTTTATGAGTCATTTAAATCCTTCACTTTTTAACCAAGAATCTTTTTTTAAATCCAGCCATAAACAGAATTCGACCTCTAAAATGCCTCGGGTTTGCGTTGAAATGTAAAGCCTTTTGGAATCAGGGAGATTTCAAGTACGTTCTTTTCTATCAATAATTCTGATTATTTTCTGAAATATAATTCAGTGCTCTTAAGATTATAAAACTGGTTCATTTATCTTGAGGGTAGGAGAATTAATGAGGTGCTACCTGGCCAAGTAATTTCGATTCAGAGGCAGACTCTAACAGTGTGATTCATATTTGTCATTATTGCTGGTTGTATTTACTTTTATAGGTATGATGAATCTGGTTTTAATTTATTATAGTTGCATTGACTGTATTGCCATACTGAATCACTGGGACAGATACTGCCATATGATCCACATATCTCTGAAATTCTGCCTTTTTATTGAATAAAGCACGGTAAATCTCTAGATTTTTTAACGTGCATGTGGGATTACTCCATAATTAATTTTTATTAGTTACAATTATTGAGAGCTATGTGCCAGCCACTGTATTAAGTGCTTAAAAAACACATTTTCTTTTACATTTAAAACAACCCTGTAAGCTAGGTATTATACCCAGTAGGCCATTAGTTAGTGACAGCACTTGAATTTAAATCTGGAACCATTTTGATTTCCTTTCTACTATTTGTCATGACCTGCTCCAGGCAGATCTAAAGAGAGTAAAAATATCCCTCTTTTCATTCTGACGGATATATACTAGCTGTTCCTTAAACTTCTTTAATTTCTATGTTAATTCTATATAGTCTTAGTGACCTGTTTTACCCTCTCTCCATACCTAATATAATATTTTTGATAATAATATTTAAATATTGGAAAGTTTCACATAAATATAAAATACTTTTCTATCTATTTTCTTATTTAAATATTTCAAGAAGCCTTTTGGAAGTCCAGAAAGCATATTACTAATTCTATTTTTTCTGGAGAAGAAGCTGAGGCTAACAGAAGGCAAATCACTTGCCTAAAACATAAAATTAACAAATAATAAAGCTAAAGTGGAAATCAAGACTTCAGATAAAAGGGTAGTGCTCTTGCTACCATATTTCACAGTTTGGAGAAATAAACTTTTTTTCATTATATTTAATAGTATAATAGATCTCTCTAATCATGCTATAGAATACCATATACTATATCTATCTACTAATATACACATACATGTGTTATATATATGTATATACACACATATGTACAGTATACTACTTGATTCACTATTTTTCTATATTTGGGTTAACTATACTATCTAATAATAATAATATTATTGACTACAAAAATAAATATGATAGCTATTTAGTTATACTTATTCATTGTCTACCTGGCTGCTCTTTGCCACATGCTTCTATAATTCTTATATTAATATATGTCTAATAAATATCAGTAGATACTATTAAATACATAAGGACACTAAGGGACCAGAGGAGTTGTCTGTCCAAGGTGACCAGGAGAGTAAGACACATTTTAACATAGATACTTATTTCCTAATTCAAGAAGTATTTAATATTTTAAGAAAGGCTATTTTATGTAATTTCTCTCTTTTTGTGGCAATTGTGTGAAAATATTCCATGTTGAACGGAAGCTTTGCTAGAGATAGTAAAGGAGAATTAATTTATTTAATAGATTTCCATTACATAAATTTGCAGAGGTCATCAGTCTGTTTACCAACAATGGAAAAGGTAACATTCATTTTTATTTCTCTGGTTTCCCAAGGGACACATGCTTCTGTTATCATTTATTTGTTAATACTCTACTATGTTCCACAGCAACTAGACTCAAAGAAGATGAAGCTGAAGTCGTCTGTCTGGTATTAAATACCTTGAAAATAGCACAAATAAAAGCCTGCATATGATGCCTATGTTTGTTCTGTTCTGGGTCCATTCCAGCCCACCCCTGGCCCTCACCACCGCACACATACACAGACACTGCACTACACTTCACGCTTCTCTCAAATGAGGAACGAATGATCATTATCATATTGATTCTGGCCAGGCCTGTTCTATAGAGTGAATTGGCCATTAGATAACCTTGCTTTTCGGCCTTCGTAAACTAATGATATCTATTAATCATGCAAGCACCAGAATTTGTCTCTTCCAGTAAAAATATTCCCAGAGAGCAACTTATATATTTTGGTAATTCCATTTGCCACCTCCCATTAATCTTTATCCATCCAAAGTTTTATTTGCCCGGTCTATCCTGAATAAATATTTCAAAAACAATTATTTACAAAAGCATCAGAAGGAAAACAATTATATTTAGTTTAATTGGGCACTCGAGAAAGTTTTTGTTTAACAACAACAAAAAAAGATAAAAACACAAAGTTGCAGAAAAATAGGAGAAGGTATTCAAATTGGAAATGCAGATTTGTGGTGAGACAGAAGTAAACAGAGCTAATACATCTTTAGGATGTTTTGCCTTTAATCCAAAACATTAAAATTTGCCTAAAAATATTCTCATCGCTGTCTCAAGGTGTCTCTTGCTTATTATTTAAATCAAGTTTGTCCAATCTACAGCCAAGAGGCCACATGTGGCCCAGAATGGCTTTGAATGTGGCCCAACACAAATTTGCAAACTCAGCCATAAAGATTCCTAGAGTGGTCATCAAGAACCATCAAGGACATGATTATGTTCCTTCTCCACCCACATATCATTTAGATTCAATTGACTAAAATTACAAATGAGAAAGTACAGATGAGAAATTTTCTCATCTTCAACTCAACCATGTAAAAAAATTTTACATGCTCTTTAAATAACCAGAGCTGCATGGTTCATTATAAGAGCAACTGGACACACATGAATGTTAAGCCCATAAACTCTCGCTAGTGTAAATAAGAAACTACATTTTGATTTTATTTCATTTAATTCATTTAAATGTAACTTTAAAAATTAAAAATTGAAACACTGTAAGTTTTTTATGTTAAGCACATCTTTATTGTTTTGGTAGGTCTAAATTTCACATTAACCATTGCATCACGAAAGGGATCATTGCGGTATCAGTGTGTGCAAGTTAGGTACTTGTGTTATATCTAGTATTGCACATAAATATATCACTAATATAGTCAGTGTTAATGGGTTGATTTGATCAAATAAGTTTTGCTATGCACTGAAATAACATTGCGAAACATTTATTTGAATAATTTATGCAGAGAGCCAGAGTTGCAATTATATCTATGTAATTGTAGTTAGTATTTAAATTCAAATACAGATTTTTAGCAATAACTATTTATATACTTCAAAAAGTATATATAGACGACTTTTAAATTTTAAAGAAAAAACTGTTACTGATGCAGTATTAAGTGAAGATGCAGAACCAAGTAATATAACCTGAAAATTATTGGAACAAGGTATCTCATATATAAAAGTGATTAGAGCAAAGTACGTCATAAATTTCACTATGAAGGCATATTGAAATTTGCTGATAAAAAGCAAACAAATGAAAAGTTCTTGTTGCTCAAGAAAGGAAAGAACAAACTACATAGTAGACAATGCTAAGAAACATTTTCAGTAAGTACATAATGATTTTGATAAGCGGTTTCCTCTCGATAGTAAAAAAAAAAAAAAAGAAATCTATTCCTTGCAATTATAATTAAATATTCAACAAAATTATTTAAATAATCTTTAACCATATAAGCTTATACCTTGGGCCAGCTAGAAATTATTTGGATTCTTGCAAACAAAAAGTAAGTATAAAAAATAGAAATAAAATCTCAATTAGATATAGAGACAGTAAATGATATTATTATTTCACTTATAAAAGTTTTGTTAGAAAATCATGTAGGAAATACTTAAAATAACTTTCTTTTGCAACATGTGAAAGACCTTTGGTTAAGTCACCAACTAATTTCCCATGGACTACAAGACCTTATTAATAATATCAAGCATCAATTACTTCAAAATTTGAACAACTCTGAGTACTTCTTTTTAGATTTGCATTAGTTATATAAAGACACTGCCTGATTAGTACTTTGGGTATACTTTAACTAAAAAGACTGAAATCTATAAAGATAATTTTTAAACTTTCAACTCTCCAAAAATGCATTTGTGGTTTTATACCTTTCAAGGAAGAATTTCAGGTAGAGAAAAAAAATTACTTCTATGCCAACAAACTGTCTTATTGCTTTGTTTCACTGCATGATGCATGTTAAAAATATTCTTAGTTTTCTGGAAAAGATTGTAAGAGAAATGTCATGGATACAGTTGTTAAACTGTAAACTACATAGAAGAAAATGCTAAGAATGCTATAAATGCCATGGAACTACTGAAAAATATTAAAATCTTGTGTTCTTTAACAATGTTCAGTGAGTCCTGAAATAATTTTGCAGATCTACTGAACTTAACTAAAATTCATGTCTTTCTTGAAACAAAATGAATATTTTCTCAATATTCACTAGTAGTGGCAAAAAATTGTCAGTGTGAGATATTAGACTACATATAAATGACCTAAATTTGAATCTCTGAGAAAGGAAAATTTGTTTTATGATCTAAACAGGTAAAATGATTTAGGTTGAAATTGAAGCTTTTCAACATATAAACAAACAATAACTCTACACATTTTTCTAATAAGAATCAATTTACAGAACATTTTAATTATCATTGCTATGTAAAATGGCTGAAAACTATAAGAAAAATTGTGTTGATAGTGATAATTTTTCAGATGCTTTTTAATTTGGGCATTAATCTTTTAAAATCAATGTTAATGTCAGAGTTGACACAAGAGTGTACATTTCTTTATCTTGGACAGATTGAGTTTGAAACTAATCTGCTGTTTATTAAAAAGTAAATGATTTATTTATTTTTTAGGATAGTTGTAAATTTATAAATTTATGTTTTGCCTAAATATCTTTTAGTTCATTAGAAGCCCACTTACATGAAGAGATGTTACTATAGCACTTACACTGCCAGGAGTACAAGTTGGAAGTCAAGGAAATTTTTATAAAAGCGTAGGCACATATCCCTTCTACTTCTCCTTAGGAAGCAAAAATCAGTTTCCTGCTCTTACAACTCATATAATAATAACAATATGTTAATATCAGAGTGGGTAACATGTCTCAAAAGAATCAGAAATGGATCCAAGAATACAGGGAAAATCTCTCTACAGAAAATAGTTAAATTTTTGTAGAGAAGTTTTTAAGATAAAACTTAAATAAAAAAAAGGTTTAAAGTTATATAAGTTCAAGAGCTACATTCTACATGAAAATGAAAAATAACAACAGAAGAATAAGAGTGCTCTGTTACTTTTTAAAAACTTTTATTTTAGGTCCAGGTGTACATGTGCAAGTTTTTTACATAAGTAAATTGTGGGTCACAAGGGTTTGGTGTATAGATTATTTCATCACCCAGGTAACAAGGACAGTACCCCAGAGGTAGTTTTTCTATCCTCTCCCTCCTCTTACTTTCTACCCTCAAGTAGGCCCCAGGGTCTGTTACTTTCTTTGTGTCCATGTATACTCAATGTTTAGCTCCCACTTATAAGTGAGAATATGCAGTATTTAGTTTTCTGTTCCTGCATTGAGTTGTTTAGGATAATGGACTCCAGCTCCATCCATGTCCCTGCAAAGAACATGATCTTGTTCTTTTTTATGGCTGTGTAGTAATCAATGGAGTATACATACCACATTTTTTAATCCATTCTACCTTTGGATTTAGGTTGATCCAATATCTTTGCCATTGTGAATAGTGCTGCGATGAACATATGTCTTTATGACAGAATAATTTATATTTGAGTATACACTCAGTAATGGGATTGCTGGGTCAAATATTCCTTCTGTTTTAAGTTGAGAAATCACCACACTGCTTTTCAAAATGGCTAAACTAATTTACATTCCCACTGGCAGTGCATAAGCTTTCTCTCTTCTCCACAACCTCACCAGAATCTGTTACTTTTTTACTTCTTAATAATAAGCATTCTGACTGGTGTGAAATGGTGTCTCATTTTGGTTTTGATTTGCATTTCTCTAATGATTAGTGATGTTGAGCTTTTTTTTTTTTTTTCATATGTTTGTTGGCTGCATGTACATCTTCTTTTGAAAAAAGTCTGTTAAGTGTCCTTTGCCCACTTTTTAAAGGAGTTGTTAGTTTTCTGTTCGTCAATTTGTTCCTGATAGATTCTGGATATTAGGGCTTTGTCAGATGCATAGTTTGCAAACATTTTCTCTTTTCCAGTAGGTTGTCTGTTTACTCTCTTGATAATTTCTTTTGTTGTGCAGAAGCTCTTTATTTTAGTTAGGTCTCATTTGTCAGTTATGTTTATGTTGCAATTGCTTTAGACATCTTCATCATTAAAATTTTTCCAGATCCTATGTCCAGAAGGTATTTCTTAGGTAATTGTACAGTTTAAAGAAATAGTTTTAGCTTTTACATTTATGTCCATCTTAATCCATCATAAGTTGATTTTTGTATGTACTGTAAGAAAGAGGTCCAGCTTCAGTCTTCTGCACATGGCTAGTCAATTATCCCAATACCATTTATTGAATAGGGAGTACTTTCCTTATTGCTTATTTTTGTTGACTTTGTCAGAGATCAGATGGTTGTGGTGTATGGCTTTATTTCCGAGCTCTCTATTCTGTTCCACTGGTCTATGTGTCTGTTTTTGTACCAGTACCGGGCTGTTTTGGTTACTGTAGTCTTGTAGTATAGTTTGAAATTGGGTAACGTGATGCCTCCAAAGTTGTTCTTTTGACTTAGGATTGTCTAGCTTATTTAAGCTCTTTTTAGATTCCATATGAATTTTTAACTAGATTTTTCTAATTCTGTGAATAATGTCATTTGTAGTTTGATGGAAATAACATTGAATTTATAAATTGCTTTGGATACTATGACCATGTGAATACAAATATTAAAGTAAAATTTTAAGGGAGCATAATTCAGTTCTTGGAATACTTTTAGAAGTGCTTTGAACAACTTGAGTTTGTGGATATAATTTTGCAACTAAAATTTTAAGAAATCTAAATACAGATGAAATATTTCTAGTAAACAAAATTAGCATCTGATTTAAGATGCGCTGTAATTGTAAATTATAAGTAAGATTTCAAAGATCTAATATAAAAATATAAAATATGTTAATACCTTTATATTGAGTGTATGTTGAAATAATGTATTGGAGAATTATTTTATATAAAATGTTATTAAAATTAATTTTACTTTTTTATTTTTGTTTTCTCAGTGTGGCTATTAGAAAATGTTTTATTACACATGAGACTGACATTAAATTTCTATTGGATAGCACTACTTTGAGAGCTAATTTTTTTTGTCCATTTATTAATTGATTTGGCATCCATATAGTTTATTTCATGCATTCTTAAAGTTATATTTCTGAAAAATCTACAATACATTTATTATTTCTATGTCATTAATGAAACCTCAATCTGTTAAAGTATTTTGCTTCAATGACTTATGATCCTAGTTGTATCATTTCATCATAATCAGCTAAATTATCCAAACATTTTGTCTACTGCATGCCCAGACTATGGTTTTATTCATATTTTGTCTGAATAATCCCTGTGTTCTACATAACCAGTCAGAAACACCAATTGGAATCCCATAAATGAGAAGTATACCATGAATAAAAAGTTAAAAAAAGATTCTATTTCCTTATGTCAAAGTCTTTCTGAAAATGTCAGAGACAGTCGAATATGCTTTTTTCTAAAGGAAGTCACATTAAAATAATCATATAAGAGAGTCATCATGGCTTTATCCAAGGTGGTGCATTTCAGTCATAAAGTAATTATTTGTACTTCTATATCATGCCAAAGAAAAACAAAAAAGGAAGAAAAAAAAGAAAGGGAAAGTCTAAGATCTATGAATATATATATATGTGTATATATATAAAAATATATAAATATAATATATAAATATATATATATTTGTGGAATAAATTAGGATTCCAGACAAATATTTGAAATGTAATTCTCCTGAAAATGTCTTAAAACTTTACTGCTTTGTGGATTGAGTTTAATACATACTACTAGCAATTTTTTTCAGAAGTTAAAATACTCTAAAATCCAATATTAAGTCAGTGATAGCCAAAAACTTATACAAACCAAAGATTAAGGGGTAGGTGTGGTGGCTCATGCCTGTTACCAGAGCACTTTAGGAGGCCAAGATGGGCAGACCACTAGAGCTCAGGAGTTCAAGACCAACCTGGGCAACATGGTGAAACTCCATCTCTATGAAAGAATACACAAGTTGGCCGGACGTGGTGGTGCATCTCTGTAGTCCCAGCAACTCTGGAGGCTGAGGTGGGAGTATCGTTTGGGCTGAGGAAGTTGAGGATTCAGTGAGCAGTGTTTGCTCCACTGCACTCCAGCCTCAGTGACAGACCTTGTCTCAAAAAGACAAAAAAAAATTATCTTTTACATCCATGTTTATAGCTGTTAGGTAATTTTTTTGTTTGGCGTGTAGTAAACTGTGCCTTAGAGACATTATGTTTTATCTCCTCATTTGCCTGTAAATAAAATTCATCCTAATAAAAGCAATAATAAATAATTATGATGATGATAGTATATCATTTACATTGATCATTTCCCATTTCCCATGAACTCTGTGTTTAACATGTATTAATTTGTTCTATAACATATTTAATATCATAACAACCACAGGAGCTAGCATAGTTATTTCCCCAGTTTCTAAATGAAAAAAAAAATACTCTTATTATATAACAGAGAAGTTAAATTGTGAAAAGTGATATTTATATCAATAATGTTCACATTTCATACCATTTCTGTAAGTGTATAGCCATAAAAATAAGAAAAAATTCCCTGCTTTATTCCACTAATATTTTGGATTGTTTTCTTCTATTTTGTCAAATAAAAGCATTCACAAAACCTTCTCAATTCTTGAAATTTTCTATCCTTAGGCTTTTTCTCATATTAAACTTTTGTCTTATTCATTCTTTTATTAATATGAATGTATTGATATCATTCATATCATTTATCGATGTGAATTTACTGGTTTATGAAATGATTTACTGATATTTACTGCCTTACTTAGGCATATTTACTAAATGCCTTCTATGTGACAGGCATTGTTCTAGGCCTTAGAGACTGCACTAAACAAAATTAAAAATACATATGCTTTCTAGTGGAGTTTACATCTTAAGGAGGTTTGAGGCAGACAGAAAATGACTATGTAAAATATAAATCTAATCTGAGTGTGAAATGTTTAATGGAGAAAGATATAACCAGAGGAGGGTGAAGCAGAATTTCATATTGAGGTCTATGAATGTTCTTAATAATATTGTCTGATGAGTGACAGAGCAAAGACCTCAAATGTGACAATTAGGGAAGATCTAATATTGGTGAGAGAGCAAGTCAAAGTCAAGTGAATTCTTGACAAAAGGGCTTTCCAATCAAAATAAATAATCAAATATAGAAACCCTTAAGTGGGAGGGCAGTGCACGTGGCAAATTTAAAGAACAGCAGGGAGGCAAAGAAGATTTGCCAAAGGATTAAAAGTCAGGTGAAAGAGAAAGGTAGCAGCCATGGATAATTCAACTTTATTTTATTCATTTGATTTTTTTTTTTTTTTTGCATAACTAACTGGAGAACAGAATTACCATTTACTGAAATGTGAAAGATTTCAAGTAGAGCTGGTTTTAGATGGCAATTCAAGAGTTCATATGGATATATTAAATGGGAGATTTCTAATAGACACCAAGAAGATATGCTAAGAAGGCCTGATGATTCTGGAGTCCAGAGAAGTCTGGACAAAAGCATAGGCATCTTCATTGTATAAATACTATTTACATCTCTGAGACTGGATAAAATCACCAGGAACTGTGTATTTCTAAAGGAAATAAGAGGTCTTAAGACTGAGCATACAACATCTCAAATATTTAGAGTTTAAAGAGAACTAGTCAAAGGAACCCAAAAAAAGGCCAGTTATGTACTAGAAGAAGTAGAAGAGTATGGTTCCCAGAAATCAAATGAAGGGAACAGTGTGAGCCACTGAACCAAATTACTCCCTATGGGTCAAGAGGAAGAGCACTGGTGATCACCACCTGTAGCTTTGTGGGGGCCGGGGGCCATTGAGAAGGTCAGTGTTAATGAACTTTGGGGTAAAAAAACATACATGACGTTGGTTTAAGTGTGAATGAGAGGGGAAGAAATGAAGACAACAAATAAATAGATAACATTTTAGATTGCTTTTCTCTTCACCTATGAGAGAAAAATAGTGGCTAAAAGCACAGATTCTTGGAAACTAACTGGTCTCAAATCCTTGCTCTGGCACTCAGTAAAGCTTAGTCTTGGGTGAGTTATTTACCATGATGACACCTAATTTTCTCTACTGTAAAATGAGAAACATCATACGATGCACTTTATATGGGTGTTGTTCTAAGTGTTACATTGACAATTCAATAAAAGATAAATAGAAAAGTGCCTGATAAAGAGTAATCATTTAGATGTTAAGGGGCATCATCAAGTAAATTTAACTCATCCTTCAAAGCCTGGTATGAGTTTTACTTCCTGTATAAAATGATCCCAAGTTTTCTTATCCACAGGAATTAATCTATAGTGAGGAATTAATCTATAGTGAGTGCCTTGAACCTTCTATAGTTACACCTATAGTTAAACAAGTATTGCTGTGTTTACCCTGTTTTCCCTTCTTGATTTTAAGTTCCTCTAAAGCAGGTTTATATCTTATATTTTAGAGGGTGGCAAGATCAGATCTATGATCTACAATTAAGACCTATTTTCTTGTTTGAGCCTGTTTTCTTTTTGTATAACATGGGGACAATAACGTATCAATTTTTGTGAGGAATTCAATATGAACATCAATGAAAAATCTGAAAGAGTACATATAGTATATGCTCAATAAGTGTTTATTGATGCCCACAAATCTTCATGTGGGCATTCTTAAGTATACTTTTATATGGATGTGATGCACTTCCATAGATTTTCCTGAAAGACCCACATGTATAATATGTTCCTTAATATGCACATCAAGAATCTACCAAAATACTGTATTCATGAATCTTTAACTCATACTTGACTGCATTCTTGCTGTCCTTGTTTTATCCTTGTTTCAGAAAGTTGTTTGATTTTTTTCTTTAACTGCCAGTTGCCCAGATAGAATGGGATAGTCTTCACTCACTTATTGGAGTATATAAAAAGAATTCTGCAGAAATCTTGGCCTCAAATGTAAGGAATTGCCAAACTAATCAAAGTTTGGCAGTTATGGCAGAGCTGCAGAGAAGGCAATAAACTACTTTTGTGGGTAATTAAGTGGTAAAAAAAGAGAGAGAGAAAAGTTGAGACATTTGATTAGGACAAAAGTAATTTACATTGAGAAATTTCAATGCCACATACAATTTTCTGATTGTAGTAGAAGAAACTTAAAAGTAAAGAAGGCACCATTTTTAAAAAGAAAAATAAAAGGAAGGAATTACTTCCTACTTACAAACTGAAAATTACTATGGCAATTTGTAGATACCATTAGGAGGTAGTAATGTGATTCAACACTATTATCCATTTTAGGAAGACTTGGTAGTATTTGCATAAAGTGCATTCATGTTGTCAAAATGTATTTGCTAGCACAATATTTTTTTCAGTCTACCTTTAACACTACTGTGAATACAGAATAAATATAACTGGGACTCTTTATAACTCTGATGTGGACATTAAAGATGTCTGCCTTGTAAGATGAGTAAAGTAATAAATGGTATGTTTTGCATATAATGTTTCTTTGTGTGTGTTGGGGTTTGAATAAGGGCACAATGGCTAGAATGAAAAGAATTCTAGTATACTTAAATATTAAGTATGGTTTGATGGATCAATGAATTTGTGCATGCTACACATGTATATTTAATGACTACTACATCAAGCACTATTCTACAGCTAGGAATTCAGAGGAATAAAACAGATCAGAACTCTTCCCTTCTCTAAGAGAGATACATAATAAATAAGAAAACAAATAGACACATGTTATAATTTCAAATTTCAATATGTGTATCTATTAGTCCATTCTTACATTGCTATTAAGAACTACCTGAAGGGCCCGGCCTGGTGGCTTATGCCTGTAATCATAGCACTTTCGGAGGCTGAAGCAGGTGGATCACCTGAGGTCACAGCGAAACCCCATCTCTACTAAAAATACAAAAATTAGGCATGATGGCAGACACCTATAATCCCAGCTACTCAGGAGGCTGAGATAGGAGAATTGCTTGCATCTGGGAGGCAGAGGTTGCAGTGAGCAGAGATCGCACCACTGCACTACAGGTTGGCTTCAGAGCAAGACTCCATCTAAAAAAAAAAAAAAAAAAAGGTTTAACTGACTCACAGTTCCACAGGATGTACAGAAACATCGCTAGGGAGGTCTCAGGAAACCTACCATTTATGGAGGAAGGGAAAAGGGAATCCTGCCCGTCCTACATGGCTAGAGCAGGAGGAAGAGAATGAAGTAGGAAGTGCTACACGTTTTTAAAGAACCAGATTTCCTGAGAGAACCCACTCATGAGACAGCACTAGGGGAATGGTGCTGAACCATTAGAAACCACTCCCATGATCTAATCACCTCCGACCCAAACCCACCTCCAACACTTGGGATCAAGATTCAACATGAGATTTTGGTGGGGACACAGAGCCAAACCATATCAGTATATAAAACACATAAGACATGGTAAAGCATTAGAGAATACTTTGAGGGAGTGATGGAGTAGGATTTTAAGGAAGATGGAGTAGATATTTGGGGAGGGCAAGCAGCGAGGACATGAGCCTTGAAAATAGATAGGAAGAGAAGTCCTAATTTGAAAATGAGCATGGCTTGTTTGAAGACCAGGATGGTTGAAGCAGAGTAAACACAGAAGATAGCTGGGGGGGAGATCTAAGAGGTAAGCAGGGCCAGTCCAGTGAGAAGAGTTTAATACAATCCTAAGAGTGATGAGAAAATATGATATATCCAGGGTCATATTTTTGAAAAAGAAATTCTATTACAAAAGAGATGTACTATTTTTTTTTTTTTTTTTTTTTTTTTTTTTTTTTTTTTTTTTTGAGACGGAGTCTCGCTCTGCCGCCCAGGCTGGAGTGCAGTGGCCGGATCTCAGCTCACTGCAAGCTCCGCCTCCCGGGTTCCCGCCATTCTCCTGCCTCAGCCTCCCCAGTAGCTGGGACTACAGGCGCCCGCCACCTCGCCCGGCTAGTTTTTTGTATTTTTAGTAGAGACGGGGTTTCACCATGTTAGCCAGGATGGTCTCGATCTCCCGACCTCGTGATCCGCCCGTCTCGGCCTCCCAAAGTGCTGGGATTACAGGCTTGAGCCACCGCGCCCGGCCGAGATGTACTATTTTTAAGCTATTGCAAAGTGCATCATTCCAGAGACATTCCTGTGTATCATCCCCTAGGACTGATCCTCAAACCACCCAGTTAGGTAATTATTACCTCTCTTTTATAGTTGAAGAAACTAAGGTTCTCAAGGGTTAATCAACTTTTGAAAGTCAGTGGTGGAGCTGCCACAGCAAGCTGACTTTGTGTGACTCCAATCTCTATTTTATCCTCTTTTATCTATAGCATACTGCCATCCAAAGTTCCATTATGTTCTCTGCATCTACCAGCATTTATAAAGATACAAAAGCAAATCAAAATAAAGAAGCACTTTTGTAAGGGAGCTAAATTAGGATGCATATTATGATGCTAGGTTTTCCATATTCATTATTAATTTAATTATCATTACAATTTTGTAAGATGAAGACATTATTATTTCTGTCTCATGGATATGGGAAAGCAAGGATCGTGGAATATATCTGATCTAACCAAGGTCACATAACCATTATGGTAGACTCAGAGGAGGATTATCGTTCTGTCTGATTTCCAGGCCAACGGTCTTCAAAAAGAGTAGCCTATACAGAAATGATGATATTCTACTTATTCATTATATCTCTGTTTGCATTTGTGCTGTAATTACCTTGCTAAGGTAGAAAGTTGTAATGTCTGTGTTAAACTCTAAGCTTCACTGCCACAAAAGCACCCTGTAGTCTCTCAGTTACCTAAACCTTCAGAATTCCCTCAATGGCCACAAAGACACTTAGAACTTCTTATCAATGAAATTATAATGAATTGAAGGCAGACAATGAAAATGGGCAGGACACGTAGAAGCTCTTTTGAGAAACTTCGCATTGTAAATACTTGTCCAACTTACTAGTTTGAACCTCTAGAAATTGGAAATTAGACAGTGCTCTTTTGATTGATAACCAGGAGAAAATGGTCTGATTCTGTCCTGGCTAAAACAGCAAATGAATTATTTGTACGAGATCATCTCTGGTTCTGTGTGAAATGTCTCATCACATCTAAACAAGCTTAAATTAGGAGTGATTTCTAATATTCCATATATTTTAGTAAGGAGTTCCCATTTTACATGTAAGTGTGGGTGGGATTTTATTGCCACTATCAACAAGATCGAGATTACTTTCCTGCTTTAGATTTTGTTCTTGTTTACCATATGCTTTATTCTGTCTGATATTTATCACTGGTATTGCCAAGAAAGAACAAAGAAACACTATTATCTAGCATCTTCACACTAAAAGCCCTATTTTTCTCTTTTATTTGAAATTCTGCTGAAGCATTCTTCAGTTCTCATGTTTTCCTTCCAAAAATGTTACAGCTAAAGTGAAACATGAGACTTCATTGCAGCAATCATTAAAGCAGTTTCTACAGCGAATCAAAGAGTCACAAAGACATAAATCCTGTTTTTTGGAACCAGGAAAAAGGTTAAGGTCACTGAGAAGACTGAATATTCTGCCTAAGCCATTTGGTATTAGACTCAACAGACTGAAGCTAGGAATCCAAGAGATTTTTTTTCAGGGTGCAATTGCAAGTGTTAATTTTGGAGCTACCAATCCCCCAAGAACAAGCGCTAAGAAAAAAAATAAACAAAAAAGAACATTTTGGAAGACACTGATGCATACAATGTATGTAAGGGACATTCACCTATCAAGTCAAGCTAATTAACCTAAAAGAACTTAAGTCACAGTCGTAGACAAGCACTTTAGTAAGGGGTCAAAAGTAAGTGATGAGCATGCACAGATAAAATTCCAAAACTAAAAAAAAATTCAAACAAGGGTTGAATTTTTGGTGGCATATATCAATGATTTGTAATACTTCAGAATATTCTTAAAAAGTAGAAGGAGACCCTCAAAATCCCTCTAATTTTTAAACTAAGGAAAAATATGTCACTCTTTGTATTGTTAGATTTCTTACTTGTTCAAGATTAGGTATCTAGTTAAAGATAAATGAAGACGGTGTAAAAGAACAATTGAATAATTTAATTTGGTAATATGGACACAAGTATCAAGAAGGGTTGTTCAATGTTTAAAAGAAGTAGGAAGAAAAGAAAACAAGAAGTATACAAAAAGGCCACAAGATCCTATGTTTAAACAATTTCACTTTTAAGTAAATATATATGGAAGAGAAATTAATAAATATATCCTACAAAAATACATGCAAGAATGTTTATTCATTATATCCTCAGACAAGGAACACCCCGATTGTCCATCAACAGGAGGCTGGAAAAAAACTGTGGCATTTGTATACATTGGGATACTGGGATACTACGCAAGAATGAAAAGGAAAAAACGACTGACACACAAAGCGTCTTGGACACAATTTTGATATTCTGAGGCATGAGTAAAGTGAGATATAAAAACTACATATTATGTCTGTATTACTATGTAGTCTTTACTAATACACACATAATTATACTAATATAATATTAATATTCATATAATTATATTTATATGAAGTAGAAAGAGTCCAAATTGATTAATGGTGGAAGAAATCTGAATAGTCAGGTCACCTATGGAGTGTGGCCGGGTATTTACTGGGAAAGAGAAACACCAAGAAATATTTTTGGGTGCTTAAAATGTTTATCTTAATCTGGAAGACAATTACATGAATGTAGACAAATGTTAAAAACACAAATTTGAGTACATTTTTTGCACCTTTTGCATGTATTTATACTCAATTTTTTTTAAGTAGAAGAAATATCAAGGGTTTTAAAAAACAAAAAACAAAAAAGAATGCCATAGAGGTCTGTAATTCCCAAGACAGTGTGCCAACAAACAAACCAAAGGAAAGTGCGTGAAGCAGAAGGGCATAGCTTTTAGCCTCCTCTTCCTCCCCTTCCAGTGATTCTCAGTATCACTATCCCTTGAAGGATGATTAAAGCATTTGATTATCCTGCAGGCAACATATTTCCTGCTCTAACCCTGCCTGAAACAGATTGGATCCTTTTTCACAGACAACAGACCTAGAAAGACATTATTATATTGTGTCCAGCGGATATGCTTGTACTATGACTCAATGTGCCATAGAACATCTTTGAATCCATTCACTCACTATTGTTTAGCATTCTCTGTAAGTTGTGAGATAAAGGTACACTTAGGGAGACGGCATTAGAGGGTGAAGCAGAGGTTTAAGCATGTAGGGCCTTATGTAAGCTGAAAGCGGTAGGGTGCTGTTGAAGAGTGTTCAGCAAGTGAGTGAGCTGATAGATTTGCAGTTTAGGAAGACTAAACTGGCAACGGTGTGGAGAATATCTTAAATGTGGCAGGTGGAGCACTTAGGATAAAATCACAGAAATCCAAAGACTTAGTGACAAGGGCCTGGATTATGTAACTGGCAGAGGAAATTGAAAAGAGGAAATAGTTATGAATGCCACAAAGGAGAAAAAAGATATATCAGGATCTAGTAGTTTATCATACAGAGATGTGTGAAATACAAAATGAATTAGGCAGTCTCTGGACTCTGGTTCTTACATGTTTTACCTGGGTTACAAATTGTACATGGACTACCACTTTAAATCTGCAAGGAATCCTATGAAGAAAGTCGTATTAGCATTGACAGATTGTCAATGAGCATACTGAAGCACAAAATGCTGAAGAAACTTACCCAAAGTTTCCCAGCCAGAAGTCATAGAACGAGATTTTTACCTAGACTAGGCACTCCTGTTGCATACTCATAATCAGTAAAATAAAAAATAGTTGTCCGGGCAGAGGGAGAAATTAAATTAGATTAGGGAAAGGACAAGATAGCCAAAGTAATTGCCTGTGAGAGACAATCAAAGAACAGGATATCAAAGAAAAGACATCAGAGAACTAAAGGGCAATTTGTTGTTCCAAGAAAACATGGCGGAAATATGAAGAATTATGAATAATAGAGTCAGTGGTGAAGGCAGGGACTAGATGATGGAAAGCCTTAAGGGCCATACTAAAAATGGTGGGTCAAGTTCGGTGGTTCCCACCTGTAATCCTAGCACTTTGGGAGGCTCAGGCAGATAGATCACTTGAGTCCCAAAGTTCAAGACCAGCCTAGGCAGCATGGCGAAACTCAATCTCTATAAGAAATTTAAAAATTAGCTGAGGCCGGGCGCGGTGGCTCAAGCCTGTAATCCCAGCACTTTGGGAGGCTGAGATGGGCGGATCAAGAGGTCAGGAGATCGAGACCATCCTGGCTAACACGGTGAAACCCCGTCTCTACTAAGAAATACAAAAAATAGCCGGGCGAGGTGGCAGCGCCTGTAGTCCCAGCTACTCGGGAGGCTGAGGCCGGAGAATGGCGTGAACCCGGGAGGCGGAGCTTGCAGTGAGCTGAGATCCGGCCACTGCACTCCAGCCTGGGCTACAGAGCGAGAGTCCGTCTCAAAAAAAAAATAAATAAATAAAAAATAAAAATTAGCTGAGTGTGGAGTGGTGCACACCTGTAGTTCCTGCTACTTGGGAGGTTGAGGCAAGAGGATTGCTTGAACATGGGGAGTTTCAGGCTGCAGTGAGCCACGAATGTGCCACTGCATTCCAGCCCAGGAGACAGAGTGAGGCCTTGTCTCAAATAAAGTATAAAAAAATAAATAAAAAGAAAAATGGTGGACTTGTTCATGAGGACGGAAAATAGTTGAACCACAGCAATTATGACAACTTCAATTTCTAAAAGACTTTAGCTTTTAAGTTTCCAAATACGATATTGGGTGAGTTATGTGGTATCTTTGAATTTCACTAACTCTGTTTTTAAGTGGGAACATTTGGCAAGGATTAAATATAAAGCTCTTTGTAAATTTAAAAATTATCTAAACTTTATTTACATACTTATATTCTGCCTTACTCTAGAAAGAATCTGTGGTCTGAGGTTGCTTATAAAATACACGTAATACCGGAAAAAGCTAAGTGAGAAAAGGCAAGGAATTGCTATTATTGCTTATGTTGTTGAGAAAAAGCACAAGCATTGCTTGATACCAGGCACAAGTGGCAGTTCTGTCTTACTGCATATTTTACCTGTTCTTTAATTCCAGCTTGGCATTTGTTTCTGGATATAACATAGGAATGATTCACAGATGTAAGGTTTTTTTTCTTTACACAAGAATCAGGGATTCATGACCAGTTGGAAATGTAATAAAAGCAGATGCAGAAAGCATGAAGACAGGAGGCTTGCAGAACAAAGGATGGGAACTGAGCACATTGAACAACAACAACAACAAAAAAGTGCATTTGACATTGAATTTCCTCCAGGAGGCTAAAAATAACTGAACCGTTGAAATCTCGCAAAGCCGATCTGATCCCACTGGAAAAATATATTGAGCTTGTTTGTTTGTTCTCTCTCTACCTCCTTAACCAGAATGTGCTGAAGTTATGATTTTAAGCAGCCTTATGGTGATGCTTCTGTAGAACAGCCCCAGTGGAGCAGGCATGAAGGAAGGTTAAGGGGGAGAAAGGAAATGCCCATGCATCACTTTCAAAATATTGCCGAGTAACTTGCATCACTTCATAAATATATTTACCAGGTGAGCACTGGAATAATATAAATTTAGAATAGGCAACACATGAAGTTACATTAGCAACTTATTTGTCAAATAAAAAGTATGAGACTTTTTTCCTTGTTGGTTTTTATTTTAATGAATTGAAACTTTGTCTAGTTCTTTCAGTTTGAAATAGGCCCTGCTTATACACAGTAGGTGAGCAAATGTACTGGGCCCCTGTACAGCCAATCTGTCTGTTTTCTGATCAATACTGACTGCTGTAGCTGAATTGATTATGCAGCAATTCTTTAGGCAACCACAGTTAACAGACTACAAGGTATATATATATTTCAAATATATGCATAACTGTCACTTAAACTGCTAAACTGATCAATAGACCATGCCTACATCTTTGATTAGTACATCACTTAAAACCCTTGTTTTGTGATTTTCTTCCTCCCTGCCTCCCTCCCAATCTCCTCCCTCCCTCTGTATCCCTCTTTCTTCCTTTTATCTTCCTTTCTTTCTTTCTTCCTTCTTCATGGAAGAAAAGATGTAGTCTGTGCCGTTTATTTGAAAATATCCAAGTAATTGCTGGTATGTTTTGGTTTGTTTAATTTCATCATGATAGTTTGCCCATCACAGGTTTAGGCAATCTTACAGTATTCCTTATATATAGATCAATAATGTTTATTGATTTCTTAAGGAGAATCCTGGTGGCAAAAACTTTTAAGAAAATTAAATGCTTCCAATGCAATCCCTCCCCCCTATACCTGATGTAAATGACGAGTTGATGGGTGCTGATGAGTTGATGGGTGCAGCACACCAACATGGCACAAGTATACATATGTAACAAACCTGCACATTATGCACATGTACCCTAGAACTTAAAGTATAATAATAATAATAATAAATTAAAAAAAAAGAAAATTAAATGCTTATAGTAATATATATATATACACACACATATATAGATTGCATATTTCAATGACTATAAGGAAGAATTCTCTCCCCTTCATATATGTGAGACAAAAAAAGATTACTGATTAATTTTGAACATCTCTTCATATTCACTTTGATCTGGGATTCAGCTGCCGTTTTGTCAGCACAGGGCTATAGGGGAGGAACTCTCTCTCCACTGTCTGAAGATGGAATATTGGATGAATCCTACATCTTATTTCTCCAGCTGGAGTCCTAGATATTGGCAGGAGGGGACATGAGATAAATTTTGTTTGCTTCAGCTAAACTTACAGTTCATTAGCGCCTTAGTACTAGTAATCTCACTTCATTAAATGTGTTTATTTGGGAGTGTCAGCTTTCCTTTTGAAATGTCCTTAAATAATAACTGTGGCCCCTTTAAGGCTGATGCTTCACACAAGTGAAGAATGGAGTTTTGCTGCAACAGGCAATGAGACCATTAGTGCTTTAATCTAAAATGAGCAGCCCAGGGTCATTTGGATAGTTCAAACTGAGAGATTAAAGCTCTTATCTCATGCTGTGAAATGTAACGTACAACTTGCAGCCTAGTCTTTGGGAGCGCATTTCAGAAGAATTTTTATGAGTTTCCAAATCTAGAAAAAGGCCCTATCTTGTTTTTTTTTTTTTTTTAATAAATGCAGTAATAAGCCAGTGATGTCACTGATGATAGTAAGGTGAGAATAAACACATTAAAATAAAAGCAATGATTGGAGATCTCTTCCCGGCATTGGCAAATAATTATATTAAAAAATAGACATCACACACACGCAAACAAGCACTTACCTTGCAACAGCTCAGAATATGTAAAATGATCAAATTCTAACACTAAAGTATTAGTGTACAGTTCATTGTAATATAAGTACTGTGCCCACTAAATAACTGTCTGTATGACAGTTATTATGATTATTAATTCTTTAGCTACATTCTCAGTCAAATAAAATGTCGCATAACCAACTCAAAAATGCTGTGCTTACCTTAGAAACTCGAAATGAAGTTTCAACTCTTCAGATTTGTGTCAGGGTCTGAAAGTAAACATTGCACAAGAAGATCTTTTTTGCTCATTTGGTGAGTAATATATCTAGTGGGTTCCTACTCTTGATTTCACTGACCTCCAGGGAAATCAATTTAACTGGTATTTTTCAAATAAACGTATCCCAGGAAGCAACTCTCTCCGTTTCCTGTTGAGGTAGTTTATGCCGGCAAAATACATGAAGATATTTTAATAGAAACAAGAAACAACTGAACTATTTATATATTATGATACATTATTTTAAGAGAGTATATTCACTGGTATTCTGATTTTATATTCTCACATTTACATGAACATAATCACTGACATTTCTGGCTATCTCTTCATAATTATTTCATGAAAAATTTTTCTTTTAATTCAGTATTTAAGTCACATATTTGAGAACGTGGAAGTCTCATTTTTAATGCATATTACACAGAACATTTTCAGTAAGTGTCTCTATGATTATTGCAGGTGTCCCCTCTTCTTTTGTCCTTTTTCAATATCATCAACAAGGTATGATAGGAGAGTGACAGAAGATCTTCTTAGGACCACAGAGAAAAATTCAAGATTTTCAACAAACTAAACCTATAATGACCAACAAATTGTTAGGACACAATAGTGGTAAACTGCAGTTTTTGAGCATTAAACTGGCACATTCAAAATAAGGCAACTAACGTTTTGATGAATGGCTTTTAGTTAGAAATATACTGGTCATTCGTTCACTTAGCAGATACTCAGTGAGAATCTACTATGTGTGAGACACTTTTTAAGATCTGGGAATTAAAGAAAGTGTTAAAGAAGACAAAGTATCTGATATCATCATAAAAAAATATTGGGAATTTCTGTGGATGATGTGTAATGACTAATAACAGAACAATACTCTTGTTAAGCACAACCACACACACACACCAAAAATAAACTACAGAGAATAATAATTTTAAAAAATCTGTTTGAGGACAGCAGAAAGGTAGATATACAATGAGAACTAGATGGGCTAGCATTCTGGATAGAGTAGAACCTAAAACAGGCTCCAATCATATGAAGACAGTTTCACCCTGATGGAATTTTCTGAATATGGATATGGGCACAAAGCAGAGAATTTACCCACTGAGGGCTGTTGCTAGTGTTCAAACTTTGGGCAGAGGCTTTGAAGGGTGGGCTCAAGAATATAAATGGTCGCCATATTGCTGCATTGGCCATGTTCTGGGACAATATAGATTGGAAGGGTAAAATCCTAAGAAAAATGATAGTGAAAAAAAAAGTGAAGCTGTCAAGTCTCCAGAGACAAACAGAGTTCCATATACGTCAGGAGCTGGAGGCCCTAAAGAAAACCAGGCTCTGTTGAAAACCCAGACAGGCAGGTAATAACAAAGGAAAAACTGATCCTTACCAAGAAAACAACCTAGCCACTACTAAACATGGATTAATGCAAGCGGTTCACTATCTACAAATTTAATAAATCAGAAGGCAAATACCTCTCTGGAAGATGATTGTCTTGGCATAAAATTATTTAAGCAGAATTTCAGATATAATAAAAAATTACCTCACATGTTATAACACAGGCAGCATGCCTAAAATCTCAGAGAGGTAACAGACAAGACATGTGAATTCATAAATGTTTCAGAAATTGGATTTAATTATAAAGGACAATATAATTACAACAAAATTTTCAAGAATACAGAATAAACATGAAGACACAGATGAAATATGGATAATTTAACCAGATAATTGTTATCTTCAAAATAATCAAACGGGAATTTTAGAATGCAAGTATATTTCAATATTTTAAAATCAACGTAAATCAGCACATCAATAGACGGGAACAAAGATTATCCCAAAAGATAAAGAATAAATGTATCACATTATTCAATATATATTCATGATACAAATGTTCAGCAAACTGAGAATAAACCTGTTCAAGGAAGTCTACAAAAACCTGTGGCTAACATAATGTACAATGGTAAGAAGACAATGATACCCTCTCCCAACCTTTCTATCAAACATCATACTGGAAGTCTTATGCAGTGCAATAAGCCATTGAAAATAAATAAAATGTAGACAAATTGGAGGGAAAGAAAAAAACACTTTCTTCATTCTTATGATGCCATCCCTATGTAGAAATTGCAAAAAAGTATATACAAAAAAGCATACTAGAACTAAAAAGTGATTTTCCAGGTCACAAGATACAAGCTAATTATTCAAAAATTAATTGTATATCTCTATATTAGCAATGAATGGTTGAAAGTCGACTTCTTTTCAAAAAGTAGCACTTATAATATCTCTACAAAAACATGAAATAGTTACATGAAATCAGACAAAATGTATGCAGGATTTTGATGACAAAAACTATTAACCATTGATAAAATTAATCAAAATAAATACTAAGTAAATGCAGAGATATACTGTGTTCCTGAATTAGATGACTACATATTGTTAGCACGCAAATTCTTCCCAAACTAACCTATAGATTTAATGCAGTCCCAATCAAACCTCAGCCAAAATGGTCATATTAGTGTACTAGCTAATTTTAAGTTTTATATGGAAAGGCAATAACCTGAAATAGTAAAAATGATCATGAAAAAGACCAGAACTCATTAGATCTAATTTTAAGACTTAGTATACTAGAACAGTGAATAAGACAGCATGACATAGTCCTATACACAAAATTAACCCAAAATGGATGATGAATCCAAATATGATAACAAAAACACAAACATTTTAAAAGATAACCTAGTAAGAAATCCTTACAATATGAGATAAAGTGTGTATTTTTTAGATAGAATACTAAAATTATGATTCACATACACCAAAAATTTGAAACCTCTGCTCTTTGAAAGATATCATTTAAAAATGGAAAAGAAGAAAATTAAGATAACCCACAAACTGTAAGAAAATATTTTCAAATCATATATCTGTTTAAAAATTGTGTCCAGAATACATAAAGTAATTCCAAAACTAAAAAATGCAAAAATAACCAACCCATTAAAATAATGGCCATACAATTTGGGAAAATATTTCACCAAAAATATATATAGATGGCAAACGCAATTTTCTCAATATTATTAACCATTTTGGAAATGGAATTCAAACCCATAATGTAATACTAAGAAACATCTATTAGAATGGTTGAAAATGAACAACAAAAGCAACAAATACTGACATGCCAACTCATGCCTGTAATCCAGCTCTTTGGGAGGCTGAGGCAGGTGGATAATGAGGTCAGGAGTTCGACACCAGCCTTGCCAAGTTGGTGAAACCCTGTCTCTACTAAAAATACAAAAATTAGCTAGGCGTGGTGGCACGCACCATAATCCTAGCTACTCGGGAGGCTGAGGCAGGAGAATTGCTTGAACCCAGGAGGTGGAGGTTGCAGTGAGGCAAGATAGCACTTCTGTACTCCAGCCTGGGCTATAAGAGTGAAAGTCTGTCTAAAAAAAAAAAAAAAAAAAGATGCAAAATAAATAGAACTCTGATATATTTTTGGTTTAAATGCTGCAAAGTGGCTAAAACTACTTTAAGAAACCATTTGATAATATTTCATAACATTAGACCTATCCCACTCACAGGTATTTATACAAGTAAAATAAAAAATGTATGGTCACATCAAAAGCATGTATGTAAATGCTTATAGAGGCATTATTCATTATTAACAGCAATTAATAACAAGCCATATGTTCTTTAGTATTGCCTGTGACATATTTGTGCAATGAATTACTACTCAACAGCAAGTACTGGTACTGCAACATCATGAATGAACATCATAGGCATCACACTAAGTGAAAGAAAGTAGACTTTGAGTCTACCTACAGACTGCACACTGTATCATATTCTTTACATTGGAAAAGGCAAAATTACTCAGTAAAAATATTGGTGCTGGCCAGAGGATGAGGAGAAAGATTGACTCTGAAGAGGCATGGGAGAATTTTTTAATACTATACAACTATTGTATACCTTGATTGTGGTTGTGTCTACATGAATACATGATTCATCAAAAGTTGCAGAATTGTGAATGAAGATAGATTCTATTGCATATATCTTAATTTATAAAATTAAAACAAACACATCTGCTTATTTTCTATGTTTATAGAAAAATTGATGATCTTAATAGGTGAAATAAAAGCATTTGATGAAGTTCAACATCTATAAATACTTAAAAACATCTCATAGCATACTGTAATTAGAAAGGAACTTCCTTAATCCAATAAAGAGTATCTACATAAAACCTTTAACAAACAACAGACATAATGGTGAACAGGAGTAATCAGTAAAAGAAAGAAAGAAAAAGTTTCACTTCTGGAAACGTAGAAATAACCTTATAACAATTTGCATTTAACATGAAGTGTACATAGAAAATCAAGAAAAACTTTGAGTTTTAATAAGTGATTGAGCAAGGTTTCAAGTTAAATTGTAAATATACAACAATTTTATTGTTATACACCACTCATGAATAGTAATGAAATTTTTGAGAATTATATATGGCTTACAATGTCATTAAAAAGCTTCAAGTATCTAACAATAAATATAATAAAATATTATAAAAGCTCCGTATGAAATAACACAAATCAACATCAGGAAATTTTAAATAGCAAAATAATTGGAGAAATATTGCCTGTTCAGTTAATGGAATATGCAATATTGCTAAGAAGTTAAATATCTGGTCATTCTTCTATAAAATCTCACTCAAAGATCAAAACTTTTGGTTTGTTTTTGTTTTTGCTTTAAATGTGAAAATCAATGAATTGTAAATACATGGAAAGCTGCAAAGACCAGATATCCAAGAAAATCTTGAAGACTAGGAATAAACCTTGGAGACTTACATAGAAGGCATGATATTTATTTAAACTGATGTAAAGCAAAGCCACAGAAATACAGCATAGTCTATTAAGAATAGACTGTATAGGCACCATGCCACACATATATGATTAACTGAGATGCAGTGAAGAATGCATGGCCTTCTTATTAAATGGTGCTGGGAAAATTGAATTTCCACTCCTACTGCACATCTTATATAAAAGTCTACTTCAGGTGAATTATAAATATAAATGTTCAAGGTAAAACAATATCGATTTTAGACTAAAACATAAGAAAATATTTTTATGACCCCAAGCTGTCAAAGGCTTCTTACAAGAAACGTGAAATAATAGCAAAGGAAAAAAGTAAAAGATCAATGGGGCCCTATTAAAACTAAGAACACGTCATGAAAAGAGAACATTAAAAAATTAGAACATCACAGATTGAGAGAATGTATTTATACAACATACAGCTGACAACTTGTGTTTAGAATATTAAGAGAAACCTTAGGAATCAATATGAAAATGACAGATGAATTAGTTGATAAATGAGGAAAAATTTAATAATTCCTTCATAAAACAGGATATACAAAAAGCCAGTGGGCACATTATAAAGAGGTTCTCAATGTAGTAAATCATCATGAAAATGGAAATTTAAACCAATATGAGGTACTTCAAATTTCAACTAGGATGAGACTTCCCTCTGAAACCAACTAAGAATATGGGAAAGGATGCGGAACAACTATTCTCTGCTATTGGACAACACACAGCTCAAGGATGTGATCCCTGGGAGATGGGGAAGACTCAAAGCGAGCACTAGAATCTCCTCAGCTTTCTGTCAGAAGGCAATTTCCAGACCACAGCACAGGAATAATCAAGCAGGGTACACCATAAAGAAACCAAAACGAGGATAAGGCGTCTGGATTTGTAGGCAGGGTACCAGAAAGGGAGAAGCTATGCAGAGAAACGGCTCCCGAATTCAAAATGACACCTTGATTCTGAAGCTGAATGGTGAGTTTTACATGTTCAGAGTGAAACCACACAGGGCTTGGCAGAAAGCTGAACTATTCCTAGACCTAATTCCGGCTTGGGAGACATAGGAACTAGCAAAATTAAAGACCTCATTACATACTTAGTATATGCTTATGACGGAATATACAGCCACAAAGATGAGTGAACTATAGATATTTAGAACAAGAGGAATGGATAGCAGAAATTTGCAGAGTGAAAGGGGGGGATAAGGATGTATATGCTTCAAGACTGCATTTTATGTAGAACTTTAATAAACACAAAGCTCATCTGTAGTGACAGAAAATGGGGTGAGGACCTGTGGCTCAAGATAGGCAGTATGACTACAGTGTGCATGGAAAATTTGGGAGGATTATAAAAATGTTCTACATTTTTGTTGTGGTGATGGTCATGGGGATAAATATACTCATGAAACTCTATACTAAAAAGTAATGAAACTGGTTACATTATTAATAAAATATTACATCATTAATTACTTCAAGTTAATTCAAAAATAGGTTATTATTACCACCCCATCATAAAGGCTACACTGATGACAATCAGAACTCTCAAGTGCTGTCGGTAGAAGTACAAATAGATACTTTAAAAATATTTCACAGTACTGTCCCAAACTGAACATATGCATACTTCATGACCCAATACTTTTAATTCTAGGTAAATACTCAACAAAAACATTGATGCATGTTCACCAAAAGTCATTTATAAAAACGCCAATATCAGCAAGACTTGAAATAATGCAAATATCTGTCAAGAGTAAAACGAATAATAAATTGTGATGTATTCATTAAACTAAATGCGTGCAGCAGTTAAAATCAAAGAGACTGCAGCTCTACCTACTGTATAAAAATAGGGATGAATCTCACGAGCATGATATGTCCACTTTCACTCTCTGGACATTTATAATAAAGTGAAAAAACACAAAAGGAATTCAAAATCTCCTACAGTTTTATAAAGTTACGAAGTTGATTACCGGCCAGGCGCGGTGGCTCATGCCTCTAATCCCAGCACTTTGGGAGGCCGAGACGGGCGGATCACGAGGTCAGGAGATCGAGACCATCCTGGCTAACACAGTGAAACCCCATCTCTACTAAAAATACAAAAAATTAGCTGGGCATGGTGGTAGGCGCTTGTGGTCCCAGCTACTCGGGAGGCTGAGGCAGGAGAATGGTGTGAACCCGGGAGGCGGAGCTTGCAGTAAGCCAAGATCACGCCACTGACAGAGCAAGATTTATCGGAAAAAAAAAAAAAAAAAGTTGATTACTTTGGGAGACTAATATATTAATGTGCACAGCAAAGTCTCTGAGATGCTGTGTAGTAGTTTTCTAGGCCTGCCATAACAAAGCACCACAGACTCGGTAGCTTACACAATGGAAATTTGCTTTCTCGGAATATGGAAGATAGAAGTCTGAGATCAAAATGTTAACACGATTGTTTCTTCTGAGGCCTCTCTCCTTGGTTTGCACGTGATTGTCTTCTCCGTCTGTCTTCACATGGTCTTCCTCCTGTATGTATCTGTGTCCTAATCTCTTAGAAGGACAAAAGTCATGTTGTAGTAGGGCCCACCTTAATAGCCTCCTTTTTAACTTTATTGCCTTTTTAGAGATCCTACAGTACGTTTGCTTTCTGAAGTACTTGGGTTTAAGTCTTCAACATATGAATTTTAGGGGAAACATAATCAGCCCATAACCAAGATGTAGATATCATTTTTTGGAGAGGTGGGGATGTAGGTTAGTTAGCCTACCACATCATCCATTGTACGTATTGAAATAACCACTCTCCTATACAGCTAGAGTGGTACTAGCTATGTGTCAGAAGACTCTTAATTCTTCATCCTCAGAATTAAGAAAGTAGTCATTTGAATCATTTTCTGTCTTCTATGGTTGAAATGAGGAACTTTGGTCTGATCCCAAGACTGAAGGATGCATAAGAAGTGTTACAGATGTTATCATGGCAAAAAAAAAAAAGGTCCTGTTTGTAAGAATGAATGCCAAGTCACTTATGGAATGCAAAGTCTATGCCAGACACTCCTATGTGCTTTCTATGCATTAGCATATTTGAATTTCACGAGAACGCTAACATCATTTCAGATTTTCATATGATGGACTATGAAATTCAACTATATACCTACGGAAACAGAATTACTAAGTGGGACACCCAAGGTTTGAACCCAGGAAGTCTGGCTCCAAAAATAATACTCTTAACCACCATACCATTAACACCTGCATCTACTCAAAGTCCCAAATGATTGGTTTGTCTTATGTAATTGTCTGAAGTTGCATTCGATCAAGGTTATATTTCCCAAGCAATTCATGTTTAATGCTAAGCTAAGAGTTCTGTATTGATCACATTTAAAAACATAAAGCTACTGCCTCTTCTTGGATATCCTAAGAATACAATGCCATTTCTACATGCTGCAAGCATCTACTTGTTTGATTGGACTCATGCTTTTTCTGTTAAATATGACTTAAAGTAGGCTGGCATTTTCTTTGGTTTCAGATTATTTTATTTTATACAAAGATTTCATCTTTGAGTGTTACTGTATGGGGAAGGAATTTTACCATAATCGCAGTTAGTTATTATATTTGTTTAAATTTTAAATGATTTTAAATAACTGACAATTTAATTTTCACTCTAAATAGTATAATTGGTGAATTACATCACTTTATGCTGAAATCATTATGACAGTGTGGTCAATGCCTGTAGTTTGGATAGGAATTAAACACTAAGTATATGTGTACAAAGGAATCTAATGATTAAAGTGAAGAGATCATTTTCTAAGATTCTAAGAATTGAAAAGAAACCTCATGGAGATTGATTTAGAACAATTATGCTTTGCCAAAATCAGACACAGAAGTAAAATTACTACTGTTATTCTGTGGAAATTCTAGACCAGACCACAATTTTTGGTGGTGTGAATCATATTGCAATGCATGCCTTGGTTTGGGGGTTATTTAAATAGCTAACCTTGTTATTCTTATGGTTCATCCTTAAGATCTATTTTAACAACATCAAATATATAACAACCCAATAATTTCAGGATTTTGCTATTGTCCCTTTAATTCGGTTTTAGTTTAAGTACTGTTATTTATTCCAATTTAATGCATAACTCTTATAATTAGGACTTGAATAAGAATAATTTTATTCTCTGCAATGTCTAGATGTACCACACATCTGCAATAAACATGACCTTGACTTCTTAATGCTATTGAGATGTTTACATCATTTACAGTGTCTTAGTAATCCATCCATCATAACAATGTCAAGTAAAATTTACAGTCCTGGTGCCACTTCCAGTGACAACATCACAAAAAGAAGATTAACCACAAGACACCCATAGGTGGCAAAGGCAGTAAGGCTGTTTTCTGTCCAGAAACCAGTCTGGCACATTCTTTATTGTACCAGAGCCTTTCCTGCCATTGGTGCTGGATAGAAATTTCTTATCTTGAAGACATTCAAACAACAGAGAAAGGGGACATATTGATCTTTATTTTTCTAATACGTTTGTTTGTTTTAAATAATAAATAACATAAAATGCAGCTTTTAATTAATGGTTGATCAAAAATAAGTTCCAAAGCTTTAGGGCAATTGTGAACTAAATATTGTCATTTGATATTTTAAAAGCTATGATAAACTATGGTATTAATTTTTAAATCATTCATAACAAAATATCTTAAATTATTTGGCAAATTTTAAAGATTGTTTGAAGTCTTTGTTTTTAATCTAGTGATATTTCTGTAACACTATATTCTGCTATGAAAAGATATAGTCTGTACTTGTCCACACCAGGACTGAATTGCATCTAAAGAGATAACTGAAAAAGACACCTACTGCATTTATGTATAAATAGGACTATTTTCATCTACCCTACTGACCTTGTTTAAAAATATATATATCACAGATAGCTATTGAGGCAGTTTCCAAAGACTAGATTTTCATTTCCCTGTAAATCTCACAATTCTATTTACACAAGAAATTCCATTATTGTAAATATCAATATTTGCATTTTAAAGGGATTATGCATTGGTTAGGCAATGGGAGAGAATGACAGCAGGAAATGGATTGGAAAGACAATAGGAGAGGGGATATGATATGGAGTAGAAGGCTTCTGGGATGCTCGAATATGAAATACAGTTTCCAGTTTCATAAGTTCCTCATTAAAAGGAAATCATAACAGCAAGACTGGAAGGGCCTAGACTGATTTTTTTTTTAAATAGTGCCCACTCATAAAAGAGGGAACATTTTTGAAATAAAATGATACTAAGAAACTCTTTTTATCTGAGTCAGTTTGCCACCTGATCAATTTAATCCATACTCAGATATTTGGAAAACATTGGTTGAGCAGAGAAACATGAGTTTATGAACTGCATGGTATCAGGTAGAATTTGCAAGGCAAATGAGAGAAGATATTGAAGTAATGCAACAGCAACAACAACAAAAAAAAACCCTTAAAATTGCATTCATGTTAGCATATCATGCAAACAACAAGTAATATACCTGTTTAATTCTTGGTATTCTTGTATTGGTTTTTCATGAGAAACCTCCCTGAAAGTTAAAAAAAAATTAACTATACTGAAGTGGAATCTACAAGCTGTTTAAATGAGTAATCTGTTTATTAAAAGGCCTGAATTGACATCTGGGTACAGCACATAGTCATCAACAAATATGCATTAATCTTACTCTATTCGAGACCTTGCAACAGACACGGTGGGAGACTCAAAGATAAATGTGACTTGGCCTCTCCTATTGCTGAACTTGCACTCTACTTTGGGCCATGAGTCATTCTAAGTGGCACGTGTGAGGTATCACATTTCCGATGGGATTTTAGAAAAAAGATTGATTGCTGTGACCTCGGCTAGTGAGGAAAGGCTTTGTGGAAGAAATCAGACTTGACCTAGATAGTGAAAAAAATGGGCAATAAATAACAATAATAATAATAACTCATAAGCTATATAATGTTTTATTGGTATGAAAGCACTTAACTTTGGCATTACCTCATTCATCGCTCACAATGGAGACACAGCAAGCAAGCGAGTCTGTCACAGGCACGATGCAATTGTGGTTCAAGAACCACAGAGGGCTACTAGTAGAAGGCAAAGCTAGGGTCCGATAGAAAAGAGTCTTGAATCCAGAAGTTATACATTTTGGACTGTCAGGCTATTCAAGTTTTTTGGTGGGGTGTGTGCGCATACATATATTGAAAATCAGGTTGTGTTTTTTCCTTTCGTGGATTGAATTGTACAGATTTCTCTTTAAAGTTCAGAAAAATACAGATCATGCAGAATATATCTGTTACGATTATCTTATTTAGAAAGGCGTCTAGGACTCTTTTCATAATTGACAATTTCAAACTGGAAGCAGCATTATTCACATAATCTTGTAGTTACTACACATTTTCTGCCATATGGGAACCATATATCTATAAAGTGTTTAGCTGTGGAAAATGAATTATTAAAAAATCCTCTTGGGCAAACCAAGGGTGCACCATAAATAAATAAATGCCCAGAAGGAAGAAGTTTAGAAGATTGAGATTGTTCCATCAAATGAGAATAGTGCATTCTCAATTCGTATATTCCTTTTCAGAACTGGTTTTGCTCCAAAAATATGCAGAGAAAAATCTGCCAGTAGAACTAGCGGAGTCAGTGAGAAACGAATCAAATGACCTCCACTTTGAATAAAATGAAGACAAATAAATGGCACCTATTAAGAACCAGAGATAATTACCTGAACTTTTCAACACTTGGCAAGTATATATGACCCAGAATAACAACGATAGGGATGTAAGGGAAAGCCTTTGCTTCCTGAGACACAATGAATCTGTGCCTTTCTTACTCTATAATATATATATATTTTTTTTTTCTATGGGAATCACTTTACATCGAATAGATGATAAATAATATTTTGAGCCTATATGACACAGTAGTTTTCAGAGCCCCCCAAAATATGCACTTTAATCTCTAACCTTTTTATAAATGCTAATTCATCTTCCAGATAATATCCATGTGATGTCAGTATAACTTATCAGACATAAATATATAAAAGATTAATGTACATGAAACTTAGTTACAGAAAAATTTGGCTATGAAAACTGAAGATTTATTTTTTTAAAAAGTTGATTTCTCATAAATGAAAATTTCTGGATAAGTTTTAAGTAAAGTCATCAGTAGGAGATGAATCTTAAGTCAACATACCCATATCATTTTGGTGGGGGAAAGGGAATCCAAATTTTTTAAGTATGTACTATGTTTCAGGTTATAGTAAATATTCTAGTTTTAAGTAAGCACTTTACAAACCTTATCTTATTTAGTAATCTCACCTTTTTTGAAATATGTGTTCATAAGTCTATTTTTAAAATGGAGAAATTAAAATTCAGAGAGCTTCAATAACTTGTTTAATTTTACACATCCAGCCTGTGATACCAAATCAGGGTTCCTTTTGGAGATCAACTTGCTTTCTTTCTTATTTTGTGGCTCTCCTTTATCCTACCTCCCTGTCCATCCCTCATATAAAGCATCACATATGTAATCAGACATGCAGGACACTCATGCTGTTCCCATGATCCCCTGTTTTCAAAACTTATGTAAAAAAAGGTCCCTTAGCTTCATTTTAGTAAGTTGTAAACAACTGCCAATTCCTATGTAGATGTTCATTTATGGGAAAACACAAAGGCTTTAACCATTGATCCAAGAAAATAATTGGGTACTGGAGGCGTAAATATCTATTAGTAGTTGTGAGATATTGGTTAAATGCCTTTAAAATTATTATGATTTCTGGAAAGGTATTGCTGATGACTCCTCAAATCATATGGAGTAAATAGTTTCAATTATTGAAGGACACCAGTGTGGTTTTGCCTACTGTATGTGACTACAGAAATTGGGGGGCTCATTTTTACGAAGTATAATTTAAAAAGATAATGCCTTATGCAGTGTTCTATAATTTACTGTGTCCCCTCACTTACCTTTTCAGATTTGAAACTCAGAAGAATGAGGTAAGTATTCCTGTTTTCTCTATTTAGAGAAAACAGTGAAGCAAATAATCCACCAAAACTAGATGGGGAAGAGACTGGCCCAGGTGCCCCAGTGGTGAGTGATAAAGTGATGCCTTACTGTTCCATTCGTGAGTCTTCCTGGCCAGGCACTTCTTAACCCTTCCAATCTTTTCCTACAACTGAAATTAAACATACAGAAAATATTGCCCTTGGAATCACCAGAACAATTCATGGATTTCCACAGTTATAAGAAATTGTTTTGCTTTGATTTCTACCTAAGACAGGAAAGTGATCACTTTAACACGTATTCAAGATGATTACATCTGGCTTGTATAGAGCAGTTATTATTGTCTTTGTATTCTATTAAATGGGCCAATGAGAGAGGAATTGAGTTAAATGAAATAATTTAGATTCGCTGTATATGTAAAATTCCGTACTGAAAATCTTGAGAGATTCAAGAGACAAATTTTAAACAAAACTGTAATATCATTTCCTGATTTCAGAATAGAATTTTATAGAAAATAAATTACTTTCCAGGGTCATTTCTCCATCTTAGATAACAGGATCAATGATCATTTATTATGTGAAAATTGGGGTATTTTTAAACCTTCCTTTCTGTGTCCAGTACTTGAGTCAGTATTTCATTATCAATAGCAATTTGTTTCGTTTTTAGAGGGAATTATTGCCAAATATAGATATTCTCATCTCTTATTCAAATGGCCAGAAATGGAACCTCTTGTTTTGCAAGGGACAGTGAGGCTATTTTGGTCCATATGAAATTATGACAAGCAGAAGGCTTCTGTCTTTACCTACTTTAACTCATTTTAATCACTTTGATGACTGTAAAGTCATTTAAAGCAGTTAACTGCATTGCTCATGGTAAAGGTTTTGCAATTTAATAGCATGATGTATAGGTTGGATTTGTGAAGTAAGGTATTAGAGATTGAAATCAATGGAGATTAACTTTTGTATTAAGGGAAACAAAAGCTTACTGACTCTGAGAAAGAAAAAAAGAAACAAGGCAAATGAACTCCGGTTTATAGATTTGTTTCCAAGATTCAGGCTTTTCCAGAATCTTTTTCTTTTATTTGAGACCAAGTCTTGCTCTGTCACCCAGGCTGGAGTGCAGGGCAGTGGCTCAGTCTCGGCTCACCTCAATCTCCACCTCCTGGGTTCAAGCAATTCTCCTGCCTCAGCCTCCAGAGTACCTGGGATTACAGGCACACGCCACCACTCCGGGCTAAGTTTTGTATTTTTAGTAGAGATGAGGTTTCACCGTGTTGGCTAGGTCGGTCTCGAACTCCTGACCTCAAGCAATCTGCCCGCCTTGGCCTCCCAAAGTGCTGGGATTACAGGTGTGAGCCCCTGACCTCAGAATCTTTTTCTATAGAAAATTAGTGGAGATGAGACCATGTTCTCATCCCTTTAGAAATGTAATGTGTGTTGAATGTTAAGTTCAATAAAGAAAACTAGCATAGTCAGTCATATATAGCTATAATGCTAGTGTCTTCTTAGTTTGAGCTTCAATTAGTTCTACATCATTCCATTAATAATTTTGACATTTCTCAGATTATGGAAACAATATGTAATAATTCAAAAAATTATAAAAAATTTACAAAACAAAACTAACCCAGTATTCCAGCATCAATACATAACCATTTGATGTATTTAGATATTATATGGCTATTCATGGATTATGTGGCTTGTGAAGATTTTATGATACTTCATTACTGAACATTTTACCATTAAATGTTTTCATAACACATTTTTCAAGATTGGAAACTTGTATTTTTTTACTTTATCATAAATTAATCACTACTTACATTTACTTTATACATTGTTACCAGAAAGGGGGCTGAATCCAGATCCCAAAAGAGGGTTCATGGATCTCATGCAAGAAAGAACTTGGGGAGTCCATAAAGTGAAAGCAAGTTTATTAGAGAAATAAAGAAACAAAAGAATGGCTACTCCATAGGCAGAGCAGCCTGAGGACTATGGGTTGGCTATTTTATGGTTATTTATTGATCATAAGCGAAACAAGGGTGGATTATTAATGAGTTTTCCAGGAAGAGGCTGACAATTCTGGAACTAAGGGTTCCATTTCCATTGACAGCATATAGGGTAACTTCCGGATGTTGCCATGGCATTTATAAACCATTGTGTTCCGTCTCGCTCTGTTGTCCCGGCTGGAGTGCAGTGGCACCACCTCAGCTCACTACAATTTCTGCTTCCCGGGTTCAAGCGATCCTCCTGCCTCAGCCTCCCCGAGTGGCTGGTACTACAGGCGTGTACCACCATGCCAGGCTAACTTTTTTGTATTTTTAGTAGAGACGAGGTTTCGCCATTTTCGCCAGGCTGGTCTCAAACTCCTGACCTCAGGTCATCTGCCTGCCTCAGCCTCCCAAAGTGCTGGGATTACAGACATGAGCCACTGTGCCTGACCTTGGCAAGTTTTGATGGGCTTCTTTATATCAGCAAAATCTTTGTGACCTGTATCTTGTACTGACCTTCTATCTCAAACTGTGTCTAAGAATGCCTAAACTCCAGGGAATGCAGCGTAGCAGGTCTCCTTCTCATTTTACCCAGCCCCTATTTAAGATGGAGTTGCTCTTGTTCAAATGCCTCTGACACTATTTTAAAAATAATAAAGCAAAATGTAATCACTGTAGAAATTTTTAATATATAGAAGAAAATAAAACATATATTTTTCAAAACAGTAAAACTGTTAGCTGTGTGTGTGTGTTGTAGGATATCTAAAGGAAATTTTATCTAAAGTACCAATCCATGGGTCAACATTCCAACGTGAAGCGAGAGATCATGATGCTGAGTTTACAAGGAAGGTGTTCAAAGACCATTACAAGTCTTTTAACCCCTCACCCACACATCAAAGGAAATTAAGTTCAGAGGATGAAGATTAGAGTAGGGTTATTATACTGTTGGAGTTATTAAGGTTAATTAAAAAATGTGCAGGTGTGCTATGAGACCTACATTCCCAAATAGAAGAGATAGTTGTTTTTCTTTCCCTTTCTTCTCTTTTGACCTCAAGTCCAAAAGAGAAGTACAATAGTTTTTCTGGTGTCTGACTCCTGCCTAGGAAGTCTAATTCAGAAGGATTGTTTGCTGTAATCCCAGCACTTTGGGAGGCCAAGGCGGGTGGATCACGAGGTCAGGAGATCGAGACCATCCTGGCTAACAAGGTGAAACCTCGTCTCTTCTAAAAATACAAAAAAATTAGCCTGGCGTGGTGGCGGGCACCTGTAGTCTCAGCTACTCAGGAGGCTGAGGCAGGAGAATGGTGTGAACCTGGGAGGCAGAACTTGCAGTGAGCAGAGATCACGCCACTGCACTCCAGCCTGGGGGACAGGGCAAGACGCCGTCTCAAACAAAAAAAAAAAGAAAGATTGTTTGGTTAGGTGTTGATGGTGAAGCAAACAGAGAGATACCTGTTTCAGGACTATCCTTTCAGCTTGTTAGGGAAAAGATTATGTTAACATATATTGGACTGAGTATTATCAAATCTGGTCAATAAAAACATAGGTGCCCAGTAAAATTTGAATTTCAGATAAACAATGAATGTGTTTGTGATAAATATGATGTGTAATAGTTGAGATATAGTTATACTAATAATTATTTCTTGCTCATTTAAATTTCAGATTTAAGTATTTGTCCTGAATATATCTGTCAGCTCTACTTAGAGTACATGAGGGCCATTTGTGATAGAGATCCATTGTGAGGTAGTGTTGGAGCCTGTCCAAGGAGGTTCTGAGAGGGATAAACAGACTCAGTAGAAACAAGCTGAAAGCACTACTAGACGTCCATGGGCTGACCCAGGAATAAACAACTCATGAGACTTGACCTGCCATTATCATTAACAAAAGAAAGGTTCTACAAGCCAGGGACATCCAATACTATGGAGAGCAATGGTTGGCTCTCTGGAAATCCCATGAAGATGCTCAGGTCAGTACTCTGTTGTAACTCTGTGAGTAAGAAAAAGGTAGTATGCCATTTTCTTCATAAAACTGATATGATAATAGTACACACAACAAGGATCATGCAGTTTTTCACATTTTAAAATATTAAAAGTTTCATTTCCAGCCCAATTTGTATACAAACATTAAACAAATATATGTATATATGCATACATACATAGCAGTCCTCAAAGACACAAAAGAAATGGTATAGCCATCTGTAAATGAAGATTGTAATCATACTAATGATAGCTTAATCAACTGTTCTTAGGAAATTCCAGGGAAATAAAAATCTCTTTTTAAATAGGTAAACAGAGACACAACACATCAGGTTAATTGGAAATCATAGTTATTTATTCTTCAAACCCTTCTTCAGTTAAAATACCTTAGATAACTCCCTCAATAGTTTCTCAGTTTAGGGCAGACTCACCCACTCTGATTATATAGTTGGCTGGTGATATTGTCTATACCACTAGAGTAACATTTATTAGGCTGTGTTCATGTTAACTTCATAGGGAGTTTTTAATAGGAGTTAGAAATGGTTATAAAGTTCTGGTGATGTATGATTTTCATTTTAAAGAATAAGTAGGAATTATTCAGGCCAAAATGAAGGGTATTTTAAGTCAAGGGAACAGAAATTGCAGAGACACAGAGTATTAAAGGAAAACATTAATCAGAAAACGTTAAGATGGTCATTGCAGTTGAACCACAGGCTGACTTGCCAGGTAGTTAAGAGATATGAGATAATGTAAGATCACATTGTGGAGAGCTTTTGTGCAGGATGATTACTTGTATATTTAATCTCAAATATGGTGCAGTGCCCAGTGACAGTTTCAGAAGAGTTACATAACCAAATTTGTTTTAACAATATTGCACTGATTATTGCATAGAGAAAAATGCCAGAAATTGATAACTAGTGGCCCTTATTCTTTATTAGGCCATGTTCTGTTTGATCATTGCTGCATTTTAAAAGATAATGTGAATGGGGAAAAGTTGAAAGCATTCCCTCTGAGAACTGGAACAAGACAAGGGTTCCCCACTCTCACCACTCCTCTTCAACATATGCTGGAAGTCCTAGCCAGAGCAATGAGACAAGAGAAAGAAATAAAGGGCATCCAAATGGGTAAAGAGGAAGTAAACTGTCGCTGTTTGCTGATAATATGATTGTTTATCTAGAACACCCTAAAGAGTCCTCCAGAAAGTTCCTAGAACTGATAAAAGAATTCAACAAAATTTCCAGATACAAAATTAATGTACAGAAATCAGTAGCTCTTCTATATACCAACAGTGAGCAAGCTAAGAATCAAATCAAAACTTAACTCAAATAAAATACTTAGGAATATACATAACCAAGGAGGTGAAAGACCTCTGCAAGGAAAGCTATAAAACACTTCTGAAAGAAATCATAGATGACACAAACAAATGGAAACACATCCCATGCTCACGGATGGATAGAGTCAATATTGTGAAAATTACAATAGTGCCAAAAGCAATGTACAAATTCAACGCAATTCCCATAAAAATACCACCATCATTCTTCACAGAATTAGAAAAAAAAAATCCTAAAATTAATGTGGAACCAAAAAAGAGCCCACATAGCCAAAGCAAGACTAAGCAAAAACAAACAAACAAACAAAAAACAAATCCGAAAGCATCACATTACCTGCTCTCAAGCTATACTATAAGGCCATAGTCACCAAAACAGCATGGTACTGGTATAAAAATAGGCACATAGGCCAATGGAACAAAATAGAGAACCGAGAAACAAACCCAAATACTTACAGCCAACTCATCTTTGACAAAGCAAACAAAAACATAAAGTGGGGAAAGGACACTTTTCAACAAATGGTGCTGGGATAATTGGCAACCCACATGTAAGAGAATGAAACTGGATTTTCATCTCTTGACCCTTCTAGACATTGGCTTAGACAAAATCAAATGCAATAAAAACACAGCTGGGACTTAATTAAAGCAAAGAGCTTTCTTATGGTAAAAGGAGCAGTCAGCAAAGTAAAACAGACAACCCACAGAGTGGGAGAAAATCTTCACAATCTATACATCTGGCAAAAAACATATACCTAGAATCTATAATGAACTCAACATCAATAATAATCAGGGAAATGCAAATCAGAACCACAATGCAATACCACCTTACTCCTACAAGAACGGCCATAATCAAAAAATCATGAAATAATAGATGTTGGTGTGGATGCAGTGAACAGGGAAGACTTCTGCACTTCCAGTGGGAGTGTAAACTAGTGCAAATGCTATGGAAAAAAGTGTGGAGATTCCTTAAAGAACTAAAAGTAGAACTAGTATTTGATCCAACATTCCCACTACTGGGTAGCTACACAGAGGAAAAGAAGTCACTATATGAAAAAGATACTTGCACACGCACGTTTATGGCACCACAATTCGCAATTGCAAAATTGTGGAACCAGCCCAAATGCCAATCAATCAACAAGTGGATAAAGAAACTATGGTAAATATATACAATGGAATACTACTCAGTCATAAAAAGGAATGAATTAATGGCATTTGCGGCGACTTGGACAAGACTGGAAACTATTATTCTAAGTGAAGTAACTCTGGAATGGAAAAACCAAACATCGTATGTTCTCACTCATAAGTGGGAGCTAAATTATGAGGATGCAAAGGCATAAAAATGACACAATGGACTTTGGGGACTAAGGGGGAAAAGGGTGGGAAGAGGGTGAGGGATAAAAGACTACAAATTGGGTGCAGTGTATACTCTCGGGTGATGGGGGCACCAAAATCTCACAAATCACCACTAAAGGACTTACTCATGTAACCAAACACCATTTGTTCGCCAATAACCTATAGAAATAAAAATAAAAAATAAAAAAGAGAAGATAATGTGACTAGACAGTGACTCTGATTGAGCACAACATAAGCCCTTTAGGAAATGCTTGCATCGTTAGGCACTTCCGTTACCTGCTGGCCCCTAAAGACTTCTAAGATTGTGACCCTTAGTACAGATGAACTGAAGTGATGAAGAGACTAGTTCAGAGCTCAGCTCCATCATTTAATGGGTAGTGTTACCTTCACAGTTTCTTCATTTGAAAATGGAAGTAAAAATATTGCATATCTCATGGGATTGCTTTGAGGATTAAACGATTTAACGCATCTAAATAACTTAGCACAGAGCTTGGCATATAATAAGTGCTTAATAAATATTAACTATTGTACTTAACATGATGATATCAGTTAGGGAGCTTGAGAAGAATCCATGTCAGAGATAACTCAATGCTTGGACGAAAACAGAGAGGAGGTGAAGCAGATTAGTTGTGGAGATACTTCTAAAATTATCATCGATAGAATTCTAAGTAGTTGTAGAGATACTTCTAAAATTATCATCGATAGAATTCTAATTAGATACAAAGTTATGCAAAAGCAAAAAAATTGAGATTTAAATTGAATTTATGATCTAATGACAACAATGGTGGATTGATAATCAGACAGGCTGATATTTTCTAGAAAAGGACCTTCCTGTGCACCATCAAATTATAGTAGATAAGCATCTGTACCTCTGTTTTTACACAGGCTCTCTGTGTGTGATATAATGAGCCACCTCTCTGGCTATGCAGGTTACAGATGTATTTATGCTGAAATCTTTTAGGTTCATATGTTCATCGTGGAAATATAATGTTGTAGAACCTCACATTATGGATCCAAACCATAGACACCTTGGCCACGTTTCATAACTGTGTTCAGGCATGCTCAGCTGCCTTTTCATTTACTTTTATAAAATGTCATTGAAATCAGAAGAAGATGACAGAGGGTTCTATACTTTAGAAGTGGGAAAAAGTTAGCATTTTCTGCTACTTATGTCTTCAATTAAATTTGTTGTTTTGGGGCACACTCAAACTAAACAAAAGCGACATCTCTGGTATAGACCTTATCTCCCAAATGCTATTATGGTGCTAATGATGTTGACTACTGGGGAGTAAAAAGTGGTGAGACATGGACCTTCCAGGTCTGCAGATGCTATTGTTTGCCTACAGGTTCCATCAGTTGTCTTTTGAGAAGTATAGCATAATTAATCTCCATTTTCTATTTTCCTTATGAAATGTGAGGGTGTTAAAAAGAATTTCATGACCTAGATACCCATTAAATTGGCACAGAACTCCCACTCTTATCCTATGCATAGGGAAAAACAAATAGTGTTGAATTTGGTCTTATTCTGAGATGTAGAAAAGGAAAGTAACTGCTGTCATTTTGATGTTCCTGTACAATTTCTAAGTGCACAGAGTAGAAGTGGAGGAAAAAGCTGCACATAATGATGGATTAATAATAATGTTTTGGGCTGGGTGCCCTGGCGCATGCTTGTAATCCCAGCACTGTGGGAGGCCAAGGTGGGTAAATCATCGCAGGTTAGGAGTTCAAGACCAGCATGGCCAACATGATTAAACCCTGTCTCTTCTAAAAATACAAAAATCAGCTGGGCGTGGTGGCACATGCCTGTAATCCCAGCTACTTCAGAGGCTAAGGCAGGTGAATCACTTAAACATGGAAGGCAGAGTTTGCAGTGAGCCAAGATCGCACCACTGCACTCCAGCCTGGGCAACAAAGTGAGACTCTATCTCAAAAATAATAATAATAATAATAATAATAATAATAATGTTTTGATTCCCCATGCAATAACTTTTGTATGTACATCCCCAGACATTGTTGTATTAATCAATCATTTTAAGGTAAAGATGAATAATTTGAGTAAGAGATTACAAGATTTAGAGAGTTACCCAGTTAGGAAAAATATCAGCTTTAAGATGGGAAGATATTTTGGAAATTATAATTTACTCAAATGTCTGAATAAATCTTAGCATAAACTATAACAGGAAATCTTTATATTTGTTAATACTTGTATAAGAAAGAACAAGTATCCATTGCCTGAGATCAATCTTTATAATAATTGAAGAACATAAAGCTAAGAAATGAGAATTATTTCCTCAATTACATGTTTTTGTTTCTTAAAATCTTTAACATAATTGATTCATATTTTCAATTCACTTTGTGGGTGGCAGTTGTAGTTATTTCAGGGTTGTCATAGTTGTAGTTAATTCATGGGGATACCGTCAATTTCTGTGACCTTTGCAAGTATTATCAGGCAATCACTGTATTCTCACATTGACAGATTTTGCTTTAGGAATCCTCTCACCGGAGCCTCCTCAGTTTCCATACCAACGGATCAGTTTCCATACCAATGAGGCAGAGTTTGCCCAACAGTTGAAACCTAGCTGCAATTCCATATATTTTATCAAATCTAGGTGAATATAACAAAAGTTTGCATTATTTTCTGTGGACAAAATTTCTACAAAAGTCTTTTGCCCCGTTAATTTGGCAAAACCTTGTCGTTAAGCTCTTTCTAGAAATCTAATCTCAGACACTACCTGGCAATTAAATTATTATGTGAGCTTTAAAATCTGCAATTGCAATGCCTTCTGATGTGGTTTGGATATTTGTGCATCTGGCTTTAAATTATTTGAGGTCCAAGATGTATTTCCCATAGCATTTAGCATCCTGTATAACCTCAGTATTAAAATTCACAGAATAACTTTTGTTTGAGAAAGTATTGATCCTATGCGTTTTTTTCTCGGCGGTATTACAGGCTGATACCATTTACACTCTCATTTGTTTACACATGATAGAACGTTGAATGGTTATTTCACATATGAGAAACAGCTAAAGCAACTTGTATGCCTGAACCACAAAGCAATTATTCAAGCCTCGAGTAGTCCTTTGAATGAATCACAAGGTACTGAGAAAGTAAACTAAGCTATCCAATTATCACTATTTACTAAGGAGAAAAGCATTACAGGAATGTCCAGAGAAAAGAAAAAATAGGATAAAAATACTGTGGGGAATTTGCAACCAGAAAGAGTAGGTGATGCTTCAGATCAATGCTGAAGTACTTGTTAAGAAAGATACTTTGAAATCTTTGTGTAATTTCAGAAATATGTCTTTACAAAGATGGTCTATGACAGTAAAACTGTGAAAAAAAATAGACTTACAATCTCTAATCGAATATTTTCTCTGTCCAGTGTGATATTTTTAAAATTCTGCCTTTTTATCTCCCCATTGAATCTTATTATCACCTGGAAGGGAGGCTACTTTTGATGTGTATACTATTGTCATCAAGTAAGTAAGATGAGTATTTGTTTCCATTAATAACAAATCACCAGGAATTTAACAGCCTAAAACAACCTAGATTTATTATCTCAAAGTTTCTGTACCTTAAAAGTCTGAATATGAGTTGACCAGATTGTCTGTACATTTGAAGTCTGTATATGAGTTGACTCGGAGCCTCACAAGGTTGTAATCAAGATATAAACCAGCTGTAACGTGAGACTCGGAGCCCCCTGCCAAGCTCACTGGTTGTTAGAATTCATCTCCTTGCATCCATATGACTGAGGTCCCTGTTTTCTTGTTAGTTGTCAGAGACCACTCTCAGTTCCCTGAGGCCACCCATAATTTCTTACTACATGGGATCCATAGACAGTTCACAACGTGCATGTTTATTTACTTTCTTCTAGGCCAGCAGAAGTATGTTTCTCTGACTTCTTCCTCTACAACCAGCCAGAGAAAACTCTCTACGTTTAAAGAGCCCTCCTGATTTGGTCAGACTGAAGCGAGATAATCTTTCTTTTGCCAAAAATCGTAGCATGAAGACTGTGTACCTCAAAGACCAGGAATCATGAAGGGCATCTAAAAGTTTTGACTATTACAGTGACCAGGGTCATTTAAGGGATCAATAGAAGATGATATAGTAATATTTACTCACAAGTGAAAGCGGTTTGGAGTTCTAGAGCTAGTTCATGTTTATAGAAACTATCAATTCGATAAGTAACTTTCAGTTTCTGGAAAAACTGAGTATTGGTATGCAGCAGGTCAAGCTATCATGCTTGATTGCCTCTGTGAACTTAGACTGCTTGACCTGCCTTAATCTTAATTCCAACATTTATTAACTTGGAATTTAATAATGCTTATCTCATGGAGTCATTCCAAGCATATGTTATAAAGTTTCCTTTAAAGAATTTTACAAACCATAAGGAATGAAACAAATGTGAGTCATTGCTATTTTCATCACGTATTATAAGTTTTCTTTGAAGCCCTAAACAGCCCTAAACAAGCCCAATATTTGGGCTTGTTTTATTTAATCTATTTGTGGAAAAGCAAGTTTTAATTTTCAATTTAAGAAATGTTATGATGTCTGATTTTGTGTAGGCTTTTTCATTTTCTTTTCTTCTTCTGATTCTTTTTTTAATGTAGGAGTTACAAAGGTGCTCCTGTGCTTCTGATTGCAGATTTAGCACACGAATTTCTGGGAGCAGCATTTGTACATCAAAAGATGTTCTTCTTAAATAATTGCTAATTAAATTAAAGCTGCTTCAGAGCATCTTCTGCAGTATGGAACTTTTTGATACTGTGTTAGTGTTTTATAATCAAGTCTCCAAAACAATTTCTCCAAAACACATGGTGAATGGGTGAAATATGGAGTTAGAGTTTGTGTGTATATTAATTTTTATGACAGGAAAACAAATAAAAGAAAAAGACTAGGCATAGGAATAAACACCTCTTTTACCTACTATAAAAAAGTAGCTTCTTTATTATTAAAGATCACTGAATATGAACATGAAAAGTAAAAGAAAAGCAAAGTCAACGATCCTCTTTAACTACTGCTCTTGTGGTAGAGGTAAGACTGATATGCATGAATAGTTTTCCAAAGGATCAGAGGAAAGAAGGAAGAATATGTCCAGAATATCGCAAACTAAATAATAATCAGTAAAATGGAGTTTCACTGAATTAGTATTCCCTGAAGGCAAAACATAATGGTAGGAAATCCTGTCAGTCTAATTCAAGGAGGTTTATTCATTGGAATACCAAAAGTATAGAATTATTAAATTTTGCTAAGTGGTGGTAGATTTTCTGGCACCTCGGCTTTTAATTATTGATTTTTATTAAATTTCAATAGCAACATTGAGTTTAGATAGAATGCCCCATTAACTTAGCAAAATCTTGTAGTTAAGATCTTTCTAGAAATCTAATCTCAGACACTACCTGGCAATTAAATTATTATGTGAGCTTTAAAATCTGCAATTGTAATGCCTTCTGATGTAGCTTGGATATTTGTGCAGCTTAAATCTCAGTTTGAAATGTAATTCCCAATGTTGGAGGTAGGACCTAGTGGGAAGTGTTTAGATTACAGGGGTGGATTTCTTGTGGCTTGGTACTGTCCTAAAGATAGTGCGTAAATTCCCTTGAGATCTGGTTGTTTAAAAGTGTGCGGCACATCCCCCACACTCCCTTGTTCCTGCTCTCGCCATGTGACCTGCCTTCCACCATGAGAAAAATCTCCCTGAGGCCTCCCCAGAAGCTGACCACATGTTGGTGACATGCTTACACCGGCTGTGGAACCATGAAACAATTAAACCTCTTTTTCTTATAATGTACTCATCATGTCAGGTATTTCTTTATAGCAATGCAAGAATGACCTAACACAACTTCTCACAAAAAATGTGTCTAAAAGTGTAGGTATTTATTGTTTTATACACCACATCTGTTCAACTGCATTGTGTTGCCCTAGAATGATAGGTGATAAATAAAGTTAGATGAATTTTTTTGGCTTTTCAGATGAATTCGTTTCTTTCAAGTATGTAAAAAATTTTAAACAAAAAACCTTTTTTTTTTTTTTTGAGATGGAGTCTTGCACTGTCACCTGGGCTGGAGTGCAGTGGCATGATCTTGGCTTACTGCAACCTCCGCCTGCCAGGTTCAAGTGATTCTCCAGCCTCAGCCTCCCAAGTAGCTGGGACTACAGGAGCTCGCCACCATGCCCAGCTAATTTGTGTATTTTTAGTAGAGATGGGGTTTCACCATGTTTGTCAGGCTGGTATCTCCAACTCCTGACCTTGTGATTTGCCGGCCTCAGCCTCCCAAAGAGAGCAATAAATTTTTATCTAGATGAAGTATAAAACTTGAAGCACTTAAACTCTTTAATCCCTACTGAATGATAACTTTGCTACTAAAATAATTTAATACTAACCAAATTAAAACAAAGGGCCGAATAATGCCAACAGAGGAATTTCCCATTAATTTGTGCTGTTGATTGGCCTTAAATATTAATAAACAGAGAAAATGAGGAGAGAGAAAACCTAAGTAGACATGGAATGACGCTAAAGTCTGACTAAAAATACACATTGAACTTAAGTGGTCTTAATTTTAAAAGTCAAGCACTTATGTAGTAATTTGTAAATAAGAAGGATATGATAGAAGATAAGATCCAGAATTTGAAGAAAGAGACAGCAGGAAAAAGTATAATCAAGATGGGCAAGTCTTCTTGATAAAATATGATGTAAATACTTAAGAAGAATAACCTTCTTAATATAGTACTTCCAGGAAAATCTTAGGTTCTCTTTTCTTCTTGGAGGTCATGATCAATGCAATATTTTCATGATCTTATTATAATTATGAGCAGGAAAATCTGTCAATTATCATCAAATAGACCTTCACAGTCTTTGAATACTAGTCGATGTATCCAGTAGGTGAATTGGAAGTTGTAGATACTAATAGTAATCATTGTGATTTTTCACTCTAAAAACTCCAGCAGCTAGTCAAGAGCTGTTTGCCCAAGTAGCCACATTTTAAGGAATTCTGCATAGTAGGTTACAAGATGCTCATTTATTTTATTTTGAGACGTAGTCTTGCTCTGTCGCCCAGGCTTTAATGCAGTGGCATGATTTTGGCTCACTGCAACCTCTGCCTCCTGGGTTCAGGTGATTGTCCTGCCTCAGCCTCCCCAGTAGCTGGGATTACAGGTCCGCACCAGCATGCCCGGCCAATTTTCTGTATTTTTAGTAGAGACAGGGTTTCACTGTGTCAGCCAGGCTGGTCTCGAACTCCTGACCTCAGGTGATCCAATGCCTGGGCCTCCCAAAGTGCTGGGATTATAGGCATGCGCCACTACGCTCAGTCACAAAATGCTTTTATGAGAAATTTGTGTATCCTGTTCAATGAATTGAAAATATCCAGTATTTAACAATCTATAGATAGAGGACAATGAACATAGGCAATCTGCTTATCTGTTAAAGTAGTCACTGAATGTCAATAAATGTGTGTGGCATTTGAAGCCATTAACATGTCCATATTTGACTTTGCATTCATTATGCAATTCATACATCTGTATTATCCATTCATACATTTTATTTTCCCTAGAGAAAAATGGAATCAGGACAAATGGCAAGGGAGGTCAAGTCTCTTGATAACAATAAGTAATCCCTGTCAATAAAATCTTTTGCACAAACCAAACTGTGGACAATGGCAAATCTTACATTATAAATTATGTTCTCCTTACTTTTCCTGTCCATGAAATCTCCACACAGGTCCAGGGGTAAGAATTTAGCAATATCAACCAGTGGTGGAGGCTTTTATTCAATAGGATTTTTTTTTTTAATTTATTTATTATTATTATACTTTAAGTTGTAGGGTACATGTGCATAACGTGCAGGTTTGTTACATATGTATACTTGTGCCATGTTGGTGTGCTGCACCCATCAACTCATCATTTACATCAGGTATAACTCCCATTGCAATCCCTCCCCCCGCCCCCCTCCCCATGATAGGCCCCCGTGTGTGATGTTCCCCTTCCTGAGTCCAAGTGATCTCATTGTTCAGTTCCCACCTATGAGTGAGAACATGCGGTGTTTGGTTTTCTGTTCTTGTGATAGTTTGCTAAGAATGATGGTTTCCAGCTGCATCCATGTCCCTACAAAGGACACAAACTCATCCTTTTTGATGGCTGCATAGTATTCCATGGTGTATATGTGCCACATTTGCTTAATCCAATCTGTCACTGATGGACATTTGGGTTGATTCCAAGTCTTTGCTACTGTGAATAGTGCTGCAATAAACATACGTGTGCATGTGTCTTTATAGCAGCATAATTTATAATCCTTTGGGTATATACCCAGTAATGGGATGGCTGGGTCATATGGTACATCTAGTTCTAGATCCTTGAGGAATCGCCATACTGTTTTCCATAATGGTTGAACTAGTTTACAATCCCACCAACAGTGTAAAAGTGTTCCTATTTCTCCACATCCTCTCCAGCACCTGTTGTTTCCTGACTTTTTAATGATCGCCATTCTAACTGGTGTGAGATGGTATCTCATTGTGGTTTTGATTTGCATTTCTCTGATGGCCAGTGATGATGAACATTTTTTCATGTGTCTGTTGGCTGTATGAATGTCTTCTTTTGAGGATTTTTTAAAATTAAACACCTGCTGGACTTTTCTCCAGTTCAGACTTTCTTTTCGTGCCCATGGCTCTATGCTAGAAACAGTAAGAAGATATAAAGTAAGAATAAGTAGTTTTAGAGCACTTTTAAAGAAAAATTTAGTACTTTTTGCTCAAATCATGCTGGCACTGATTTGATGAGGTAAGAGGTCAGGGCTGGGGAATAGGTAAATGAGTAATCTTTCTTAGCATATGAAAATAGCCAATCTACACAGTGGCAAAGGACACGGACACGTGCTCATATTGAGTATATCAATATTACTCAGACAGGCTACTACGTTGAGTTGGAAGACAGAAAATCATTTGGTTTATTTTCTTCCCTGTTGTCTACAGGGAACAAGAAATGGGGACAAGAAAGCACCATCAGCAACCAATTGAGAAAAGGGACACAACCTCCTGAAATACACTTAAAGATGATGACCAGGAAGCTAGCAATGCATACAGATCCATTAAAAAGAGATTCCACGGAAGTCGAATATAAGAGTTAAAACTCTGTCAATTTTCACTAATGCCCCTTGTCAACGAAATAAATGAAAGCCAAATAGTTAAACCCTGAATTAGAGAAATAATCCATCATTTTACCAATCTTCCCAGGAAAAATATGTAGTACTTTCCAGGAAGATAGAAAAAAAAATTAAAACTTTTATAAGACTATTGTTTCAACTGATTTTTTTCCTGTTCATTTCTCCATTTTTTTTTTTTCTGGTCATACAATAGTGGCTGCAACACAAAAATAACAGACTCTCATTCTACGATTTAAAAAAATTCTGATATATTTTGATTGACAGATTATGACTTTATTTGTACTGGTTGGAGGTCAGTTTGTTTTTCTTTTCAGTAGTGCAGATTGAGGCCTGATATGTTGTAAAGAATGAAGGAAAGCAGGAAGGAGAGAAGGAAGGAGGAAAGAAAAGAAGGAAGGAGGAAGAAAGGAAAGAAGGAAAAAAGGAAGAGAGGAGGAGCGTATATAAAAAAGAAGGAAAGAAAAAGACAAAAAGAATCATTTTAGAAGAAACATACCTCAAGGAACAGATGATAAATCCTCTTAATCATTTCATGCTTTACAACTAGTTCATAAGAATATGAATTTGAAAAAAACAAGAACTCAAACTATATAATAAGCATCAATATTAAATCAAAAGGGAAATCTGAGAACAAAACAAAGGAATTGAAGGCAGAGTATGATTATAATACTTGTATATAAATTAGAAATGTTGGGTAACAATAAATGAGTCTAAAACCTAAAATACTAAAAGTTAACTCTTAAATGTAGTAAACACAGATTAAAGTTATATGTAAATTAAAGAATGTGAATGTAACCTGTTAGGAATTGAAAATATACACAATGATCTAGTATAGGAACAATTGGTGTCATGAAATAGAGAGCTGAACAAAACTGAAGTTGAAGATGGGTATATAATATAATTTATTTGAATGGATGGAATGTTCTAATGATCATATCAAGAGAGCATATTATATATCAGAAAATGTTGGTGCAGATTCTTCACCAATACCAAGTTTATGCTAGTTAAGTTATTGAGCTTCAACAACAAAATACACGTGTGCATCTTAGTCAAAAAATAGGAGAAAGAAATAAGAACTAGAATGGTGAGAAATTCAGGCTAGCTTTAGATATCTTCTTTGCAATATTTAAAGTTAGAAGAAATCAGAATAAGGTCTACAGAGATTTATAGAGAAAATGTTTAATTTCCAGGAATATTGCATTCTGCTAGGAGAATGTTAAAGAACCAGCAACAGGAAGATATTATCAGCCATGAAAAACTTAAGAGTACTTGTTAGAAAACCTTAAAAGAAACCATTAAAGGGTCATGACACTCAATGGCGGGACCGTGCAGTGAAATATAAAGCAGGATGTAAGAGGGAATTAAGAACCACTACAAACTCACTGGAGAGAATTAGTTACGAACATGTGCTCCCCTCAAAACTCATTGTCTCAAAGTTTAGAAAGGGCAATATTCCAGTAGAGGGAACCAGTGTCTGTAATGCTTTACATATTTATAAGGTCGAAGGTGAAGGGAACATCTATGCAATTAGGAAAAATGGAAGCACCCTTGTCATAAAGGCGGTTTTGTGTCAGTTAGCTGAGTCTTATCTCTGCCAAGCAAACACAGACAAGTTTGATGATTCTGCTTTTAAGTAAGATACCACAAGGAGGGAACAGACCAGCCTCAGGAGCATCAGATCTGTCTGTTATCAAACCATTCATTTAGACTTCAAAACTTCCTTCAATTTCTATTGTCTTTTATAGTGAAATCAAACTAATTATTGTTATTAAAATTGTATTTATAATATAGACTCATTTGAAGGTATTTATATACAATGTTTGTTCCACTTGTCTATTTTTTCTAACTATTTGTCCTTCTACCTGTATATAAATATAGAGATATGTCTAAAAAATGTTAACACAATCTAACAATAGTAATTTCTGGAATTAAGTGCATTATTTTTACATTTATTATTTTGCATTATTTAATGTCTTTACAAAAAGTGTGTATTGTGTTTTGCTAGTTAATAAAGTGATTGTTTCTCAAGAAATATTGAAGCAAAATGCAAAGATCCTAGATGATAATAGTAGTTAATTTGGATGGCTATTATATTCCTTGCTATGAACAAGCCTTAAAAAAATAAAAGGAATAAAGAGAAAAAGCCATGAGATATATAGGTAAAAACTATGCAATAAAAAGATAACCAATATGTCTAGAAGATAGAGGTATGTAGGGCAGGTAAAGCTCTATGTCTAAGGTAAGAATTTTGAATTTTAGTCTATGCAGAATAGAAAGTCATTGAAAATAGGGGAGTTACATGATTAAATTTGCCTTTAGAAATATTGTTCCTGCTTCTGTGTGGATAATGAACTCTGGTAGTAGAAAATGCCAGGTGCAAAAGTGGGGATAAGAGAAACACTTAGAAGATTATTGTAAGGAGAAATATGCCTATCATTTAGAACATGATTAGATTTAAGATATTTTTGGAGGTAGGACCAACTAGATACAGCACAGGTAGAAATAAATATGAATACGGAATGAATCATATATTTTTGGTCTGAGCAACAGATTGTGTCATTTATTTTGACAGAGAAACTTGGTAGAAAGTGGATTCGATGGGAAGAATGTTTGTAACATATTTCGGAAGTATTAAATTTGACATAACTTTAGACCCTAAGTGGAGGTATCAAGAGGATACTTGGGTATGTACCTGGAGTATAAGAAAGAGATAAGTGTTAGAGATTTAAATTGAAGATTCATCCACTTGGGGATGGTCTTTGAAATCATAGAACTGGACAAAATTTTCTATACAGAGTGTATAAAAGTAAAAGAATTAAGAACAGAGACCAGCAGCACTATAATATTTAAAGATACAGTGAAGAAACAGGAGCCTTAAAATAAAAAAGGCTTGAAGGATTCTTCAGCAAGGAAAGAGAAAAGCACGAATATGAAGAGGCATGAAAGGCTATAGATAAAGACGTTTCACTAAGTGGAGGTGGGGTTGTAATCAATAGCATAAAACTTCACTGAGAGATCAATCAGATGAAAGCATATTTGGCTTTCACTGGCTTTTATTTATAATTACATTGATTAGGTATCATGACCTTATAATTTCAGTGTATTATGCGAAACAGCAAACAATTATGCAAAATGCATAAAAATATCATCATATATCTCAAATTACACATATTTAATCACATATTTTCTAGAAGTTTCATAGTAACAACCTCTGGCATTGCTTATAGAAATATTACACTAATAATTATATTTTTCTGATATGTGTTTGAGTTTCTTTTTTTCTTTCTTTCTTTTTTTTTTTTTTTTTTTGAGAAGGAGTTTCGCTCTTGTTGCCCAGGCTGGAGTGCAATGGCGCGATCTTCGTTAACCACAACCTCTGCCTCCTGGGTTCAAGCGATTCTGCTGCCTCAGCCTCCCTGATTACAGGCATGTGCCACCACGCCCGGCTAATTTTGTATTTTTTGTAGAGACAGGGTTTCTCTATGTTGGCCGGGATAGTCTTGAACTCCTGACCTCAGGTGATCTGCCCTCCTCGGCCTCTCAAAGCGCTAGGATTAGAGGTGTGAGCCACCACACCCGGCCTATTCGTTTCATTTTTCAAAAGTCATTAAGAAAAAGAAAATCGGGATTGCTTAAACGGCACTATCCCTAAAATTAATTTTTTTAAAATTGCAAAAGTTGTTTCTAAATATATCTTATGGTTAAATTTGAATGTATTCATTGAGCATGCTGTTCTATTTATAGAATTAACTATTTTATTTAAAAACACTTACTAAAATTGCCTTATGCGTAGCTACCAACCCGGATTGTTATATGTTTGTCTAACAAACTGTGGCTTCCTTAGACACATTGAAATAGTCATCAAAACACAAATCTTGTGATGCTAAATATGTAATATTGGCACTAAGGCTATTTGCTACATTCAGGTTGAGGGGGAGATGGCAAGGAATTAATATATAAGCAACTATTCAGTATGCCAGAAATTTTGCATATACAAATTTATTTAATATTCATAGTAGTCCTGGGAAGGGAAGACATCAGCATCTCCATTTAACAGATAAAAAATAGGAATGTTGGAGCCAAGTTTTAACAACCTCCAAACATCACCAGCACCACACTTGCAATACACTGTGGTAGCTCAAAACTCTTCAGAACTCTTTGGCAGTAGATAATCCATGCATACTGGCCCTGACAAAGGCCCAGATCTCTTCAATTTTCTCTGTATGGTTTCTATTTCTGGTGATGTAAACTCATTTTGTTTTGTAAATTTGCAAAATGTCATAGGCTGTATCTTCTCTTTTCTACAAAATTTTTGACACCTTACCATAGAAGGACCAACATATGCTGCTAATAGTCAGAATTCAATAAGATGGCTATTAACATAAATATTCTTTCTTTTTGCACATATGGATCAAACTTTCTACAGCCTTATTTTCACATTCCATCTGAATCCATATGTCATTGGAAATAACCTACTGACATAATGTGGAATGTCTGTTCCTTTGGTGGACAGACGGAGGGCCCCATTCAGACAACTGTGCAAACATTGAGCAGTAACATAAAATAAACTCTTAACATTTTCTACGAACACTGAAATCAGTATATTTTGCAAAGTGGTGAGTGAAAGGGAAGTTCAAGAATGTGACTATTTAGACATGCAGAGAAATAAATACTTGGTATAAATGTGAGATATTTATCTGTGTTTTAATTAATCATTGACTAGTTGAAGGATGACATGGGATTCTAAAGCTGTTGGAAAGAAGGAGAATGGATTGTGTAGTGACCTGGTAATGGTCTGGGAGAAGGCTAACGAAAGAGGAGAGAGAATGATGGTTTAACACTAAAGACAACAATAAATGTGCATATAATAGAGTGGGAGTTGGAGAAAGAGAGAGCAAAGGTGTTTTAGTACATCCTAGAGTCCATAACACAGAATGTAGAATGTGTACAGTTCAGAAGTTAAGTGGAAAAGAAAGCAAGATTAGAAATGCTAACAAAGAAATGCTACCCCCGTCTCTGCCACAAGGACCCTTGATTCATCAGTTCAACACAACCAGTTAGCACTCAAAACCAGCTAGCAATTGAAACCAGTTAGAAAGATGAATGGAAACACCGAACTATCAAGCATAGAAAATAAAATTGTAACTTTATCTACTATCCACATTGTGTTGGCCCCCAAGGAAGGTCTTCTCAACTAGCGTAGTAAAGTTCCAGAATTGCATCCATGAAGGATATAAATCAAATGTGCTGGAATCTTGACACTCACTGACGTGTATAAACACACTGGACACATATATGGAGAGGTCATAATTAAATATGGGTAAAAATGTAGATATCTTTCCCTTGTAAGTGTCCCATTTCATTTTGAATAAAATTTATGCTTTTATCCTATGGCTTCCAAGATGCAGCATTATCTAGTCTCTGTTTATCTCTACAAATTTATATCCTGCCATACATTTTTTTATATTGTGTTGTAATCATACTTCTCTTCTTTCAGTCTCTAAAATTCATCAGATTATTTAATGAAAAAGGAAGTTTCTGTATAACACTGAGAAAAAAGGAACTTGAGAAAATACTGTCTGTGGTCCATCCTCCTTACTCCTCAGTGCAGAGTAGATTGACATATGACCATTGGCATTTCCATTCTCAAGCAGATGGTGTTGATAGTTGATTGAAAGACAACCTCAAAAAAGAACATTAATGTCTAAATCCCTGGCACCTGTGAATGTGACTTTGTTTGAAAAAAAGGTCTTTGCAGATGTAATTAAGCTATGAATCTCAAAATGAGATAATTATGAATTACCTAAGTGGGCCCTAAACCCAAGATTGAGTATCCTTATAAGAGATCGAAGAGGAGAGTACAGAAAGAGAAAAGAAAGAATGTAAAGAGAGAGGCAGAGATGGGAGTGATGTGGCCACAAGCCATGGAGACAAGCAACACTGACAAACATCAAAAGCTGGAAGAGGCAAGGGATAATTTTAGAGCCTCTAGTAGTAGCTTGGCACTGCTAACACCTTGATTTCATACTTCTGTCCTCCAGAGAAGTCAGAGAATACGTTTCTGTTGCTTTAAGCCACTTAGTATGTGGTAATTTTTTACAGTAGCCCCAGAAAAATAATGGTAGAGATGGACCTATCTGGCTTTTGGAATTTAGCCATCAAGATTATTTAACTAACTCTCTGCTCCAAAATGATGTTCAGTAAGCAATTATTTCATTGTGTATTAACTAATTAGTATTAGTTAATAGTTTTATCAGAGGAAAGTATGCTGGTCAATTAGTAAAGTATTATGTTGCTTTTGAAATATATGGCAGAATTTGACAAATTTGACAATATTTTGGAATTCTAGTTTATTTAATAATCTCTTGTGGATTTGGTTAGCTTGACTCAACCCGAAGATACTGATTAATGAACATGTCATAATGCATTAAAGTCTTGGATCTGCAAAATCACTGTGATTACCATAAGAGATGCAAGATTCTGCAAGTCTTTGACAGAAGACGAAAAGGTACTATGATATTGTTCATACTGGCCAAAATTGGCATACAGGAGTTTTTGTATATGCTTATTCTTGACTTCTCTCTACAAATCTTTAAACTGGTAGAAAAAAATTTATAAGGAGGTAGAATTTAAGACAAATACATATAGGGATCTGTGGATACATTAACTGTAGAATTTTCTAGTACATACGTAACCACAGTAATATAAAAGGATCTTCTTTTAAAACGGCATACATATTGCTCATTGATGTGTTGGAAAAAAACATAAATTTGATTAATTTACCAAATGTAATATCAAAAACATATATCTGAATTTACACATATTGTATTAGCATCAATACATCACAGGATGCTTTGAATGATAAATGAATCATCAATGCATACATATATATGTTTTATATATGTATATATGTGAGTGTGTGTGTAATATATGAATGAATATATATCTTTACATTTCTAACTACTGCTTTTACAGCTAAATATGTTTAATATTTTATTAGTTTTTCAGAATAAGTATATGCTTCAATTGTTATGAGCCTCATAAGGTAACCTCCATATTGGGTGTAGGAACCCTTGTGGGATAGAAGAGAAACAAGAACTGTGGTGATGCCACAGTTAGAGAGCCTGCTTCCAATGTCCACATCATAAGAAACTGTATCATTTTTATTCCACCAAATTAGCATCTGATTCAGTCACAATTTGGTTTACATCACTGCCGTATATAAAGGTGTAGCATAGATAACTACCTTGCAGGGAAGGCAGACCTGTAGACATTTTTATGTGTGTATATATATGAATATATTCTATATATAAATATAGTATATATTATACCTTATATAACATATAAAGATATAATATACAATACATATTTATAATATATATTATATAATATATTAGATATAATATATCATATATCATATATCATATTATATAATGTATATAGATATATTATATATTATATATTTATATCATATTATATAATATATAGATATATAATATATAATATATTTTATATCATATTATATAATATATAGATATATAATATATATCATATTATATATCATAGATTATTTGATTAATAGATATTATATATATAATAGATATATTATATCTAAATATATGTATTTCATTTATATATTATGTTATATATTTTATGTATATGTATTATTTTATATATTATTAAATAAATATTGTATATTATATATCATATATATCATATTATATATCATATATTATATATCATCTTATATATTATATCTTATAAGATGATATAATATGTTATCTTATATATTATATCTTATATATTGTATTATATATAATATAATATACATTTTATATTATATTATATATTATATTGTATATTATATATCATATTGTATATTACATATTATATGTTATATAAGATATAAATAGATATTATATATTTATTTATAAATTATATGTATTTATATATAAAATATAAATATATTAAACATATAAATATATATCATATATAAATATATTTTATTGTATGTGTATTTTTTATTACATAGAATACCCAACACTGTTTGTTTATAGAAGTTACATAACAACATTAAGAAAATGGCATGGGAGAAATGAAAAAGGAAGAAAGAAAGAAAAAGGATGAAATAAAGAAAGACTCAAGTAGTGCATTGAACTCAAAAGCCCCTGTGCTAGGTATATATGTGTGTGTGTGAGTGTGTCTGTGATATATGAGTCAATATATTCATTATGTCTAATTATATCAAATCCTGTATATATTATCATCATTTTGTATTGGTGAAGAGATTAAGCCTAGAAAGATATGTGTCCAAAGTCAAAAGTGACTGAGCTGGATCATTGTACTAACATTGATTGGTTTTCTGTTCCCTCTTTTGTTGGGGAGGAGATACAGTAAGTTTGGTCACCTACAAATTAAGTGTAGGGAGTTAATTACATGATGGGATTGTTCTCTTGCTCAAATTTCCCCTTTTGCCATTCCACTAGCGAGTATCTTATGTTACCAAGGGATAATCTCTTTAATTCTAAAACAATTTTCTGCGCTTTCCTACTATAATACAAATAATTTAACTCGTGTATTTCAACCATCATGCTTCGTGAAGACAAAAATGCAGGGCAGTTTAACTGATAGTCTAGAGACCAGGATAAAATGTGGGGAAATTAAAAAAATAAATAAATAATTGGCAGATTTGATTTATATTCTATTGAATGAAAATTCAATGAACTATTTTGTAGCCCTTGAATACAAATGAGATCTCATTGATAGGAAACTCATTTTTCCACATAGATTGTCATTAGAAGCATTTCATTCTTCCTTAAAAGATTAAGAAATCTAACTGCAATATAGTGAATCAGAGGTAAAATAGTTGGTTTATGTCTGTAATCCCAGCACTTTGGGAGGCTGAGGTGGGCAGATCACTTGAGATCAGAAGTTCAAGATCAGCCCGGGCAACATGGTGAAGCCCAATCTCTACTGAAAATACAAAAAAATTAGCTGGGTGTGGTGGTGGGTGCCTGTAGTTACAGCTAGTCAGGAGGCTGAAGCATGAGAATAGCTTGAGCCTGGAAGGTGGAGGTTGCAGTGAGCCAAGATCATGCTACTGTCCTCTAGCCTGGGCAACAGAGTGAAACTCTGTCTCAAATAAATAAATAAATAAAAATTTAAAACGTTAAATCTTCAATGCACCTATACACTCTGTAGGAAAAGACATTGCAAGAGATGCTATATTTTTTGTCAATGACTTTATAATATTATAAATAGGCTGGAGATGTTACTTAGTTTAAATGTCTTCCAGGGAATTTAGAGGAAATACCTTTTTTCCAATAGCACTATCCTCTCTGGAAATACAACAAAACAATGGAGAGAGAAAACATGTAGCTTGAAGTGGTTATATGATACACACATTACCAAGGGGCAAACAGGATGAGATCCTGGTGTTGTGGAATCAAACAGTTGCCTTAAATCCCAACTATGTCTCCCGATAACTACATCATCATGAGTGGCTTACTTTTTCTCACAAGCATTTTCTTTACCTGTGAAATGGAAATATTAATGAAATTATTTCAAGGCTCAATTTGACGGCATGTGTACATCACTTATCACAGAATCAGGGACAATATGTCTTAATGAATGGTGGGCTTTATTATCATCTTAATAATTATCACCATCCCATTCTTCCCTACAAGATTCACACTTAGTAAATCACTTTAAAAATAAATAAGGTTAACTATGTTTAATGAAAGAAACTTACTATGCAAGATATGTCCTTTCTGAATATAGTATGTGAGATTCACAGGTTTCAGGAGATACGTTTCCTTTTCCAACTTTCCCTCAAAAAGATCAGTTGCACAGAATTTTATTATCCTATACAACTCTCTGATTGGTGTTAATAGAACAAACTCATGCCAAATTCTTAGTATCTGTATCAATTTATATGCTGCTTTAGACTTAGAGCTCTGATCCTTGCTGACATGCTCACTTATCTATCCTGCAATTCCATTTCCTTGGATTCTGAATATAATACATTTTGTTCTTTTACAAGTGAACACATTTGCCTGTTAACAGAGAGGTCAATTAGCTTAAAGTGTACTGTAATAAGAATATTTACTATTCCATTCTTGATGAATTGGGAATGTGTGTTTTTCATGTTAGTTTCATGCATGAGGATGAATAGCTTTAGGTCCAGTAATCACTAGTTTTGATTACTACTATAGTTTACATCCAGGGTAAAAATGTTGTCAAGAGCAACATAAAGTTGTACGTGCCTGTGCAGGATATCTTCCATTTGCCATCCTCTCCTCTCCTCATTCTCCATCCTTCTCCTTTTGTTTTCTACCCAGAAAGTTGACCTGTATGCACTACATCAGTGTGTTTGCATGCCTTAAGTGACAGCAGGAAGTCTTAGGGAGGAAGGAGTGTGAAACAGGATTCACCTGCCTCCTTCACTTTGAGGATGCCTCAACCTGGCTGTGCCCTTAACCAAAGGTCACTAGTCTCTCAATACAGTCTGCTTTATTTAACATTATTTTATTTTTTATTTTTCTGATTTATGTTAACCAAACCCTTTGGGCCTAGAAGTTGATATTTCTCCAACTCTTAGTCTGGATTCCTGCAATAGCTCTGTTTTCCCTACATCTTGGTCATACCTTTGCAATTTTTTTTCCAAAAAAAGAAAAGCAAACGAATTCCTTAAAATATATATTTTTATTTTTTTCATTTCCATAGGTTTTTGGGGAACAGGTGATATTTGGTTACACGAGTAAGTTCTTTAGTGGTGATTTGTGAGATTTTAGAGCACCCATCACCTGAGCAGTATACACTGAACCCAATTTGTAGTCTTTTATTCCTCACCACCCTCCCACCCTTTCCCGCGAGTTCACAAAGTCCATTGTGTCATTCTTATGGCTTTATATTCTCATAGGTTAGCTCCCACTTATGAGTGAGAAGATATAATGTTTGGTTTTTCATTCCCGAGCTACTTCACTTAGAATAATAGTCTTCACTTCCATCCAGGTTGCTGAGAATGCCATTAGTTCATTGCTTTTTATAGCTGAATCGTATTCTGTCATATATATATATATCACAATTTATTTATCCACTTGTTGATTGATGGGCATTTGGGTTCCACATGTTTGCAATTGCTGTATCAAGTGGTAGTTCTACTTTTAATTCATTGAGGAATCCTCACACGATTTTTCCACAGTTGTGGTACTAGTTTACATTCCCACCAGCAGGGTGTAACTGTTCCCTGTTCACTGCATCCATGCCAACATCTATTAATTTTTGATTTTTTGATTTTTTGATTATGGCCATTCTTTCAGGAGTAACATATTATTGCATTGTGGTTTTGTCTTGCATTTCCATGATTATTAGTGATTTTGAGCATTTTTCGTATGTTTCTTGGCCATTCTTCTACATATATAAAATCATCTAATTATGCAACACTATGAAACAGATAAATTGGTTTTTATATTTGTTTATTGTATGTGCAAATTGAGGCTGTGAGAAGTTAAGGAATTTTCTCAAGTTCACATGTCAATAGTGGTGAGGTCTTGATTAAAGCTCAGGCAATCTGTCTCCAGAGCCCAGGTTCACAAAAGTGCTATAGTTTTTCATTTGACAGCATCCATTTTTATAGAATAATTTGTACCCATGAAACAGACGCTTTAAAACAGTTGTTTTGATAATATGATACAATGTATGTGCTATTGGTAAGTGAAATAAAATTTTACTTTGCAAGATATATAAACATATAAAATCAAGATTGGAATGTCATATACAAAAGATGTTTCCAGAAAGGGAAGAATAGTTCATTCATATTGTTGTTATATTTTGTGTTTGCCAACATTTCTAAAATAAACTTACATTAATAAAAACATAATAATTATGGAAGTAAATTTTCAATATTTTGTGGCACAAAATATTATTTGGTGTCTTTATCATCAAATAATGCTGATGTATTGAACAGCAATACAAACAGCACTAGTGGTTCCTGGAAAAATGCCTATAAAATATATATTTATTTGTTTTTATTGATGACTTTTTTCTTTATTCAAAATTATTCTCAATCTTAATTATGGTCTCAATATTAATGACAGGCTAGCTAGAGCTGAAATGAAGAGGATGGAGTGAAGGCATGCACAAAAGGAAAAGGAAGTTACACATTCTTTCTAAAAGAAAAAAATACATTTAAGATATCTGGCAAAATTTACTTGTAACAAAGAAAATTTGTCCAGGGCTTTTAGACAAAAATCAACCTATTTAAGGAAACAACATATCTCAATTTTGCTACTTCAGTACACATAATCAGATTTTACACGTTTAAGATTTGTTTGTTAAAGTTGAGTCATTGATCTCTTTGCTCTTTCTTTTGTACCTTCCTCTCCTCTCCTCTCCCCTCCTCTCCAGGCTCCTCTACTTCTCTACTTTCCTTTCCTTTCTTTTCTCTGTTTCTCTCTTTTTCCTTTTTTAAATTTTTTATTTATTTATTTTTGAGATGGAGTCTTACTCTGTCGCCTAGGCTGGAGTGCAGTGGCTTGATCTTGGCTCATTGGAGCTTCCACCTCTTGGGTTTAAGTGATTCTCCTGCCTCAACCTCCCAAGTAGCTGGGATTGAAGGTGCCCACCAGCGTGCCTGGCTATTTTTTGTGATTTTAGAAGAGACAGGGTTTCACCATGTTGGCCAGGCTGGTATCAAACTCCTGAACTCAAGTGATCTACCCATTTCAGCCTCCCAAAATGCTGAGATTACAGGCGTGAGCCACTGCACCCAGTCCTTTGTTTATCGCAATGGAAGATTAAATTAGAGGGAAAGAAATAAAATCATTTACTAGAGAGCTACAACTCTCTAACTTTTTTCTTGCCATCCCCAGAGTAAAATTGTTTGGTTCAACAAACACAAGGACCTAATTATCGATTGAGCATTTTAAAAACTAATGCAAAATTATCAAATTAATAAGTAGCAGTGAAAATGAGCCATTTTATAATAAAACAACAGAGAAATGAAACTCACATTTGAGCTTGGTGGTTTAGTAAATGTTTAGGATTCAAATATGTCTGTAAGCCATGAATAGATTTCAAACTGCACATTTTTAGAAGAAACATGTTAATGAGTACTTGGGGATGAGTGGGGGAATAATACGAGTATATCCTCTAGAGATAAAATGCACTTATTGGGCCATCTTCCCATAATTATCGTATACTCTAACTCTCAGCCTACAAAGTGTTCATTGCTTGGGCTACTGCTCAAAAATGCAAAGTGAATCATATCACTGTCTGCTTAAAATCTGAGATATTCCCTCTTTTTTTTTTTTTTTTTTTTTTTCTAATGAGGTTTAAGTTCATGGTCACGGCATCCAAAACCATTTATAATCCAGTCTCAACTGCACTAATTACCACTTTTTGTGACTCCCTCTCAAGTACCAGTAGCCCTTGCTAGAAAAATATCTCAACATTTGATGAAGTCAGACTTTTTGAAACTTCTTTATTTTTTTCAGGTATTATTCTGCCTAGTCCATTCTCCTCACTTGATAATGACATTTCCCTGTTTGATTGTTTTCTATTTATAATTTTGGTTCTAATTTTTATACATTAATGTCTGTTAGTTTCTCAAGGAAAGAGACCACAACTTTTTCATAGTCTTATTCCTTGCATCCAATACAGTGTCAGACCCAAACAATTAATATATATTAGTAAAATTAAAAATTAACAATATAGGCATTTGTTGAAAGAAAATACTTAAATGAAATAAGTGCAGTTGTGTAAAATATATATTTCATTTCTGAATCACTGTAAAGTAAGCACATTACTTTTCCTAAATTTTTGGAAAATAAGGTAAAAAAAAAAACACCTCTTCTTAAAATTTACTTCTGTAAATATCTGTGGGCTATTATGAACAGTGTGGCTGCGAGTGAGTTATTAGCCTGACCACGACTATTCGCAGACTAATAGGATGTCAGAGGGAATAGGCAAACTGCCTAAATCCCCGGCTCATCCATCCATAGGTTATCAATTTGGACAGTGGATGAAGTTAATCAGATAAGGTGGGCCGGGCGCGGTGACTCACGCCTGTAATCCCAGCACTTTGGGAGGCCGAGACGGGCGGATCACGAGGTCAGGAGATCGAGACCATCCTGGCTAACACGGTGAAACCCCGTCTCTACTAAAAAAATACAAAAAACTAGCCGGGCGAGGTGGCGGGCGCCTATAGTCCCAGCTACTCGGGAGGCTGAGGCAGGAGAATGGCGTGAACCCGGGAGGCGGAGCTTGCAGTGAGCTGAGATCCGGCCACTGCAATCCGGCCCGGGTGACAGAGCGAGACTCCGTCTCAAAAAAAAAAAAAAAAAAATCAGATAAGGTGATCTGTGGCTCTTTCTTAGTTTTGTGTTTGTGTTTCATTTTGTTTCCATACACATAATACTTCATATTGAATATCTTCAGTTTTATAAGTATGCTAATAACTCTCTAGCTTTCTGTTTCCTAGGCTCGGATATTTCCTACTCATGTTGTCAGCCTTCAGTTTCTGGAGGGTGGGAATTCCAAGTTGAAGTTGCCAGCAGATCCAGTGTCTGATGAAGTCTTGCTGTGTGTGCTTCCAGGATGGAATCTTGCTGTGTCTTTAAATGGTGAAAGGACAAGTCAGCTCCTTTCATCCTTTTTCAGAAGGGCACTAATCCCGTTAACGAGAATCCTGTCCCTGTAACTTAATGACCTCCTAAAAACCTCACTTCTTAATAATGTCATGTTGGTGATTAATTTTCAAAATAAACATTTCAGGGGACACCTTCAAACTATAGCACTTGCCCTTTGACTTTTCCCATCTATAAATTCCTTCTTGGTGTTCCTGCCTTATTTTGCTATTTGGATTCTTGTCATTCTTTTTGTGATAATCTGGTAAATTGCAATTTTCATCAATTATGGACTATATAAATTAGAAAATGCTAGTATCTTCTCTTAATCTCACATGTATTTATTATATTTGCTCTTTTTCGATGAAGAAAAGATGATTTTTTTACTAATTTATGTTTTCGTGTATTTATTTTCTTTATATTTGTGCCTTTGCAGTTTTATTTATTTATCTATTTATTTTTGAGCAGAGTCTCACTCTGTCGCCCAGGCTGGAGTGCAGTGGCGCGATCTCGGCTCACGTCAAGCTCTGCCTCCCGGGATCACGCCATTCTCCTGCCTCAGCCTCCCAAGTAGCTGGGACTACAGGCTTCCACCACCAGGCCTGGCTAAGTTTTTGTATTTTTAGTAGAGACAGGGTTCACTGTGCTGGCCAGGATGGTCTCAATCTCCTGACTTTGTGATCCGCCTGGCTCAGCCTCCCAAAGTACGGGAATTTTAGGCATGAGCCGCCGCACCCGTACATTGCAGTTTTATTTTAAAAGATATTTCCCTTGTTGTTTTCTATTAGATCTACAGATTTGTCTTGACAATTCTATGCTCATAGGTAAGGGTTTCGTTTTATTTGCTCCTTAATGAAAGCGTTTTCTCAATGAAATCTCCTGAACAGTTTGTCCTTTACCAATTTTTTTGGGTGCCATTTATATCATGGAGGATTAATTTCCCAAACATGGAATTTTTCTGAAATACTTATTGAATTTCATGTTTATTTAAGTTCTATTGTGTTATTAACAATAGTTTTATTAATATGACTTTGAGTATGCATTTATCACAAGTCCTTGCTTTCTGATCATTTTCGAAATTATTTGATTTTTCTGTGGTCTTTAATTATTTAATATAAAATTTTGAATACATTTGTTAAAATCTCCCATAGTTATTTTCACTGTGACTGATTAAAGAAATAAATAATGTTAGGGCCATATATAAAAACAGAACTCTGATCTTCCCACAATCTGCAGCAACCAACTTAAGAAATCAACCCATTATCTGCAATAATCAGCCCAGAATCCAACCTGCTATAATGAGACTTGTGGGAAGTCAGACCCCTTTCTCTAGTAAACAATCTAGGAGGGCAAACAGTAACCCCTGTGACAATAGGCCCTAAACAGCAAGAATTTGATTAATAACTGACAGCTTTCCTATTGTTGTTCCTACTTCCAGCATAGAACCAACCAAGAAAAGCCAAATATGCACCCCCTAACACATAGGAAGCCTTCCTTTTAGTTGGCTGCATATAGCTTTCCCATACCAACAGCCCTTCAATCAGGGCACACCTGAAGCCTTCCGTTTTTTCCACGATATAGTTTTCCCACTCCTCTGCTGTCCTTCAGTCTCTACCAAAACAAAAGTGATGGTAGCTGACTCCCTAAGTGGGGCAAGCTCTGAGTCAATGGTCTTTTCTTGTTTTTATTGGTTTGTCTTTATTTATTTCCACAGTTGTACTAAATTTATAGATTAATTTGGGAAACACTGAAAGGTTTATAATGAGTTGCTCCACCTAAGAACATGGAATACATTTTCATTTATTCAGAATAGATTTCATTTGCATTGTTTTAAAGTTGTTTTCATAGGTGTAAACTTTTTATCAGGTTAATTTTTTACTTCTATTATTCACATTTTCTTTTACTCTGTTTTTCTACTTAATTACTTCCTTAGAGGAAGGTTCTGGAACATCCACAGTCTATTATTTAGTATTTATTTCTTTTCTGACTGTTGTCTATTTGATGGTGTATATTGGGTTTATATATGGTCTGGAGGGTTACATCTTCTTGCTATATTTTTTATTTGTTAATGGCTAACGTGAACTTTATATTAACTGTAGTTCCTGAATATATTAGAAACTCTTTGTCATCTTATTTCATAAATTTGATCTCTTCTACTTTTTTTTAAATGTTCTTTTCCCCTTTACTTCGTTTACTTACATTACTTTTTCTGCTAATGTAAAATTTATACTTTTTGTGTTTATTTTTATGTTAATTACTGTTTATTTAAGATCCATACTCCCATTTATTACACTACCTTCTTAGATTTATCAGTACTATGTTCTCCCCTAATTCAACTGGTACTTTAGTTTAACCTTTTATTTCTTTATTCCTACTCTCTTACGCTAACCTAAGGGTTCATACTACCTAAAGACTAAATGTTTTCATGGTTATATTGTTTTTCCTTCATTTTGCCCTTGATTTTTTAAACAACAATAAACTTTCATAAGTTATGTCATGATTTTTGCTTTCATATATCTTGGTATAGGCCTCCTGAATTCATTTTTGTTAATTTGAATCTTCTTCCAGAAATGTTTTCAAAATGGGTTTGCAAAATTTCTGTGAAATTTTATTATTCCCTTATATATAAGTGAAAATTGGCTCATCTTTTTTTCCTGTTCAATGATCTAAATTAAGTAGATACCTATCATCTACTTATAGTTAGTTTCTCTTGATCAAGATAAGCAACAGTGCAAGTTATTTGGGATTTGGGGGTAGGAAATGATCATCCCAAGGCAATGTGAGAAAGAGGCAAGAACACAACTTTAGAGTTCTCTCTCAATCTATGTCCCATTCTTCACTCTAAGCAGTAGCTACCATCAGTCCTTTATCTACAGATAAGTGGATAAATCTTTACTCTTTCAAAGGACATATTTTTAATTTTTTTAAATTTGTGCTCTCTCTTACTTATCTTTCACAAAGTTGTTATTGTCAAATTTATTAGCAAGATATATTGGTTATAAGAGAGTCATTGGGTCCAAACTTACAGGAATAAATAGAAATATAAGGAAAGCAGACACATCCAGATAACCAAGTACATGGGGGGAAAAATCACTTTTCTTTCCTCCTTTACTTCATCTTCTCAGTCTATTTCTTGAATGTGACAATTTAGAACTTTTGTGCAAAAGCAAGTATTTTATCTGTGGCTGGGTGATGTTAAGTATTCCTTCTATATAGTATACATTTGTGCTGTTAATTGAACTGTCAGTGAAGGGCTAATAAGAATTAATCTGCTTTCAATGAACATGTCATAGATGGCCAACCTCATGCTTATAAAAATCATGTAAAAAATAAAAACTGAGGATTACGTACAAGGAGTAACACCAGCTACTAGCAAGGATTCCAACCAAATCTTCTCAGTTATAGCATCTGGTTACTAAAAGACACCAAGCTTTCCATTTATGGCCTTGATAGTATTATTTCACTGGGTAAAAAACTGATACTTAACAAATGTTCTAGTTGTTCAGAAAGTATGCATTTATATTGATCACATTGTATTTAAAACTCCTACTGAAACTTATAAAAGTAGTCTCTGAAATTTAAAAAGCAACAAAAGTGGTTTGTAATAAAACTTGAAAAAAACGATTACAGGATGCATTCAAGTAGTGCTAATTAACTGGCCTTCAATAACTAACAGTAAGACTGAAATAATTGTTTTTCCTTTCAGGTTCTATGATCTGATTTTATAAAAACAAACAATGTTATATTAAATAATAAAATAAAAACTGATGTATGCATGAATAAAACCACATATTTATTGGTAGACTATTTTCTATTACATAGAATAATATGTATAATATTTTTGTATCCATAATAATTTGTAAAATAGGCACTATACATCTTACAAAGATGATTCTAATTGCATTTCTTCTTTAATTCTCACAAGACTGTGATGTGCATGTTTTCATTATATCTATTTGATGGAGGAATAACTGATTCAAATGATCAATGTCCTGAAGCTAATAAGAGGAGGAGCTGTGACTCTATCACCTCCTCTGGTTCCAACATCTATACTCAGTTATGCTGAGGAAATTTAGTATAATAATGACTGATATATATATATATAATAAATCTGAGAATTGATTTTCTTCTGGATTGTCTCCTATCATAAATATATTATCCATCTTGTTTTATGGATGAGTGCTTTTACAATAAATCCTAAACATTTGAGTACTCAAAATCCATGAGGAGTGTCTATTGATAACTTAAGCAAGATGTTAGACTAGCCTGATCACATTATTCTTCATTTCCATGCCATTTTCTCAATGTGGAATTTTGACAACACACTTGATTTTCTATCCATGTCCTCATCTGTAAAATTGGGTTATTCATAGGACATATACTAGGGATATTAACTTTATTTCTATAGAACAGGGTTAAGCACATAGTAAGACCTTAAGAATAGATTTATTGATGATTGCATTAGTAAGAGGAGTTTCCTTATTATTATAATCACCAACTGAATATCACTTTCTCTGGTCAAGTATTAAAGAGAAGTTAAATATGGGTTTTCATGATTCAGTTAGCATCATTCATCAAATATTTTTAAGGCCTGTGAGTTCATCTTCATGACTACATAAAGTAACAAATTCATTAGAATCATCTTATTGAATAATATTGTTACCGATGGAGGGTCTTGGCTGCAGGTTGTCCAAGTTCTTGACATTTTCAACAAAGAATTGGACAAAACACACAGAAAAGCAAGGAAAAAATGAAGCAACAAAAACAGACTTATGGACAATGGACGTACACTCCACAGGATCGGAGGGGGACTGAGCAGCAGCTCAAAGGCCTGGTTACAGAATCTTCTGGGTTCCAAATATGCCCAGGAAGCTTCCCATTGGCCACTTGGTGTGCACCCCATGCAGTTGAAGTAGTGGCCAGCAATCAGAAGCTAAAGTGAAGTTACAAAGTCACACTCCGCAATCAGAGGCTAAAGTGAAGTTACAAAGTCACACTCCGCAATCAGAGGCTAAAGTGAAGTTACAAAGTCACACTCCGCAATCAGAGGCTAAAGTGAAGTTACAAAGTCACACTCCGCAATCAGAGGCTAAAGTGAAGTTACAAAGTTACACTCCTACGCAAACGAAGACTTTGGCCTCCAATCTGTCTGATTGGTTGTGGAAAGCAACCAACCAGAGGATGAGGTGAAGTTACAAGTTACACTCCTATGAAAACATCTGATTGGTTTGCAAAGGGAGTGGCTTCTGGTCCTTTTGTTACTTATGTGTGAAAAGTCGGAGATTTCCTTTTGATTTAGTTCTAAGAAGTCAGCATGAATCAGCCTCCCTGCCTCCGGACCCTATTCTGACTCAATGTCACATTTTATTTCTGAATATATCAATTTTGAATATACTATTCAAAACATATATTTTCTAGTGTCTTCGTTGTTTTCACATTCACTTATTAGTGGTGAAAAGCTAAAATGTATGCCCAATTTAAACTTTATTTTTATACTTTTTACATGTAAATTCTTAGTTTATTTTTAGAATTTAAAGATGAGTCATCTATTAGTAGTCGCCGTGGGTACCCACATGTTGAGCAATGTTTTTTAGGAGCAAGATACCTATAGCACCTAGAATATAGGATAGCAAGAAGTGTTAGAATTTGAGATTGAGAGTCACTTATTTAAAAACCACATCACAGTTTGTCACAAATTATAACACCTTTTGCCTGTAGCATTTTTAAATGGATATAATATCTCACTTATTTTAAGATTTTTCTTCCTAAAAGTATCCTGTGGCATCAATGCAGATTATGAACTAATGGCAACAATTTTGTTTTAAATCCCTAAGGGAAGAAGATGTTGTCAGAATGTTGGCCAGTATTTACTTTCTTTCTTTCTTTTTTTTTTTTTTTTTTTCAGGCTTCTATACAGGAGCCTTTTGAAAAATGGTGCTTCTAATGACACAGGTGTGGGTCTTGTAATGTGATGTTAAATTTGCTGTCCTTCCAAAGAGAAAGCATTTTTTGCACGCTGAAAAATTCAAAAGCATTTGGAAATCTCTTGATTGACTTGGCCATTTATTTGACTCTGCATCAAAAAAAATAACCAATCGAAAACTAACAGGCATGCTGGGCTGCCAGTCTTCACCTCGGAAGTGAAATCTCAGTCAATAAAAGGCTCATGTTGAAAACCCTGAGTGACATTTAACTAAGGGGTGCAAAGCGTATCAATGTATTTTTGACACCATTCCTCCCACGCAACTGTCAGCAAGTTTAAATTAACCCTGGAGGTCTATAGGTTTCAATGATGGATGAAGATGTTTAAGCCACATCCCAGAACCAAAGAAGTAATGGTTTTGACATTTATTCAGATGCCTATATATCTGTGTTATTTCTTTTGATTTTGCTTATATATCTTCTTATGTCATTATAGACACTGTAAGATTTGTATACGTTTCTCATACACAATATGCTACACATTCCCCCAAGAAAGGATTTCAAGTTGTTGCTGTCATTTAACATTCTTTGTGCTAAGTCAGCAATTTTTATAAAACAAAAGCAAAGTATAGTCAACTGAAATGTGTTGAATTTTTATAATATTAGATAATATGATGCATGCATTTTTTCCATAAATTATTTTATAAAACATTTGGTCATTTCTTGTCCTCTCCCTCCTCACATTTCCTAGGAAACTTAGGGATTGAAAATATAAGAAATGAATTGTCAGGTTATTGCTGTTAAGACTCAGCAAGGACTTGTTTTGAAAAGTGCACACTCATTGTTAATCATGTCATTTGGTGGATACAGTGCCATGCAAACTACATTAGTCTTAAATAAAATATTTTCATGTGCTATACTGAACTATTTTTTCTCACTGAGAAATGCTCACATATCCATTTTGCTTTAGATCTGAAGTCAGCAAACTTCTTTTGGTAAAGGCTCAGATAAATATTTTAGACTTTGTGGACCAAAGGGTCTCTGCTGCAAATACTCAACTTTGCCACTCTTGTGCAAAAGCAGCCATAGACAATATGTAAATGAAGAAGTGTAGCTTATATTTTGATAAAGCCTTACTTTTGAACACTGTGACATGAATTTCATGTATTTCTTATTCACCATGAAATATTTTGATTTTGATTTTTTTTAAATAATAAAGATGTGAAAAGTACTCTTAGTTCATGGGACATACAAAAATAGGCAGATAGCTGGATTTGGCTCACAGACCATAGTTTGCTGATCCTTATTTTATTTTATTTTATTTTATTTATTTATTTTTTTTGAGACGGAGTCTCACTCTGTCGCCCAGGCTGGAGTGCAGTGGCACGATCTCAGCTCACTGCAAGCTCCGCCTCCCGGGTTCCCGCCATTCTCCTGCCTCAGCCTCCCGAGTAGCTGGGACTACAGGCGCCCACAACCGCGCCCGGCTAATTTTTTGTATTTTTAGTAGAGACGGGGTTTCACCGTGGTCTCGATCTCCTGACCTTGTGATCCGCCCACCTCGGCCTCCCAAAGTGCTGAGATTACAGGCGTGAGCCACTGCGCCTGGCTGATCCTTATTTTAGACACTTATATAGACTGTGTAGTTATCACTTGTGCTCATTCAACAATCAGTCAAGCTCTGCATAACCTGTCAGTTGTTACAAAAAAACATAATGAGAGTAAGCTATAACTTTTATTATTATTAATACTTATAGATTGTTAAATTCATATGACAGGTGAAATCATTAGCTTTATGACTTATTCTCTGTGTATATAGTAGTCAGAAATAATGTTTGGAAATTGTGTGTGATTTGGGGAAGTCTTAAAAATGAAAAGGCAAAATTGACTTTCAGTTTTAGTCTTTTCAAAAGTCGCCTTTCAGTTGTCAGTAATAATGTGTTCTGTCTGCTCTGAAAGAGGTTATATTTTACAAATGATGACTGTTCTATTATGAAATAATTTTTGTTCATAAGGAAACATTTTCTTCTCCTCTAAGATGAAATAAACCAGGTAAAATTTGCACATATATTTGACAGTGTGATAACTGATCTTCAACTAATATATAACTGTGATTATTGTAACTTGCTCATTGTATTGTTATTTTTCAAAGCATATTTTCAGAGGTCAGAGACAAAGATTTGAACACTGTCTTTTCATATTTAACTGTCATTGAAATGTACTTGAAAATAAGCATTTCTACTGAAAACTGAAGAATGACAAGGTTCATAAATTTGGAAAGGAGAACTTTATTTCCCATATGCAGTTGCAGCCTGCAGGGTGGCCATTTTGACAGGCTAGGAAGCATAGCCTCTGGCCGGAGCCAGAAGCAAACACTTTTAGGGAAGGGCAAAGGGAACAGGAATTTATACTGAGCAAGGTGGTCAAATATACATATTGAATAAGCTATAAGAAAAGTCATGAATATTTATGGAAGGAGAAACATGCACATGTGCAATTGAGCTTCATGCTTCTCCACGGGGTCCATGTTAAATATATATATATGGCAGCATTAGCATATCTGAGCGTGGAGGTTTTTGGCCCTCTGATGTCAAAAGGTGAAGCAAAGGATATGAACACTCTCACTGCATATTCTCTGTAGACAAGCCAGAACCACTCTGTGGTCAATGGCAAAAATAAAAAAGAAGAGGCAACATCAGGAAGTTGGCTGATATCAGGGTGGAGTCTTTTGAAAGGGCTGGTTTCCGTTTAGCCCTTAGAAAAGAAAGGCTGATGGCGGTTTGCACAGGATGGGGTATAAGGAGGTGTGTCTGACCTCCTTCACGACCAAGATACTCAGTTTTCAAGGTTTCTATAAGGTCTCCTTGGCCAAGAGAAGCTCTTTTCAACCAGCTGGTGGTGGGGGAGCTTGGGACTTCATTTTTATTTCTCACTACCTACACAGACTACTGCAAGCTAATGTAAAGCAACTTTAACCAAAAACTCATTTAAGATTAGAAAGTTGCAAAAAGAATTACAAATTTGCTTTCTGAGGGATTAGGAAATTAAACACAATGGGGAGTTTGTTTGCCTATGGTTGTTTCATTACCATCTTCTCACGGAAAGTATGCTGTAAGAGGAAACTTATTTTGTTCTTTAATTCTGGAGTTAATCAAGATCTTTGACCAAACCATACTTCTTCTTCCAGCTCAGTAGTTCTTTTACTTGTCAAGACTCCGAGTGATAGTCCTGTGGAGAAGGAGACATGCAGAGATCTCCCTCAGTGTTTTATAATGTAGTAGCAGAAGTCCCTTTGAGAATTTACGAATACTTGATCTTCTCAACGGATGTGACACGTATGCTGTACATCAAGAGATGAATGGGTATTTTCTAGGAAAGATGGAGAAGGGGCACTTAAGGCATAAGAAAGGGCATCTCGAGTCACAGAGGCATGAAATAACAAGTCACATGTAGAATAAAAACAGTTTAGTGTTTGTATGAGAGCCCACAGGTATGGTTTTATTATTTATTTTATTAAGTTAGAACAAAGACCACAGGCAACAGTTACAGTTTTATCCTTCAGGCAGTCCTTTACAGTTTTAAAATGGGAAATTACATGGTAATAATTGCACTGCAGAAATATTCCTCTGGCGATAGACTAGATAGATAGATAGATGATAGATAGATAGATAGATATTGCAAAGATGAACAGAAGTGATGCAAGCAAACCCCAAAATTGGGGTTCAGCTCAGGAGAATTCTTGGTTTTGCTTAGGAAAGAATTCAAAAACCAGACACAGTGAAACAAAGCAAGTTTATGAGAGCAGCAGAGTACAGCAAAATGGCGGCTGTATAGAGCAGGGTTATCCCATAGGCAGAGTACACTGTCACTTGCTGGCTAGCTTTATGTATAGCTACTCCTTAATTATCTGCTAAATAAGTGTCAGGTTATTCATAGTTTTCTAGAAAAGTGGTAGGGAGTTCCTGGAACCAAGGGTTCCTCCTCTTTTAAACTATGTAAGGTAACTTCCAGGACCTTATATTGCTGTGGCATTTGTAAACTTGGCACTCGGGGGAGTGTATTTTAGCATGCTAATACCTTATAATTAGCATATAATAAGCACTGAGGCAACTAGTGATTGCTTTCCTTGTGATCTTGGTTTTAGCTGGTTTGAGCTGTTTTCCTTACTGTATCCGGTTTTGACTAGATCCTGATTTCATTGGTGTTATCTTAAGTGGTGGTCAGAAAAAAAGTCCTGCATTGGTGTTATCTTAAGTGGTGGTCAGAAAAAAAGTCCTGCTGATCACTCACCTCAAAAGGAATCTTTTGCAATAGCAAAGATGATCAAAATAATGTGAATACATTAGTGATAAGGTGAAAGGGATCAAATTCTAGCTTGTGTTATCAAGGAGTTATAGTACCATTAATTAAGATAGAGCATAGAAAAAAAAGATTTTTTAGAAGGGAGGTGGCATGGAACCAAGTTTTGAATGTGCTAACTATAAGGAAGCTATGAGGCATTTGAGTAACAGTTCCAGAGTATAGCTGAAATGCATATTTAGAACTGAAGAGAAGATTCTGAGCTAGAGATATGTAATGCGATTCTTAAATTCTCTATTTAACATGTATACGTGGATTTATTAAATAATATTGAACATGTACTATGTGGCAGCCAGATAATAAGGATATCTCAATAAATGAGACAGACAAGGTTCGTGCTCTCTGAAATTTTTAAGTAACTATAGTATATATTTTACAATAATCTTTGCATATATTGTACAAATGCAAATGTATTAAATGTACATAATGAAAAAATATGTCCCTTTCTCATCCCGTATCCTCAGTCTCCTCTCCTGTAGAAAAATATTTGCAGATAAAGCTCTTCTTTGCAATTCACAACTATGCTTACACATATCCTTATATAATTGTTTTTCTAGTTAGAAACATATTTTACAGTTTTCTATACTTGCTTTTATTTTTCGTTTAACAATTTATCTTTAACTCTTTTCATGAAAACACCTGTAATATCTTTCTTATAGTTTTTAGAATGTAAATTAATTTATTAAATGTATAAACATAACTTGTTATTGACTAATGCCTCATTAATGCAGGTTATTTTTGCCGGTTTCCCATAACAAATAATGCTGTAGCAAATAGTCATGCAAACACAAATTTATCAGTAATATACATTCCTTGAGATTAAGTCACTGTCAAAAGATATGTTTATTTTTAATTTAATATCTATTTCCAAATTATTCTCCAGAGAGTTCATACTAATTTACACTTACACCAATCATGAACCTGAACTGTTGGCCGGGCGCGGTGGCTCAAGCCTGTAATCCCAGCACTTTGGGAGGCCGAGACGGGCGGATCATGAGGTCAGGAGATCGAGACCATCCTGGCTAATACGGTGAAACCCCGTCTCTAGTAAAAAATACAAAAAACTAGCCGGGCGAAGTGGCGGGTGCCTGTAGTCCCAGCTACTCGGGAGGCTGAGGCAGGAGAATGGCGTGAACCCGAGAGGAGGAGCTTGCAGTGAGCTGAGATCCGGCCACTGCACTCCAGCCTGGGTGACAGAGCAAGACTCCGTCTCAAAAAAAAAAAAAAAAAAAGAACCTGAACTGTTAAAACTTCATCAACACAGTGTAACCTATAAATTCTTCTATTGGCTTTTTAGGATTGCTTTTTAAAAAGTGGAAAGATGTATCATATTGTCATTTTATTTTTATTTTTAAATTTTGAGTGATATGGAACATTTTTTCTGAGTGTTTATATATCGTTTGTGCTTTGTTTTCTTGGAACTACATCTATGTCTCCTTTTTCCATTTTTAAATTGGTTTTTGTTCTTGGTGTTTCATAAAATGTTTAATATATTTTAAATATTAGCCTTATTTTAAATACTATAAATATTTTCTTGTTTTATAAAGTTCTCTTCAAAGTTAAAAAATTGCCACATATGTACTTTTCTTTTATGATTCCCAGGTTATCTGCTTTTGGCAAAAGGTCATTTCCCACTTCAACATAGTTATTTTAAAAATTTACCAAGTGTTCTTTTAACTGAAACTCACAACAAGCCTGTGAGGAGGTTTGTATTAACATTCCAATCGTGCAGTCATTAAACAGAAACTGAGAGAGATTGAGAAACTTGCTTTTGGTCACACAACTGTTAAATTACTGAGCCTGAGTTTGCAACCAAACTCTGACACAGCTCTGGTGAAGTTAACCTGATCCTGAAGAAGACCTGCAGTTATCTCTTTGGATGATTGTTTTCTTTCTCTTCTGAGAAGACCGCTGAGCCCCTCCATTGCTGTGGAGGTTTGTATTAGTCTGTTTTCACACTGCTAATAAGACATACCCAAGACTGGGTAATTTATAAAGAAAAAGAAGTTTAATCAACTCACATTTCCACATAGCTGGGGAGACCTTACAATCATGGTGACCTTACAATCAAGAGAAGAGCATGGGAGAGACCCGCCTGTATGATTCAATTACCTCCCACCGGGTTCCTCCCATGAACATTGGAATTATGGGAGCAACAGTTTGAGATTTGGCGGGGGAGACACAGCCAAATCATATCAAGGTTTTTCTTCTTATGGGAATAAGCAGTGCACTATAGAAAGGAGGCTACAAAAGTTTCAACCAAGTAACCACAGGAGAATAATAATCTGCATATTGTTTAAAAGGCAAATTGTTTTTATTGATTCAAAAAGAACCTAAGAATAACTAATGCATTCATTATGTCAACCAGTAAGTTTTGAACATGTGTAAGTGTCAGGCTATTTTAAATGCTTTTCCTTAGTGAATCAGACAGGCAAAGTCTTTTATCTCTAGAAGCTTATATTTTAGCTTTCTGTTCATGTGCTGTGCTGCTTTTTCTTAACTTTTTTTTTCCAAATAACACAACGTATCTCTTTCTTATCATAGGCTTTTTGTGTTTCCTGCATAAAATCAAAAGAAGGATTGTGTAGATATTATCTTTTCTCAATAATATACATTTTTCTGCCATGGACACTGTGAGGTGCTATCCAGATCCTCTGCACACATTGAGCTGTATATTTCCCTAGCTCATGGTAGTGTGGGCTGATGGCTTTTTGCTGAACCCCCTTCAGGTCTTATCCTCAGCCATACTCAACATTATGCCCCTTCCCAGGGACAGTACTAATCTAATGATGGTTGATGCAGCAGTTCAAGGGCCTGGCCTCTTGCTTTTAAATGACAACTTTTGAAGGATTATGGCAGGTCTAAAATTCTTTGTGGAGGCTAAGTCCTCTAGTTCAACAGTATCACCCTTCAACTTCCTGCCATTCCATCTTGTTTTCTTCACTCCTCATAGTCTCCTGAGAATCTTCCCCCAATAACCGCCCCCTGCACCCAACTCTTTCTCTGGACCCAGCCTATACTTTCATTGCATATTCTACGAAGATGCACTCTCATTTCAGCCATATGTTTTTTTGTTGGTTTGTTTAAAAAAAAAAACAAAACAAACAAACAAACAAAAAAAACTTATTTTAATCTTTGGGTGAACAGTCCTATATCTGCCATTTTTTTTTTTTTTTATGTTTTTGAAAACAAAGTCGTATGTATTGACTTTTAGAAGTTTTATTGGAAGGAGGAAAGTTACTTTAAAAAGGATTTTATTTCTTTCACTGATGCTATTCTATAAAAACCTTATTCAAACTGTCCACAACTCAAGTCTCACAAAGCAAGCAATAAACTTTATAATATGAGGCCTTCTTGTAAAATTCCAGTTGTAAATTTTCAGATTTTGTCCAGAGCTTAAATTGGCAATTAAAACTGAGGAAAGAAAAATAGGAACAATAGTCTAAAAATTGAGCCACCCAAAACTAATTAAACAAAGAGACATTGAATTTTTTATTTGAAAGTAACTTGCCTCAAGGTCAACAATGAAAATTCAGGTCTAACCTAACTAACTAAACTTACTACCTCCTTAATTCCTTGCTGTTCTCAAAATCTATCTTTATAATTTTAGCAATGTGTTTTAAAGGCAAACAAATAAATCATATAGGCTTGGAGTGTAGAGAGTGTTATTCAATTAGTTTATTGAGCTGAGTTTAACCTGTGGAAAGTTGGTTCTTTTAAGACCACATTTTTCGAAGTATGGAGTCTAAATTTTTAAACTAATATTTTTATCAATTTGACCAGCAATTACTGAAGCCTTCAATGTGAGATAATACTTTAACCACTGGTGAAACAGTGATAAATGAAATTGGCATCATCCCATCACATAAATATGTGTTCTGGATGAGATGGTCTAAGTTCTCTAGATAAGGGGAGGCATTGTAATAAGTCTTGATGTTTTATATCAATATTTTAAAGTCATATTTTTTTAAAGGTCAGAACAGTTGCATAACTGGTTTTACCAAGTGGCAATTGTAAAGTGCTCTACAACTCTTAAAATTAGAGATGGTGAAGTCCATTACACATTTACGGAATCCCAACTATGAGTCGGGCCCAATTTTCAGCTTCCCTTTTATAATTCAGTACTGTTCAGGCTCTTGAGTCTGTTATTATCATCATTCAGCTTCCTTTTTTCAAAACCAAAGAGTATGTCTGTATATACTAAGCTTACCTTTTATATATTATTTTCAGCGTAAATAACCATCAAAAAGTTGTTTCTACAGAGAAGTTTCATTGTTTTGCCACATTGTTTTTAAAAGAAAAGTCCTACAAAATATTGAATTATGATCATTAATTCAATAAATACTTATTGAGCACCTATAATGTGCCAAATACTATTCTAGATACAAAAACCAAAGTTGTCACTGGGCATAGTTGCTGACACCTGTAATCCCAGCACTTTGTGAGGCCAAGGCAGGTGGATCACTTGAGGTCAGGAGTTCAAGATCAGACTGACCAACGTGGTGAAACCCTGTCTCTACTAAAAATACAAAATTAGCCAGGCGTGGTGGCGCATGCCTGTAATTCCAACTACTTGGGAGGCTGAGGCAGGAGAATTGCTTGAACCCAGGAAGCCAAGGTTGCAGTGAGCTGAGATGGTGCCATTGCACTCTAGACTGGGCAACAAGAGCGAAACTCCCTCTAAAAATAAAACCAAAGTTGTCAGAGTCTCTGTTTTCAGGGAGCTTTATTCTACTCTGAAAGAAAGACAGTAAATTAAAACATTTCACAGTGATATTACTATGAAGAACTATCTCAGGGAGAGGTATAGAGAAGAGTATGGATTTGTCTGGAGAGTGGCATGAGGGGTTGGTAAAGATTAACACTATATTGGGGGTCAGAAAAAGCGTTCTAAAAGCCTGAACAGTGTGACGTACGGGTGGGGGGGACAACTCCTTAGCTGTGCCCTGTTAATAATCACTAATATCAAACATTTACACACTCTCACACTTATGCATGTTTTATAACAAACTCAGCATTCTTCATATGACTCTAATGAGACCTTGGTGTTCTCCTCTTGGTTTGATTCGTACCTGTGTATGTGCAACATTTAATTCCCCATATCAAATATAAGCATTTGCAATCCACCTCCTTTTCAATTTCTTGAGCATCACTGGGTACAAGTTTGTGATAGTGAAAGCAGCCTCAAAGAACAAAATAAGCCCCGGAAGAAAACAATTAAACATTGTGGAATTTTTTAGACCTACCAGGTCTTAGGAGAGTCTGAGTTTCAGAGAGACAAATCTCTTATATGCCAAAGCAACAATTTACCCATCTCAAGCGTGAAGTTTTGGGACATTTCCATGCTTCCTGTCATAGTGACCTCTAATTATTTAACTAAGTGGATGTACATTTAATACATAAAATCGAGCAATATTTCCAGCCCTTTTTATTAACTGCCTGAAGCCCAACTCTTTTTCCACTCCTTCCATTTGTCTGCCTTGAGAGTTAAAAGCAAACTTGGAGAAAACCAGAATTGCTCTGCCCAGTTGTAACCATTATTGGATTCCTGGACCTTTTTGCCTTTCTTTTTCTACCCTCCCCTCCACCTCCCACCAAAACACAATCACTGCCTAGAAAACAATACTTACATTTTAAGACCTGGTTAACTGTTGCTTTCCCAAGGAAATGCCTCTGACTGCTTTAGTCCATGTTGAACATTCCTTTTTCAAAATCTCTTCTTGCACAGAGAGTCACTACCTTACCATCTTGTGCACCACAGTTTATCCTGCAATGATGCAAATGCAGGAGTTCCAGGAGGTGACAAGAAATTCTTTTGAGGAGATAGAGAATTTCTTTCCCCTCAATTCAACACAGAAGTCATTGCTCTCAGTAGCAACCCAGAGTAACACCTGCAGCTATTCTTTATCATTTCATATTTTGATGAAACCTTACGAACGCTCCTGGCAAATCTGTTAGCTGTGTGTCATCAAAATGTTAAGGTAACCTGAAAACAAAAGAAGAAACCAACAGCATAAAAGTTGAATCAAAGAAACGCGTGTTCTCTACCCACTATCTGGTGTAAGGCGCGACCTTGTTGAGTAAGTTAGTCTTTGAAGGGAGTCTGTTTACCTTTTTCAGTCATCAGCCTCCTCAGAGGGGCTTTTGATATATTCTTTGTTTGATGTTCTGATGCCTGCTACAATGTGGACTGTTTTAATTTGTATTTCTTTTTCCTGTTTGAGCTTGACTCTGCATTAAATGAACATTCCACTGACAAAATGCTGTGAGTAATTAATCAATAGAAAGGTGATTAATTAGGTAAATCAGCAAGAGGCCGAGGATAAGCAGAAAAGGGTCCTTTGAAAGATGCAAAGGGTCTGCTTCTGGTGGATTTGTAATTTTCCCTTCTGCACCATGAATCCCTTATGCTTCCTGAATAATAGGAGGTTAGAAGAATAAAAATATCCTCCCAAGTAACGTTGTAAAGTGGAAACAATAGGAAATGTCATCATCTTCCCTGGCAATATTCTGGGTGGGAAACTTCATCACCTAATGAAAAAAGCACTTCGATGGATTAATGTAGTGGGATTTAAGAGAAATATTCTGATCATTGCAAAATCAGTGAAGATGAAAAATGTGAGCAGGTAATTGAATAGGAAACATTTATGTGGCATTGAAGCTATGCTGGCAAAAAAATTATTATTAAAGTAACCTTTTATTCAATATATCATCACCTATAAGATGTGCTTTGTAAAATTTCAGCTTGGAAGGACTTCCTTTTTAATCGTGTAAAGTTTTGGCAACTCTTTTTATTAAAGGATTTTGTAACTGAACCTGAATATAGTTGAGGGTATATAAATTAAAATGAACCTCAGAGACCACATAGGCAAGCATTTTGTAGCATAAAGACTTTTCAATTAATCATAGAGATGGTTGGTACATAACCTTCCTTACGAGCAGGACTCATCTTAATAATTTTTATATTTTGTGTTTTATGCAGTATCACAGCAAAAGAGAGAAATGCTGAAAAGCTGAGAAAACCCTACATAAAATTATATAATACAGAGTCATAAACCAATAGTCTTTTAGGTATTAAAATGGAACAGTTCTTTTAATATCTATGTTTTTTCACTTATATTCATACTAGGAAGTAGTAATGTCATCTTATCACTGTGGTTCCTGGAGAGCAGAGTTGGGGTAAGGAGCTAAGTTCTTTTGTACCCCTTTATTCTGTTCCAGGCTCTTCTGTCCCCTGTCCCTGAGTCAGCGGTTTGGGAAGTTGATTGTATTAAATCATGCTCCCTTCCTCACTGAGTTGTTCGTGGTTATTGTGTTTCATATGTATTGTTTATTTTTAAAATTATATTAGAAATTAGAGGCTAGAGAAATTCTGCACTGTGGTGTAAATGTATCACTTTCATCCTGTTTTCTTTTGGTCATTCTGATTGCAGGAAGGAGAGAACTTCAGTTTTTTGTTGCTATGTTCAGTGCTTCATGTTAATTGCCATTTTTGTCAAACGGAGAAAAGTCCTGAGATACGCGACAGTATCTGAAGAGACTTTGATCACCTGATTTTTGTCTTCATGGAGTTTAATTTGCAGTTGCTTTTTTTTTTGCAAGGTGAGGGATTTTTTTCATATACCTTAGAAAAGTTGAGTTTTATTTTCAAAGAAACTTGAGTGCAAAATTAAGTAAAAAATAATACTAATTAATTTTAAAATAGTGCACTATGTAAACAGCAATACAAGTGGAACTTGAATAGCAACAATCATGACAATGATACAAAAATAAAATGAAGTTTGAGAAACATTGCCTTGCTTAAGACCAGTTAAGATGAAGGACCTAGGTCCATAGAAAATAATAGAAAAATTAACTCAATGGAATAGGATGCAGAAACAGAGGGATCAGAAGTAATATGGTAGCAGGCAGGGTTATACTGGTAACATAAGCGAAGAGACGCTTAACCCAAGGGAGTGGGGCTTCTGTCAATAATCCCTCCAACCTGAGGCCAAGATTAGAGAATGGAGCTTTGAGGCTTCTGGGGAAGTCAAGTGAGGAGGGAACTGTAGAGGCTGGGGATGAAGCCCAGAGGATTGCATGTCCTGTAATTAAATAATGAACTCAGAAGGAAGAAAGTCCAAAGGTTAAAACGAAGTATATGGCAGGAAGTAGAATCAGCTACCACACAAAACAGAACAAGCCAGATCACAGAGGAAGATGTGATTGTGTTCTGCTTTCATTCTTTTTAAAAATCAAAGCAATGATTTTTTTTTTAATTTGTTGCAATCTTTCCTCTTATATTGTAATTCTCATGTAGTGGAGTCTCATCTTAATGTAGGGAAGTGTTAATTTTGAGATCTGTTTTGAAATACCAACTTAGAACTACCATGTGTCAAAATTGTCTACATTTAACGTTATAAATGATGTAATTATGTGAAGTGTTTCTGGAGGAATCCTATATTTATATTAATACCGGTCTAAATAGAATGCATTTAATTTCATCAGTCATTCAAATACATTATTTAACTTTCTCTGCAGCACATCTTAAAATAGTAGTTTCAAACCTCTGAAGAGGTTTAATAAAGATATAAATAACTTTATTTTGTCAAATGTTTAGTATTCTTTGTTAATGATGCTATAATACCTAGTGAGTGGTCCTAAGTTACTAATATGTCTCCAAACACTGTTGATAATTACCTTGATGCATGGATAATTATTTATTTTTACTAATACTGTAGAAATTATCAAAATATTTAAGTCTCTTAATTAGGAATCCTAGTTACTTGTATAGCCTATAATATTAAATATGGGACTAGCAAACTCAAGATAAAATGCATGTAATTTGGAATACATTTCCACCTATCTTGTCACATTCTCTCTGAAATTCAGTTGGAAAATATAACAATTTTTTCCTGAATGTGTCCATGAATAAAACAATTTTTAAAACTGACCTTCTGCATGACTCGAAATATTATCCTTGGCATGGATTTCTGTCATATATTTGTAAAACAGCAACACAAAAGCTCTATGTAAGATGGAAACCCCATATACACACTTTTTTTTTTTTACCACCCTCAGTCTTCACCTGTGTAATAGCAATGTGTGTCTCTATATCACTTGTCTTTTAATTTGTCTTGTCTTTTGTTCAATCATTGCATGCCTCTATGATATAAATATTATATTACCATGACTTCTAAGGTCATTGATGAAAGGTATTTTGTTCATCCTTGCATCTTCTATTCAGGTTTTGGCATATAGTAGGCACTATAAATAAAAGTACAATCAATGAAGTAATGCTCGGCATTTTAAACTAAAGATAGCTAACTAAAGTCCAAGAACCCAAGTAATTCATTCGAGTACACACTGTTCAGCTGGAACCCAAACAGAAATCCAAGCTTTTATTCTTCAAATACCAGCAGTGCTTTAGAGTTTGTCACTTGGCCTCTCCTAATCTTGTACCTAAATCCTGACATGTTTATTTTCCATTTTAAAAGCCAATCGCTTTATAAAATGCTTTGACCTACTTTTTTGTTTTTTATAAGCCTCCGTTTTATACCCTATGAAATGATGAAAAAAGCAGTACCAAACTTACTGAATCATTGTGAGAATTAAATAAGATAATATATGTCAGGCATTTATTCCAGTGCCAGTACAAGCTAAGTTTTTTTAAAAAAAAAACTTTTGTATTAGCTATTATGATAACATCATATCAGACTTACTCTTTGTATAATGCAATAAAAAATAAATTGCATTTGAACTGCAAAAAAGAAAACAAAAGTTTAGATCAAGTTATAAAGAAACGGATATCAAAAATAATGTTTAAAGTGACAGGGATATTAGCACTCAAGCAAGTCTCATATCTTTCAGTGGAGGTTTTTTGGAGGAAAGATAATGGATATGCAAAGAACAATATTAGTCAATAACACTGTATATATGAATAATAAATATATTAGGGCAACACAAGGGAGGAGCCTAGGAATGAAGGTAAAATTCCTAGTGACACAACACATTTTGACCCTTCTGAGGCCAACATTTTTAGTTCTCACATGAATCAGGAGTAATATTGCCTTAAAATTTCAGTTGTTCAAATCTGGAGTCAGACCGTCTTGATTTGAGCTTAGCCCTACAATGCCTAGCCGTGTAATTTTGGACCAGTTACTTAACCTCTCTGTTTCAGTTTCCCATTTGTAAAACTGAGATTATAACATGTGTTTTAAATATTTGCTATGAAGATATAATACCTGTATTAGTCTGTTCTCATGCTGCTAATAAAGACATACCCAACACTGGGTAATTTATAAAGAAAAGAGGTTTTCTTTAATTGACACAGTTTAGCATGGCTAGGGAGGCCTCAGGAAACTTACAATTATGGCAGAAGGGGAATGGGAACCAAACACGTCCTTCTTCACATGGCAGCAGCAAGGAGAACTGCCAAGCAAAAGGGGGAAAATTCCCTTATAAAACCATCAGGTCTCGTGAGAACTCACTCACTATCATGAGAAAAAGATGGGGAAAACTGCCCCCATGCCTCAATTATCTCCACCTTGTCCCTCCCATGAGACATGGAGATTATGGAAACTACAACTCAAAATGAGATTTGGGTGGGAACTCAGCCAACCCATATCAATACATTTATTTTTATAAAATGGGGAATTGTAACCACTACTTAGTGACAAAGTGTAAGGAATAATGAACATTTATCAAAAAAATGAAAGCATTAATTAATTTTTGTATAACAAGCCTGTTAAAACTGCCTCACAATTATAACACAAATTTATAATTTATAGCTTTAGTGAAATTTAGTGTATTGCATTTAACTGGAAGAAGTTTTGGAATGGAATGTGAACTTCATGAAGGAAGGCATTAACTGTAATGTATATTGTTTTATCTTAGTTCTTTGCTTATTTAGCCAGCACATAAATTTGCTCAAAAATTATATATTGGATAAATCGTTAAAGCAAAAGGGATACAGTTAATTATGTGCCAAATTCCTTGTTAAATATTTGCCCCCATCCTATAAAGAGTCTCAAAATCTTTCTGCCCTTTTAATAAAAATTGTCCTGAGCTCATTCTTCTATCAGAAACTACATAATAAAGGAATTCACCTAAAGATAAAGAAAAGATAAGTTCTTCAAAGAAATTTACTTTAAAGACACGCAAAACTGATATCAGCTGAAATTTCACATCCCCAATTGCATCTACCTGTTAATTCTCTCTATCCAAAGAAATTGTTTTGCATAAATAACTTCTCAGTGAGAAAGACATATTTGTCACTGGCATTTTTCCAGATTCTCCTAAGGTAGCCATACACACATTTACATAAAAAGACCAGCCATGTTGTAATCAGCGTGGATACATTTATATTATACTTAGCTTATATTAGATGCTGTGCTATGAGTGGTTTCTTTCTTACCTCATCCCACTCTGTGAATACCTTATCCATAACACATGATTAACTCAGGAAATGTAAGTCACTTTGCCCAAAGCCTGAGAGCTAGTAAGTGGCAATACAAAGATTCCAAACCCCAGATGTCTGGCTCCAAGTTGCAAGAAATTTGTGATGGGACAGCATCAAGTTCTTGCCTAATGAAACACAATATTAGGGGGTCATTCTTCATATTAAGATGGATTGTTAAGATATTTGAATAATGAATCAACCCAAACTTTAACAATGATGTAATTTAAATGCTAGCATACCTAAACTTCCAAAATGCTCAAATAATTTCACACCAAATATATGATACAATGATCTTTTATTATTTTTGAATTAAGTATTTTAGTTATGATTGTTATGTGTATTTAAAAATAACATGGTATATGCGGTGTCCTGTTAGGGTACCTCTCTGAATGAGATTGGTCATTACAACAACCTAAACATAGTTTTCTGGATCACTGAAGCTGGTCTCATAGATACCTGGTTCAGCTGTTTTGCCTTAGGCCAGTATACTCAGACAGACTTTTTTTTTTTTTTTTTTTTTTGTTTTTTGTTTTTTGTTTTTTTTTTTGAGGCAGAGTCTCGCTCCAGACAGACTTTTGATACCTCCAGGGAAGGTGTCAAATGCCAATAGCTGTCACTGCTACAGTGACCTGTTTAAATTTTTTAAAAGCAGAGCTATAAAGATTTTCAGTCTGGGTCATAATAGTGACCTTTGGTAATTCTCTTAAGACCTGGAGATACAGAATCACTGTGACTTTGCCTCAATTCTAGGGCAGGCATATAAGGTGGTATTACATTAAAATTAAAGATCTTGCATATTCAGAAAGTAAGACTTATGCAATTGAAGTTTCTTAATTAAAAATCATGATTCACCTCTCTAAGGATATTTGCCCAAGAAAAAAGTTTCACGGTTACCAACACTATGTGTTCTGTGTCACACATCAGATTTCCATAAATATAAAGCATATAACTCTACATAATATTGTAAAGGACAATCATTTTCTTGGCAAGGTTACAACCTAAAAGAGGTGGACTTTGTTCAGAAAGTGCAAAGATTTTTAGTTCACTTTTACAAGTATCTATCTGTGTATCTTCTGGAGCATGTATTGTTATATACCAATAATCATTTATGATACACTTTCTGCAGAGAATGAAAATTGAATGGAAATTAGCACTACTATTTGTTTTCTGGCATTAAAATATGTTATGGATGCTATGAGTCATTGTAGAGGCAAATGGAATGATTGATGGTGAAGATACCTTCTTCAACACCAAATCCTGATTTTGCAGAATGATGACAGAAAAACCATACTTCCATTCAGAGGACGGAGTGGGTGACATGGTAGTCGGATTTTCTTTATTTGACCTTGGCCTTAGCAGTGACTAGCTGTGTGATCTTGGACACATTACTTGACCTCTGTGCTTCAGTTTTCCATTGGTAAAATGGAAATAATAGCATTTATGTTACATGTTTGCTATGAAGAAATGTATGCGTAAGTGACAAGATTGAAAAAGGTTTGTAAGAAGCCTTCCAATAGACTCATCAAAGATCTTCCCTTGCATCTTACCTGCCAGGCACCTGCTCTTTTAGGCGAATGCTTCGTAGGCTTGAGATAGGTATCTTTAAACATTACCTTCCCACACACTGAAGTAGGCAGTTCTGTTCTACATGCCAATGAAATGGTCAAAATAAAGGAGTGAAAAGTGTTGTGCTGTGGGTTTTCAGTGTGATGTCCATAATTCTCTGTTAAACCATGAAGATTAATAGCCCTACATGACAAGTGAATCATTGAACGTGTTAAGCATCAGTGGCAAGCTAACCATTTGATGATTGGAAGGAACTAGTAAGGGAAAAAAAGCATTCTCTGCCACAGACCAATGATCCAATAGATATGCAGATCATTTGGTTTCCAGAGTATTAGTTCCTTCACATGTTCACTAGAGCTGCCACACGGTAGGAAAAAAAAAAAAAAAAGACAGCAATCAGACTACATGTTCCAAGTATTTACACCTATTTAGAGATAGGAAGACAAGTAAAATAGTTTGAATAATTATTGTTATATGGAGAAAAATGCTGACTTTTATAAAGTTACTTTTTAAAACTTACTCAAAGAAATGAACTAGAGAAGGTATTTTTTTAAATTTGTTGCCCCCTCTTTTTTTGTCATTCCAAAAGAATTGAGGTCTGCTACCTCAAGAATAGTGGTTCTCAAAGTGCAATGTCAAGCGCATCACTACCAGCATTGTCTGGAAGCATACTGATGCATGTTATTGTGGGGGCAGGCAGTATATGGAAAATTTGTACCTTCTCCTGAATTTTGCTATAAACCTTAAACCACTCTACAACATGTTCTTATTTTTAAAAATGCATGCATTTGACCCTAGCCCACATCTACCGAAGCACAAACTCTGGGGCTGGACTCAACAATCTGATTCAGCAAGCCCTCCAGGTGATTCTGATGCACATCAAAATTTAAGGATCACATTTCAAGAGTATGCCTGAATCCAACAAAGCAGGTGGTCAGCCTTACTTTCACATATAGATTTCCAAGTAGAAATCAACCTCCAGTTTGTTATTCATTCATTTGTAAACTCTGACTTGAAAGGACACGGGAAAAGTGGTTCTTAAAAACATAGTTTTCTGCTTTAGACAAGAACACTTGTGGATCATGATCACAACAGATGATTCCGTCTGTAATGCCGGCTGAAAACATATTCAGTGATGGAGTGTGTGGCTGTACGAGTTACTAGCAAAATCTTAGCTATTGTTACAGGAAAACTAAAAGTAATGTTGGTTCAGGAACAAGGAATTCTCTTTCATGTAATTATCAGAAGTGAATGTTCCATTTCAAGATTTAGGGACCCAGGTTACTTATATCTTGTGAATATGAGGTTTGTCCTGAAAGAAGTGTGTGAGACCTTCACTTAAATTTGTTGGCAAGAATCTCGTCACCTGGGCACATCTAGCTGAAAGGACACTTACCAATCAAGTACAACTCTATTACATAGAAGTAATGTGGGCGGCGGGCGGGGGGGAGGTTTATAGGGAGACTTTGTGCAGCTGTGTCAATGGATTTAGGCAGGTAAACAGTAGACTCCATCTAAAATAGTTTAAAACCAAATGATTAATAATTCAAGTGAAACTTTAAGCAAACTTTTAGAATTCATCTAAATGATTAAAAATAGGGTCTAACTGGATAATATCTGATATATCCATATGAGATTATTATGTGCAGATATTGAACATATTGTTTATAAAAACTTTTTATCAGCCAGGCACAGTGGCTCATGCCTGTAATCCCAGCACTTTGGGAGGTCGAGGCAGGCAGAACACGAGGTCAAGAGATGAAGACCGTCCTGGCCAACTTGATAAAATCCCATCTTTACTAAAAATACAAAAATTAGTGAGGTGTGGTGGCACGTGCCTGTAGTCCCAGCTACTCAGGAGGCTGAGGCAGGAAGATCACTTGAACCCGGGAGGCAGAGGTTGTGGTGAGCCGAGATTACACCATTGCACTCCAGCCTGACAACCGAGTGACATTCTGTCTCAACAAAAACAAAACAAACAAAAACAAAACAACAACAAAAAACACTTTTTATCATGTATGAAATAGTTAAGCAAAAGATATTGAGTAGGCATTATTTCATTAATACAGAGCAATCTCAACTATCTAAAAACTGTGCAGAAGGAAACCGGGAAAGGAATTCCATTTTTAAAGTTCAAAATATATTTTTGAATTTCTACTAGGTACCTGGAACGGTGCTAGTGTTTGGAGACATAACGGTCAACAAGATAAAACTGTGGACACACAAGAAATAATATACTTCAGCTTATAATAGTAGGAAATAAAACCGTTTAAAACTCATGCCCAGGTGGAGAGGTTAAATTGATTCATTTTTATGCTCTTTTATATTTTTCATGTTTTCTATTATACGTATGTCTTACTTTTATAGTCAACATTATAACAAATGCTTTTTTCCTTATAAAGAAAAACGCAGATAGACCTCCATAAAATTAAACTACTATATTAGAGAGTAAGAGAAAGAAAAAGAAGATTATGTGAGGGAATCTTTTAAATAAATGCTTCCAATTACTTTCAAGATGAGGCCTTAAGCCAATGTAGATTTATTAAAGGTTTTTTTTTCACCTTATATGTCTGCAGTCTTGAATAATCACAACTGAGCATTTTGCCAGTTCTCTAGAAATGTATTCTGAAAATAAAATAAGGATATGTTTATGTTCCAAACATTGTATTTATTCATGAAGAAATAAATAAATGCCTTTTTCCAAAAAAAAAAAAAAATCTTTTGAAAAAAATTGAATTTTTTATAGCAAGACCCTCACTTCAAATTCAAATTACCTGGAGTGTATTTTTGTTTCCCAGTTAGTTGATTTCTCCAATATTGCTGTCAACAAATTTGGGTAAACTTTAACCATACTTTGCACACCTCTTTTTCCTGGCCTCAGAACTAGACTTCATTTTCCAGATTGCCTTTCAAAAGATGGTGGCCATGAACTGAGCTCTCTCTAATGGCAAGTGAGTAGAAAACCGTGTATCATTTTCAAACAAAACATCTGAGAAACAGAGGAGTCCTCTTTATGACCCCTTATTTTCTTTCTTCCAGCTGGGTACAGACAATAAACCCCTGGTGATGCCAAAGACAGGTGATGGAGGGAGTTTCTGCCCTTGGATCACCAGTCGAGAAGAGTCATCTCATGTCCTGACAGAACATCCTCATTGGCCTGTTATATCAATGAGGGTAAACATCAGTCAAACTATTGTGTGCTTGGCATTTAATTTTCTGACAGCCTAATCTACTCTAAAGTCTCATATAGGTTGTTGACATTTGGTATTTGTAGTCATAACTCCAAAGTGAGTCTAACAGTGGGTATGGGGTGGTTTGATCCTCATAAGAGTCTGAAGGCAAGAGATAATTGAATATTTGTTATAGAAATAATGAATTCAATGTGGTTGGAAAATTGATAGACTGGCAGTGCTGGAGTGAGTGGCTAGGATAAGTAAGGGAGCTTTATTAATCCATTCTCATGCTACTAATAAAGATATACCAGTGACTGGGTAATCAATAAAGGAAAGAGGTTTAATTGACTCACAGTTCTGCATGGTTGAGGAGGCCTCAGGAAATTTACGATCATGGCAGACAGAGAAGTAAACATGTCCTTCGTCACATGGTGGAAGTAGGAAGTGCCAAGCAAGAGGAAAGCCCCTTATAAAACCATCAGATCTCATGATAATGAATCACTATTGCAAGAGCAGCATGAGGGTAATCACACACATGATTAAATTACCTTCCACCAGCTCCCTCCCACAACACATGAGGATGATGAGAACTACAATTCATGATGAGATTTGGGTGGGGACATAGCCAAACCATATCAGGTGGGGACACGGCCAACCGTAAAAGTAAGAGTTGATAGTCAGGGAATGAGACTTTAGTGATTCAAGGTCTAAAGTAGAATCTTAGGAGTAGGTACCTAGGTAGGAAAGAGGAACAGATTGTAGAGTTCTAGAAGGTGATGAATCTGAAAGATCTTCACTTCAATTTTAAAAAGAGCAAATGGATATATTGCAGAGATGGGTGGAAGCGCTCTTAATTTTTTTGCCCCCAGTTGGAATTAAGATGTGATGAGACGTAAAGATTTATCTTCATTCTGCTTGGCAAATCCACTACCTTAGAGCCATTTAACATCCTAGGACATTTTCAGTTTGGTGATTCAGAAGGAAGAGTTATTGAATCACACTTCAAAATTCATATTGCGCTCCCATTGTTCTTAATGATTTAGCTGAAAAGATCTAAACTGTCAAATCGTAACAGAAATGCACAACAGTGTAATCAGAGAATAGTGTTTTTCTTTGCTTGGAAAACAAAATCCTTATTTCACATTTGCATTTTCCCCAAGTCTGTTTGCTGTAAAAATCTGAAGCTAAACACAAACCCAACCTGTTGCTTCTTCCAGCGAACATTAATTGTCTCCAATCATTGTTAGAGCATCTGTTTCACATTTTGACAAGTGCACTTATCTTTCTTTTTCCCCTTCATATTCCTCTGGTAAAAATAATGAATAAATTACAGGGGGATGACAAATGTGTTGATAATCAAGATGAAACATAAATGAAGTGGAAGAGGCTGTATTTCTTTGCAGAGTTGTAAATTGCTTTCTTTTCTTGTGCATCAGCATGCCTGACTTAGAAACTAAAAATACCAACACAGGGAAAATTAACAGAATTGCTCCAACAGCAGTTATTTTTCATAGGTGAAATAAACACACAGAATTTTTTTCTGACATTGTGTATCATAATTGCCTCACAATCTGGGTAATTTAGGAAAGAGTAATTCTAAGAGGATTAAACGATAGTGAATCTAGTACAGGTTAGTTGCATTTGAAAATAACTGTTAAAGATTTAATGGAGTTTGGGAGTGTCCAGTTGAAAAGAGAAATCTTTACTCTATCCCCAGTGTATCAACTTCTGAGAGAAAGAGTTCCACCCTCGTTGTCAGGAGACTTCAGCTCCATCTCTAGCTCCTTCCATCAGCTTCACTAGGAAAATACAGTGTTAATGTGTCAAGCTCACTAATCAATGCAATCCGGGTTCACATTAGTGAAAAATAAAGTTTTTATTAGTGAAAAATAAGGTTGGATAGATGAGCAGGGGTCCTCAGTGATGGCCCGCTGACTAAGACTTGCAGAAGTTTTCCTTTTTTAAAAAATTCTTTCTTTTGATTGCCTTTAGAAAGCACTGGCTCTCTCTAGTATGACCATTACTTATTTTCCAACACCTGGGCAGTAACATATCGGAAGTCTAGAGGTATTTGATTTGCAGAGATCTAGACTAGAAAATCTTTTCACACTCTTAGTGCTCACATATTCCGTATCTTTTATTTCTGTCTGTATTCAGATGATTGATACCCTAATCCCTTTTCTTTCATTAACATTATACTTCTAAATTTGAAACCAGAATAAAGAGTTCAGAACATACAGAGTCTACATGATCCATTTGAGCAAGCACAAACTCACTGGCAAGTTTTTCCCTGGTTATAAAACAAATATATGTTATATAAGTTATAAAAGAAATACGTGTGTGTGTGTTTGTGTGTGTGTGTGTGTATATACATTTGTGTGTTCATGTGTGTGTGTGTATACACACACACACACAAATACAGCCGGGCGTGGTGGCTCACACCTATAATCCCAGCACTGTGGGTCAGGGGGACCAAGGCTGGTAGATTGCTTGAAGCCAGGAGTTTGAGACCAACTTGCCAACATGGCGAAATCTTGTCTCTACAAAAAATACAAAAATTACCTGGGTGTGGTGGCACATGCATGTAATCCCAGCTACTTGAGAGGCTGAGACAGGAGAATTGCTTGAATCCTGGAGGCAGAGGTTGCAGTGAGCCGAGATCATCGCCACTGCACTCCAGCCTGGCAACAGAGCCAAACCCTGTCAAGAAAGAGGAAAGAAAAGAAAAAAGAAAAGGAAAGAAAAGAAAAGAAAAGAAAAGAAAAGAAAAGAAAGGAAAGAAAGAGTGAGAAGAAAGATATGAAAAAGAAAGAAAGAAAGAAAGAAAGAAAGAAAGAAAGAGAAAGAAAGAAAGAAAGAAAGAAAGAAAGAAAGAAAGAAAGAAAGAGAGAAAAAAAGGGAGAGAGAAAGAAAGAAACACATACAAACATAAAACAAATCCTAAGAGGGACAATTCCATTTCCACATTGAGGCATAGCAAAGCCTTGGCATATACTTTATTTTGAATGGATGTTTTTAAAATACGTAACCTTTGCTGGGGAAAAAGGCTGTCTGTCCCTGCACCCACAATTTCTGTACATATACTTGAAAAATTTGCTTTGTGAAAGGATTTCCATGAGACTGCTAGGCTAAATGTAGAAAGCACTGTGCAAACATGAGTTCCACTTTACATATGCAAATATATGTTGAAACTGAGAGTTGTTGTCTTGCATGGATAAACTACGTCCCAGTAGATTTGAATTAAGAAGGAAATGTCTGAAGTAGCGATAAGGAACAACCACAGTAATTAAGAAACTTCTCTGTTCTTAGAAAATTGACACATCCTATATGTGGAAAATTGCCACTTCATAAATATATTATGCAGTTACTACCATATGGGCTGTTTTGCTACAGCTATTAAGATGCAATTTAGTAAAGATTTGAACTGAAGAAATGAATATGTTATTTGCCCCAAAATATAAACTGAATGTTATTTTTGAATTTATGTAAAAAGTTGGCTCACTTTTTCTATTGTTTAATATTATGTTACCTTTCTTTGTATATAAAATATTAAAATATTTGAGTCAGAAGTGAAATACATAAGTTCTATCTATTTCATAGCAGATATCTAAAAACTCATAAATTTAATTCTTTCAAAAATGATTTTGTCTTGGAATAAAGATTTCACCTTACATGAATTTCTCTATATATTCACCAAATAGAAACAATATTAAAATAAAACTATTAAAACATTCTTCATTCTGATTTTTTTTAGAAAAATGTTTAATCTGGTTTATTTATATGAGGCACTAATTGTTTCCTAAGGAAATAATTTCAGTGTCCGGAAAAAATGACAATTTTATCATTGATGCCATTTAATGCATGCTGTGCTTTGGTTTCACCAGAAAACAGACTGAGAGAGTTTATTGCTCAGGAAGATTATTAGGAAGTGACCTTGAGATCATCCGTAGGGGAGATGAGGAAGCAAAATTGGGTAGAGAGAGAAGTGTAGCCTTGATAGAGACTCAAGGGCCTCATTTGATACCACAGGAAGCTAGGGAACTGGAATGTCTCTTTGGAGGTTTAATGCTTGTTATGAAGCAGTATAGAAATATTTCAATGTTTTAACAACCAGCACTCTAAATACATTCCAGTGAATAATAAATAGCCCTACCTGTGAAATTTCCTAAGATCTATTTTCTTTCTTCCTTTTCAATTAATCTCCACCCACTCTATGCCTTGCTTGACAAATTCATCCACAGTGGCATTTTTTTCCCTGTCTTTTGAACATATGAAACTTCTTCTCATATTAGACATTTCCATTTGCTCTTTCTCTTGTTTCAAAAACTCATTCTCCCTATCTTCCTATGACTGCTTCCTTCTCATCTTTCAGGCTTCAAACTAAATGTCACCTCTTGGGAGAGCAATTCTCACTCACATTAGCCTCTATGTCTCTTCACCCACTGTTATCCTCTTCATAGCATGTATCAGTACTTAATTTCCTTGCTTATTTATGTACTGACAAGAAATTAACAATTTATCTTCCCCTGTCAAATAGCAATTATTTGATGACTATCTTGCTCAATATTCTATTTCTACTGTATAAAATGTCCTTTACTAAGAAAATTTCCAAATCCAGAATATCTTGTGGTGCATATTAATCAAGAATAAATGTCTAAATTAATAGATGCTAACCTCAACACACTTCCTTTTCTTCCAACACTGCCTCTTATGTTTCACTCTCAGTCTCATCTCCTCGTTTTTCTTCGTCTTGTCTCTCAACTGAACATGAAAATTTATATTGAAAATTAACCACAGATATTCCATGACTAATTAAAAGAGATGAGACAACATACCACATTCCACCCTCAACTTAATATTTCAACTGTCTTAAATCAGTCATTTATTTAGAAAACATTTATTGAGCTCCCCTTGGAGCCAGTACTCTACTACATGCTGGGGATACAGAGCTGAATAAGAAATGGTCTTTACCCTTAAGGAATTCACAGTGCAGTGGAATGGCTTATCTCTAAGCAGATCAATTCAAATAAGCATAGTCAGTGCATGGTGCAAGTATGCATAAGGTACTGGGTAAGCCATTGGGGAAGCAGGTGGTATACAGAGTCAATAAAATTTCATTGATTCTCAGAAGTCATGAGTCACCCCAAGGAAATGGAAGGCCAAAAGCACAAGATAAACATGCCTCTACAAATGCCTCCTCAAATTGGACAGGATTGTAGGTGGAAACTTTAAATTGGTAACTATTTTCTTATAGGCTATCAAAGATTCTCCCTTTAGATGAAAAAGAAAATCGCAAAAAAACTACACAAACTGAAACTTTGCGCATTTCCAAGGGTGTCTGATTTAAGCTTCTCTAATGGTATTCCTTTTATATCTAGCTTTGTGAGAAAAGGAGTTTATTGCTGTGATTTGGGATTTTCACCTTCATATATTTCTATCTCTTCCTTCTATCATTAATATATTTGCTGACCTCTTGTTGCCACCATCAAATCCAAGAGCATTACTTGAAAGACATATGTCCTTTAAAATTATTACCAAGACAGGGCATAAGAATAGACTCAATCCTCCTGACTACAATTTTCCCTTCAAGATCAGAGTTCTGTTGTAAGACAATGAGAGCTCTGTGCTAGAGGGGAAACAGGTATCCATAAAATTGGGCCCCCTAGAACCATCCACTCAGATAATTTATCATTCTACTCTCACAGAATTGTGATATTCCTTTGCCCCGTCACTGCCACCTTGTTACTTTTGTTTTATATATCCTTTCAGATTTTCACATGATCATAACCTTACAGCAACCTTCAAATACGCCAGTTAGCAAAGATATCCAAATATGAACAGAAATGCCTGTTATGAATTAAGTTGGGGGACAAAAATACCTGCTTGGCATGATGCTATTTTGTTTCTATTTAAATTCAGAGTCATTACATTTTATATAGCTTGCTTTTTATTGGTCTGTTTTTGTTCTTCTTTTAAGTCAATGTAATGCATTCCAATGGTGCCAAATTATCAGCAAAGACTTGAATTTGTTATTTAGGTCATGGAACAGGTATGGCATCAATAGCAATAAGTAATCACATCAGTGTTACTTGAATATATTGACTGCTGTGAGCAGAACAAGATCCTTGACAAATATTCCAGCGAATCTATCTACAATCCATGCCAAACCAAATAGTAGATCTATGGATAAGCTAAATTTAAAACAGAAAAGGTAAATGAGAGGAGAGAGAGAGAGAGAGAGAGAGAAAGAGACAACACAGTAATATTTTGGGACTATGTATACTATTAAAGAAAATTTTATTTCTTCATCTTCATAAAACCAACTGGCAGCAACTAACACTACCTCTTTCCTAAAGGTCATTCTGTTAGGCCTCAAAGTATTGACAAAACTTCTCATTAAAGGGAAAGGTGTAATAAGTTTCTTAATTTAGATTGGGTAAAGAAAGTCATCCCTCTGTTAAATTATCTTTGGACAGACCATCGATTAATGTCGATCAAGTTATCTCGTTCTTTTCTGATAACTCTTTTAAGAGCTCTAAATAAAGACAATGACTAAATCTGCACTGTCAATTAAAGCCTATAAGAAAGAATGTCATCCCTTGTCACCACTGTGAAATCAGTAAGGTAGCATGGTGGGTGCCAACCCAAGTGTGGGTAAGTCTGTGTCCTGGACTTGATTGCTGAGAATAAGAAATACATCCATGCTGGGTTTGTTAATAGGAGCATTTCAGTTTGCCATTCATTCCTTGATGGATGTGATTTTTTTTTTTTTTTTTTTTTTTGGTAGTAAACTAACCATTTAAAAGTAAAACTTAATCAGATTTGCAATGTATGATGGGATTTCTCTCCCTGGTCACAGTTGAAATGACTAAGAGAAAGGGAACAAAAATAATAACTATGTCAGTGATGAAAATCAAAGCAGAGCACCAACCATAGGCCATAAACTGAATGTTTTAAGTAATTATTTCAGCGTAATGCACAAGGGACTCTCGTATTAGCAGCTTTTCTACCTCAGTCTGGATCCTAGAAGTTTAATAAGGTACAATCACCCTTGAGTTTGGAACTTTCATGCCTGGAAATGAGAATGAGCAGAGGACTAGTATGCTAAGAGTAGGAATAGTGGGTATAAATATGCATGCTATCTGTCAGAAAGGTCAGTCTTAAACTACTACTGTATGGAAAATGGGATGGGATGCTACTGAGTGATACCTCTTAGTTCTGTAAGTTGGAAATTAATTAATGTGTGTGCCTTGGTAACTTTAGGATACAGAATAAATACAGAGAACCCACCTTTCAGCTCAGACATGTAGCTTCTTCAGTGTCATTGCATTTATTGAACAGGTATTTTCTGCTTACCCGAACCGCTAATATGAAGAAAAATTAAAGCTCTAAATAATATAAATTGTCTCCTTTATTTTTGTTCTAGAATAAAATAATTGATAAAGGACCAGTACAGTCTCTGAGAAAAAAAAAAAAAAAGCCCACTCCAAATACTGAACAAGTGTGTAGACCTGTTTCTTAAGGATACATATAGTGTGCATTTGGAGAGCTTGCCTGCCTTGTATTCCTTCATCTTTACTCTAATGAAGGTACTGTGCTTCACCTTTGGTGAAACCATGCCACTCCACCCTTTTTCCCATTGTCTGGGTAAGATGGATCATAGTAATTACTCTTGCGGTTGGCATATAACTCAAGTCTAAGCTAACTGATATATCCATCTCTCTGAACACACTGATGACCCTGATCATCTCTGGGCCCATAAATACCAGGCCTTGACTTTTAAGAAATTGTTGCAAAGAGAAAAATTCCCTTTATAAAAAGCAGTTAAACTTTGACAATGACAGTGCAGCACCCTTGGCAGCCATATTTCTATTACTTAGACATAACTGGCCTGAAAATGGAGTAAATGAGAGGCAATCTAAAAAAATAATAATAAATGTTCCTAAATGAGAAAAACCTAATACGAAAGTGCTTTTAAAATGTAATTTGTATTCTAGAAATAATCATTAAAGATCTTATATGTATTAATAAAAAAATTTGAGGTTCCAAAAAGGTGACTTCCAAAAGAAACATGTGAAAAAAATATATTTGAGATTGAGAAATAACTTTTGGATGGCCAATTAGATATTGTAAAACCTGCATCAGTAAATTAGAAGGAAAGCTTGAGAAATTCTCATGTAATACAAAAGAATTCTTAAAGAAATAGCCATAAAAATCCAATTGAAAAATGCAAAAAAATGGTTCACACAGGCCCTTCACAAAAGAGGTTATCCAAATGGCCCACAGCATATGAAAAAGTATTCAACATCATTACTTATGAAGAAAACATTCCAATTATACAACCACTTGAGTGATCAAAATATTAGTAAAACAAACAAAAAATAAATAATAAAATTTTAAAAAACTAAAATTATCAAATATTTGTTAAAATGTGTATCACCTGGAAGTCTCATACACTTCCTGATGGAGTATAAACTGGACAGCCCTTTGAACATGTACTTAGTGGCTTTTATTATAGCCAAATATATATTTACTCCATGATTGCCTCTTCTAGATTTATACCCAAGAAAATTAAGTGCATATGTCCATCAAAAGACATGTGCAAAAATGTTGATAAATTTCTAGTCATTAAAAAGCCTGAAAAAACTCAAATATCCCACCAACAAAAAAGATGCATATTTACATCTTAATAGTAATAACAATTTTAAAAATTGAGCTAATGTACTTAATAACATAGATAAATTGCATAAACATACTGTTTTAAGCAAAAGAAACCTAACACAAATTAGGACTATGTTTTATATACAAGGCAATCTTCTAGCATAATGGTAATATTATGTATATAATTTGGATTGTCATAATCAAGTATATGCATATATAAAAGTTGATCAATTTATACATTTAGTGTATACTTTGATAAATGTTAATTATATGTCAATTAAAAATAACTAATAAATGATGTGCACAACAAACACAGAGGACACATCTAGAAATGTACATGTAATTTCACATGGGGAGAATGAAGTTAGATACTCAACATCCTCATCATCCTCAGCAAATTGTCCTTGTTTGTCTTTCACCAGTAAGTAAATTTTGGTAATTCTACCCTGTCATTATAATTTGAGTCTAAGTCAATCGCCCCATTTCTACTACCACTATCCTAGTTCAGGCCACAGATTTCTCTCACTTAACAAGCAACAGGCATTGTTCTTTCCTCTGATTTGTTCCACATCCCCACTCTCTGTAAATCTTTTAAAAATTACTGACCATTGCTTTTTCTAAAATATCAATCTGGTTATCTTGTTATCCTGAATAAAATTATTTTGTACTCCCATATACATTTGTATCCTGGATGATGTTTAAAACCACTGTCCGTTGTTTCAAGGTACTCTAGGTTGTATGCAACACACTCACTTGTTCAAGACCATCTAAGCCAACTTGATCATTCGTACCTACTATTTGAGGGGGGCGGAGAGCCAGTTTTGATAGATTCCAATATTTAGAAATGAGCAATATCTACATAGGTTTCTTCCCCAGTAATCTCTCTGTCAAACTCTGTGTTATAATGAAAACAAGTCTCAGAATACGTTCTGTCACATCAGCAAAACTTTATTAATAAACAGGAACAAAAACAAATGTTATTAAGCTCATTCTGAAAGCTTAGATGAATTATCTGTTCCCTAAGAACCTTGCTTGAAAGATTTATTGAGGCAGATGCAACAGGTAGCAAGCTTCAGATAACATTTTATTAGGCTCAGCGGAGAGAATCTGCCTTCATCCAAGTAAACAGACTTAAAAGAGTCTCCTGGTCACTCTGAAGGTTCTGCAGGCTATTGATCTTGATGGAATCTTACAATGAATTCAAACAAAGACAGGTCATATCTGTACAACATCTTGAACATCACGAATTTCACCAATGAAAAGTTATTTATATCATTTGTTATGCTAATTAACAAGCTTGTAAGTACTGATCAAAAATAAAACTTATTCAAACACATGTAATAACTGCCTTTGAAATGTGGCTTCTGATTAAAAATTTTCAAATGTGTTCCTGATTAGGCTACTTCAAATGCTAACTACCCTCCTGCCACTAACTCAATGATTAGAAACCAAACACACATGTATACACTGCTTATACATAAATATTTAAAACAGACAAGATGATCCTCTTTCCACTGGCACTTCAGCCAGTCTGAATAATTTTAATTCCTGTGAACATATTGTAATTTCTAGGTCCTTTTATGTTCTCTGCCTCAGTAACACTTGCATTCCTCCATGTTTTCACATAGAGAACTTATATCTGTTCTGCAGATTTGCTCTTTTAGGAAGTTTACTTTAATCTGCCATATTTGGACTAGAAATTCTGATTGCTTTTATTAACAAATTGTACACGATCATTATAGCAACCTTTGCCAGTATTATATTGTACGTATTTGCTTAATTGTATGTGATGTTTCTCTACACTTTTAGGATGAACAAATAATGTATCCTGGTTCATGCCCAGATTCCTTGAGTATGTACCTGTGGGTAATAGCAGGTAATCTACAAGTCTAGTCTATTTCTTTTCATTTATTCTAAATTTATTGTAGTATATTTCAAGTTCATTGCTTTTCCACTCAGTGGGGAAGTCATGGATCTCCGGATACTTTAACTTCATTTATCCCTAATCCTAATACCAATCTTCCTATTATTGCATTATATGAGATATATATGTGTGTGTGTGTGTGTGTGTGTGTGTGTGTGTGTGTGTATGTATGTATATATATATAGAGAGAGAGAGAAAGAGAGAGAGCAATATATAGGTAGGTAGGTAGGTAGGTAGATAGATAGATAGATACATAGATATGTATATATGTGTTTGTATTAAAACCCTATATTAGGCTCAGCAGAGAAAATCTGCCTTCATCCAAGTAAACAGACTTAAAAGAGTCTCCTGGTCACTCTGAAGGTTCTGCAGGCTATTGAACCTGATGGATTGTTACACTGAATTCAAGCAAAGAAAGGTCATATCTGTACAATATCTTGAACATCACGAACTGGTACTTTGTACCAATATTTATTATTATAATTCTGCCACCAATATTCATATATTAACTCTTTCCAGTGTCCTTCGTTTCCATTTTTCTATCTAGTATGATGTTTCCTCTGTCTGAAAACTGTCTATAAAATGTTTTTGGGGAAATTTGCCAGTGAAGATCTCTCATAAGTTTTGCCTGTTTGGAAATTGTCCTTGTTTTGCTTGCATTTTTGATGGATATTTTTATTGAGTATAAAATTCTAGTACAGCTGATTTTAAGTATTTTAAAAATGTTATTTTATTGTTTCCTGACATTCATTTTTGCTGAGAAGTTAGCTATCAGTTTTATTGATTTCCTGGATGCTTTTAAGGTTTTTCTCTTGTTTGGTTTTCCACAATGATACATCAATATATCCAGACATGATGTTCTATATGTTTATCCTGATTGGTTTGCAGAGTGTTTAAAATCTGTGGTCTGATATCTGTCTTAGTCTGTTTGGTGTTGCTGTAAAGAAATACATGAGACTAGTTAAATTATAAAGAAAAGAGCTTATTTAACTCACAATTCTGTTGGTTAAAAAATTGGGCTCCTGGTGAGGACCTAAGGCTGCTTTCACTCATGGAACAAGGCAAAGGGAAGCCTTAGTGTGCAGGGATCACATGATAAGAGAGAAAGCAAGAAAAGGAGGAATGAGGCTTTAAAAAAAATGAGGGCTAACTGTAGTCACGTTTCTCTGCTATCAAATATTGGAACTTACACCTTTTATCTGACTGTACGTTTTGGTCCATGCTCTTTTTAATAATCTGCTCCTGTGGGAAGTAATAAGAGTTAGAATTCATTCACCCTCCACCTTCCACCAATGGACTATTAATCTATTCATGAGGAATTTGCCCCCATAACCCAAACACCTCCCATTAGGCTCCACCTCCGACATTGGGGGTCAAATTTCAACATGAGGTTGGGAGGGAACAAATACCTAAACCATAAATGTTTTTCTTCAGTTGTGAAAAATACTTATGTATGATTCTTTCAAATATTGCTTAAAGTCCTTTTCTCTATCTCCTTTACCTCTTGGGAGTTGCTCTTTTCTATATTTATCTTATGATTTTTTTCTAAAATTTTCCATCTATTTTTTCTTCATATTTTATTCTGGGTCTTTTCTACTGGCTTGTCATCATTTTTATTTTGTAAGTGTAAGGTGTACAATATGATATTTCGATATACACAGTGAAATAATTACTATAGGTAAAAATTTAACACATTCACCATCTCACAGAATTATGTTTTTATTTTTGTGACAGCACCACCTAAAATCTACTCAGAAAATTCTAGTGTACTATACAGAGATTATCATTAACATCATTAACTGTAGTACTCATGCTGTATTTATATCTCTTGATTTATTAATCCAACATAACTGCAACTTTCTACCTCTTGATCTACATCTCCCCATTGCCCATCCTCATCCCTTACCTGTGATAATCATCATTTTATTGTCTGTTTCTATTCATTCAGCTCATTTTTTCTTTGTTTGTTTTAGGTTCCATATAAGAGATGAATAATGTTCTATTCTAATACATATATATAATATATATATACTTAATGTATATATGCCTCAATTTTTTATCACTTATAGTTTTAATGAATTCTCTCTTTTTCTCTCCAAATCTCCTCTTAATGTATTTATTAAGCTAATAATTAAAATTATTTCACTGTTAAAATAAATTCTTAATTTAAAAAAACTTTGAGATTTACATAAATGTCACAAAGATAGGGCTACGGGCTCTTGTATGCCCTATATGCAGTTCCCCTATTGTTAATATCTTACCATAGTATGGCACTTTTATCAGAACTAATGAACCAATATTAATATGCCAACCATTCTATTTTTAAGTTTTTATTATTCCATTATATTTACCCTTTCGTTTTCTGGAACTCTGGTAAAATGTACCTTGTAATCTATTTTCCTCAAATATTAATCATAGTTATGTTAATATCTTTGACCAATAACTTCAACAATGGGGTTATCTGTAAGTTGATTTCTCTAGCTGTTTTCCTTTTGTTCTTTTTTTGTATAGCTGGTGTTTATTTTTTAAATGTCAGTCATCATTTATAAAAATTTTTGGAAGTTCTGGAATTTTTTTTTAATCTGGAGAAGGTTCATTTGACTCTCTAATATACAGAAAACTATATTAAACCCAACAATAATTGGACTAATTTCAAGGTAAGGTTCTGCCTACTTCTGGTACATTTGCACTAGTGAGAAGAAGCTTTCCAGTGAGTACTGCTTGAAAGTCTTGAGCAACGACTAGGGCTTCTATTATTTGATGGCTTGTATACTCACTGCATTTTTGCAGTTCTGTGAGATTGCAGATACTCTTGGTCTACTTTTGCTGGCTTTCTGCTTGTCTCTTTAGTTCCCTTCCTTGAAATACTTAATCTGCAAATACCTTAAAGAGAAAACTGTGCATCGTTTAGGATTGATCCTCCTTGATCTTGGCCTTCTAACTCCTAGCTGCTTTCGCTGCACTGAACTTCGCATTAGCTTTCCTTAGAGTTAAGCCATTTCTCAAAGCTCTTCTGGCTTCTTTACCTGCTAGCCATAGCCTTCTGCCTGGATTTCTCCACCACTTGTGCTTCGTGAATTTGCAATCGGTACTAAGAGAAAAATGGCTCACAGAATGCACAGGTCTTAGCTGTTCAAGTCCTGATTGCCTTGGAAGCTCATTGATATCCCGAAACACATTGTTTTCTCTAATATTACATGATCTCTAATTTTCTCAGTGGGATCATTTGTCTACCATGAGCCAATCTATTTTGGATAAAATGAAAGTCTTTCTTCATCATTCTTTTACTGTTGTAATTCGTTTTACTAATTTTAGGTAAAACAGATGCAGTATAATGTGCAAAGTGTAAGTACAGAGGAAAAGGTCTATATAAAAAAGTATTTTTATGCAAGCAATAATCAATATGTTAATATTTTGACCTGGGAGGTACATGTATTTGATGGGAGGGGAGGTACATATATTTGATCTGGAAGTACTTGTACCTCTCAGATCAAAGTGTTAAAATATTGATTACTGCTTACATCACGAAAGGCCCCTAGAGATCATTCACCATTGTGCAGGGAACTGCTATTCTAACCATAATCTCTAGCTCCTTTGATCAATGTTACCTGTTTTTAAATTTCATATAAATGGGATCATACAATATGTCTTTTGTGTCACCTTTTGTCACATGACATTTAGTTTGAGATTTGTCGATGTAGTTGCATGTATCAGTATTTTGCTGTTATTTTTTCTGATGTGTGGTTTTTTTCACTCTATGAACATACCACAGTTTACTTATCCATTCTATCCATGGTAGATATTTTGGTTATTTCCAGTTTGAGGCTCATGCATGTATCTGCTATTAACAGTCTCATACAAGTCTATTTGTAATCATCAGGCATTCATTTTTGAGGAGTATGTGCCTAACAATGAACATTTTTCAATATGAAGCAGAACATTCATTCTCATTGCAGTAAGGTAAAGCCAAAAAGCTATTTATAAGCACCACTGTTTTCTATTTTTCTGGAAGTGCTAGTCAGTATAACTAGGAAAGAAATTAAATTAAATACAGAAATATTGCAATAGTGAAGACAAAATGATTATCATTAGTAAGAATAAGATTCCCTAACTGAAACCACAACAACAAAAAACAAAAACATCCAAATAATGAATGAACCAAATAAACCAAAGTTTATTCATTAAATAAATAAACAAAAACCTAAAATAAGCCATCCTGCTTAGAAAACATAAAACCTATCCTAGACACCCAAATTGCATTTGACTATAAAAACGCAGGAAAAGTTGCCAAAGACCAACCAAAATGAGTGAATAAAACAAATAAAATGGTTTGAATATGTGGTAGTCTTCAAACAATCTTTTTAAAAAGTCAATAGATTAAAGAGCTAATAACCATGGCTCATACCTGTAATCCTAGCACTTTGGGAGGCTGAGGAGGCCAAGACCAGCCTGGACAACATGGAAAAACCCTGTTTTTCCAAAAAAATAGAAAAATTAGTTATGGTGATGAGCACCTGTAGTTTCAGCTACTCAGGAGGCTGAGTTGGGAGAATTACCAGAACCTGGGGAGGTCAAGGCTACAGTGAGCCATGATAGCACCACTGCACTCCAGCCTCCAGCCTGGGCAGCAGAGTGAGACCCTGTCTAAAAATAGCTTAATTTAATTTATAGCATAGAATCTAGACATTCAGATAAATAACTATGCTATAAGTTGTCATTAAATAATTGGCATCATGTAATTTGAATTCTGCCCTTCTTCTTGATGCTTACAAACATAGATAATTGTTTTTACAAAAAAACAATATTTCCAAGAATAGCATATGATAAATACCTTATCAACAAGAAGAAAACAATTTAGATATTTTCCTGTTTCTATGCGAGAATTAATGCAATTGATAAGGTGAGTATGGGACTTCTGAAGTAACGTTATTTTAAATCAAATCACCTCTTCCATATGAACAACTAACTAAAGAAAGACAGAAAAGTCAGAATATATTCTTATTTGTATATTTTTCTTTTTTAGCCATAGTATATTCCACCAGTAGTGACCATCTAGGGAGACCAGCAACTGTGTTTATTAATTAACACAGTCTCTAAATTTTAATATTGCCTACCTAGGTATGAGTCATTGTGAAAACATAATAATGGTTCACAAGAAAAAGAAGAAAAACTGCTAAGATCCTAAAACATACACAAACATATACAGGATATTCAATTAATTTTATTTCAGTATATTTGAATATAAGGTTAAATTGTGCCTTCATCAATTAAAAAAATCAATCAAATATTTATTATGTTCAAAAAATCACTCAATACATATTTGTGGATGGAAGCTTGCAGATTTAATTTCTTATTATAACATTCTCATTAAACCTTGATTAAATCAGTAATATAGTGCTAGGCACACAGTACACAATTCATAATTGTTGAACTCGAATTTGAATCAGTATTTAGGTTAATGGTCTGTAACCCTATTCTACACTCTGGCTTGGCAACAAGAAGGGGTTTTTATTCCATGCCCATGACCCCTAAAGTTTTCTGGATGGTTGGAGATGAGAAGGAGAAAACATAAACATTTTCTTTGGGCAAGGTTTTCTCAATTTTCCTGTTTTGGGATAATAAAGCATGAGTTTTAATTAAGTTTGTAGGCTTACCATCTGCGAGCATCTGGAGTTTCATTCTGTTGCAGTGTTGAAGCAAGTGCATCAATTCCAATTCTGAAAGTGTAGAATGTGTAGAACAAATAGCAGTGTAATGGACAGCAGTAACTTTATTTTCCTTAAGGTCACTTTTAATTCTGTCTTTGAGTCTACACAAGAATTTGTATTGCCTTTCAAAGTCATTTGTATCCTATGGTGACACGCACAAAAGTTCATAATAAAACTATTTATCCTTTTTCTCTTTTAATGACTTGCTAAATTTGAGATTTTATGTTCTTAGCTAACCGCTTTTAAACTACATTTTCTTGAGACCACAGTTTTTCTAATGGATAAGACAAAAGCATTCATTTTGTTTACAAAGACAGTAGGGTTTTTTTAAGGTTTTGCTATTAGAAGTAATTCTAAAGTTTGCTATTTTCCTAAATGAAAGTTTGGAAAACAGAAAGTTCTGGTTGTAACAACATTTTCAAAATGATAGGATCATTTTTTATTTATAAGGTTAAATAAAGTGATGCCTAGACCATTTTAAGGTTATAAAGAAGGAAAACAATATCAACTGATGCTAAATCATCCAGAGTATGGTCTTAAAATTATGACAGAAAAATACCATTATTAATATGTAATTGAATTATCAGCTTTAGATGGCATATGTTGTTGGAAATGCATTTAATTTAGTCTTTTGTTATAATTATTGTCAAGAGCATTGATCAAATAACATATATTTCTGCAACTGGAGACGATGTGATATTGTGGAAAAGCATAACCACTAGACCTAAGGCTTAGCTCCAAAGAAATATCGATAATTTACATGTACTTTCAGATAGAAGAATTTTAACAGCCTATAAACTAGCAGTCTTCTGTTAGTTAAATGGAAATTTACATTTAAAATATAAACTGGTGTCCTGAGATTTAAAAAAGCAACATTTTTTTTTTTTTTTTTTTTTTTTTTTGAGACGGAGTCTCGCTCTGTCGCCCAGGCTGGAGTGCAGTGGCCGGATCTCAGCTCACTGCAAGCTCCGCCTCCCGGGTTTGAGCCATTCTCCTGCCTCAGCCTCCCGAGTAGCTGGGACTACAGGCGCCCGCCACCTCACCCGGCTAGTTTTTTGTATTTTTTTAGTAGAGACGGGGTTTCACCGTGTTCGCCAGGATGGTCTCGATCTCCCGACCTCGTGATCCGCCCGTCTCGGCCTCCCAAAGTGCTGGGATTACAGGCTTGAGCCACCGCGCCCGGCTAAAAAAGCATTATTAAGGAAAAGTATAGTATACGTTTTAGTTATCTATTGCTGTGCATAAAACTACCCCAAAATTTCTTAAACCAGCAGCTATTTTATCATATACTATAATTTCTGAGAGATAGAATTTTGCAAAGGAGTCAGCTGAATTTTTTTTTTTTCTTTTTTTACGTGACCTTAACTGAGTCAGTTTGTGATAATCAGCTGACAGATGGCCTGGTCTGAAAAAATCTTAAACTGCTTTATTTACGTCTTTTGCCTTACTGGTGATGACTAGAAAATAGTCAACCAGAGTGCCTACCCAGGCTTCTTCTGCTGGCTTAGGATTCCTCACAGTGTGGCAGTCTCAAGATAATCAGATGTATGGAGGGGCTCAGGGTTCCAATGAATTGTTTTTCAACAGATCTGGACAAAGGCTGCGAAGCTTTTCACGACTTAGCCTTAAAAGTCTCAGAATGTTGCATGCTCTTAATTTTATTCATTTCCACTAACACTAAAGTAGACATTGCACCTCAGTGAGAGAAATAACAAAGCATTTATGTCCACCTTTAATCTAACAATATACAGACAAAATAGTCTATATTTCATGACTGTACAAATTAACATATTTTAACACATTGGATATGCTGAATAACCAGCATTCAGATTAAAAAAACAGAACATGGCTGGGCATGGTGGCTCAAGCCTGTAATCCCAGCACTTTGGGAGGCCGAGACGGGCGGATCACGAGGTCAGGAGATCGAGACCATCCTGGCTAACACGGTGAAACCCCGTCTCTACTAAAAAATACAAAAAACTAGCCGGGCGAGGTGGCGGGCGCCTGTAGTCCCAGCTACTCGGGAGGCTGAGGCAGGAAAATGGCGTGAACCCGGGAGGCGGAGCTTGCAGTGAGCTGAGATCCGGCCACTGCACTCCAGCCTGGGCGGCAGAGCGAGACTCCGTCTCAAAAAAACAAACAAACAAAAAAGAACATTACCAGAACTCTAGAACCTCCACTTTATTCTCTCCCTGTTCAGTTATTAACCACTCCCTGAAGAAAAACCAGTATCCTAATTTCTAAAAGCTTAAATTAGTTATTGTGCTTTATAGTAATGGAGTCAGATATCTATCTTGTTTTGAGTCTAGCTTCTTTTGTCCACATTGTATCTGTGAGAATTCATCTGTATTGCTGAGTATAGTTTCAGTGTTTATTTTCATTGCTATAAAGTATTCTACTGTGAGAATTGTAGGGGAGGCAAAACTTTATCTCTACCCTCTTAGGGTTCTAGCTGGTCTTGAGAATTAAATTTTTAAAAAGATAGAATAGCAGGAAAAAAAATTACAACTCAAGTTTTACATGACCCCAGAGATGTATTAAGGAAATGGAGACCCAAAGAATTGGCAAACCCCTAATGCTTTTATATTAGGTTGACAGAAGAGAGACCACTCTGGAAAAGTAACAAAATCATTTACAAAGCTACAGAAATGTAAGAATTATTTTTAAAAGGTGTCTTCATATAGAATTCTCTTGGCTATGACCCCTCACTACAGAGCGTTTCTTTTCTCCTGGTACAGGGAGTATATCTTTCACATGGGAGATTTATCTCCAATTTTTGGAAGCAAAGAGGAGTTTGAAATGTCTTTCTTGCATCTGTTGTTTCTTGAGTCTGCTTAGATCAAAATAATCCTCATACTAAAGTAGCAAACTTTGGGGAACATATTCTTCCACCCTTCAGAATAGAACAAAATTTGTTTATCCATTCCATTTCAGGGCACATAGATATTTAAATAGTTTCTAGTTTTGGCTATGTCTTAAAAATATAGAAGTCTTCTCATTTGTAGGCTTTTTTTTTTTCTAGATATAAGAAACGATTTTTCCACAATATCACATGGAACAATAGAAGTGTTTTTTATATAGAAAAAAAGAGGTACAGAGACTACTGATAATTTTCTGGTAACATATATTCTATACATATTTGTTGGAGATGTTGAAAATTCATAACAGCCCCAATAAATAATTTTTAAGGAGAAAGACACCCTCATCCCCAGAAAAAGTTACTTTGAGGTATCACTATTTCTTTTTCTTAATAAACTTTTTATTGTGAATATTTAAGATTTACAATATGATGTTATGGGATACACATAGACAGTAAAAAGATCACTATACTGAAACAAATTAAAATATTTCTCATCTCTCATAGTTACCATTGTTTTGTTTCCGTAGAAAGAGCAGCTTAAATCTACTCGTTCAGCATAAATCCAAAATGCTGTATAATTTTATTACCTATAGTCCTCATGTTATTATATCTCTAGACTTGTTCATCCTACATATCCTATATCTTGTTCATCCTATATAGTTGCTACTTTGTATCCTCTGACCCTATTTCCTCCTCACTTCCTCCTCAAACCCTTGCTAACCACTGTTTCGTTCTGTGTATTTGTATATTGGAATTTCTTTTAGTTTCCACATATAAGCAAGATCATGCTACCCAAAGAATTATAAATCATGCTACTGTAAAAACACATGCACACATATGTATATTGCAGCACTATTTACAATAGCAAAGACTAGGAACCAACCCAAATGCCCATCAATGATAGACTGGATAAAGAAAATGTGGCACATAGGCACCATGGGATACTATGCAATTGTGAAAAAGGATGAGTTCATGTCCTTTGCAGGGACATGGAAGAAGCTGGAAGCCATCATTCTCAGCACACTAACACAGGAACAGAAAACCAAACACTGCATATTTTCACTCATAAGTGGGAGTTGAACAATGAGAACACATGGACACAGGGAGAGGAATATCACACACTGGGGCCTACTGGGGGGTGGGGGTCAAGGGGAGGGAGAGCATTATGACAAATACCTAATGCATGCAGGGCTTAAAACCTAGATGATGGGTGGATAGGTGCAGGAAACCACCATGGCACATGTATACCTATGTAAAAAACCTGCACATTCTGCACGTGTATCTTAGCACTTAAAAAAAGATTATGCAATACTGCAATATTTTTCCTTCTATGTCTGGCTTATTTCACTTAATTTTTTTCAACTTTTATGTTCAAGCATACATGTGCAGGATGTGCAGGTTTGTTACCTAGGTAAACACGTGCCATGGTGGTTTGCTGCACAGATCATCCCACCACGTGAGTACTAAGTCAAGCATCCATTAGCTATTTTCCTGAAGTTCAATCTCCCGCTCTGACAGGCCCCAGTGTGTGTTGTTCCCCCACCATTTGTCCACGTGATCTCATCATTCAACTTCCACTTATAAGTGAGAACATGTGGTGTTTAGTTTTCTGTTCCTGTGTTAGCCTGCTGAGGATAACCACTTACAGCTTCACCCATGTCCTCCCTGCAAAAGACATGATCTCGTTCCATCTTATGGCTGCATAGTATTCCATGGTGTATATGTACTACATTTTCTATATCAGGTCTATCATTGACGGGCATTTAGGTTGATTCCATGTCTTTATTACTGGGAGTAGTGCTGCAATGAACATACATGGGCATAGGTCTTTACAATATAATAATTTATATTCTTTGGGTATATACCCAGTAATGGGATTGCTGGGTCAAATGGTATTTCCGCTTCTAGGTCTTTGAGGAATCATCATACTGTCTTCCACAATGGTTGAACTAATTTACACTCCCATGAACCATGTGAAAATGTTCATTTTTCTCTACAACCTCACCAGCATCTGTTGTTGTTGTTGTTGTTTTTTTACTTTTTAATAATCACCAGTCTGACTAGCATGAGATGGTATCTCATTGTGGTGTTGATTTGCATTTCTCTAATGATCAGTGATGTTGAGCTTTTTTACATGTTTGCTGGCTGCATGTATGTCATCTTTTGAGAATGTCTGTTCATGTCCTTTGCCCACTTTTTTAAGGTTTTTTTTTTTTTCTTGCAAATTTGTTTAAGTTCCTTGTAGACTCTGGATATTAGACCTCTGTCAGATGGATAGATTGCAAAAATTTTCTCCCATTCTGTAGATTCTCTATTCACTCTGATGACAGTTTCTTCTGCTGTGCAGAAGCTCTTTAGTTTAGTTAAATCGCAATTGTCAATTTTTACTTTTGTCGCAATTGCTTTTCCCATTTTTATCATAACATCTTTGCCCATACCTGTGCCCTGAATGGTATTGCCTAGATCTTATTCTATGGTTTTTATAGTTTTTAGTTTTACGTTTAAGTCTTTAATCCATCTTGAGTCAATTTTTGTATAAGGTGTAAGGAAGGGGTCCAGTTTCAATTTTCTGCATGTGGCTAGCCAGCACTCCCAGCACCATTTATTAAATAGTGAGTCCTTTCCTCACTGTTTGTTTTTTGTCTGGTTTGTCGAAGATGAGATGGTTGTAGGTGTACAGCCATATTTCTGAGTTCTCTATTCTGTTCCATTGGTCTATGTGTCTGTTCTTGTATCAGTACCATGCTGTTTTGGATACTATAACTTTGTAGTACATTGATTGAAGTCGGGTAGCATAATGCCTACAGCTTTGTTATTTTTGTTTAAGATTGTCTTGGCTATTTGGGCTTTTTGGGTTCCATATGAATTTTAAAATAGTTTTTTTTCTAATTCTGTAAAGAATCTCAAGAGTAGTTCAATGGGAATAACACTGAATTTTTAAGTTACTGTGGCCAATATGTCCATTTTTTGGTATTGATTTTTCCTATCCATGAGCATGGAATGTTTTTCCATTTGTTTGTGTCCTCTCTGATTTCTTTGAGCAGTGGTTTGTAGCTCTCCTTGAAGAGGTTCTTCACTTCTCTTGTTAGCTATATTTCTAGGTATTTTATTATTTTTGCAGCAATTGTGAATGGGGTTCATTCATGATTTGGCTCTCTGCTTGCCTCTTGTTTGTCTGTAGGAATGCTAGCATTTTTGCACATTGATTTTGCATCCTGAGTCTTTGTTGAAGTTGTTTATCAGCTTAAGAAGCTTTTGTGCTGAGACAATGAGGTTTTCTAGATCAGGATCATGTCATCTGCAAACAAAGATAATTTGACTTCCTCTTTTTTTATTTGAATGCACTTTACTTCTTTCTCTTGCCTGATTGCTCTGGTCATAACTTCCAATGCTATATTGAGAAGGGGTGGTGACAGAGGGCATCCTTAACTTATACTGTTTTTCAAGGGAAATACTTTCAGCTGTTGCCTATTCAGTATGATATTGTCTGTGGGTTTGCCATATATGGTTCTTTTTATTTTGAGATATATTCCTTCAATACCCAGTTTATTGAGAGGTTTTTAACATGAAGAGACGTTGAATCGTATTGAAGGCCTTTTTCTGCATCTATTGAGATAATCATGTGGTTTTGTCTTTAGTTCTGTTTATGTGATGAGTTACATTTATTGATTTGCATATGTTGAACCAGCCTTGCATTTGGGGATGAAGCCATCTTGATTGTGGTGGATAAGCTTTTTTATGTGCTTATCTAGTTTGCCAGTATTTTGTTGAGGATTCTTGCATCAATGTTCAACAAGGAAAATTCGCCTGAAGTTTTTTTTCTTTTTTGTTATATCTCTGCCAGGTTTTGGTATCAGGATGCTGCTGGCCTCATAGAACGAGTTAAGGAGGAGTCCCTTCTTTTCGATCAATTGGAATAGTTTCAGCAGAAATGATACTAGGTCTTCTTTGTACCTCTGACATAATTCAGCTGTGAATCTATCTTGTCCTGAGCTCTTTTTGGTTGGAGGCTATTTATTACTGCCTCAATTTCAGAACTAATTATTGGCCTATTCAGGGATTCAATTTCTTCCTTATTCAGTCTTAGGAGGGTATATGTTTCAACGAATTTATCAATTTCTTCACATTTTTTAGTTTCCGTGCATAGAGGTGTTTATTGTATTCTCTGATGGTTGTTTGTATTTCTGTGGGGTCAGTGGTGATATACCTCTTATTATTTCTGACTGTGTCTATTTTATTCTTCTCTCTTTCCTTTTTTATTAGTCTAACTAGTAGTCCATTTTATTAATTAAAAAAACAACTCCTATTTGTTGATCATTTGAAGGGCATTTTATATCTCTATCTTCTTCAGTTCAGCTATGATCTGGTTATTTGTTGTCTTTTGCTGTCTTTGGGATTTGCTTGCTCTTGGTTCTCTAGTTCTCATTGTTGAGATGTTAGGTTGTTAACTTGAGTTATTTCCAGCTTTTTGATGTGGGCATTTAGTTCTATAAATTTATATCTTAACACTGCTTTAACTGTGATATGGTTTGGCTGTGTCCCCACCCAAATCTCACCTTGATTTGTAGTTCCCATAATCCCTATGTATCATGGGAGGGACCAAGTGGGAGGCAACTGAAATATGGGGGCAGTTAGCCTCATGCTGTTCTCATAATAGTGAGTGAGTTCTCAGGAGATCTGATGGTTTTATAAGGGGCTTGTCCGCCTTTGCTTGGCACTTCTTCCTGATGCCATGTGAAGAAGGATGTGTTTGCTTCACCTTCACCTTCCACCATGATTGTAAGTTTCCTGAGGCTTCTCCAGCCACGCTGAACTGTGAGTCAATTAAACCTCTTTCCTCTACAAATTATCCAGTCTCAGGTATGTACTTATTAGCAGTGCAAGAATGAACTAATACAAGCTGCAAACCAGAGATTCTGGTGCATTGTCTCTTTATTCTCATTAGTTTTAAAGAACCTCTTGATTTCTACCTTAATTTCCTTATTTACCCAAGAGTCATTCAGGAGCAGGTTGTTCATTTTTCATGTAGTTGTGCAGTTTTGAGTGAATTTCTTAATCTTGAGTTCTAATTTGATTGCTCTGTGGTCTGAGTGATTGTTTGTTATAATTTCAGTTCTTTTACTTTTATTGAGAACTGTTTTACTTCTGATTATGTGATCAATTTTAGAGTAAATACTGTGTGCCAGTGAGAAGAATGTATATTCTGTTGTTTTGGGGTAGAGAGTTCTGTAGATACCTATCTGGTCCATTTGATCCAAAACTGAGTTCAGGTCCTTTATATCTTTATTAATTTTCTGTCCCAATAATCTAACATTGTCAATGGGGTCTTACAGTCTTTCACTACTATTGTGTGGGAGTATAAGTTTCTTTGTAGGTCCCTAAGAACTTGCTTTATGAATCTGGGTACTCCAGGATTGGGTGCACATATATTTAGAATAGTGAGCTCTCCTCGTTGAACTGAGCCCTTTACCATTATGTAATGTCCCTTTTTGTCTTTTTTGATCTTTGTTGCCTTAAACTCTATTTGATCAGAAACTATTTGCAATCCCTGCTTTTTGGTTTTCCATTTGTTTGGGTAAATTTTCCTCCATCTCCTTATTTTGAACCTGCGTGTGTCTGCATGTAAGGTAAGTCTCTTGAAGACAGCATACCAATAGGTCTTGGCTCATTATCCAGCTTGCCATTCTGTGTCTTTTAATTGGGGCATTTAGCCCATTTACATTTAAGGATATTATTATTATGTGTGAATTTGGTCCTGTCATCATGATATTAGCTGGTCATTTTGCAGATTTGTTTATATGGTTACTTGATAGTGTCACTGGTCTGCATACTTCTGTTTATTTTTGTTGTGGTTGGTAACATTTTTTCCTTTCCATATTTAGTATCTCCTTCAGGAGCTCTAGCAAGGAAGGCCTGGTGGTAATGAATTTCCTCAGCATTTGCTTGTCTAAAAAGAATCTTATTTCTCTTTCACTTATAAAGTTTAGTTTGGCTGGATATGAAATTCTGGCTTGCATATTCTTTTATTTAAGAATGTTAAATATTGGCCCCCAATCTCTTCTAGCTTGTAGGGATTCCATTGAGAGGTCTGCTGTTAGACTGATGGGTTTTCCTTTGTAAGTAACCTGGCCTTTCTGGTCTGCCCTTAATTTTTTTTTTTTTTTCATTTTAACCCTGGAGAATCTGATGATTTTGTGTTTGGGGTTGATCTTCTCCTGGAGCATCTTACTGGGGTTCTCTGCAATTTCTGAATTTGAATGTTGGCCTGTCTTGGTAGATTGGGGAAGTTTTCTGGAATGATATCCTGAAGTATGTTTTCCAACTTGGTTTCATTGTCTCTATATTTTTTGGGTACCCCATTCAAACATAGGTTCAGTCTCTTTACATAATCTTATATTTCTCAGAGATTTTGTTCATTCCTTTTCATTCCCTGTACTCCATTCGTGTCTGCCTGTTTTATGTCAGAAAGATAGTCTACAAGCCTGAGATTGTTTTCTCTGATTGGTTTATTCTGCTATTAAGACTTGTAATTGCATTGTAATGTTCTTGTGTTATGTTTTTTAGCTCCATCAAGTCGGTTACATTCCTCTCTAAGCCAGTTATTCTGGTTATCAGCTTCTGTATTGTTTCATCATGTTTCTTAGTTTCTTTGCATTAGGTTACAACATGGTCCTTTAGCTCTAGGAAGTTCATTATTAACCACCTTCTGAAGCCTACTTCTGTCAATTCAGATATCCCGGCCTCAGTCCAGTTTGATAGTTTGCTTCACCATTAGCTATCAATCGGTAAAGTATGCTAACTGGTAGACCACATTCTCTAAATACATTTTACAGAAATATATAATGTACAGTTTTAATTAATAATTGCTTTGACACTTGATAGTTGTTTCTTAGGATTCTGCATTTTCTCATTTTACTATTTATACACTATATTTAGAGCAAGTTGATTATAATTTTGTTCTTTTTCATCAATCAACTTTGTACTTATGATAATTTCTATTATGTCTGAAGTTAGTCTTTTTATTCACATCATATCCTGACTGACATTTTTCTGACCACATGCCAAGAACAAAAAGAAGAAAGAATTGGTTTTAAGACTCTAACAGGATAAGTTCCTAAGACTTTAAAATGCCTAGATGAACAAAGAAAATCTGCAGAAGAAATAAATTTGTCAAAAGCTTTTATATAATGGAATATTGACAACTATGTGTAAGTTAAAATTTTTAAAGGGGTTCAGATAGTGTTTGTTATATATTTGTTTGTTGCTTAATAATATTTTCATTCTTGATTTTTTTTTTTTTTTTTTTTTGAGACACGGTCTTTCTCTGTCTCCCAAGTTAGAGTGCAGTAGCACAATCCTGGCTCACTGTAGCATTGACCATCCAGGCTCGAAAAATCCTCCATACTCAGCTTCCCACGTAGATGGAACTACAGGTACACACCACCACAGTCAAGTAATTTTTGTATGTTTCATAGAGACAGGATATTGTCATCTTGCCCAGGTCACAAACTCCTGAGCTGAGGGATCCTCCTGCCTCAGCCTCCCAAATTGCTGAGATTACAGGTGTGAGCCACCATCCCCATTTTGATTTTAAAACCTTTAAAAGCTATCTTTATCACAACAGCTGTGACTGACTTTATCACTATTCATAGATCGAATATCTGGAATTTGGAGACTCCCTTGTTCACTATTCTTGACTGGAAATTGAACCAGCAGCCCTTGTGGATGTGACTGCCTATGCAAAGACAAATGTAAGGCCTCACCATATTTATTCAATTCTCTTTTACAGTCAGAACATCCCTGCACATAGTTTGTATTGACTCCACTTTTTTGGCACATCTATTGGTTGAATCTGAAGGGTATATTACAAGGATCACAAATGATGCAGAAAAAGACAAACTGGGGGAGAGAGGTTTCATTGAGCAAAATGACTGGATTTCAGCCAAGCCAATCCCTCATGGACATCAATGTACATGAGAATGACTGAAGTCAAGTATGAAAATTGTTCCCTATGGCTCATTACCCTCGCGTGGTCATGTCACCCTTTTAGGTCAAGTTCTATAGCAAGGCCAAAATTTCCAAAATGTCGAAGGCAAAGTTGTTGCCATAAAACTCATTAAAATAGAAAGCCTCATTATTAAAGAGATGTTTTATGTAATAAATGCCAACTTATAAACCCTGAAACAACCAGTGACAGCAAATTTTTAGCACAGCTTAGTGATTCTCAGACTGAAGTTTGAATTTTAGTCCTGAGCCTGACTATTGTTTAATGGATTATGCTACATTTCTGAGAGCAGGGCCACAGGGTGTGTGTGTGTGTGTGTGTGTGTGTGTGTGTGTGTGTGTTCAAACATATTTTGGGGTTCAGACAAGTCAGATAATTTTGCTAAGTGTTTATCATGTTATGTTTTACCTTTATTAAAAACAATAATTATTGGGCAGACCAAGGTTTTCTTTTCTTTTAACATAATAATTTGGACCTACTTTCCTATTTTGTCACAGTTTTCAGTTTAGTTTATCAGTCTATTTCTGTGGATTTACAAAGTTAGATGTTTATTACTTTAATTGTATTGCACATATTCACTTTTACTGTTTTGGTGAACATAAAAATATCCCTGTTGTTACAGGGTTCCTCCCACATTACTCAACTACAACTTCTTAACCAATATTTGATAGAATGGTGAAAGAATGCATGCCTGAGGTTATAGTGCAAGTGGCCAAACAGAAGGCAGAGAGACTGTGTGACTACAAAGAAGTACAAGGCAGGGACAGCTTATCAATTGTTCCCTAGGCTACCAGTCTAGGGTAATATCTAAAAATGCATTTTCATTATGTTGGCAATGGTTGAGTGTGTACATGTGTATGTGTGTGCATATATGTACATAAAATGATACAATAATTCAGTTAGCTTAATTCAATAACTTTTACATTGTCAGGAAATAAATAAGAGATAAAACTCATTAACAAGATTTTCCAGGGAGATTATTTTAATGACTTAATTTTTAATAGTTTTACTTTAGTTTGTGGTCAATCAAATGCTGTAGACAACTTAGATTTCTCTAACAGATTTCCTTGGAGGAAATCATGGCACCACAGAGTCATACAAAAAGATAAGGATTGTGGCAGTGACTGCTAGATGTTAACAGGAGCTTTCTTTCTAAAGGCACGGGGGAATAACAATATTGAACTTCTGTGCAATTAGATGTAGCCATGTGACTAAATTAGAGCTAACGGAATACAGGTTGAAGTGATAGGCCACACTTCCCAGCTAGGCCCATGGAAAACTTCCTGTGTGATCCTTGCTCTCTTTTGCTTCTGCCACCAGCTGGTGGGCAGGGCCCTGTGACATCTCGTGCAGATAAGCTGCCCAGGGGACCTTTCAGATAAGAAGGTCTGTTCCACGGAATGTTCCATGATTGAGATATGAAATTTTATTTTGTTCAGCAATTGAAATGTGGGGGTTTTGAGTTATGGCACTTAGCCTACACTAACAAGTAAAATGATATTCTGGTTAATGAACATTTTTTAGCTGTCTAACTTTTAAATACTTTACAGAATACATTGTTGTTATGGAATAATTTCTATAATAATAATTCTTGTTTATTAAGAATACTTTAAACATACACTAAAAGATTTGTGCAAAGAATCTATATACATGACCTACTTTAAACAATTATTTACTTTCTATCATATTGACTTTATCATTCTTTCTATATATGTGCATTGCTTTTTAGTTTTTTTCTTAATTTGAAAGTAAGGTACAGCTAGGCACCTTGGCTCACACGTGTAATCCCAGCATTTTGGGAGGCTGAGGTGGGCAGATCACTTGAGATCAGGAGTTTGAAACCAGCCTCACCAACATGGTAAAACCCTGCCTCTACTAAAAATACAAAAATGAGGTGGGCATGCTGGTGTGCACCTGTATCCCAGCTACTCGGGAGGCTGAGGCAGGAGAATCGCTTGAACCTGGGAGGCAGAGGTTGCAGTGAGCTGAGATGGTGCTGCTGCATGCCAGCCCGAGCAGTGAGACTCTGTCTCAAGAAAAAAACAAAAATTAAGGTACAGAAATCTACTTCAGAATGCATTTTTTAAGATAGAAAATAATAATAATGGTTTTCTATTGTCATCTAATATCTAGCCCGCACTCAAATTCTCAATGATTTCAGTAACTGGATTTTATAACTGCTTTTAATAATTTGGAGCCCAAGTCAGAATTCAGGCTCCGCCTTTGGTTGCTATATCTCTTTAATCTCTGAGACCAGAAGAGTGCTGCTTCTTTCTAATTGTTCATCATTATTATCTTCTCCTTTTTGGTGTGCTTTCATTTCTTATAGCCACTGCAACAAATTACCACAAATGTGGTGGCTTAAAACAATACAAATATATTCTCTTACAGTTCTGAAAATTAGAAATCGAAAAGGAGTCTCAAGGGGCTAAACTCAAAGTGTCATCAGAGCTGGGTCCTTCAGTGAGTCCAGGAGAGTGGTCCTTTCCTTTTCCACTTCTAGGGGCTTCCAGCATTCCTTGGCCCCTGGGCACATTAATCTAACCTCTGCTTCTGTAGGCACATCACCATTTTTCCTGCTATAGCCAAGTGTCCCTCTGTATCCCTCTTATAAGGACACTTGGGATTGCATTGATGGCTTACTATGTAAACACCAGGATAATCTTTTCTTAAGAACCCTAAGCTGGGCACGGTGGCTCATGCCTGTAATGCCAGCACTTTGGGAGACCGAGGTGGGCGAATCCCCTGAGGTCAGGAGTTCGAGACCAGCCTGGCCAACATGGTGAAACTGCATCTCTACCAAAAATACAAAAATTAGCCAGGAGTGCTGGCGTGCATCTGTAATCCCAGCTGCTGGGGAGGCTGAGGCAGGAGAATCACTTGAACCCGGAAGGCAGAGGTTGCAGTGAGCCGAGATCGTGCCAATGCACTTCAGCATGTGCAACAAAGTGAGACTCTGTCTCAAAAACAAAACAAAAAACCCTAAACACATGTTTAAAGTCTTTTTTGCCACAAAATGTGACATTCACTGGTTTCAAGGATTAGGATATGGACATCTTGGTGGGCCACTCTGCAGCCTACCATAGTATGTGTATTATTGTTTATTTGGGAAAACCAGGCCAGTTGCCTTACAGTGTGCCTACATTCTGGATTTGTCTGTTACTTACCTGTGTTATTTAACTTGTTTCTCTATGTTTTACATCTCTTAAATGATAGAGATTCAGCCTCAGGCTTGAAGAAATCTGGACTACACATTCTTGGCAAAAATAATTTACAGGAGATACAGTGACCCATAATGCTGGAGAATGTGACCTGTCAGGTTGTTTCATTATCAGTGAAACTAATTTTGGAGACATTGTTAAAGTGGTCACTGCCAGGTATTGCATTATTTTATATATATATATATATATATATTTTTTTTTTTTTTGCAGTTTCAAGTAATCTACCAAGTTACATTTTAACACGATGTGACCGTCCTATTCCATAATATTTTACCCAGCTTTTAGCCACCATTGGTGGTCATACTATCTCATGTTACCTATTTTTATTTCTGCCTCGTTTGCAAAATCTCTGAAAACTTTGCTAATCCCTTCTTTCTTCCTTTACAAATACAGTTCTGTGAGGTAATTTGATCTTTCTTTGATGCTAAAAAATCTTGTAAACTCTGGGGTCATCACTTGAACATTAATTTTCTTTGAACAGTTATAGAATAACAAGGAAGAAAATTCTGATGATTTAAGAGCTCCTGTTACAAGGAACCTGCTTTAAAACGTTTTGAAATGAAAACAATTTCCTATAGCTTACAGTAATTAAAAAAACAAACAAACAATGTATTGGACTAGACCTGTGAACAGTAATGGTATCATAGGCATATCAACAGTGAAGCTGAAACATTGTGTTCTGTTCTTTGCATTATAGTAAGAGGTTACCACCTTTTGGAAGTTGGAGTTTTTTGATATCATGGTTTATGTTGGCTCACACGAAATTTGCCTTGATGTGGAAGGCCCTCTCAGTAGGGGTTATCAGACCTGTTTTTCTCAAAGGGAGCTGCTTATGTCCAGATGGAGCTTACTGTGAGAGTGTGGTCATGATCACCTTTCCATCTGAATTTCATTCTCAAAAGATTATAATCATCTTGCCAGCAGCAAACTGATCAAAATTCCCCTGGAAATTTTATTTGATTGAAATTTGGTGTCATTTTCTATAGTATCCACTTCTAAAACCTTTTGCACAGTTAATAATGAAACAACTGTGTTGCCAAAAGTAAGTCAGAATGCCAAAGCCAATGGCATATAAGATGCTGACCAGCTGTTTCCTTTCTCCAGTAAGTACCGACTCTGAGGCTAAACAGGAAAACTGTTAGTATCAGGACTTTAGATTGGATGGGATTCACTTCCTGACTGAGATATGTGATGACGGCAAGACCTATAATTTTATTCCTGAATATATTCATGAGAAATGACAGCCAGGTTTTCAAATACACCAAAATAAGATAGAGAAACATATTTTTTTAAGTTCAAACATTTGAATTCTTTTGTTTTTCTTACTAGATAGTTTTCCCACATCACAGAGCAAGTTAATACTTAATTTTGCTTTGGATTATTATTATTTTTTCTACAGGAGGACCAACTACTTAACAATACAGTATTGGCAGAGACAAAATACTATCTTGAAATCCCTAAAAGCTGCTGAAGAGGAGCTTTTCAGACAGAAAGTGGTAAATTACAAAATATTTCGGTTTGTGGACTGAAAAAACAGAAGCTGTGCTATGTTAGAAAGGAAAGGATTGGCCAGGCATGGTGGCTCACGCCTGTAATCCCAGCAATTTGGGAGGTCAAGGTGGGTGGATCACTTGAGGTCAGGAGTTCGAGACCAGCCTGACCAATATGGTGAAACCCCATATGTCTCTACTGAAAATACAAAAATGACCTGGGAGTGGTGGCAGGAGCCTGTACTCCCAGCTACTCGGAAGGCTGAGACAGGAGAGTTGCTTGAACCCAGGAGGCAGAAGTGAGTGAGATGGTGCCACTCCACTGCAGCCTGGGTGACAGAACAAGATTCCGTCTCAAAAAAAAAAAAAAAGGAAAAGAAAAAAAAAAAAAAAAAAGGAGAGGATCATTGAAGAGTCAGAGTAGGTGGTGTTTCTAAATTCTCAATGTGTCTGATGCTGGAATAAATCCAGATCCAAGGCTCCTGGCACCAGCTGGAGCCCTGGCAAGGTTGTGCCTCAATAACAGAAAATCTCATCATCTGAAGTTCTTCCTCTCTGAGATCAGTCTTAGAAGGCCTTGGGTAGCTGATAGTTCTAAATGTAATGCTAGGAAATAGTTTCCATTCAAGGATATACTTAAAAATGATCCTCTTATTGCATGGCAGAAGCAGGAGCAGGACCCAGCCTCCATTACTGGGCCCTGTTTCCAAGATCCATTGAAGGCAGGGATATGACATCACTTCCCTTTCCTCTAATCCAGTGATCCTCAAACTTTAGTGCCCCTCAGAATCCCATGGGTGACTTGCTAAAACACATATTTCTGGACTCCACCCCCAGGGTCATGAGAATTTGCATTTGTAACAAATTCTCAGGTGATGCTTCTGCCGCCCACCTTGGGGACCACACTTTCCCATTTTTTGTTGGGAATAATGTCAGAGACTCAAACCTAGCTCTTTCACTTAATCTGTTCCTTCTCTCCAACCCGGACTGATGAGAACATTCCCTCCTTGTTCAAAGCAGTGCTTGACAACCCAACTGTGTTGACTTTCTCCAGCCAGGGCCTTCATACCTCGCTCCCTATGACCACACAAAAGGGAATATCTCATAACCCAAAGAACATTGGCAGGTGTGGCTGAGAACATTTCTGTTTGACATAATACCGGGTTGGGGCACAATATACTGCTGAATAATTAGACATTTTGCAAGACCACATGCCCCTAGCACCACAGAAACTCCCTGGATCAGGGAACATGCCGTCTTGCCTCAGACGTGACTTCCCAAGACTAACATTTATAAAGCAGGTATTCTGCTTCTGCTCAGTGACCAGCTGGACTTCATTGTAGTTCACGCCACTCAAATAGTTTAAGCCAGACTTATGTCTCGCATTGAGACACTTCACACATCAGTGAGGCCTTAGAGTGGCTAACACAGATGGGATTACAGCCACAGGAGAGGGGTAACCTACCCACTTGCATGTCCAACTAGTCCTTGATCAGCTTAAGTATTTCTGTGGCACATAATTGTCTGTGGTCAAAATTGTGTAGAGTGATAACTTCATAAGAATATGCCATTCCTTCCTGTAGCATTTTTTAATTCTTCCATTAAAACAACATACTCTTGAAGTTCAAAATGTTAAGAGGTAGGAAATGGTACAAGAAGAAATAAATGATCTCTTGCTATCACAGTCTATGCAATTACTTGCAGGGGGCAAATATTAAATAATAATAACAGAAATAATGACTAATCACACTGTTATGCATGATATGAAGGAGAAACATAGCAGGCAGTAAGAGTTTGTTACGTAGGACCTGCTCCAGTCTGATCTCTAAGAAGGTGTCATTTGAGCAGTATTCATTATATTTGTTCAACACTCATTCCACAGATCTACTAAACCTCCTCTCTGTGAGAAGCACAATTAAACCAGCTCCCAGTCTTTCTAGAGCAGAATTGTCAAAAAAACAAAAAACAAAAACTTTCTACGTGATAGATATTGTCTATAATTTCTGCACTGTCCACTAAGCAGCTTCTAGCCATGTGAGCCCATTGAGCACTTGAAATGCTATTAGTGTGACTAACAAATTATTTGCATTTGCATAGAAAATGTTTTTGCAAGTCACATGTGGCTATAGCCACCAAACTAGACAGTCCTTGCAAACTCTATGGTAACTAAAAAAAAAAAAAATACGTATTTTTGTAAGAAAAAGATGTCAAGGCATAAAGATTATTAGAATGTGCAAAGTTTGGGAAACAGATGAAGACCTGATGCGGCAGAAAGCCAGATATTGAGTTCATATCCAACACATTTCCAGCCTTTCTTATTGTAACCTTCTGTTTCCTAACTATGTTACTCATATTTGTTTGAATCAACCCAACATATTTCTGCCAAGATCACTGCTCTCCCTTGCCATTTTGTCTGCCTCTTTATTTTCTTGCCCCATAATCTTGTTTATCTTTTTTTCCCCTCAATTGTAAATCTCTGTCTCTCTCTCTCCCTGTCTCTCTCTCTGTCTCTGTCTCTCTGTCTCTGTCTGTCTTTCTTTGCCATTAAAAATATTCACAGTCCTATATTGGCCTCCTTTGGACTTTGATATAGCCACAAAATTTTATTTACTTCCTATATTTTCTTCTCAAGTTCCTGTACAAGAAAATTTCCTCATGCCAACAACTTTGATTCATTATTGACCATACTAACAATATTTTATACAAGTATATATGTTTAATTTTTATCTATTAAATAAACAACCCAGTGAAGCTTGGAAAGTTCATTAGCCAACATTACACAGTTTGTATTTATTTATTTGTTCAAGTATTTGTTGTGTGTATCCTTCATAAAAATGTAAGCTCATTTAGGAAAAAAAAAATCTCTGTGTTTATTCACTAATATCTTTTCATTGCCTAGCACAGTGTCTGACTTAGACCAGATGCTCAATAAATAAATATTTATTGTATAAATAAGTCACAAAATAAATGTCCTCTTTCTTTTTAGCAAAGAGCACAATCAATTTTACTTTCTAAGTCTCTTTGTGAAAATAATGTGTATGCTTAACTTTTTGCTCCTAATCACCAATTTTATGTAAATAATTTACTAAGAATCCCAATGTTAAATTCAATAAGCAGAAAGTCATTGGCCTGAGGCTGTCTCCTTACTTTGTGTTCCTACCTGAGGAACTGCAATGTAAATTAAAATGTAAGCAAATTGAAAACCTAACCTAGAAGTATAACAAACAGTATAGCAGACAGCTCAGCCAATCACAAGTAGCCAAGTTTCAGCCAATCACTTGCTGCCAACTCATCAGACCATGTTTAAAGAAAGGAAATGAGGAGCTGCAACCAATCAAGCTACAGTGACCACCCCCATTTGCCTCAAAGGATACAGTCTAAGATCCCCAGTTGATACTACGGGACCCTCATTTGGAATATGTTTCTGTTCATGTCTTCTGCTCACAAATTTAAAGCCTTTTCTATCTCACCTAAGCACTTTTCACATACCATGGCTGTAACTTTTACACTTTGAGGTGTGACAGCAAAACTAACACAGATTTCTTTTTCCTTCTTCAAAATTTCATGGATGGAACATCCATTCTTATTGTAGATCTTCGTAACCTCAGCATATAATTTTTCTCCTTCCTTATTAAGTCAAGAACTTTCATCTTTTCATTTAAAGGAGGCACTTTACCACTTCTTTGGCATGTCTGAATTGCCCCACTATTGCACTTTGGGCCAACATAAAGTAAAATAAGGATGACTTGAACACAAGCATTGCAATATCGCAACGGTAGACCTGACACTGAAAGGGCTAATAGTGACTAACGGGCAAGTAGTGTAGACAGCGTGGGTATACTGGGCAGAGGGATGATTCACGTTCAGGTGAGATGGAACTGTATAGCACAGAGAGTTTGTCACACTACTCAGAACAATGGGCAATTTTTTAAAAGTATGAGTTATTTATTTTTGTAGCAGTCTATTTAATATTTTCAAAAGCTGATTGACTGCTGATACCTGAAACGCTGGAAAGCAAAACTGCAGACAAGGGGACACTACTGTATTTTTGTAGTTGACTTCCATTTTCTGTCTATAAATACTTCCTGCCTGCATTGTGGCAGGGAGCTCACTGATATTCTCCTGGTTCTGAGTGCTGCCTAATTTGTGAATCATTCTTTGCTCAAATAAACTCTGCTAAATTTAAAGAGTCAAATTTTTTCTTTTAACACCAGCATAAATCTTTTTTTCCAGTAGGAGAACGATAGTGATTTTTTAGCCACATAATCAATTATTTATTTACATTTATGTGGTGCATTTCAGAACTTCTTATTGCTGGTCACATTGGAGCAGTAATGCTGCAGGAGGAAATGGAATACAGAATGAAAGATTATGATACCAGCTGATATGCGATACACATTATGTCTTGATAAATTGAGTTTGAATCAAAAGGCAATTAAGTATTTTTGACACCTTTAGAAATTTTTGAAAAGGGGATTCTGCAATAAATTGGTTGCATTTACTCCAAACAAAAAGTATCATTACAACAACAACAAAAAAATAGCAAAACTGAGAGATAAATTCGTATTTAGCTTGCACAACTGGGGCATGAGCAGTTTTAGTGATATTAATGGTAGGCAAGCCTAAGTATGCTAGTATGTCTCTCTCCGTGAATTAAATCCAGAAAATAAAATCAGTCCCTTTTCTCTATGTTAAAATTTGGTTTTACTTTACAATAGTGATTCATTCAAGCATTTGTAAGATGGATCATCCAAAAATGATCATGCATCTCAGAAAAGCAAAGCAAAGGGGAGGGTGGGAAGTTCCCCTGTGTCAGAGTCCCTGCTATCCATCACTACCAGGGACAGAGAGGAGATGGCCCTTTAATAGAAACTGGCTAATTTCTTCAGAAATATCTCATTAAGCCCGCCCTTCCTGAGTGGCTTCTCCATTAAAATTTGATAAATGAATTCTGCCATTGCCAATTCCAGCCTGTCCTTCTTTCCCTTAATGAAATGAAGATGCGTCATGCTGGCAAGCACTCCGCACACAGATAATTATTCATGGGATGCTAGAAGTGCTGTAGTCACCCAGCCCATCACTGCTCCACAGATACTGGAGATGGGACCTTCAGAAGCCTGAATGATTTTTGAATAGAGATTTATTTATATTTTACTCAGGGGGAAAAAAATCACATGGGTTTACATACTCCTCCTTTTAGCTTTTCCCCCATATTGATTTTTCCACCTCAGATCACAGTGTATGAGTGGGAGTGAGTATGCGTATAATATGTTTGGCACTTTTACTTACTGATTTAAAATATAAGTCAGTTTGATTAAAATTAATATTATTTTCAAGTTGAAATTGTTTTAAATAATATGCCTTTAGGAGAGGCCATATTTCATGATGCTATTTTCTTTTCAAACGTTAGTTTTAAGACCTATGTAGGCAAAGTATGTAGTACCCAACTATATAATTTATTTCTTCAAAGCCTCTGTTACTGCTGACTAGCCTTAACTATCTTTTAACTGGTGTTTTTCCATTGATTTGAACTTATGTTTTCTGTTACTGGGCATATCCCTGCTATTAACCAAAGTTAGAAGGTTTGTTCTCATGTTTTGAAGTCTTTTATGTCTTCTCTTTTCTCAAATTATGCATAACTGAACCCGCTATTGTAAAAGGATCTGAAATTCACTCACACTAGTATATAAATAGATATCATCTCAAAATACTACCTCTATAAAGGGTATTTGCTACTTGCCAAAAAGCCAGTTTTTATTTTAATTTCTTAGGGTAAAATTACACACACACACACACACACACACACACACTGTCTCTCTCTCTCTTATAGAAGGTACACCTATTTTGTTTGTTTATTTTAGTTTCTTTGCAGGGCTGCAGGCAGCAATCTTCTCTTTTTAAAACATACCTCTCACCAGTCTCCGAGAATAGCATTGGAAGAAATCAAACCTCCAATTTTAAAAAAAACTTATCACCAAGCCATAGAAAACATTTATAAAACAGTATTTTGATTGCCTGTTACATGCAGTTATTTGCTAATGGGATTACCATATTTGTAGATATTTTATTTGTTTTTATTCCTGAGAGTAAGGTAAATCATTATTTATTTTTGATAAGAGAACTAACTCAGATCCATTGTCATTTTGCATGTTTATACCAAATCTCAGGGGTACGCAGGGATTGTTATTTCTAAAATAAATATTCAGAAACGGAGGAACCAAGTGGCCAATTTCTAACCCTGTTGAAAAGTGACAGAGTGAGATGAGACTCCAAACCATGCTCTCAACTTCTTCAGAATTAGCAAGAAGCATATTACCAGAATGCAGGGCTTAATATCTCCATACTTCATTTAAAAATCTAAAATAACTCAATAGTGCTGAAGACAAACCAAGTTTGGATGGGAGATTAAGAGGTCAGATGAGAGTTGATAGCATATTAAGTAAACAAACCTTTTGACGAATCATATCTGGTACTTTATTTAGAAAATTAAACACATACTCAAAAATTTTCCATATAGATAAATCACACACTGCATGATGATCTCAAGCCAGCATTTTTCTTGTCACTTGGTACTTTAATAGCAGTAATCATAAATAATATTTAGGACAATGTCAGAAAACTAAAATTTTTGAGCAATTATTATTGATCTGTCACTATGCTTCCAATTTTATGTGATGCATTTCAGAACTTCTTATTGCTGGTCACATTGGAGCAATAATGTGGTGGGAGGGAACGGAATATAGAATGAGAGATTATGATACCAGCTAATATGAATGTGATACACATTATGTCTTGACTAATTGAATTTGAATCAAAAGGCAATTAAATATTTTTGGCATCATCTGCTTTCATTCTTGTAACACTTATGAAGTAACTTGCTCAAATTTACACACAACTCAACTCTGGAAGAGCCAGATTCCTGGATCAGATCTCTCTGCCTTCTGCAACTGAGCTCTGAACCAGTTGACTGTATGTGCACGTGGAGTTTTTTTTCTGACTGGTCATGCAGTGTTTCGTTTATATTTCATCTGTTAACCTCCTGCCTGAGGATCCTGTGTTTCTCCAGCAGCCCTCTAATAAACTAAGAATATTCACTCTAAATATTTCTCGGCAATAGAGTGCCATATGAGTCAAAATATATCTGAGAATTCGAAAGACTCTTCTGGTAGCACTTTGCTCTTTAAAACCTCGAGTGTCAACGAGTGCATTTGCCATCCTCCACAGCTGGCTTAGCTGGGAACTGATGGTAACTCAAGCTGCAGGACACTTCTGCTCAGTTTCGTGCAAGAGGGGAGCATCTGCTGGCTGATCAGCATGTCTGCACAAAAGAAAAAAAGGAAAAAAAAAAAGAAAAGAAAAAGAAAAATGCCTTTTAAAAAAAGATCAGTAACCTAGACAAAAGACAAATGAAAAGGCCCAAGAACAGAGGGAAGCTACCAAGATTAGAATGTGTACAGCCGACTGAAAATTTCCCATATATTGTGTGAAAAGTGCTTTGCATGGAAATAGTTATAATCCATGCTCTCTGCAAAATGAGCACCATTGATTGCAGGCTGAGTGTTTGAGATTTAGTAGCAGCAAAGGAGCAATGAATCAGGTCCGCATGACTGTGTGTCCCTGTGATGCCCGTATCTTTTGCATAATATAGAAAAGACATTTTTGTCTATGCCTAAAAGGTTGGGGCCTAGAGATTTCTGGCATTCTCCAATGAATCTGGTCCAATTAAAGGCAAAAGGGAACCTTCCGATCTGAAATCTTTTCTCTTTCCCTCTTGCTTCAGGTATCTTTATGACAGGCCTGGGCCTTTCTGATCATAACCTAGCAAAGGTCCTTATTCTATTATTATTAATATTTTTATTATTATTATCACTATTATTATTATTATCATCATCCCTGACTAACTTTTTCTTTCAGTTGCTGTGTATATGTTGACTTGTTTGAGATATGTCTTCCCCACAGGAATGTATGGCTCTGACATTTTCAGTATTTTATTTTCCTAAGTGTATCCCAGCCCTGAGCATATTGCCTGGCACATGCCACGCTCAGTAAATATCTGTAGAATCAGGCTTTAAATTATGTCTTAACTGACAATAAGTCAAAGACTCTATCCTTTCTGACCTGCACATTCTTTATTGTAAAATGAGAATATTAGATCATAGGTTTTTGTGAGGAATAAGTATATGTTGGAAATTTTGCTTATCCCACAGCATAAAATAAACACTTGGTAAATAGTAGTTGTAAGAGCATTATTTTGGAAATAATTCTTAAACTTCCCTATACTGATCCTTGCCATTCTAGACTCTGGCTACTTCAAGGAACATTCTCAATCCGGCACAAAAAAGGAGCAAAAACTAGTATTATATAACAAGCAACATTTACAAACGTTATATTATTTATTCTTTACAACTGCACTGTAAGGTAAATAACTTTATATATGTTTAAAGACTTGTGATGAGGAAAACTGAAGTTCAGGGAAGTTAATTGACTTGTGATAGATCACACAAATAAAAAACAGCAGATCTGGGTTTTAACTCGCGTTTAGACTCCGAGCCTTTGAAGTACCCATCCTTTCTGCTGCACTTTATTGCCTGTACTGGATCAGAGAAACAGACTTCTTTATTTATAAGCTATCAGAGATATTTTGGGGTGTTACTCTGTCAGCTTGCAGGGGAGCGTTTCCTCCTACACTTGGGGCTAATTTATGCGCTGGCATTTGTGACCATATTGTTCTTGAGTAGGAATGGAAATTGGCTCAATCCATCAGCCAGAAGCAGGTCTTCCTTTAACAGCTGATTCCATGACTTGTCACATTTTCAAACTCCTCTGGGTGTCATGAAGGGGGTGGATGAGCATTTTATTTAAAAATATGAAGAAGAGGGCTGTTATTCCTGCAGCCTTACAAGATTATGGTTTACTGAAGGGTAATATTTACTTCCCCTAATTTTGTACCAAACAGAATTGACTAAATTTTTACATTTAGGGGAATGAAATATCTAAGACTGACACTTAAAAGGAATAATTTGGCACATGAGTAGGAATGGCAGTGAATCATTTTGGACACACATTGCTGCTATTAGCCTCATGAGAAATGACTGTCGCCACAATCACAAACACATTTATGCCATTAGTATGAGGGGGGAAATGGGACATTTTTCTTCACTAATGCTTTTAACTCTGATTCATAATGCCCATCCTTTTTCTTCTTCCAGATCACTCTCCAAAGAATGGCTGACTACACTGAATTTCTACTTCTAGCAAGCAACTTCATTGTTGAAATTTATTTTCTTAGGGTTTGATTTATTTAAAAAAGTAAAATGAATGACACTGAATTGTGTTAATATTTATTATCAGTGAAAAATAATATTGAACTTCTCCAAAGACAAAATGAAATTGAATAATAAAATAAAACAAAACTTAGTTTCAGGTATTAAGTGGGAAGATAAAAATGGGAACCATGAAATAAACTCTTTGTTCTCTCAAATATCATATACCTTAAAATATAAAAGTTACACAATAGTTTAGGATTAGTAATACATCCAGAAGTAAAGATTCTGTCTCTTGTTGATGCCAGAGGACAATCTTAAATAACTTTAAATTCTAAGACCAACTGATAATTCAGAAGACACAGCTCATTTGTTCCACTATAAGAATTTATAGAAATGATGTGGGAATTTCGTGTTATTTATTATTTTTAAAAGAGCAGACTTTCTACCTCAGTGGTTTCAAGGTGACATGAATTAGCAAACGGAACACTTGAATCCAAATCTTACCTCAGTTTCTAAAACTGATGACTTTGGACAAATCATGTAATGTTTTGAAGAAACAAAATGATCAAAGTCCTCTTCTGTCCATCAAATGATAAATTATTATTTTAAAGTTATTAATATAAATTTACTTTGTAGTCATTGAAAAGATGGAGAATTCATTTTAACAAATACATTGAATACTTTGCCAAGGTGTTTAATGTGTTTATCTTTTGGGAAAAGTACAGAGATACAACAAGAAATATTTTTGTATCATTAGCAATTCCCCATCCCAGTTCCCAAGCTAAGACCTTTCATTGTGGTATCATAAACCCAAGATGTGGGAATATATAGTAAAAGTTTCTTTCATCATAATATTAATATTAGCTATTAAAGCTACCATGAAACTTCTAGCTGAACACATTGTTACTTTATTTTTTACTCTAAATTTTACTATATATTCCATTTTATTCATTTTATGTTATGAATTTATTGATGGTGGGGAGGGTTTTATATAAATACACTCAGGTTTTAGAAGACTTCTATAAATGAGAGGTAAGACTATCTTCTGGGGTTCAGGATAACAAGCAAGTTGCAATGATACTGTTCCTACAAAATGAACTGGGAATCTGACATTACTCACCTAAATTGAATTTCCTTGGAAAATTCAAATACTTTTAAAAGGGAGAAAACATGTTCACTGCCGATCTTCTGGGTTTGCATTCATCCAATCAAATTACCTCATTTGAGATAACATCATGATAAAATATGATCAAAAGATTTGTGTCTCTTGCTTGGAAAATAAATGGTTCCCTTGTGAGGTAGCAACAGGAAACATCCCCTGATGAAGCTCCAATCCACTGACATTATATCTGGGGGCGAACTTGCTGGAGATTAATACGAGTCTTCGTCATGTTAAACTTTTCCCTGGGATTGCTATAGGGAGTTTAGGTGCATAACCTGCAATGTGCAGTGCTGAAGCCCAAAGCACAAGCAAATGACTTGTCCAAAACATTATACATATGGGGTGAAGTAAACATTGCCATAAAAATCCCATCAAAACCACAAACTCAGTCTATTGATAATAAAGGAAGCAATCAGATGTGTTGTGCTGTCTGTCAGCCCTTGGATACGTTCTTATGGATGCAGTTGTCTCTCTCCTGCAAGAAATCAGATTTAACCCTATCATACAATACTTTTAGTTGTACTGAGAAGTTTTATTGAATATTTCCTTTCCACATATCCTAGGCTGAGACACAGAAACATGATTTGAAAATGTACATTCTTCCCAGGTTTGAAAAATGCAGTTCATATTTTAGCTCCTGTGCTTCTTAGCTGAGTAACATTTGACAGAGTTCCTTTACCAACCTTGAGATTCAGTTTCTTTATCTGTGAAACGGGGATAATCAGATAATCGTGCCTTATCTACTTTACTTAGTTGTTTGTTAAAGAATAAACTAGTTATGAGTGTGAAAGCTCTTTGTAAGTTGTAAAGCAATGTTTAAACATTCATTTGTAAAAGGAAACTATCTCATTAAAAAGAATAAGCTCAGTGTAGTGTTGCACCTATAGTCTCAGCTATGTGGGAGCAGAGGATTGCTTGAGCCTGAAAGTTCAAATCCAGCCTGGGCAACATAGTGAGACCTCCATCTCTTAAAAAAAAAAAAAGAGAGAGAGAGAGAGAGAGAAGAAGAATGGCAAGATTTAAAAAGGTTAAGGAGAATACCTACTATGTAATCAATGTGCAAAGATCAGAGCTGGGGTATGGGAGTTGGGAATATAAATATATGAGTATCTGGATGATGCTAAATAGTCAGGTTAAAAAAATACTAAAATTATGACTCAATGTTTTATATGTATCTGGATCATTGAACTTTGGGTGAATAGGCTCAGCTGGAAAACTTGGGTCAAGTTGTTCCAAAATAGGAATGGAAGTATGAAGATTCTGAATAGTTTGGGGGGTTTATAAAATAGAGGATGACTATAAAGTAAGTGAAGATTTGAGAAAGAGAGAGAGGAGGCAGTGCTAGTACTTTTAAGTCTCTAGGACAGAAATAAAAAATAAACAAATACAAGAGTTATCTTGTTGGCTCTAGGTTGGGAAAAGTCAAGAACTTCAGATTCTATACCCAAAATAGTGGTAAAGCACAACTAAGCAGATTTGACGGAGCCTCTAATCTTTCTCCAATCTCATACCTGGATCAATACTGAAGCAATTTTGCAAGGGGATTCTACAAACCCCACAGCATGGATGTGGATATCAATTCGCAAAAGACCTCACCCCCAACCCTGCTATATGCATCTAGCTCTTGTGAAAAACAGCCAGCCCATCTGAGGTTCAACCTGAGTAGCAGCGACAGTGACCAGACTGAGGGAGACTCAGGGTGTTGGAGTTGGGGCACAGCCTGAGGTACTTGGGTTCAGCAAGATGACAGTAGCACAGGCTTTATTGTCTGAGGAAAGTTGAAATGTGTATTGGCATGCAGGCATGGTAAGAATGAAAACATTATGGAAAGTCTGTTTTCTATAATCAAGGTGATCATAACTTGGTTATATGACTATTTTTGAAGAACAGAGGCAATTGCATAGTAGATATCTAAACATCTATGTGTACCATCTTCACACATTCTTTATTCTGATGAAAAAAATGCTAAATAGATCCTTAAAACTTGCGTCTGACTCAGTATATGCAGAACATAACTCATCATTTTCTTTTCTTCAAGTGTAATCAGGACCATTTTGCACACTCCTTAAGCCCCTCTGTCACATAGTAATCCAAGCTCCTTAGAAGGTGTTCTGTCTATCTCTATCCTTTATCAACATCGAATTGCTTCTAATCTCTAATATACAACCTATTGACAAATTTTCTCGGCATTGTTTCCACTACTGCAAATGTCCTGATTAGCCCAAACCTTCATTTAGTCACCCTATTCATCTCCATTTTACCACTTACTAATTTTATGACCATCAGAAAGTTACTTAACCTTCAGAAGCCTCAGTTTTCCCATATTTAAAATGAAGATTCACTCTTGTATTTTTAACGAATATAAAATATTTGTCGTGCTTATACAGCAGTGAGCAAAACAGATGAATGGCCCTAACCTCATGAAGTTTTCATTTTAGTGGAAGATATGAACAATTAACATGCAAAAAAATACAAAAATAGGTCAGATAGTGATAAGCACTTCAAAATAAAATTATTCAATATGGATGGCTAGAAGTATCAGGAAGGAGAATCAAAGATCTTCAATTACATATTTGAATAAAGATCTGAAAGAGATGAGGGGTTGAGTGACATATCTCATATTTTGGAGTGAACATTTCTGGCTTGAACATGAACAAGTCTGCAAGCTCTGAAGGAGAAAATGAGTATTATAGGGGCAGAATGAGTAAGGCAAGAAAGAAATAGAAGGTCAAGGGCATCAGTTTATGTAGAGCCTTATAGATCACAATGAGGACTTGAATTTTACATTGAGTGAGGTGAGATTGTATTGGAAAGGTTTGATCCAATTTAAATCTAAAAGGATCTTGACAACTGCTAAACTGATGGAGCGTAAGGGGGAAGGAGGATGACTACTTATGAGGACCATGCAGCAATCAGGAGTGTGGTGATGATGACTTAGACCAGGAGTGTAGTAATGAAGGTGAGAGAAAATGGTCAAATTGTGGCTACATATGGAAAGCCAAAATGGCCAGACTTATTAAAGGAGTAGATCTGGATATGAGAGAAAAGAAGAGTTGAGGACAACAACTTTGGTTCCAAGAAATGACAATAATGAAAGACAATTAAATGAGATAAAGAATACTGTAAGAACAGCACTTTTAGGAGGAGATATTTGGATTCCTATTAGGCATCTAATTAATACATCAAGCAATAGGTCCAATACATGAGTCTAGAGTTCATAGGAGAGGTCAGGGCTGCATATATAATTGGGAGGATCATCAGCATGTTTAAAGCCATGAGATTGCAAGTGACCATTAAGAGAACAAGTATAGATCAAAAAGTGAAAAGATGCAATGATTTATCCAAGGTCCCTCCAGCATATAGAAACAAGAAATTGTAACTTAGGTAAAAATCAGATATATGACAACAACAGAGAAAAGGGCAAAACTAGGGTTAAATGACGTTACATTATGGTTAGACTCCTTTTTATTGGGCAAATTTCATTGCATTGATTCAAAGTAGGCCACGGTGAATTAAGAATGCATATTATATTTTTAGAGCAAGCACAAACATAAAAATAATACAAAGATACATAGCTTAAAAAGGAATAGAGTAGATAAAATTAAATACTAAACAGTACTCAATTCATTCAAACATATACAGAAAAGGAGAAATAAAGAAACAAACAGATGGGATACTTAAACACACAGTGAAACGGTCGCCTTAAAAAGCCAACTAAATCACAAATAACTCTAAGTGTAAGTAGACTAAGTCTTCCAATTAAAAGACAATACCAGACTAGATAAAAATAAAGGGATAAAAATAAAATGCTGTTTTTAAGAAACACATTTTAAATGTGAGGACATAGAGAGCTTGATAGGAAAATAAAATAAAGTTTGTATGACTATATTAATATCAGATAGAACAGTCTTCATAACAAGGAACAATACCTTTCAAATTTGCTTGTTGGCGTTAATATGGTACAACCATTTTGAAAAACTGGCAACTTTTTATGAAGTTAAACATACAACTATCCAATAGCCCAGAAAATCTACCCCTAGGTATTTATCTAAGAGAAATGAAAACAAATGTCTATATAAAAACTTCCACAAGAATACTTAACAGCTGTTGCAGTCATCAGAGTCAAAAGCAGAAAACAACTCAAAAGCCAGTGTATAAAGAACATATAATATGCAATGAAATATTAAACAGTAAGAAAAAAAAGACTCCTGTTACATGCACTAATGTAGATAGATCACAAATATATTATGTTGAGCAAAAGAAATCAGACATAAAAAATATACGTCATATTTACATGAAGGTGAAAAGCAGGCAAAACTCTGTATAGTTACAGAAATCAGTATAGTTGTTATTTCAGTAGCGTATGGGAAATAACCAGGATGAAGGAAATATTATATCTCTATTGGGTGAAAATTATATAGAATATACTTTTGTTGAAATTTATTCAATTACATACTTAATTATTTTGTGTATAAAAGTTATATATTAATAAAGTAGAGCTATAGTTTAAAAAGTTATACAAAAAGAAGAATTAGAAAAAAGACCTAGAGGAAGTAGTCAATGAGGTAGGATTAAAATCGTATCCTGATGGCGTCTGAGCCAAGTAAATGAGGAAAGTGTTTCAAGTTAGACGGTATTCAGTAGATGACGGAATCTTCAGAATTGACCTACTATGACAAATGTTAGTGACTTTAAGCTAACCATTGAATGTAGTACAATAGAAATTATTGATGACTGATAAGAACAATTTAGGTAGAGTGGAAGGCCCCCAATCTTTAGCAAAATTTCAAAAGAAGAATTGGCAAACAAGATAGATTCAGTAGTTCATACAGAGCAATACAGAGTCTTGAGTCAGTTACTAGAGAAGAAAGTTTGCCCAAAAAGAGATTTCTCTTCCCAGATGGGAAGAATAATAGCATGTAGCTCTGCTGATGGAAGTAATCTAATCAATAGATAGAGAAAAACTGATAATAGAACATAGACTAAAGAGGCTTTTGAGCCATGTCTTTGAGTAAGTAAGTGGGGGTTAAATCTAGTACCACAATCAAAGGCTAATAATATTTAACTCTAAAGATGTCTGTGTGTGTATGTATATATGTATGTGAATGCCTGTATTCGTCCATTTTACACTGCTATAAAGAAATGCCCACGACTCGGTTATTTATAAAGGGAAGAGGTTTAATTGACTTACCGTTCCGTGTTGTTTGGGAGGCCTCAGGAAGCTTGCAATCACAGCAGAAGGTGAAGGGGAAGCAAGTACTTTCTTCACATGGGTGGCAGAGAAGCACAAAGGAGGAACTTCCAAACACTTATAAGACCATCAGGTCTTGTGAGAACTCACTCACTACCATGAGAACAGCATTGGGGAACCACCTTCATGATATCTTCAACTCACTCTCTAGACACATGAGGATTATAAGTCCCTCCCTTAACACTTGGGAATTACAATTTGAAATGAGATTTGGGTGGGGACACAGAACCAAACTATATCAATGTTAAATTAAATGAGACAATGAATTGTGCTTAGTATAGCATCTAAACACATATTTCTCTAAGCATGAGCTACTTTACTGAAAGTTAATAATCAACTCATGGGCCATTCCTCCCTTGATATTTTGGGTAGCTCCAACTTTGCCTTTGGAGACCACGATGCGCTCACTTCTAGCTATAAATATTTTATTTATATACTGTACATGTAAATCATAATATAATTTCACATTATATTTTGTTGTTTGTGTTCCTTTTTCTCCGATTGGGATAATGACTTCTTATTTTATAACTATGACGTCCGACATAGAACTTGGTCACATAAAGTCCCTAGCAAATGTTTGGAAAATGAAAAAGCCACTGCCATTTCCCCAGGGATGTCTGTATTTACAACCTTACCTCTCATCATGCCCTGGAAGGCTTTAAATCCCACTAGAGTCGTGCTAGTCATCATGAAAGATCTGGAGCAGTTTCAACACCCAAGTAGTTCTCAAAGTGTGGTTCGCAGAACAGCAACAGCAGCATCTCTTGGGAAATTGTTAGAACAATAAATTTCTGGCCTTGCCCCAAGCCCACTGAATCAGAAATTGTAGTTGTGCAGCCCAGCAAGCTGTAACTTAACAAACCTTCCATGTCATGATGACATACACTAAGGTTCAAGATCTACTTGTGTAACATATTCTTGGTTTTTCATTCCTAGGACTGGAAAGATGCAAGGAAACATCTGATTATACTTTGATTATTAACCAGATATTTCAATAACCCTGGTCATACAGTTTTTCCATTAACACATTTTTTTCTATTATTAGAAACATAACATCATAATTTTTTTCTCTTGTGTTCTTTAAATGTGTTTTTCATTCAAAGACAAATGTGCATTAAAACATTAGAAGTCTTTTATTACTCTTGGGAGGTGGGGAGGGGGAAGTGATTTCTCTGCTTCCAAAGGCATAGAAGCATCTATTCTAAATAATCCCGAACTGCTTGACTTTGGGAAGATAAAAGGAGTGATGCAGACACTAATGACTTTCATAAGCAACTCTTAGATGTATTCAATTCTAGGGAATCACCATTGCCCGGGAATTCAGAGTGTGACACACTGACTCTAGAGTGAGATACTTGGGAAAGACCAGTAATATGAAAGCATAATTTGAAAGAAACTCTTACCCTTAAAATTTGTTCTACCCCTATTGTTACAGTGTAACATTGTGCAGGTTACTTAGCCTTCCTGGATTGGTTTTCATATCTGGAAAATAAAGAGCTTTGATTGTTTAATGTTTATCCAAAGGGGACATAAATTATAAACTGTTATTTAAAATGCAAACGTATCCTCTCATCTAATTCTTCCCAAGGTATAGATGTTACATTCTAAGGATTGTTCTCATTTTCACACAGACTGAGAAACCCTGAATCTTGTATCTTTAAGGTCCCTCCACCTCTAGGCTCATATAGCTATTGCATAGCTGAGGAAACCTAGTAACAAAGGATGTAATGATGACTATGCTGATTGTATTAGCCTGTTATCACGATGCTAATAAAGACATACGTGAGACTGGGTAATTTGTAAAGGAAAGACATTTAATTGACTCACAGTTCCTCACAGCTGAGGAGGCCTTAGGAAACTTACAATCATGGCAGAAAGGGAAGCAAACAAGTCCTTCTTCACATAGTGGCAACAAAAATTAATGACAAGCAAAAGGGGGAAAATCCTCTTATAAAACCATCATATCTCATGAGAATTCTTTCACTATCATGAGAACAGCAGCATGGGGGTAACTGCTTCCATGATTCAATTACCTCCCACTGGGTCCCTCCCACCTACAATACATGGGGATTCTGGGAACTACAATTCAAGATGAGATTTGGATTGGGAAAATAGCCTACCATATCACTGATGTTTAATAATAATTTCAATATCAGCACATTTTTCAATGCCCACCATGTCTATTGGTACAAAGAAATACAGACATGCTCTTTGCAGAAAATAATTGTTTTATTAAAAAAAAAAAAACAGTTTTCTAGATAAGTGAAAAAAAAACTTATTTGTAATCAAAACTAAACGGAATACAATCAAATTGCAAAACTTCATCAATAAGAAAATTATAGAATATGTAATGTCTTTCAACAGCTAAGGACCTGGTGCTGTGAATTGCAGTATGAATTGGCAAACATTTCTATGTGTGAGGGGAAAATTAGTTTGCTATGTGTATTAGCGTAACAAATTGTCACAAATTTGGCAGCATAAAACAACATTCCATTTGTTGTCTCACAGTTCTGTAGATCATGAGTCCAGGTGGGCTCAACCGAATTCCCTGATTAGGGCTTCAAACCTGAAACCAAAGGGTTGACTAGACTGGAATTGTATCTGAAGGATTTGGGGAAGAATCATCTTACAAGTTCAAGTTATTGGCAGAATCCAGCTTCTTGTAGTTATGGGAATGAGGACCCCATTTCCTTGCTGGTAGTCACTCCTGAGCCACTGTCTGCTTCAAGAGGACACTAGCATTTTTTTGGCATGTGACCCTCTCCGTCTTCAAATCCAGCAAGGGTATATTAGATTCTTCTTGTACTTTGAATCTCTTCCTTCACCTTTTACCACAAGCTGGGGAAAACTCTCTGCTTCTAATGGGCTCTTGTTATTAGATTTGGCTCACCCAGATAATTACCCTTTCATCATATAAGGTAATATAATCACAGGAATGGGATATCATCCTATTTGCAGGTTTCACCTCTACTCAAATAGAAGCATCAGTGGGGGTCATTCTTAGAATTCCACCCATCACACCACCTCTTTTGAGTAAAGAACAAGCCCAACTCTGAAGTCCTACTCCAAAACCCTACTCATTGTAAAAGACAGTTTGAGGAGAGGTGATGCAATGATCAAAGAACAAAGGGAAGAAGAACAATGAGAGACAGATGAGCACGAACAGGGATAGCTCTTAGAAAAATTGTGCACTAGCAGTTTTGTCTTCAGTGCACCAGCTTTCCTCTTTTATTCTATCAGACAGCCAGGGTCCTGATGTTCTTTCACTCTGATCCTATCACAGATTACAGGGACAGATATATTATAATTACATACGTTCAAACATGAATGTAAGCTAAAGCACTACTTGTCTAGGATTATTTGCAACCTAATCACTAATCATGAAGAATTTTTCCATGTTGAATTTCTGGGGTTTGAGAATAAACCAGAGGAGTTCTGGGGGGACAGGATGCTTTCAAGTGATACTGAAAGTCACCAGTCTGCTTAGATATAAGGCTGGCTCTAAATATGAGCTAGTATCAAAAGTCTTCTTTCTAAACTAGGCAAACTACCTGGGCTTTCTGTTGCTGGTGAAATATATTAAGTTTGAACATTTGGATAAGTATCCATGTATATCCTTAATTGCTGCTAGGAGCTTTCAATCAATCAGACACAAATGCCAGGTTGTACTTGGAAAAGCACAGAAATGAAGCCACAGGGCTAAAGTTTAGAAAAAATGGACTTTTTGCGGCTCCCAGACTCACTATTCTGGGCTATGAGCTCATTCCAATATTAGTGAGTCCAAGAATTCATCACCCTCCAAATGCTAAAATAAAATCAGGGAAATGTCATCAAGTTGTTAACCATTATTATCTATTAATGTAGCCCTACCAAAGACAGGGAAATCACCTAATAAAGCCAATCTTTCTTTTTTATATCACCAAGAACTGTCAGGACTACAATAAATTATAATGGAACCAACTTAAAGCCAGTGACCTGCATATTATACACTGGAAATCTCTCTTATCTCAGCAAGTAACCAACACCAGGCTTGTCAATTAAGATTGGAGGATGTCAAGGTTAAATGTTTCTCAAAGCTTCTGATGTATACCTTTCAAGTTTGAACCACTTGAGGTGTCTGTTTATGGACTCTTGGCAAATGTGATTTCCTATTTCTTAAAAAAGATGAATTTTACAAAGAGTTCTTACAGCTATGCAATGATTTTAGGCTAAATGATTTATAAAGAAAAGCATTTTGGGGAAAAATAAATAAAATCTTTAGAGAACCTCCAAAGTGGCCCCATTATAAACAGTGAAATCTCTGGCAAGCTTTCTCTCCAAGTCCCATTTTCTACACGTAAAAATATAGATAACAATAACTCTTACAAATGACTACATTAAAAATCAAATTAAAATGAGATGGTATGTTTACAGTACCTGAACATAATAAGTGGTGAATAAATAAATGATATTACTGTTTGTATTACTTTACCAAATGTTCCTTTATTTATTCAACAAATATTTAATGACCATCTATTTTATATAGGCATTTTATAGGGGCATAAGGTAGACAACAGGTATTTAATAATAAATAAGATGGACATGAAATGTACTTGCATGAAATTTGCAGTCCAGTAGTGGATAGAGACAGTTAAACAAGCAATTTTAATACAGAGTTATTTGTGATAGGAGAAATATGAAGTTTTATGGATGCATAAAGCCGAAACACCTGATATTTAATGGTCTGGAAGGTCTGGAAATTCAGGAAAAGCTACCCAAAGAAGATAACATCAAAATTCCATTCTCAATAGTAAGAAGACATATTAGACTAAGTAGTAGTGGAAAATACTCAAGGCAGAAGGCAACAGGTGTGCAAAATCTTGGAGAAGAGAAAGAACAGTGCATGCTGATGTGTGAGAACAATTTGTAGTGTATAGAACAAAAACTCAGTGAGAATAGCCTTTCCTGCTCCTATCTCAGCATATTCCTGGAAAGACCTGGTATGGCACAATGAGGAGAAGCACATCAAAATTCCAGTTTCTTTCATGTTCACATTATCTCCAGAAGATGGGAAGTCAGGGACAGCAAACATTTGTGGAAGCAGTGTGATGATGTCTTTGACGATTTGGAACATGAAGAGGAACTAGGACAGTCTAACAAGTGATTAAAGAGAAAAGAAGAGCTTGTACTAAATAAAGAGTTAAAATATGGGCGACGAATAGTAGAAACAGAATCGTACTAAGAATTTCAAACAGAAGATCCATCTGTAGTCTTTGCTTGTGCCCAGATATCTTGTCCCCGTCTTCCTTCTGGTAGACTCCCACTAATATTTGAACACCTGACTTAACTGACTCCTCCTCTACTGAGCTTTCTTCAACTCCACCTGGAAGAATGAATCCCTCTTTCAGTATAATCCTTCGCATAACAAACTGTATTTATCTTCATTGAGGTACTTTCCTTCTATTATTTTATCATTGTGTATTGATATGCATTTCTTCCCTGCACAATGAACTCTCTGAGGGAAGAGCTAAAATCCTTATTCACATATGTATCTCTCTTATGGTTACAAAACTAGTTTGGGGTAATATTTAACTAAAGAATCTGTCCTTTCAATTTCTGAACTGTTTAAGTTTAGTGTACATACATGACACAGGTATGTATATCATCAATGTAAAGACTGTGGAATTCTTATAAGCAGTCTGCAGTCAATAATTAGGCTAAATTCCAAAAGGTGTTAGATAAGTTATTGCTTGAAATTTGAAGTATTTACCCATAGAAATAATTGTATAAGGGAGATAAGCTTTCCACAAAGAGTTTATATGAGCCTCTATAGTCCTATGTAAACAAAAACAATTTCATTATGATTTCTGTAGCAAAATATAGTCCAGGTTCCAACAGGGGATGTCAGGAACAACTCTCACAAACCCTCTTCTCTTGTTGTTAGCACTAACAAGAAAAGCTAAAATCTTTCCACTACAGAATATGAATATATTCTTCTCCTCATCCATGCTGATAGGATTCTAGAAATGGACTAAACAGAGTTTCTGAATAAAAAATCAGGATACATGGCATTCCCAATGGCATGAGAAATAGAATATTTGAAATTATATGGTTCCTGTTTACAATGGATCTTTAGAGGAGTTATGAAGTGATGCATTATATTAAGAAAAATAATGGCACTGTATCAGTGAGGTCTGGAGCAGTAGAGACTACTTGTTATGAAATTAGAAGGACTGGTTAGTGAGGCAGAAGCTCCTAACAAGTCTTAGGAGAATTTGGTGATGGTTGGTGTTTCACATGTCCGTGTGAAGAGATCACCATACAGGCTTTGTGTGAGCAACATGGCTGTTTATTTCACCTGGGTGCAGGCAGGCTGAGTCAACAAAGGATGGTGGATTATCATTACTTCTTATAGGTTTTGGGATAGGCAGTGGAGGTAGGAGCAATGTTTTGGGGGCAGGGGGTAAAGCTCACCAAGTACATTCTCAAGGATGGGGACAATTACAAAGAAACTTCTTAAGGGTGGGGGAGATTATAAAGAACCTTCTTAAGGGTGGGGGAGATTACAAAGTACATCGATCTGTTAGGGTGGGGCAGAAACAAATCACAATGGTGGAATGTCATCAGTTAAGCTATTTTCACTTGTGTGGATCTTCAGTTGCTTCAGGCCATCCAGATGTATAGTGCAGGTCGCTGGGGATATGATGGCTTAGCTTGGACTCAGAAGCCTGACAGTTGGTACCTAGGATGGAAATGATGGTTGTGGCTTCTGGCAGAGGAAGCAACGTTGTAAGTATTGGTACCCAGGCTCAAAGTCATTGGCTTCCTTGGGCAGGCAACATCACTTTAGTAGCTCTCTATGTCTCTTGGTGGGAAGACCAAAGGCTCCACTGAAGGACAGCTGGGGCCTTCTGTGTGAGCCACAGAAAATGACAGCAGTAGTTTGCTTATACAAGTTGAAAGCTCACAGATCAGGCACTATTAAAAGAATGTCTAGCATTTCTTTTTTATATCTTCCTAATTATTTTCTCTCTTAAATTTGCCCATTCCGTTTTTTTCTAATTGCTAAGAAAGTGCTTAATTAGTAGTAGAATATTTTGGTGGAAAATTCATGTTACAGGCTTTGTAACAGTAAACTTTTGTTAAAAGAGTTAATCTGCATGTAAAAGAAAACCACAACTGGCCAGTTTATGCTGGGTCTACTTAAAGGGATGAAAATAGCCTGAAAAGAAATGCAAATAATGATCATTTAGACTGGGGATAAATTTCTCAACTTTAACATTTCAGCTTTGATGAAAACCCAAAAGCCTAACACAATGAACATTAAATAGCCTAACATTGCTCTCCTTAGCTTGCACTGCCAAAGATTCCTGTGATGCAGACTTGGTTGGCCAAGCGATTGCTACAGTTGAATGAAAGATGAATGTAAATGCTATGCAAGCTTCACACAAACTTTGAAAACAGAATTTATAGCTAAATAAAACAGCTGCTCTAATTATAAAGGCAACACCTAGGCAGCTACTCCTAAGCACAACTTAATAGGAGCCACTGTGAATGAATCAATTAATCAATTATTTTTTCAATGTAATAGGCTTTATCCAAATAGGTATAGAGGCAGAAAGGTGTGATATCTTTCTTCACCCATTGTGGGGGTTACAGCCTACACTCCTGTTGATATGGACAGGAGACAGGGAAATACTGGGTAGAAAAGGGTGGTTCCCTGGCGAAGGCCCCACCCTCAACCCTGGAGACCCATGATCCTAAATGGGGACAGGAATTCCTGTTTTTGTACCCAAAAAGTTCTCTTTTGGCCTGTCACCCTCCCTATTCTCTACCCTATAAACCCCAAACCTCAGGGTCCAGAAGCAGGTAAAAAGAGGGGGAAACAAAGAGACAAGCAGAGAAATTGCAAAACAGTGCAGCAGAGAAAGGAAGAAGAGAAGAAGCAACTGAAGGCCAAGAGGAGTTCAGCTGGGGGTGACTGGAGAGGAGTTCAGCCACTGCATGATCAAACTCCAGGGGGAAATCGCTCTTACATTCCATCCCCCTTCCAGCTTCCCATCCATCCCACTGAGATGCACCTCCACTACTCAATAAAACCCCCACATTCATCCTTCAAGTCTGTGTGTGACCCAATTCTTCTGGGACGCTGGGCAAGTGCTCAGGATACAGAAAGTTGTCACACTGGCCCTCTGTCCTTGCAGAAAGGCAGAGGGGACACTAACCTGGTTAACAAGCCATCTGTGGACAGCAGGGCTAAAAGAGTATTGTAACACTGGCGTCGCAGGCACCCACCTCTAGACAGTACTGCAGGACTGGAGCCCAAAACACTTGCCCTGGCTCCTGCACCTGCCCATCTGTATGCTCTCTCTCCTGCGAGGGGTTTGAGCTCACAACGGTCTAACAGAGAGCCACACCCCTGTCACACACACTATGAGGGGGTCCAGGAACCCTCCTGTCTCACTATAACAAAAGACATGTTGGTTAATGAGAGAAAAGTATAACAAATATATTTGTTTTACATGACATGGAATACTTCAGGGATAAAGACCCAAAGACTCAAGGAAGAGTGTCTATTTTTATGCTAATATTTGAAAAAGAATGGGCAGCAGTGTAAAAATGCAATTAGACAAAGGGGGTATAATTTAATAGTAATAGAAGAGGGAAACCCAGTAAAGCAAGGCCTGTCTGTTCAGATTCTTCTTCAACTTGTAGCGTTCCCTCCTCCTGGGTATGGGCCAACACTCTGCTGGAATGAGGGCCTTGAAGGGAAAAAGTAGAGAGAACTTTCTAGGTTTTATGGTTTGCTTTGAGGCAGGGGTTCTATTTCTATGACCCATCCAGGGGAAGAGGAATTCTGGTTTCTATGAACTGTTTCAGAAGAGAAAGAGGGATAGGAGACAGGAGGATTGGAGAAGATCAGAGAGACCTTGCTCCTGAGGCTTTCCGATCTCCTTTAGTTCAAAGTACTCAGCATGCCACAGTGCCATACTTTGGAGCCCCAATCCAGGCAGATGATCTATAGACTCCTTTAACCACTGTACTTTTTAACACACCTGTGTCACCTGCTGCTCTATTTTTTCCATGTTCACTTACCTATTAACAGTTAGGCTCTATCACTCTAGATGTTTTTCAGAAATTATTGTTTCTAAATTTTTAGAAAGAGACAGAATTCAGGAAAGCTTCTCAAGCATCAGGCTCTTCTGTGGTGTGTGTATACTTTTTAAAAATAGGGTGGCTTTTCTTTCTGAGACGTCCTGAATCTGTTCCCCACCCTTATTGTGGTCTAAACCTTCACCTTCATTAGTCTCTGATTGAGACTATACTGTTTGATTTTGATTTCATTCCTAGAGCAGTTTCTCTTCTGTATGAGACCCTGGCCTAGAAAGGAGCTCTAGAAAGGCAACTAAAAGACATTAGAGTATTCTGGACTCTTCAGTCCTTAACACATGCCCTTGCATTCACACAGCAGTGGAAAAAACAAACTCTTTCGAGCTGCTGTTCTAAAATTCCCCCAATCTCATTACCTCCCTCTACTCCCTTAGCCCACACATACCACTAGCATACCTGTGAATTACCTCCATTTTTTTCTTTCAGTTTCTTATTTATTTATGTTTTTAAAGAGTCAGTACCTCATCATGTTGTCCAGAGTGGAGTACACTGGTTATTCACAGGTACAGTCCCTGTACTGATCAGCATAGTGGTTTTGACTTGCTGTGTTTTCTATGTAGGCCAATTCCCCACTTTTCAGGCAACCTGAAGTATCGACACTCCCAGGAAGTCACCATTTTGATGGCAATCTTGGTGGAGACACCTGATCTGCAGAGTGCACTACGGCCCGATCTCTAAGGCTCAAGCCATCCTTCTGCCCCAGTCTCCTGAGCAGCTGTGACTACAGGGATATGGGGAGGGAGGGGACAGGGGGTACCTCACCCAATTCCGCTTTCTTATATGTGTGAATTCTCAGGGATGCTAACACAAATTCTTTGCTTGACCAAACTTTAATCAGGCTCCTTGGCCCATCTGTGAACTCCCTGGTAGAATCCAGTTTTAAAGAATCCTGTTAGGTGTGTTTAGCCGGAATCCTCCTAGCGAGAACTCCCCACCCTGGATATCTGATCAGGTTCCTCATGTTCCACCATCCCCCAGGTGATGCCTGATCACCCAGGCCTATCTTGTTACAGCAAGAATTCTGTTAGGTAGGCTTAGCTAAAATCCTCCTTCCTCGTGATGTTTCCTCTTAATAATTTTTTTATCTGCTGATTCCCACTCCATTAATTGACTATAAACTCTCATTTGTCCATGGTGTATTTGGAACTGAACCCATTCTGTCTTCACTACTGCAGAATTCACTTGTGGTGGTCCCTATGTCTATCATAGGGATCGTGAATTAAGTCTGCCTTGCCATACTTTAGCAAATAACATTGAATATTTTTTTTTCTCATAAGTAATTCATCACCATATTTTGTTCTAAATATTGTCCATGCTTTTTTCTGTTTTGTTTTGACATCTATAGTTGTTCTGTTGGTTTTTATGTGGCAATTCTAAGTGACTGAAGAAACAGTTCTGCGACTGCTGTCATTGTCAAGGCTAAAGGACAATTTCTCGTTTGCTCACTGAAAGTTCAATGAAAATCACTGACAAAGAGGCAGATTAACAGGAGAAAGAGCATACACAAATGTGTGATCAGTTTTATGTGACATGGGAGCCTTCAGAATGAATACCCCAAAATACAGGGAAAATTGTCCAGTTTTACACTTAGGTTTAACAAACTGTAGACAACAATATAGAAATACAATTGAACAAAAAGGGCATGATCTAATGCCAATAGACTGAGTGGGGAAACCCAGCAAGGCCCGTTTGTGTAGATGCTTTTTTAGCATCTCTGAGCCTGCATTTCTTCCTTCTGGGTATGGAACAGGATCCTTTCCGGAATGGGGGTCTTATGACCTACAGTCAAACAAGGTAGGTCAGATAACTTCTTTATGGCCAGTTGTTTACACAGAAAGGTAAGGGGAAAATTAGAGTAACTTTTTAGTTTTTATGGCTGGCTTTGGGGAAAAGGAACTCAGTTTCTATGGCTAGTCTTGGAGGAGAATTGAACTGACAGACAGGAGTGCAGGAAAAGATCAGAGAAAAACTTTTGCTTCTGAGGCTTTTATTTTGGGGTGTTGTTTTCTGAGTCCTAACATCATCTTCCCAGAATCTTTGCCTTCCTTTCATTCTTTGTCTCTTGTCATTCATTCTTCTCAGAACAGCCAGTGTGATGTCTTAACAAATAAATAAAATAAGGTTTATGTTATTTTCTTGCTTAGTTTTTCCAATAGTTTCTTCTCACTTTAGACCAAAATAAATAAATGAGCATGTTTTTCAATAACCCAATCATCATTCCATAAGCTATCCAACCATCCTTGATCTAGCCCTTATCTACTTTTCAAACCTTGCTTGTCTTACTTCTTTCTGTTTAAATACGCTAAGTTTGCTCCTGGCTCAGAACTATGCACTTATTTCTTTGGGCGAATATTTTCCTGCTTTGGGAAAGGAAAAAAAAAAGACTTTTCTCTACCATCTTAGGTTTTGAAATTGCAGTCGTGGATTAAATTGACAGAAGACAAATTCAGAGAAAAGTCATACACATTTAATTGCTTTTATTTTACACACATGGGGGCTACACAGAAAGAAAGACAAAACCCAAAGAAACAGTTGAACTGGGAGCTTATATACTATTCTAACAAAGGGATATAAATTGTGGACAAGTGACTAGACAAAGAAAGGTGGGAATTGGACTTCCAGGGATGGTAAATTGTGGGCAGATGATCAGGAAATATATGATAGAAAAAGGTGGCTTAATAAAGGTTGTTATGCAGACTCACTTTGGTGTCATATGCTGTGATAAGAGTCTTCTTCCGTGATCAAGAATATCCTTTTCACAGCATTGGAGAGGGGAATACCTTTGCAAATGGAAATTTGTCACCTTTACAAAGGTAAATGTAGACAGAAAGTGAGAGGGCAGAGCATTTTGTGTCTGTTCTTTCTCAATTGCTCTTCACACAAAATAATCCTTATGCCAAAGTAGCATATTTTGGGGTGGCATATTCTGATCCCCTTCAACCACCCCAGCATTTGCAGGTCTGACTCGTTTTTATTCAAAACTCATTTTAAATGTTGTCTCCTGATCCTCTGAAGGAACATCCCATGTCCCCCTCTTCATCATAGTAGACTCCTTTACTCTTTTTACAGTAATTTCCACTATCAATGATTGTCTTACTTGTATTAAGTTGGTGCAAAAGTAACTGTGGTTTTTGCCATTGTTTCAAAGGTAAATACCACAATTACTTTTGCATGAACCTAATATTTTTGCTTTCATTCTTTATTGTCTAGCTGCTCTGTGCAAGCAAGGAAATTATGTACATGATTCATAACCTCATCTTCCATGCCTAGAAAAATATATGGCACATAATAGGGGCTCAAAAATATAGTTTAATTAATAGCAAATATGGCTATAACAGCACTGATTGCTTAATTATCTTGATCTCTCATTGAAATGCTTAGGGCCAAACACTGGCTCTTCTTGCACTATAATAAAAAGTAATTCCTATTCTCATCCCTCTCTCTCCTGTTAGTTTTTTAAATCAACTTTGCTTAGACTATCACAAGGCTATAACAAAGAACCAAAGGAAGGCCAAAGGACACAATCTATGATGACTTTAGCTCCATAGGGGGAAAAAATAAAAATGGGCTGTCTTCAGAATTGCCGAACAGATGTCAAACCCATTTGCTACTTCACAAATCATTGTAAAGGATAATTAGATTCCATTGCTCCTCCAACAAGGTGACACAAAGAAAGATGATACTAGTTTACAAAGAGGGGGCTTTTTCATAACCAAACAACTGAGAATTGCTACTTGAGAGGTCACTATCAGATTAAGGTTCATAATATCAAGGCTGAATCTAGAAGAGAATTTGGGACATCTCCATGGCCTGGCCAGAACAAAAACGGATAGTGGGAAAGAGAAAACATGTATATATATTAATAAAACTATCTGCATCTGCTGAGTATTTTTTATCATAAATACAAAGAAAATAAAAGCAGCTCTCTACTTTCTTACAAAACACGTTCCTGAAAATGTACCTGAAAGTGGAGTGTCTGAAAAGCTAAATAGAAATGTAACTTTAAAAGAAAAATAGGTGATGGAAATGGAGGCTTTTTTGCCAGATTGCCTAGCAGTGTGACAAAATACTTATTTACTCCTCTTAATGGTCCTTTCTACCTCCTTGTTTTCTAGCAACTCCCAGCATAGAGAGAGGAAACTTTGCAGAGGCCAGGGGCCACACCCAGGTAAACATCTACATGCTCCCAAAGAGACGGTCATTCTGACAGCTGAGAGCATCCATCCAACCACAAACAGCTGATACGTCAATGAAGACTTACCCTGTGCAATTGTGAAATATCTCATAATTATCATTATTCTGCTAATGTATATATATATACACACACACATGTTATTATGTGAAAAGAATTTTAATTGTGAAAATGAATAAAGGGAAAAATATAAAGCATGTAAAAGTTGAACACTTATAGTAAAACAAGTTAGTAAATCAATAAACTGTAATAATTATTCCTATAAATATAAAACATGTTGCACATATATATCAAAGAAGAATACAGTGTTATTTCTAGAAACAATACGATATCACCAGTGGGTCTTGCAAACTAAGCATGAGCCCTACCATGTTTTTTCTGTTAACTTTGGGAAGCCAGTTTCCTAGAAGCATTAATCACATGCTTTATTATGTTCAAGAAGTCACCATTTATAGAATAAATACAACTATACCTGTTTTCTCATCTGGAAGCAATGTCTACAGCCATTTTAGGTTTTAGTTGCGGGTGGGAGGCTTCTAGTGTCTAGTGGGTATTGGCCAGGGATACTGCTACATTGTATAGGACAGTCCCACAACAAAGAATTTTCTTTTCCAAAATGCTGAGAGAGCCCAAGTTAACACACTTTGCTCTACACCTAAGAGAGACAGACGATAATAGATTGATTGATAGATTATATTCTTCTGTTAAATAATGAAAACAAAAACTCTCTTTAAAGCCTCAAACAGAATGCCAAGTAATATATTATTAGGATATTAACATTGTCAATTTGAAAAAAAAAGACTCAGAAATGCACAACTTGGCATTATTTAACTCTGGGGAAGTTCTACACATTCATATGCCAAAAGCAATTACCATATTCCTGATTGCTAATTAGACTGGCACGGGTTTCAACTTATCTACAGATGGCAACTTAAATAATAGCTAATTTTTAAGCTACACTTTGAATTTTGTAGGTTTCAATTTAAATATTTAAAGCTATGACATCATCTGATAATGTGTTCACTATAACAGTGAGCACAATTCTATCATATACCGGGCTTGGACATATGGAAGAACAAGACTGGTTTCCCAAGCCACATGTAAAAATCATTCGCATTTCTGGGAAGCCTACCCTACACTGAGACTCACATTGAGTTGAGAGAAGTATGTATCTGAGAAATATTTCACTCACCCACACCCCACAGATCCCCCGCCACATAAATGTTCCAGTGATAACAACAAGAACCTCAGACTAGAAGAAAAATATCCTTCATTTTGGTCTTCTACTTTTTATTACTTAGGTGATAATGATCAGTCCCAGAGTCACTGATGCCTCAGTTTATTCATCTGTAGATTGAATGGTTTAAAACCGTCTTGTACCTGTATTTATCAAGGTTCCCTCTGAGAATGTTACCAAAGCTCGTACTCTTCTCCCCCAAAATGAACATATTCATTGCATACATTTTCAAGATACTTCTTAAAGCCTGTTTATGAACTCACTAGGAATCAACTGATCACTGGTTTACAGCCTCAGTATTAGACTAGGTTCTTATGCCATTGGCAAATGTGAAAACAGTTTTAGCTAGAGAATATAGAGAAGTAGGAAGAGAGAGCCTTCTTACCTGTGGGTATCCTGGCTATGGATCATTGTTAGACACAAAGCCACATGGGAGCATCAGCAGAGGATACTGTACAAAGAATGGAGATAGGCTATCTCTACTTCAAATTTAAAAGAGCAATAACAAAAACAGCCTTTGCAATTCTACTGTTTAAAGCCTTTCTCATTAGAATTGAAAGTATGTCCGTAGTCTCAGAATAAAGCATTTGGGAACTTTAGAGATTTGTATATGATTTTTTAAAATATTACATTGGAAAGAATACAAAATGAAATAGGTATCATAGATGAATAACTTCTAATTGTTTTAACAGGCTACAGATACCTTTATTAGAGTAACAAGGGAAAAGTTACACCAGGCAGTTTTGTGTTATAATTATGAAAGAGTTACTCTTGAGTAATGTAAGAAAGAGATAACAAAAAGATCTGATTCAATAAGAATTATTCTGATGTTAAGAATACAAAGCAAACTTCTCGTGTGGTCACAGTTGCAACAGAAAGTCAACTCTCTCAACAGGCTTCAATTTCTATGATTTCATTTCTCTCTACGGTCTGAGCTAAACAAAAAAAAAAAGAAAGAAAGAAAAGAAAAGAAAAAAGAAAAAAGGAAAAGCCTATTTCACAGACAATGTAGAGACAGGTAGAAACTCCCTTGATGTATCAAATTTTTAAACTTAAGCACAGGTGCAATCACCAGGTGCATGCTCCAGGTGCGCATACATCTTTGTTAATATCCACAGAATGTCGAGCCTTTCTTTCAGTCTGATTGGGCAAATGTGGAACACATGTTTTCTCTTTGCTATGAAAGGTTTATGGGTTCAGACTAATCATCTATAACATATAGATATTGGGAGATCATTCACAATATATATAGAAAAGCTGTTAGCCACATATGTGCAGTGGCTATGATTTGGTTATTATTGTTAACTTTAATTAAAAACAACTTAACAAAACTTTGTGCCATTTCTGCTCCAAATACACTACTTGCCTTTTTCTTCAGAATAATAAACAACATATTAACAATTAAAGGAATGGTGTGACAGTCATTCCTAAAACCTGCTTTCAATAATCTTAACAATCACTATTTTCTCCCTGCATCTCATTAGCAAAATAGACTTCAGTTAAGAATCCCAAAACTTGGTGCATTACAAAGGAAGAAGTGTTTAATCCATGGATTAGCAACGTTTTTTGTAAAGGACCAGAGAGTGAATGTTTCACTTTACAGGCCACATGGTCTCTGTTTTATATTCATTTTATTTAAAATCAACTCATTAATATCGTAAAAAAAAACTTCTTAGGTCATAGGCTGTACTAAAACGGGTCTGAGGCTAAATGTGATTGACGGGCTATTGTTTATCCATCTGGTAGGAAACACAAGATTAAGTTCAACTGAAAGACTGAATGGAGCAAAGTATGATGTAACATTCATTTCATATTCCTCAGCTGATGAATCTGAAGTAGGGTGATCAACCATCTAGGCTTGTCCAGGACTGAGGTTTTTCCAGAATGTTGGGCTTCTAGTAATAAATCCAAGAAAGTCTGTGACTGATCTGGATGATTGGTCATTGATATGGTTTGGCTGTTTACCCACCAAAATCTCATCTTGAATTGTAATCTCCATAATCTCCACGTGTTGTGGGAGGGAGTTGGTGGGAGGTAATTGAATCACGGGGGCAGGTTCCCCCATGCTGTTCTTGTGATAGTGAATGAGTCTCAGGAGATCTGATGGTTTCCTAAGCATGTGGCATTTCCCCTGCTGGAACTCATTCTCTGTACTGCTGCCCTGTGAAGAGGTGCCTTCCTCCATGATTGTGAGTTTCCTGAGGCCTCCTCAGCCATGAAGAACGTGAGTCAATTAAACCTCTTTTCTTTATAAATTACCCAGTCTCAGGTATCTCTTCATAGCAACGCAGGAACAGACTAATAGTCATCCTAATAAATTATGCAAATGAGGGAAGTAAAATTCTTAAACAAGGAGGCCAAAAGAATGCAGTCACTTCATGGCTTGACGATCTAACTGAAAAGTAGGAAGAAGACTGAGATGGATGGGGTTAGCAGGCTAGTGGATTGAATCCTTATAACCAAATAAAAGTGAAATTAAACTCAACTGCTGTAGTCCCTGGTTGTTAAAAATCATTCATTTTTCTATGTTTAGCAAAAGCTGGAAAAATAAGGGGTACAGAAGTCGTATACAAAGTAGTGAGAGTCAAAAGAAACCGAACAGGCCATGTTAAGACTGGAAAACAACAACACAAACATTTATTCAGAGGAGCAGCTTGAAATTTCCATTTAAACTAGTCAGCAAACAAGAAACGTTGTGCAATCGCATCAACATTATCCCCAGGTGCTGCTCATTCCGTTTTGCTCTACAGTCTCTTTTGTTATTTTTTTCTTCCTATTGAATGTCACTGGCAAGAAGTCAAAGAGTCCATTCCAGGTTTCAGTTGCTGAACCAGTGAAGCAGATGGTATCAGAAGCCAGTGCAGCACGGTAATACAGATCACACACACCTTAGTTTGTGTGAGACTTGCAAAAGATCTCATTGGGTTGGTGGTTAGAGCAGGGTGTTGGAGAAAGAGTTGTTAGAAACCCCATGTCTTATTCTGAGGAGACCATTTCAAGACTTAGTTATGATAATTTCTTTTTTTTTTCTTTTTGAGATGGAGTTTCACTCTTGTTGCCCAGGCTGGAGTGCAATGGCCTGATCTCAGCTCACTGCAACCTCTGCCTCCCACGTTCAAGCGATTCTCCTTCCTCAGCCTCCCGAGTAGCTAGGATTACTTACAGGCGTGCACCACCACACTTGGCTAAGTTTTATACTATTAGTAGAGACAGGGTTTCACCATGTTGGCTAGGCTGCTCTCAAACTCCTGACCTCAGGTGATCTGCCCACCTCAGGCTCCCAAAGTGCTGGGATTACAGGCATAAGCCACCACGCCCAGCCAGTTATGATATTTTCAGTACAATACTGAAACAAGGTCAATAGATTTGAAAAGATTGACGTTGAAAGCAACACTAAGTGGCAGAACAGGAATCTCACTTTGCATAAGAGCAGCAAATGGTTTAACATAGGAGTGGTCAAGAGAGGCAGCAAGATGCATTGGAATATCCAAGTAGAGAAGAAACTGTGAGGGAAAAAAGAACTTTGCATAAATCTCAAAATGGCATTCTTGTATTTCCATGTATGCATTGTATTATTCAGGAAGTATAAAACATCTCACATGGTCTCACTTATTTGCACAATTTCCTCAAGAGGCCTATTGGAAAGAAATCTTGACACCCATTTCACAGACAGCAGGATTTAATTATTTCCCCAAAGTCACATCTTGAAAAAGTGCTGACATTGGGACATAGTCTGTTTCCCTGAACTCCAAAACAATCCACACTAGATGAGCATGGAATAAAGAGAAGCACAAATCAGTTACTAGTCTGGGAAATATATTAATAGACCCAATGTTAAACATTGGAATTATTATAGCAAACAGAATGAGAAAGAAAAAGATGCCAGATGTCACTTAGGATAGAACTCTAAGGATAGGATTAAAATGTGAGTGTAGCTAAGGAAAATTCCTTAAAGAATTATAGTAGAGAAGCCACCAATCCAATAGCACTTTCTTTAAAAACCTCCATCCAACTAGGGCACGAGGTGCATGTTGTCCAATACACCTAGTATATGAAAATGTGTGAAAACCGTTCTGAGTTCAGGAAACAGCACCAGCAGGATAATTATGCACTCTGTGGGCTTCTGGCCTACATTTAGCATGTGCACTGCCAACTCGATTCCCCCAGATGTCAGCGGGGAGTGCTGAGCATGAAGCAGCAGTCAATGGCCTAGGAAACCAGCCAGAGAGCAGCCCAAGAGGGTCAACCCCTCTGGAAAAACTTTCAGGGGCCTATCTTCTCTTGGGAACTCCTGAAAAAACTGGTGCCTCAGTGCAAAGCAGTAAGTGTCTTTCCTTTCCACAAATTTATTTATCTATCTAGGCTAAACTCATGGCATCAAGCAACACAAAAAAGCATTATTTAGGAGGTATTTAGGGAGCAACCAATCCGTAAACACTGCTAAATAGTGGTTACTCCCTAAATACTACCTTAATATAGGTTACTTAATTTAGGTTATTTAATATAACCTAAATAGTGGTCACTCCCTAAATACTCCCTAAATATTGCTTTTTTTTTTTTTCTTTGTGCTACTTGTTGCCATGATAAGTATTACAAGTGCTAAAAGAAAGAAGGAGAGACCCTTCCTGATGCTTAGAGTCTAATGATGTGCTGGTAAAACCATAACTGGCTACCTGGAGGACAAGCTATGAATTGTACCGTCTGTAGATTAGCCATCTGTAAATAATCCTACCATGACCAATTTCAACCTAGCAATGTGACACAAAACACCTTTAAAAATTTCTGAAAATATAGTAATTATGCACTAGTAGGAACAGTGTTTAGTGCACTACTGGTTAAAATCTATGCCTAAGGAGGTAAAAATGCAGGAAAAGTAGTTCTGATTCTCATGTATGTGTAAATGCAGGCATGCATGGGTGTGAGAGCCTGTGTGTGGGTGGGTGGGTGGGGGTAGCATACAATTACAAACTGGATAATCAGATTGAGCCATCCCACTCTAGCCTGTGCATAGAGAGTGGTGGAAAAGGAACCTCTTTGCTCTACACTCAGGCAGATCTCCAGGCATTTAAAACACTTGCTTGTCTGGTCCAGCAGCCTGAGCTGCCCCACCCTTCCTGAGCAGAGATTGTGATGCAACAGAGCCCTCTCTGCTCCATGCCCAGGAAGATCTCCAGGCATTTAAAGCACTATTCTCCTAGATTAGCAGCCTTTGCCACCCTAGCCTTCCTATGCAGATTGTGGTACAGTGGGGCCCTCTATAGTTCATCCCTGTGTAGGTCTCCAGGCATCTGGAGCACCCACCCCCCTGAATTAGGAGTTTAGGCCACCCACTTGCCCCATGTAAAGAATTGACAGTTGAGGAAGTTTCCCAGTTCAAAGCCTAAGCACACCTCTGGACAACTGGTGATTTCCCACTGGATTCTCCCTTAGGGCTAGGGCTTGTGCCTGCCATCAAGGGACCTATAGATTAGTCTGCTCAGACTGGCCCTGTATAACTTTCCCTCTGTCCCTACCACCTGTCAGGGATGAGCAGGGAGCTCAGACCACTGTGCATTCCACAGAAATAGAGAGCTTCTCCCGGTAAATAAGGATCAAAGGTATACCCAGCCACATTGGCCACAGTCAGATCTTACCCATAAGTGTTATCTACTGGCTTGTAGGTCAAACTGCATAACCCAGTGGGTAGGTCAAACCAGCTGAAACATATCCATAGTGCTACAGAAACAAAGCTGAAAGACTCTATGCAACATTCCCCACATTCACACCCCCTGGGGATGGGGAGAAAGGGAAAGGGAAAGAAAAAACACACACTCAATGATATTACAGACAAAAAGAAAAAAAATTCTACCCACATTAAAATAATTATAAAAGTTAGTGCTAGCACCTCCATGTAAGAAGGAACCAGCACAAGAATTCTGGCATCATGAAAAATCTGAATGTAGTGACACTGCCAAAAGATTATACTCAATCTCCAGCAATGGTCTCTAACCAAAATCAAAACTCAGAAATGCCAGACAAAATAATTCAAGGCATGGATTACAAGGAAGTTCAACAAGATCCAAGATAAGGCCAAAAATCAGCACAAGGAAACTTCTCAATGAATCGAGGAAATAAAGGAAAACATAAACATTCTAGAAACATATCAATCAGAGCTTCTGAAATTGAAACACTCACATAAGAAATTTCAAAATGCAGTTGAAAGTTTTATCAATAGAGTGGACCAAACAGAAGAAAAAAATTCAGTGCTTGAGGACCAGTCTTTCACACTAATCCAGTGAGGCAAAAATAAAGAAAAACAATTTTTCTAAATGAACTAAGTGCTTGAGAAATAAAGGATTATGTAAAGCAACCAATTCTATAAATTATTGACACTTATGAGAGGGAAGGAAAAAAAGTAAGCAACCTGGAAAACATATTCGAAGAAACAAATCAAGAAAACTTCCTTAAAATTCTAGAGAGGTATATATCCAGATACAAGAAACCTAGAGGACACCTGTGAGATATAAAATGAACATCATCAAAGTATATAGTCACCAGATGGTTCAAGGTCAAATGCCAAAGAAAAACGTCTTAACGGCAACTAGAAGAAAATGTCAGATTACATACAAAGGGAACTCCATCAGACTAATAACAGATTTCTCATCAGATACTTTATAAGCCAAAAGAGATTGGGCATCTATTTTGAGCATTTTTAAAGAAAAGAAATTCCAACCAAGAAATTTCATAGCCCACCAAACTAAGATTCATAAGTGAAAAAGAAATAAAATATTTTTTAATCAAGCAATTGCTAAGGGAATTTGTTACCACTAGGTCAGCCTTACAAGAGATTCTTAAGGGAATTCTAAACATGAAAATGAAAGAACATATCAATATTAACATGTAACATAAAAGGTCTAAATTCCTCATCAAAAAGACACAGAATTGCAAGATGGATTTTAAAAATCCATCTGCTATATTCAAGAGACCAATCTCCCACATAACACACATAGGCACAAAGAAAGGGGTTGAAGAAATATCTACCATCCACATGGAAAACAAAAAAGAGCAGGGGTCACTAGTCTGATATCATTAAAAAAACCTTTAAATCAACAACGATGAAAAAGGACAAAGAAAAGCATTCCATAATGATGAAGAATTTGATTTAACAAGAAAATTGAAGTATCCTACAAATACATGCACCCAACATTGGAGCCGCCAGATTTGCTACATAACTACTCCTAGACCTACAAAAAGACTTAAAGACACAATGACAGTTGAGGGCTTCAATACCTCATTGAGAGTGTTAGACAGGTTATTGAGGCAGACAAGTAACAGACAAATTCTGGGCTTAAATGTGACACTTGACTAATTGGACCTAATAGATTTTTACAGGATACTGCATGCAACCACTACAGAATATACCTTCTTCTCATCTGCACATGGAACATACTCTAAGAATAACCACATACTCAACCATAAAGCAAGTCTCAATAATTTTAAAGAGCAAAATTATACCAACCATACTTTTAGAATAAAATAGAATAGAAACAGAAATCAACAACAAGAATCTCTCCCAAAATCATACAATTACATGGAAATTAAACAACATGCTTCTAACTGACTTTTGGGTAGACAATAAAACCAAGACAGAAATCAAAAATATTTGTGAAATAAATGAAAACAAAGACACAACATACCACAATCTCTGGGATGCAGCAAAAGCAGCATTAAGAGAAAAGTTTGTGCATGAAATGGAGGTCTCAAAAAGTTAGAAAAATTTCAAATTAATGATCTATCATCACACCTAGAGGAACTAGAAAACAAAAAACCAGAATGAACTAACTCCAAAGCTAGCAGAAGAAAATAAATAACAAAAATTAGAGCAGAACTGAGTGAAATTGAGACCCCTAAATTCATACAAAGAAAAACTAAACCAAAAGTCAGTCTTTGGAAAAAATAAATAAGATCAGTAGATAGATAGCCAGATTAACAAAGAAAAAAAGAGAGAAGATCCAAGTAAGCACAATTAGAAACAACAAAGGTAACGTTACTATCAATCCCGCAGAAATACAAAAGATCTTAAGAGAGGATTATGAAGACCTCTATGCACACAACCTGGAAAATCTAGAGGAAATGGATTATTTCCTGGAAACACACGACATCCCAAGAATGAATCAGAAAGAAATTAAAACTTTAAACAGACCAATACCAAATTCTGCAAACTGAATCAGTAATAAAAATCCTACCAACCAAAAAAAGCCCCAGAGGAGACGGATTTACAGTCAAATTTTACCAGACAAAGAAAGAAGAACTGGTACCAATTCTACTAAAATTATTCCAAAAAATTGAGGAGAAGGGATTCCTCCCAAACTCATTCTATGAAAGCAGCGTTATCCTGACACAAAAACCTGGCAAAGATACAACTAAACAACAACAAAAACAAAAACTGTAGGCCAATAATCTGATGAAAATGATTAAAATATCCTCAAAAAAAAATTAGCAAACTGAATCCAGCAGCATATCCAAATGTAATTCACCATGATAAAGTAGTCTTCAATCCTGTGATGCAAGTTTGGTCCAACATATGTAAATCAATAATGTGATTCACCACATAAACAGAATTAAAACCAGCAATTATGTGATAATATTAATAGATGTGAAAAAAATCCTTTGATAAAATCCACTATCTCTTCATGATAAAAACCATTTAGAAGCTAGACATCAAAGGAAAATACGTAAAAATAAGAGCAACTATGACAAACCAAAAGCCAATACCATAATGAATGGACAAAAGCTGCAAGTATTTCCTTTTGAGAACTGAAACAAGACAGGGATGCCCACTCTTACCACTCCTATTCAACACAGTACTGGAAGTTCTAGCCAGAGCAATCAGGCAAGAGAAATAAATTAAAGATATCCAAAATAGGTATAGAAGAAATAAGACTATCTCTCTTCACTGATCATTTGACTCTATACCTAAGACATCATAAAGACTGCCAGAAAGCTCCTAGAACTGATAAATGACTTCAGTAAACTTTCAGAATATAAAATCAACATACAAAACTTCATAGCATTTCTATACACTGATAATATTCAACCTGAGAATCAAATCAAGAAAACAATCCCATTTACAATAGCCACACACACAAAAATACGTAGGAATACATCTAACAAAGGAGATGAAAGATTTCTACCAGGAGAATACAAAACACTGCTAAAAGAAATCATAGATGACACAAACAAGTGGAAAAATATCACATGTTCATGGATTGGAAGAATCAATATTGTTAAACTTGCCACGTGGCCCAAAGATGTCTACAGAGTCATCGCAATTTCTATCAAATGATCAATATCATTGTTCACAAATTAGAAAAAAGTAGACTAAAATTCACATGGAACTGAAAAATAACAAAAAAGAGCTTGAAAAAAAAAAAAAAAAAGCTGGAGGCATCACACTCACATTACCTGACTTTAAATCAGAAGTCTACAGTAACCCAAGACAACATGGCACTAATACAAAAACAGACACATAGACCAATGAAACAGAACAGAGAATCCAGAAATAATGCTGCACACCTACAGCCATCTGATCTTTGGAAAAGTCAACATAAATTAGCAATGGGGTAATGACTCCCTGTTCAATAAATTGTGCTGAGATAGCTGGCTAGCCAAATGCAGAAGAATAAAACTGGACCCCTTCCTTATACCGTATACAAAATCAACTCAAGAGGGATTAAAGATTTAAATGTAAAACCTAAAATTATAAAAAACTTGGTAGATAACCCAGGAAAACCATTGTGGACATAGGCCTTGGGAAATAATTTATGACTAAGTACTCAAAAGCAATTGCAACAAAAGCAAAAATGGACAAGTTTAACCTAAGCTTCTTCACGGCAAAAGAAACTAACAACAGAGTAAGCAGACAACGTACAGGAGGAGAGAAAATATTTGTAAACTATGCATCTGATAGAGGTCTACTATTCAGAACCTGTAAGAAACTTAAACAATTTAACAAGCAAGAAACAACAACCCCGTTAAAAGTGGGCAAAAACATGAAAAAACACTTCTCAAAAGAAAACATATAAGCTGCCAACAAACATGAAAAAAAAATGCTCAAAATTACTAATCATCAGAGAAATTCAAATTCAAACCACAATGAGATAAGCATCTCACACCTGTCAGAACGGCTATTACTAAAATGTTAAAAAATAAAAAATAAATAAAAAAGATGCTGGTGAGGCTGCAGAGTAAAAGGAATGCTTACATACCTTGCTTGGACTGTAAATTAGTTCAGCCACTATGAAAAGTACTTTTGAGACTTCTCAGAGAACTTAAAACAGCCACCATTTGACCCAATAATCTCAACCTTGGGTATAACCCAAAATAAATATTCTACCAAAAAAACATATACTTATATTTCATCCCAGCACTATTCACAGTAGCAAAGACAGGAAATCAACCTAGGTGCCTATCAACGGTGGATTGGATAAAGAAAATGTGGTACGTATACTTCATTGAACACTACATAGCCATAAAAAAGAGTAAAATCATGTCCTTTGCAGCAACATGGATGCAGCTGGAGGCCAATATCCTAAGCAAATTAAAGCAGAAGCAAAAAACCAAATACTACATGTTCTCCCTTGTAACTAGGAGCAAAACATCTGGACATACTTTTGGCAACAATAGACACTGGAGACTCTTAGAGGAGAGAGGAAGGGAGGCAGAAAAGGGTTGACAAACTAACTTGAATATTATACTCACTACCAGGGTGACAGGATCCTTTGTTTCCCAAACCTCAGCATCACACAACGTATCCATCTAACAAACCCACACGTGTCCCCTGAATCTAAAATAAAAATTGAAACTTAAAAAAATATATTAATTTTATAGTGTCCATATTCTCACATTCACTTCTCCTTTTCCAGTGGCCATAAGTTCATAAAGCTTCATAGATACCTCCAGGGCTATACATTTTGTTGATCTAGACACCCCATAAAATTTCACTTCTAAAGCTCAGGTTCTATATCTGGTACACAGTAGGAACTCTACGCACATTTGCTTACTGATTGATTAATGGTCGATTGATTCTACTTTCCTTTCTCCTTTTCGACATCTCTTCAAGGTTCCTGGCACAAAGCTTGATTAACAAACATTATAGTCAAGGTTTGGATCCTGTTTCTTTCTCTGCAAACTAAGGTAGGGATGGCTCATGTGATTTTTTTTTTTTTTTTTTTTTTTTTTTGTGGACAAGCTACTATGTGGCAATGTCTTCACTTCCATAGTCTAAAGAAAGATTCCCTGGTGTTGGGTACTGTGCTTACTTTAAACTCAAATAGCCATGTGAGAACGTGGAGGAAACATGTGATTTTAGGGAATGAAGAGACTTCAAAGATCTTTGAGTATGAGGTCACTTAGCCAAATGCCTTAGTTAATTTTGTACTGCTAAAACAGAATTCCAGACACTTGGTAATATATAAAGAAAATAATATATTTTTCACAGTTGTGGAAGCTGGGAGGTCTGATATCAAGGTGCAAGCACCTGGCACAAGTCTTCTACATCTGTCATCCCATTTCAGAAGGTGAGAGAGAGAGTGATGGGAAGTAGAAGGGGATAGGACTTGCCCTATGTTGCACACACACTCCTGGGATAACAGCATTAATCTATTCATTTACTCTGCCCTTATAGCCTAGTTGCTTCTCATTAGGCCTCACCTCCCAACACTGTTGCATTGGGGATTAAGTTTCTACTACATGCTTGAAGATACATGATCAAACCATAGTACCAAGTAAATCAAGAAACCAAGTGATTTACTCTCTGCATAAATGTTACACACACACACACACACACACGCACACACACTCTTTATTTCTCTCTTTCTCTCTCTCTCTCTCTCTCTCTCACACACACACACACACACACACTCTCTCTCTCTCTCTCTCACTCACTCCAAAGTCATCCTCAGCTCACCATCCTGTCTATCTTCATGGAAAGTAGCACTAGACAAAATCACCTAGACATTTATGTATGTATGTATGTATGTATGTTCCATACCACTGAAACATAAGATTCAGGCAAATAGTAACTTCTCTGTTTTATTTACTTTTTCACCCCCAGCTCTCATCCACGTGCCTGGCAAAACTAGGTTCTTGATAAATATAAATTGAATAAGTGAATAAGTACAATGGTATAGTCATTCATAATATCTTAATATACTGGTGTTTATTGGACTATCTCTGGTGTTATTATCTCTACTTCTACTTTCTTCCCAATTGAACTGAAAATCAAGTTAACAAAAATTAACAACTGAAACTAAGAAATACAAGAATACCAATTTTTAAAGCAAACCATTTGTATGTAGAAAGATAGTTCTCCTCTGATACATTGGCTGCCCGATTCAGACAAAGAAAGCTTGTTTTATGAAAATCAGAGTGACCACAGACTACTCTTACTTCCTTTTTTTTGCTGTAAGTGCTGAGAGTTTGTCATCAAGAGGTCATTAACAACATACCTTCTCTAAAATAATATATATATATAAACGGGACTTAAAAGCACTTTAGGATTTTCATCAAGCTAAATAAATAAAGCACAGTATTTCTACTAAATAAAAACATCTAATTACTGAACTTATTTATTGTGAATCTTATTCAGGATATCCTGTAGAAGGAAAACTTAGGTTTCATTTTAACTATAACCAATCAAGGTTTTACCCCATTTTTTAGTAAAATAGTCTTTCAAATTAGCCTAACATGTGTAGATAATTAGAGGCATTGCTTATTAAGGTTCAAAAATTTTGTGAAAGTGAATTTTCTGGTTTCATTAGGTAATAATTTACACATCCTAGTCTAGTTTTTTGTTTTTGTTTTTTTTTCCTCTCAAGTAACTTAGAGTATGTCCAGCAGCTTTTTCTAGATCATTTTAGCAGTTTACTGGCTTCATCATGTATATGGGCAGAAATTTTCGAAAGAATCAAATAACTTAATTCCTCTTCTGGTGACAAGGATTTTAAATTGTTTTTATTTAATTTAATTTTCTGTAAGATTAAATTTTGTTAAATAATTTGGTCCTTTTAAAAATAGATGTTACAATTGCATTATTTAGAATTAATATGAACTCAAGTATATTTTCTATAGATGTAGAATCTATACAAAGAAGATGGTAACATAATTTTGCTTGTTTTAACTTTCTAGATAATTTCAAAAGTATATTTTTTATTTATTTATTTATTTTATACTTATTAAAGGAGCTCTCGGGGTCTTTGAGAATAATTTTTTTTTTTTTTTTGGTAGTTTTTGCTTATAGAAACATGGGACGAGTAATCGCAGGAGTCATTTAGGAAAGGGTGAATAGGCGCTACTTTATTTTTATACACACAGAGCCTGGGCAGCTAATGGGCTTCAGGTGTAAAACCCTGAAGTAAGAAGATCTTTGCTAATTAATAAGATCCTTGGTCTAGTTATAGAAAAGCATTAGAATAACACAGATCCTGAGCTAAGTTGTTTTTAGTTTTATGTTTGAGAATCACCAAAGCCAAGCCAGAGGTAGGAAAGAACTTAATGTTATCCAAGCCACACTGTAATGCCCAGCAGCCCAATACACTCTCTCAGAGAGACATTCATTTGTAAACGAAAAAGCAGCCCAGCGGTCTCTGGAAACAAGAAAGGGAGTTTGGCAGAAGAAGCCGGGGATCCAGAGAGAAACACTTACGACTTTGACAAATTAAACAAATTTTCGGACTCTCACATATGCAAAAACGTGCTGACAAGACTTGCCTAACAGAGTTATTGTAAGAATTAAATAAGATGCAAGAAAACTCTGATGCATAGCTGAAAGTCCATAGACGATAGTCTCATCCCCCTTTCCTTTGCACACGGTCTAACTTGGGAGAAAGCAGTGGTTTAGGGATGCAAAGCTTGTACCTCTTCCTCTGGTGCAAAGTCCAGGGCCACCCTGGGAAGTGTCTCCTCACAAGGCCAGCTTTCGGGGCAACTGTGCTTGATTTGATGCTCTACTATCCCTATTTTGAAATCTTTCATATGTTTGAACAAGGAATCTCTCATTTTCATGTTTCACTGGACTCCACAAATTATGTAGCTGGTCCTGCTTCTGCAGTGCTAGAAGATAAGTGGCCACTGCTTCCTGGTTAGGGGGGCACCCAGGCCCAACACTGCTCTGGAGAAGAGCTCTAAAATCAGCTAGAATTTACCAGTCTTTTCCTGGTGAAACAGACGTTATTATCTGAAAATGTTCACTGGCGTGAAACTTTAAGGAAGTAAGTAATAAGGCAGTAAATGAAGAGTTAGAGCTTTCCAGAAACATGACTCTGAAATCTTCAGAATATTGGTGAATACACTCTCCTACTTAATTTTTTAAATCTTGGTCGGAAGGGTTGAGATAAGTTAGAGACAGATAACTTTTAGTAGAACACTGGTTTTTCAGGGACTGAAGAATAAATATCGTATAGCAATTACTGTACCACGTACTTAAAATTTACTAAGAAAGTAGATCTTATGTTAAGTGTTCTTACCTTCAAACATAATAATATAAATAAAGGGGCTGGGAGGAAACTTTGGAAGATGATGAATATGTTTATGGCTTTGATAGTTGTGATGGTTTCACAGGCATGTACTTATCGAATTGTATACATTAAATAGGTACAGCTTTTTACATGTCAATCATCTCAACAAAGTGGTTTTAAAAATAAACACTAAAATCAAATGAACAAATTCTCATATTACAATATTTACAGTTGAATGTCATTTATTTATTGGAAACTAAGCTATCTTGCAACCTCACTTATTCAAAATACAATCAGTAGCATAAAAATGGAGTACAAAGGACACTTAACAAATAAAGTGTGGGAAAACAAAAGCATTAGAGTCTATTGACTTTACTTAGAGGACTTATCTTCAAGTCAATACTGCTAAAGGGCTTTCTGGTTTCCAAACTTTCAGTTGATTAAATATAATAAATTACACCAGGAGAGACTACTTAAATGGTGCTGGAATCCAGAAGAAGGATCGTTACTAACAGCGAGTGTGAAAATATATACACTAATATATACATAAACACACATACAGCATGTACATATACACAGACATGTACACACTCACACACATGTCCAATAACATTCCAGTTAAAGTTGCAAAATACTGTTAACATTTATTGCAAGGAAAAACAGTTTCATGCCTCTGTAGTTTTCAAATGCAACACCATTTTCATAGCTGGCATTTGCTATCGTCGACAATGGGCCTGCTGTGATTTCATGCCTTTTCCCGTATGATTTCTAATCCTCACATCGGTTGCTTGTAGTAATATTATTGTCTCCATTTTACAGAAAAGAAAATTGAGATTCAAACAAAGGTTAAGTTGTTTGTTCAATATTCCAAGGTAACCAGATGTAAAAGTGCTCAGTGCTGGCTATCCCCCCAAAAAGGTCTGGTTTTAATCGTATTAAAATAAGAGAAACACATTTATCTTCATAATGATAACCCAAGTCATTAAGAGGATGTAAGTATATGTTCCTTATACTCCTTTAAAGAAAAGATGTTCCTACGGTTTGAATGTGCCCCCTTCCAAATTCAGGTGTTGAAACTTGTGGGCACATCTATGAAAACTTGCCCCCAAAATCCAGGGAGAGCTGAGAGGTCAAAGAAAGAGGCTGGTATATCCAGTTTCTGAGAAATAAGCATTTAATAGGGACATACAAACAAAAGATATATTCACGTCTCGAGTGGCAGAGAGACAAGATAGTGAATTCCCATGACGTGATATCTGGGAATCATGTATACCCTTTCCCTGTGGTATAGAAGCCCCGGCAGACCCAGGGCTTCTGTATCACAGGGAAGGGGTATAAGTGATTCAGAAGGGATATGTAGGACAATTGCTTAAGCGTAAGACTTAGGGTAACATCAAAATCATTTGACCTAAGGACAGGATTTCTCGTAAGTAAGCGCACTTACACAAGGAACAATAGATACAATGGAAATCTTAGAGGCAGTCCCAGAACAAGGGTTAATCAGAAGTTAACATAGCAGATTAGCATCGAAGATGGAGTTGCTTTAGCCTCCACAAAACTTAATGACCAATGTGATAGAGATGGGGGTCTTTAAGAATTGATTTGGTCATGAGGGCTCCTCCCCCATGAATGGGATTAACATCCTTATAAAAGGCTTCACACAACACTGGGCCCTCTTAATCTTCTGCTCTTCTGTTGTGTGAGGATACAGCATTCCTCCCCTCCAGAGAATGCAGCAACAAGGTACCACCTTGGAAGCAGAGAGCAGCCCTCAGCAGCCATTGAGTTTGCTAGCACTTTGATCTTGGACTTCCCAGCCTTCAGAACTGTGAGACAGTAAATTTCTCGTTAGAAAGTATGCAGTGTCAGATATTTTGTTAAACAGCACAAAATAAGCTAAGAGATGAATAACACATTTTAGAAAGATGATATAGCAAACAGATTATCATTTTTTTCCGTAATGATACTTGGAATTTTAGCTATTTGAATTAAATTCATAGAACTTATATCCAAAGAGTTTCAGATAAATAAAGAACTAATCTGTCATCCTTCTTTGCAGTCCTGTGGCAGAGATAAACCAATAAAAATAAATATGGAGTAAGGTAATATTATGGCATTCAAAAACCATCATAAAAATATCCTAATAGTTCTTTCATAGGGAAATTCCTATTTACTTTTTTCTTAATTGTTAATATGAAATATGGGCAGAGATTTATGCACAAAACATTTATTTCAGTGTGATTTAAAATGTAAAAAATTGTTTTGAGACAGAGTTTCGATCTGTCACCCAGGCTGGAGTGCAGTGGCATGATCTTGGCTCACTGCAACCTGTACCTCCCAGGTTCAAGCAATTCTCCTGCCTCAGCCTCCCAAGTAGCTGGGATTACAGGTGCATGCCACCACACCCGGCTAATTTTTTGTATTTTTAATAGAGACAGGGTTTCACCATGTTAGCCAGGATGGTCTCAATCTCCTGACCTTGTGATCTGCCCACCTCGGCCTCCTAAAGTGCTGGGATTACAGGCATGAACCACCGTGCCCGGCCTGAAATGACAAAATTTTGTCGCAAACAAATGCTAGGGAAATAATTGTTAAATAAATCATGGCAGATATATGTGTGCATGTGTATATATATATATGTATATCTCCATATGACATATGTGATATTACATTACATATATTATATGATACTGTGTTGCCATTGAAATTGTGTTGGAAAATGTTTAATATCTTCAAAAACTTACAGGCAAATAAGTATTTATATCCCAAAGAGTATATGCAGTAGAGTAGCTATTCATGCGGTTTTCCAGGTATTATCAGTTGGCCCACTTTCCACAAAAATTATAGGATCAGTATTACTGGTCTCTTCATGGTTGAGTTGAGCCAGGCAATAGTTCTGGCATTTAACTGTCAATTAAAACTCCTCTAGAACTCTCTTTTTCTCACGTGGTGCAGCAACTGCCAAATTTTTAATGGTGGTTGCACTATCAGCTCAGGTCTAAGAATAATTTTTATTAGTAGAATCTACTAAGCACCTTGTCTTAGTCAGTTCAGGTTTCTTTAATGAAACACCATAGACTGAATGGCTTATGAACAACAGAAATGTATTTCTCACAGTACTAGAAATCTGAGATCACAGTGCAGAAGTTCTGGTAAAGCTTCTCTTCTAGGTTGCAGAGAGCCAACTTTTTGAACAGAGCAACAGAGCTTTCTGGAGTCTCTCTTTTAGGGACACTAATCCATTCATGAGGGCTGTACCCTCATGATGCAGTTGTCTACCAAAGGCCCCACCCCCTACTATTACATTGTGGGGTAGGACTTCAGCATATGAATTTTAGGGGAACAAAAACACTCGATCTATAACACCCCTTTGAAATCCTTAATAGAGTTTTGTCTATTCATTAAAAATATTAAACAATTGCAACACACGAAGCATTAAACAAATAGCAGTACATGGCAGTAATTAAACAGATTCCCAGGAAGTTTACATTCTAGTGAAGGAAAACAAAAAATAAATAAATGTAAAATCTGTCAGATGACTATTAAAGGGTAGAGATGATATTTTCTACTGAAACAGATCGGTTGTAATGAATTTACAAGTTATTTACCCTTCTAAATAGATATTATGTGTCCACATACCTGGGTCAATGTTCAGTGTTCAACAGAGCCCGTAACTGTATGGGCACTACATACCAAATCAAAATGGTGTTTTCATTAATGGAAGGTATTGTTTTATAAACTATTATTTTATAAACCAATCTCCATATAGTTCATATAGTGTCGGGACTCAAAATCCACTGTATTTGGATGCACTCAAATTTATATGCACTTCATTTACAGCTGACCTGATTAAAATATTGAGAATGCATGTAATCTGTAGGTGATTCCTTTTATACTTGTTGCTGAATTATGTTTCAAAATGAGTGAAAAATTAGTTCTTTAAATTTAGATAACGTTTATATTGGTAGCTAGACATTAATGTCAAACTCTCAAGATAAATATTTTTGTATTACAAGTCTCCATGCCACAATGTGACCCAGTAGGTTAGCCATGAGGTATGCATGCTCCAGCAGCATCCAGGACACTTAACCAACCTTAGAATCATGGCTGCTGCTTCACACCCACATTTTCAATATCACACAAGATTCTCTTGTGGCCAAGCCTAACCTGAAACCATATAGGAAATAAAATTTTAGAAAATGTAGTTCCAACTTAGCTTATTGATACAGTATTAATATACCACTGAGTATTTAAAGCCAAAACAATAACTATGTCATATGATGGTCACACTATGAATAGAGAAAAATATATGATAATAACATATATATAAGAGACAGGTAAATAGTAATTACATGTTGCACTGAGAGTAATATAGCACTAATTTGATGTAGAATTTGATACATTTAGGTTGCATATTATAGTGTTTACAGCAACCAAAAAGGTATACTGAAAAAAAACCCTATGGTATAACTAAAACAAAAGCAATAAAGCAGACTGTAAACATATTTGATAATTTAACAGAAGGCAGTAAAGGATAGATAAATAAATAAGGACAAGATGAGGTAAACCAAGTCTATCACTGTATTAAACAGAAATAGACTAAATAGTCTAGCTAGAAGAAAATATTATCAGATTGTTAAAAAGAAAAAAAAAAACAAGGCCACTTCTATAATTTTAACAAAAGATTCATTGTAAACACAAAGACACAGGTAGAAAGTAGACAATAGAAACATACTAATCAAAAGAAAACCACTGTGGCTTTCTTAATATCAAAGAAGACACCAAGGGAAAAAATCTGATTAAAGATAGATAGAGATGTTTCATTTTAGAAAGGAATACATTAAAAAGGAAGACTACAATATTGAAAATTTGTATTGACTAATAATATTTCTTTAAAATGTAAAAATCAACATTTTATAGAAATAAAGACAATAGAAAAAGCTACAACTGTTGTTGGATATTTTAATTAACTTCTCTTAATAAATGATGGATGCAGCAGATACAAATCATCAAAGATATAAAAGATTTGAATAGTGGTATTGGTCCACTCAATTTCTTTGCTTTTGAGAACATTATACTCAATAATTACAGAATATACATTCTTCTCAAGTGCACACAAAATGTTTAATAAAACAGGTCATATGTTGGGTTAATATCAAGAAATATAAAAGGCAAATATCAACAAATATCAAAGGATTTTCAATATAAATTGCTTTTTAGTAAGTGGCAATAAAACAGAACTGGAAATCAATAACAGAAAGTTAAAGAGAAGATCCCCACATATTTGGAATTTAAGCTATCAATTTTTAATTTAATTATCAATTTTTAAAAACGTAAACAACCCAATAAAAGATGAACAGATGTAATTACCTTTACAAAAGAGCATATCCAAATAGTAATCACATGAACACAGTGCTCAACGGCATTACTTATCAGAAAAATACACATTAAAACCACCCACACCTGCTAGAATTACTAAAATTAAAGACTGACAATTCCAAGTGTTGTCAAGGTTATGGACCTCTGCTGCATTGCTGGTAGCAGTGTAAGATATTAAAACTAACTACGGAAAACTGGTAGTATTTATAAGAGTAATTTTACTCGTAAATAAGAACCCAAGAGAAAATCATGTATTTGCTTATAAAAAGACATATACCAGAATGTAGCTAGAAGCTTTACTTAACTTAAATTTGAAGCAGTAAAAATATTCATAAATAACAGAATGTATAAATAAATTTCAGTGTATATGAATGTTATATTATACAGTTTTAAAAAGAAAATAAAATACGGCAACATGCAGATAGATGTAATAACTGCATCTTAAAGGCACTATATTGAACAAAAGAAGCCAGACGCAAAAAATTATACGCAACATGCTTTTATATATACACATTTCAATAATGAGCATAATAAATTTATGGCAATAGAAGCTAAAATACTGCTTCCTTTAGGGAGATATTGATATGGAAAGAAGTATAAGGGATCCCTCCTGGGTACTGAAAATATCATATATCTTGATCTTGGGGAGTAAAATGGGTATGTATATACTTAAGTATCTATCCCCTGAGTCAAAAGCTTAAAATTGCTGCATTTTCTGCTCTTTCCTGATGTAAATTTTGCTCATTACATAAGGAAGAAGCGAAGTAAATATATAAAATATCTGACCATTTGCAACCAGATGTTTTATACATTTCTAATGTCAATTATTTTACAGATGATTGGTTTGCTAACAGAACCCCTTCTGTTCCATCCTGTGTGATGAAGTATCTGTGACCTTCCAAGCACAATAACATTAGCACAAATGTAACACTTGAGTTGTCTAGCAACCCCTTCACCACTATCCACTAAGTGGAAGATGTCCCTGGGAACCAGCACAGTTGTTTTCTTAATGTTACCTTGCTGTGTCTTTAAGGGTAGATTATCCTGAGGTAGCCACATGTTTATATGTAGGAATTCTGTAGCAGAAAATTCACTTCCTTTTACTCAGAGCAAGTTGCCCATTTAATCAGTCTTCTAGTACAGTGTAAACATACATATATAACAATGTCTATGATAGGAAACCATTTATCAATTTCTGTATTTTATTTCTCATCTCAAATACTTTTGGAAAACCCAAGGTTTACTATCTTAAGGTAAGGGGAGAAGTTTGCCTTGAAATATCTGTATGTGTTTTTGATAATTATTGAAATAATTGTCAAGAGTAAATCTAAATTGTTTGCATTGTACTCTAGTGTGCATAAAAATTGAATGTGTATTAATCCTAAATTTTTATTTTTTTAATCTATGTGCATCCATTAATAGTCTCATTTTTTTAAACCATGGGGAGTATAGAACATAATATAGGTACTCTAACCTGAGAGTAACAAATGAATTTTAAATATTATTAATATTATTAGTTATGTCAGCTAGTTTCTTTCTAAATATGTTAAACCATTTATTTTCTGAGATTTTACAAAACATATCAAGTCCGTTATACGCTTCTACATAATAACACATTTTTTATTATTTCTAAATCTACATACAAATTTTATATGATTGGATAAAAAAACAAGAAACACAAAAAGGTTTGAAAAGGAAGTATAGACGTTTCATTTAGCTTAAAACATTTCAAATTAAATTTTCTAATTTTCCACTATAAATTGTGGCATTTACAACTGCAATATAAAATGACATGCTGATTAGTTTATCTGGGTTTCAACAAGTGATTGAGTGATTGATTAAAATAAAACATAAAATAAAAAGTGAAAGAGGCTTTCTATCAGTCCTAAAAAGAAAAACATTTATTTGGAGACAGAATTCAACAGGAATTTGGGGAATTATTAGGCTTATTACATGGCTGAGACAGAGCAACATAATCAGGGTTTCAAATCAGGAAAATTCTAGATTTTATTTTCTTCCACTTGGAAAATAGTGCTCAAATCATTGAGAAAGAGAGAGGCAGCAAAAATATGACCAGTTGTAAAGAAAGTTTTTCTGTTCCAACAGTGCCTAGGGTGGCTTGGCCACCAACTTTATATAAGCTGTTATTTCCAGAAAAACAAAAGATAGACCTGGGCAAAGAGAGTAGAAAGCCCAACAGAAATCCAGTTCATCTGATTGTTTTTGCTAAACATTCTGCACATTCCTTTGCTCTAGTGCAGGTAGAACTAATGTATATCATCTGATATATCTTTTCACAATTTCATATTTAAATGTATACTAAAAGCATAATATTCACTCGACTATAACAAAATAAAAATGTAACTGAAGTGAAACTAAAGTGATTGAAAACTTGTTAATTCTTGATAAATGATAGTACCTTCTAAAATATTCTTCTGAAACTGGGTCAGTGAAGGAGCAGATAGTAATTATTTTTAGCTTTGCAGGCCCCTGACAGTCTCTATTATAATTATTCAAGTGCTTTATGCATTGTAGTGCCACAGACACAAAGGAATAGGTGTAAATGTGTTTCAATAAAACTTTATTTATGACCGGGCATGGTGGCTCACGCCTGTAATCCCAGCACTTTGGGAGGCCGAGGTGGGCAGATCACGAGGTCAGGAGATCGAGACCATCCTGGCTAAAATGGTGAAACCCTGTCTCTACTAAAAATACAAAAAAAAAAAAGAAAGAAAGAAAAAAAAAAAAAAGGCGTGGTGGCGGAAGCCTGTAGTCCCAGCTACTTGGGAGGCTGAGGCAGGGGAATAGCATGAACCCGGAAGTGGAGCTTGCAGTGAGCCGAGATGGCGCCACCGCACTCCAGCCTGGGTGACAGAGTGAAAAACAACAACAACAACAACAACAACAACAACAAAAAGCCGGGCGCGGTGGTTCACGCCTGTAATCCCAGCACTTTGGGAGGCCGAGGCGGGCGGATCACAAGGTCAGGAGATCGAGACCATCCTGGCTAACACGGTGAAATCCCGTCTCTATAAAAAAGATACAAAAAATTAGCCGGGCGAGGTGGCGGCGCCTGCAGTCCCAGCTACTCAGGAGGCTGAGGCAGGAGAATGGCGTGAACCCGAGAGGCAGAGCTTGCAGTGAGTTGAGATGGCGCCACTGCACTCCAGCCTGGGCGTAGAGCAAGACTCCGTCTCAAAAACCTGGGCGACGAGCAATACTCCGTCTCAAAAAAACAAAAACAAAAACAAAACTTTATTTATTATAAAAACCCAGTGGTAGAGCAAATTTGGTTCACAGGCTATACCTTTCAACTAACAGCTCTAAAATACACACACACACACACACACACACACACACACACACACACACATCTATCTATATATAGATATATACATATCTATGTAGATACACACATATGTATATAGATAGAACACATTATTATGGGGATTGTTGTTTTTGTTTGGTATGTGTTTGCATATGAGTTTTCATATATTTCAATATGAATCAGTAGTTGTTGACTTCCTATGACAAAAATGGGAAAATTAGTACATTTATACTATTGCCTTTCACTGAAGTCTGATATTTGTCATTTATAATGTTCTACACATCAGCAACACTGCAACCTAGACTTATCCTCTTTTTTACTGTCTTTCAGCTTTCCAACCATAAGTCAAGATGCCTTAACTTATTTTTGAGTTGAAACAGTGAATATCCCCTAAAATACTATTAAGAAAACAAATTTGTAAATAAATAAAAAAATGCAGATTGTCCTAAACAGCCAACAAGAAAAGTACACACGGTGCGTTTGATTGTTTTATAAAGTGATTGGAGGAAAAGAATTTTGGTTTGATTCTTTTTGTGTTCTTTTGACCTATGAGTTTATATTATATTGGAAACAACTGCCTTATATAAAAACTCTGTAATTACTCTCTTTTACTCTCTCCTCCACTGGGAGGAAGACTTTACCACATTACTAGAAAAATAAAAACACAGATGTTGTAAGTGAGATGTTCTTTAGAATTGGACAAATATTTATAATAAATTTGCAAAGAGATTATGAAAAAATTGTATGCTATGACTTATCACATACGGGTTTGGCATGTTGAAGAGAGGAATGAATACTGTATGTGGCTGGTGTTTCCCACCCAATTTTCCCTGTTAGCATCAGTGTTTCTTGTCCAGTGTATAGCATATATCACCTTATAGTGATATCTAGTTGATCATTCTCTATTACGAGTTACTTTTCTTTCTCAGTTATTTTTTAAACTTTTATTTCAAGTGTAGGGGTCTATGTGCAGGTTTGTTACATAGGTAAACTTCTATCATGGGAGTTTGTTGTTCAGATATTTCACTACCGAGGTATTAAGCCTAGTACCTGTTAGTTATTTTTCCTGATCCTCTCCCTCCTCCCACCTTCCACCCTCCACCCTCCAATAGACCTCAGTATTTGTTGTTCCCCTCTGTGTGTTCATATATTCTCATCATTTAATTCCCACTTATAATAGTCTCCACTTCCATCCATGTCCTTGCAAAGGACATGATCTCATTCTTTTTATGGTTTCATTGTATTCTATGGTGTATATGTACCATGTTTTCTTTATTCAGTCTATCATTGATGGACATTTAGGCTGATTCTGTGTCTTTACTATTGTGAATAGTGCTGAGATAAAAATATACATGCATGTGTCTTTATAATAGAATGTTTGATATTCTTTGGGTATAACCCAGTAAGGGGATTGCTGGGTTAAATGGTATTTCTGTCTTCAGGACTTTGAGGAATTACCACACTGTCTCCCACAATGGTTGAACTAATTTACACTCTCACCAATAGTGTATAAGTGTTTCTTTTTTCTCTGCAACCTCACCAGCATCTGTTATTTTTTGACTTTTTAATAATAGCAATTCTGATGAAGATGCCAAAAGCAGTTGCAACAAAAGCAAAAATTGACAAATGGGGTCTAATTAAACTAAAGAACTTCTGTACAGCAAAAGAAAATAAAGAGTAAACAGACAACCTACAGAAGGAGAGAACATTTTTGCAAACTATGCATGATAAAAGTCTAATACCCAGCATCTATAGGAACTTAAATAAATTTATAAGAAAAAAAACTCCATTTAGAAGTGGACGAAGGATGTGAACAGACACTTTTCAAAAGAAAACATACATGTGACCAACAATTATATGAAAAAAAGTTCAACATCACTGATCCTTTCCCATTCTTGTCTTGCTTCCTTGCTCCCCACCAGGCTCTCTTACCTCTATATCCTGAAGTCGATATTATGCTATTAATTTAAAATTAATTACTTTTCATTGCAAAGCCGAAATTACTTTTCACCAGCCTCATGGTAAGCCCATTTTGCAGGGCAGGAAAATGAATCACAGGGATTATAAGCAATAACTGCCTATGAAGACAGATACTCCTCTCTGTGGAACCCTTGCTATTGGACGTTTTATCTTTCAACATCTTTTTGTGAAGTTTACTCTTAAGAAGCAACAAAACATGGAGGCCAGCAATATTAAAAATGAGTTTTTATTGTGCTAATCCTATGCCAGGTACTTTTCAAGTATTACCTCATTTAGCCTTGCCAATAATTCTATGAAGTAAGCACTATTATTAAACATGTTTAACTAAAAAACTAAGACACAAAGAAGTTAAATAATTTGGGATGGTGGTATCAGTACTTGAACCAGCTTGAACTGAAAAGGGCAAGCCTTTAAATTCTTCACTATGCCTCCCCTGCTTCCCCAGAAGAGCAGCGCTTTAGAATTAGCTTTTCAAACAAAGTAATTGCTTATTATTTTTGCTGTGCCTCTAATTGAAAGCACCCGACAGAAGCATTGCTAGGAGTTGGTGGATATCTTCTGATGAGTTTTTGGTCTGATGATGAAGATGATGTCAATAATAGTTAAATTAGATCTATGTCTTCCTGTAGTAATGACTTAGCTTCCGTCACAACAAATCTTTTTATGATCTAGATAGTTTATGTATCTATTACAAAGCTAAAGAAACTGAGGCTTAGATAGTTTAACAGGTTCAAGGTCAAACAAATAGTAAATGGTAGCACACAGACTTAAATTTAGGTTTGCCTGAGTCTGGAGTCAGTAGAATTTTCATGATACTTCATTGCTTCAGCTGTTTACCTATTGCAAGATGTCAGAAAAGGTGTTTTCAAGGGTTGGCTTTAGGGAAGATTCATTTTTTAGTGAGCCAGATTTCCCTTCCTGACATTCATCCCCATCCTCTTTTCTCCAGCTGTAAGGACCTCACATAGCTCATCTTTTTTGTAAAATTTTTTGACCAATTTGTTATCAACACTCCTTAAAAAGTGAGTGTCTTATAGGCCTCCTAAGTAGGTGGGATAGTGATGCTGACGTGGAAGGGTATACACACTGCCAACAGCTTCATTTTTCTATAAAATCTTCCTTCTCTCCAAGATACCCCATGACTAAGTGGTATATTTGTGTGAGAATCTATATATATATATTCTGTGGTATGTGTGTGTGTCTGTGTGTATCTATATAGATATATGGATCTATTTAATGTTACCTCATCTAAATTCCAGATGGTCTCTATTCAACCATTCTGCCTATGTAAAAATCATGGTGGCAACTCAGAAGAGGCCCTTTTCACTTTTCACCTTCTACTGTTGCTACTTGGCCACTCTCCTCTCTCTCTCTCTCTCTTCCTCCACTTCATCCCTTTATTTCTCCTTTCTTTCTTTTATACACACAGAAACACAAAAGCATCTTCAATTCTTACATGCTCTTAAGGAAATGCTCTTAAATGATAACATTTCATTCAGTTCACTTATGGGAAAGTATGAAAATCAAAAGCTTCATCTCCATAGGGCTATTTGCATTTTGAGCCTCAGCTGCAGCTTGCAGAATGAAAAGTTTATCTCACTAAAAGGAATTTCATACACCAGTGACCAGCTATTACAGGAAATAGGGTATATTTCTTCAAATCCTGTATAAACACAGCCTGATCTGGGCTAATGGGCAAAGCAAGTTTGAGGGGCATCGCTAGGCATATCTTAATAGGCATTGGCCACAGTAATGATCGCCTGATGGTTTGTGTTTTAAATATGCACCACTTGAGACACACTCTGTAATTCAGACTGGTAACACTAACATTGCGAAACGCAGAAGCTGCACAATAACCATATCCCTTTCACTTTCTAAACACATTTATCAAAACCTGGCAAGACATCGCCCCCAATTGAATAAACAAAACCAAGATCAGTGTCTTTTTCTCAGGGGTGTTCTGTCTGTACCAGCAGGAAACTGTTAAGCTGACACCATTTATTCACAACACTGATAACCCAGCAACTTTGCTCAGCATTTCTGCTGCTCAGGGGAAGGATTTGTTTATATGGGACCTTGCTTCCATCTCTCTATCTCTCTCTCCCTCTCGCTCTCTCTCTCTCTCATCTCTTTCTCTTCCTCCCGCTTTATCAAGGAGCAAACAGGCCTCTTGGGACAGTCTACCTCTGTTATCTCTCCCTTCTCCTCCTTACAGATTTCTCTATCTGTAGGTTTGGCTGCTGCTGGTTTTGTGATGGTGCAGCCAAGTTTCAAAACAACACATTGATTCTTTTTTTCTGCAGGAAAATTTGCTTCTATAATTGCCTCGGGGAGGAGAAAAGTTCCAGGAGAAAAAGAGGTGGCACTTTCATTCACAATAATTCAACTGGGAAGTTTAAACATCATTTCCTCACTGAGAATTTCATTAGATTTTACCTGGGTCATTCCCATGGAAACTTTAATCCTCAGCTGAGATGTCATCTCTCCTGAGAAGACTTCCTGACCCCTGAATTTTTGTAGGGTTATTCTTCTCCTGGGTTCTGAATCTCTTTTCAGTGTTGCTATTATCTTCCTTGATTTTAATTTTCTGATTGTCTGCCCTATTTGATTGTCAAGTCTTGAGAGTATGATCTAGGTCTGTGTAATATATCCCTGTAGCCCTCGTTTCTAACTATGTTCGGCTAAGGCAGACATTTTATTTAATGGGAAAAAGAATCATATCTCTATTACTCAATGGAATTTTGGTGAGAGTCAACTGTGGTTTAGTGAGATCAGTTCATCCTCATCTTGATCCTAAAGCCTTCAAAGTCATGTTGTGGATCAGCTTGGAAATCTCTATGATACCACAGAAAATTTAATTGCAGTAAGTTTATTTAACTCGATGCTGATTGAGGATTCTACCCCAAAGCTCTAGTGACTGGCAAATAATATATTACTTCTTAGGGTAACCATGAATCAGAGATTCAGAAAAACAGAAATAATATTTAGCACCTATACTGTTTTTGTTTTTATTTTGGATTTTAATTAGCAGCCCAGTGTTATTTTAGAACTCAGGTGTAGATTGAAGATAGGAAGAAATGTAGGTTGAAGAGAAAACAGAAGAAACACAAGAATACTGGCATTTTTTCTTTCTTGTGATTAGCATTAGGGAAAATGAGCCTAATCACTTCTACCATGATGAGTCAGGTGCCAACAGAGGAAGATGTAAATATTAACAAGTATGAAAACAAAAGCCACCCTTTCCCCCGAAGTCCATGGCACTGTTTCTAACTGCAACACCCAACTGTCTCCTGTGTGAAGTTATCAGAGCTCTGAAGCCACTTGTGAAAGATATATTGAGTAAAACTGTGCAGTTAGTGTTGGGTGAGAAAGCCTTATGGGAAGAAACCCCAAATGAAATGTGATAATGAACCAAAAAACTTGGAACTGTCTGGGGATTAATAATCAACAAATGAGAGTGAGGGAAGCTTCAAACATAGCCAGAAATAGAGCCCTGAAGTACTAGAAGTTGACATGATTGACAATACAAGATTTTGTTGATTTGGGAGTTAGGTAAAGAGTGGATCCTAGTATCCATGGTCACCTGACTCTGCCACTGCCCTGCTGCAGCTGCCTGCGGTTGATTCGCTTGCTGGGCCTTGGAGAGGCAGATCTCCTAGAACATGAAAAGCCCACTCTTATGAGCCTGGAGCCTCAAAACAGCCTACACATACCACCTTTTTGGTATCCAGTCTCCACACTGGAAATAAAATCTTTTAGATAAATGTATTGCGTATTAAACTATGCATGTTTACTATACACATTATACAAGCATACAAAATTGTCTAAGAGGAAAAAAGTATGCCAGTAACAATAACTTATAAATCTTTTAAATGTTTACAATTGAAGAGCATCATTTCAGATGTGTTTCCATGTAAAAAAAAAAAAAGGCAGATAGAAATATAAATGATTGAAAATGTTACATAAAATTGTGGTTAAACATCTTAAGTCATTGTATTAAAATTATCAAATTCAGTTTCACTTCTTTAAGAAAAAGCTGTGGAGAAGATGAAGAAAATGTTGGCCTCCTTATAAATATTTCTGGTGACAAGTAGATGTTAATTGGTGATCATTGAAATATAAAATTATTTAAAAAATTAAAAACATGTTTGCTTAATACATTATATTTTTAAACACATATTTTATATTTAGTATATAGGGATTCCCTGATATAAAAAATGAGGTAATGTAGTCTTTCTTCTACCTTCGATCTCTTTTAATCACCCAGTCTTTGTTATTATATTGTTATTATTACATATTCAATGCTTCTACTTACATAAAGTAATACCAATCTAAGAGGATGAACCAAGGCACAAACTTAAGACTCAAATAGTGACTTCTAATACCTACTTGATTTTTTTACAGAATTTTTAGCATATTTTACTTAGAAACTGTATAGCATTGATTATTTTTTAATTCTGTTTAAGAATCCTTGGTTTGTATGTCAATCAAGCTGCCTAAGTTCAAAGATGAGTCCATCACTTCAAAGTTGTGTGAACTTGAGCACGTTGCTCCATCTTAATAATTAGCTTCCCCTTCTTTAAGATGGAGATAATAAAATTCCTATTTCATTGGGTGGTTGTAAAGACTGAATGAAATGGCTAGACGCGGTGGCTCACACCTGTAATTCCAGCACTTTGGGATGCCAAGGTAAGCAGATTACCTGAGGTCAGGGGTTCAGTATTAGCCTGGCAAAGATGGAGAAACCCCATCTCTAGTAAAAATACAAAAATTAGCCAGGCATTGTGGCGGGCATCTGTAATCCCAGCTGAAGCAGGAGAATCGCCTGAACCCAGGAGACAGAGGTGGCAGTGAGCTGAGATCACATCACTACACTCCAGCCTGGGTGACAGAGCCAGTCTCAAAAAAAAAAAAAAAAAAGACTGAATAAAATAATTTATGCATATATAGTATTAGTACTTAGTATAGCACAGAACAATGGTAAGTAATCAGTCATTGGCAGCTATAACCTTGTTATTATTGTTATTGTTACTGTTGCTAGTAGCATTATATATGTTTCCCTATCTACCTTGATCTAATTTCATAGAAATACCTTTCTCAAAATATGTTCCAGTGCTACTGAATTTTGTGGACCTCAGAATACCCCATGTCCTCCTGTTCTTCATATTTGGCATCTGCAGTCCTTTCTGATTGAATGCGTTTGCTCCACTTTACAAAAACTAACATTCTGTCCACCTGCCAAATTGCTAATCTCTTTAAGGATCTTCTTAATGTATTCCCAACTGAGAGATATTTACTGATTCTTTTAGGTAACCACAGGTATTCTTCTCCCAGGCTTCCATTTTTTTCTTCAGTCTTGTTTCATAGTTTATCACATTGTGTGATAGATTATTTTTACCTGACTATTCTAATATTTCCTTTCTTATGCTTACTGTTAATCAGTTCAACATTATTGATCTTGACTTACTATGATATTAGTATATTTTAGTAAGATGGTAGCCACTCTAGGAAAATAACAAAGTCACAAACATGAAATAAACATAGGAAGTATATGTCAATTGAAGAATGACCAGGATGAAAATTGGTTCAAGTTTTCCCACCTTAAATTATTAGCTCTTCAAAGAAACCATTTAAACATACTCTAAGAAAAAATTAGGGAATTTAAAAAATATAATAATGTGATCCGTAACAATTTTACTGTCATCACAAAAATTGTTCATTTTCATCAGTTCTCTTGACATCAATATACTGGCTCTTCATTTTTTGAATTGACCCAAAAACCTGGGGATTTGTGCCCAGGTGTACACCTCAGCATTATTATTCAGAGTAAAGCTACTCAACTAAGTCATTTCTTTCCATTTAGAAAGTAATTTGAAAATGCTTCAAATATTTTAAATTGACTAGTTGTATCATTTAATTTAAATGTAGCAAGACAGTGACTTTATCTTCATTCCTAAAGTGTTATTAAAATGATGGATCCATCCTTAATAAAGATAAAGGTTGCATAATTTAAGAGCAAAAAAACCGAGTCATTTATCTCGATTAAATGACTATGCCGAGTCATTTAATCTTCCCAGCTATATAAACTACATACTAAATTATCCTGATGTGTAGATGAGGAAACTGATGCACAGGGATTTTCACAACTTGCTTGTCATCAAAGGAAGTATTAATGGAGGAGCCAAAATTAAAATCCATGTGGTTTGGCTCCAGATGTCTTGTTGTTAAAACATTAACAATAGTGATATATATATATATATATATATGGATATATATGGAGATATATATATATGGATATATGTATATATATATACATATATACATATGTACATATACAAATATATACATATTCATATATGCATATATAGGAATATATACATATATATGAAATAAAAAAATTCTAAACTGTTTTTTAAAAAACAGTTTTAGAAACAATGGGAGCTAAAAAGGAAGCGTGCCCAGCCTGGTCAAATGCAATATGCAAATGAATAGTCAAGATGAATTTAAGAGAAAAATAGAAGGACCAATACTAGTAGATACAATTTTTATAGTCCTCTTATTGAATAACTTTAAACATTTTAAGACTAAATTATCTAAAAGGACGTTACAAGCACCAAGAGGTAAAATACAGAAGACTGCAGAAACAGACTAGTGAAGCCACTAATGCAAATATGCTCTGTGGCCCTGGGACACAGATTCCTCATTTCATATATTGATGTATTTCATCATGTAATCCTCATGAGAACCCAGAAAGTCTTATTTTCCCCATTACAATCTTAACTCCATCACTGTTTTACATATTAAAAATTAAAGAGACTGGGCATGGTGGCTTACGCCTATAATCCCAGCACTTTGGGAGGCTGAGGCGTGCGGATCATGAGGTTAGGAGGTTGAGACTATCCTGATCCTGGCTAACACAGTGAAATCCCACCTCTACTAAAAATACAAAAAATTACCCGGGCATGGTAGCATGCGCCTGTAATCCCAGCTTCTCGGGAGACCGAGGCAGGAGAATCACTTGTACACTGGAGGAGGAGGTTGCAGTGAGCTGAGATCTCCCCACTGCACTCCAGCCTGGGCGACAGAGCAAGACTCCGCCTCAAAAAGGAAAAAAAAAAAAAATCCAAGCAAAACAACAATAGCAAAAAACTGAATTACAAAAGATGGAGTAACTTGCCCAGAGTTACATGGTAATAAGGTGATATAGGTAAGTAAGTAATTAATCCACGCCTTCAACCTCCAGACTCAAGACACCTCACTATCCTGCTGAGCTCTCTCAGATTAAAGCATAGTCAAACCAGTTATCTGTAGTAATGCTGATCTGACATGCAGATGTTCCGATGATATAGGTACAACTGCTGACCCAAGGGAGGTTGGGGCAGAGACTGGCGTCGATGCCAATACATTACTGGCCCATCATGTTTGCACCCAGTCTGCCTCTAATGGTCAACAGTAACCTGGAACTGATTTATGAGAGATCCTTGATTCTTTTAATCTGAGCATTACTTGGAACTTTTCTGTAGATATAAAACATCTTCTCAAATAGAAAGAAAAGTGGGTGGGAACTTAAAAACAGCAAGATAAAACACATTTATGTAACATTAACAAGCAACATCTTATCATTTAAATAAGCATTATTTTGTATTAATCCAACCAGGATCACTATAACACGTTCAAACAGGGAGGCAGGAGAAGTAGAAATAATAAGAAACCTCATCTTTCTAAGACACATATAGGCTTTCACTTCTCTATTTATTGATTAAATATTTAAAGAAGAATTTCTTTATTTCCCAAGTCACTCTGGAAGGAACCCCCTTAACTTAGGCGTTTCTCATCCTATAAAACCAGGCCCTTGTTCTAGTATCGCTGCCAGAACCCAATACTTAACACTATTTTAATAGGCAAAGATTAATTTTTGCAACAAAGATTATGGAAAAGAAAGTAGATGATGCCAGGCAACAACTAGAGAAATATTCTTCTCTTTGAAAAGGGTTGAATTAAGTCCCCAGATTCCATTTAGACAAACTTGAGTGCTTTATTTGTAAAGCTGCCTTTCAAATTTTTCAAAGTCTGCCTATTGTTTTTAGATCTTCAGGGAAGCCTTGAAATTCCCAGTGTCAAGGGCACAACAGAATCTGTGATCTGCAAGCAACTTAGTTCATCAGCATTAATTATTGCTCTGCCAGGCTTGTAAACAAATTTAATCAGAAGTCTGATGCAGAGGCCCCAGTGAGGATGCCACCTATTTCTCTGCCTGCTCATTCCCAGTCCCCATCTAGTTCTCCACTTCTCTCCCATTAACTGTTGTCTTTCCAGGCTTTTGAGCAGTTCTAATTTCTCTTCTTATGTTTTCTGCTTTCTCCCTGGGTGGGCACATCTGCCTTCCTGGCTTCAGCTAAAACCTCTATTATGATGACTTCTAATTATACATTTTCAGTATCAGCCTTTTTCAGAAGTTTCACACCTGTCTTTCTTACTGCCTACTAAATACAACTCAAACCATCATTTCCAGAACTGGCTCATGCTGTTCCTCTACCCTCAAGTTGATAAGTGTTTCTCCCCCAAGCTCTCACTCTGAGCCAGTGTCTCCACATTGCATAACCAATGTGCATAAAAAGAAAACCTCAGATTCATCCATGACTCAACTCTCTCAGACCCTTGATTCTTTTAATCTGAGCATTACTTGGAACTTTTCCGTAGATATAAAATATCTTCTCAAGTAGAAAGAAAAGTGGGTGGGAACTTAAAAACATCAAGAAAAAACACGTTTATGTAACATTAACAAACAACATCTTATCATTTAAATAAGCATAATCTTGAATTAATCCAACCAGGATCACTATAACAAATTCAAACAGGGAGGCAGGAGATTCATCCATGACTCAACTCTCTCCTTTATTCCTACATTACCCTGCCACATAAAGTCATTGGATTACCACAGTCCTACCACAGGACTCTCCAAAGTTGTTCCTATTTGGTAACTATTGCCTGATGTGAGTTTCTTATCATTTCCACCTGACTGATTCCCAGTCTTCATCACTTTGACTCTCACCTCATTTATATCTCCCCCATGCTCCCATGCAACTGTGTGGATCTTTGTAAATATCAAATATTTTACTATTCTGTTTTTAAATTTTCAGCAAATTTTTTACAAAGAAAGTTTGATGAAATAGATAAAAGTTTTAGCTTTTTATTTTGAATCTCAGCAAGTTACTTTCTTAAGAGTTTGCTTCACGTTGTTCTCAAAATAAATCAAAGCTCTTTAGCCTGACATTCATGATCAATGGTCATCACTTACACTTTAGACGTTCTGTCTTACCATATTCTCCATAACCATTGTAATCTGGACACACTGAAATATGTGCATTGCTCACTACTGGTGTCGTAACAGTTCCTGAGATAGTAAGCACTGAATAAATGCTTGTTAAATAGATGAATGAACAAGTTATTCACTGCAGCCAATCCTTGCAGAGCTTTGTATACACTCCCTGTTTGCCTTTGTACATTCTGTACTCTCTACTTGTCATTCTTGTACTGCTCTTCCAGGCCTGGCCAATAACTGCTACCCCTTCTCCAAAAATCTAGCTGGTGTTCGACCTTTTAATTCACTTTCCATTAACTAACTCAACAAATATGTATTGAGCACATTCCAAGAGCTTGGCACCTAGAATACAAGAACCACGTAGTCTAATGCAAAAAGCAATTGCGTAGTTCCTCACATTCTGTCCTACATATTCACATAGTCTCTTCTCTATATCCCCAAAGAACTTAGTACATAAATAACATTTTTATATCACTCAGAATCATTGTATTAATTTATTTAAAAATCGCTCTCCAAATTAGAATCTGTTGTACTTCAGGACTACATCCCACTACCCTATACTTTCTTTTTTATCCTCCCAAAGTCAGCACATTTTCTGGCAAAGAGTGAGCTATCAATAAATGGTAGTTATTTATGTAATTATTATGAGGGTACAATATAGTAGTATAAGCCTATGTTCTCTGATCAGATTGCCAACTTGCAATACAGGCAATCTCACTTCTTCAAGGAGGACCGGGTTGTGTTGATTTATCTCCCTGGTCTCAGCATCTTTATAAGTCAGATGGGACAGTGCCTACCTCATAGAATTTTTGTAAGTATGAGGAGATGAAATATGATGAACTGTGAAATGGGGACATATTGAATGCTTGTCAGCTGTTTTCCTGATTTAGAAATATAAAAATACAGTATTGGTAATATAAACTTAATAGATTGGATAAATGGAAGGATGTAGGCAAGAAGGAACTATGGAGTAACTAGGTCAGTTCTTCCTACGTTAAAAAACTCTTACAGGAAAGTAGCAGAAAATAGCATACAGAACAGATGACCCTATGTTACAGTAAAACTGGAAAAAGACATTTAATAGACACTTATTTAAAAGGAGCAAGAAGGTGATATCAAAATATACTGCATATATTATTTTAATGCTAACTTTTCATGGTAAATTATATAAAATTATTTCAGAATATGAATCTAGTTATTTTAAACACATTTATTTGTTGTTTTAATTCCTGATTTAAAAAATACTGAAAGGTATAGACATGCAGCCTGCAAGGAACACAAAATCAGAATTCTGGAGCTCTGAAAGGGCAAAACCAGGTTAAGAGATTCCACCTCTATCTCTCTACTCAGGCTGAGTTACAATATTACTTGTTTCTGTTTTTACACTCCCACTTCTATGGGGCTTTTGTTTTCATTTGTATTTCTTTGACAGGTATTTAACTAATGAGTGGTGAAGTATACAGGAAGAACCTTCACCAGGTCCAGACACTAGGATTAGGCGAAGCTGATTTGCCATAGACATTACAATGGCATTTTTATGGACTACTCAGACCACTCGGTTCAAAGAACATCCCTCTCCAAGATCGTCTTTTGTGTTTCCTTTAATACAAGATGAACTCCTCTCCACGTATGAACTCTGAGTAGGGCACTGAATGGCACCGAACTCTTAAGTCCTCCCCAAAGCCTATGTTTTAATGACAGGGTATGTTTAGAGGTCACAGCTCAGCTTCAGTTGACTGCCTGTAATTCTCAAGAGTTTTTATTTGCAATGCCTAAGTTTTCTTGTCATTCTTCTGAAGGAAACCATCATTTTGACGTGAAGAAGCTAGGAATGATGAGCATATTTCCAAAAGCAAGCTGTGTACTGAAGCAAAGAGCAATTTTGCAAACTTTCCTACATAATTTCAATGTAAAAATCACTATGAGAAACCAAAAGAAACAAAATGTTAAGGCAGCTACCCAAAAGTAAGTAAATGAAATGGGAAGGCAATTGGAAATTTTCAAATGTTTAGTGTATTAGTCCATTTTCATACTGCTGATAACGACATACCTGAGACTGGGAAGAAAAAGAGGTTTAATTTGGCTGGGGAAGTCTCACAATCATGGCAGAGGGTGAAAGGCACTTCTTACATGGTGGCGGCAAGAGAAAATGAGAAAGAAACAGAAGTGAAAACCCCTGATAAACCCATCAGATCTCATGAGACTTATTCACGAGAATACCAAGGGTAAGACTGGCCCCCATGATTCAATTATCTCCCACTGGATCTCTCTCACAACATGTGGGAATTATGGGAGATACAATTCAAGTTGAGATTTGCGTGGGGGCACAGCAAAACCACATCAGTTACTAGTTACAAGGTCTCAAATTTGAATTGTGTCCTTATTTAATTCTTCTACACAGCACCTTGGGAAAATTATAAGTAAGAAAGTTTAGTAAGCTAAAATAATTTTTGTGACCAAATATGCTAAGATACAGATACAATAGTTGAATTAATATCTATCTAAATACAAAATACATACTCTTGCCCCAGTATCTTGCTACCTATAGGGTATACTGTTGAACTCTAGGACTGCCTTGAATTTATGACAAAAAGTAAGTTGAAGCTGTATTTTTAAAGGGAGTGTTAAAAGTATTTGAAGACTTTTTACTCTCTTTTAAAAATTAAATCATGCACTGGTGAGTCAATTTATAATCTTCCTTGGTTTATGATTTTATAAACAAACATGGCAATGCTTTTGGCAGTGTGTCAATCTGACTTGTTTCACAATATAAACTGAATGAAGTCATGGAACAGCTTTTTCTGGCCAGGCCATAACAATATAATTTACACCATATTAGCCTTTTCATATAACATTGATTTTTCATGCTGAATGTCTTCCAAAACCACAATAGAAGCTAATTCTGTGTTAAGGAACAACAGTATCAAATTAATTATTAAGGTGTGTGCCAATTGAAATATTGAGTTGATAATACAAAATAAACATTCACTTCTTCTTAAAAGCATTGGATTCACCCATAACTAAAGTCATATGTGATGAAAGAATCTAAAAAAAAAAAAAAAAAAAAAAAAAAGCTGAGAACCAAAAGTAATTATATGCTAGGACCCTGAGTAAGAGTTTTTACCAAATATTGAATATGAAGGCTATCAGTATTAGAAAAAAGAATCAATTGAAATAATTCAACAAGAAATTTGTTATATGAACTATTATAATAAAAAATATAAGCTAAGATTCAAGAAATATTTGCAAATCAGTTGTTCTTTAGACTGTGCAAAACTTTCTTCACAGAATGTTTTCAATGCTGATTCCTATATAAGCATCCTTGCTCATCACTTTAAACACTGAGAAGTTCTCAATCTCTTATGAGTTTGGATTTTGGAGTAGAAATTTCTTGGTATCCACCCCTAAATCCCTCAATCGAGATGCTTACTTTTTTAATCAAATAGTGCTTAGAGGCCAAAACAAACTAAAAAGCTTTTAATCTGCTTTGTTCCTTTGTTTGTTCCTTGAGCCTGTTGAATTTTAGATTTGTAAATTTGGGTCAAGACCAAGTAATTAACCTTTGAAACAATATATAATTTATGAAAACATTATTTTTAGACAATTTCAAACATAAAATATTGTTACAGCAGTAGAAAGAACTCCTGTGTGCTTTCAACCAAATCCCACATTTGTTAAAGTTTTACATTATTTGCTCCATTCACAGAGAATATTCTAGATTCCCTCAGAAAACAAACAAACAAACAAACAAAAACATTATATTTTGCTTCCATCCACCCTGCAAATGAGGAACTCAACACTGTTTCAATGCTATAATGCAATTCACAGACCGTCTTCCAATTAGGCCAAATGTCTCAATGGTCTGAACAATACCTCTTCTTTCCATTCTGGTCCAGTTTCCTTTAATTGGGAATTATCTCTCAGTCTTGCCTTTACTTTCACATCCTTGACACCTTCAAAGAGTCTAGATGACCCCCAGTCAATGTCTGCCCAATGTTTCCCCTCTTAAGCAGACTTAAGTTTGGCATTCCTAGCAGAAACATCCCAGGTATGATACTATGCAGTGTAGCACATCAGAAGAGACACAAGTTCAATACCCCACTATCATCACTGGTGTTGTAAATATGACAAGTGGGTGACATTTCTGCTAGCTTTCTCCATACACAATAATATGTTTACCCTTTGTAATAAGTAAAATTTTATGGAAAGATTTTCTTAGATTGTGTCAATATCCTGTTCGCATTAGAGACTACTGACCAGTCTTTGGCATCCTGTGATGATTCTTACCTAAAGTACCCACCAATATGATTGCCAAATGGTGATTTTTCATTTCTATCACTGTTTCTACATTTAATACTTTGTATTTTATCACAAGGAATGACAATACACTCACTGATACATATACTTATATCATTATTGGCACATGTAATTTTATTTTTTTCTATACTTGTAATCTGTTATTATTATTTTGATACTCATATTGTTCTATATTTGTCCAATGGGTTCTCCTTCTAGTTGACTGCTGTGTCCTTTTGACAAATTTCTCTCATTTTTCTAATGTTTGTTTTGAGATATACTCCTTATGCCATACAAATCACTCATTTAAAGTATATAATTCGACAAGTATAGTATACTCACAGAATAATAAAAAAGTTAACCCAATCTAAGTTTAGAAATATTTTCATCACTCCTCAAAAAAAAGAATCCCCACTAAGCAATAGCAGTAATTGCTTTTACTAAGCCCTCAGTAATTACCTTCTGTCTCTAGAGATTTCCCGACTCCAGATAATTCATATAAATAAAATCAGAAAATCATACAATATGTGTTCTTTTGTGACTAGACTCTTTCATTTAGTTCAATGTTTTCATGGTTTGTCCATGAAGTGGCATAAATCGGTACTTTTTTCTTTCTATTGCCAAATAATATTCTCTTATGCAGATTTTCTTTTTTTTATCCATCAATTAACAGATGTATTATTCAGGGTTCAGTCAGAACAAGTGAACTCAATAGGAGATATCTGTTAAAATATTTACTCCCATGAATTGGCTTATGTGATTATAAGGACTGGTGAGGCAAACCCAAAGTTTACAAGGAAGGCCATGAGAAAAGATGAACTACAATTTTTAGGCATAGATGAAGCTGTTGTTCACCAAAGCAGAGTTTCCTCATCAGGGAAGTCTCAACTCTGCTCTTAACGACATTCACCTAATTTAATAAGGCCTAACTCAGATTATCTGAATAATTCCTCTTAATTTAAAGTTAACTGATTATTGACTTTAATTACATATATCAAATACCTTCACAACACCTATCATAGTGTTTGATTACATAACTGAGGATTGTAACCTAGCCAAGTTGACATATCCAGAAAAAAAAATCAAAATAGATTATTTGGGGTTTTCTATTTTTTAATATAATATGAATAACGTTGCCATAAACATTCTTGCTTAGGTTTTTTTTGAATATGTGTTTTCATTTTTCTTGGATATACAACTAGAAATGAAATTGCTGAGTCATAGGAACTCTATGATACATTTTTTTTTTTTTTTTTTTTTTGAGATGGAGTCTCGCTCTGTCGCCCAGGCTGGAGTGCAGTGGCGCAATCTCGGCTCACTGCAAGCTCCGCCTCCCGGGTTCACGCCATTCTCCTGCCTCAGCCTCCCGAGTAGCTGGGACTACAGGCGCCCACAACCGCGCCCGGCTAATTTTTTCTATTTTTAGTAGAGACGGGGTTTCACCATGGTCTCGATCTCCTGACCTTGTGATCCGCCCACCTCGGCCTCCCAAAGTGCTGGGATTACAGGCGTGAGCCACCACGCCCGGCCTCTATGATACATTTTAAGGAACCGCCAAACTGTCTTTCAAACTGGCTGCAACATTTTTAATTGTTACCTTTATGTGAGGATGTTTGTGAGAGTTCCCATTGTTCTACTTCTGTGTCATCTCATATTATCTCTCATTTTGTTTATAGACATTAGGAGGATGTGAAGTTGTATCTTATAGTAGTTTTACTTTGCATTTACCTAATGGATAATGGTGTTAAGCAACTTTTTATATGCTCATTTGTATAACTTCTTTGGAGAAATATCTCCTCAAAGCTTTGTCCAGTTTTTAATTGGGCTATTTGAATGTTTTAATTATTTAGTCCCAAGAATTCTTTATATAATCTGGATATTAAACCCTTATCAAATATAAGGTTTGTAAAACTTTCTCATAAACTGTGAATTACTATTTAACTGTCTTGATAGTATTATTTACAGTGTAATTTTTTATTTTGATTTAGTTTAATTTACTGTTTCATTTGCCTCTTTTGCATTTAGTATTATATTTAAGAAACCATTGCTTAGCTGAAAGTCACAATGATTTATTACTATTTTTTCTTCTAACAATTTTATATTTCCAGAACCTAGATTTAGGTTTAGATATATTGAGCTAATTTTTGTGTAAAAGTTATACTTTTACTTTGGCTATTACTTTTGTGTGAAAGTAATACATTATGAAGAGGCCCCACTTCATTCTTTTGTATGTGGATATCCAGTTGTCCCATTGTTACTTATTGAAAAGTCATTTTTCTCCATTGACTTATAAGTTGAAATTAAATTGATAATACATAGCAGGGTTTATTTCAGGACTCTCAATTCCATTCAAGTGACATGTAAGAATAACCATATATCAGTACCACACTGTCTTTACTATGGTAGTTGTACATTAAGTATGAAATAAGGAAGTGAGTCCTCCAAATTTGATTTTCTTTTTAAAGATTGTTTTAAGACCAAGAATAGACAAACCAACATTGAAAAAGAAATAAAATATATTTATTACTCTATACATTTTAAGTATTCTATGTTTTATATTAGTTTACAACTTATATTTTTATTAAAATATATCAACACATGTAATGATGACTGATAATATATTTATAAAATATGTAAATATTTATATATTTAATATTAATATATGCTAATATAAATTTATATATTTATTTATTTTATATTATACAGATTTTAGAATCAGTTTGCCAATTTTTTTTTTCAAAAAGCAAGCTGGAAATTTGAAAGAGATAACGTTGAATTTATAAACCAATTTGAGGCATAGTGTCATCATAACAACAGTCTTCCAATCCATGAACATGGGATGTCTTTTAATTTATTTAATGTTTTGTATTTTCCGGTGTACAAGTCCTGCACTTGTTATGTTTTAGTCTTAAATGTTTTGTTTGTTTTAATTCAATGTAGATACAATTACTTTTTAAAAATAGTTTTTGATTGTTAATTATTAGTGTTTGGAAATACAATTGACTTTGTATGTCGATCTTCCTTTTTGCAACCATGCTGAAATTGTTTATTAAGTCTAATAGTTTTGTTGTGTATGTGGACTCCTGTAAGATCATATCATTTTTAAATATAGTTGAGTTTAATTATTTCTTTCCAATCTGGATGGCCTTTGTTACTTTTCTTGCCTATTTGACTAAGCTAGAATCTTGAGTACAATATTAAATAGAAGTTGAGAGTGGGCATTCTTGTTTTATAATTTTAGATGGAAATGTTACTGTCCTTCACCAATAAGTATAATGTTAGATTTGATTTTTGTGCAGATGTTCTTTATCAGGTTAAGAAAGAATGAATATGTAGATTTTATTTTATTTTGTTTTTTTCTAGTGATGTCTTTGCCTGCTTTTGGTATTCGGAAAATAATAACCCCTATAGAATGGGTTGAGAAGTGTTTTTTCCTTTTTCTTTTTTTGGGCTGGGGAGCAGAAAGTTAATACGGATTGAGGGAAAAGCTTGTAAAAAAATTGAGGCTAATTCTTCTTTAAACACTTGGTAGAATTAACCAGTGAAGTGGTTTGGGTCTGGGCCTTGAGTTTTCTTTGCAGTAAGTATTTAAATCACTAATGCAATCTCTTTACATGTTATAGGTTCACTGAGGGATTTTTTAGTCAATTTTAATAGTTTGTGTCTTGCTATGAATTTGTCCATTTCATCTAAGTTCTTTAACTTAACATACAGTTTTCATAGTATTCCCTTATAATGTTTTCATTTCCCTAGGGTTAGTAGTAATGTGTCCTCTTTTATTCCTGATTTTAGTAATTTAGGACTTATCCCATTTTATCTTGGTCAGTCTCGTTAAAAGTTCATTGATTTTGTTGATCTTTCCAAGGAGCCACATTTTGGTTTTATATATTTTATTTTTCTATTAAGTATTTTATTTATTTTGCTCCAATATTTATTATTTATTTTCCTCTAATTGGTTTGGATTTAATTGCTTTTTTGTTTTCATTGTTTTGAGATAAAACTTATTTTATTTATATTTGATGCTCATTTTTTAATATTGGTGTGTACAGGCTATAAATATCCTTTGTAGCACTACTTTACCAGCATCTCATAAGTTTTGGTATGTTGTGTTTTTATTTTCATTCACCATTAGGTATTTTTTAATTTCCTTGTGATTGCTTGATTAATCCCTTGTTACATATGATTGTGTTATTTCCACATATGTGAATTTTGCAATATTCCGTCTATTTTTATTTTTAATTTAATTCCAATGTGATCAAAGAAACTACTTTGTATGACATCATGTCCTGTTAACTTATTCACACCTCATTTTACGACATAGCGCAGAGTCTATCCTGAAGAATGTTCCATGTGCACTTGAAATGAATACATATTCTGCTGCTATTCAGGGGAGTGTTCTAAAGATTCTGTCAAATCTAATTGGCTTATAATGTTCAACTCTTGTTTCCTTGTTGAGCTTTTGCCTGGTTCTCCTATCCATTATTAAAAATGAGAATAACAGACCAAATTGTTTTTCCCAAAAACGTATATGTTGACTCTATAACTCCTAGTACCTCAGAACGTTATTATATTTGGCAATAAGATTTTAAAGAGGAGGTTAGGAATTGGCCCTAATTCACTATAACTAGTATCCTTATGAAAGGAGGAGATAACATAATGCATGTGTACAGAGGAAAAACTTATTAAGCAAATTCAAATGTTACACTAAAAAATACAAAAACAGATATAAGACATAGAGAAAATAAAAAGAAATATTTCTCAATTATTTTCATTATAACCTATATTTTTAAATTGTGTCTCCTGCAGACAATATAGTGTTAGACATTTCTTCTTCATCAAATCTGAGGATGTCTGCCTTCTAGTTGTTTTATTCTTTTAAACTTAATGTTATTATTAATATTACTGGATTTATATCTGCCATTTTTCTTTCTATTTTCCGTACATTTCATGTCTGTGTCATATACCTTTTCCTCCATGGCCTGTTTATATTTTCTAGTGTAACATCTCAATTTATTTAATAATTTTTAAACTGTGTTTATTTTTAACTGTCTTCTAAGTGATTATTGTAGAGCTTACTCTGTACATGTAGACATAGATATGTATGTATGAGTAGATGTGTATGTGTGTATATATGAATGTACTTCAGATTTATACTTAATTCTAGTGAAATATAGAAAATTTACTTATATAGTTTCACTCCCCTCTCCCAGTTGGACTATTCTGGTTACACATATTGCACCAGTGTACACAGCAATTATTATTACTTTACATAATCTTACGTCTTAAAAGAAGCTCAGAGAAGAAAACTAAGTATACATTTATTAAGTTTTTAATGCTTTTATTTTCTGGTTCTATTCTTTCTTCCCATGAATTCAGGTTACCATATGGTATCTTTCTTTCTACTCTTGTTAAAGTTTTTTCCCATCCCCTCCTATGTGTGGTTACTATCAAATATATTACATTTTTATATGTGATACAAGTTTTAAAAATCTGTTTACATAATTTTACATAAATATTAAATAAAAAATACATATTATTTATTACTAAGTTAAGAAAGAGAATATGTAAATATTATTCCTTTTTTCAATTTTTAGTTATTGTGACTACATAGTCGGTGCACATATATATGATATTTATGGGATACATGAGGTACTTTGATACTGGAATGTAATGTGTAATAATCACATCATGGTATATGGAGTATCTATCCCATCAAGCATTTATTGTTTATATTATCAACAATTCAATTATACTCCTTTAGTTATTTTTAAATGTACAATTAAATTATTATTGACTATAGTCACTCTGTTGTGCTGTCAAGTACTAGGGTTTTATTATTATTTATTTATTTATTTTTGCTTTAAGTTCCGGGATACATATGCAGAACATGCAGGCTTGTTACATAGGTATTCGTGTGCAGTGGTGGTTTGCTGCACCTATTGACCTGTCCTCTGAGTTCCCTCCCCTCACCCTTCACCCGACAACAGACCCTGGTGTGTGTTGTTCTTCTCCTGGTGTCCATGTGTTTTCATTGTTCAACTTGCACTTATGAGTGAGAGCATGCTGTGTTTGGTTTTTTGTTCCTGTGTTAGTTTGCTAAGGATGATGACTTTCAGCTTCATCATGTCGCTGCAAAGGATATGATGTCATTCCTTTTTATAAGCTCCATAGTATTTCATGGCATATATGTACCACATTTTCCTATCACTGATGGGCATTTGGATTGGTTTCACAACTTTGCTATTATAAACAGTGCTGCAGTAAACATACATGTGCATGTGTCTTTATAGTAGAATGATTTATTTTCCTTTGGGTATATACCCAGTAATGGGATTGCTGGGTCAAATGGCATTTCAAAAGGTTCTAGATCCTTGAGGAATCACCATACTGTCTTCCACAATGGTTGAACTAATTTACATTCCCACCAACAGTGTACAATTCTAGGTTTTGTTCATTCCTACTAACTACATTTTCATACCAGTTAACCATCTCCACTATTCCCCTCAACTATCCTCTCCAGCCACTGGTGACTATCTTTCTACTCTCTATCTCTGAGTTCAATTGTTTCAATGTTTAGCTCCTGCAAGTAAGTGAAAACAGATGACATTTGTCTTTTTGTTCCTGGCTTATTTCACTTAACATAATGACCTCCAGTTAAATCCATACTGTTGCAAATGATAGGATATTATTCTTTTTTTATAGCTGAATAGTACTCCATTGTGTATATGTACCACATTTTGTTTATCCATTTGCCTGTTGATGGAGACTTAGATTGCTTCCAAATCTAAGTTAATGTGAACAATGCTGCAGCAAACATGGTAATGCAGATACCCCTTTGATATATTGATTTCCTTTCATTTGAGTATATACCCAGCAGTAGGATTGCTGAATTGTATGATTGATCTATTTTCCGTATTTTAAGGAACCTCTAAACTGTTCTTCATAGTGATTGTACTAATTTACATGCCCACCAACAGTGTGAGTTCCCTTTCCTCCACATCCTTTCTAGTATTTGCAATTGCCTGTCTTTTGAAGTGAGATATCTCATTGTAGTTTTGATTTGCATTTCTCTGATTATCAGTGATGTTGCACACTTTTTATATACCTGTTTTTCATTTGTATGTGTGCTTTTAAAAATTGTCTATTCAGGCGTGAACCCGGGAGGCGGAGCTTGCAGTGAGCTGAGATCCGGCCACTGCACTCCAGCCTGGGCCACAGAGCGAGACTCCGCCAAAAAAAAAAAAAAAAAAAAAATTGTCTGTTCAGATCTTTTACCAGTGTTTTAATCAGATTACTAGATTTTTTTCCTATGGAGTTGTTTGAACTCATTATATATTCTGCTTATTAATCATTTTTTCAGATAGGCAGTTTGAAAATATTTTTCTCCCATACTTTGGGTTGTCTCTTCACTTTGTTGGTTGTTTCCTTTGCTGTGTGGAAGCTTTTTTAACTTGATGTGATATGATTTGTCCATTTTTGTTTTGGTTGTCTGTGCTTGTAGTGTATTACTCAAAACATCTTTGCCAGCTGGGCACGATGCCTCACGCCTGTAATCCTATCACTTTGGGAAGCTGAGGTGGGAGGATCACTTGAGGTCAGGAGTTCAAAATCAACCTGGCCATCATGGTGAAACCCCATCTCTACTAAAAATACAAAAAAAAAAAAAAATTAGCCAGGCATCATGGCGGGCGCCTGTAATACCAGCTACTCAGGAGGCTGAGGCAGGAGAAGCACTTGAACATGGGAGGTAGAGGTTGCAGTGAGCTGAGGTCACGCCACTGAAATCCAGCCTGGACAACAGAGCAAGACTTGTCTCAAAAAAAAAAAAATCTTTGCGCAGGTCAATTTCCTGGAGAGTTTCCCCAAAGCTTTTCTTTAGTAGTTTCATAGTTTGAGGTCTTCGATTTAAATCTTTAATCAATTTTGATTTGATTTTTGTATATATTGAGAGATATGAATCTAACTTCATTCTTCCACATATGAATATCCAGTTTTCCCAGAACCATTTATTAAAAGGACTGTCATTTCCCTGATGAAAGTTCTTGACATCTTTGTTGAAAACAAGCTCACAGTAGATGTATGGATTTGTTGCTGGGTTCTCTATTTTATTTCATTGATCTTTGTGTCTGTTTTTATGCCAGTACCATGCTATTTTGGTTACTATAGTTTTGTAGTATAATCTGAAGTCAGGTAATGTGACTTCTACAGTTATTATTATTTGTTTTTCCCTTTTGCTTGGGATAGCTTTGGCTATTCTGGGTCTTTTGTGTTTCCATATGAATGAATTTTAGAATTTTTTTTCTATTTCTCTGAATAATGTCATTAGTATTTTGATAGGAATTGTATTGAATCTGTAGATTGCTTTAGGGAGTATGGACATTTTGACAATATTGATTCTTCTAATTCATGAACATGGAATATCTTCCCATTTTTTGTGTCCTTTTAAATTTTTGTCATAGGTGTTTTATACTTTTTGTTGTAAAATTCATTCACTTCTTTGGTGAAGTTAATTCATAGGTATTTAATTTTATGTGTGACTGTCATAAATGGGATTAATTTTTATTTTTTTCACATTTTTCACTATTGACATACAGAAATGCTACTGATTTTTATATATTGATTTTGTATCTTACAACTTTATTGGATTTGTTTCTCAGTTATAGTAGTTTTTTGTGGCAGCTTAAAGTTTTTCCAAATAAAAGGTTATATCATCTGCAAACAAGGATAAATTGACTTATTCTTTTCTGATTTGGACAATCTTTATTTCTTTTTCTTGTCTGATTGCTCTATCTAGAACTTCTAGTACTACATTGAATAACAGTGGTGAATCTGGGCATTCTTGTGTTTCAGATGTTAGAGAAAAGACTTTTGGTGTTTCTCCATTCAATACATTGCTAGCTGTGGGTCTGTCATATATAGTTTTTATTATGTTATATTTCTTCTATACTCAACTTTTCAGTGTTTGCATCATGGCAGGGAAGTTGAAATTTATCAAATGCTTTTTCAGCATCAATTTAAACAAGCACATGATTTTTGTCCTTCATTCTGTTGATATGACATTTGACATGTATTGGTTTGCATATATTGAACAATCCTTGCATCCCTGGGATAAATCCCATTTGGTCATGATGAATGATCTTTTTAATGTTTTGTTTAATTTGGTTTGCTAATATTTTGTTAAGGATTTTTGCAACAATGTTTATCAGAGATATTGGCCTGTGGTTTTCTTCTTTGGTTTTAGTATCAGGGTAATACTGGCCGCATAGAATGAGTTTGGAAGTGTTCCCTCCTTTTCTAGTTTTCCAAATAGTTTGAGTAGCATTGGTATTAGTTCTTCTTTAAATGATTGGTAGAATTCAGCAGTGAAGCCATCAGTCCCGAGCTTTTCTTTTCTGGGAGACTTTGTATTACAGCTTTGATCTCATTACTTGTTATTTGTCTGTTCAGGTTTTTTATTTCTTTCTAGTTCATTCTTAGTAGGTTGTACGTGTTTAGGAATTTTTCTGTTTCCTGTTATTTTCCACTTTGTTGCCATACAGTTTCTCAGAGTAGCCACTAATGATTTTTTTTTCAGTTTCTGCAGTATCAGTTGTAATTTCTCATTTTTCGTCTCTGACTTTATTTATTTGGACCTTCTCTTTTTTAGTTAGTCTGGCTAAATGTTTGCCAATTTTATTTACCTTTTCAAAGTTCCAACCTTTCTTTTCATTAATCTTTTGTATTTTCTCCATTTCAGTTTCATTATTTCTTTTCTTCTACTAGTTTTTGGTTTGGTTTGCTTTTGCCTTTCTAGCTCTTTAAGAGGCATTGCTAGGTTATTCATTTGAAGGTTTTTTTTTTTTTTTTTTCTTTCTTGATGTAGGTACTTAGAGCTATAAATTTCCCCCTCAGTACTAATTTTGCTGTATCTCCTAGGCTTTAGTATGTTGTGTTTCCATTATTATTCACTTAAAAAATTCTTCAGTTTCCTTCTAAATTCTTTCAATGACCCATTGGTCATTCAGGAGCATATAGTTTTATTTCTATGTGCTTGTATAGTTGCCAAATTTTATTTTGTCATTGATTTCTACTTTCATTCCATTGTGGTCAGAGAAGTTGCTTGATATTATTTTCATTTTTTGAATGTCTTGAGACTTGTTTTGTGATCTAACCTATGGTCTATCCTTGAGAATGAGTCATGTGCTGAGAATAAAAATGTGTATTCTGCAGCTGTTGGATGAAATGCTCTGTAAATATCTATTGGTCCATTTATTCTATAGTGCAGAAATTTGAAGAAGTCTGAAGCTTCTTTGTTGATTTTCTATCTGGAAGGTCTCCTTGCTTACTTGACTGTTTTATGATTATATAATTACCTTCTTTGTCTCTTCTTGCAGTTTTGTCTTGAAATCTATCTTGTCTGATATAAACACAGTGACTGTGGCTCTTTTTTTCCCCTATTATTATGGAATATGTTTTTTCATCCCTTTTTTTCGGTCTAAATATATATATCTTTGTAAGTGACGTGTGTTTCCTTTTAGCAACAGATATTGGGTCTTGTTTTTTGTTTTTCTTTATTCACTCAGTCACTTTGTGTTTTTTGATTGAAGAGTTTAGTCCATGTACATTCAATATTATTATTGATAAGTCAGAACTCACCTGTGCCATTTTGTTATTTGTTTTCTGCTTGCTTTGTGGTCTTATCTTCCTTTTTTCCTTTCTGTCTTTGTTTTAGTGAAGGTGATTTTCTCTGGTGGTATGATTTAATTTCTTATGTTTTTTTTGTGTGTATCTGTTGTGTTTTTTTTTATTTGAGGTTATCATGAGGCTTGCAAATCTTATAACCCATTATTTTAAACTGGTGACAGCACTCATTGAATAAACAAACAAACAAGCAAAAAGACAACTAATACAAACTCTACACTTTAACTTGTCCTCAGGCTTTTTAACTTTTTGTTGTTACTCTTTATGTTCTATTGTACTGCCTATGTTTTGAAAAGTTATAGTAGTTATGATTTTTAATTGTTTCATCATTTAGTCTTTCTATTTAAGAGTAGTTTACACACCAGAATTACAGTGTTATAATATTCTGAGTTTTTTGTGTGTGCTTACTATTACCAGTGAGTTTTGTACCCTCAGTTTATTTTGTATGGCTATTAACATCCTTTCTTTCAGATTGCAGAACTCCCTTTGGCATTTCTTGTACAATAAGTTTGGTGTTGATAAAATCCCTCAGCTTTTCTTTTTCTTTTCTTTTTTTTTTTTTAAATTTCTTTTGTTTCTTTTTTTTTTTTTTTTTTTATCAAGGAAAGTGTTTATTTCTCTTTCACGTTTAAAAAATGCTTTTGCGAGATATACCTTTCTAGGGTAAAATATTTTGGATGTTTTTTCTTTCAGCACTTTAATATGTCCTGCCCTTCTCTCCAGGCCTGTGAGGCTTCCACTGAAAAATCTGCTGCCAGACATATTGGAGCTTCACTGAATCTTATTTGCTTCTTTTATTTTTTTTGCTGCTTTTATGATCCTGTATTTATCCTTAACTTTTGGGAGATTAATTACTAAATGCCTTGAGGTAGTCCTTTTTGGACTGTGGTAAATCTGTTTCATATTCTATAACCTTCTTGTACTTGAATGTTGATGTTTCTCTAGGTTTGGGAAGTTTTCTGGTATTATCCTGTTGAATAAATTTTCTATCCCTATTTTTTTCTCTACCTCCTCTTAAAGACCAGTAAGAACTCTAAGACTTGACCTTTTGAGGTTATTGTCTAGATATCATAGGCATACTTAATACTATTTTTACCCTTTTCTTTTGTCTCCTCTATGTATTTTCAAATACATAAGCTCACTAATTTTCTTCTGCTTGATCAATTCTGCTATTAAAAAACTCTTATGCATTCATCAGTAGGTCAATTGCATTCTGTCAGCTCCAGAATTTCTGCTTGATTATTTTTAATTATTTTATTATCTTTGTTAACTTTATTGGATGTAACTCTGAATTCCTTCTCTCTGCTGTTTTGAATTTCTTTGAGTTTCCTCAGAGCAGCTATTTTGAATTATCTATCTAAAAAGTCATTTAGCTGTCTTTCTCCAGGATTGGTCCCTGGTGCCTTATTTAGTCCATTTGGTGAGGTCATGTTTTCCTGGACACTCTTGATGCTTGTGGATATTCATTGGTGTTTGGGCATTGAAGAGTTAGGTCTTTTATATAGTTTTTGCAGTCTGGGATTGTTTCTGCCCATCTTTCTTCAGAAGGCCTTCCAGGTTTTTAAAGGGACTTTGGCCGCCAGCTGGAAAATGCTGTGGTTCTTGCACATTCTTAGAGGTGCCACCATGGTGGTCTTGGATAGATCCGGAAGAATTCTCTAGATTACCAGGCAGAGACACTTGTTCTCTTTCCTTACTTTCTCCCAAATGGAATCTTTCTATCTCTCTGAGTGCTGAGCTGCTTGGACCTAGGGGTAGGGTGATGAAAGCACCCACCACCACTGGGGACTGCACTTGGCCAGACCTGAAACCAGCACAACACTGGGTCTCACCTAAGGCCTGCTGTAACCACTATCTGGCTACTGCCTATGTTCACCCAAGTCCCTAGGGCTATATGATTAGCAAGTAAGGAAGCCATCCACGTTTGTGTCCTTCACTTCAGGGCAGTGAGTTCCTACAGGCCCCATGAGAAATCCAGAGAGCCAGTCTGGGAGCCAGTGATTAGAATTAAAAATGTATCTGATGTTCTGTTCTACTGCAGCTAAGCTGGCCCTCAAACTGGAAGACAAAATTCTTTCTGCTCTTCCCTCTCCTTTCCCCAGGAAGAAGAGCCTCTCCCAGTGGTCACCACCACCAGCAGCCCATGGGGAGTACAGTAGTCAGGGTTCTCTAAAGGGACAGAACTAATAGGATAGATGTATATATAAAGGGGAGTGTAGTAAGGAGTATTAACTCACATGATCACAAGGTCCCACAATAGGCTGTCTGCAAGCTGAGGAGAAAGGAAGCCAGTCTGAGTTCCAAAGCTCAAGAATTTGGAATCTGATGTTCGAGGGCAGGAAACATCCAGCACAAGAGAAAGATGTGGGCTTGGAGGCAAAGCCAGTCTAGCCTTTCACATTCTTCTGCCTGCTTTTATTCTGGCCACACCAGCAGCTGATTAGATTGTGCCCATCCAGATTGAGGGTGGGCCTGCCTTTCCCATTCCACCAACTCAAATGTTAATCTCCTTTGGCAACACCCACACAGACACACCCAGGAACAATATTTTGCATCCTTCAATCCAATCAAGTTGACACTTGGTGTTAACCATCACAAGTTGTTCTGCCAGGCCACTACCAATGTTCATTTAAAGGCCAGGGGCTTATCAGTCAGCTTGTAGTAAATGCTGTCTAGCCTGGGACTTACCCTTCAGGGAAGTGATATCTCTGCTAGCCCTAGCAGATCCAGAAATGCTGCCCAACAGCCCAGGACAGGAATTGGGACTCCAAGAACCCACTTAGTGCTCTTCACCACTGTGTCCAAGTTGCTACCTAAGGTGTAAGTCAAAGTCCTCTACTTTTTCCTCTGCCTTTCTCAAGCGGGAGTAGCCACAGCAGCTGGGAATGTGCTGGGTCTTACATGAAGTCAGCATGTCTCAGAGTCTCACCTAAGCCCCACAACATACTATCTGGGTATTTCTGTTGGTTATTCAGGGGCCAAGGGCCCTTTAGCCAGCAGGTAATAAATCCTGCCAGGAATGGGTACATCCCTTCAAGGTAGCAGGTTCCTTTCTGGCCCAGAGTGTGTCTAAAAATGTCAAAAGGGATTAAGGGCCTAGAATGGGGACCTCACAACTCTGCCCAGTGCCCTATCCTATTTTGGCTGAGCTGGTATCCAAAATGTGAGACAAAGTCCTCTTCCTCTTTACTCTATGCTCTCTTCTCCTTAAGCAAAAGGAAGGCGTAACTTTTCTTGCTGTGAGCTGTGTTGCCTAGGGTTGGGGGTGGGGTGGTGCAAGCAATCCCTTAGCTGCCCTGTCTGGTGTCCCCTGGGTCACATGGCACCCTAGTTCACTAGCTGTAAGCCCAGCCCAGCACTAGGACTTGCCTAGGAATTGCAGTCCCTGTGTCCTAGAAAGCCTTTCAAGTTTACCTAGGACCCAAGAGCTCTTTAGACCACAGTGGTGAGGCCTCAAGAAACTCAAGTTCCAGCTGCTTGGTGGGTAATTCCCCTCTGGCTAAGGCAAGTCCAAATGCTCCCTTCATGGGGGACACCAACTGAACCCAACATAGCTTTGCTCTCTGCTGTGACAGGGCTGCAATTGGAGTTTAATGCCAAGTCCCCAGTTGCTGTGCTCCCTCCCACAAGTGCACAGATTCTCTCTCCATGTCATGTGGCCACTGCCAGTGGATGAAGGAGGGATGGCATCCTCAATTCAAGACTGTCTTTCCTACCTTCAGTGTGTCTTTCAGGGATGTGAAGTTAATACGAGGTACTGTGATTGGCCATCTGATTTTTGGTTCTTATGTTGGTGCTTTTTCATGTAGTTAGTTGTTAAAATTTGGTGTTTTTGCAGTAGTGATGATCAGTGGAGGCTTTTATTTAGCTATCTTGCTCCACCTGTGTAAACATTCATACTTAATTTTATAATTACCTATATAATTATCTTAACCAGTTATTTTTTGTTTCCATGGGCATTTCAATTACTCTCACCTGGTGTCACCTGCTTTGGCCTGAAAACTTCCTTTAGTATTTCTTGTAAGGCAGGACTGCTAGCAAAAATTTCAACTTGTGTTTATCCAGGGATGTCTTTCTTTTTTACTTTATTTTTGAAAGATAATTCTTGCTTGGTTTAAGATTTTTGTTAGCAGTATTTGTTTGTTTTTATCCATTCAGTACTTTAATTATTTGTTTTATGTTATTCCCTTTTCTTCTAGAATTTTCTGATAAAAAAATAGTTACTAATCTTGCTGAGTGATCTTATGTATCATGATAAGTTATTTTTCCTTTGCTCTTTTCAGGAGTTTTTTCTTCATCTTCTTTCACAAAGATATTTACTATGTTGTCTGTATTTGAATCTCTTTGAGTTTAACCTTCTTGGAATTTCTTGAGGTTCTTGTAGGTTTACTGGGATGTTTCCAATAGATTTAAAAATATTATACAATGTTTTCTTTTACTATTTTAACTTCACTTTTCTTTCTCTCTCATCACTGTCTGGCATTTTCATTATGCATATGTTGGTTCACTTAATGATAATCTATATTTCTTTGAGGCCCTGTTTATTTGCCTTTGTTTTTCTTTTCTCTCTGTGTTCTGATTGAATAACCTTTATTGATCTATTTTTCAAGTTCTCTATTTCTTTCTTAAGCCACCAAAAACCTATTGTTGAGCTAGCTTCTCTAGTGTATTTTTAATTTCATTTATTGTGCATGTTAAAATAATGTTTATTCCTTTTTAATACATCTTTTAATTGATATTTTCTATTTGATGACACATTATCTTAGTTTCAAATAATTATTTATATATGGTTACCTGTACTAGGAACATGTTTGTACTGGTTGCTTTAAAGATTTTCTCCAAATCCAATGCCTAGGCCCTTCAAAAAATAATTTTTATTGCCTGCCTTCTCCCATGCCCCTAGTGTAGGGGGTGGATTTTCTTGCTTCTTGGCATGTTCCATAATTTTTTAAGCTGTATATTTTTGGATAATATATTTTAGCAACTCTGGATACCAATTTTCTTTATCCCTGGGAGATGTGATGTTGTTTGCTCGATGGTTTATTTGGCTGGTGACTTGGCTGAACTGACTCTGAAGTCTATTACTCTTGCAATGTGCAGCCTTTAATGTCTCTAAAAAGATTTATTTATTTATTTTTTTTTATCTAGGATAAATATGGTTTATCGCTGTGTTGAAATACACCTCTTATTGGTTAAAGATTGTGTTTAAGCCCTCTTACTTACCACTGAATGGGTGTGTGGCTTGGAGACTGCTATCACCCTTCAAGAAGCTTACATTTTTTCACTCACATTCAGAGCTTGAACCTGCTCTCTTTGTTCACTCCTGAAAGGCCCAACTACTGGGCATGCACAGGGTCTTCCATATTCTTGGAATATGTAATTTTATTTTTAAGGCTGTATTAAATAGAAATTGCCTCTGAGTCTGAATAAATTATTATTCAGCTACGAGTTGGACAGAGATTATGTTTAAGTCCTCATGCCAGTAAGACTCACTCTTGATGGCTCTGTGTGTGACTTTGGAAATGTTTTCAGGTCTTTTCCATGTTCTACTCTGATAACTCCTGAATGATTGCCTCCTAGCACATATGCACAGTCTTCCCAACTGCCGGAGTTGACTGTGATCCCATAAAGACTCTTCTTGGCTATTTCTTTCCCTGGTTCTCTTTGTTAAACTTCTTATTGCTCTGCAATTTTACTTTCTGCTATTTATATCATGGAGTTATAGGTATACTCTCTTAGTTGCTTTCCACGAAGATCTCCATTGTCTTTTCACTTTATCCTTTGCCATGGAAGTTTATACCCTCTCAGCTAAATGAAGTCAGTTTCTTCAGGTAGAGATAAGGAGCTCTTTTTAAGGCTTGCTTCTCTCTGCTGTCTTTCCTCATGGGTAGATCTCTGCATCACTGCAAAGGAACTGGAGGGACTTCTCCCAGAGTGACACTTCTGCTTTAAAAGACAGTGCTAGGTGACCCCTTAATCTTTTTGACTTGCCTCTCCTATTGTGAAACTCTGCTCACAGAGCCAGCTTTGGTGGGTAATCAGGTCCTAGTATTCTCAGCCTGCCAGCCTAGAATAGGGATTTTGCCCTAGAAGTTGGTTTTGGTAAAGGAAGGTAACCACAGACATCTCCACTGTGCCTGCCTGGCATAGTATATCTGCATCTTGGGGCTGGTGGCAATGAGAAATACTTGTGGCCTGCCCCTTCTGAGGTAAGGTAGTTCTAAACTGGAAGGTAGAGGGAGAGAGAATCCTTTTCTTATGACAACAGTCACCAAGGTTACAACTCCCAGAGCAGTTTCATTGAGACAGAGCTGAGGGTAGGAGAGCAATGACAGTTGGGCTACATTAGCGTTCACTGTCCTCAATGAAGTTTAGTAGGCTTTCTGAACGAATATTCCTCCATTATCTGTAACCCCTAAGGATAATTTACAGAGACTTTTTAAAAATATAATTTTCTTCATTTACATGGTTGTTTGCTGGGGAAAGGGTCTGTTGCACTCTTCACATCTCTATTCTAAGATTCAGTCTTCTACAACCTGTTTTTAATACAGTGTCTTCTCTCAGGTCCTAGTTATAAAGTTTATATGCTGATATTTCAAATAGATAACTTTTTATATTTCCATGGCAACATGTTAAATAGTGATCCCACATAATGTTTTGAATATAATATACTATAAAGTTATTTTTAATATCACTCTGTGAAGTATATGTATATACACACATATATACACACACACACACATATATATATATATATTTTTTTTTTTTTTGAAACGGAGTCTCGCTCTGCCACCCAGGCTGGAGTGCGGTGGCACGATCTTGGCTCACTGCAAGCTCCACCTCCCGGGTTCGTGCCATTCTCCTGCCTCAGCCTCCTGTGTAGCTGGGACTGCAGGCACCCACCACCACGCCCGGCTAATTTTTTGTATTTTTAGTAGAGACGGGGTTTCACCATGCTGGCCAGGATGGTCTCAATCTCCTGACCTCGTGATCCACCCGTCTCGGCCTCCCAAAGTGCTGGGATTACAGGCGTGAGCCACCACGCCCGGCTTGAAGTATAGTTTTACCATCACTCTGTAAAGTAAAAATTCATGCTTTGGGATTTGATGAACTCTAAGAAAGCATTTTCTGCATTGGTTGAGATACTTGGTGGTAGTCAGTTGGTGAGAGGTCAAGCAAATATGGTAGATGAGGCAAAACTTCATAGCCCAATTCATTCAACTTGTAAACGTTGGTTGTGCAACATGTGGTGGGATGTTGTCATGCAGAAGAATTGGACCCTTTCTTTAACCAGTGGTGGTGGCAGGCAATGCAGTTTTCGGTGCATCTCCTGGATTTGCTGAACGTACTTCTCAGATATAATGGTTTCACCAGGATTTGGAAAGTCACAGTGGATCAGACCAGCAGCAGACCACCAAACACTGACCACTACCTTTTTTGGGTGCAAGTTTGGCTTTGAGAAGAGCTTGGGAGCTTCTTCTCTGTCTAACCACTGAGATGGTCATCACCAGTTGCTGTATAAAATCCACTTTCATTGCACATCATGATCCAACCAAGAAATGGTTCATTGTCGTTGCGTAGAGTAAGAGAAGTCAACACTTCAAAATGGCGATTTTTAAAAATTTTCTGTCAGTTCATGAGGCACGCATTTTTTGAGCTTTTTCACCCCTTCAATTTGCTTCAAATGCCAAACAACAATAGAATGGTTGACGCTGACTTCTTTGGCAACTTCTCATGTCGTTGTAAGAGGATCAGCTATGATGATTGCTGTCAATCGGTCGTTGTCAACTTCTGATGGCCAGTCACTACGCTCATCTTCAAGGCTCTTGTCTCCTTTGCAAAACGTCCTGAAACACCACTGCACTGTACATTTGTTAGCAATTCCTCAGCCAAATGCGCTGTTGATGTTGTGAGTTGTCTCCACTGCTTTATGACCCATTTTGAACTCGAATAAGAAAATTCCTTAAATTTGCTTTGTGCCTAATATAATTTCCATAGTCTAAAATAAAAATAAAATAAGTAGCAAGTAATAAGTCCTTAGCAAAAAAACAAAAACAAAAAAACAAAACAAAAAAAACACACAAAAAAACACATAAAGCCGGAAATGTGCATTAAAATGATGTATAACATAACCACATTTATTTAGGAATATATTCCAATATCAAATGGCAAATTTCAACAATACAAAAACTGCAATTACTTTTGCACCAGCCTAATATATGATTACATGTATAATTTAGAGCTAAAAATAAGCAAGTCTATTTAATACTAAGTATAGTTAACGCCTACTATATGCCTGTAACTATTAAGTGCTAATTGTTGCTAAGATGACTGTAATATAGATCTTGACTTCAAGGGGACCAACAACGCATGATAATTTAAAACAAAGACATCAACAAACTCATATATAACCTAATTAACTTTTCAATTTCTTATTGCTAATTTACCTGAACTGTTTATTCAATACTCATTTATTGTGTGTATTGGAATTTAATCACACTCTTTCTCTTTCTTTTCAAGTTTTGAATCAACTGAGAGCAAAACATAAAGTCAGACAGATGGAGAGAAAATGGCAGTTTTACTAATGATAAAGCTGGGCTAGCTAGTAGAAATTAATATTTGGTCACAAGCAGACTTTCTGATGCTTTCACTGATTTAAACTTGGCTGTTTAGAATTATTGGCCACCCCACACCCACTTTTCACCAGAGCGAAGGCTGACCTACAAGCTTACTACACAAAGGACAGAAATGCTTTTGGGCTTACCAGGCATGTTGCCCCAAAAGAGGAAGCGTAGAAGGAAATAAGACATACATTTATTTTTTTTCTCCAAATCTTAACAAAAAAGAAAAAAAAAGTGGGCAGACAGGGCTTTTTTATGTTTAAATCTGCATATGTACACCTGCATGTGTGCCAGGGGTACTGGCGGTTGGTAATGAACAATGTGAACACAAAGTCTGTGGCCTCAAGGAGCACCCAGTCTCGTGATCCTTCATTCCACAGCTCCATCTTCTCTATCTACTGTACGGACACTGAAATTTTGTGACTGATGCCCATATTCTTCTACTTTATTTGACTTTTTAAAATAATTGTACCATTAGCATACAGCTGTTCCTCAATATTCATGGGCTCCACTTATGGGCATTCAACATATGGATCAAACATATTTTTAAAAATTTATTAATTTTTACAATAATAAAACATTTTATTAATAAATTTATTAATTTTATTAATAAAATTAATACACAATAATTTATTAATTTTAAAATAATAAAACACAAGACAAATAAAACCAAAACAGTATAACAACATTTTACCTAATATTTCCATTGTTTTAGGTATTATAAGTAATCTAGAGATGATTTAAAGTAAACTGGACATGTGCATAGGTTCTAATCAGATATTACATCATTTTATATAAAAGGGCCTTGAGCATCTGTTGATTTTGGTATTCATGGGGTTAGGGTGTGGTGAATATCAAGGGATAGCTATGTAAGTAAAAGATAAGTTAACTGATAAAAATTCAGATAAATTCTGATTTTAAAAATCTGCATTACAATTTCTTTTCTACTCCCTTCCGGAGTAGAAAAATAAGGTTGCCCCACTGAATAACAATGAAAAAGTCTCCTTCGAATATGACTTTGTATAATTGTCCTTTTCAGAATGTTGTATTGTGTGGCATGCCATGTAGACAGTTATATGTTACATTTTTCCCTGAATTTTTGGCCACTTCCCATGTTATTTCAAAATAAAGCCACCCGCAGCTGTCATAGTAGCCAGACATGGTCTTGCTGATCTACCCAGCAGCTCATTAGATGTTTAGAGTGTAACCATCTGATTTATGGTACCATGACTGAGGTTATAAGTCAATCAACCAACTCTCTATTAATATTTTATAGGTATCCAGTATTCCGTCTACATCTAAATTGAATCACCAACTCTTCAGGGCAAGCACCTTGTCTTTGCTGCTTTATGCTTTGCTAAGCTCCATATACACTTACCATACTCTATAAATATTCTCACAATATATTTATGACAAGTCTAACATGGCAAGCAATTTCACCAGGGTCACTGTACCCTCGTGGATTTAAAGCTACATAAATTACAGTTGCTCCCTACTTTGTAATATTTTATCTAGAAAAATCTATGTTCCAAAGCAACTTTTGGATTCCACTCAATTTTTCTAGTTTTCTTAAAAAAAAAAAAAATCTCAGCAATGGCTTAATGACATGTACAAGTCTCTGGATGTTAAAGAGCACCATCCTAAATTAACAGCAAAATTACTGTGAATGAGAATCCAGGTTGAAGACATATATCTGAGTTCAAATTTCAGCTTTACCACTTTCTATTTAGACTTCTCTAAACCTTAGTTTCCTTACTTGTAAAATGATACTATAATAATAATTATACCTACTCCCTAGTTGTGTTGTGAAGATTAAATGAGACCTGACATTGTTTATGCTTCTTAGCTGGTAGAAATTGTGGTAGTAAGAATCACAATAGGAGTAGTGGTACCATTAGCAGCAGTAGAAGTAAAATTCACACAGATGGATATGGTTAAACCATAGAAGCCATTGTAAACAATAGTGGGGGAGAAGTAAAGAAGGTTTGGGAATGCCAAAGCCCACCTGGTCTCATAAAAATATAGACTCAGGAACCAGATGGGAATATGATTGCAATTACACCAAAATGTAAACATCTTATATTCTCAGGTTAAAGAAAGATTGTTAACAAAATGCACGTAGTTTCTACAAAGTCTAGACAAATGAAAATCTACACACGATAAGTTATTGATGTGCCTTTTACATGGATTAGAAGAGGATGTCTGACCGTTGGCAGCAATATTTATATTAACTTGGCACGTATACTCTTACCCAGGAGAAGGATACATCAGGTTGTCAAACTGAGCAGCTTCTCATGTAATCCAGCTGTCTCCTCTTGCTGCAATGCCATGCTCTTCAAGTACATGTCTGATGAAATTTTGGCAGCCAATGACCCTTTCCTTGTAGAGAGAGAATATTTGGTACCCTTTCACAGTTTTAGTTCTAACTAACAAGTTGGCAATTTGTACATCAGACTTTTGTGAATTGAGTAATCAGTTCCAGAGCTATTAATAAACTTGAAGTGCTCTGATACAGCAGGGCTCCAGAGACTGAGAAGCTTACAACCAGACCTTGGACTATTATAATGATACGAGATATACACAAATCTATGAATCTCTGTCTGGTCAATAGATAGTACTTCTCTTAATTCTCACTATAACACAATGTAACAATATAGAGACAGAAAATCCAATTCAAACCTAGCCTCCTCTAAGAAAAATGTAGATTGTAGAACATGATTTTGGACTCTAGTTAAAAACATGCATAATTACAATCTGTTTCTTATTCTTATAGCAAAAATATATCTCACCTGTACACTACATTCTTTAGATGTGGAAACCAAAAGGGAAAAACAAAGTAAAAGAAAAGAGAAAAATCAAAATAAGAAAATTAAATACATGAGCAGAAAATGGAAATACTTAAGATTAAAATAGACTGGAGGCTTTATTTTTCTTTTTATTCCAGATATTAATGTAAAAAAGAAATAAAAAGAGATAACTCTGGGGTTAAAATTAACAGGCTAAATAAAGACTTAGGTATAGTTTGTCATTTTAGCTTTATCTGTGAAACGATCTGTTCTACTTTATAATTGCATTCAGCTTTCTCTTTGCCAAGTACTTGAAAGAGTGTTTCTAACATGTTCAAAGTATTTGGTACTTTCTGTCCAACAAGAGAATCCTCATTATGGGTAAACACTGTGTTGTCCTGCACACCATTCTAGGGAGTTAACACTGGGACATCCATTGATTTACACAGTGGTGGGTTCCTTTAGGATCATGATTTTATTTACAAGCTACATGAACAATCTGAATTTCCTATTTAGAAAAACACTTTGTGTAGATTATCTGAAAACTCAATTTCCTATAGTATACAAGCTTTATAACTTGTGATCATGACACGCTACAGAACTAAAGGTGGCATTTCTGGGATATTAAATCAAAATATTTTAACAGTTTAACATTTCAGGAAATGTATTCTTTTGTGTTCAGTTAACACTGAACAAAGACTCTTAATTTAATGTTAAAAAAGTTGAATAGGGCTGGGCGCGGTGGCTCACGCCTGTAATCCTAGCACTTTGGGAGGCCCAGACGAGCGGATCACAAGGTCAGGAGATGGAGACCATCCTGGCCAGCACGGTGAAACCCTGTCTCTACTAAAAATACAAAAAATTAGCCGGGCGTGGCGGTGGGCGCCTGTAGTCCCAGCTCCTTGGGAGGCTGAGGCAGGAGAATGGCGCGACCCCGAGAGGTGGAGCTTACAGTGAGCTGAGATTGCGCCACCGCACTCCAGCCTGGGGGAAAGAGCGAGACTCCGTTTCAAAAAAAAAAAAAAAAAAAAGTTTGCATAGATTTAAAAGTAGATATTCACCAACATTTCTTTTTTCTTTTCCTACTTTTTCTGCGAAGGGTAGTGGCAAGCACAGAATTTTCAAAGAGCATATAGTCACAACAGAGTTGTTGTCTCTCTTGAGTTCTCATAAGACACTACTGAGGTCAATAGGTCTTCTTTTGCTTGTGAAGAAGACTGAATCAAAACAATTTTAGGTGGAATAGCGTGAAGTACAGGGGTTAAGGGGGCTTATAGTTTCATACTTCTTTTGGCCACAGGATACCTCGATACCTTGGAATCAGAAACCAAGCTTACAATCTTCTTAGTGGATTTCTGGGCAGACTTATTGCCAGTTCTTGAGTATCCGTAAGTGTGTGACTGTGTTTGTTTGTATGCTTTGTGCTTATATCCCATATGGTAAAGCGAATGTTTTTGAAACTGATAGTAATTATGGATATTGGGGAAGTAACAAAAGAAAAATAAACTATTTAATAATTTGGTTTGGTTGTATAAATGCAATATTGTGTTCTTGTGTGTACTACTTTTATTTATGAATAATTTCAATGCAGTAAAATAATTAGACATACAGTTATATATGTGCCATTTCAGTTAATGTTTCCTTTGATTATATAATTAAAACCGTGTTCATATGGTCATGTATACACCATTTTTTATAGGTTATTGCTGTTGTAGCAAGGCCATCTGCTCTCAAATATTAAAAGTTAGTAGCAAAAATAACAGGAAAAATATTCTATAAAGAAAGAGAAATGCAGAAATAGTAAAATTATTAGAACACAAGTGAAAAGTCTCAGTAATTTCATGTTACGAAGTATATTCTGATTAAGAAAAATTTTTTTAATTCTTATTTTTAACAAGCATGATTCCATCTTATCTGTGAGAAATTCTACAGTGACTACAAATATCAATACATATTTTAGTGGCTGTAAAAATAATTAAGCTTGATGCTTCCACTTTTCTCGAGATAGTTGATATTTTTGGTGGGAAAACTATATTGAACACATAAATAATAGCTACATTTATTTTAATTAATCCTAATTCTAGGATCTATCCACGGCAATAAGTGCACTCTACTAACAATAAAATTCTATGATACCAGGAAGAATGTGTTCATTCATTTTACTTATTCAACTTGTTTTTTTTTCTTTTTGTCTAATTAGTACTGTTCTGGATTCTGGGGATATAATGAAGAATCACACATTAATATTCCTTTTTGCCAGGGATTTTCTATTCTAGTGGAAGGACTACAGAATTTATAAATGTCCTATGGAACATGCAAAGAAGAAAGTGCTTTAGGAATTTGGAAAAGGGTGGGATTATACATGCTTGCTATATGAATGAACAAGAGAACTTCACATTCGCAGGAATGTCATAATACCCATTTCACGTACTACACTCTGATACTTTTTAAAATCCAATCTTGCTATATCTTTTCCTTTCCTCTTTTATTTGTTAAAGACTGGTTTAACATACTAAATTAATTGGCTAAACCTCTGATTGTAAGCCACATTTGAAAAATGTCATATGTACTGGCCCTCAAGGAACTAAGAAATCAGGATATGGAAGGATCGCCTAAGTGGATTTTAAACCCAACGAGAATGCTGACAGAATTTGCTAGGGACAGAGTGCTGAGATATTCCCCGAATTGTGTTTTTTATGTCAACACTTTGTTTTTCATCTATATCTTTGACTATTCTTTTCAGGCTACATTCATGGATTCACTTCTTCAGTTCCCACACTAAATTTGGTAGCATTTAGGGCTTTCTTTTAAGAGATCTTCTCACTGCATATTCTGATTCTGAGCAGTCTTAAGCACCTCCATGATTCCAGCTACCATATGGATGACGATGTGAGGTTTTTTTTTTTTAAGACCTACAACTCTTATTTTTGTACTCTTCTGAGCTGCAATCTCATACATTTAATCCTCCTCTCTCGTTTTCTATTTCTACATACCAATCTTGAATAAATCCAATAAAACTGACTCTTCTTTCTGTAACACTCACTCTGAATAGTACCTAAAAAAGAAAACTCCCGTTTCTTTATACATCTCTGTTAATAATTCAGAAAGTCTTCCTGGGTTTGCCTTATGAATATCATCTAAGTCTGCCCTCCTTTCCCTCTCAGATGCTACAGTCTCACAATTTTATCAGTAGTAGCTGCCTCTGGTATCTCCTCCCTCTTCCACTCTTTCATAAATCATCCACAGTGGTGACAGACTAATCTTGTCCAGGTATAAATCTGATTGTGTTTTTTTCATGCATAAACCCTCTCAATAGGCCTTCACTACTTAAATAATGAATTCACGGATATTTAGCGTAGTGTATAAAATTCATTACAAACTGGATGTTACATACCTATCCAGTCTCACCTCCCATCATTCCCTCTGCCCACTCCCCATATTCATGTGTGCTATATATTCAACCAACTATTCAAGTTATTCATTGTTTTGCAAAAACATATTATTTCATGCCTCAAAATCCTCCGTCAAATACAGTGGCTTCTATTTGAAATGCCTTCCCCCTTCTATTCCAGCTTCTACTATTTTCTCTGTGAAGGTTTTTCTATACTCCACATATAATTGTTCATTCCTTCCTTTGTGCTTCATTGGTTCCTGAAATTATTGAGCTTATCACATGACATTTCCTTTGCAAGTATGTGTAATTCCCTATCTGGACTCTGACTTACTTAGGGGCAGGCACAACACTTTTGTTTTCATCTTTGTATTTCTAGTACCTAATACGTGTGATAACTCAGTACATGCTTGTCAAGGGTTAAAGCTAATGCAAAGTATAGCGCTCATAGGGTTATACAAACAAGAACTAATTTTAAACCGGTGATATTTAATTGTTTCTGTACATAGTCATGAAGACTTCTTTCTGGAAGGAGGGCACATTTAAACTCCACCTTCAGTGATAGGTGAGATTTCAAAAGATGAGGACTGATTGTAAGGTCATTCTAAATATAGGCAATGATGTGATAAAAATTAGGATGCAAGACAGAAAATAAAAAGACAGAGACGTATATAGAATATTGAGATCACAAGCCTCCCACTGATTGCATAAGAACCTTGAAATTTACCATCTCCAAAAGATGAAGTTTTAAAATTAACTGATAGTGTGTGCAAGCATATATGTAAACTACAAAGATAGTACCTTTGTGCACACAGTGTAATGTCTGCTATGCTATTCATTCATGGGGGAATACTTCATTCCACATATGAATTGTTCATTGAATACATTGAAAACGTTTTGTGAGTAAAAACTGTATCTTATTGGGATCTATGACTTTTACTTTTTCCTCATCCCACAGGATTCCAAGAAGATTGCTAAATCTCTTAATTATCTCAAAAAATTTACTTGATAAACATAAACACCTGGGTATTACAAAGAAATTAACTTATCTTTATAAAGTCAATCTACCTTCATCTACACTGGGCATAATTTCTAAAGAGAGAAGCTTTAGAAGCATCCCCTTCAAGGTGATTTAAAAAAAAAAAAAAAGGGGCTACTTTCTGTTCTTGTTATTGCTCACCATAGTGTTTAAAGTTATGCCCAAGTGACATAAGGAGAGGAAACAAAAAGAGGCGTAAATATTTGTCCTTTCAAATACAAGAATATCAAGAGACAATACACTGAACCTAATAAAAGAATTTAGCATGACTACAGGATAATATATCAATAAACAAACTTAATAAGCTTCTTACACCTCAGTAATTGCCAATTTAAATGCAATACAATAAAGTAAATACTATTTACAATATCTCAATTTATTGTCTCTATCTCTACCTTCCTGTGTATCTAGAGATTTTAGTAGTTAATCACATAAAGATTGTTTGAGACCTGTGTAGAGAAAAATTTCAGATTAATAAAGAGCATAAAAGATCTCAATAAATGGACATAGTGGGATTGTAAACATATCAATTCTCTTCAAATTACTGAATAAAATAAAATTAAATTCCAATTAAAATTATATTTATGAGCTGGGGGAAAAATAAAATGATACTAAGCTTTCTATGGAAGAACAAAGTTTAATACAGTGGAAATATAATTTTTCAAAGAGCAAAATAGGAACAACTTTTGCATCACGTTCAGTCAATTTACAAATCTATGGAATTGAAACAGCACAGTTCTGAAACAATAATAGATAAATAGAACCAATAAACATAATAGAGTGTATAGAAACCAAAGCACTTATATGCCAATTTAGTATATATCAATTTCAAGAGGATGAATTACAAATAGTTTTCAACTTTCAATGGTCTAAGTTTACTGTTTTTCAGTTTTTCAATGGTGCAAAAGTGGTATGCATTCAATAAAAATTGTACTTCAAATACTCATATAACCATTCTATTTTTCACTTTCAGTACAATACATTACATAAGCTATTCACCACTCTATTATAATATAGGCTTAGTGTCAAATGACTTTGCTCAACTGTAAGGTAATGTACTTGTTCTGAGCACATTTAAGGTGATCTAGGCTAAACTATGATATCTCATAGGTTAGATGCACTAAATGAAATTTTGACATCGTATTTTCAAGTTACATTGAGTTTATCAGAGTATAACCCCCTCACAAGTCAAGTAGCAACTGTATTTAGTAATGCATTCAGTAAAAATTGTACCTCGAATACCCATACAACCATTCTATTTTTCACTTTCAGTACAATAAATTACATAAGCTATTTGCCACTTTATTATAACACAGGCTTTGTGTCAAATGACTTTGCTCAACATAATGTACTTGTTCTGAGCACATTTAAGGTGATCTAGGCTAAGCTATGATATATCATAGGTTAGGTGAACTAATTGAATTTTTCACATCATATTTTCAACTTACATTGAGTTTATCAGGGTGTAACCCTTTCACAGGTCAAGGAGCAACTGTATTTAGTAAATAGTATTGAGAAAATTAGCTCAATATATAGAAGAATAAGAAATCAGATTTCTACCACATATCATACTTAAAAATTAGGACTAAACAGGCCAGAAATGTAAAAATGAAAAAGAAGTTTAAATCTACTAGAAGAAAATATAGGAGACTATATATGTGTCTTTAGGACTAAAAGGATTTCTTAAACAGAGCCATAAATCAAATGACATTAAAGAAACAATTTGTAGATTAAACTTCATGAAAATGTAAGATATCAGTCCAATTTAAAAAGAAAATGTAAAGTTATAAAACAGATATCAGGTTGGAGAAGATATTTGCAGCATTCAAAAGCAACTAAGCTTCAATGTCTGGAATTTATAGAAAATAAGAAAAAGCAAATGGATTAGTGGGAATATGATATGAACCACAATTCAGAGAAACCCTAGCAATCTATAAATATGCACAGAGGTAGGTAACTTCACCAGCACTTAGCAATATGCAAATTTTAAAAATATCAAGCTGAGGTTTCCTTCTGAATCTACCTGTTGGAGAAATTACAAAGTCAGATAATATCAAGCATTGGGTAGAATGAGAGGAAATGAGAATCTTCTTGTAATTGAAAATGTAATTTTGTTCAGCCATTTTTGAGAGCAATCTGGATTTATTTAGGATGAACTGAATACAAGCACAATATTCATTGGAGTAATGTTAGATACTGATGCAAAAAAAAATACGTGTCAAAATTTCAGTTATTTAAATAGAATAAAACTCTAACATAGCAGTTCACTGCCAGTCTTCCTGTCAGTTGGTTTTTCTGTGACCTGTGTTTCAGGGACCCAGGTTCCTTCCAGTATGTTACTCTTTCCTCTTCATTACGTGGCTCCTTAAGGGATTCCCTGAGCTCATAACCATTTCAGCCAGGAAAGATTAGGAAGAAAGGCACATAGAAGGGCTTTATAGAACAGGCCTGGAAGTGGCTAATGTTACTCTCATCCATCTCTCATTGGCTTGTACAAGTCACATGACCATTCCCAACTGCAAAGGGAGTTGGGAAGTACAGTCAAGTTGTGAGCCTAGGAAGAAGAGACAGTTTGGGGGAACATTAACATAGATAAAAGTATATCTATGACTCACCAATTCCATTCTGACTTACACACCCTAGAAAAAGCACTGCATGATGTGGAAGGATACATATATACAAATGTCTAGTGGTGTGTCATGTTTGATAAAAATTTAGAGGTAAACTTAGGTGTTCATCAGTGGAGGATAGATAAGTAAAATGGGCCACATAGACATTGTAAAATACTGTGCAGTATGATCGGAAAGGTGACTTAGTTTTACACATAGCTAGCTAAAGTTTATTTATTTTACTATGTTTTAATTTTTTGAGACAGAGTTTCACTCTGTCACCCAAGCTGGAGCGCAGTGGCATGATCTCAGCTCACTGCAACCTCTTTCTCCTGGGTTCAAGTGATTCTCTGGCTTCAGCTCCAAAGTAGCTGAGATTACAGGTGCCCACCATCACGCTGGGCTAATTTTTGTATTTTAGTAGAGACAGGGTTTCACCATGTTGACCAGGCAGGTCTCAAACTCCAGATCTCAAGTAACCCACCCACCTTGACTTCCCAAAGTGCTAGGATGACAGGCAAGAGTCACTGTACCCAGCCACACACAGCTAAATGTATGGATGTGAAAGAATAATGAATGATTAAACAGACATTGTATAAGATTTCCAGCTAAATTTCATTTGTGTCAATCTTTCAAACCATATAAAATGGTACAATATATTTATCAGAAATACATGAGTATGTAAATAAACTATGAATTGTGGAAAGAAAAAACATACATCAAAACATAGGTGTGGATGACTATTGGAGGATGAGCTTGAGGATGATAAATAAAAGTACAATATAGTAAAATTTAAAAGAGGGGATGTTTATAGACTGCTGATGACTGTGTGCCATGAAGTTTGGAATGTCATCAGCTCAGTTCTGTTTATACAAGCTCTTCCTCAAAACAAAATAGCCCAAAGCCAAGCAATCTGACCCACAAACAACTATACACAGGAAGCATCATAAAGAAACTAATTGCCTGTTTGGGGATTGAGCGCTAAAGGACTTCTGGGTCATTGCAAGTTCAGCAGCTAACATTCAAGAAAGTATTCATTGAGTTACTACCCTGCGTATGACATTTCATGACCCTCATAGAATTTTATATATTAAGGGGTAAAGTGGAGGGGCAGACATTAAACAAAGATGCACATTTTGGTAAGAACTTTAAGGAAGGGAAATATTATAAAAGACAAAGTCGTTATAACAAATTTCCCCCTGATTAATTGGGGGACATAAAGTCATTAGAATACATCTCACGTTTCCAAGGATTGAGCATGTAAATGAAACTTGATGGTAAAATCAGAGTTACCAGAAAAAAGTTGGAAAAGAGAATTCCAGGGGATGAGCATGACATAGAAAAAACAATGCGGAATATTGGAAGAATTAAATGTGGATGAAGCAGAATGAGGCAGAGGAAGGTTGTCTCATGATCAGAAGTGAGGCAGGCACTAGAAGGTTGGACTTTGTTATACCTGTGAAGTACCTTGGATTTTATTCTCAAATGCAATAGCCTTTTTGTGTGATGATACAATTTTTTATGTTTATTCTAAATTTAAAATAATAAATAATGCTTACCCTTATTCCCAGAGATCTATGTAAAAATATGATCATGGCAGTGCTTGTGAAAGAGTGAAAAATAGAAAATAAAATCTAAACATATATCAGTAGAGTCAAATAAAGAAGGGTACATCTGTATTATAGAACACTATGTTAAATTTTAAAAAGACTAAGTCGATAAAACCAGATTAAAACAATGGATTTATTAGCATACAAGTGTTAAAGAAGATGTAAGCCCCCATATGTGTGTGTATACACGCGTGTATACACATATACACGCATATATACACACCTACACAAATACATATAAACATATATTTTCATATGAAAATGAATGCAAAAGAAATATACTATATTTTTATCAGAAGTACCCTTCAGGCCAGGCATGGTGGCTTACATCTGTAATCCCAACACTTTAGAAGGCCAAGGTGGGTGGACTGCTTTCAGCTCAGGAGTTCAAGACTAGCCTGGGCAACATGGCGAGACCCCGTCTCTACAAAAAAATTAGCCAGGTATTGGTGACTTGTCCCTGTAGTCCCAGCTACAGTGAGTCTCCAGCTTCTCTGAGCCTGGAGAATCACTTGAGCTCGGGAATTGGAGGCTGCAGTGAGCCAAGATCTTGCCACTGCACTCCAGCCTGGTGACAAAGTGAGACCCTCTCTCAAAAAAAAAAAAAAAAAAGTCTCCCTGGGGGGAAAGGGACAATAAGTAGTGGGGAGTAAGGTAAGAACTTCCATTTTTCGTAACATATACTTGCTTAAAACGTTTATGATAAAAAGTATACTCTACGTTATCAGGTTAATAACAAAAAGCAGAACAGAAAAATTTTAAAAGAAATGGTTTATGTAGTAATCATGGAGAAAGATGTTTGTTGTTCAGCATAGATGCTGGAGGAGACAAAGAGAAATGAATGAATTTTTAAATATACTTTATACATAAAATCAACCGGTAGAACTTGGTAATGGATTAGTTGCACCAGACAGAAGAATGACATCTATTATCCAGAAATGAAAACAAGGAGGTTAGAGATACCATGAAATAAGATGATGGGGACATAAGCAGGACAAATTTGGAATGAAAAGATCAAGTATTCTCTCGTGTATCAGTTAAGTTCCAGATGTCTGCTTACCCCAGTGGAGACGTCAAGTAGGCAGCCACAATGGTCAGCAGGGAGGTCTGTTCAGGTATTAAGAATAGAAGAAAGAATAAATTTTGAAAGCCACTGACAGTATACCAAGCATGGCATTTTGCTGTAGTTGTTCCTATGTGATCCAGGAATTTTATCAATACCATTATTTCATCATTTATATCACTAGTACCAATGCAAATAGCATTTCCTCTCCCATACTGACATGTATGTGTTTGTGCTTGTGTGTGTGGATGTGTTTGTTTAATCATCTAGAAATTCTCTTAGCTTAATGTTAGAAAACATGGTGATCAAGAAATGTAGTAATGTTTATACAAAGAATGTTAACAAGAACAGCCGAACACTTTAGGAAGAAAAATTAATATAAAAGTAAAAGCTCACAATTGTCTACATGCCTATTATTTACATATGGAAAGCACAGCCCCAAGACATTTGTTTTTTTCTTTGTGTGTGACTATCTGGAGTAGTGGTTCCCAAAGTATGGTCCCCAGACCAGTGTCATTAGCACCACATTTATTTGAAATTCAAATTCTTGAGCCTTATCCCAGACCCACTGAATCATAAATCTAGGGTGGAGTCTAGTAATCTGTGTTCAATGAGCCCTCCACCCCAATCTGATGTACCTTCAAGTTTGAGAATCACCGATTTAGAAAAACTGTTACTATTTCTACAACCTTGTTTGCATAGAGCACCCAAGACTAATTAGGAGGAGTTTGATGATAAAGTTACAGAGGACTCGGTTATTCAGTGAGGAAATAAAAAGAAGCTATTTCATTTAAGTTTAGGCAGAAGTTAACTTCCATTCTGTACATGAATTTTGACTGGCACTGATGCTGACCTTTTGGAAGTCTGAGGCTCCTGGCACAAATGCTTTTAATCTAGTACAGATTTTTGACCTCATCATTGACAGAAAGTTGGCATTTCTGATACACAAAGACAAGACTATCTGACCTTTTTGCATTGCAACGATTGCCATGATTGGCAGGCCTTGGCCTCTCTTTTGAAGGGATGTGGCACTTGGCACTCTCAAATCATATAAAGAAACTTCATCCTGTCCTCTACAGCTTGAGCATGACAGATTGCCCCATCTGGTGATATTCTGAGATCCTGTTGTTTCAATGAGTCTGTGGATGACTATCAGCTTCCTGATGACAGACAGTGTGTAGGCTGGCAGCTGCCATTCTGATGTCTTTAGCTAGCAGTGATACTGTTTGACAGCCAAGACCTTTACTTGAGCATAGTGAGAGTTGATATCAACTCAGCAAGGAGGTAACACTGAAATCTAGCCCACAGATCACATTACCTATGGCATTCTGCTAAGCAAATAAGAATAAGAAATGTAGGAGGCAAAGCAGGATTACTTACTACTTTTATCACTTGTGAAATCAATATAGACTGAAATATATGCTTTTGTTTAACTCGTGCCTCCTTGCTATAGCTAAAAAAAAATCATCATTCTCATCATCATCATCATCATCATCATCATCCTTAGCCAAGAAAGATGCAAGAGGAAATAAAACAAGTAAGCTTTTCCCTTAGGGTGCTTATGATCAATTTGGCAAAAAGATGGACATGTGTTCACACCTAAAGAGGCAGCTATTCAGCTCTGGCTTATTGGAATCTTATGGGCATGAACAAACTCTTCCATTTTACAAAAATTTGGAGATGAATATTTCATGTAAAGCAGCATTCCACTCCAACTTGTAATGTTTTAACTAATTCAAATCTAAAACGATGTGCAGACCTATGTTATGTGGGGAAAACAGAACATGTTTGTGTGTTGGAGGCAGCCCTTTGGTTCTGTTTTTGACCTCTGAAATGGGTTTTGGTCTTCATGTTTCACCATCTCATGGTGTCCTCTTATAAAACTCCTCCTCCTACAACCAAAATAATCCTAACATTTTTTTTTATAAAGTAGACAATTATCAAGAAAGAGAGAAAAATAAGATTCAATTTTAACTCCAATTACAGAAGTATTTGTGTTTCAGAATCTCTTCTAATAAAGTCCTGGGTCCCTAAAGCCCACTAAACCACCACCAGTTGAAAACATCTCAGATGGGTCTATATATCCATACAGTTATCATATAGTTTAACTTAAGTGCATTATCTCCCAAATTCAGGTTGCATACATCCTTATTAAGGGAAACTCCACAACTGCATAAACCTTTCACAACAAATAAGGGAAAAATGAAAGATCACTAATCTTGGCATTTAACTCTCCTGATTGCTCAGAGGAAATTTGAAGAATAGGAGAAAGGGGGGGATTCAGGATGCCACCCCATTTGACACCCCACAGAAACACAAATATAGAATGTTAGGGAGTTGTATACATGTGATAGGGGAAAGCAAATAAAGAAGAATGCAAAGAAAGTTACTTCATTATTGATGGTTCTTAAATTTGCTACATGTGAGAATCACCTGGGAAGCTTTTAAAGCTCTGCTGCCCAGGCCATACCCACATCTATAAAATCATTGTCTCTAGTGTCACAACACAGGCATCCATGAGTCCATATATGGCCAACTTTAAGAATACTACACATCATTAAGTGTGCTGAAATGCAGGATACAGTTGAGCTATAAACCCATTATTTAAAGCAGAAAAGTGAGAGGAGAGGGAAGGAAGGGAGATGTAATTTTCTAATGACTACAAATCTCACTTCTTACGTGGGCTGACCCCTCCGCCCATTTTATTCAGACATTCTCCTTTTTAAATTTTCAGCAAAATTGTGATTCCCATTTCAACCATAAACTCAAAACATTTTACTACTTGACCATTAAAGGTTTCCATCAACTAACCTCTCTGTCCGCCATTTTTCTTTTCATGAATCCTTTCTATATAGATGTTGCTGCCAAGTTAATCTTGCCATGACCCCATTATAATCTTTCATCACTGCTCAAAATTTTAAATGACTTGTTTATCTCCTGGGCTACCTGAGTTCTCCACAATTACCTTATTCTTTTTAATAAATGTAAATATAATACTATGTGGTAGGTATTATTCTTAGAACTTTATAACATTAATTTATTGAATCATGCTGGCATCTCTATGAGGGAGGTATTTTTATTATCTTTATTTTTAAAATGAGTATACAGAGGCAGAGTGAGCTCAAGTACTTTGCCCAGAGTAACAAATATGGTCAGTGGTAGTGACTGACATTCAGCAAATGAAGTTTGGCTCCAAAGACTACATTCCCATTCTCTTAGCCTTCCCTCCTTATCTTTTCTGTTGCAGCCAAATTCTTCAATCACATTCACCTCAATCTATGATCACAGTATAAGTCCTGATTTGGGCACTGTAACTTGTTCTCCCTTCTCTGTTTCCCCTCTTTTCTTTTTTTCATATTCTCTTCCATGGCTATGTCTGAACACTTACATCTTGTGTCAAATACTAGAAAGAGTTTCTGCCACCAAGGGGACATGGACAATAAAGAACTGTCATGCAACAATTTATTTTCCAAGGACCAACTGAAATCCCACTCTCTGAAATAACTTGCTTGGTAACTCAGGTCTAAAGAGATGCCTTGGTTCCCTCAAATTTATACCTCACATAGTTGATATGATTTATTTTTTGGCAACTAATCATCCTACAACTTATGTTTTTAGGTAATAATCCATCTCTCCAATAGATAAACTACTTTGGGACACAATCACTCTTTTTATTGTTTTAATATTTTAGCAAATATTAAAATAATAATTAACAACATAAAACAAAACATTAAATTAAAAAAGAGATAAAAATAATAAAATAAAATAAAAATAAAAAATAAAAAGTATTTTAAATATTTTAGTAAATATTTTTGAGTCACGTCTCTGTATCAGGCCCTTTTGTATTTGCCGAAAAAACAATGTTGAATAAAACAAAATACCTGTTCTCATCCACATGGAGCCTACATGACCAGCAGCTTGTCTCTCTCTAGTAGCTTATCTTTCTCCTTACAGATTCGAAAATAATAACAGTGAAGCTGAGGAAAGATTAAGCAAAATAGTGAGAGGGATAAAAACAGAGGAGACCAGTAACACTGTCATCTACATTAATATTGAGGGATGATTACTTGTGCCAAAAGAAAGCATTTATCGGAAATAATATTTTTTAATTGTCTACCATCTTTTGTAACCAGAGGCATTAGGCCATTCTTACATTGTTATGAAGAAATACCTGAGCCTGGGTAATTTATGAAGAAGAGAAGTTTAATTGGCTCACAGTCCTGCAACTATATGGGAAGCATGATGCCGGCATCTGCTAGTTTCTGCGGAGGTCTCAGGAATCTTCTGCTCATAGTGGAAGGTGAAGCTGGAGCAAGCACATCACATGGGGAAAGCAGGAGCAAGAGAAGGGAGGGAGGTACAACACAATTTTAAACTACCAAACCTCATGAGAACTTACCCGCTGTCACAAAGACAGCACTAAGCCAGTCATGAGGGATCCACACCCATGGCCCAATAACCTCCCACCAGGCCCCACTTCCCACATGGGGATTACAATTTAACAGCAGATTTGGGCAGAGACATATATTCAAACTGTGTCACCAGACCATCAGGATCAGATAAATTGCATATAAAAAATGTGAATAATATTCACTATTTGGAGGCTTTTAGAAAATAAATAATTATGTTCTATATCTAGGGATGCAGTCCCCAATTATATCACAATTTAGAAAAAAATTAATATTTTAAAATTCTGAATGTTTTGTTCAAGATAGAACCTGCTTAATTACAAGGTAAAAAGAATGTGTGACTTTTGCTTGGAATTAAGCTCCTGATCTAAACACTGGAGCACTTTTTGATTATAAAAGTAAGTTATAGTCATTTCTAATCCTAAATAATTTGGGCCAAATAGATTTTGCATGTGATATTTATGACTCATATACTGTGTTCTGTAAAACTTCCCCCAAAGACTCATTAAATCTGTTTTATGAGTATTTTTCCCAGCCTTGAACTTTCATTAACTGGAAGGAAGAGAATAAAGCCCATTTACAATGCCACCAGATCCATGCCAAGGCCCTTGCTTGACGGATGTCTTCGTAATGAATTATATGTATTGTAAACAGTAGTACGTGCCAGCCCAAAGTTTTCATTAATTTTTCATTAATGAAATGCACCACTTAGCTTGCTTGACATTTAACCAAGCTACATAAATTTAAGCTAGATAGAGGTCACCATAGAAAAGCATTTGCAAGTGTCACTGAAGAAACAAGCAAGCAGCTGCTCCACCTCTTAACACAAATCCTGCCCCAAACCATGTTCCAGTTTACCACCAACAGATTAATAAAACATGGAACAAATCAATGATACTGTAATTAGCTGCTAGTGGCTGATTTTAAATTTAGTTCTCTATGCTACTATTTAAGAACATTGTATATTTTTAATAGTTTCTCTTTCATTTTTGGTTCCCAAATGGACAGGGTAGCCATCAGTTACGTGGGGGCATTTTGGTTCTAAATGCTGCAAGTGCTGTGTATTTCAGACCCTCCCTGCTTTCTAATGTATAGTTTCCACCATGTGTTTCAGGTTTCAAAAACACAACCCATGTGAATAAGGTAATACAGGAGAAAAATACTCCTAAACTGTGGTTAAATATGCTGCGACAACAGGAAATCCACACACCTATATAATCTGAAAACCCCAAAGCTTTCATGCCAAAGAATTCCCAGAAAAGTGAAAAATAACTAGTCTTTAAAATGTAAGGTTTTGGAAAAGAATTTCCTTTCCCTTCGTTCTTGATACTCTTAGGAGTTCAGCTGACTTAAAGCATAACAATTCTAGAGCAACCCAGGTAACTCTAAGTTCTTCTAATTAATACAGGTGTAATTGCTAATATCTACCTGATAGAGATGGGCTTAGGATCCAGGTAGAGCTGAGCTTACAGGGGACATTATCTCTTGAGTTCTTTCAACCTGAAGAAAGCAAAAGCCAATGGAAAATGATATTTTTGTTCGCCACAGGTTATATACAGTCCATGTTCAATAGAAGCAAAAAACTATGCTTTTGCTTCTATTGAACATGGACTGTATATATCCTGTGGCGAACAAAAATATCAACAGCATCACAATGATATCACAATATCATCACAAATGATACGGTTGTGCTCCCTCTCTATGTTGGTCAGGAGGGCAGGTACATTTTCAATTTCACAAAGGTTTATTATGCGCAGATTCTGTGCATAATACTATGCTAGGCAGAGAGAATTCAAAGAAGCATTCTCTTTATTCCTTCCCTCAAAGAGCTTATTTCAGTAGTGGAAACAGACATAATCAGACCATATTAGTATCATCAGGTAGTGCGGTAATTATCCTTAGCAAAATAATAAAGGAACAGAAAGCCAAATACCACATATTCTTTCTTATAAGTGTGAGCTAAATGATGAGAACACATGGAAACATAGAGGAGAACAACACAAAATGGGGCCTATTGGAGGGCGGGTGGTAGGAGGAGGGAGAAGATCAGGAAAATTACCTAATGGGTACCAGGCTTAATAGGTTGTGATGAAATAATCTGTATAACAAACCCTCATGACACAAGTGTACCTATGTAATAAATGCACACAGGTACATCTGACTTAAAATAAAAGCTAAAAAAATAAGAATATAACATTCTTACACCGTTTTCTCAAACCATAAGATTCAACTAAATCCATCCCTTGTTACAAAGTTGATTCTACTTGTTACTCTCTTCTTTGAGAGATTCTCAGCTTCATTTCATTTTATCAAACACAAAACATTCCAAAAATTCCTTCTAGATATACTAGCATATTTCTGCATAAAAATATTTTATATAATAAATGAATAAAGGAAATAAGAATATATAATATTTCTCTAATAACAGCAATGCCTTTCTTGAAATTCTGTTGCTGAGAACCACAGTTGAACCATAGAGTTTTTCTTCTAGTTATACTTTGGCCATCAATCTTACATCCCCAAGCATGTTTCTTCTGGAGATTCTCCCGGGGTTCATTTTATTTCTTTTCTTCTTTCTATCTATCATCATTCACTTTTTTACCTAGAGTTTATTACCCCACTTTAGCCCACTCCCCAGCAATACTGCTTCAGAGAGATCAGCATTTCCCCAGCCCCAAATTTTCTTGCTATTCCTCAAAAGAACACAGAAGATTTCTGTTTTTAGAGTACCTCTGCCAAGCGTTTAGTAAGGCAGCCTCAATTTCATTAACAATAAACTTCCCTTAGAGCAATGTCAAGGAGAGAAGAAAACCGTACAAACTAAATCTGTACTGGTGATTCTTATGAAAAAAGGGAATGGGGAGCAGGGGTGATTTAAATACAGAGTTAAGAGCAACACTTACCAAACCCTTCACATATTCCTGAAACTTCTTTGCATCACCCACTATTTTTCTCACTCCATGCAGTTATTCTTGTGCCTCTCAAGTGAGAGGAAAGAACAACTCAAGTACTAGGCTATCAGGTTTTTGTTTAGAATCACCTCACCACTTAAGTAATTTATTATACAGCTATATGTTATCTTTAATGAAGTCATATCCTTTGATCTTGCTCAAGTCTTTATTATAGGTCTATTTTAATATTATTCAAGTACCAAAGATGTATCCTGCTTTCTCTTCCTTCTTCCTGTCATAAAGGTACCTTTCTCTTAGAAAGCCCATCCTACCCCACCTTAAAAAAGACATGTAAGCCAAGAGGGCATGGGAAAGAAGTAGAAAGTAGAAGTAATTTAAATCTATTCTATTCCTTTATTATCATATCTATCTGGAGAACTACAGGACAAATGCCATTCATCTCTATTTCTTCATGACTCTTGTTGCTCTCTGATTATAGAACTATTCATATAATTATTAAATAAGTATAACAAAACTGCTATTTTATGTATTTAAATTACCAGCTTTTGTTAACAGAAGCCTGAGAATTTTTTTTTTGCAATCCAATTAAATTTAGAAATCAGATTTTTCAAAACACACACACACACACACACACACACACACACACACTTAGAAAAAGTAACCTTCTGTTTTTCTCTCTTCTCCCATATATCCATCTGGTTCCTCATCTTGGATGGCTCACTGAGACTTGTGTCCTCATTCCCAGTGAAAGATGACATCTCTATCTAGTTCCTCATCAAATAAAATGGGGAGTGGTGATTTTTCTATTTCCCCCCCTTCCTATTACTCTAATAATAAAAACATTTTAATTACTTCCTAAAGATATATTGAATCCATTCTCCCTATCCTTGCCATTATTGTCTTCCTTTAGGCCCTCATTATCTTTTCACTGCTTTGTCTAATTGCCTTCTCAAAATTTTGGTTCTCAAAATACTCATGGTAATCCTCCTGGCTACCAGTATAGGATTCTCTGTTTTTTGTTTTTTGTTTTGAGACAGAGTCTCGCTCTGTCATTCAGGCTGGAGGGCAGTGGCACGATCTCGGATCACTGCAAGCTCTCGGGTTCACGCCATTCTCCTGACTCAGCCTCCCGAGTAGCTGGGACTACAGACACCTGCCACCACACCTGGCTAATTTTTGTATTTTTAGTAGAGACGGGGTTTCACCGTGTTAGCCAGGATGGTCTCGATCTCCTGACCTCGTGATCCACCCGCCTCGGCCTTTCAAAGTGCTGGGATAACAGGTGTGAGTCACCGCGCCTAGCCAAGAGTCTCTTAAAATACAAATAGGACCATCTCATTCCCCTGCTCAAAGTGTTCAATGACTCCCAGATAAATATAAGATAAATACAAAGCTACTTAGCATTATCTTTCACGATTTTGCTTCCTATCCATAATAGCCGGGTTTTTTTTTTTTAATCTTTCCACTAGTTACAGCATGCACTTGTACTTAGTGTTCCAGATATGCTAAAGAGCTTGGAATTGTCCTAAGTTCCATACTATCTATACCCCAGATACAATACCAGTTCCCCACCTGTTCTCCCTTCTCATTTATCTTGCAAACTTATCTCCCCCAAAAACTGTGCAGATAGTTTCTCCTATAAAACTTGCACTAACACTCCAAGAAAGCTTCAATCACTTCTTCTACTGTACTATTTCTATATCCTATATAAACATATACCACTATTGATTCCAAATGCATTATACAAATTTATATATCTCTTTGTTTTGCTGGCCAGTATTTTTGAAACTATGGTTGTAACGTATTGGTGAATCATGAATTAGAAGAAGAATGCAAAGGACAGGATAGGGTTGGATAGAATGTGGTATATTACATACAGCAAGGATATAATTGCTTCATTAAATTCTTATTTCAATATGAAGAGAAGGTGAAGAGTAGAGAGGAGAGAGAGACAGAGAGAGAGGTGTCATATACTGGCAAGTGATATATAAAGAATTTCTGTGGGTCATGGTGAAAAAAATGAATGTGACTATACTTGAGTGTAAGTATATTGGCTATAGGATTAATTTTGTAATAATTTAAATTATAACAATGTCATTCATGTAGGAGTACCTACTTAAAACCAGGTGCTGGCCTTTGTGCTAAATAAATAATTTTTTATATTGTAACCATCATCCTGCAAAATAGAGACCATTATTCCCATTTTACAAATGAAGACATGTTTTGGATCTGTTAATTTTATTTGTCAAATTCAATTCCACTGATTTGGGTGCATATCATTTCTCTCTCTCTTTCTTTTTTTTGTTTTTATTTTGAGACATGGTCTCACTGTCATCCAGGCTGGAGTGCAGTGGCATGATGATGGTTCACTGCAGCCTTCAACTGCCAGGCTCAGGCAATCTTCCCACCTTAGCCTCCTGAGTAGCTGGGACCACAAGCATGTGCCACCATACCTGGCTAATTTATTTTTATTTTTATTTTTTGTAGAGAGAGGGTCTCCCTCTGTTGCCCAGACTGGTCTCAAACTACTGGGCTCAATTGATCCTCCCACCTTGGCTTCCCAAACTGTTGGGATTACAGGCATGACTCACCATGCCTGGTCCATGTCTAGTTCTAACCCACTTCTTTGGTAAGTGCATTTTCCCCAGTCATATACGAACAACTTGATGTATTAAAGATTAGAGAACCACCCATGAAAGATAAGTACATTTTCCTTAGGCAAACAGCAATGTTGAAATTTACACATCTATATGGTCCCCAAATCTATACCCTTTACACCACTTCATACTGCCTTAATTTTCTAATCCTATTAGATTCTAACCCTATTAGATTCCTATTAGACATCTGCCATGCAAGAGCTTATAAAACTTTCATGATATTCATGGAGTTTTAATATAATTTGATTGAGTTCTATTTGAATGTGTAGAAGTTATTAAAACACCTTCTTTGCTCTCCAAAGGCAAGGAATAAAAATGACATCAATAAAAAGGACAAAACGTTAATAATACAAGTACATGTGCAAAAATGTGCATTATGACCCAAATATAGGAATTGGCCTATTTGTAGACAGGCACAAAGAGAGACATATATGGGCATTCAAAACTGTTAATAATGCTGGCTTTGGCTACTAATAAGCCTTATAAACAAATCCCTGTCAAACTAGAAATCAACCCAGGGTGTCTATTGTTTAAACTTTTTTTAGAAGTATCATTGAGGTTATTTTTTGAAAAGTAACTTTTGGATAGTTAAAATTTTATTTAAATTTTTTTGTATAGATTTATGAGGCACAAATGCATATTAGCTACATGCATATATTGTATAGTGTTTCAGTGGTGAAGTCTGGGCTTTGAGTGCAACCATCATTCAAACAGTGTACATTGTATCCATTAGGTAATTTCTCATTCCTCATCCCCTCTCACTCTCTCACCTTCCCAAGTCTCCAATGTCTATTCCATTCTCTATGCCATGTGTACACATTACTTAAATTCCACCTATAAGTTAGAACATTCAGTATTTGACTTTCTGTGTCTGAGTCATTTCATTTGAGATAATGGCCTCCAGTTCTATCATGTTGCTACAAAAGTCATAATTTTATTCCTCTATAGTCTTGATTTTTTTTTTAAGAAAAATAAAACCTTTGAACTTATTAATACCAAGTGCAAGGAGGTTTCCAAATACATCTCCTTGCTTAACATTCTTATCTCAAGTATAGAAAATTTCAATATTGTGTTGGCTATTCTGAGTCATTGGCCTATCCATACAAATTATACATTCAACTTGTCAATATTCATAAAATAACTTCTTAGGATTTTTATTTAGAGTGCATTGAATCTATAAATCAAGTCAAGAAAAACTATCATTTTTACAATATTCAGTCTTTCTATCCATGAAGATGGAGTATCTCTCCACTTACATAGTTGTCCTTGTATGTCTTTCATCAGAGTTCTATAGTTTTTCTTGTACAGATCTTGTAACTATTTTGTTAGACTTATTGATATGGTTTGGCTCTGTGTCCCCACCCAAATCTCATCTCAAATTGTAATGCCCATATCACTTGGTTTTGAGGGAAGGACCGTGTGGGAGGCGACTGGATCATGGGGGCAGTTTCTGCATGCTGTTCTCATGATAGTGAGTGAGTTCTCATGAAATCTAACAGTTTTATAAGGAGTTTTCCTGCTCTTGCCCACTCTCTCTCGGCTGCTGCCATGTAAGATGTGCCTGCTTCCCCTTCCACCATGTTTGTAAGTTTCCAGAGGCCCACCCCCAACCAGGTGGAACTGTGAATCAATTAAACCTCTTTTCTTTATAAATTACCCAGTCTCGGGTAGTTCTTTATAGCAGTGTGAGGACAGACTAATATGCTTATACCTTAGCATTTTATTTTTGTGATGTGCTACTGTAAATAATATTGTGTTCTGAATTTCAATTTCCATTTGTCCATTTTACATACATTGCATATGTAAAAAAGCAATAGATTTTTGTATATTTACCTTGTATTCTGCAACCTTGCTATAATTGATTATTAGTTCCAGGAGGTTTTGTGGTTTTTTGTTTGTTTGTTTGTTTTGTCTATCCTTCTGGATTTTCTAGATGGGTAATCATGTAATCCGTGAATGAAGATAGCTTTATTTCTTCTTTCTGAATCGTATACATTTTCTGTCCTTAACTTATTGCATTACGTAGGACTTCCAGTGCAATCCTGAAAATTCATGGTGAGAGGTAGTCTTACCTTGTTTCTGATCTAGATTCTCACCATTATTTAGAATGTTAGCTGTAAAATGTTTGTAGATACTATTTATTAAGTCAAGGTAGTGTCCATCTATTCCTAGATAGCTAAGAGTTTTTGTCATGAGTGAATGTTGGATTTTATCAAGTGCTTTCTATACCTATTGATATGATTATGTGATTTTACTTTTTCAGTCTGTTCATGTGATGGATAAATTAATTGATTTTCAAACTGAACCAGCCTTACATCCTCAGGATAATTGCAACTGGTCATGGTATATAATTCTTTTATACATTATTGGATTTGATTTGCTCATTTTTTATTGTGAAAGGAAATTATTAATTTTACTTAAATATTTCAAATGGGCAAAAAATCTGATTAGATATTTTATAACAGAAGATGAACAGATGGCAAATAAGCACATAAAATATGCTCACCATTATTTTTTGCTAAAAAAATTATAAGTTAACTCCACAATGAGATACCATGAAATACCAATTAGAATGATCAAAAATTAAAGCTAAAATCCAACCACAACAGAAACTAATCAAGTGCTGGCAAAGATGCAAAGCAACAAGAACCATTTTACTTCCTATTGGAAGGTAAAATATAATATAATCCAAGTGATTATAGTTTGACTGTTTTTTATCATGTCAAATATCATACAGCCCAGCAATCCTCTTGTGGGCATTTACCTAGAACAGCTATAATTAATGGTCACACAAAGTGTTTAAACAAGCTTTAAACATAACCACTCAAAACTTGAAGCTCTTAATATCTTTAAACTGGTAAACAGATAAACTACTAGATATTTATACTACAGAATGCTATTAAGGGAAGAAACAAACAAACAAAAAAAAACCCAAATTATTAGTTCACAGTAAAACTGTGGGTGAATGTCAAATGCTTTCTGCTAATTGAAAAACCACATATTATATGATTTCACTTATATGACATTCCAGAAAAGGCAAAATTATAGGGACAGAGAACAGATCAGTGAATTCCAGGAGCCAGGCATGTGGAGTAGAGGTGATTACAATGAGGCAGCAGGGGAATTTTTTAGAAGCCAGAAGTGTTCTCTATCTTGACCATGGCAGTGGATACACAATTGTATGAAGTTCTCAAAACTCACAGAGTTGTACATCACAAAAAGTGGATTTTATTAAATGTTAATTTCTAAAAATTGCATAAACCTATGACTGGGAAGGCCTTGAACTCTTTCACTTCTCTTAGAAACAACTGTAAAACATAATCTTTTTACTAAATAACCTATTTAAAGCAAACCATGAATTATCATTTGACTATAGTGTCCAATTATATATGATAAAGAACAAGAATGCTTAGAATAAAGAACTCATTTCAGATAAGAAAAAAACGTGGTGTCAGTATCCCTGTTAGACTTATACCTTAGCATTTAAGCAAAAACTCAAAATAAGCTTATATCTTTGGGTCTGCAATCAATTCCTTTTCAGTGAATGGTTCTGACTTTACACTCTCATCATAAACAAGTTTTGTGTTAGTGTATCAGAGCTACAAACAATGAATAAATTCACAGAAAAAATATGACTTCATTTTCTTATAGTGCCATATACTATACCTCTTTAAATGCCAATTATTTTACACAAATCACAGAGTAAAGTATATGTGAGTTGATTATATATGGAAAAACATTGCTATCTTAAAAACAGCACAAGTGCTATTCCTATTTCTCATGGACTTTTAGTAAATAATTTGTAACAATGAACATGACAATAAAATTAGGAAAAAATTAATTTGCCATATATAATTTTAAAGCAATATAATCAAACTATCTATAAAACATAGCTAAAATCTAAAAGTGTTTATTAGTGGTGAAGGGGGATATTCATAGAAATGGATATTTTGTTAAAGCCAATGAGAGTTTTTCTATGAATTATTATTACCATTATGGCAATATACTAGTCTTTCATTCTCTGTATCCATATAAACCAAACACAAGACAGGCTTACAGTTTGCTAAGACTTTAACTAGACTCATTTATGAACTATGTACCATTCAGAATAATACAAATATTAAAATAAAAAAATGAAGAAGTCTCTTTTTGAGAACAATAAGCCCTAGGAATTTAAAAATAAAATTATAAGTATTACAAATACTGATAGACCTTAAAATTTCAAATCTAAATGTATTAGAGTGGGGTTCTGGTGAATGGGAATGTTCTAGAATGTTTTAGTTCTAGAATGAAAAGTATAAATGAAATCAAAATAATAACTGTTTGAACTTCTATACTATGATAGACCTTAAAATTTCAAATCTAAATGTATTAGAGTGGGGTTCTGGTGAATGGGAATGTTCTAGAATGTTTTAGTTCTAGAATGAAAAGTATAAATGAAATCAAAATAATAACTGTTTGAACTTCTATACTATAAATTTAGTCACACTGATACAAACCTGACCACTCTATAATGGATCACTCATCTAAACATTTAGTAATATATGTGGAAGCCTGGAATGGTAGTTTAGGTGAAATACTATTACATATTATGGTAAGACATGCTGCTGAGTAGCAAGGGAAAAATGTGTACACACGGAGTTGAAAATAGTCAAAATATTGGAGTCAAAATGCTCAATACATCAATTTCAGCCACCTAAAAGTACTTTATTAGAATGAGACTCTGGAACATAGATTTTAATAAAATTCAATTCACTTCTTAATTAGGTCACATCAGTAAAGCGTATGCAAATTTATGGGCTTTCAATGAGTTTGGCAGTAAAAGTCTAATACATCATTTGTAGAAGCAGCACAATTGTTCACAAGTAAAAAACTGCATATGTCTGTGTATTTTCATCTCAGTTCCATCATTATACAATATTTGTAGTGCCACAGGAAAGCTTTGTCTTTAGAAGATAATGATAATATTGCCCCTTTAAGGTAACTTAAATGAAGGTGGGAAAGGAGGGTGGGAATGTAAAGGGAACGTGATTCACAGAACAGCACCACCGTAAGCACTACTAAGAGTCAAACAGACTAACTTTGAGGGGCTCCTTGTTCAATTAGAATTTTTTTCTAAAAGTAAAAAATGTATATTGTATAAATTAAAATGACATTTTTATTCTCTATGTGTAAAACAGAAACTGCTGTAACATGAATCAAATCTTCACCTTATACTTGACGTTTTTTGACATATGCATTTTGGTCTGTACATTTATGACATATATAAAGTCATAAATGTGATTGAATATGCCCCTTTAGTTACTTCAAAATCTACTTTCAACCCCTTTCTTCCTCTACCGTCCCTAGGCAAAGCATACAATGCATACAAACACCTTTAGGCCGATGGAGAAACAGACAGCAGGCTTATGCAGCTGGAGCACAGTGAGCCCAGACAAAGGTTGGTAGGGATAAGTTCTGAGAAGTCATCAGAAACCAGATTGTATAAAGCCTTATGGACTATGGAAGGACTTTGGATTTCTTGTATAGTAGAAGTCATTGGGGGATTTTATGAAGGAGCGAAATATGACATGATTCATATTTTGAATGGTAATCGTGGCTGCTGAGTATTTTATGCACTGTAGGTGGGCACAAGGAGTAGGAACCCATTAGAAAATTACTGCATTAATCCACACAGGGCTCGAGTTAGCATAAAAGCAAGAAATGTAGTGAGTTATTGCATTTGAAGGGAGAGTTTATAAAGATGTGCTAAATAGTTGAATGCCCCCTCATTTGTCTTTGGTCACACAGTTTATCTGATGCTGCTTCTAAAACCTCTGCCACCATAAACCCAATATGCCCAATAGCATCCAACTCACATTCTCTCTCAGTGTTTCCTCATCATACTACTTTATTCCTCCATAATCTTATCTTATTCTGAAATTGTACTTTTTTTTCTTTACCAGCATTTCCCAAACTGTTAATAAAGTCCAACAGGCAAAGACACAAGACCAACCTAGGGTCCAAACAAGTTAGGATTATTAACCTACCAGGATAAGGAGGAATACTTGAGGGGAAAAAAAGTACCTCACCTAACAAAGGAAGACATAAGGGATATTACAGAATTTTGACCAAGAGCTAGGTTTAGGTAAAATTTAAATGAAGCAGTGTTTTGTTTTGCATAAAGCAAAGTAGCCCTGTTTGTAAAAGGTAAGTATCGGGCTCAGGTTGAGAAATAAGACTGAGATTCCCATTTTCTTAAAAGCTACAAGTTAGAAAAACAGAATTGTGCGTGCAAAAATCCTGTATCTGAGACACTGAAGCTGGCTGAAAAATGAAAGCTGCTTCTCTGTATCAAAGTGACCCAAAATGCTCAGATATTCCAGACAAGAATGAGATGTTCCATGATTTCTGATATGATTTGAAACAGCAAAGTTTATAATAGTCTATGATTGTAGATGTTTCTCAAGACTGTATCATTTTGTTGACAAATAAATGCAATTTTAAGAGCTTTTCACTATGTACTATAGAACCTGTTTTAATAATAGTTTATTGACCATTTTGGGGGCGGGGTGCTGATTATATTTTTTATAAAATTAATCATAAAAAAGAGTAAGTACATTTTAGTTGTTTTTTAAAAATATATATACATGACGTTCAGAACTAAGAAATGGTGAAATGTGCCTGGAAGTTGTATGCTGAATCACTGGAGACATGAACTTGTAATGTTTACCCAGCAAGCTATTAATTACTTCATAGGTACTCACGAGAATTTCTTTGTGTTACCTATTCCAAATAGTCCCCCCAAAATGCATTAAGATTAACAGTATTCTCGTTTCTTAAAGACATTGTTGAAAATATACAAATATGAGTCCCACTATAGATTTTTTTTATTATACTTTAAGTTCTAGGGTACATGTGCACAATGTGCAGGTTTGTTACATATGTATACTTGTGCCATGTTGGTGTGCTGCATCCATCAACTCATCAGCACCCATCAACTCATCATTTACATCAGGTATAACTTCCAGTGCAATCCCTCCCCCCTCCCCGCTCCCTATAATAGGCCCCGGTGTGTGATGTTCTCTTTCCCGAGTCCAAGTGATCTCATTGTTCAGTTCCCACCTATGAGTGAGAACATGCGGTATTGTTTTCTGTTCTTGCAATAGTTTGCTGAGAATGATGGTTTCCAGCTGCATCTATGTCCCTACAAAGGACACAAACTCATCCTTTTTTATGGCTGCATAGTATTTCATGTTGTGTATGTGCCACATTTTCTTAATCCAGTCTGTCACTGATGGACATTTGGGTTGATTCCAAGTCTTTGCTATTGTGAATAGTGCCGCAATAAACATACGTGTGCATGTGTCTTTATAGCAGCATGATTTATAATCCTTTGGGTATATACCCAGTAATGGGATGGCTGGGTCATATGGTACTTCTAGTTCTAGATCCTTGAGGAATCGCCATACTGTTTTCCATAATGGTTGAACTAGTTTACAATCCCACCAACAGTGTAAAAGTGTTCCTATTTCTCCACATCCTCTCCAGCACCTGTTGTTTCCTGACTTTTTAATGATTGCCATTCTAACTGGTGTGAGATGGTATCTCATTGTGGTTTTGATTTGCATTGCTCTGATGGCCAGTGATGACGAGCATTTTTTCATGTGTCTGTTGGCTGCATGCATATCTTCTTTTGGGAAATGTCTGTTCATATCCTTTGCCCACTTTTTGATGGGGTTGTTTGTTTTTTTCTTGTCAATTTGTTTGAGTTCTTTGTAGGTTCTGGATATTAGCCCTTTGTCAGATGAGTAGATTGCAAAATTTTTCTCCCATTCTTTAGGTTGCCTGTTCACTCTGATGGTAGTTTCTTTTGCTGTGCAGAAGCTCTTTAGTTTAACTAGATCCCATTTGTCAATTTTGGCTTTTGTTGCCATTGCTTTTGGTGTTTTAGACATGAAGTCCTTGCCCATGCCTATGTCCTGAATGGTATTACCTAGGTTTTCTTCTAGGGTGTTATGGTATTAGGTCTAACATTTAAGTCTCTAATCCATCTTGAATTAATTTTCGTATAAGGAGTAAGGAAAGGATCCAGTTTCAGCTTTCTACTTACGGCTACCAATTTTCCCAGCACCATTTATTAAATAGGGAATCCTTTCCCCATTTCTTGTTTCTCTCAGGTTTGTAAAAGATCAGATGGCTGTAGATGTGTGGTATTATTTCTGAGGACTCTGTTCTGTTCCATTGGTCTATATCTCTGTTTTGGTACCAGTACCATGCTGTTTTGGTTACTGTAGCCTTGTAGTATAGTTTGAAGTGAGGTAGCGTGATGCCTCCAGCTTTATTCTTTTGACTTAGGATTGCCTTGGCAATGTGGGCTCTTTTTTGGTTCCATATGAACTTTGAAGCAGTTTTTTCCAATTCTGTGAAGAAACTCATTGGTATCTTGATGGGGATGGCGTTGAATCTATAAATAACCTTGGGCAGTATGGCCATTTTCACGATATTGATTCTTCCTATCCATGAGCATGGTATGTTCTTCCATTTGTTTGTGACCTCTTTTATTTCACTGAGCAGTGGTTTGTAGTTCTCCTTGAAGAGGTCCTTTACATCCCTTGTAAGTTGGATTCCTAGGTATTTCATTCTCTTTGAAGCAATTGTGAATGGAAGTCCATTCATGATTTGGCTCTCTGTTTGTCTGTTACTGGTGTATAAGAATGCTTGTGATTTTTGCACATTAATTTTGTATCCTGAGACTTTGCTGAAGTTGCTTATCAGCTTAAGGAGATTTTGGGCTGAGATTATGGGGTTTTCTAAGTATACAATCATGTCATCTGCAAACCGGGACAATTTGACTTCCTTTTTTCCTAACTGAATACCTTTATTTCTTTCTCTTGCCTGATTGCCCTAGCCAGAACTTCCAACACTATGTTGAATAGGAGTGGTGAGAGAGGGCATCCCTGTCTTGTGCCAGTTTTCAAAGGGAATGCTTCCAGTTTTTGCCCATTCAGTATGATATTGGCTGTGGGTTTGTCATAAATAGCTCTTACTATTTTGAGATACGTTCCATCAATACCTAGTTTATTGAGAGATTTTAGCATGAAGGGCTGTTGAATTTTGCCAAAGGCCTTTTCTGCATCTATTGAGATAATCATGTGGTTTTTGTCTTTGGTTCTGTTTACATGCTGGATTACGTTTATTGATTTGTGTATGTTGAACCAGCCTTGCATCCCAGGGATGAATCCCACTTGATCATGGTGGATAAGCTTTTTGATGTGCTGCTGGATTCAGTTTGCCAGTATTTTATTGAGGATTTTTGCATCGATGTTCATCAGGGATAGACAACAATAAAAGACAATTTTAGCCCACTGTAGATTGATTTGAACTTGAATCTCCAGGCCTATGAATCTGAATACTTAAAAAGTCCCCAAAATTTGTGGTCTGTTTGGTTTACCATGTATATTAGTCTCACAAGGCTGTTGTAACAAATCTCCACAAACTTGGCAGCTTAAAAACAACAGAAATTTGTTGTTATACAGTTCTGGAGACTAAAACTTCAAAATCAGATTGTCAGCAGGGCCATTGTTCCTCAAGGATTTAAAGGGAGTTTTTTTGTTTGTTTGTTTTTTCATTCCAGCTTCCAGTGGCTGTTGGCATTCCGTGGCTTGTAGCTGCATCTGTTTGTGACTCTGTTTTCACGTAATCTTCCCTTCGTGTCTATCTAAAAACTTTCTCTGCTTGTCTTACATAAGAAAATGTTGGTTGCATTTAGGGCCACCAAAGATAATCCAGGATAAGTGCTTCCTCTCAAGAACTTTAATCACATCTTTTGCTGAATAAGGTATTTACTCTTTGCCATATAAAGTAATATTCACAGGTGGCAGGGATTAGGATATAGACATAATCTTTGTAGCACCATTCAGCTGACTAAATTTTTTATCTTATAATTTAGGAATGTAACAATTGAATGATTTGAAGTTTATTGTAGTTTTTACTACTTATATGATAGTTTGATTACATTATCCTTACCAATTTTCCAAGAATATGCTTTGTGCTCACTATTCTAATTAAGGCATATATTACATCTGATAGACAATCACTATTTTCTGCTAATACAATTACAAATACTTACTTGGAAAATATTTATATTATATATGACCTGTAATTGTCAATTATGTGGTTATTACTTAATTAAGCATTAGTGCTTTTGTTCTGATGCGCAGCTCTGAACACTGAATGGTAACTTTATAAATGATGAAGCACATATTATGTGATAGCTTATAACAATAATAATTTCTTTTTTACATTCTTATCTGACATGGGTCAGAAATGATTTCTTCTACCTCGTTTATTTTGAGACAAGAGATGAAGAAATAGCCACTATAAGGAACATATCGATCTTACAGTAGAAACGAGAGAGAGACAGAATCACAGAATGGTTCCTATTGCTACTTGAAAGGGGCACACATCACTTTTGTTGATATTCTATTAAACAATATGGCCAGTTCAGATGTCAATAGGACTAGAGGTGTGGGTGGAGGCCCCAGGGGTGTAGTGTAATTCCCTTTCAGTATACACCGAACATACTTTTGAATTAATAACTCAATCACATCTAGCTCTCTGTTCTTTGTCATATCAAGGGTGCAGTGCAGATATTGATATTGCCTTAAATAACCACGCTCATGTGATTTGTCCTTAAATGCATCGTCCCTGTTTATCAAAGCCTCAGCTCAACTATCTGGGTCATGGCAGACTTGGTGTGCTCTATTACATTACATCTTGATATGTGTGAATGTATGTGTGTGCCTCAGTTATACAGAACTTTTAATAGTAAAATTTTATGCCATCAAAATGTCACACATATGTACCCTCCTTTGTTCCCTAGATTCCTCACCCAATTTATTCACTATTCAAAAGTCCTAGGTTGGTAGGCATGTTTCTCATTGTTCAAGACATAATTCTTTAATCTTTAGCTAATATAATTTTATGTGAGGCAATAAACAAACACATGGGGAAAAAAGAAAATTATTAAAAGAATCTCATAAAAATTAGGTCATTAACTAAGGAACACCACTGTATCAGGTTACAGTTCTAATGATGGAAAATGTGATTAAAAAAATAATTCAAGCCTATAATACACTAGTAGAAATCTGTAACCAGCTTACCACAGATGAATAAATAGATACTCACCAGACACCTGTGGATATATATTGTGGAAATACATTAAACTTCTAAACATTAGAAATATCACAGCAGGGTTGCTTAATGGAGTAACTTTCTCTAAGTCTCCACAGCATAGCACAGCAGGTGATGTTAGATCAGGTAAAAAGTTAAGTTGAATAGATTGCAAAATGCACTATTAATCTCCACTGACCATGAATTAACAAAAGAAATACAAATCAGGCTAAATGTTCTTTAACTCAAGGGTCTTAATTCTAGCTAAGTAGACCTTTTTGTTTAGGCATGATGTTAATTTTCTCTAAGGCACCATAAGTAAACAATAGATTTTTTAGGTGATAGATTTACAGGGTACATTTTGGGAGTGTTGGTAATGGAACTAATAATATAATAATTTTATAATTGAATAAGAAACATATCTATAATGTTTTAATCCATTTCAGAAGTTTTCCAAATATTACATTAGTACTACTCTCTACTGTTCTGATTACTCATGGACACAATGAGAGAGCTGGACTAAATGGAATATTGTAAGTTAAATACATATGAGAGCTCTTGGATTTAAGTTCAATACGTAGCAAAAATATGATTTGCTGGCCAAAACCTAATGAAATCTTAGGCCACAATAATAGAAGTAATGGTTCCATCACAATAAAGCAAATACTTTTGGTCTACTCTAGGAAAGTCAGAAAAAAATCTGGGGCATGATGTTTCATTCTGGGCATGATATTTTAAAAGAAACATAAAAATACAATATTGTATGGAATCCAGAAGAAAGAAAAGTAGATGATGGAGGATCTAAACCATGCCATATGTATTCACTCCAAAAACAAGCACAAGAATATGTATTAGAGAAGGAAGAATCACGTATATTTCACTAGGAAAAGAGTAGATTTGGATACAGAATCAAAAGAGTTCTTAAAGTTACTAAAAGTCTGTAAGGGAAATACAGATTTGACTTATTCTGTGTGTCTTCATGGAAAGAATGAAGACCTAGATAGTCACTACAGAGAAAAACATTTATACTTTTACATTAAATCAGAGAAACATTTAATAATTAGAGTAATCCAAAATATGGGGGAGTGACATAGTCATAACTTCAGAATGACATCAAGATGGTTGCCTAGAGGTGCCTGGCACTGATTTCATCCCCTAAAAAGGACCTAAACAACAAATAAACAACTACATTTCTACTGGAGTTCCCTATGGAGAGTTCTGGAGTACAGCAAGGTAGTGGCAGAATTCCTATGGAACACAGAAACCCGTAATGGCAGCACAGAAAAGAGAGCAAAACACCCTGCCTCTACCACACCTCTCCTCCACTAGGATTGACTTCAAACAAGGAGGAACTTTCCTTTGAAGAAAAAAGACAAGCAGTAGACTCCCAAAAGCCCCTGTTAGCAACAGAGACACCTGCAGTTCTTGTTACAGGACAATCCCACAGCCCTCACAGGCCATGGGCCCAGATTGAGGAACATTCAGGGGTTCACATGGCTGCATTGCTCTGGAGTAGGAGCATACATTGTACATACCTCCGACCCCCAAGCTGCCAAGGCATGGTGATATCACGAAACTGGCATCACTGCTAGACTGTATCCTGCTCTGGAGGCCAATAGCCATAATGCCACTCTGTTCCTGAGGCTCCACTGTCATTCCAGGATACTCACATGGGTGGCTTCAGGGCCCTCAGCTACTCAGAGCTTAGGCCCAACAGAATGACCATGATCCTGATGCCCGAGCTCACATAGCACCTGCTTCCCAAGAAAAAGGCAGTTCTGCACAACAAAGAATCCAACCCCAGTCGGGAGAACCACCATGTATGTACATTGTTGACCTGAAAACCAGTTCAGCAGCCCTGATATTGAGCCAGCAAACCTACCATGTGTGCATACCCTCAGCCTGAGAACCAGCCCAGTGGCTCTACCTCTGAAAGTCATTCCACTGCCAACACATACTCTTGCAGCCTAGGCCACTGAAGCACTCATAGACATCACTGACATTGATGACAAATGAAAAAACTGCACAAATCCTACATTACTACTTCCACCCAGAACCAGACACAAATCATCCTACCTAACCAACACCCTATAACTTCCACAGAAAAAATGCCTTTTGGTATGAAAGATGCTCCATAAAATTGGAAGAGGCAACTATTCCACCAGACACACAGTTATCAAGTTAGAGACATAAAAAATATAAAACAAAAACAGGAAAACATGACATCTCCAATGAGATACGATAATTCTCCAGTAATTACCACAAAGAAAATAAAATTTATGAAATGCCAAAAAAGATAAATATCATCAATAAACAAGCAGAAATCGTGGAGCTGAAAAAAAATACAATGAGGGAAATTAAGAGGACAATCGAAAGCTTCATCAACAGACTAAATCAAGCAAAAGAAGAAATTTCTGAATTTAAAGACAGGTCTGTTGAAATAACCAAGTTAGAGAAAAAATAAGAAATAAAAACAAAAAAGAACGAAGAAAGCCTGCATAGCTCATATGACACAATAAAACAAATATTCAGCTTATAGGAGCTCAAGAGGGAGAAAAGGTAAAGAAAGGCACAGAAACCATGTTTAATATAACAGCTGAAAACTTACCAAGTCTTTGGAGGTATCATTGAACATCCAGATTTAGTAAGCTCAAAATTTCCCTAATAAATTCTAAGAATTTAAAACTAAGAAATCTCCCTCTGAGGCATATTATAATCAAATTATCAAAAGTCAAAGACCAAGGGGAAATTCTAAAAGCAACAAATATGTCAAGTAACATGTAAGTAAATCCCCATTGTACGATCAGCAAATTTTTCACCAGAAATGTTACAGGCTAGGAGAGAATGAGATGATATGTTTAAAGTACTAAAAGGAAAAAAGAAAAAAAAAAAAAAAAACCAGAACTACTATCCAAGAATACTATACCCAGCAAAGCTATCTTTCAAAACTAAAAGAAAAGTAAAATCCATCCCAGGAAGACCTGAAGGAATTCATCACCACTAGAATGGACTTATAAGGAATGCTTAAGAGAGTGCTACAACTGAAAGCAAAAGGACAATAATTACTATCTTCAAAACATATGCAAATATAAAACTCAGTAGTACAGGTAAATTCATAATCAAATTCAGAATACTCCAGTATTGGAATGGTGCTATAGAAATCGTTCAGTCCTCAAATATGAAAGATAAAAGTCAAAGGATAAAAAATAATTACAGCTACCATCAGTTTTTAAGAAACAGATAATATATAAAAATGTAAGTTAAGAAAACAAAAATATAAATTATGGTGAAGAGGATAAAAGTCTAGAGCATTTTTATGTTACCAAAGTTAAGTTGTCAGCTTAAAATAGTCACTATTTCTAAAAATTTATTTTTACCACCATGGTAACTACAAAGAAAGGAATTACAACAGATACAACATTTTAAAAAGAATGAAAGCTTTGAACAACAGAAAACCACCAAACCACAATGGTAAACAAGAGAGGAAAAAGTAAACAAGAATTTTAAAAACATAAAATCAGAAAATAATTAACAAAATGGCAGAAACAAGATCCAACTGTATTTGCTGACTATAAGAGATCCATTTCACCTGTAAGGACACACATAGACTAAAAGTAAAGGGATGAAAAAGGCATTCCATGCACCAGGCAAATGGAAACCAAAAGCAAGCAGAAGTTGCTATGCTTATATCAGATAAAATAGACTCCAAGTAAAAAAACAAAAAACAAAACACTATTAAAAAAAAACATAAATAGTCATTATCAAACGATAAAGGGACCTATTTAGCAAGGTAATATAACAAATGTAAATATATGCACCTAATATCAGAGCACTCTAAAATATAAAACAAATATTATTAGATCTAAAGGGAGAGGTAGATTGCAATACAATATTAGGAGGAAACTTCAACATCCCACTTTCAACAATGGACCAATTATCTACACAGAAATATCAAGAACACAAGCATCAGGCTTAAACTGTATCATAGACCAAATAGACCTAACAAACATTAACAATACATTCCATCTTTCAGCTACAGAATACACATATTTCTCAACTACACATAGCTCATTCTCCAGGATAAATTGTGTATGAGACCACAAAGCAAACCTTAACAAGTTTAATAAGATAAGACCATACCAAGCATCTTTTCTAACCACAATGCTACAAAACTAGAAATCATTAATAAGAAGAATTTCAGAAAGTTTACAAATATATGGAAGCTACATGACATGCTCCTGAATAACCAAAGGGTTAATGAAGAAGTTAAAGGGTAAATTTAAAATATTTCTTGAGACAAACTAAAATGAAAAAACAGTATTCCAAAACCTAGGGTTATAGCAAAATCAGTTCTAAGAAGAAAGTTTATAGGCAATAAATACATACATCAAAAAAAAAAGAAAGATCTCAAACAAGCCAAAACTGCACCTCAAAGAACTAGAAAAACAAGAACAAACTAACCCCAAAATTATTAGGAAGAAGGAAATAGAGGTCAGACAATAAATGAACAACGTAGACAATAGAAAAACATTACAACATATGACCAAAACAAATAAGTGACTTTTTGAAAATATAAACAAAATTGTCAAACCTTTAGCTAGTCATAACTTCAGGCATCAAACATGCAAAAAAAGAACCTATTATTTGGCTGAAATATTGAACTAGATGACCTTGAAAGTCTTTTTCAATGATGAGATTCACTGAATCTATGATAAGGTTTGCATTGGCTCTTACATCTCACAAAATAACAACAGCAACAAAACATCAGGATGTGGAGGGTATGTGTGTGGCAACAGCACAGTGAGACCACACAAACAGGAGGCAAGTATGAGTTTGTGTTTCACTCAAGCTCCTCAGTTATTTGTAATTCACAGGTGCTATTGTAAGGCATGAAATGCTCCCAGTGAATATTTAGCCCAGAGTTAGGAAAGGATTACAAGACTTTATCAGAATTATGAGTTGACATACGCAATGACATATCACTATAATTCTTGCATAGTTAACTCCCTATTACAAACTGTCACTCATACATAGAGAAAAAGTAGTCCAGAATATTTAAACAATATTTCTCCACTTCCAAGCTTGCTTTCCATGTGTAATTTAATTCAATAGACAACAATACAACATTAAAAAGACACTTCGCTTATGGAAAAGGAATTTCACAAAATGTTAGTCTTGTATGTGTCCTTAAAACCATTTGTAGCCTTCTTATCCCAGAATCATTGAGTTTCTGGTATGTGACCTGCTTCAGTTACTTTAATATTTCATGATCAATTCTGAATGTATGTGTTTTATCTGCATGTAAGCTCCTCCAGACACAATCTCTGGCTTTCTTGTCCCGAGTGTGTGTTCACTTATGTGTTCTACTTCTCTGAATTGAATCACTCATCCGTCATGCATTTATAATATTATTCTAAAGAAGTAAAATGGCTCAGTTTATCATTTTGGTTTTTGTTTTACTATTATCAACTTTTCTGAGAAATTTTTCCTTGTTTTCAAAATCAGGAGGTAATTTTTTTTTTCCTGTGGTCCTCCAGTCGCATACTTTTTAAAAATATTGGTTTCCAGGGCAAAATGGCTCATCTCACTGGGATTGGTTAGACAGGGGGCACAGCCCACAGAGGGCAAGCAAAAGCAGGGTAGGGCATTGCCTCACCCAGGAAGCACAAGGGGTGGGGGAACTCCCTCCCCTAGGCAAGGGAAGACATGAGGGACTGTGCCGTGAGGGACATTGCTATACAGCCCAGATACTATACTTTCCCCACAGTTCTCGCAAGTCACAGACCAGGAGATTCCCTCAGGTGGCTACACAACTAGGGCCCTGGGTTTCAAGCACAAAAACCTAGCGGCTGTTTGGAGAGACACCGAGCTAGCTACAGGAGTTTTGTTTTTTGTTTGTTTTTTTTTTTTCATACCCCAGCAGCACCTGGAATGCCATTAAGTCAGAATCATTCACTCCCCTGAAAAGGAGGCTGAAGCCAGGGAGCCAAGTGATCTTGCTCAGCAGATGCCACTTCCACAGAGCCAAGCAAGCTAAGATCTACTGACTTGAAATTCTCGCTGCCAGCACAGCAGTCTGAAGTCTACCTGGGATGCTCCAGCCTGGTAGGGGGAAGGGCATCCACCATTACTGAGGCTTGAGTAGGCAGATTTTCCCTCACAGTGTAAACAAAGCTGCCAGAAAGCTCGAACTGGGTGCAGAACAGACCGCAGCATGGCAAAGCCGCTGTAGCCAGACTGCCTCTCTAGATTCCTCCTCTCTGGGCAGGACATTGCTGAAAGAAAGGCAGCAGCCCCAATCAGGGGCTTATAGATAAAACTCCCATCCCCTGGGACAGAGCACCTAGGAAAAGGGGTGGTTGTGGTTGCGGCTTCAGCAGACTTAAACATTCCTGCTTGCCAACTCTGAAGAGAGCCATAGATCTACTAGCACAGTGCCTGAGCTCTGCTAAGAGACAGACTCCTCCTCAAGTGGGTCACTGACCCCCATGCCTCCTGGCTGAAAGGCACCACCCAGCAGGGGTCGACAGACACCTCATACAGGAGAGCTCCAGCTGGAATCTTGTGGGTGCCCCTCTGGGATGAAGCTTCCAGAAGAAGGAGCAGGCAGCAATCTTTGCTATTCTGCAGCCTCTGCTGGTGATACCCAGTCACACAGGGTCTGGGGTGGAACTCCAGCAAACTCCAGCAGACCTGCAGCAGAGGGGCCTGTTAGAAGGAAAACTAACAAACAGAAAGTAATAACATCAACATCAACAAAAAGGATGTCCATGCAAAAACCCCATCCAAAGGTCATCAGCATCAAAGGTCAAAGCTAGATAAATCCACAAAGATGAGGAAAAGCCAGTGCAAAAATGCTGAAAATTCCAAAAGCCAGAATGCCTCTTCTCTTCCAAAGGATGCCAACTCCTCGCCAGCATGGAAACAAAACTGGATGGAGAGGGAGTTTGACAAATCAACATAAGTAGGGTTGAGATGGTTGGTAATAACACACTCCTCCAAGCTAAAGGAACTTGCTCCAACCCAGTGCAAGGAAGCTAAGAACCTTGATAAAATGTTACAGGAACTGCTAACTAGAATAACCAGTTTAGAGAACAACATGAATGACCTGATGGAGCTGAAAAACACAGCACGAGAACTTCGTGAAGCATGCACAAGTATCAATAGCTGAATCAATCAAGCAGAAGAAAAGATATCAGAGACTGAAGATCAACTTAATGAAATAAAGCATGAAGACAATATTAGAGAAAAAAGAATGAAAAGGAACAAACAAAGCCTCCAAGAAATATGGGAGCATGCAGAAGAACCAAAACTCCATTTGACTGGTGTACCTGAAAGTGATAGGGAGGATGGAACCAAGATGGAAAACACACTTAAGGATATTATCCAGGAGAACTTCCCCAACCTCGCAAGACAGGCCAACATTCAAATTCAGAAAATACAGAAAACACCACAAAGATCCTCGAGAAGAGCAAGCCCAAGACACATAACTGTCAAATTCACCAAGGTTGAAATGCAGGAAAAATATGTGAAGGGCAGCCAGAGAGAAACGTCAAGTTACCCACAAAGGGAAGCCTATCAGACTAACAGTGGATCTCTCTGCAGAAACCCTACAAGCCACAAGAGAATGGGGACCAATATTCAACATTTTTTAAAGAAAATTTTTCAACTTAGAATTTCATATCCAGCCAAACTAAGCTTCATAAGTGAAAGAGAAATAAAATCCTTTACAGACAAGCAAATGCTGAGGGATTTTGTCATCATCATGTCTGCCTTACAGGAGCTCCTGAAGGAAGAACTAAATATGGAAAGGAAAATCCTGTACCATCCACTGCAAAAACATACAAAAATGTAAAGGCCATCAACACTATGAAGAAAGTGCATAAATTAATGTGCAAAATAACCAGCTAGCATCATAATGACAGGATCAAATTCAAACATAACAATAGTAACCTTAAATGCAAATGGGCTAAATGCCCCAATTGAATAAAGAGTCAAGACCCATTAGTGTGCTGTATTCAGGAGACCCATCTCATGTGCAAAGACACATATAGGCTCAAAACAAAGGGATGGAGGAGTATTTATCAAGCAAATGAAAAGCAAAAAAAAGGAGGGGTTGCAATCCTAGTCTCTGATAAAACAGACTTTAACCCAACAAAGATCAAAAAAGACAAAGAAGGGCATTACATAATAATAAAGGGATCAATGCAACAAGAAGAGCCATCTATCCTAAATATATATGCACCCAATACAGGAGCACCCGGATTCATAAAGCAAGTTCTTACAGACCTACAAAGAGCCTTCAACTCCCAAACAATATTAGTGGGAGACTTTAACACCCCCTGTCAATGTTAGACAGATCAGCGAGCTAGAATATTAGCAAGGATATTCAGGACTTGAACTCAGCTCTAGACCAAGTGGACCTCATAGGCATCTACAGAACTCTCCACCCCAAATCAACAGAATATACATTCTTCTCGGCACCACAAAGCACTTATTCTAAAATTGAGTACATAATTGGAAGCAAAACACTCCTCAGCAAATGCAAAAGATTGGAAATCATAACAAACAGTCCCTCAGACCACAGTGCAATCAAATTAAAACTCAGGATTAAGAAACTCACTCAACTACATGGAAACTGAACAAACTGCTCCTGAATGACTACTGGGTACATAGCAAAATTAAGACAGAAATAAATAAGTAATTTGAAACTAATGAGAACAAAGACACAACATACAAGGATCTCTGGGACACAGCTAAAGTAGTGCTTAGAGGGAAATTTATAGCACTAAATGCCCACAGGAGAAAGTGGGAAAGATCTAAAATTGACACCCTAACATTTCAATTAAAACAACTAGAGAAGCAAGAGCAAACAAACTCAAAAGCTGCAGAAGACAAGAAATAACTAAGATCAGAGCAGAAATGAAGGAGGGAGAGACACAAAAAACCCTTCAAAAAATCAATGAATCCAGGAGCTGGTTTTTTGAAAAGATTAACAAAATAAATAGACCACTAGCAAGACTAATAAAGAAGAGAGATGAATCAAATAACACAATAAAAATGACAAAGGGGATATCACCACTGATAGCTCAGAAATATAAACCACCATCAGAAAACACTGTAAACACCTCTACACAAATAAACTAGACGATCTGGGAGAAATAGATAAATTCCTGGACACATACACCCTCCCAAGATTAAATCAGGAAGAAGTCAAATCCCTGAATAGACCAATAACAATTTCTGAAATTGAGGCAGTAATTAATATCCTACCAATCAAAAAAAGTCCAGGACCAGACAGATTCACAGCCTAATTCTACCAGAGGTACAAAGAGGAGCTGATACTATTCCTTCTGAAACTATTCCAAACAATAGAAAAAGAGGGAATCCTCCCTAACTAATTTTATGAAGCCAGTGTCATCCTGATACCAAAACCTGGCAGTCACCACAAAAAAAGAAAAAAGAAAAAAAAAAAAACAAAATTTCAGGCCATTGTCCCTGATGAACATTGATGCAAAAATCCTCAATAAAATACTGGTAAATTGAATCTAGCAGCATATCAAAAAGTTTATCCACCATAATCAAGTTGGCTTCATCCCCGGGATGCAAGGCTATTTCAACATATGCAAATCAATAAACGTAATCCATTGCATAAACAGAACCAATGACAAAAACCACATGATTATCTCAATAGATGCAGAAAGAGCCTTTAATAAAATTCAACAGCCCTTCATGCTAAAAACACTCAATAAATTAGGTATTGATGGAACATATCTCAAAATAATAAAAGCTATTTATGACAAACCCACATCCAATATCATACTGAATGGGCACAAACTGGAAGCATTCCCTTTGAAAACTGGCACAAGACAAGGATGCCCTCTCTCACTACTCCTATTCAACATAGTATTGAAAGTTCTGGCCAGGGCGATCAGGCAAGAGAAAGAAATGAAGGGTATTCAAGTAGGAAGAGAGGAAGTCAAATTGTCTATGTTTGCAGATGACATGATTGTATATTTAGAAAACCCCATTGTCTCAGCCCCAAAATTCCTTAAGCTGATAAGCAACTTCAGCAACGTCTCAGGATACAAAATCAATTGTGTAAAAATGACAATCATTCCTATATACCAATAACAGAGGGCCAAATTATGAGTGAACTCCCATTCACAGTTGCTACAAAGAGAATAAAATACCTAGGAATCCAACTTACAAGGGATGCAAAGGACCTCTTCAAGAAGAACTACAAACCACTGCTCAAGGAAATAAGAGAAGATACAAACAAATGGGAAAACATTCCATGCTCATGGATAGGAAGAATCAATATCATGAAAATGGCCAAACTGCCCAAAGTAATTTATAGATTCAATGCCATCCCCATCAAGCTACCATTGACTTTCTTCACAGAATTGGGGGGGGGGGTGGAAAACTACTTTAAATTTCATATGGAACCAAAAAAGAGTCTGTATAGCCAAGACAATCCTAAGCAAAAAGAACAAAGCTGGAGGCATCATGCTACCTGACTTCAAACTCTACTACGAAGCTACAGTAACCAAAACAGCAGGTACTGGTATCAAAACAGACATATAGACCAAGGGAGCAGAACAGAGGCCTCAGAAATAACACCATACATCCACAACCATCTAATCTTTGACAAACCTGACACAAACAAGCAATGGAGAAAGGATTCCCCATTTAATAAATGGTGTTGGGAAAACTGGCTAGCCATATGCAGAAAAGTGAAACTGGATCCTTTCCTCACACCTTATAAAAAAAATTAACTCAAGGTGGATTACAGACTTAAACATAAGACCTAAAACCATAAAAATCTTAGAAGAAAACCTAGGCAATACCATCCAGGACATAGGCCTAAGTAAAGACTTCATGACAAAAACACCAAAAGCAATGGCAATAGAAGCCAATATTAACAAATGGGATCTAATTAAACTAAAGAGCTCCTGTGCAGCAAAAGAAACTCTCAGTCAGACTGAAGAGGCAATCTACAGAATGGGAGAAAGTTTTTGCAATCTATCCGTCTGACAAAGGGCTAATATCCAGAATCTAAAAGGAACTTAAATAAATTTACAAGGAAAAACCAAACAACCCCATCAAAAAGTGGGTGAAGGATATGAACAGACACTTCTCAAAAGAAGACATTTATGCAGCCAACAAGCATATGAAAAAATGCTCATCATCACTGGTCATTAGAGAAATGCAAATCAAAACCACAATGAGATACTATCTCACTCCAGTTAGAATGGCCATCATTAAAACGTCAGGAAACAACAGATGCTGGAGAGGATGTTGAGAAATAGCAATGCCTTTATACTGTTGGTGGTAGTGTAAATTAGTTCAACCATTGCGGAAGATAGTGTGGCGATTCCTCAAGGATCTAGAATCAGAAATACCATTTGACCCAGCAATCCCATTACTGGGTATATACCCAAAGGATTATAAATAATTCTACTGTAAAGACATATGCAATGAGAACACATGGACTCAGGGCGAGGAACATCACACACAAGGGCCTGTCAGGGGTAAGGGTAAAGGGGAGGGATAGCATTAGGAGGAATACCTAACGTAGATGACAGGCTGATGGGTATAGCAAACCACTATGGCACATGTATACCTATGTAACAAACCTGCACGTTCTGCACATGTATCCCAGAACTTAAAGTATAATAATAAAAAAAAAAAATAAGTAAATAAATAATGTCCTAATCATCTTTACATTGCTTATACATTGTCTCATTTGAGACTCACAACATCCCCACTTTATAAATGAGAAAATTAAGACCTAGAAAAGTTAAGTAGTCTTTCCCAAGTAAGCACAATTACAACATTTTCTGCGTCCAGAAACTGTGAGGGTCAATATATACCCATGTGAAGGAAAAACAAATCCCAAGCTATTATCATGTCAAACTGTAAACTGAAAAAACAATTTGGAAGATGCTTTTAACATAGGCTTTTCTTTTTATTAGGTAGATTATTTTATAAAATGAAAAAAGAAAATAGGCATGACTTATTGGAAAACTCTCTTTAGTTTGAATAGATAGATATTGACAATTAATTCCACAGTATTGACAACTTGCTTTAAAAAATAAAATGAATTTGGTTACTTTGTGTCTGTAGTTGCCTTATAAAAAGCCAAATAAAATAAAGTGGCTTCATGAGGTATCCTAATCATTTTAGGATGCTATAACCAAGAACTTAAGGCTGGCTAATTCCAGCAGATATGGTCTCTGGAGAGTGCCTATTCTCTGTTTCAAAGATGGTACTCACATGGCGGAAAGAGAAAGCAGCTCTATGAGCCTCTTTTATAAGGTCCTTAGTACCATTCACAAGGGTGGAGCCATCAATGACTTAATCACTTCACAAAGCCCTACCTTGTAAGACCATCATCTTGATGATTAGGTTTCAATATATGAATTTTAGCAGGGACACAACCATTCAGACCATGGCATTAAAATAGGTGACATAAAAAGATATGTTCATGTTGCTAATCCCTGGAACTCAATGTGCCCTAGGAGGACAGGAGTTAATATTGCAAAGTGAACACTGCTATTATTCAAAGCTATGACTGAAAACTGATGCCTATTACTGAGGATCATGGGATGTTAGAGGACACTAAATGAGATCTTTACATTAATAGTATTTATATTTTTGGGTGAGAAATGAGTTTTGTTTGAAGATTAGAAATTGCTAATAAAAAAGATACTATCCCTGAAATTAAAGACGAAATACAAGGGTTAGCAATAGTCATAAGTATCATGTTCCATGTATTGACAAAGTGTCATTTGGATTTTAGTCTTTGTTGCTGTTCTGCCCCAAGATGCTAAAATATGAATTATAAATAATATTTATATAAATATGACTAATCCAATCATAGTGGCACTGCGGCCTTTTCCATTTAAGTTTAGCCAGCCCAGCTCTCACTGCCAAGCTCAGCCTCCTCAGTGAGTATTGAACTACAGCAATAATGACTGAAAAGAGCCTCATTTCATAATATTAGCCTGTTTTAATATGTGTCCAGCATTCTTTACATCCAGCACCAGTGTCAAAAGCAGAAACAGGAGGCCCTGATCCCTTCAATTCTTTCTAATTCATTGTCCTCTACTTTTACTTTAACTAAATAAATCTTATAAAAATATCTATGATTATTCTGTTAAAGTAAGAAAAATTTTGAAACATTTTAAATAATCTAGAAGTTGTTCTTTCTTCATTCAAAGTAGTAACAATCACAATTTTCTAATTAATGTTACAAACTCACCTAAGATTCCAAACGGTCACGTGACCATGAACAAAAGCCCAAAACTGCGTAGAACTTTCTCCAGACTATTACATATATATTATTGCAAAGCATAGGTCCACAGCAATTAGAAAGTTTTGCTTAACTGTGGAGCTGCTGCTTAGAATTTGTCAATGAACTTTCTAGTTAGAATTGAGGCATTTCAGGAAATCTGTTTAATTTTTCTGCCTTTAACATTAAAATCACTTTGCAAAGTTAGACCATATAAACACTTCACAGCATGTAACAATCAATTGGATTCCCATCTTCTCAAAATATATACTCCATCCATTTATACCCTTATCCTTTTAAAAAGATGCCTTTATAAAATACTAGGTAATAATATGCCAATGTAAAACTTCAGACTTTATGTTTGACATCTAACTAAAGGTCAGGCAATTATACTTTAAGAGAGAGGTTTTCAGAAATTTCATTCTTAACTGAAATGAATGTAGAACTACTCTCCAGTATCCTCCTTACCTATACTCACAGCCCCAGCCTTATGAGGGCAGTTAGTACATGTTATTGGCATATTCGATTCATACTTATAATTAGACGTCATGTATTTGAATTCATTTAAATTTCTCTTTACCTGACTTCTAACTGGAGATCAGATTGTTTGAAATGAGCTGAGGTTTTCATCCAGAGATTTTGGCCAGAGGAACTCTAGAAACTCAGGAGCATTTGCAAAGTGTCTTCATCATTTTTCTAGGAGATAACCTTTTCTGCAGAAAATATTGCTCCTAAAAGAGTAATTTCTCAGACCATACTTCCACCCCAAGTTGAGTGTGGTTTTTTTTTCATTAGAATAAGGAAACCTGCATTTTTCCTTTATAGTCACTTACCAGAGCACATGGTATGTGAAAGTAAGAAATACACAGTGAATATGAAGGGCTAGCCTTGCTCACCTGCATTTTTTGTTAGCAAATAAACTGATGTTGCATTAACTTTGTGCCTTTGTTCCTAGCACCTAAATTGTGAGGATATACTCAGAAACTAAGTGCCTACAGACTCCTTTACATCTTTGTCATTTCAATAACCAAAATATGAAGACTACAAATAGTTGCCAAACCACACATGAAAGCTACAAAATCCAACTTTGCTCATTGTCTGTACAGATTATTTCTAATCTACATACCTATATTTGGGTTCTTTATCTATTCATCCCTAAGTCAGGTCCATTATCAGTCTACTTCTACTTTCTCCAGATTTTCAGGATTCACCCTCAATATGATGCTAAGAGTTAAGGTTAACCTCTTCTCAAATTTTGTTTTTTATCCAGTCTTCTTCATTTTGGTTTATACTCACTTCTGAAACTTGACTTGGTTTGATTTACTCAAAGGACTGTCAAGCTCGTAAACAGCCAGAATAAATATTTTAGGCTTTTCAAGCCAAACAGTTTCTGTCACAACTACTCAGCTCTGCAATTTTATCACAAAAGCAGCTATAGATGATCTGTAAACAAACGAGTGCTGCTGTGTTCCAATAAAATCCCATTTATAAAAACAGGCAGCTGGCCAAATCTAACCCACACACTGTAGTTTGCTGACCCTTCTTCTGGCCAAACACACTGTACCACACACAGAGAGCATTCATCTACTTATCCATAAGTACATCAAACATGTGGCTGTTTGCATATTAATTCCCCTGGAAAATCTACTTAAGAAGATATTGCTTGGGATGTGTCTCATTCTATTTTCTCTTCTAGCTTTTTTTGAAATATCTGAAATCAGGACAAGCACTCTTATCATTGAATTATATTAATAGTTTTAAGTAACAGAAAAAAACATGTAAATATATAATGCCCATAACATTTGCAGACAGATTTCATGTAAATGCATAGAATTTATGGGCAATTTTAATCTGCAGAGCCAAAACACCTTACCTATACCATTAGCCCTTTACTTCCTTTTCTAGGTAGATACAAAAGACTTGAGATGAACTGCTTCTGTGTTTTGCTCTCCCCCTTCCTACATCTCCTGAATGTTAGATGCGGCCAAATATTGCTATTCCTAACTTAGACTAATACTCATATAACCCAAGTCCATAGACACAAGCTCTGGGGTTACTTTGACATAACTCTGGCGTTACTTTGAGTGCACTGCTGCTATTTACTGTCTTCTGTGAAGCCATAGAATGAATCTTAACTGATGCTTACCTACCCTACTCTCCACTAGAAGCACATGCATGGTCAAATCCTTCCAGTTTTTTTAAAAAGGTAAGACATTATAATTATGTTGGTTGGCCAGTACCTCTCTCTATCTTCTTTAATAACATTTTTAGTCTTAATCAGAAATATGTTTCTCTTACCCAATACAGCTTTCAATGGGCTTTTGAGATTTAGTACTCCAAATGAAATGTGTACCTGAGCTGCTAAAATGTTAAATTTGCAAAATGTTACATTAAGAAGATATTGCTTGGGATTTGTCTCATTCTACATAGCTGGAATCACTTGCTTCCATTTATACATACATACGTAGCACAGGTAGCATCACTTGCTTAACTGGACATCAGACTAGGGGAGCAGTAAGCATAACATACCACAGACGCTTTGTTGTTTGTATTCTTTTCCCAAATGAGAGGTTATAAACAATTTCATTCATTTTCAATAAAGAAAAATTGTCCTAAGAAACTGCTGAAAGGAAACAAAATAGACCACATAGAGAATACAGCAATTGTGCAAATCAAAAAGATGTGTACAAGTTTTATGACAACCAAAACAAATAATTGTTTTTAAAAATCATATTTGTAATATTGCCTAAGAGAAAATAAATAAACAAACGCATAAATAAAATACAGAGGCTCATTGACAGATCTGGCAGATCCGTACTAATGCTCCAGGTGCTAGAGGAATATGATTAACTCAATCCAGGGTACCTGAAGTTAAAAGTAAATACATAAAAAACATTTTTTAAACTATGCTTTATATGCTGGAATGGTCTGTTACTCAATCAATGTACTTTCATGTTTTCTTAGAAGTAACTAGAAAGACATTACTATTATTATTAATAATTAAAGTGAGAGTAGTTGTTTTAGCCATAATGGCATATCATTATTAGTTGTTAGTTGTAACAAACCTACCACTGGGACTTCCTATGAGAAATTCAATTAAGAACCATCAGAGCCATCAAGAGACTAAGTGTGTACAAAATATAAATGGACTGCAAAGATTTAAGAGAAAATGGTTGCAGAGACAGGGGTCTAGTGACACAGACTACCACAGCTCAGCATGTAAATGGTTTCTAATTTTTACCAGAACTCTGGATAGAATTAATTTCATGTAAATTACTGCAGAACATCTATTTTGTATTATAATTTGAACATCTGACACTTGGTGTAAGGTTATTTTTTTTGGTATTGAAACATTTAAAACAACCAAAACATTAATTATTGAAAGAGTCATGCAAGGAATTATTAGAACTATCCCAGTGCCCCAGATGCAAGGCTGTGAATGGTGCAACTAGTACTCATGCTTCACTTTCAGGGCTTCAATAGGAGTTTTGCTAAAATCAAAGTCACAGGACATGATACCACATTAATGTTTGTTTGTCAAATTGAATTTATTTTCTCTATAATCACTATACTTTGAAAAATGGAATGTTAGAGGAGCCCCAAAATAATAACTGACAATCTTTTCAATATCAAATGGTTTCACATGATAATTTCCACTGACGGGGGCAGATTTAATATTTAAAAATAGAAAAGACAAAAAGAGAGGGGCGTATATTTGTTTGGTAGGATTGCCATAAAAATACTACAGACTGGATGGCTTAAACAATAGAAAATTATTTCTCACAGTTTGGGGGCTGGAAGTTCAAGATCAAGGTGCTAGTTGATTTGGTTTCTCTTGAGGCCCCTCTCCCTGGCTTACTGATAACCACCTTTTCTTCGTATTCTCACATGGTTTTACTTTGTTCATGGACAACCCTGATATTTATCTGTATATCCTAATCTCTTCCTTTTATAAAAATATCAGTGAGTCAGGCTAGATTAGGGCGTACTCTAATAGCTTCATTTTAAATTATTTACCTCTTTACAGGCTCTAATTCCATTACAGTCATTCTAAAGTACTGAAGATTAGACCTTGGACATACGAATTTCAGGGAAGAGGAGGACATAATTCAGTCCATAAGAGGGAGGGATAAACAAAAGAAGAAACCTGAAGCTAGTAGGGAAAATGCAACCATCTGATTTGTGGGAATTGGCCAAACATGATTGGTAGATTGTAATAGAAACTGCTGGCCAGAATAACCTCTTTATGATGAATGTGGACACATGACTGATGAATTCAGCCACCTCCTTAATGGATATTTCTTATTACTGGAATAAAGACCAAACTATTAGCATGGTTTACGTGACTCTGTACTATCTTTGATTAACTCCAAAGAATTATTTCTTTCCATTTCCTCTTCTCTCTTTAAATTTAAATTCAAATCATACTGGATCCTTTTCATTCTTTTGTTTTTCTTTTTCTTTTTCTTTTTTTTTTTTTTTGAGATGAAGTCTCATTTTCTCGCCCAGGTTGGAGTGCAATGGCACGATCTTGGCTCCCTGCAACTTCTACCTCCGAGGTTCAAGTGATTCTCCTGCCTCAGCCTCTCAAGTAGCTATGACTACAGGCATGTGCCACCATTCACGGATAATTTTTGTATTTCTAGTACATAGTGGGTTTCACCATGTTGGCCAGGCTGGTCTCGAAATCCTGACCTCAGGTAATCCACCTGCCATGGCCTCCCAAACTGCTGGGATTACAGGCATGAGCCACTGCACCCAGCCTGATCCTTTCCATTCTTTAAACAGGCCATTCTTCCTTCTTCATGGAATCTTTGCCAGTGCAATTTCCCCTACCTGGGCATATTACCATCTATTTATGAATCATTCTTACTTTGAGTGTCAAACACCGGAAAAAAAAAATTCTCACCTATGTACCTGGCTTAGTTAGGTTTCCTTGATATATAGCCTTATAATAGTTCATTTTCACACTGCTATGAAGAAATACTCAAGACTTGGTAATTTATAAAGGAAACAGGTTTAAATGACTCACAGTTCCACATTTCTAGAGTGGCCTCAGGAAACTTACAATCTTGGTGGAAGGCAGACACCTTCTTCACAGGGTAGCAGGACAAAATGAGTGCAAGCAGGAGAAATGCCAGATGCTTATAAAACCATCAGATGTCATGGGAACTCATGATTACGAGAACAACATGGGGGAAACTATCCCCATGATTTGACTAACTCCAACTGGTTCTGCCCTTGACACATAGGGATTATGAGGATGATAATTCAAAATGACATTTTGGGTGGGACACAGCCAAACTATATTATTCCACCACTGGCCCCTCCCAAATCTCATGTCCTCACATTTCAAAACACAATCATGCCTTTCCAACAGTACCCCAAAGTCCTGACTCATTCCAGCATTAACCCAAAAGTCCAATTCCAAAGTCTCATCTAAAACAATGCAAGTCTCTTCCACTTATAAGCCTGTAAAGTCCAAAAGAAGTTAGTTACTTCCTAGATACAATGGGGATATAGGCATTGAGTATATATACCCATTCCAAATGGAAGAAATTGGCCAAAACAAAGGGGCTATAAGCCCCACGCAAGTCCAAAATCCAATAGGGCACTCATTAAAAATTAAAGTTCCAAAATGATCTTTGACTCCATGTCTCACATCCAAGTCATGCTGATGAAAAGGTGGGCTCCCAGGGCCTTGGACAGGTCCATCCCTGTGGTTTTACAGAGTCCAATCCCCCCCTACCCACCCACTGGCTGCTTTCACTGGCTGTCATTGAGTATCTGTGGTTTTTCCAGGCACATGGTGTAAGTTGTCAGTGGCTCTACCATTCTGGGGTCTGGAAAACAGCGGCCCTTTTCTCAAAACTCCACTAGGCAGTGCCCCAGTGGGGACTCTGTTTGGGGACTCACAACCCACATTTTCCTTTGCACTGCCCTAGCAGAAATTCTCCATGAGGGCTTCATCCCTGCAGCAAACTTTTGCCTGGACATCTAAGCATTTCCATACATCCTCTGAAACCTAGGTGGAGGTTCCCAATCCTCCATTCTTGACTTCTGTGCTCCCACAGGCCCAACACCACGTGAAAGTTGCCAAGACTCAGAGCTAACACCCTCTGAAGCAATGTCCTAAGCTGTATCTTGGCTTCTTTTAGCCATGGCTGAAGTTGAACCAGCTAGGATACAGAGCACCATGTCCTGAAAATGCACAGAGCAAGAGGTCCCTGGGCTCACCCCACAAAACCTTTATTCCTCCTAGGCCTCTAGGCCTGTGATGGGAGGGGCTGCTGCAAAGGTCTCTGACATGTCCTGGAGACATTTTTCCCATTTTCTTGGCAATTAACATTTGACTCCTCATTAGTCATGCTAATTTGTGCAGCATGCTTGAATTTCTCCTCAGAAAATGGGTTTTTCTTTTCTATTGCAGAATCAGGCTGCAAATTTTCCAAACTTCTATGCTCTGTTCACCTCTTGAATGCTTTGCGGTTTACAAATTTCCTCTGCCGGATACCCTAAAGCATCTCTCTCAAGTTCAAAGTTCCACAGATCTCTGGGGAAGGGGCAAAATGCTGCCAGTCTCTTTGCTAAAGCATAGCAAGAGTGAGTTTTACTCCAGTTCCCAACAAGTTTCTCATCTGCATCTGAGACCATTTCAGCCTGGACTTCATTGTCCATATAACTATCAGCATTTTGGTCAAAGCCATTCAACAAGTCTCTAGGAAGTTCCAAACTTTCCCAGACTTTCCTGTCTTCTTCTCAGCCCTCCAATCTGTTATAACCTCTGCCTGCTACACAGTTCCAAAGTCACTTTCACATTTCCAGGCCTTACAGCAGCACTCAACTCTCAGTACCAATTTACTGTGTTAGTAAATTCTCACACTGCTATGAAGAAATACCCAACACTGGGTAATTTATAAAAGAAAGAATTTAATTGACTCACAGTTCCACACTGGTGGGGAGGCCTCAGGAAATTTAAAATCAGGGTGGAAGGCAAACAAGAAGCAGGCACCTTCTTCACAGGGTGGCAGGACAGAGTGTGTGCAAGCAGGGGAAGTGCCAGACACTTATAAAACCATCAGATGTCATAAGAACTCATTATTACAAGAATAACATGGGGGAAACTACCACCCTGATTTGATTACCTCCAACTGGTTCTGCCCTTGACACATAGGGATTATGAGGATGACAATTCAATATGACATTTTGGGTGGGGACACAGACAAACCGTATCATTCCTCTACAACATAATGACTTTTATTTATATTCATTGTTACAGTTTGTAACTATACATGTATTTGTGTATGTGTGTGTGTATATATAAATATTTTTTCAATTGAAGTTAAATTTTTCTAACTCAAAAAAGATAGACTATTAGTAATACAAGTTAGTAATTACATGACATATACCCTGTGAAAAGCAGAATTCATTTTATACATGTCAATTCATTTAATTATTATAACAAGTCTAGGATATATTTAAAATGAGTGTCATCATCTTTACATTTATAAATGAGAAATTAGAGGCACAGAAATTTTTTTGTAAATTACTTAAGGTTGTGTATCTAAAAGAGGCTGGGACTTGACCCCAGGTAGCTATAGCTTAGTAGTTTGCTGTTAACTAATATCTTATTTCTTATAGTAAACCCATTGCCAATTAATGGCTGTACTAGTTCTGCTATATTGTATCTCTCAAAATGTGTTTGCTTATGATATAAAAAGCAAGAAAATTAAGAGAAAACTCCATATGGTTAGCCTGATCACAGTGGAGGAGGGAAAGCCAAGATACTTTTATCTCAGTGAAACAGGAAAGATCCAGCTTTTCTAACTTCATAAAATAATAAAGTTGGCTGGCAGTAAGTATGCAAAGTTTAGGACTTCAGTAAGGTTTTTATTGGATAAAAATGAATGTAGGCCAAATCCTGCACTAAATTATGGTAGCTGGCAAATAAAGGAATCAAGTGAGAGAGAGAGAAGAAGAAGAAGAAAATACTAATCAAATAACTTAATTTTTGATTAGTGAACCCAATTGTGGTATCTTATAAAACAACACATACATACATACCAGTTACTGTAAATAACTACCAGCCTGTCTATTCTTTGACAAGGCATCAGATAACCATCTTTGGAATAGAAAATCAGAATTTTAATTGAATTCCCCTATTACTAACTTTGAGGAAGTTGAGTGTGACAATTAAGAGACTAGGTTGTGAAGTCATATTATATGGATGTAAATTAATAACTTGTTGTGTGACCTAAGGAAAATTAATTAACCTCATCCAAAATATAGAACACCTATCTTGTGGTATGGTAGTAAAGTTTAGAGAAATTACTATACACAAAGTACTTAGAACAATGTAGTAAAAAGTGCTAAACATATTAGGCATCATAATTTTAAACCTGATCAAGGAATTTTGATTTTTAAGTTTGCCAATTGTATGACTCATTAATGTCACTGTAGGTTTTCCATTCATGAGTTATCTTTTGGAAACAGATACAAGAAGTTGCAATTCACAGAGAGCTCGAGATAAAAGAGTGTTGAGAATGCCCTCAATCTTGAAACAGAGGGCACAGATCTAAATTGATGATTTCTGTAAAAGAATGTGCCCCAAATCTCAACTGCACCTCAAAGTCAAGTGAAAATAATATTTGCTTATCTGATATTCATGAACTTACATCTCTAAATTTCCACTTCTCATGGATCATGGATCTACATATGCAGACGCTGTTGTGGAAACAGAAACGTCCACAATGCTGACCTGGAAAGAGAAACTTCTACAGGAGTAACTGCTAGGAAAAAATAGATCTTAAAATACATGGCTCATCCTCTCTGACATAACTAGTATGCATATAGTAAAATAATCCAAAATCTTTTAACCAGTAATTTATCAACTTGCGCAACCAGTAACGTGAGATAAGTACTTTATAAATTTTATTTTAACTTTTGTATTTGCTTTTGGTTTTATGGTAAATATGCACTTAAAATGGAAATGGTTTTGATAGTAAAGGGGTAGAAGACAAATGATGAGAAGAGAAGGGAAAGAGCCAAAGTCAAAAGATAAACGAGCAAAAAAAAAAAAAAAAAACTCTTAGGAGATAAAAATATTACAAGGTGAGTAAAAACCCAATATCAGCAGGAAAAAGGAAAGGGTCTCACAATTGAATACAATCATTTCAGGTAATTGTTAGGAGCAACATAATTTTTCAGCATAACTATGCAGATTTCAGCATGTGAAGCAAGAGAAAGAGTAATAAATTCAGATGATCCTGAGGAAAGATGGCTATAAGAAAATAAGATTAAATGTTCATATATAATTAAATTTAACAGATAATTGTTACATGAAAATATTAAAAATTCTGTACCAAGTGGCACTATGAAAAATGGTATCTAGTACTATAGAGATAATAACAATTTTTTTTAAAATTTCTTAGCAACCTTTGCAATGGCAAGTAAGACATATACATGGATTTTTAGTATATTGTTTGAATTTTCTTCTCTTTTTTAAAACCATTTGCCCTTATTTCTATTATTCAATTTGGAGAACAGAAATATAGCATGAAAACAAATAAAAAAACAAAGGCAAAACAAGAAAAACAAAAAATTTTGAAATTCAAATGCCTAATATTAATAAACACAAATAGACAAAATTAGAAAATAAAAATATCAAATGTCAGATTGAATGGACAAAAATCATCTATCTTTATGATGTTTTAAAATATATATTTAAAACATAAAAATAGTCAACCAATAAAGATAGCTACATTCTTAAAACTTTGGAAAGGAAAAAAAACCAAACGATTACAAATGAAATAAACACCCTCCCCAAGAGGTACAGACAAATTAGCAAGTTAATAAGAGATTAACAAGATAATCACATGTAATATTAATAACAAAAATTGTGTTTTCAAATATTGGCAACAAAAAGGTAGAAAGCCATTATCATTGTCATCGAAGTAAATAAATGAAAAATATGTAAGGTACCTAGAAGTAAACCTAATAAAATATATAAATAGATGATACTGATGGAGAAAATTCATGTTTTGAAGAAATGTAAAACATTGCCTTAAAAAAAGAAGTAATATGCCACATTCATTGAGAGAACATAAAGGCCACTTCAATATATGAGTAATATACCACAATCATTAGTATAAAAGAGTTCATATGGCAAAGATGTTTATTCTCTTCACATTACTTACGTTAAATGCAATTATAATCAAAATTTTGACAGGAATTTTTTTGGGGGTTACATAACAAATTACATTAAAATGTGTGTAGAAATAAAAGACCTAAGAAGAAATACGTAAGAATAAGAATATAGTTCATCTTATTCTACCAGATATCAAATCTATAGCTTTATTAAACTACAGTAATTTAGATACTATGAGTCCTTAAAAAATACTGACCAATAAAATGAAATAAATAATACACAAATAGACATATGTATTTTTAAACATTTTCATGACAAAGTTGATATTTCAGATAATGTAGAAATTTTGGACTATCCAATAAATAGTCCTTATAACAACTGGTTATCTACATGAGAAAATTGAAACTGATTCTTCACCTTGCATCTCAAACAAAACCTTATTACAGATGTATTATAAAGCATAGTAGTTATGATAGTGTGGTATCAGTGCAGCAACAGAGAAATAGGCTAATGAAATAAAAAAATCTCAACACATACCATATATATATGGATATTTAAGAAAAAGATGACACTGCATGACAGTTGATAAAAAACAGATTTAATTTATTTTAAAACATAGGATACCTGGATATCCACATGTAAAAAAATAAAACTGGATGTTTACTTCACATCTTGTACAAAGTCACTTGCAAGTAGATGCAGATCTACACATGGAAATCAAAATAATGCATCTCCCAGAAGATTGTATATATTTAATATTTAACATATAATATGTGGCATATAATATATGATATAACATTTACTAACCATTGTCAAAAATTTTTGATCAGAATCAGAAAGCACTAACCAACCTTAAGACACTAGAAAGAGAAGAACAAATTCAATCCAAAGTAAGCAGAAAAAAAGGAATAATAAAAATTAGAGTTGGGCTCACCAAACTTGAAGATCAAAAAAATAGAGAAAAATCAATGAACCCAATAAATAAGTAAATAAAATGAATGATAGTCTAAACAGGCTAGCTAAAAGACAGAGAGGACACAGATTACTAATATCAGAAATAAAATGGGACACTAATACAGATTATGTAGATTTCATGCACATTAAAAAGATAAAAAGAAATACTATCAAAAATTCTAAGCCCACAAATTAAATAACCTGGGATAGTGGGGCCAATAACTTGAAAAACACAATCTGTCGGCCAGGCGCGGTGGCTCAAGCCTGTAATCCCAGCACTTTGGGAGGCCGAGACGGGTGGATCACGAGGTCAGGAGATCGAGACCATCCTGGCTAACACGGTGAAACCCCGTCTCTACTAAAAATACAAAAAAAAAAAAAAAAAAAAAAAAAAAAAACCACAATCTGTCAAAACTCACCCAAAAGGAAACAGACAATCTAAATAGACCTGTATCTATAAGAGAAATTGAATCAATAATTAATAACTTTCTAAAGCAGGAAGCAGCAGGTTGGATAGGTTCACTGGTACATTCTAACAAAAACTTAAGAAAAAATTGTACCAATTCTCTAAATGTTTTTGAGATGGTAGAAGCAGAGGAACTGTTTCTTAACTCCATTGATGAGACCAGCATTACCCTAATATCAAAACAGACAAAGACATTACAAGAATCTAAATGATCAATGTCTTAGAACATTATCTAAAGGTAAATATCTTCTACAAATATACATGCAAAAATTCTTAGCAAATTAAATAATGTATAAGAATAATTATACACCTGATTGACTGGGCCTGGTGGCTCACGCCTGTAATCCCAGCACTTTGGGAGGCTAAGGTGGGTGGATCACGAGATCAGGAGATTGAGACCATCCTGGCTAACACGGTGAAATTCCGTCTCTACTAAAAATACAAAAAATTAGCCAGGCGTGGTGGTGGGCACCTGTAGTCCCAGCTACTTGGGAGGTTGAGGGAGGAAAATGGCGTGATCTCGGGAGGTGGAGCTTGCAGTGAGCCAAGATCGCACCACTGCACTCCAGCCTGGGCCACAGAGCAAGACTCCATCTCAAAAAAAAAAAAAAAAAAGAATAATTATACACCTGATTAATTAGATGGGATTTATCCCAGGCATGCAAGGCTAATTGAATATTGGAAAAAAAAAAGTCATTTGTTATATCAACAGGAAAAAGAATAAAAAAATAACATGACCATATCAACAGATACAGAAAAAACATTTGACAAAATCCAAAACTCATTTATGATTAGAAAAAAAAAAAAGAAACGTAAACTAGGAATAGAGGAAGACTTCCTCAAGCTAATGAAGAATATCTACAAAATACCTGCAGCTAACTTATTTTACTAACCATATTTACTTAATGGTGAGAAACTCTAAGCTTTTCTGACAAGATCAGGAATACGGCAAGAATATCTTGTCTTCATTGTTTTTCAAAACCACACTGGAAGTCTTAGTTAATGCAATAAAACAAGAAAAGGAAACAACAGATGTATTGATTAGGAAATAAATAAAACTGTTTGCAAATGCCATGCATATATAGAAAATCCAAAAGGATTGACAAAATTCTCCTGGAACTAATCGACAACTACACATGGCAAGGATATATGATACAAGGTTAATACACAAAAGGCCAACCTTTTCTGCATACATTTAGTCCTAATGTTGTCAATAGGTTTTTTGAAACTGTGACTTTAAGTGAAACAATGTACAGCTGGTCTTTGAGTAACATCATTTCCTTTAGTATAGTTTTGTTAAAATGTTCATGAGAGAAAAAAAAAATTAATTCCTATATACTTTCACTTAAACTTGCAGTTTCAAAGAACCTACCAATGATGTTAATTGAAGACTTACTATACCTGCAATACAATTGAAATTTGAAATAAAAACAATATCATTTGTAGTAGCACACTCCAAAAATAAAATATGTAGATATAATTTTAGCAAAATATGTACAAGGTCTATACAAGAAAAACCACAAAATTCTGATGGAAGAAAACAAAATGCAAAATAAATGGAGAAATATTTTATGTTCATGAATAAAATCATGCAATATTGTCAAGATGTCATTTCTTCCCAACATGCATTGACCCACACAATTCAATGCAATCCCCAATAAAATGGCAGTGAGTTATTCTGTGCATATTGAAAATCTGATTCTAAGGTTTATAAAGACAGGCAAAAGACCCAGAGTAGCTGACACAATATTGAAGGAGAAGAATAAAGTTTGAGAACAGACTCTACTCCATTTCAAGAGTTAATATGAAGTTTCACTAACCAAAGACAGTATGGTATTAATGAAGTAACAGACAAGTAGATCAATGAAAAAGAAGGAAGACCCAGAAATATGCCCACATAAATATAATCAAGCAATCCTTGGTAAAGGAGCAATTGCAGTACAATGTAACACAGATAGTATTTTCAACAAATGGTACTGGAACAACTGAACATCCACATGCAAAAAACAAACCAAGACACAGACTTTATACCCTTCACAAAAAATTAACTAAAAATACATCACAAATCTAAAAGTAAAACACAAAATGATAAACCAAGAAGATAAAATAGGAGAGAATCTAGATGACCTTGACTTTGGTGGTGACTTTTTAGATCCTACACTAAAGGCACAATTCATGAAAGAAAGAAAGAATTGATAAAGAGTACATCATTAAATTTAAAAATAAATGATCTGCAAAAGACATTGTGCAGAGAATAAACAACAAATCACAAACTGAGAGAAAATATTTGCAATAGACACCTATCTGATAAAGTATTGTTATCCAAAATGTACAACAAAACCATTTAAACATAACAATAAGAAAACAAACAACTTGATTGAAAAAGGAGCCAAAGGCCTTATGATGATTCACCAAAAATATAAATGACAAATAAGCATAATATGTTCTGCATCATATTTCATCAGGGAAATACAAATTTAAACAATAATGCCATACCACTACACACCTAGTAGAGGGTCCAAATCCAGAATACTGACAATACCAAACATATCAGTAGAGAATGAGGAGCAACAGAAATTCTCATTCATTGCTGCAGGGAATGCAAAATAGTACAACTACTTTGGAAAATAATTTTGCAGTTTCTTACAAAACTGAAAATACCGTTACCATAAGATTCAGCAATCATGTTCCTTGGTACTTACAGGAATTGAAAACATGTCCACACAAAAATCTGCACATGGATATTTGTGGTAGCTTTATTTATAATTGTCAAAATTGGAAGAAACCAAGATGACCTTCAGTTAGTTAATGAAAACAATAAACTGTGGTACATCTAGATATCTAGATAGTGAAATATTATTCAGCACTAAAAAGAAGTGAGCTGTCAAGCCCTGAAAAGACATAGAGAAAATTTAAGTGTATATTACTAGGCTTTTAAAAAGGCCAATTTGGGAAGGCTATATACAGTATGATTCTAATTATATGAGATTCTGGAAAAGGTAAATTAACTATAGGGATAATACAAATATTAGTGGTTAGCAGGGATTGGAGGGAAGAAAGGAATGAATAGAGGGAGCACAGAGGATTTTTAGGACGCTGGTTTCATCTGTATGTACTACAATGGTGGTTGCATGTCATTACATATTTGTTCAAATTCACAGAATGTACAACACCAGGAGTGAACCCTAATGTAAATTATAGACTTTGGGTGATAATGATGTGTCCAATATAGTATGTGCCACTCTGTTAGGAGATGTTGATAATGGAAGAGGTTATGCATGTGTAGGACACAAGAGGTATATGGGAAATCTGTGTACCTTTCTCTCAATCTTGATGAAAACCTAAAAATATTCTAAAATAATGAAGTGTTTTTTCAAGTGCATTAACAATTAAAGAACCAATCTCTAAGCTTGGCTACATTAAAATTAAGACATTCTACTCATCAAAAGATACTATTAAAAAACTTAAAAGACAAAAAACAGTAGACAATGTTTATTTGCATCATGTATAAGAAATATAGGGCTCATATCTAAAATGTCTAAAGACAAAAAGCAAATAAAAATAACAGCTAATACAAAAATGCCCAAAGGATGTAAGAAGCCACTTAACAAAAGAGAATACAGAGCAACAAGACCTCTTATGCAGTGCTGAGTGGAAAGTAATTGGTGCTACAACTTGGAAAAACAGTTTAGCATTACTCAGTTTCATTCCTATGTTTCCTATGTTTCTTTCATGAGGAAGCATAACTATGTTTATAAAAACAAGTGCACAAAATTGTACATAGTTGCACTTGCCCTAACAGCTCTGCTATGGTTAATTTCATATGTCAGTCTGACTAGGCCAGATACCTAGTTTTGGGTTAAACAGCAGTCTAGAGGTTGCTGTGAATGTTATTTTTTAGATATGATTAAGTCAGTAGGCTGAATGCAGAAGATGAATATCCACAATCTTTTCATATTCAGTTTAAAGCCTTAGGATAAAAGACTGAGATTCCCATTAAGGAAGAAATTCTGCCCCTAGATCACCTTCATACTAATACTGCAACAAACTTTCCCTTGGGTCTCCAGCCTGTGAGTCTACCGTGCAGAGTTTGGACTTGCCAGTCTCCATAATCATGTGAGCCACTGCCTTCGAATCCATCAATCAATCAATTTCTCTTTTTCTGCCTCCTCCCCGCACCCATACGTATATATGTCTCACTGGTTTATTTCTTTGGAAAATTCTGACTAACATTGACTCCAAATTGCAAACTATTTAGATGCTCACTAACAAAAATAAATAAATAATAAATAAATACATGAATTGTGAGATAATCATATAGTAGAATACTAAAGCTTAATGAAAATAAAATGCAACTAGGAAAACATGGATAAATTTCACAAACAAAATGATGAGTTAAAGGAACCAAACACAACACCACACATATAATATGGTTTAATTTAAACAAAGTTCAAAAATAATTAAAACCAAATTTTAGTGTTTAAGTATGCCCAAGTGATTACATCATAAAGAAAGTAATAACAACTAACAACAGTAATAGTTATCTTTGGAAGGGAAGGAAAGAGGAGATTGCAAAACAGCACAAGAGAGCTTTCTGAGGTGCTAAAACACACTATTTCTTGATTTGGGTGATAGTTAACCTGGTTTTATTTTGGGGATAATTTAGTTATCTATTTTCATTTTGTGTGTTTCTGATGTGTGTTATATTTTGCAAGACAAAAAGCTAGAGCAACCAAGAATGAGAAACACAGATTCAGAGGGATGGGAATGAGATCACATAGAGAGAGACATTGATAATTGTCTAGCTTTTGGGTTATTTCTGTTTATTAGATCCTAAAACTGTTAGGCATTAATGTGGACGCTTAATTTACTACTAGAAAGGTCTCAGGTTAAAAGTGAAAAGACTGATGTTTGAATGGCCTGCTTTTCCTGGGCCGGTGGCTGAGACACTGCAAAGGCAGATTTTCTTAAGAAACCACTTCTTGCTGTGATAGCAGTATCAGCCAGCATGCAAGATTGAGCATTTGGAATAATCATTCTGAGTTGCTTGCATGCCATGTGGAAGCTGAGCAAAGCTGAATCAATGATCCAAGAACATAATGTCTGGAAATAATCCCATCCTGAATACCTTTTTCAGACTTTTGCAGCCAATTGATCACCCAACACTGCTGCATCCATAAGGTTTTACTAATAGATTTGCCATTCGCTGATTATATTGCTGTTTATAAGACATTGGTAAAGCTCAAGACATTTTATGAAAAACCTTATTCTATCCAAGGTGGCAGATTAGAAATGCATAGCTTGTGACTTCTGAAACAGGCCAAGGGTATGGCAAGGAATATGCTCTGTTGAGTTCCAGGTATCTTGGTGGCCAAATGTTTATTCCAATTAGCTCAAGCCTTGTTTCCTTCAATTAGAAACTTTCTATTATAACACTTTCTTGCCGCCAATTCAATGGATAACTTCCTGAGTCCAAATAGCTCTCTTCTTTATCCTGTAATTTAAACCATGCTCATTCAACTCTACACCTTACTTTACAATCACAGTCCCTGCTGTGCTCTTTAAAAATCAAGCAGTTGTTTTGTGCCATGAACAAAATCATGTATGCTTTCAAATAAATAAATAATAACATGAAATTTTAAAAAGACTCTGGTTAGGAGGGATATAACAGCAATAGAATTACCTAAACACTAAGAAGCACATCTACTGATATTATTTTCTTTTGTTTTACTCCTGAAATCATAGCCACCAAAACTTTATTTAATGTGCAAAAGCCAAGCCACCTGTATAGGTATACCTGCTGTCTCTAAGTGCTCTTACTAGATAAAATACGATTGCTGCTATGAGGGAGCTTCTTTATACCTAAAGTTTGGTGCCTTAAAAATATCACATGCACATAAGTTTTGTTAAAAATTAAACCTCTTTCATGCTTAATAATACTGAAGTCCAAATTTATTTTCTCCCTTCATGGTTAAAGCCCAAACGGTGCCAGGCCTGTTTTCACTAACTGTAATCTCTAATAAATGAAGAAGGCTTCCAGTGATGTCTGCATTAGTGATAATCAAATAAATTTCTTGGATCAGATATTACAATGTTGACATGATTCAAAGATAGTTTTTAACCTTAATCGGTATTTTACTTGGAGCTCAATAGGGTTGGGAGACAGTAATTTTTATTTGAAAAAATTAAAAACGGTGTATTCCAGTTATAACATAATTTATTCAGATATTAAATTTATTCTGCCAACATTTCTTCCACTCTCTTGCAACCCATAACACAAAGAATCCAGTATCTCTGCAGATAGCCAGGTCCTTTGCAACTCTTTCACTCCGGGATTTTGCAAGGCAAGAAGCAAGAGCTGCTACAATTTCTTGCTCTAATAAGAGAATCTAATTTCAATAAAGAGATTATTCTAGGTGTCCTTGGAAAGAAAGGGCAGAATTTGCGGGCAAAGCAAAGAGAGAGACTGGAACATTTCCTGGAATCTGAGCAAGTTCTGTATAGCAGAGGATTTCTTGCTAGTGATTGAGGAAGGGAAGGGCTACATAGTACATGTGGATAAAGTGAAGATTGAATAGATATTTACACCTCATATTGAGAAGTGGAGCTTTCAGTCATTTAAGTGAATCTTTCATTTTGAGAAAAAAATCTGACTCTAAAAATCTTATTATCCCGAGGATTCCCAACTCCTGACATTATTTCCATAATGCCAACCATGACATGAAAGCCTAATGAAATCAAGGAAAAATACAGATGTAGTTTTTAAATCACTTGAGTCCAATAACGATAAATTTATGTCAGGGAAGACAAAAAAAAAAAAAAAAAAAAAGAAAACCTAGGTTGATCTGCTCTCCTTCTCCCTACTCTTTAAGAAAAACAGAAAGACTATGACCAAGGCCACAGCATACTTACCGTCAAATGTGTGTGAACTTCTCATAGTTGCATTAATAAAAATCAATTTTTCCTTTGCCAACCACTTAACCTGTTATCTATTTACCAGTCACTATTATTTCTCTTCTAATTATCCCTGATCGTAACATTGACCTTTGAGGGTTCTAGAGTCATGAAGCCATTTATGGCATTTTTCTGGTTTGATATTAAGAGATACTCGTTAGTGAGTTTCAGTAATACTCAAAGTATTTAATTAGGATCTTTACCTACATTACTTCTTAACATAAACAACATTGTTAGAAAGTTATCATTATCACCAATTCTCCTCATGATGAAACTGAGGCTCAACACAGTTAACTGACATACATGCGTAGATATGCAAATATATAAAGCTACACATTGCTTAAGCACAGGGAAATGTTTTGGGAAATGTGTTGTTAGGTGATATTGTCATTGTGCTATCATAGAGAATATTTATGCAAACTTAGATGGTATTTTGTGTATCAGTCGCTCCTAAATTACAAACCTACACAGCATATTACTATATTGAATACTGTAGACAATTGTAGAACAATGGTAAATATTCATGTATCTAAAAATATCTAAACATAGAAAAGGTACAGTAAAAATACAGTATTGTACTCTTATGGGACCTGATGTGGTTTCACTCTGTGTCCCCACCCAAATCTCACCTAGGTTTTCAATCCCTGTAATCCCCATGTGTGGAGGGAGGGGCCAGTGGGAGGTGATTGAATCATGGGCACAGTTTCCCCCATGCTGTTCTCATGATGGTGAGTGAGTTCTCACAAGGTCTGATGGTTTTATAAGGCAGTTTTCCCTGCTCTTGCTTCTTGTCTCTCCTGTGGCCAGGTGAAGAAGTTCCTTGCTTTCCCTTCTGCCACGATTGTAAGTTTCCTGAGGCTTCTCCAGCCATGCAGAACTATGAGTCGATTAAATTTTTCTTTTATAAATTACCCAGTTTCAAGTATTTCTTTATACAAGTGCTAAAACAGAGTAATAGAGGACTACCACCATATATGCAGTCAATCATGGGCTGAAATGTCCTAAGGTAGCACACGATTGTATACATATGTATTCAGAATGAGGCTTATTATCAGAAATTGGCTCATGCAATTGTGGAGGCTGAGAAGTCCCATGATGTGCCGTCTGGAGACCCAGGAATGCCTGTATTGCAAACCAGTACAAGCCTGACAAACAGGGGAGACAAGGGTATCCCACTCTGAAGGCAGAAGACCAATGTCCAGCCCAAGCATGCAGGCCAAAGAGGTGGATTCTCTCACCTTCAGCCTTTTCTTCTATTCAGGCCTTCAACAGACTAGATGCCCACCCACACCAGAGAGAGAATGATCTGCTTTACTCAGGTTACCAATTAAAATGCTAATCCCTGTGAGGCACAGTGGCTCACACCTGTAATCCCAGCACTGTGAGCAGCCAACATGGGTGGATTGCTTGAGTCCAGGAGTTCAAGACCAACCTGGGCAACATGGCAAACCCTGTCTCTACAGAAAATACACCTGCTGGGCATGGTGGTGTGCACCTGCAGTACAGCTACTACGGAAGCTGAGGTTGGGGGATTGGTTAAGCCCAGGAAGAGGAGGTTGCAGTGAACTGAGATTGCACTACTGCAATCCAGCCTGGAGCCTGAGTGAGAGTGAGACCCTGTCTCAAAACAAACAAACAAAAAACCCCAGCTAATCCCATCCAGAGACATCCTCTCAGGCACACCCAAAAATAATGTTGAGTCTAATATCTGGGTAATTCATGATCCAGTCAAGTTGACATGTAAAATTAACCGTGACAGCATGCCACTAGGGTTTGTCTGGATCTTTCTACTGTGTCATTTATCCCATTACTAGTATGGTCACAACAGTAGACCACACTAGTAATTATATTCTCAACAAAACGTTACATCTTCTTACCTCCTATCAGTAGGTAGAACTCTCTGTAAGTAGCCAGCCAAGGGGATATTTAAGCATTATTTTGACAGTCAAACTTCAAATAAACCATTCAATTGAAAAAAAAGACCATTGTTTCTCAGCATAAGATTAATATTGTCACAAAAAGAATCCCTCCCTTCAAGGTATCTTTTGAATAAAACAAGTCTACTGATAACACAAAAGTAGGGTAAAGACACAATTGCTAAGGGAAAGAAGGAGAATTTGGAATTTCTGACATGTAATTCCTAAGGCAAAAATGTATGAGCTAATCTATTTCACTAGGGTTCTAAAAATCTAAGAGTAAAATCCCTAAATAATTACTAGATTGAGGAAACCTATTCACTTTATCTAAAACCAACAAATCATACACACACACACACACACACACACACACACAAATATTTCTAACCTTTGAGACCATGAGAGATAAGGGAGAAAGACTTTTAGATGCATGTTAAATTCTCATCTAGACCCATACTCTGATATATGCTTGAAACCCTGGCTCTTCCTTTCACATTACTAGAAACTTTGTCATTTAAATAGCCCGAAAAAAGCATATAACAAGGTGGGAAATCTACCTTGCAAATGAAAATATTTCCAGAATATCAACATAAGGCCCAAATGAAGAGGTGACACTTTTTGGCAGTAGAAACATGGTGATTTCAGATGCTTTACTGCCAGTGAGTAATCACAATCACATCATTCAAAGCAATTTTCCCTTGATATAAAAAGATACCACTTGAGAATTTTGATGCTGAATCTAACAGTGGGTTATAAAATATATAAAAAATTAAATCCATTTGAAAATTATGTCTATACCAGCAAAAATATGAATAAAAACTGAAAATAGAATCAGTCAAATAGCAATTTAAAAAATTCAATTTTGCCCACATTTCCCAGCAAGTTGTTCCATTCATTCCTGATGGCATTTCCTCCCTGGCTTTTAAGTTTCTGTAACTCCTTCCTTAAAAATCCGATATATAATTTACTATTTAACAACACACATTCTCAATCCTAGCCATTTGTATCTGGCTGTAAGTTTTTTCTTTCCAACCATAGTTCAATCTTTTAAAGACGATAGACTGTGAGTTCCATTTATTTACTGTAGAGGATGTGCTTTCCCTCTAGGAATTCACAATTCTATGAAATAAAGAGTAGAATTAAAATCTATGAGCCAAGATTGAAAGACATACCCCCTCACAAAGGCCCTAGGAAATATGAAAAGCTCTGTTTTAACTATGTAAAAGAGAAAAATTTCCCATAGCACAATGGGGAATCTCTATATCCAAATAAAATACATATTTTATGCAGGAAAAAAATGTATTTATTTATACATACACACATATGCACCCCCCAACACACTCACCCCTTAACAGAAAGGTCATGTGAAAATAATTCTACTCAGAGGATCACAGAATTGGTAAAATTGCTGCAAAAACATTTAAATCAATTTTTTTCATGTATCATTAATATGTATCTTGCAACAAACACAGTTATTTAGTTTACATACGTATCCTTATTGTCAGGAGGGGGAAAGATTATTGTTCAAACATTCTGAAATCTATTCATAATATTTTTTAAAATAAATATAAAATTAGGAATCAAAGTATACACACTCTGCCTTTTTCAAAGGCATTTTACAGCATTCAAGTTTCATCTTTAACCCCAAGCATGTAGACAGTAGTGAAAGTGTCACATAGTTTGCTAGAGTGTATTATTAAAAAACTAAAATATAAATCAGAGGAGATACGAATATTGCTGTAGAATTTACTGGCTGTAAGCTGTGTCTCATATTACTCATCAAAATTGAAAAAGTCATACTTATTCTCATAGGAAATTAAGGAGACTAGAAATGACTTAATGCAAGTGATTTTAACTTACAAGCCAGTTGTGTAAAAGTGAGCAGATTAAATTCCCACTTTCAGAGGAACTGGAACAGAAATGAAGGTAGCTAAAGGGAAATAATGGAGTGATGAGATGGCTTGAGGGCTTGAAAAGTAATTCTTTTAGAAGACTTTTTTCATCAAGTTTTTCAAATTCACAGATGTTGGGGTCAGTAACATTAGTTGGGCAACAATCAGAAGGCAAACCTGATGGGTCAGGTCCTGAGGCTAAGAGAATAGTAGGCACTAACCAGTCAGAGCGGACAATATTCATCAGGATGTCACTGACACACAGCTTTTAATTACTTCATGAGAAGCTCCTAGACCTGGCCCCCAATTCACTAAGGACAGGATAGTATAAGGAAAGTGGCTGGGGCCTTATACTATCAGGTCCTTAGTGAGTTCTTAAGCCATCAGACCAAATTAAGTAAAAGTATAACATAATCACTCATCCAAAATCCGGAAGTACAACCTATAGATATATAGTATACTTGCAAAAATATTTTTAATCCATTCAGTGAACTAAAAGTCATATAAAGAAGAATTTATACTAAAAATATACTTTAAATACATTAGTCATCCTGGCACAAGCACAAATTCCTTAAAAGAAATGATGAAATAATCAAACTTATATACAAAACAAACAAACAGAATTACTATAAATATAAAAACTACAAAAGCAGGCCAACATGGCTGTGTCTTTTTGTAACTCAAATTCAGAACAGTTATTAGTGACACTGTTTTCCAAAATTGTTGAGAAATCTTAAGAAGGTTCTATCCATACATATCACATCTTTCGTCCATTGCATAGGAATTGCATGTATTGAAAATTCAGTGTATAGTAATTCCACACAAAACATATTTTATGTTTGTATGTAAACTGGGGTTAGGTAATAGCTTCAGATATTATAAATAGGTCCAGCAGAACATTCACTTTCAAGATATCAAGTATTTCTTTTTCTTTTTTTTTTGAGACGGAGTCTTGCCTTGTCGCCCAGGCTGGAGTGCAGTGGCGCGATCTCCACTCACTGCAAGCTCCGCCTCCCAGGTTCAAGCCATTCTCCTGCCTCAGCCTCCCGTATAGCTGGGACTACAGGCGCCCGCCACTGCGCCTGGCTAACTTTTTTGTATTTTTTTAGTACAGACGGGGTTTCACCGTGTTAGCCAGGATGGTCTCGATCTCCTGACCTCATGATCCGCCCGTCTCGGCCTCCCAAAGTGCTGGGATTACAGGCGTGAGCCACCGTGCCCGGCCTTAAGATATCAAGTATTTCTATCCCCCAACCACATAGCCAGTAGTGGCCTCCAAACCTTACAATAATCACAATGACCCACAGACATCCAGATTTAACTTAGGGAGAAGTGCCTTCCCAGTTGAGAAGTACTATCCCAACATTGAAGGAAAGGATTAACCACGGAATTTCTTGCAGAAAAGAATAAACAAGAAAAACACTAATTGAAAACTTATAGCAGCTAGTATGTTATGAACTTCATATAAAACTTTTATTTCATTTTTCGAACAATCATGCAAAATAGATGAGGTTATCCCCATTAATAGATACATAAACCAAGTCTCAAGGGGGGCAAACAACATTTCTTTGATACATAGTTTTTAAGTAGCCTTGGGTATATTTGGAACACAGTCTCTTAGACTGTGAATCCTGTGTATTCCACAACACCTTTTTCTTAACTGTTAGCAAGAAACTAGAATTTCACAAGGGAATCTCATTCAAATGAGACTATTATTGACATTATTTTGAAAGGATGTATCTTGTTTTCTATATAATGAAAGTAAACTCTGAATATATCGTGACATATGGTACAATATGAAACAATACATTTATGAATAAACAAGATTGAGTTCCATAACTTCTAAATTCTGGAATGAATCAGGCATACATAGGCACAACATGGACCAAAAATTAGAAACCAAAGTGGCTAGGCCTGATGAAAAAACAAATGAAAAGAGTGGAGAAAGACTTTGAAATCACATTTAGTTTCATAGTTTTCCTTCTTTCCACCCCACCTCAAAGTGATCTAGTAAAAATAAACAAAAATCCCCATTCTACTCAAATTTCTTCCACACAAACTCTTGGTGCATGAGTTTATGTGCAAGAGAGTGTAGCCATGCTTAGGTGCTTTTATATTCTTTGCAATAATTATTAGAGCTATTTTATAAAAAGATGTGGTTGAAGATTCATTAAAGTCTGATCTTTGAATAGTTGCAGAAAGAGAAAGACAGAATTCTCTCTATCATACCACCCTTGTTAAAAGAAAATAACTATATAAAATTTTTAAAATCATATAGGACAAGAGAAAAAAATTGTATAATGAAATAAAAATGCCTACTTCTGTATGAAGAGCAAGCTTCTGTTACCATTATCAGGAAAAATTTAAATAATTTTTCACATTACAGTCTCATACATGCAACGTAATTTTTTAGTGGAAGTATACAAAATTGAATCCATAATATAGGCCCAGACATTCTCACTTACAGATTTGTGAAATTCTTATTTTAAAGACCCTCTTCAGAAAAACAAAAGGCAGATCAAACCAGCTAAAATTTGCAGTCAATTTTTCTCCCATAATAGGCAGAAATAAAAACAGAAAACAAAAAACTAAATACTTCACAGTGATTCTACCTGCTCAGTCTCTCTCTCATCTTTTCTCTCTCCATACTCTTGGAAACTGCTTTCGGTTAAGCACTCATTGTGTATCTCCTCAATGACTGCAGAAATTTCTCAGCTGATCGTCCAATTCCAGTTTTATCCCCCTTTAATATGTCCTTCTTACTATTACCAGAGTGTTATTTCCAAAAGTAAATATGATTACTCTCATGCTTAGCTTCATCCAGTTCTCTCCATCATTACAAAGCTGCGATCCAGATTATCTCAGCATAGACCCTGCTGATGTGGATCCTCTCTAGGCTCAACATACATAATTCCTCAAAAATATTCTCCATCATGGAATCACTGTAAACTTTCTGTAGCTTCTTAAATGAACCAGGTCTTTTTTTTAACTCCTTGCCATAGTTTCTTGTATATGCTGTTTTCCATTTCCAGTAATATGTTTCTCTCCGTGATTTACTTAAGAGCTCATACTCATCCTTTAAGAGTTAACTGATGCTTAGCCTCTTCTGGGAAAACTCTGAAGCTAGACTTCTCTCCTCTGTATTTCCATTGCCTTCTCTGTACATATTCCTAACATATTATTTAACAGAGTATACAATTATAGTATAATTGTTGATTGATTTGCTCCTCACCTCTGCCATCATTAGACTAAATATGTCAAGGACAAAAATTCTATCTGTGATTTCTATGTTACCAACATATAGCACATTGTAAACACCAATGCATTTTTATTGAATAAGTATAAAATAACATCGCCCTGTTCATCCCAGAATGAAGCCAGACATACGATTCTAACATTGGCTCATTTTCAATGTAGTTTCTGTTTTTGGGGGGTTTTTTTGTTTTTGTTTGTTTGTTTTGGACAGAGTCTCACACTGTCACTCAGGCTGGAGTACAGTGGCACAATCTCTGCTAACTGCAAGTGACTGCAAGCTCTGCCTCCCTCGTTCACGCCATTCTCCTGTCTCAGTCTCCCGAGTAGCTGGGACTACAGGCACCCACCACCACGCCCGGCTAATTTTTTTATATTTTTAGTAGAGATGGAGTTTCACCGTGTCTACTAGCCAGGATGGTCTCGATCTCCTGACCTCGTGATCTGCCTGCCTTGGCTTCCCAAAGTGCTGGGATTACAGGCGTGAGCTCCCATGCCCAGCCGTTTGTTTTTAAGACAATTAGGAAATAGCGAAACTCTTAACTCCAAGCAGTGGTATAGGATAATATTGTAAACATAAACAATAAGAAGTGACATCCATTATTTTTTGGTAGATTTATGATGAATTGTCTCTTGACTCTAATCGACCCACAAAATAAAATGAACACACATCTTTGGAAAGTAACTAAGTGGAAGACCCTGTTTTCCATAGGATAAAATGCAGATTTTCTATTGAAAAGTAAAGTCTTCATTTCAAATATGTGAAGAAAATAGTGCTATAAAAATAATTTCAACTGATTAAATTTAGTCAAAATAAAAGTTTTCTGTGCATCTATTGCCTTTTCATTTTATTTAGATTTGATCTAATTTTCATTAACTTTAAGCCTTTGCCCCTTATTATCTCTATTTAAGGTGGTCCAACAAGTGTCAATAGGAATATCGGGATTAGTAATGACTCGCACCCTGTTTAAATCATCAGGTTTGCTTGAATCCCTGATTATAGATATACTTACTGACAGATTTTCATGATTAAAAACTGTAAACTGGCACAGTCTGACCATTTTTGTCCAGACTGATAATCCCAGAGAATCTATACTTAGACATTGTATAGTCTATTTGAATCTAAATTGACTTTATAGTTAAGGATGCACAGTGTTGTCCCTAGGGAAACCGCTAAATAATGGCATAAAAAGTACAAGTAAGCATCCAAGACAGAAAATAAAATTGAAGAATGAATTAAACAAATTTAACTTAAAAGAGCGCAGTAAAGAAGCAACAAATAAACAAAACAAGAGGAACCAATAGGAAACAAGTAACAAAGAATGCCCTTAAATTCAAAAATAAAAAATTACCAAGGCCAGGTAATTTTACCATATGAAAAATTAAATGGGCCAGATGCAGTGGCTCATGCCTGTAATCCCAGCACTTTGGGAGGCCAAGGTGGGGGGATCAACTGAAGTCAGTAGCTCGAGACTAGCTTGGTCAACATGGTGAAACCCTGTCTCTGCTAAAAATACAAAAATTAGCTAGGCATGGTGACAGGTGTATGTAATCCCAACTAATCAGGAGGCTGAGGCAGGAGAATTGCTTGAATCCAGGAGTCAGAAGTTGCAGTGAGCCGAGATGATGCTATTGCATTCCAACCAGGGCAACAAGAACAAAACTCTGTCTCAAAAAAAAATTACACTAAATGTAAATGGCCTGAATACCACAAACTAAAGAACAAATACAGACTGAACCAATAACCCAAACTCAACCACATGCTGTCTACAAGAGATGCACTTTAAAATTAAAAATACAAACAGGTTGAAAGTTGCAAACATCAAAAAAGATAGATCATATTAATGGTAAGCATATGGAAGCATTGTGGCTATATTAATATTTTTAAAAGTAGACTGTAGAACAGAAGCTACTACCAAGGATTAAAGGAGTCATTGTATAATGATAAATTGAATAATTAATCAGTAATGGAGTTTAAGGTGGACATGAATGTTGGCAGACAGTAGTCAACTTATTATACAATACTAATCAAGTAAAAAATAGAAAAAACTTTAAAGTATTAGGGATAACAGTTGATTACTCCAGAAACTAGAAATGTTAAGAGGATAATATGGAATTTTATGAAAAAACATATGTCAATACATTTGATAATATATTAAATAATTCCTGGAAAATGTAATCTGTCAGAAATGAATTGAAAAACATAGAAAATTTAATATTTAGATGAATACAATTAATTAATAATATACAAAATATATTAAAGAAATTCTATTTATAATCAAAAGTTTCCCTTGGAGCAATTTATTGATCCATTTGGGTTTTTGTGTGAATTTCATGAAACACTGAAGAAAAATAGTACGCTATCCTTTACACACACCTTTAAAATGCCTAGAGGTATAGAGATGGCTTCCTAATTCATTTTGTGAGGCCCTGTTATTGAAATCTGGCAAAGATACTGTTACAGACCAACAAATGAATGAATCCTCAATAAAACATAAGCAAATCCAATTCAGCAAAATATGAAAAATGATCTTACTTTAAGATCATGTAGGCTTTACACAAGGAAAGTATATATGAAGGTGAAAAATCATATAATCTCAATTGATGAAACTATTTGATAAAAGTCAGCACTTATTTATGATAAGAACTCTCAGCAAACTAGGAATAGAATAAAATTTTCTCCACCTGATAAAGATATCTCTGAAAACTTAGGTACCGCATACAATGGTGAAAAACTAAATGCTTTTTCATACAATTGAGAACAAGGCAAGAATGTATATTCCCAGCATATCTTTTAAATATTGTACTAGAGGTCTCAGCTAGTGCATTTGTGCAAGAAAAATAAGTCAAAGGCATATACAAAAGTGTGTGTGTGTATATATATGTATATATATGTCTGTTTGCATACACACAGAGATGTCTCCATAAAATATTTTAAGAAATAAAAAAAACCCTACTACGATTGACAAGTGAACTTAACAAGGCTGAAGGTGACATAGCTAGTACAAAATAAAACAAATGTATTTCTATACATAGTAGTAACAAATAATTGGAGAAAAAAACCAAAAATACTATTTTAAATATTATTAACAAAATAATGAAAATTAACAGAATATACACAAGACTTCTAGACTAAAAAACTATAAACATGGCTAAGAGCAGTTAAATAAGACCCAAATAAATGGAGAGACTGTCATGTTTATTGATTGACTCACTCATATTGCTAAAATATCCATTTTCCTCAAATTGATCTATAAAGTCTATGCCCTTCCAATTACAATTCTAGTAGGCTTTCATAAGAATTAAGCTGATTCTAAAATGTATAAGAAAATATCCTATAAAATAGCCAAAATTCTTTCAACTCAACCATCAGAAGACAAAGAACCCTATAAAAATAGTGCAAAGTCTCAAATGACATTTCACAAAATAAGATATACAATTGACATATCCACATGAAAATCTGTTCAATATCATAAGCCACTTGGGATATGCAAATTAAAATTACAATGAGATACCACTTCACTCCCACCAGAACCACTAAAATAGCTAAATTTAAAATATCTACAATAGTACCAACGGTTGGCTAGGTTCTGGAACGCCTGGAACCTTGAGAGTGTACAATGTCACAACTAATTTAGAGAACATTTTGGCATAGTCATATGTTAAACATAGGCCTACTATTTTACCCATCAGTCTGACTCCTAAGCATTTTTTCAAGAAAAAGGAAAAGAGATACACACACAAATTATTGTACTTGCATCAGCATAGTAACTCTATTCATAACAGGCCCAAACTAGAAGCAAACAAAGTGAATACATAAACAAGTGAATACAAAAACAAAATATGATATATCCATACAATACAATTCTACACAGTAACAACAACTACAGCAAAAGCATAATCAAACAAGCAACAACATAAAACATTTCCAAAAAATTCCTTGAGCAAAGAAGCCAGGTATAAAAGTGTACATATTGCATACTTCAACTTATATAAATTCTTAGAATTTCAAAAGTAATCAATAGTGATAAAAATTAGGTCATTAGGTGCCAAATATTAAGGATGGCAAGGGGAATAACTTCAAGGTACACAAGAAAACTTTCTGGATCTATCTTTATTAATGGGTCAATTATGGGAGTACATACATTTATCAACACATGAATTGTATATTTTAAGAATGTAAATTTTACTCTTTGTTAATTACACTTCAATAGAATTGATGAAAAATAAATTAGAATGGTCAAACTATCTTGAGGACATATTGGGACTGATGCTGCCAAATTACCCTCTTAGTGATGCCTAGTATTTCAGAGCAAAGATAAAAGTGAAATTACTGGCAGAGAGAAGTTACAAAGAAGCTGAGACAAAGTGACTATGGGTAAATTTGATGAAAGTAGAGCATAAAGACAAAAAGGAAAGAAACAAATAAGGTGGCTGAAGAGATAAATTAAAGAATAGGAAGAGCCTAGACATAAATCCCTAAAGAGTAGCCCTGGTGTAAGAAATATAGGAGATTTGGGGTTGCTGCTGAACATGATTTTACAAATTTTAGGTAGCTAAATGTCAAGTCTTTATACCTACTCAGAAAAGGTAGACATAACATTACAGGTGATGGATGGAGAGATACAAAATGTTCATAAAAAACTGGAATAGAGTGTAGCTGAGTTGATGTGAAAAAGGACAGGGTAAACTGAGCAATGGTAGGTAGTAACCCATATTCTGAAAGGTTCCATAGGCTGCTCATTGGGATTTGACTTCATCCTGTGGGAAATGAGGAATCAGCAGAAATTTACAAGACAGGCAGTAACTGATCAGCTTAGTATTTCACATACTTTACAGTGCCTTGACATAATGAAATCGTCAATATTTTATAGAGGACTATATCAAAAAGTGCCCTTTGAAAGGGAAGCCTGTCTTTTAAAATCACAATATCAAGGATGTTTTTGCTCTGAACAAAAGATATGGCCAAAAGATATGGCCCTTTTATATAATATGATATATGTATAATATTTTATATCATCACATATTTGGTCTAACTACTGAATTAGAACCCAAGGGATCTCAGCATTTAAAACCTTAAAATCTAATCTTTAAGGGTTAGGGAAGATCACGAGATTCAGGCTTTGAAAATGGAAAAGAGGAGTGGTGAAGGATATGAAAAATTAAATTCAAATATACTTATGCATTGGAACCTGACCAATTTGAGAACATGGAGAGGTGTGGAAAGATCCTGTTACAAAAAGGCTTTGTCCCAGGCAAAAGAAAAAATATTTCTTTCATCTTAAAATGAGAGAACAGTTTACCTGAAAGTAAGAGTCAACTTGATATTTAGAACCATGATAAAGAATATAAAGTGACTATAAAAAAAAATAATAAAAGAATGTCAGCCATTGCAGTTACTGTCCAAGGTCACATACCAGTCACTGAAAAAGCAAAGACAACCAAATATATGTTCTTTTGGCCTCTCTACATTTGATCCAATTTTAAGATGGATTGAAACATTGAGTCAAGTTGCAGTCGGCATTTCAGGGAATAAGACTTTCATCATGTCCTCAGAAAGGTCATTTCAGTCTAATAGATTTCATTAGACTATGCATTTTAGGTTGAAAGCATTTCTAAATGCATTGCTATGGAGTAAAACACAACGTAGTAAAAAATGTTCCCAAGTTACTTGTCCTTACTTGGCGTAGTCTCATTATTTCAGTTATATTCCTTTGGACCACCCTAAAGTATTGTGCTCTTCTTTCATGTTTACATCCTTTCGACAATTTAAATTCGTTTAATAAAATCTACAGGAGGGAGAGACCTTTCTTGTTAACATATTTAACCTCTGGGGAATGTCTGTTTTCATATAATTATGCATAGACTTCATATTCATATAAATATTTTGTGCCTGCAGGGGGGTAAAATGGATCTCTCTCATGAATATTCAACAGTGCCATTTCTTCTAGTAAGACACAGACATCTTTCTTCATGGTTATTAAGCACTAGGATGTCTATATATATTTTCTCCTTCATGTTTTGTTTGCATAAAACTGATGAGATATAGGAACTGCCAAAGCAGACATTTATTATTCCAGGTACCTCAATATTATAGTGCCTTCATCCAAATAACTCAATAACATTTTCACATTCAAATCTTCAGTATTATAAAGGTTGTTCCATACACACACACACGAACACACACACATATAATTCCAGAAGCACAAAATGAAATTATAAATTATGAGGACTTGGCTTAAAATTGTGGTGGAAAGGAGCTGGCAGAGGCAAAGATACTTTATTCTCTTTGTGACATGACTTCTTGCAAGACAATCTTGTGCATGCTCAGATTTCAAATTCTGATAGTAAAGAGAAAGGTGGGCAACCTCTAGAAAGAAATTGGAAATTGTTTTTTAAAGTGAGTATTGCTGGGCACAGTGGCTCGAGCCTGTAATCCTAGCACTTTAGGAGGCTAAGGTGGGCAGATTACCTGAGCTCAGGAGTTCTAGACCAGCCTGGGCAACATGGTGAAACCCTGTCTCTACTAAAATTTAAAAAAAAAAAAAATTGCCAGGCGTGATGGCGTGCGCCTGTAGTCTCAGCTGCCCAGGAGGCTGAGGCAGGAGAATTGCTTGACCCGGGGAGGCGGAGGTTGTAGTGAGGAGCTGAGATGGTGCCACCGCACTCCAGCCTGGTGACAGAGCAAAAGTCCATCTCAAAATAAATAAATAAATAAATAAATAAATAAATAAATAAATAAAATAAAGTGAGTGTTTTTCCATCTATAATAACATTGTTCACATAAAAAGTTGTCAGCCTTTTCTTTATGCATTCAATAAATATGTATTGAACATCCAGTATACCAGAAAACATTATAGACTCTGAGAATACAGTTGGGAACAAAACATAAAATAGGCTGAGTCCCAGCGATAATACAGCTTACTTTCTAGAGAAGGAAGATGAAACAAATAAATGATCAAACAAATAACAAAAGTGGATAAATGAATGAACGATGTATTAAGTAGTGTTGAGCACTATGTAAAGGATAGGTTTAGGAAACTATTAACCTCATATGTTAATGTATTTGTCACAGATATTGCACCCGTGTGTGTGTTTGTGTGTATGTTATTTTAGAGATTGAGTTTGTGGGTGTGCACTGTTTTATTTCATTGTCTCAAAAATAGTATGAAATGTTTGGTACAGGTACCATCATTTAAAGATGATTGGATTGAGAAAATGTGGCACATATACACCATGGAATACTATGCAGCCATCAAAAAGGATGAGTTTGTGTCCTTTGTAGGGACATGGATGCAGCTGGAAACCATCATTCTTAGCAATCTATCACAAGAACAGAAAACCAAACACCGCATGTTCTCACTCATAGGTGGGAACTGAACAATGAGATCACTTGGACTCAGGAAGGGGAACATCACACACAGGGGCCTGTCATGGGGAGGGGGGAGAAGGGAGGGATTGCATTGGGAGTTATACCTGATGTAAATGACAAGTTGATGGGTGCAGCACACCAACATGGCGCAAGTATACATATGTAACAAACCTGCACGTTATGCACATGTACCCTACAACTTAAAGTATAATAATAATAAATAAATTAAAAAAAAAAAAAGATGATGGAAATCACTAACAGAGAATAAACCGCTTGCTCCAAGTCACACAGCTGGAGTGTAGCAGAGTTATGAATTCAATTTGGTGTCTGAATCCAGCTTCATGAACTTCCTACTGAAAGGACCATTCTCTCAGGTGATGGTTCTAATATTCATCCATTTGTAGTTCACAATTCTCAGGAAAGTGACCTGGAGAAAGCCAAGACATAATTGGAGGGAAAAAAAGTTCATAGACTAAATGTTGACATTTAAAATGGATTTAACCATGAAGAGAAAATTATAGTCAGCTAAATAAAGAATGTTCAGAGTAAAATAGAAGAAGAATCTTGCAAAGGAGGAGAAATAATATTCTTCTCTAGAAGAGAAAAAAGAGAAGATACCCCTTTTCTTCTTTTCTTACCAACTTCAGATAAGTACATCATAAACATGGGAAAGTGGGTACTTTGGGGAGAGGCAGGATGAAAATGTAATACTAAGAAATTATTGGGAGCCTGAATTTTACACTTCCTTCTAGCTTATTTCAATCTAGTTGTTGCAAATAGAATGGGAAGCCTTAATCATCAATAAAGATTATGATTATGCATCTTTCTTTTTTATTTTATTTTATTTATTTGTTTTTGTGAGATGAAGTCTCACACCGTCACCCAGGCTGGAGTGCAGTGGTGTGATCTTGGCTCACTGCAACCTCTGCCTCCAGGGTTCAAGCAATTCTCCTGCCTCAGCCTCCTGAGTAGCTGGGACAACAAGAGTGTGCCATCACACCCGGTTAATTTTTGTATTTTTAGTAGAGATAGAGTTTCACCATGTTGGCCAGGCTGGTCTCAAGCTCCTGACCTCAAATGATCTGCCTACCTTGGCCTCTCAAATTGCTGGGACTACAGGCATCAGCCACTGCACCCGGCCAAGATTATGCATCTTTCTTAAGGTTGTGTGTGTGTGTGCATGTGCGTATCTCCTTCTGGGGAATGTGAAGGCGAGAGAATTCCAATGGGGAAATACAAGCTTGTCAAGTTGTTTCAAACTGTGAAAAAGGGTTAATAAAAAGAAAGGGGCCTGGAAATGCTCTCTGAACCATTTAGAGAAACTTGACTATGTAGCACCATGCTTTTGCAACACACTTGAAGCTGGGGATTTGGGCCTTTTACTCCCTAGAATAAGCCAGTAAAAATGCTGATTACAGCTTTTGTGTGGGGGTGATTTTTTTTTTCCTTTACTCAAGGCTCAGACCCCCTTGAGTGGCAGAGATGGGGTGGTGTGTGTAAATGTCAGTATGTGCTCCCTCTTCCCCATACCACACAAGCCAATAATATATCACATTAGCAACCAGCTTAGAGATAAATGAGAGGAAGCTTTGAGATCAAATCATCAATCTTAACCCATTGGTGGGGGTCCCAGATGTGACAGAGACTTGGAAACTCCTGTTGTGGCAGTGATTGTAACTACAAAGACAATATCATATTGTTCTTTCCCTAATAATGACGGGGAGCTTCTGTCTCCTAAATCAGAGCTTATTTTCCTCCCCAAAAACCAGCAAAGCCATTATTTAAGAAAAACACAATGCTTTCTGAGATAGAGGGACTCTCCTTGATTTCTTACTCTTAGCATATTCTTTATCCAACTCCTGAAAATTTCCTTAAGGTTACAAATAGCTTTAAAGTAATTCCCCCACAAGGTCTTTGTAGATATTTAAACGCTTTAAAACCTGAAATCACCCTGAAAAAGCACGCAGAGAAAAATGAACTAGATGACTCAATTGAGTAAACCTGTTCCATCTCTACAGGGAAAGATTTTTATGAGAACAATGTTAAATCTGCAGAGCTGTGAGTTAAAAAAAAATTATAATCAATGTTGAATCTGTCAGTCTAGCTTGAGTTGGCTTTTAGGAAATCCAGAGAAGGACAAATGATTACAAGAACACTGGCCATTAAGTCTAAAGGTTTCAAGTAAAACGTTTGTGTTCTTTGTTGGATGGTTGTGAGTTTATGATCTAGAAGAGGTCATAAGATTTTTTAAGTTGGATATTGATTCATCAAAATTCTCTTGACACTTTGAATTCTCAAATAGTGAATATTTCTAAGTGAGATCTTGAAGTACACAGGAGAGTAAGCCAGGAATTAACATTCTAGAAAGTTAATTGAATGATCTAAATTGTCAAACTTGATTTAGATGAACCTTTTAAAAATTAAGTTTTAAATGGGCATTGTAAAAAATTCAAGTTACACAAGAAAATAGAGAATAAAAGCTAATCCTCTCAGCCTTCCTGTCCCCAGTCCTGATATTTGACTTCCTCTTTCAATGTGAGTCTAATTAGCCCACCAGGCAAGGACTATTCATTTTTTTAATCTAGTATATACTTATTTGAAATGTGTGAACATGGTCATCAAAAAGCTTTCTAGACACACAAATCTCATATCGTAAATTCATTCTGGAAACTGCCAGCAGTCAAGAAGTCTAGCCATTTGGAAATTATAAGAGGTTTCAGCCTGGACCTTGAAACTACCCCTGGGAATCTGATTGCTATTTGTCTTGAATTTTTCTTTGAACAATGCTCATCCTTCACTGAGGCCTGGACTTGAGTGCAATTTAGTGTTAGGTAGTTTGTGGCTCAGGAGGACCTGAGTCATATTCTTAATTTTGCAATAGCTATGTGATCTTAAGCAAGTTAACTGTATATGGATGGATCTTGGTCTCCTCACCTGTACAATAGTGATAAACATCCAGCACAGAGGAGCATGAAAGCATCTGTGGTAGAGCCCACCAGCTGCCTACGTCTTAAAAGAATTAGCTAGACATATTTATAACCAGAAGAAGGACCTTTCCTTGCCTTTCTTGTGCAAATTTCTATATGATAATATATAAGTAGAATGTTATGTGCAACTTCTGGGAGCCTTTCTTATAAGAAAGCAATACACACTGTCTTTCATTGACTTATGCATCCCTTCCTCCATTTTGCTGCTTTTCTTATGGATGCTATGATCTTAAACTCTGAATATGAGGACCACTACCAAGGGAAGATAAAGTACTAACCTGGAAAAATTTGGGTGCCTAAGGTGTAGAGGACTATGTGCTCGCAAACAGGGTGTTCCCGATAAGACCTGCTCTCGCAATCGAAGCAGGGCGTTGGGGGCTTGTTTATGTGTAAACATCTTGAAAATCCAGAAAGTCAGGGAAAGGTCAGAAAAACAACAATGTGTCTTGTGACTTGGCAACATTCCACAAACAACTGTATAAAATAAAGCAGAGCGCGCCATTCGAGGCGGCCGCCATGTTTGTCTTGTCTTGTGTTGTCTTGTGTGTTCATTCCTTTGTTTAGGAAACACGCGGACCCCAACACTAAGGACTTCGTGAAACAGAAATATCACACTAGCCCTAAAAATTATATACATTTGTTTTCCATCTATCTGAGAGAGAAATAACTATTTTGTTTGCATCACAGCAGTTTTGTTTTCCATCAATTGCCAGCAATATTAATTTTAAATATGTAAAATGTAGTTCCAGTAAGCAGAGTACTCCTATAATGGAACCCAAAATACACAAAATTGGCTGATTGAGAGGGACAGAGTGGTGGATGGCAAGGACTCAGATATTGCAGACTGAGAAACTGATGACCTTTGTTATACAATAGCAAAGCATTTGATTAAATTGTTACTTGTCCTTGGAAAGGAGACCATGAGCTAGTCAGCTGTGACATTAGAGTAAATTATAGGAAAAATCCAGCATGTATATGTGAGTTTACTACTTCTTGCCACTTTTAGTAAAACCCTGCATGTAAGATACAAATTCTGGCTCAAGCTAGATGGCCTGCAAAGAGAGATAGAATTTTATAAAGTCTCTGCATCTGGCCTAAGATTCGAGTTAACTGAGAATCCAATTATTTGAATCCTTACCTCACTGTAAAGGTCAATTTCTTTGTTACCCAAAATTAAAGTTTATATGGAATACCATGAAAAAATATCTTGAACAGAAAATAAGATGCTGTGTCTGCAGGCAAGATTTCCAAGCATGTTCTGTTAAGAATTGCTTGCTCAACAATGTAAGTCATCTCACTTGCAGAGATCAAATTAAGAAAATTGCCTTATCATTTAAACCCACTGTTACACATGGTATAATAGTCATTAGAGCTGTTCACCTTAGATGCATATAGTAGGACTGCACTTCTCCATTCTTTGTGAAGTTAAGTGTCAGACACAATGACTTACTTAAGTGAATAAAATGTGAATAGATTCACATATTTAATGACAGTATCATAAAAATGGGTCAGAGGTTTGGTATATTCCCCTTCTTCTGATATAATGGTCCTAGAAACATGTGTTAAAAGGGAAGTATACGAGCCCACATCCCTTAAAAACTACTGTAATAAGAGTTTGTTGGAAAATCTTTGTTTTTCTTAGATGCTGTACTTTTAGGGTTGTATGCTTTTATCATGTGCTGACTGACACTGACACTTTAAACAGAGATTACATTAAATTGAAGGGATGAGGGGGAAATGGGCAAAGCCCAGATGGCTGACAAATCAGAGACTAAAATAATTTAATTAAAAAACTATATACTTGTAGATGGGAAAAAAGGTTTTCCTTACCCTCTACCCTGCTCTCAACCTGAAACTGCCTTTGCAAAAATTATAACAGTGAGAAAATTATGACAGTGAAATAAATCTAATCTAACCAATGCCATCCAGCTTGCTTCTGACCTCCAAGCTGTCCTTGTTCATTCCTGGGCATAGGCCAAACTAATTTGGGGAAAAACTTAGTGTACTAGTCAGTTCTAGCATTGCTATAAAGAAATACCGAAGACTGGGTAATTTATAAAGAAAATAAGTTTAATTGGCTCAATGTTCTGCAGGCTGTACAGGAAGCATGATTCTGGCATCTCCTCAACTTCTAGGAAGACCTCAGAAAACCTTCAATCATGGCAGAAGATGAAGGGTAAGCAGGCATATCTTACATGGCCAAAGCAGGAGTAAGGATGGGGTGGAGGTGCTAACACTTGTAAACAACTAGATATCATGGTAACTCACTCATTTAATATCAACAGAATAGCACTGAGGGCATGGTGCTAAACCATTATGAAAAACTGCCCCCATGATTGAATCACCTCACACCGGGCCCCACCTCCAACATTTGGGATTACAATTGATCATGAGATTTGGGTGGGGACACAGATCTAAACCATAGCATTCTGCCCCTGGCCCCTCCATATTTCTTGTTCTTCTCACATTTCAAAATCTAATCATGCCTTCCCAATAGTCCCTCAGCATCTAAACTAATTCCAGCATTTAAAAAAAAAATCCAGTCTAATCTGAGCTAAGGCTAGTTCCTTCTGCCTATGAGCCTGTAAAATAAAAAACAAGTTAATTATCTCCAAACACAACAAGTTACATTCCAAAATACAAGGGGAATACATGCATTGGGCAAATATTCCCATTCCAAAAGAAAGAAATAGGCCATCAAAGGGGGCTACAGGCCCCATGAAATTCCAAAATGCCACAGGGAAGTAATTAAATCCTAAAGCTCCAAAATAATCTCCTTTGACTCCATGTCCTATAACCAGGGTCCACTAGTGTGAGGAGTAGACTCCCAAGGACTTAGGCATTTCTGCTTCTGTTTCTTTGCAGAATTCAGACCCCATGGCTGCTCTTACAGGCTGGTGTTGAGTGCCTGCAGCTTTTCCAGGTGCAAGGTGCAAACTCTTAGTGGATCTGCAATTTTGGGGATCTGGAGGATGGAGGCACTCTTCTCTCAGCTCCACTAGGTGGTGCCCCAGTGGGGACTTGGTGAGGGGGCTTCAAACCCACATTTACTGTCCTTGCTGCTCTAGAAGGGGTTTTCTAAGAGGGCTCCTCCCCTAAAGAAGGCTTCTGCCTGGACATTCAGGCTTTTTCATATATCTTCTGAAATCTAGGTGGGGATTCCCAACCTAAACTCTTGTACTCTGCATGCCTGCGGGATTAACACCATGAGGGAGCTGCCAAGGCATATGGCTTACACCCTCTGAAGAATCAACCTGAGCTCTACCTGAGCTCCTTTGAGTCACAGCTGGTGCTGGAAACAACCAGGATACAAGGAGCAGCATCCTGAGGCTGCACAGGGCCGTAGGGACCTGGGCCTGGCCCGTGGACTCATTCTTCCCTCCTGGGTCTCTGAGCCTGTGACAGAAGGGGGATGCTGCAAAGGTCTCTCAAATGCCTTGGAGACATTTTTTCCTATTGTCTTGGATATTAACACTTGGCTCTTCTTTCTTCCTCCCAGAGGAGGCTAAGCATCAATTAACTCTTAAAGGATGAGTATGAGTTCCCAAGCAAATCACAGAGAGAAACATATTACTGGAAATGAAAAACAGCACATACAAGACACTATGGCAAGGAGAAAAAAAAAAAGACTGGTTCATTTAAGAAACTATAGAAAGTTTACAGAGGAATTATGAATGTTGAGCCTAGAGAGGATCCACATCAGTAGTATCCATGCTGAGATATGATCCAAATACCTCCCACCAGTCCCCACCTTCAATATTGGAGATTACAATTGAACATGAGACTGGGGTGGGGACACTGATTCAAACTATATTACTTAGTTTATAGTTTAACTTTGAACAAAAACCTGTTGTTCCTGAAACAAACCCCCTTCTTGTCTGAGGACCAGTCTGCCTTTGTAGACCAATAGATTAGCCACAAGATTAGATATTACGGTTTAGGAGTCATGCAGCTGGAGTCCACAAGATTCTGAATGTCCTCAAATTGCTCCTAGGGTTAACATTATTCACAAAAACTAAGCTCAGTGTTCAAGATATTTCAGAGACCCCACATTCTGATGCACCAGCTGGCACCACCAAGATGGGTAATCTGGTTCAACCAGTTCAGTGATCCCACCCAGGAACCAATGACAAGAAAAATCCACTTCAACCCCCTATGATTTCATCTCTGACTTGACCAATCAGCACTCCCCACTTCCCAAACCCTTACCCATCAATATATCATTAAAAACTCCCTTCTCCAAATTTTCAGGGAGACCATTTCACATAATAGTAAAACTAATCTTTTTAGTTTTATTAGTATAGGTGGTTCCATATGAATTAAATTCTTTCTCTATTACAATTCCCATCTTGCAAAAACAGTTCTGTCTGAGAAGCAGGCACAGAAAACCCACTGGGTGATTACAAACCCCTGAATACAATCCAGCTAAAGTGATCAGTTAAAATATGTTTAAGAATAGAAGAATATCTGTGGCTTCCATACAAACATTGATTGTTGATCTTGCCTTTGTGTATTGGTTGGAGTTCTGTTGACTTCATTTGAACTTGATTCTAGAACACAGGGTCAGATCGAGTCAACTCCACAAGTCTCTCATGTCTTAGTTAGCCTTTCAGCCAAGGAGCATATCTTTTCATGGAGAAAGGCAGGAACACAAGAGGAAAGCCCTAACATGCAGTGCATGTCAGACCTCAGAGTATAAACCAAAAATACAATTCTAAACCCCCAGCTGAATGATAGACCTTTCCCTCAGGCAAGGTCATTCCAAAGTTAACTTGAGAAACTAGCTCAGGCCATGATGGAAAGTGGGGGTTGAGCATGACTTACTATATCCTCCTTCCTCTGGAATTTAGGTGCAATTGAGTAGCTTTACCATTAATATAGAGACATTAAGACTGATGAAGTAGACCTTCTACAGCAATAAGGCACCAAATTCCAGCCTGACTCTAGTATAGTATCACATAACAGATAGCAGACCCTGAAAGAAATCGAAGTATTTTTACCCCAAAATATATCTTAATGACATACTTTGAAATGGTCCTGCCAAGTTGTCTCTTGTGGGGAAAATATATGTTCTGTAAAGAACTGATTCCGTATCCTTTCCAGGACTTTTTCCTGATCCAGGAGAGAATTAACTAACAATCTGGTACCTTTTTAGGTCTGTTAAGACTTCTAAAGCCTGCTACCTGGAGTCTTCAACTTCATCTGCATGATAAAACCTTATTATAGCTACAACCCCTTATCTTAGCCCACACATTTCTTTCTATTGATTCCATGTCTTTAGGTAATAACTTTTACAACCAACTGCTAATCAGAAAATCTTAGAATCCACCTATGACCTTGAAGCCCCCATGTCTGTTTGTCTCACTTTTCTGAACCAAACCAAATGTACATCTTACCTGTATTGATTGTTGTCTTATTGTTACAGTTGGTAGCTAGACGGGCATGAGCAGTGTAGGAGAGGGCTCCTTTCACCACCCACCAGGAATATCAGGTGACCATCAGGTGATGGTCAGGTGGTTGTTAACTGTCTCTCTAAAATAATAATTGGTTGTAGCTAGTGCCAGGGAAAGGCAGTTTCCCAATAAATAGAAAAAAAACCTGAAACTGGTGATCAGAAGCTTCCTGATAAGATTGCAGGAGTTGGGCGAGTGGGCTCAAGCATGCACACTAAGAGACAACATGGTGGAGTTTAACTGGTATATGACCTTCTAAGGCCATTCACTGGTAAGGGAAGAATGCCTCAAGTAAGCATGCATACAACTCCAGCAAACACACTGCACATGCTCACCTCCCAAGTGCTAGCAGGCCACTGCACATGCAGACAGCCCACCCCAAGGGAAGAATGAAAGAAGGAATGCATGACTCTGGAGGCATGCCAACCTATAAAACCCTAAGTCAAAGGTCAAACATGCAATTGAACTCTCAAATTGCCCTCTTCCAAGTGTAGTTTCCTTCCTTCTGTTTTCGTTCTGAAGCTTTTTAATAAACTTTCACTCCTGCTCTAAAACCTGCCCAGTCTCTCCTTCTGCCTCATGGCCATCAGTTGACTTCTTTCTTCTGAGGAGGCAAGAACTGAGGTTGCTGGGGACCTGTACAGATTCACCACTGGTAACATTGTGTCTACCTAAAATGGGTAAAACCACACTATAGCCCAACCACGTTGTGCACATGTTCTCAGGATCTCCTGGGGTTGTGTCATAGGCCATTGGTCACTTATATTTGGCTCAGAATAAATCTCCAAATATTTTACAGAATTTTACTCTTTTCATCAACAGGATCAACTCTCATTTGCTCACATCCCACCAAATAAGTCACATGGCCAACAGGAGCCCATGAATGGGGAGGGAAAATGACCACAGAGGTCAGGGAGACAGAACTAATGAAGGACCCTAGTTGTATCTCTATATTTTCTTCAAGGAGATACATTCAAGTTTATGAAAAGCTTTGCTGAGGTCTCTCAGATTTTGATGCTGAGTTCCAATATTTTCATCTCACATCCCACAGTACATGGATAAATTACCTGATCCATAGAAAAATTAGATTGTTGAGGGTTTAGGCGTTTGATCATTACGGAAGTGAAAGACTTCAAAATTCTTTCTCTTGAGAGACCAAGGAAGACCGAGGCATTGTTTATGCCTTCAGTGTCTGAGGCCTGGGTGATACAGGGCAACAACACTGATACTGCTGCTGAAAGAATTAACCACCCACATCTCCTAAACTCCAACAGCCTGCTTTAGATTTACATTCTTTACTGCTGCTTCGTCTTTACTCACAAATGCTAATGAAGTAACTTAAGGAAGCTGGAAGGCAATTGTTGGCATAACATAGGTAAACTTCTTTGTAGTGTCTCAGTAAACAGAAACTAGATCTTCAGATTTACATACTCAGTGCTTGAATTGAAAGCAAAGTGCTTGGCTACTGGTTCTCTTCAGCCCACTGTTTTCAGCGAATCTCTCCTGTTACCTCATTTATTTGCTGTGAGAAGTCCAGCAAATGCAATCTCTTTTCTGTTCATTTACTGATGTGCTTGGAATTGACACCCCAGCTGTGTTTCTGTGCCTGATCTTCCCTTTAGCTCAATCAAACTGTTTATTTCTTAAAAGACAGAAGCTTCCACCAAAAACTAAGCAACCATTTCTAAGCATCCAAAGAATTGTGTGTTTTTGTGCTGTAAAATTCATGAGCATCTAATAGAAGCTGAAGGACTTTCACCCCAAAAAGTTCTATTAAGTTATAGCTTCAATCTTAAGTTTTCTTTTAAACTGTAAGAATAATGCTGAGCCACACTAACTCTAATTGCAGTGAAGTCTTTAGTTACAAGAACTCAAACTATCCAAACCTTGGTTAATTAAAATTTAGACTCAACTTATATCTCAACAATGTATGCAAGTGATAAGACTCGTCTCAAAATTTTTTTGAAATGTCCAATTGCAATGCAAGCCTTAGGGTCAGAATAGATTTTAATTATATTCTAGTTAGCTCCAGGGATCTATGAGCTTATTTGATTCAGCTCTGTACAATGCTGTTAAGGCACAGTCCCTATACAACTGCATTCCTAATAATATATAGAGCCATGCCTCACTTAATGATGAAGATTCATTGTGAGAAATGCATTATTCTGTGCTTTTGTCTTTGTGGCAACATCACAGGGTATACTTACACAAATGTAGGTGGTGTAGCCTACTACACACCTAGGCTATATACGCTAGGCTATTGCTCCTAGACTGCAAATTTATACAGCATGTTATTATACCGAATATTATAGGCAGTTGTAACACAATGATAGGTATTTGTGTATCTAAACATAGAAAAGGTACAGTGAAATGTAAAGATTTTAAAATGGTACACCTATATAAGAGTCCTTACCATTGAAAACCAAAAATAAATTCTAAGCCCCACAACAGACTGATGGACCCTTCCCTTGGCCAAAGCATTCCAAAGTTAATCTGAAAAACTAGTTCAGGCCATGATGGGAAGTAGGAGTCAGACATGCCTCATTGTATCCTCCTCCCTTTGGAATTCAGGCACAGCTGACGAGCCTTAACACTAAAACAGAGACCTTAAGACCAATAGAAAAGACTCTTTAAGACTGATAAGAGACATCCCCTTCTACTGATACTATCTGCATAATGGGCACCTTGGTCTGCACAGCCCCTTATCTTAATCCAGGTCTTCCCTTCTATTGATTCTAGGTCTTCAGATAATAACTTAACTCTTTTGACCAATTGCCAGTTAGAAAATTATTGAATCCACCTATAACCTGGAAGTCTCCACTTTGAGTTGTCCTGCCTTTCCAGACCAAACCAGTGTACATCTTACATGTATTGATTGATGTCTTATGTCTCCCTAGAATGTATAAAACCAAACTGTAGCCCAGCCACCTTGGGAACATATTCTCAGGATCTCCTGGGGCTGTGTCACAGTTCATTGACACTCATATTTGGCTCAGAATAAATCTCTTTAAATATTTTACAGAGTTTGACTCTTTTCATTGGCACCATGAATGGGGGTTGCAGGACTGGAAGTTGCTCTGGGTGAGTCAGTGAGTGAGTAGTGAGTCAATGTGAAGACCTAGGATATAACTATACACTTCTGTAGGCTTTATAAACACTGTACACTTTGGCTACACTACATTTATTTAAAATTTTTTTCTTTAATAAATTAACCTTAGATTTCTGTAACTTTATAACCATGTTAACATTTTGACTCTTGTAATAACACTTAGCTTAAAACACATTGTACACCTGAACAAAGACATTTTTATATTCTTATTCTATAAGCTTTTTTCTGTTTTTAAAAAGTTTAAATCTTTTTACTAATTAAACATTTTTGTTAAAAAAAAAAAAAGACACAAACACACACATTAGCCTAGGCCTACACAAGGCCACAGTCATTGGTATCTCTGTCTTTCACCTCCACATCTTGGGGCACTAGAAGGTCTTCAGGGACAATAACACACATGAAGCTGTCGTCTCCCATGATAACAATGTCTCCTTCTGGAGCACCCCTTGAAGGTCCTGCCTGAGGCTCTTTTACAATTAACTTTTTTCTTAACAAGTAGAAGGATTAAACTCTAAAATAAGGATAAAAAGTATAGTATGGAAAATAAACCAGTAAGTCATTTATTATCATTACATACTGTACACCATTGAATGTGCTTTACTTTTATGAATGGCAGCACAGTAGGTTTGCTTATAGCAGCATCATCAAAAACACGAGTACTGCATTGTGCTACCACTTTATGAATGCTACATGACCAGAAGATAGGAATTATTTTAGCTTCATTATAACTTATGGAACCGCCATTATATAGGTGGTCTTTTATTGACCAAAACATCATGATAAAATTCACAACTATAATTGGCAGGTTTTTTTCAAATATCCAGAAGCTGGTTATGTTTCCAACAATTTCTTCCAGCTACAATGCAGACAATGATTCATAACTTTCTTCCAGGGTTCATTGATGAGAAGTATGCCCTTCAAAATGTTAAAGGACTGATGGTCTTTACTATTTAATTCTACCACTAGTTCATTCAAGATGCTGGCATCTCTGCAATCAACATAAAAATTTCAACATCAAACATTATTCTCTTTCTTTTAAACTTTTATGCTAAATTAGCACTGTATAGCCGACCACACTTCTCTTCTAGTATGAATCAAATATGTTTGTGAAATTAATGCCCAAACAGAATCTAAATGGAACAAATTAGTGTAGTATATCAACTGAAGCAGATGCAGAAACTCACAAGGTACAAGCATGTGTATGTAATGGCATCTACTCTCTTGGCTTATAGACTTTGAAAATAATGCATAGCCTATTAGACTATTTATTACTAAAATAATGTAAGTCAAAGAAAAAGGACCAAGGCAAGTCTCAATCATTTTAGGAGGTTTATTTGCCAAAGTTAAGGATGCATGTGGGAAAGAACAGAGATTCACAGGAAACTATGCAGTTCATGCTGTTTCTGAAGAGGGTCTGGGGAGCTCAGTATTTAAAAGGAAAATGGCAGGTATTGGAGAAAGAGCAAGACATTTTTTTAAAGGGTGTGAGTAGGTAAGACACAAGTGGTTACAATCTTTTGAGTCTTTGATCAGCCATTCACATGTGCGGTGGGGTACAGGAATAGTCACTTATGCATTCATCTAGCTCTGTGAATCTGAAATTTTACATAAGATAACATAAACATAGGACAGAGGAAACAATCAGATATACATTTGTCTCAGGTGAGCAGAGAGATGACATTGAGTTCTGTCTTTTGTCCCGTACCTGTGAAGATAAGATATCAATTTACATTGTCAGGATGAAATTCCACAGAACTATTTTAGGGTAAAGACCTTGGGGCCTAGAAGATATGTCCATTTGAGTCAATTGTGAGGGAGGGATGGAGCTTTTTAAACTTTGTTGCTATCTTATTTAGGAACACAATGAGAGGCAGGTTTGTGTGACCCAGTTCTCAGCTTGACTCTTTCCCTTTTTAGTGAGTTTGGGGTTCTGATATTTATTTTCCTTTCACAATGGAAAATAACATAAACATGTATATATGTATACATTTTGTGTGTATGTGCATGTATATCTGCACACACATGTCTGTGAACATATGTGTACATATGTATATACATGTGTATATGTGCAAATGTGTATGTACTTACATCTCCCATATACTATTTCAAAAATTAACATTCTATATCCTGTAACTATGTTCCAGGACAGTGACAAACAAGGTATGTCCTAACACCAAACTCCTTCATCTCTTCTCCTAAACAGTGAAATTTCTCATGAGAAGAGTAAATGTTTCCTATTCCAGTTGTGTTCTGCCTTGGTTCTGTGTGTCTCAATGATGCTCCAGCCACCACACGAGGACCAGCTTCCCATAGGCAATCTGGAAGTAGCTCCCACTTTTTGACTGGTGACTTCTTTGACTCCAGGAAGTGGGAAACTGCCAAGCACTTGGCACACATTCTTGGCACCCCATTGCGTGGCACCTCCTTCCCTGTCTTCTCTCCTTCCCAACTCCCATTCTTTAAGACGACTCTCTGAATGAACAACCTACACGAAGGCTTTGTCTCAGGCACTGTTCTCAGGAAAACGCAGGCTAAGAATTAAGCCCTTCACAAGGGTGTCAAATGAAGAAAGACCTAATGATATTCACCATATTGCTTTTATCCAGGCAGAGATATAGATACTTCAGAACAGTTTAAATATTATGAGATAAAACTGCTATTTTTGAGTCTCTTCTATTAAGCAGATAATTCAATTATAGACTATTGTCACTATTTGAAAACCTATTTTGCAGCAGATATTCTATAGTGATTTTAAAATATTTTATTTGGAATCAAAGTTTTTTTCTAGAAAAAGTACTTTCCTAATGTTAATGTAGCATGTTGTTAAAAGCATATAATTGAAGTATTTATTTGCTCCTTGTCTTTTCCAATTGAACCGCATGTGGAGATTTGGAGAGAAAATGTGCTCAGCTACAAGACTATATTTATCCTTCTTCCACGCAGCTAAGCAGGGCTGTGTGGCTAAGCTCTGGCAAAGACATGAAATAGTAAAATATGGAACTCCCAGGAGTTCTCTTAAGAGGGAAGCAAATACAGTCTTCTCAGATGCCTTTTCCCTTCTTCTGGATGCCTACCTTGAAAATGGTTCTGATGACTGGATGGCCAGCAGTAATTTGAGCAATAAGGTGACTTTCAGAAAGGAAGCCGAGAATGGGAAATAGAAGAGCAGAAACTTGAACTCAGGGTCCCTCATAATCACAGAATCACCATGCGAGGTGTGTCTCACCTCTAAACATCTGTTACTTAAGTAGAAAGAGTCTATCATTTTGAGTCAATTTATCAGTAACATGCATTAAAAAATAATCATAACATTAAAATTCCACATGTAGAAATTGCAGGCAAGTGTTAAGGTAGTTCTCACCAGGGGTGATGTTGTTTCTAGGAATGTTTGAAAACATTGAAGCACATTTTTGGTGGTTACAACTTGAAGCAGAAAGAGTTACTACTGTAGCAGGAAGGAGCCGCAGACAAAAGTTCTCAGACACTGAGTTAAAGAAGGAAGGGGTTTATTCGGCCGGAGGCATGGGCAAGACTTCTGTCTCAAGAGCCAAGCCCCCCGAGTGAGCAATTTCTGTCGCTTTTAAGGGCTCACAACTCTAAGGGGGTGCGTTGAGAGGGTCGTGATTGATTGAGCAAGCAGGGGGTGCGTGACTGCGGGCTGCATGCACCAGTAATTAGATGGGAACAAAACAAGATAGGGATTTTCACAGTGCATTTCTATACAATGTCTGTAATCTATAGATAACATAACCGATCAGGTCAGGGGTCGATCTTAAACTACCAGGCCCAGGGTGCGGCGCCGGGCTGTCTGCCTGTGGATTTCATTTCTGCCTTTTAGTTTTTACTTCTTTCTTTGGAGGCAGAAATTGGGCATAAGACGATATGAGGAGTGGTCTCCTCCGTTACTACTGGCATCAAACAGGTAGAGGTCAGAGATGATGTTAACTATGCTACATGCACAGGACAGCCCTCTCAACAAGGAATTATCTGGTCCAAATATCCACAGAGCCAAAGTTGAGAAATCCTGCATTAAGCTAATCCATACCACCGTAATCCCCCACCCTACCCCTCTGCACTGCCCCCATATCAACTGATTCTTCTATACAAGAAGTTGCCCAAATGATTCTTCAGATAAACCTGCTTTGTTGGTTTACCCTTTTGATTTTAGCCTGATTGGTGTTATTTTTCCCCCAGAGTAGCAGAAAGATAGCAGTAACTTTCTAATGTCATAAAGTACATGTTCTCCTGACATTTTTTTCTTTTTTTTTTTTTTTTTTTTTTTTTTTACTTTTTTGAGAGATTTTACTGACAGACAGCAGAGCAAAGTGGGAGTTTAATTTTAGAACAACTCGATGAAATAGCAGATATAACCCAACTGCACACACTTCATTGTTTTCTTTCTAAAGCTAAAAACATTTGCCACCGTGGGAGGTGGTATAACACATATTCAATTATCCTCCTTGCACTTTGTTAAGACTTAAAAATACTTTTTGTTCATTTTCTTATTAAAAAATAAAAGATGTTCATCACAGAATCATTACAAAAATCATTATTATTGAGCAAAAAGAAGAAAATTACTACCATCTATAATCCCAACAGACCCAGAAAAACTATTAACTCCACAAAATATATGTGTTCAGATCTTTGTTCTATGGACATATATTATATTGGTATATACATGAGACCAATCTCTTATTCTTTACAACCAGAACTTTTTTTCCCTACTTAGAAATATACCCCACTTTTAACAATAACTGTCAATCTATCTTTCCAAAAGCCCAGACCTCCCTTTTAAAAGGGAAAAATAATTTGTTGTATTTCTAAATGACAAAGAGTTTCACACAGATTCACTTTCTGCTTTAAGGATGATTAGACACTCTAAAAACATGGGGAATTTTCCTTACACATTAGCAAGGAAGGCCATTGTTCCTGTATTGCTCAAAGCATTCTCTACTGTTGTAGAAATCACAGCCTCCACCTATCTCCCTCAAACACTGACAAGCACATGCATATACGTACATACTTACATACATATATATATGCACATACATACACACACATTACATTTTAGATATAAATATATTTAATGTTTTATATATTTAATATTTTCCATTGAGGCCTATGAGAATACATACCTTAAAATATATAATCAAAACTCCTAGTAGGGAAAGAACCTCTCGGTTTGCTATTAATTTAAATAATAAATTGAAAGTTGTTTGAAAAAAGACAGCTTAGGAAAAGGAGCTGTCCTGCCTGGAGAAACAGAAGGTTAGGGATATAATTGGTACTTACCAAACTGAAATTGCTTTTTAAAGAAAAGAAAATCATAAGGTTGGGAATCTGTAATTTTTCCAATTGACATTATATTCCAAAATATTTTACAGGAGCTTACCAGGGAGCATTTGCCCTAAAGAATTTCAACTGGCCTGCTGTAGCACCACACCCAAGGAGATGCTAGGTTTGCCTTCTCTGGCCTGCACTACTGAGTCAACCCCATATATGTGTTCATACAGTAAAAAGAAAGGAGTTGAGTCTGCTCCTACTAGCAGTTTATCTGAATATGTTGTCTCAGTCGAGAAAGGAGATAATCAAGCTTATTGAAGCTTGAGTCTACACACTGTTGCCAAAGATTTAGTCATTATGGAATCATTTTGGTTTTTTTTTTTATTTTGAAATGTACTGACATCTATTTCCTCAATTGCCTATGATAGATCCAGAGAAGTTCAGTCACGTGGAATAAGCATTGGTTTGTGAATGATGTGTTACTTTCTGATGTGAATAGGGCCATGAACTTCTCTGGGCTATTGTCTCTCCTATATGAAAGTGATGCTCTCTACTAATCCTGAATGCAGAAGCGTGGGCTGATACACAAATGCTCATGTGCGCGCACACACACACACACCAGTGAAAGAGATATCAAATGTAGGTGAATTGAACTAAACCAATTTCACCAATATCATTAAAGCTGTGGAAGAGAATTGTGCTTCAATAGAAAACTATGCATTGTCTGTAACACACTCTTCCGTATTGTCTGATTCTGAACTGTGTTCATTGTAGACAGCTGATAGCAATGCAAAATAACTATTGTGTATAGACATAAAAAAGAATTCTGTTTGGTAGAAGGACAACCTGTTCTCCCTCTATGATAAAGCTAGTTTTGATTCTAACACAACAAAAGGTTAAGTCAGCAGGCCTAGGTTGCTTCTATCCTGTACATTTCAAACAACAGCCCTTATTCAGGTTTGGATCTTGGTCAGTTTCTGGGAGATAACTCCGAGCCCTTAGAATAGTCTGCCTAATAAGAATGTTTTATAGGCGGGAGCGGTGACTCACGCCTGTAATCCCAGCACTTTGGGAGGCTGAGGCGGGTGGATCACGAGGTCAGGAGATCCAGACCATACTGGCCAACATGGTGAAACCCCGTCTCTACTACAAATACAAACAAATTAGCTGGGTGTGGTGGCACAGATCTGTAATCCCAGCTACTCTGGAGGCTGAGGCAGGAGAATCACTAGAACCTGGGAGGTAGAGATTGCAGTGAGCCGAGATTGTCCTACTGCACTCCAGCCTGATGACATAGCAAGACTCCATCTCAAAAAAAAAAAAAAAAGAATGTTTTATATATATTTTTTGTGCCCTGGGCCACTCTAAACTGTTTTGCCCAGATAAGCTTATCCTAACAATGTGATTTATGGTGAAAGTCTATGTTTACTCTGGGGGCTGGAGTCTGAGTAGCTGAGGTCAGTCACATGGCCACTGCATGCCTACATGATTGACCATCTCCTCCTCAAGTCCTCAGGTGAGCTTTCCATCACATGTGTTGTCACATATCATTGCTAGCAGACTTAAATGCATCCCCGTGCAAATCCCCTTGGTGGGAAGTGGTTACCTGGAAGCTTGTGTCTGGTTTCTCCTGGACTTTGCCCATTATGCCTTTTTTTTCCTCTACTTTCACCAGTTTTAATCTATATCTTCTTGTAATAATCTATGACCACACAAATAATAGTTTTGTGTCCTGTGAGTCCTTCTAGCAAATAGAGCCTAAGGATGGTCTTGGGAACCCCTAACACACATCCATTTGCACATTATTTTCAATAGTCTGTGTCTATAAATGTGTTTGTTTCTGGATATTTTTGAAACAGTTAAAGCATTTTCCTGATCTCTCATGAATCAGTGAGTTAAAGAAAATCTAACATGTATGTGTTTTAAATCTGTAAATCATTTTTACCTTTAAAAAAATTACGTTGTAGCACACTGAAGTATTTTAAAAAATATATTTTGAGTCTCTCAATACAGATAAATAAACACAAACAAATATCCACCTCTCTTACAACTTTGCTACTGGTTAGTATGCTAAATCAAAGCAAGTCTAAAACTAAATTCTTCCAGGTACCATACAAGTACTTGCCAGCAAACGTAAACAAAGGAGAATAAGTCATGTGTTCAGTAGTTAAGATCTTCCCAATAGCAGGCTCATGTGAGGCTCTCAGGAGGCAGACCATACCAGTTTAAATAAGGGATGGTAAAGCAGAGAGTCACAAGATCCCCAAAACCGCACTGATGTTATTCTACTATCAAGTTTTCTGAATTTTATAATTCATTCATGCAATTGCCATGGGGGTGTAGAAACTTACTACGCAACTACCCATGTGTAACACTTTTATTTCTCCAATGGAAAAATTAATTCTAGCACCCCTTATGCTACTAATAAACAACTTAGCTTGTGTAAATTTCCATATCAGAGTGCTAAGTTACCACTTCTAAAGGTGTTGATTTCTAATTGGGGTGCTTCCAATGATATGCTGCTTAACCACTTCTGAAGTGTGTATTCCTGAATAGGGTGCTACATGGAAACTTACACGAGGATGTAAATTCGAGTTAACCTGTATGCACAAACATGTATCACACTGTTAATACCAAAATAGTCTTAAAATAAATTCTGCACAAGCAACAAAATGTCAATGTTAGGAAAAACAACACAGAAACTCAAACCAATTATCATCATACGTTTTTCTTTTCATCTTCCTTTAGGTGTGTTTTCCTTATTTATTTCATAAGTAATCATTAATCGAAAATGTGTTGAGCATCCACTATATGTAAATAGGATTGTCAGGTAATTGAGTGATCTTAATATGATTAAGTCTTAGTTCTTCAAACAGAATAGAAAGAAAATAAAACACTACTAAATTTCCTTCCAGAGAGTAATCACTTTACAAATAATGTTGTCTTTAAACTTTTTTTTTTTTTTTTTTTTTAAACAGAGTCTTGCTCTGTTGCCCAGGCTGGAGTGCAGTGGCACAATCTCAGCTCACTGCTAGCTCTGCCTCCCAGGTTCACGCCATTCTCCTGCCTCAGCCTCCCTAGTAGCTGGTACTACAAGCACCCGCCACCATGCCTGGCTAATTTTTAGTAGAGACAGTATTTTTAGTAAAGACAGGGTTTCACCATGTTAGCCAGGATGGTCTCAATATCCTGACCTCATGATCCACCCGTGTCAGCCTCCCAAAGTGCTGGGATTACAGGTATGAGTCATTGCACCTGATCTGTTGTCTTTAATTTTTATAATAACATTGAAAGGTTGGTATTATGACCACCACTGCATAAAGATAAAACTGAGCTTCAGACAGGTAACATATCTTGCCACACAAGGTGGTGAATCCCAGATTGTAACCCAGACTGTATGGTGAATACCTCCATAACCCATGTCCTTCTCCCTAGAACAGAGTAAATGTACCTCATTTCCCCAAAACTGACCTTGGACTAATAAATACATAAGCATCAGTTCCTAAGCACCTCTCCCAGGGAGAAATAAAATTAATATTCCACAAGTGACTTTATATCACAACCAGTGTGATAGATTTTATACATGCCTTATCTCATTTTCAAAAAAATTTCAAAAGCTTTGATAGATTAGTACATAGCTGAATTGATTTAGACTTAGGACATTAAGTTGATAGTCTACTAAGTTTATACACTTTTTGGAACAAATTTTCATCATATTATACATTTAATCTACTCTATGCACATAAGTTTGTTTGGTTTTTTTTTAAGTGTTTTGTTTTATATAGTTATAGATTTACAGAAAACTGTAAGGGTAGTACAGAGAATTATCACATGAACCACATCAAGTTTTCCCTATTGTTAACCTCTTACATTATTATTGTCATCAAGAAATGAGCAAGAGAAAGAGAGAGAAGGGGAAAATAGTAAGACAGAGTGACTCTTAAAGAAAATGTTGGCGCCTGTGGTCTCAGCTACTTGGGAGGCTGAGGCGGGAGAATGGCGTGAACCCGGGAGGCAGAGCTTGCAGTGAGCCGAGATCACGCCACTGCACTCCAGCCTGGGAGACACAGCGAGACTCCGTCTCAAAAAAAAAAAATGTTTATTTGGGGGTAGGCATTCCAGTGGGAATACAGGTGCCATAGTAAACTATGTGCATATTCAGGAAGGTAAAGGAACACGAAGGATTTAAAAAAAAAAAAAAAGAAAAAAAAAAAAGGAAGATTACATACGTGTTTTGAGATAATTATCCTTGGCTACAAAGATTAGTAACAAGGGTGTTGCCAGCTCAAGGTAGATAGGCAGCTGCTGGGCAGATGTCCTCACAGAAGTACTTTTTTAATGTAAGGTTGCAATGGCCCTTGAGCAAGGGTGTGGCTTTTGCAGAGTCTTTTGTGATAATTCTTGTTACTGGGCTTTGTGGATATGAACTCTCCCTTCATGAACTTCCCCAGCTCTATATTTGTCAGGATTTTTATAAAAGTGACTCTATTTTAATTCTGACAACTTGCACAATATGACACATTTGTCAAAATGAGTGAATTGGTATTAATACATTATTATTAACTAAAATCCATAATTTCAGTCCAAATTTCACTAGTTTGTACCTAACATACTTTTTATGTTCCAGGGTCTCATCAACAGATTACATTTAATCATCATGTCTCTGTTACCACCTGTAACAATTTATTTTTGATGATACTGGAAGTTTTGAGCAGTACTGGTTGGGAATTTTATAGTGTCCCTAAATTGGAATTTAGCAGATGTTTTTCTCGTGATTAGATCATAGTATGGATTTTGGGGAAAAACAGCACAGAGGTAAAGTGATATTTTCATCACACATATTGTAAAAATGACTTATCACTGTTGATGTTAACTTTAATCATGAGGCTAAGGTAGTGTCAGATTTCTCCAATTGTTATGCAATGCAACATATTCCCAGGTTCTGGTGATTGTAATTGAAGATACATTAATATTTCTGGATAGAGAATCTAAAAAAACTCAAGCAGGTGGGTAAAAGGTGCCTATTCTTATGTTCATTATTTTTCATAGTAACAAGATTTAAAACAAGCTAAATTTTCAACCAGAAGAGAATGGGTAAATTGTGCTATAATCATATAGAAAAATGTTATATAGTGATTAAAATGTATAAGACAGATTCCATGCACATATCAACATGGATACATGTCATAAACATAATATACATTAGTAAAACATGCAGAATATTAACATGATTTATACAACTGCTTAAGTGCATACGAGTATAGTTTGCTATACAATTCATGGGGCCTTTCAAGGAAAATAATATGAAATTACAAATGAAAACTGAAAACGTAGATACACAAATAAATATTTATTTTGATTGTAAAAAGAAATCACAACTAATTACTCAAGCCTTTTTTTTTTTTCTGAGATTCCTACAGGGCAATATTTCAGGAATGCTACTTAATCGCATCCTGGCTTTCCTGTGATATTGATCATTCTCCAAGACACACAGAAAGCCAAGTATGGGGTAGGGGACTCTGGCACTTTCCTTTATTAGCTTCAAGAAAAACCCACCATCTTATCTTGTACATGTAAAAGTGTAAACACATGAATGTTTATTGCAGCTGTAACACTTTCTTCCTTTAAAATAAATGAATAAACAAATAAATTAAAAACATCCAAACAATGGAATTACACATTTCTCTCATTACAGATCCAACATTTTTTTTTCAATAGCTTTAGAAGTACAAGTGGTTTTTGGTTACATGGATAAATTGTATAGTGGTGAGGTCTAGGATTTTAGTACATTTGTTATACTGATCCATTTGCATTTGTGTACCCATAGCTTAGCTCCCACTTATAAGTAAGAACATATGCTATTTGATTTTCTATTTCTGAGTTACTTCACTTAGAATAATAGCCTTCAGCTCCCTCCAAGTTGCTGTGAAAGACATTATTTCATTCTTTTTTATGGCTGAGTAATATTCCATGGTGTAAATATACCATATTTTATTTATCCACTCATTGGTTGATGGGTACTTAAGCTTTGTACTGCAATAAACATACACGTGCAGATGTCTTTTTGGTAGATTTTTTTTTTCCATTGAAGACTCAACATCTTGAACTCAACAGTTTTATCACCATTCATGATCTTTCCAACAAACCCAGTTCCTCCATTTGACTGTTCCCACTACTTCTCCAGAGCACCTGGATGAGGATGGTGATGATGATGATGATGATCAGGCTTGCTAACCACTCTTCCTATTTTCATCCTTGCTTTCCATTTCTATTTGGTACAGAGCAACACAGGTGATCTTCTAGAACATAGATCATGTTGTGTCACTTATTTCCAAAACTCTTCAATGGCTTCACCTTTCACTTAGAATACAAGAGTTTTCATGTGGCCTGATTGCTGCTGCAGTTGGGCACTTGTCAAGCATTTGCACTTCAGGAAGCCCCCTAACATGCCTGGAGCTCATTTATTCACTCACTTGGTACTTATGTAAAATGTCATTTAGGAAAGAAGCATCTCCAGATGAAACTACCCTCTTCAAAATAGCTCTGTACTATTCTCGTCTTTCAGCCTCTTTCCTTCTCATTATTTTTTCTTATTCTTACTTATTACCACCTAACACCTGTTTTAGTTCTTAATTATCTGTCTCTACCAAAACAATATAAGCTACAAGAGAGTAAGGACTCCTGGTTCACTGATGTAGCCCAGTGCACATAAAGGACACTATTATTACTGGTTGCATGTGAATCGATTGAGAAAATAAATGAATAATTTGAGTTACAGTATTTTAAAGTTATTAAAAAGGTGGGCTCTGAGGAAAGAGGGCATTTCTAGATTTACAAAGAGAGGGAAAGGGAAGGAAGAATTGCATATAGTTTGACCTATAAGGGAGAGGTGAAGACAAACACAAGGTCACCGAGTAAATCAGCAATCGATATACATAGAAGACAAGGGGATAAGGAAATGAATGTAGGTTGGTTTCTTGGGTCTCAAGTTTGTATAAAGAAACATTGCTCAAAAGACCTTAAAAGTAGATTAGAAAAAGGTTGTGCTACATCTTATATGCCAAGATAAGAAATATGTATTTGTTCAATTGTCAAGGGTTTATGTTGAAGGTTTTAAAAAGACAATTATACAATCAGAGACAAGCTTCAGAAAAAGTAATACATAGTTGTAGAAAAGATGAATTAGTAAAACCATGAGAATCAGAGAATGGATCACAAAACTAAGGCAGTCATAAAGGTTTGAATTACCTGTACCTTTATGCTGTCCACAGACAGGCTCAACAGAAGTATACACAATTAATCATAATTAACCCTGCCTGCAAGTTAAAGTCACCTCGGAAGCTTTTTAACAACCCCAAGCCTGGGTCACACCCCAGATCAATTAAAGGAAAGTATGTGGTATAAGACTCATGTATCAGGATGTTTTTAAAAGTCTCCAGTAGATTCGGGTATTCCAGGGTTGAGACCTACAACCAATAATCAGGGAAATTAAATTGGATAAGTGATTCTTAAAGCGCTGGTCTCTTCAGCATTAATTGGGAATTTGTTAGAAGTTTAAATCAATTTCTAATTTGTTAAAATTAAAACCTACTCAGACCTACTGAAATGGGAGAGGGGGGAGCAGCAATATGCTTTTTCACAAACCCTGCAGGTGATTCTGTTGCACTGAAGTTTGAGAACCACTGGCCTAAGGTTGTCCCATTCAAGGGGGGGAAAAAAAAGAAAACAGAAAAAAAAAATACAGTATATTTTATGGGACATACTTATGCTAAAACAGTTTTTGCTGCTTATCTGAAATTTACATTTAATTGGACATCTTGTACTTTACCTGTCAATCCTAAAGTAAAGGATAAGATGACATTGCAGTAAAGCTAGTTTTTTAAGCTTAAATGCTTAGGTCAAAATGGCATTAGCAACTAAGAAAAGGAAGAAGCTACCAGAAAGTACTAGCTTAGCTGAACATTATGAATCCGGTTGTAGACACCTTGGGATGAAGTCTTTGGGTAAAGGTATCACATAGACTATATTGAAAATAGGCAGATATAAATATCTGCTTAAATACTGTAATTAAGGAAGCAATAAAGGAAAAGGTGTCAAAAGAATGCAATGTAGGGAACATATCTATTTCAATTAGGTAAGAAAAACAAGCAAGCAAATCAGATGAAAAAGAGGTATTTCTTTATATATTTCTACCACATTTTGTGTGTATGATCATTATAGAATGTTAATTAACTGTTCAATGTATGTACAAGGTACCAATAAGCTCTTTGAAGGCAGAGACTATACATATTATATCTTTAAAAAAATTTAATCACCATAAGCCGTACCATAGTAATATACACAGAGAGGGTATTCAATTAACTATCAATTAACCCTATTCAAGAGAATGATTGGATTAATATATTTTGGAATTAAATGAGAAAAAAAGGTGTTTGTGTTCTTAAGACATGATTTGGAATGAAAATGTGCCTATCCCAACAGTGTGCAATAATTTAAGAGTTAGGCTCAAAGATGGAAACGACACAGCAGCAAGTAGTTTTATTTCACTATTAAAACAAAAACCATGAGGAGAGGGGAGGTTAATATATATTTTCTATTAATATGGTATGAAGTAAGTTAAATAGCTTAAAAAACAATGACACAGGATATTAGAATGGACACCGGGTCTGAAAGGACATGGGGAAATTATAAAACTGTCAAGCTGGAAAAACAATGATATATAAAGAGTGCTTAGTACTGCTTTATTTCCTAAATATACTTGTGTTTTAATGGACAATAAAGGCATTTCTTACAGTAATCAATGTATTTAATGGAATGCTTTTCTTACTAGAAAATGCAGATGTTGTACTTCTGACCACTCAGCCTCAATTGGCTTCATGGTAGGTTGTACTATCATTAAAAAAGGAACTGGTTGTAAAACTAAGTCTTCATCTCAGTGGAGGAATTTATGGCTCCAATAAAAGAAAGAACCCCGAGATTCACTGACTGGACTCTACTGAAGAAAGGGAAAGTAATGCTTAGGAGGTTTTCTGTACTATATGACTAGGTCATAGTAACAAAGGTGGGTGGATGTAGTGAATAACTGAAGATACTAAAGGAAATAGTTCAGCCAAAGGAGAAAAACAGGGGATGAACATTTGGATTGTTGAAATAAAAATGAACCTCATTCAAGAAGGTGCAAGTGAGAAGTAATTTGTCTATTTTACTCTGTAGGATCTTGGCTGGACATTTCTACTCCTCCAGTAAATCACTTATGGAAACTGCCTCTTTGGACAATGTATTAGTTTCCTATTGCTGCTGAAACAAATTGCCACGAGTTATAGTGACTTAAAACAACACAAATGTGTTATCTTATAGTCCTGGATGTCAGAGTACATGATTCGTTTTCCTGGGAATAAAATTCAGGTGTGGCTATGCTGTGTTCCCTCTGGAGGGTCTAGGGGAGAATCTGTACCCTTGTCTTTCTAAACTTCTAAAGACTGCCGGCATTTCTTGCCTCATGCTCCTTCTGCCGTCTCCAAAGTCAACAAAGACCAGTGTTATCTTGCATCAAATCACATAGACACCGAGCTCCTGCCTCCCTTTTTCACTTATAAGGATCCTTGAGATTACATTGGGCTAACCTAGATAATACAGGAATATCTCCCCCACCTCAATATCCTGAACTTAATAATATCTGTAAAGTCCTTTTTTGTGCATGTATGTGCTTTGGAAGGTAACCTATCCATCAGTTCTGTGGATTAGGATATAGACATCTGTGGGGGCCATTATCACGCCTACTACAGACAGACAATATCTTTTTGATTTGTATTGAAATGTATATGCTCCATAGTAAACAGATTCATAAGCAGCTGAGCATGGTGAGACTTCCCAGGTATGAATGATCATTTTAAAGTGTGTCTGTGTTCCTTCTGCTTTGTGTCTCATCAGCAGTAATAAACCTGGCTATTAGTATTTAGGTAGTGATATTTTTACTTACTCAGAAGGCAAGAAAGAAGGCATTATAGTTCTTTTATAGATCTCAAGGCTATTGAAAAGTCACCACGACTAAGGCCTTATTATATCCATGAAATATATTTCACATAAAAATGTACAAGGAGAGGTATATAGTGGAAAGGGCAACATTTCACTTGGTATGTTTTTTTACTATCGTCATTCTTCATGAAAAAAAAAAAGAGTTGGGGGGAAAGTCTCAGAGATGCAGAACTACAATAAGAGAAGATGAAGCCATCTGCATTGTTGAAAGGATAGAGAACACCAGTGAGGTCACAGAAGCGTCACCAACATGGAGAGAAGATCTGAGTGCAATAATTAAACTTGGCAGGGTGCGTAGACAATAGCGGCATGTGTCCAATAAGAAACAGGGTAATAGGACGGCAGATAGATGTCTAGTTGGGAGGGAGGGAGAAAGTGGGTAACATTAAAACAGAAGAGAGGAACTTATGAGTGGGTCACTTATGATAGAACATGAAGTACATGGCAGTATAAAGGGTTTAAAGGAATTCAGAAGGGAGGGCAACATCCATTATGGTAATGTAGGAACTGAGATAACAAAACCAGCATAAAAGAAACACAATTACAACATGAAAAGCACGTTGTTGTTAATGTATTATAAGAGAAATTAAAGGGGACTCAATGTTTCAAGAGGCCACCTAACAGTGAAAGCTCAGATCTTACACAGAAGGCTCTGTTTTTGAAGTATGCTCAGCTAAACACTCATTGTGGATGATTATACAGGATCAGAGTTGGCTGGGAAAGCTAGACCAAAGGCAGAATAAAAAATGTGAGATAACAGACACATTATCTGATGTAAAACCTTTGGTCTTATTCAAAAGGCCCATGAACAGCAGGGAAAAGTAGAATGACAGAAAAAAAAAATGCTTTTCTGTTTTCTGTAAAATTGAGAAGCAACTTGAACATGATTTTGTCTGAGAAGCTATGTTAATATAATAATGTAAATGTACTTAGTCTTTAATTCCACAAAAGCCAGTTGAAGAGAGAGTGTATTTATCCCAATTAGAATTCATAGCAGTATGGAACGGTAAAAAATATTCTGGAAGATGAGTGCTGGGAAGATGTTTACTGTTGTCTTTCTGAATTGTCACTGTAACAATCTCTGTGTTTAGGCTCCATCTCAAACTTTCTCAGTCTTACATTGTTTTGTGTTTTTGGTTTGTTGGATTGCTTACTTTTAATTATACAATAAATATTCCAAAGCATGTTTGTTGAGATAGAAATCCAAGGAATAGAAAAATCCTTAAAACATCCCTCTCCACCTACTCCCTAGTATTCTCTCCAAAGGTAAACACATTGATGAGCCTAGAGTGTTTTCTTTCAGACAATTGTTGGCATATTTACAAATATAAAATGTATACACAAATATTTAGGAGGATTTTAATGGAATTATGCATATATTTTTCTATTACTTTATCTTTAAAATTATGTACTGCATATCTTTCCATCTCTCTTTTTGTCTTAAAACTTTTATATAGTAATTCCACTAAGTCATTCCTCTATTGATAGACATTTTTTAGATACTTTTGATATTTTCCATTATACAAAAAATTCTATGAAGTGTCCTTTATATTTATCTTTATACACGTACACATTTTTTTCCTTGCAGGGCAAACTGCTAGGAGTATTTAAGTCAAAGAGTATGCACATTTCATTTTCTTTAAAAAATAAGAATTTCTCAAATTTCTCTCTGAAATCATAGTAGCAGTTGACTGAAAGAACCTGTCCCCCCAAGTACTTTTGCACATTAAATATCATCAGTGATTTAAATTTTCAAGGATCATGAGTCAAAATTGGTATATTATTGGAATTTAAATTTGTAGTTACATACTTATTAATGAAATTTAGTATCTTTCCAAATGTTCAGTGGCAATTTGCATTTTATTTTCTGAAAAATTGACTGCTTTATATGTCACAGATTTTTATACTAAATTATTCATATTAATTTATTAATTGAGAGAATCTTAGTATATCATGGATATGAAATATTTGTCTATTTGTTTCAATTATTGTATTCATTCTGCCATAGCTTAAGTTAAAGATATTTCCTTTTTTTTTTGCTCGCTTGTTTTTTTTTTTTAAATCAGTAGCATATATTGTATTTCCTATAATACTTTTTCTACACCCATTAAGTTAATCATCTGGATTTTCTTATTTAGTCTGCTATGATTAACCCAACCTTTCTTTCCTAAGATAAATCCACCTATTACAATTCTTACTGCTGAGTAAAATGTTATGCAAGAAAACAACAATCATTTTTTTATCCTCATGAATTCTGTGTGCTAAAGGTCGGGGAAGAACTTGGCAGAGCAACAAAATTTCTTTGCTCCTTGTAACATCAAGTGAGGTCACTCAGTGGTACTCAGCCAGCAGATAGGCCAGGCAAGAGGTTTCAAAAAGGATGTCTGGAGGGATGGCAAGAAGATTAAACTTAGTTGGGACTGTTGGCTATTGTCTTTCACATGGCCTGTCCATCATGATAGTCTCAAATACATGATGAGGTTCCTCTCCAATTGTTTTGATTGCTCAGTTACACTTCATTTTCTATTTATGTTCCCTTGACTTTCCAAAGTAGAAGACAGACATATTCCTACAAGTGTTGCTTTTAAGCTAAAAAAGAAAAATAGAATTATATTTCTTTTAATATATTAAAAAGGAAGGTATTCAGTAAGATGGAGGGAGTCTTTCTTTCTCCACATATATAAATAACCATATACATGAATGAATAGAAAACAGAGACAACTTGACTTAAGATTGTTTTCTTTATTACCATGACATCCCAATAATGCTAATAATACATCATGGCAATCAATAGAGCATTAGAGAAAGAGCACTGGTCCTGGCATTAGAAAATCCAGGTTGCAGCCCATCTCTGCCATTATTCGTTTGGGATATTTCCAAACGATTCCAGCTATTGTTGAATCTTCCCAACAATTTTCCAAATATCATGCATTTCATGTTCACTATTTTAAAAAATTGACAGAATAGCTTATCCCCCAGATCGGTTGTGGGAATCGAATGAGTTCTTTTGTATAAATGTGCCTCATAAATTTTTGTGTAGGCCAGGTGCAGTGGCTCATGTCTATAATCCAAGCACTTTGGGAGGCCGAGCTGGGCAGATCACCTGAGGTCAGGAGTTCAAGGTCAGCCTGGCCGACATGGCAAAACCCCATCTCTACTAAAAATACAAAAATTAGACAGGCATGGTGGTGGGTGCCTGTAATCCCACCTACTCGGGAGGCTGAGGCAGGAGAATCCCTTGAACCTGGGAGGCAGAGGTTGCAGTGTAGCGAGATCATGCCACCGCACTCCAGCTTGGGCAACAGAGCAAGACTCCATTTCAAAAAAATTAAAAAAAAAAATATTGTGCAATTATAAAATATCATGATTTTTATTTCATTTTGATTTAAAAATGAGAAAGACCTTACAGAATCTATATCAGCTAAGATTATCTTTATGTATATGTACAACAGAAAACTCAACAACAAGGGCTTTAAAAGAATGGATTTTCTCATGCTCACATGCCATTAGCCGATGAGTAGGCAGTTGTTAGTGTTGCTTCAGCAGCTGTGTGATACCATGTGTGTCTCAAAGTATTTCTCTGTGCCCTGCTACTGTCCACAGGCTGGCTTGCAGCTTTATGTTTGTGAAGGAAAGCTGCAAACAACTATTACAGCTCCAAAAATCACATAATTGTTCAAGGCAGGAGAACAAGGGAAAAGGCCATCTTTAACCCTTCTATCAGAAATGCAAAAGCCTTCCTAATGACTTCTCTGCAGATACTGGATTAGGACTCACTGATCACAACAGAGGCACATGCTCTTCTCTAGATGCATCTGCTGAGAAACTGAGCAATTCAAACACCATCCAGTGCCTGCTCCATTCTAATTGAAATTCAAATCGAGATTCTATTAGCAAGCTGAAGGGGAAGTGGGAATTGCGGAAGCAACTGTGTCTATCACAAGACTTACGGTGAGGCAATATCTCTCTCTTCAGGCCCTCACCCACTCTCACAACAAAACCACCCCATTCGTAAATAATAATAATAACAATAACTAGGATAAATATCTAGCTTCAGCCCAGACAACTCTTTTCAGCTCACCCCCTTTTATTAGGACCATTTGCTAAACCTGAATATTATTTAGGATCTTCAAATTTTTAATCAACTGGTCTTCAAGTACCAAATTTACTACTTTATAGCTAAATGCACTCCCTGGATCTTTGGCGGGAAGAGGTTCTAATGTAATATAGGGGTGAGATGTAGAATACAATCCATAATGTAAAAATTATGACAACCATAAATACTGTTGCCATCCTGTAACATTCTGAAAAATTATTTCTCAGGATAACACTAATGTAAACGGTATTCTATTTAGGAACATGGAAAGCTTTACAGGTGCTACAAGGGGCCTTAAGGCCTTCCCTACATCCTACCTCCACCCACTTTCATAACTTAATATGGCTCAGATGGGCCACATCATGTTTTTGAGCACTTATTCCAATCTAGCTATTGAGCCAATTATGCTACCATTTTGTCTTTCACAACCTCAAGAACATGGAAAAATGCACAATTATTCCAATTTTATTAGGAAGGAAAAGACTTCAAAAAGTAAAGTCATATAGTAAATTCAGTTAAAATTCAAATAATTTTATTATTAAAAGTTATAAAGCCAATAATTCCTACCGACACCTTCCTGAATCCAAACGTTATTTCCTTGCCACTGTTTACGAAGTTATTAAGAAATTATTTGGGGAAGACAGAGAGGAAAAGGGGTCCTTGGGAAATTTTTGTTTCTTTTAAAGCAGCTCCAGAAACGTTTCTTGTGCAGCAGAAAGACCTAGCTCTTAGAGTTGGGCCAGCAAGCTTTGATATGCACATACAGGCCATTAGAAAACTGGGTCTACCCAAACGTGGAGATTCCAGTTGTCTTCTTCCTTGCCCATGTGCCTGGAAACATGGCCTCCCCCCATATATCCCCACGTGTGTAAAACATCATGGCTTCCTGTATTTTCATATTAAAAGGCTAGGGTGGGAAGGCCAGTTTTTTCACGGGCTACATGAATGACATGCCTGGTCAAACCAATCCCCTGAGCCCTATGCAAATCAGACACCGCGTCCTCATAAGCGGCTGACGTCGTGGCACGCAGGGTTTCCTCTTTTGGCTTTAGAGACCCCTCCTCTGTCTCTGTATGGGGGAGCTTCTTCCTTCTTTCTTGCCTATTAAACTCTCCCTCCTTAAAACCACTCCACATTCGTCTGTGTTGTTTTATCCAATTCCGGGCAAGACTAGGGACCCTGGCAGTCATGAGAGCCGTCTCACCACTACGCAGTCATACAAGGGAGAATATAAGTACAATATATAGTTTCATATTCTATGCTTCTTACCTTAATATTCTCTTAAATACCCCAAAAAGCTTTCTATTTACCAAAATGCCATTTTACCTAAAGTTAACTGCCTGCAAAGTGGTTAAAATGACTCTTAAGGAAAAATCGGAAAAATTATGTTAACGCTTCTAACTATCAACACTTACTTACCAAGACTGGTATTATTATCTATAGAATTTATATCACATAAACCAAAGATAATAATTAGAACATTGAAGAATATTCTGATATTACTAGGAATTTTGTGAAACCTTAAGAAATGTTCTCAAGCCTCAATAGCCATCCTTATGCTGTGAAAATTTTGTTTTGTAAATGAGTTGACTATTTTATCTAAGTAGTCAATAGCTAGATTTCTAAAAGCCAGTATAAAATCCCAAAGATTGAATACCTCCAAAACAGCTACAACTTCATTTGGCAAACCCTTGTTGCCAGTAGTCTCAAAGTGCTGAATGGTAACAATACATTTTCAAACATGACAAGGACAACAAAATCCATTAAATTAAAAAAAAAAAAAAAGGCAAGAGTAAGTAAAACTTGTTTCAGATGTGATTCAAAGGTAACTTCTCTCTCTCTTGTGGAAGGTGAAAAAGCTTATTCGATGCAAAAATCTGAGACAGGCTGTACAAGGACATACAAAGCCGTGCCTTGTCTTTTAGTAGCCAGGTCTAGCTCACCCCACTCTTGGACGGTGGCAGGATGGATGCAGAAGTGTACTGTCAAGTGGAGTGGATGAAATGCATCTGTGAGACCATTATAGACTAGGACACTCTGAAGTGGGAGACTGTGAAGGAAAGAAGCAATCTGGAGATGGAGGTAATTAAAAAATAATGCTGCTTTTCACTGAAAACCACCGGGAGAAGTAAAATGTTTTAAGAGCTTCCAACTTTTAACTAAGGTGATGGTGGCAAACTAAAGAATTGTTAAAATATTTACATCTTTAAGTGCTTGTGTACAGATTCTCTCCTTTTGACATTATCCCCAGAGAAGACAAGAATATGCTGAAAGCATTACTAATATAGTTGATTTTAATTTCCAAAGCAACCCATGGAGACAACTTCTGAAGAAGAGTGAGATGGGGCGAGATAATCAAAAGTCATCCCTCCTTTGCCTGAACTGCATGAAAGAGATTTTATGTGGCCCTTGAGCCAGAAAGATTTCTTTGCTACTGTTTATTCCATCAGTGTCACCAGACAGCAGTATCTCATAAATAAAGCTGATTTACTATGCTTTGGTACTGAAAAATTATTTGATTATGTTAGGCTCAAATTAAATAGCAAATGTATATTGCTTCTTAAAAATGAGCTTAAGATGATGATCTCATTGTTCATGAATCAATGTGGCCAATATTTTTATTAGTAGTTGTTTTAAGTACAATTACTAATAAATATTTATTTTCTATCAATATTATTAAGGATGTGAATTATATTTATTGATATAATTTATTTTACTTTTATAGCCATATTCTTAAAGGAAAGATATCAAATTTCCTTCTTACTTAATAAAAAGAAGTTAGGAAGCCAGAATTCTGTCTTATTTTCTAGAAAATTGATTCTGTGTCCATGAGTGAGACAAAGCAACTCAGTCTGTAGAGTGACAGGCTCAGAAAATCAAATTTGGTTTGTGTCATTTTCTCAGACAGAGCAGACCTCATGCTGACCCTTTTGCACATTAAATCTTAGTCTTTGGGTTTAAGCTGCCTGTAGAAACTACAAGGATTTCAAGCTTTGCCACTGTTCTGCCTTACATAATATATTCAGAAAAAGACAGCACAGAAATCGTGGTTTTTGTATTTACTCACATCGTGTATGTACCTCTAGGATGTCATCAATTAATGTCATATTTCACAGGCATCAGCAAAGCAAGGTCTCATATTCTGCCTCATAAATTACCCTCTCGTTCCTCTTCTTCTTCAGACATTTGCTAGTGACCTTTATACCTAATGAGTTTCCAACAAGTAACTGTGCATCAAAAAAGCCTAAAGATAAACTTTGTATTCATCATCAACTTCCTTCTGTCTTGAATAAATACACTAAAAAAAGCCATGAAACCAATATTGTTTAAGCTTTGACTTTTCTGACATTGGCACCGTAGAAGCCAAAGGAAAATGTTTCCTTCCCCTTGTGAGATTCAATGAAAAACTCAGCTGATACAAGGAGATTAACAGGATAAATGGAATACAATTTATTAACGTGTATGTAGGGGAGAACCACAGTGTAATTATCCCCAGTGCTCCAGTGGGATTCAGAAGATTATACCCCATCTTTAGGTCACTGAATAAATGGGAATTTGGTTTGTGGCAAAACAAAACATGTTATTGGAGAGGAAGGCCTGGCTGACAAAGGTGACAGTCGTATTATGTAGATGAAATTTTACAGGTTGCATCTTTCATAGAGTTTAGATGGTTAGTATTTCTTACGACTCTTAAAAGGTATCAGACTCTGCATTAGTCCATAATCAGACTGCTATAAAGACATACCTTAGACTGGGTAATTTATAAAGAAAAGATGTTCAGTCAGCTCATAGCTCTGTGGGCTGTACAGGAAGCATGATACTGTCATCTGCCAGGCTTCTCAGAAGGCTTCAGGAAACTTACAATCATGGCAGAAGGTAAAGGGGAAGCAGGCATGGTTTTCCTATGACTGGAAGGAGGTGGAGGAGGGAGATGCTACACACTTTTAAACAAGCATATCTTGGGAGAATTCTATCACAAGAACAGCAAAAGGGAAATCTGCACCCATGATTCAATCATATCCCACCATGCTCCTCTTCCAACACTGAGAATTACAATTCAGCAGGAGATTTGGGTGGAGACACAGAGCCAAACCATATCAGACTCTCAGTTAACCTTTCCTAGATCTTTTGAAGGGAAGGCCTCAGAGAAAACCTGGCTGCCTCAGTGCAGATTTTCTCTACAGATGCAAATATCCCCCACAAAAGATAAGTGTTGCAGGGCTATTTGTATTTACAGGCCCCATGAAGAGTCATCTGAAAATATGATGATGAAATATCTTTTAGGGTGAAATACTTTGATTTTCTTCAGCATCCAAATTGCGTTTTGACATTTTCTTTCTCTGGCAGTTTTTATACTTATCTTAAATTTTCTGCAGTGAGAGCTCCCTTATTTTCCAGCAATCTTTTCATATTTGCTTTCTACTTTTGTTTCTCCTGTGGAAGTACTCCTTACAAATCCTCAAATTCTGAACTATTTCCTTTATTATGATTATTTCCAAATTCAAATGATATCACAACTGATAAATTTTGCCATTCATTTGAAACTGTGGCATCGTAACATAATAAAACAAAAAATTTACATCACAAAAGTCTCTGTTGGGCTACATGTAGTGGTGTGTGCCTGTAGTCCCAGCTACCTGGGAGGCTGAGGCAGGAGAATCACTTGAGCCCCGGAGTTTAAGGCTGCAGTGAGCTATGATTGTACCACTACACTTCAGCCTGGGCCACAGAGTGAGATTCTGTCTCTAAAGTAATAATAATAATAGAGTCTCTGTTGGATAATTTTTGTATCAGTAATCTCATCTCCACCATTTGTATGTGGGCAGCTTCAAGTGTTCCGGTTATCCAGGGTAGTAAAACAACGCATTATTTAGAGCACTCCTTTCTTGGTTATCTGATAGTAGTTTTTCACAGCCTTGAAGCTATTTCACAATTCTATAAACTGTAGATAACTGATAAACATGCAAAATAATACTTGTCTATGCAAATGTGAAGACATTCTATCTGGTGGAAACTCAGTTGACTTTCCTGTTTTTTTCCATTGTGGAAAAAGCCAGTTTTCGTCCATTTCTAAATGTATTTCAGCACGGTTTTGCTTCATATACATGTCTGCTTCTTTAACTTTTTTGAACTCATTGTAACTGTTTCTGATTTCTTCATTAATAATTAGTTAATAAAATCTCTATATGTGTCCATTTTATATCTGTATGAGAATTGAGATATTTACCTTTTTGTTTTTTAATTTTCTTTTAACACCAGGCTTCACAGTCCAAACAACACTGTAGAATTTGACACCACAGACAATGGAGAGATGTGGAGTATGTCCATTTAACAGTGAATGCATTTGGTCTATGTATGTGAAAATGACAGAAAACCTTTTTAAAATTTGTAAGTAATTTATAAATTTCTCAGAAATGCTGTCAATTACATAAATTAAGGAAAAAAGATTGAAACATTAAAACAATGAAAATGCAGTACTTAATTGCCTCCCATTTTCTTTTTATATTTATTGACCTGCAAGAATTTAAGGGAAAAAAAAAGATTAAAGAAAATGGCAAAAGAACACTTTCTTCTGACTGTATTTAGAAAGAAATGCTAGGCTGGGCGCGGTGGCTCAAGCCTGTAATCCCTGCACTTTGGGAGGCCGAGACGGGCGGACCATGAGGTCAGGAGATCGAGACCATCCTGGCTAACCCAGTGAAACGCCGTCTCTACTAAAAAAAATACAAAAAAATTAGCCAGGCGCAGTGGCGGCGCCTGTAGTCCCAGCTACTCGGGAGGCTGAGGCAGGAGAATGGCGGGAACCCGGGAGGCGGAGCTTGCAGTGAGCTGAGATCCGGCCACTGCACTCCAGCCTGGGCTACAGAGCCAGACTCCGTCTCAAAAAAAAGAAGAAAAAAAAAAGAAATTCTAGATACAGGAATTTTACAGAATCTGTACCTTTTCGAGATGGAGTCTTACATTTGATTATTCTCTGTCCTTGCTGTGTCTAGGCTGAATGCAATGAACAGTGATTCCATCCTGGGATCCTGGGCACCACAGCATATGGAAGGTGAGTTGACAGAGGACAGAGTCTCCAGTCATGAACAGTGAGAGTTTAGATTGTGGCTCCACGATTTACTAAACATGTGAATTTGGTCAAGTCATGTAACTCCTCTGAACTTCAGGTAGCTCATGTATGAATCTACGATACTGATAATAATAATATGCTTTACAGGTTTGCCTGAGCTTTAAATAAGAAAATATTTCTGAAGCACCAAGAACTGGGTCTGTTGTGTGGTAGTGAGTCAATAAACACTATTATCACTATTCCTTATTTGATGTGCTGCCAAAGAGCTGTTTTACTTTTTACCTAAATGCCAACATTGTCAACTAGATTCAAGAATTACCTAATGCAAAGAACATCTCATTATGTGCCTACAAGAAGGAAGATCTGTCTTATAAACATAAAACCAAGAAATAAGGCATCTAAGACAAAGACATATATAAAATTACTTAAAATACTATGTTTCACAAGCATAGTATCAGTTGATTAAATAAATCGACCATTTTGGTAAACTTCTATATCAACTACTCTTGCAGTTAAAGAGATCTTACCTAACAGTAGACTTTACATGCGTTAATTCAGAGATCAGCCTAAATATAACTTTCACCTCTGAAATCTTTTGTTGTAAAATAATGTATAGTCTCCACTGGACTTAATCTCCATTGCACTTAAATATATGTGTGTTTTCACCGGGGCCTATTATGGGGAGGGGGTACGGGGGAGGGATGGCATTGGGAGTTATACCTGATGTAAATGACAAGTTGATGGGTGCTGACGAGTTGATGGGTGCGGCACACCAACATGGCACAAGTATACATATGTAACAAACCTGCACGTTGTGCACATGTACCCTAGAACTTAAAGCATAATAAAAATATATATATGTGTGTTTCTGTGTGTGTATTTATACATATACATGTAGTTTATGCCTGTGCGTTTGTGCACATGTACATATATGCGTATATGTGTGTATATGTACATACATATGTGTATATATGCATGTACATGTGCACAAATGTACATAGATATATGTACATGTGCACAAACACACACACACTACCACCATTGGAAACAAAATATCTACCTATTTAGATTATTAGACAATGTAAATAATAGTTTACTGTCACAGAAAAAACCCAAAGTCTAACTAACTGCATGATTTGGAGTCAGTAATGAACCCACTCTATTTTAGTCTATTACCTCAATGGTGGTAAGAATTGTAGATGGTCAATTTCTTTTATCCAATCATGTAGTAAAGTCAAATGAGACAAAGTATGAAAAAAATCTAAGATCAATTTGGAAGACAATGTGTGCTCTACAAATCCAAGTTGGTACTGCTCTGAAAAACACAAATTTAAGCAATTCAGATGTGGTAACTAGATTGCTGATGCAAAGATGGCTCTACTTTCCCACCTGTTCATTCTACCTACACACTTTCCAGATGCTGCTGTATAATCTTTCTCTCAACCAAGCAATTACACCACGTGAATTGTGTGGTTAGTCAGCTAACCATCTGCTTTCTAGGAACAATCATGTAGTGCTCACAATTTTCTTGATTCAAGCCACAAGGAAGACGCAGAAATCTCAGGTGCAATATTTGAGACATCCTTTGTTTTTTAAAAAATAAGCCATATGAATGAGAAGATTTTAAACTGCCTTCCTTGATGTGCATGTAAAATTTTTGCTGGCAGTTGAAAACATGTGTGGGGAGGTAAGGAGAGTCGAGATAATGGTCACTTAATATGTAAATATAAATATACACATATTGCTATTTTTTTCTTGACTGTACTTTTTCCCAACACCCCAAACTATGAACAGGCTGTAAATGTATGCCTCCAGACACGCAGACAAAAGCAGCAATCTTAATTAGCCAAATTAAAACAGTAAGATACATCCGATTATCCCTTTTTAGTTTAAACTAGCTCCTAAAATGACAACTGATGTGAAAATAATTAAACCAAGACAGACTGGAAAAAGAGGAGAAATAATGTATTTAGATTTTGAAGAGAAGTAATTAGCTTTGGCAGGTTATTTATTTATGTAAATTGAAAAATTAGCTCTACTAGGCAGAGGCGATACATTCAAGTGTCTGCATTTCTGGCACGACATGGAAGAAGAAAAAAGTTATAATGAAAAGCAACAAGATGAATTTCAAGCAAGAAAAGACTCCTTAAATTGTTACTTTTTTAAAGGAAGACAGATTCTCAAAGAGAATAAAATTCATAAAATCTGTCTCAGTAGTTCAGCACTACTGCTGATGAAAAAAATCTTACTAATTTCCTGAGATTGCTTTTCCTCAATACAGATACAGATTTCCTTGATTTAAACAGCTGTCTTGGCTTTTCTCAGTCTATGTTACATTCATAAGTTATTCTTCCTTCAAATTGTCATTTTATACAGCTCTACTTCATTGAAACTGCTTCATTTTCAGTAGAAATCTAGACTAGTCGTTCTCACTTTGTCCTGAACTTTTTATATGCCATCCATGCACACACCCTTTGCTCAGTTTCACCTATGCAATGAATTCAACCATCTCCGATAAACTGAAGACTTTTAGATCTGTGAATCTAGCACTGTCATCCATACTTAAATATATAGCCACTTACACTGTACTTAAATATAGAGCTCTTCACGCATGCTTTAATTTTTCCATCTTTCCTGCAAAAACTATTTGTTCAGTGCTTTCTACGTAAGAGGAACCCATGCTATGATAAGGCATTTGAGCACTAGGTATAAAAGAATACTTCTAGAGTTTAAGTATTGCACAAGTTTATCCTCTACAAGTAATAAACACAGAAAATAAATGCAAGTGTTCTGATAGAAGAATGTACAGAGTATAGCGGAGATGCAAAGAAGGGCATGGTAAATTCTAGTGTTTGGAGTGTGGATTTGGAGGAAGGATGTTTGCTATGAAAAGATTTCTTTATAAACAGCTTATGCTCTATTCTCCCAATATCCAAAAAACATGCTTTCCTTAAGTAAAAAAATCTATTTTAGATAAATGAAATTATTGTGAATACTATTGACTGCTTTAATTTACCATGCTAGTGAGATATGGCTATTACACACACACACACACACACACACTCACAGCACACAGTATACAAATTAAGTGCTAGGCTGCATTACATAGTACTGGTAAAGTAACCAGAAACTAGTAATTAAAGCCAAACCACTCCTTAGCATCAATCTTCATATCTAAAATATACCCAGAAGTTTTAATGTATATGATGTTATTGACAATCCTGGTTATCCTATAATTTATGTGTGTAAACTGGCATATCCATTTGTCGTTTCAGCAGAATTCAAGAAAGCTACTGGTTTCAAATTTTTATTAAATATTAACTTTAGCAATCTCACATTCTTCTATGATTTCCTTCTGTGCAATGAGACATGCTTGAAGAAAAGGAATTAAGTAGAAAGAAATATCTATGATCTGAAGCTTAAGGAGAAACTTACTGTGTATTCACCAGTGTCTCCTCTTTCTCTTCACAAAAGAGGACTACATTTCTCAGTGTTCCTGGATCTAAATTGACAGCATATGACTGCGAATTTCATCAATAAGATCATAAGGAAAAAAGGCAGTTAAGAATTGGTATGCATTCTTCTTGGTATCCCTCTCACATCCATTCAACTGAAAGCAAAGATCTTCAGCACGGTGGACAGAAACGGCTCAGACTTTGAACCATAATTTGAGAACAGCCAAGGAGTACCACCTGGTACCACGTATGAGTGAGAAATAAACAATTTTTTAGGTTAAGCCACTGAGATTTGGAGATTTATTTGTAATCATAGCATAGATTAGTTTATCCTGACAAACACAATAAGAAACTATTTGATCAATCAATGCTTTGTCTCCTAAGTGAAATGAAAAATTAACATAAAAAACTATTGGTTCTTTCTCAGCAGCATACAGTTAATATGAATCAAATATTGCATAGTATTAATATTTATGAATTAGAGCTCTGAGGACAAATGGCCTGGATTCAAATCTTGAGTTTGTTTTACTAGGCAAATGAGTTTGAGCAAATTTTCCTGTGCTTCATTTATTTTATCTATAAAATGGAAATGTTAATACTATTTCCATAAGGACTAAATGAAGTAATTCTTGTAAAGAACCCAGTACAGTCCCAGCATATAGTAAGCCCTATTGAGAAATATTTGCTGCTAATATTACATTTAGATATAATATTTATACAGTTCTGAAGGGGTATGTTTTAAAATTTAAACTACTATTAATATAGTTGGCCAAAATCTTTTGCAGTTCTTTACAATAGTCTCCATAGAGGTTGACTGAGATGTGTCATGTGACAAAATAGGGATGTTTCTTTTCCTGAGCCCTGAATCTCTCTGACAGTCCCTGAGCAGGTACCTGCCAAAACTTTACTTGTGCAGCCATGCGATGTATTAGATAAATGGAGGCATCTTTCTAATGCCAATGAAGTTTTATGAACAGTGGCAATGCCTATTTACAGTCTCATTAAACCAGTATACAATTCTACTGATGCCTTTTACTTTGTGCGTTTATGTCAATGGAATGGCTCACAATGACAGAAAGAGCATAAGAAACAATTTGGGTTGCCACGAGGCTAATCTAATAAAGAACTTATGAATATAACATTTTCTTAAATTCTATACCATATTTCATGCAATTATGCTCATATGCAAAAGAGATGTATTCTCATTTACATCTCAAAGAAACTTGGAGCCTGTATACACAAATAATCATACTTATGCACTTCAAAAAATAGACATATATTGAAATGCATGGATTTATGAACAGTGTCAGGTATTTCATGATACATTTGAGATACTCCTGGACAAAAGCACCAGATGTAGGCATCTTAGACTCTACTATAGCAGAAAGAAAAGTATTTGTTTAAATATGTTTAGGCAACTTGTTCCTCTGTTCTTTTCTTATATACCCAAACACAACGTTTTTTCATAGTTTTGGCTTATACTTACAACCCTTGATAAGAGCTTCCTGTCCTATTTTATAAAACAGTGTCACTCTGTGACTCTGAGTTTGGCAAAGCCTGATCTCCTAATGTATTCCTATGTTAATGACAACTATGATGGTGATAATATGATAAGATTAACAAATAATGTTAAATGTATTTATTTCATTATTTGCCAGATTTACTAAGCTTTTTCCCTTAATCTTTAATTCTAATTATAACACCGGAATAAAATACTATCATCATCATTGTATAGACTTTTTTAAATGTGACTTTCAGAGATTAAGAAATATACTGAAGTTCCACAACTAGAGGTTAGATATGAGAGTGGTAGAATTTGGACCCCTCAGTCTATCTCCAGTCTCTATTGAACCACTGCAATATACTACTTCCCATTCACTTTATTTTCCATTCATGCTCTGTCATATTTCTTGATGCATAATAGTTGTGACTTATCTAAACTACACAAAGAACCCATGAATCATGTCTTCATAATTCTGCTGTTTCTTAATTCAAGTGATATCTCTTCCATTATGCTTTGCACAAGAAAAGAAGGTCCCTCACCTCTCCTTGCTTCAGTTTTCTCAATCGCTAAGTGGATGGATAAATAATTCCCTCCTTACTTAAGATTTCTCTTCTTTTTAAAGCAATATTGATCAGAAGGAAAGCATAGATTGGTTGGAGGTAGAATAATTACCAGAATCCAAAATAATCTCAAAGCAAAACATAAACATTTATGAAATTAACAAATATTCATTCAACTTCTGGTACTGCTGTGCACTATTCTAGATACAGAAGTAACAAGAATTGAAAGTAGGGTGGTGGTGATAGAAATGAAGAGGAACAAATAAGATTTTACAAGTGAAGGTTTGCTTCATCTGTAAAATCATGTCAGAACTGCTTTCCATCATAATTGCTATAGCTAAGAAAATCAGCTCCTTGAGCAAGGAGGCCCTGGACTTGTTTTGTTTTTTGTTTTGTCTCATTTTATAGAGATAAGATCTCACTCTTTTCCTCAGGTTGGAGAACAGTGGTGCAAGCAGAGCTCACTGCAGCCTCAAACTCCTGGACTCAAGTGATCCTCCTACCTAGGCCTCCCAAAATGCTGGGATTCTAGGCATGAGTTACCACAACTTGTATTCTTGTTAATTCTGTTATTCTCAATTAATTACAATGGGCATAAACTAACGCTTAAAGTTCTCTGTGCTGCAGGTTTCTTTTGGGGCCCTTCAACACTAATGGCCAACGTGCCTTTGATTCAAGATTGATTTTAATTCTCTAACAAGGAAAGGAAAAGAAAATCTCAAAGGTAACATGAGCTGCTCAGTAGCGTATCTGTGAAGTCTTTCCAGCTTGCAGACAATTGCAGCTTGTCTCTCTGGTACTCAATCTGTGGAGACAGGATTTTGATATCTTTTAAATCTTATTTTACATTTCTTTGAGAAAATTGTTTCTAAACCTAGCACCTCTAGTATTTCTTTTCTTTGAGACGGAGTCTCACCGTGATGCTCGGGCTGGAGTGCACTGGTGCAATCTCAGCTCACTGCAACCTTCGCTTTCCCACAGGGTTCAAGCAATTCTCCTGCCTCAGCCTCCCAAGTAGCTGGAACTACAGGCGCGCACCATCACCCCCAGCTAATTTTTGTATTTTTGGTAGAAACAGGGTTTCACCATATTGACCAGGCTGGTCCTGAACTCCTGACCTCAAGTGATCCACCCACGTCAGCCTCCCAAAGTGCTAGGATTACAGGCGTGAGCTACTGCATCTGGCCATAGTATCTCTATTTTTAATTTCTAAGTTACACTCACATTCTCATTCTGTTGTGATGCAGTTTTAATGATGCTGATTAAGGAAAATGCCAGAAAGTCAATAGTACATGCATGTAGATAATTTATAACATTTGTTTTACAATAACCTGGTAAGAAACACTAGCACACACAAACACATGATTTATTATAGCTCTCATAACCTCCATTTCCAGCTGTACCACCCTAATGTATGTGACTGTCATGATAATTGTAGAACCTCTTCCTACCAACATGGCTCATTACCTACAAACCTGGAAAGCATTTAGCTTTTTTATCACTGATTTTACATATGATTGAATGCAAAAATATATAGGAGGGCATTATGTAAAGTGGCAAGCATTACATGATATCCACTACTATTATCTTTAATTACTGTGCATTAAAACTTTATTACTTGAGCAGAGTTTTATAATTTTTCAGTTTTTAAACTTTGGAAAAATAATTCTCAAGATCCATTGGTGTAGGTAAGAACTATGGTTTTAAGGATGTTTGTACAGCAAATAGCTTTAGAAAACAGAGTGTCTCCCTTCAGGGTAAGAAACAGATTTGCTTGCTGTTGAGGATAATATAGATAATGTCTCCCTGCAGGGCAAGAATCAGGCATGTTTGCTAACAGTCCCTTATAAAATTGAGGGTTAACTAAGCTCAGGATTTTTCAGCTAACATATGAACCCGCTGTGTGTGCAGCGTCGACCTGGGCCCATTTCCATGTTTCCTCTGTGGAACTCAGAGAAGGCGGGAAGCAAAGTTGTTGTAAACATGAAGTTCACACTGCCTGGTGTTCTCTGAGTAATAAAGTCCTCTATCTCCGACCCAGGAATCTTCCATCTTCTGCCAGCATCCATGAAGCTGTACAGGCTAAATTGTTGGCTTGTAAGCAGGGTAAGATATCAGACCCTTCACAGTTCTTGACAGCACATGAATGTATTATCATTTTTAGGAAAGGGAATGGATATTTTCCCAAAATAAATAAAGAAAATAATGTAATTTGCTGTAAAGCTTGATGCAATAACACTATTATTAAAAAGAAAAAATCAGGATGAAAATGTGCTCACTTGTTCTCATGCTCTCTCGCTCTCTCCTCTCACTGTTTTTCTCTCTCTTCCACCCTTTCTCCCTTCCTTCCTTCCTCCTTCTTCCCCTATTGCGTTATATTTTCTATGCTTGTTGAAGTGTGTTCTACAGTTCTATCTGTCTGCATTAGCATGTTCACTGTTCCAGGAACAGCATGTCCCTGAAAATCTCTGCTGGATATAAAACTTTCAAGCATAACTAATATGACAGCGAAATGAATTTCATTTAAATGAACAATACATTCCTTGGCCTTCATGGGTCAAGGTTACAATAGAGGAAACTCCCTTTGTTTACAATCATTTGTCTTCCATCCACAAAAACCTAGTTAGCCCAGAGAGCCTGTATGTACATAGGGATGCCTTTATTCTTAACAGCATATTGTTTTTGGAAAACAAAACAGAAAATAGCAAAGAGATGACAAATTATAGTTCAGGTCAACCCATTGAGTTTGTTACCATAAATAAACGGAATAGTAAAGTGACTACTAAATCAATAGCTTTTTAAAAATATTTTAACAAAATTAGAAATACGATAAAGATAAGGAGTAGTTCTCTGGTCAAAGGAGAGTGAGAGTATCAGTAGAAATTGACCCTAAATTCTGAGGTTATCAACTAAACCATTGTTGACTGCCTGGCTGGAAGACTTCAACCTTGTCACATGAATTTACTACCCCATGCTAACTCTCTGATAAATGCCATTGCTTTTTCTGACTCTTGCCTCTGCAAAGGAGGGTTCTGTTTTCTTATAAACCCTTGTTTTCTACATTTTTTTTCAGGAAAAACTGAAGCTATGGATGTCACATACCAAGCCTGTTAGCCCACAAAACTGGCATAGATGCAGCAAAATATTACTATCAGTTCCTGCTTTTCAGTATTTTTCATTCATTCATTCATGCATGATTCAACTGTACCCTGAGCCCCTGTAATGCATGCATCAGGCTGAGAAATAGGAGATTAAAAAATGAAAACTAACAAATGTTATTCTGGGAAATTTTAAAGTGATGCTACCTAAACAACAACAATAACAACAAACTGTGTGGGAGAACACAAAAGAAATGAAAATCACACTTGCTGGGTATCTTGAAAGTCTTCAACCAATTTCAATCAATTTGCCAATTGATCTGCCTCTTGAAGAATAATTGGGTATTTTCTTAGATTAAAAAAATGTAAGGGCATTATAGGAAACGATATTGCAAGATTCTTACAGTCTAGTGTAATGAGTTAAGATGTAATTTTGAAGGCAACTGGGAGTCCACATGGTTTTGGAAGCTGGAAATTTGCATGATCATCTTTATTTATTAGAAAATAATTCTGGTGACAGTATGGTTCATGTTAGGAGGAACCAAAAAGAAGCCTGTACGATTTTCAAAAGTTATACAATAACAATGAGAATGCCATATTTGAAAGGTATTATGAAATAGTTACTGTGATTGCAACTTACTGTGGAGCATGAGCGTGAAGACTCAAAAGTGTCTCCATGTGTGATTAGGACACTATTAACTTAGAATAAACAAAAAGCTAGAGCATTTTGCATGTTGTAAAAGAGCAAAAATACAAAGAGTTCCTTTTTTTATGTCAAATATTTGTTGAGTATGCTACACTCCAGTAAAAAAAAAAAAAAAAAAAAAAAACACACACAATAGACAAAAATAGTTAGATATGTGAATATGAGACCCAGGAGGACATTTGGGTTTGGAGATGTAATATAGAATTGTGAGTCTTATGTAAAAACAGTAGTAACCACTGATTATATGATGTGCCTTAGGGGAATAGCCGAGATTTGGAATAATATAGGACCTAGGAGGGACTTCTTTGGAATGCAGCACTATAAGGAGAGGGCAGAGGAGGAAATTGGACAATTTTTTTCTTTTTGAGAGAGAGTCTGGTTCTGTTGCCCAGGCTTGAGTGCAGTGGCATGATCTCAGCTCACTGCAACCTCCGCCTCCTGGGTTCAAGTAATTCTCCCGCCTCAGCCTCCCAGGGCACGTGCCAACACCCCTGACTAATTTTTGTAGTTTTAGTAGACATGGGGTTTCACCATGTTGACCAGAATGGTCTCGATCTCTTGACCTCGTGATCTGCCCGCCTCGGCCTCCCAAAGTGCTGGGATTACAGACATGAACCACCGTGCCCGGCAAGTTGGGCAAATTAAATAGCAAGATCAGTGGTTATGATTACAGAAGATCATGCAGGAAGACAAAGGAAAGAAGATGATCAGAGAGTAGACTAAAGTGGTCAAGTAGTATATACCATTGGCTTGTCAGTTAATAGATCACTTATGACATTAATGAAAAGTATTCCACTAGAGTGATGGGAAAAGAAGCTAAGGCTAGGCTGAGAAGTAAATTGGAATCAAGAGAGCAGAGACAGCAAACACTTACCATATTACAGGCTACCACAAGTGGGACATGAGATAACCCAGGCTGATCTAGTCTGTGGGTTAAAAAAAAAAAAAAAGTTCTCAACTGTGTCTGTGGCTGTTCTTGCTCCCATCATCTATCATAGCACCACAATTCAGGCTCATTCTTGGTATGGGGAATAAAGAGAAGAGAGAATGGAAGAAGGATTATTTCATGTGTGTTTCAGTTTCACAAAAGATTTCCAAATTATCTCAAAAGTTATAGTGCAATCACAGAGACACACTGACAGGACTAAAAGAAAATAATACAGGCATGCTTTGAAAATATTATGGGTTTGGTTCCAGGTCACCACAATAAAAATAGTATCTCAGTGAAGCAAGTCGCACAAAATTTTTGGTTTCCCAGTGCATATAAAACTTATGATTATGCCATACTGTAGTATATTAAATGTGCAACAACATCATGTATAAAAAATCATGTACATATCTTCATTAGCAAATACTTTATTGGTAAAAAATACTAAGGATTATCTAAGCCTTCAGAGAGTTGTAATCTTTTTGCTGGTGGAAGACTTTGCCTAGATGTTGATGGCTGCTGATTGATCAGGGTGGTGGATGCTAAAGGCTGAGGTAGCTGTGACAATTAGTTAAAATAAGGCAACATTAAAGTCTGCCATATTGACCGACTCTTCTTTCCATAAAAGAATTCTCTGTAGCCTGTGATGCTGTTCGACATTTACCCACAGAATTAGATTCAGACTTCTCAAATGCTGCAGTTGCTTTATCAGCTAAGTTTTTATAATATTCTAAAAACCTTTGTAGTCATTTCAATACTGTTCATATATCATCTTCTCTAGGAGTGGATTTCTTCAAAAAAAAAAAAGAAAGAAAGAAAACACTTTGTGTGCTTATTTTTAAGAAGCAACTCCTCATCTGTTCAAGTTTTATCATGAGATCGCAGTAATTCATCTTCAGGCTCCACTTCTCATTCCAATTATCCTGTTATTTCCACCACATACAGTTAGTTCCTCCACTGAAGTCTTGAATCCTTCATAGTCATCCATGAGGGTTGGAATCAACTTCTTTCAAATTCCTATTAATGTTGCTATTTCGACCTCCTCCCATGAATCTCGAGTGTTCTTAATAGCATACAGAATGGAAAATCTATTCCAGCAAGTTTTCAATGTACTTTTCTCAGATCTGTCAGAAAATCACTATCTCCAGCAGCTATTGCCTTATTAAATGTATTTCTTAAATAAAAGAAAGGTGAAATTACCCCTTGGTCCATGGGTTGCAGAATGAATGTTATGTTATCAGTGTGAAACGAACATTCATTTTCTTGTCTATCTTCTTCAGAGTTCTTGGTGACTAGGTACATTGTGAGTGAATGACAATATTTTGAAAGGAATGTTTTTTCTGAGCGGTAGGTCTTAAAAGTGGGCTTCTAGGCCGTGCACAGTGGCTCACGCCTGTAATCCCAGCACTTTGGGAGGCTGAGGCAGATAGATCACGAGATCAGGACATTGAGACCATCCTGGCTAGCACGGTGAAACCCTGTCTCTACTAAAAATGCAAAAAAATATTAGCCTAGCGTGGTGGCAGGCGCCTGTAGTCCCAGCTACTCAGGAGGTTGAGGCAGGAGGATGGCATGAACCTGGGAAGCAGAGCTTGCAGTGAGCCGAGATTGTGCCATTGCACTCCAGCCTGGATGACAGAGCGAGACTCCATCTCAAAAAAAAAAAAAAAAAAAAAAAAAAGGGCTTATAATATTCAGTAAACCATGCTGTAAACAGATGCACTGTCATTCAGGTTTTGTTGTTCCATTTATAGAGTGCAGGCAGAGTAGATTTGGCATAAATTTTAAAGGCCATAGGATTTCTGTGAATGAGCATTGACTTTAAATTAAAATCACCAGCTGCACTGCAATAGTCTCTATCACAAGAGCCGGACTGTCCTTTGAAGCTTTGATGCCAGGGATTGTCTTCCCCTCTCTAGTTATGAAAATCCAAGATGGCATCTTATTGCAATATAAGGCTGTTCCATCTACATCTAAACCTATTTAGTGTAGCCACCTTCATCAATTATCTTACCTAGATCTTCTGGATAACTTGCTGCAGCTTCTACATCAGAACTTGCTGCTTCACCTTGAACTTTTAGGTTATGAACATGGCTTCTTTACTTAAACCTCATGAACTAACCTCTGCTTGCTTCAAAGACACTTGTAGCTTCCTCAACTCTCTCAAGCTTTATAGAATTAGGGCCTTGCTCTGGGTTTGGTGTTAGCTTAAGGAAATGTTGTGGCTAGTTTGATCTTCTATCTAGATCTCTAACACTTTCTCCATATCAGCAATAAGGCTCATTTGGTTTCCCATCATCTGTGTCTCAATTGAAGTAGCACCTTTAATTTCCTCCAAGAACTTTTCTCTTACATTCAGAAGTTAGCTAATTGTTTGGCTCAAGAAGCATAACTTTTGGCCTAAGTCAGCTTTTGACATGCCTTTCTCACTAAGCTTAATCATTTCTAACTTTCAACTTAGAGTGAGAGATGTGCAACTCTCCTTTTAACTTGACCACTTAGAGGCCATTGTAAGATTATTAGTAGGCCTAATATCAATATGGCTGTGTCTCAGGGAATAGGGAGGGGCAAGGAGAGGGAGAGAGATGGGGGAATGGACAGTAGGTGGAGCAGTAAGAACACACATCATTTATTGATTAAGTTCCCTGTTTTATATGGGCATAGTTTGTGGAGTCCTAAAACAATTACGACAATAACATCAAAGATCACTAATCATAGATCGCTTGTAACAAATATAATAATAATAACGAAAAGTTGAAATATTGCACAAATTACCAAAATTGATGCACAGACATGAAGTGAACACTAGCTGTTGGAAAAATGGTGCCAATAAACTTGCTTGATGCAAAGTTGCCACAAACCTTCGCTTTGTAAAAAATGTAGGATCTGTGAGGTGCAAGTAAGTGAAGTGTAATGAAAAGAGGTCTGTCTACCTGTACTTTAAAACTTTATCCTAGCACTGGACCCCATTATCATTGTACACTATACATTATTGCTTTTTGTATATTTTATAGTAGAATTTTCTAGCATTATTATTAATATTCTAAAAGTATTATTTGTATTTCCTAACTTTTGAAACTATGTTTCATCATTAGAAATATGTAGATGACTAGGAATCACCAAAAGAGAAGTAAAATGTGTCTCTCAGAGAGGCCCTAACCCCAATTCTTTGGTAATTTCATCCCCACGGGTATTTGTATGCAACCCTAGGGTAATTTATCCCCCTGGATGTCTCAGTGCATCCCTGTTCTGCATTTATGGGCTAGTCCGCTACAGCTACTATATGAGGACTGGTTTTTATTTCCTCATCTCCTGCTTTATCTATCCTAAATCTCAACACCCTTTGGTTGTCAGGTCCTCAGGGCATGCCTATTGTCTCTTCCAAACAACTACTGACTAATGCCTTCACTAAAATTTTCACTGGAATCACAGCTGTCTCCACAATTTGCTGCATCCCATCGTCTTTCTTTGAGCCCCAGTGAGGCTCTAAAGTGTCAAAACTAGGGACTAGGGGAGTTGAAAACAGCACCTCTCCTTCCTCTGAGTTTAATTCTGTTAGAGAGGTAGCAAGTGTTCTGCTATTCTCCTCCCCGATTCAACCATACACACCAGAGGATTCAAGACATGGTGCCATGAAAGTTGGGCTGACAGGCAAACCCCAGTACCAAGCATCCTGACACACTGAATCTTGCCTTGCCACTCTGAGAAGCAAGATTTTCTCATTGCACCAAGAAAGGAATTTTTGGCCCTTCTCTTGGTATAGGCTTCTTTTAAATGGCTTGTTCAATGCTTGGAATTGTCCCCCTCTAAGGCCAGTGCTCCCACTTTGGCATCGTCAATGCCCTTTCATGCTCTTTCCTGTCCCCATGCAGTTCACTAATCACAGTAGCTAATATGTGTTGACCTCTGGCTCTGTACCCAGTACTATTATAAGTGATCTGTTATGCTTATTTTATTTAATTTTCAAAAATAAACTTACAAAATATTAATATCGCCATTTTTACAAATGAGAAAAACTGATTTGTAAAAAATAATGTAAGCTTGCCAGCATTTCACAAAACCAGTCCTGGAACCAGGGCCCCACATCTGCTGGGCTGCGAAGCTCAAGCTCTTCTCACCATGTCATTCTCTAAGTGCCATCAAGGCAAGTGCTCCATCTGCATCACCCTCCATTGCACCTGTAATTCCTAGAGCTCAACATGGCATAGAGTGGGCGGGAGTGTCAATTAATATTTGCTGAATGAGTAAATCATGATGGGAAATAAATCTCTCCCTGTAGCAGCATTCATAATGGACGTTGGAATTTGTTTTGGGATGCAGGCTGAGACACGTTTTATGAACCTCCAGCCAATCAATAATGTACTACATATTTATTGTAATATATGTATGCTTATTCTTCTGGGTTTGTGAAAGAAATAAAGAAAAAGAAACACAATCCCTAACCTCTTGGGTTTTATTAGTTTATTTAAAGAAACAAACAAACAAAAACACCTATTTGCTTAGCCAGAGCTTCTCATTTTGAAACCCCAACCAGAAGCTAAAGGTCTAGGGAGAATTGAGATGTAATCAGAAGTGGTCAGCTTCCCAGGAGACAGAGCAAGCCAGAGCAGTGCTGAGAATGAATCTGGAGTATCCAAGAATAACCAGTGTACTACCATGAACGTTCACCAGGCAATGACTAAAGATCTCTTGTTCAAGCCTTTTCTTTTGGGCTCCAGAGAATAACTTACCCAAATCAAACTATAGACTTTTGAAGTTCCAGTGGATGTGTAATGAGCTCCTAATTACAGATCTTTTCAGTCCAGTAATCAGGACATTTGCTGTGCACTCAGCCTTGTCGGTAGTGGCAGCAGAGACCAAAATACACTCATCCTGTGCATTGATTATCTTCCATTTGCTCCTTCAGCTTTACTCTTTGCATTTTTCCATCCTGCTTTACTCTAGAGAGCTGATCTACAAAAACTGCATCAACAGAAACAACAGGTCCCTTGTCTTCCAGGCTGGAGTGCAGCGGCACCATCTGGCTCACTGCAACCTCCTCCTCCTGGATTCAAGCAATTTTCCTGCCTTAGCCTCCTGAGTAGCTGGAACTACAGGAGCATGCCGCCATGCCTGTATAATTTTTTGTATTTCAGTAGAGACGGGGTTTCACCATGTTGCCCAGGCTAGTCTCGTACTCCTGAGCTCAGGCAATCCACCTGCCTTGGTCTCCCAAAGTGCTGAGATTACAGGCATGAGCCACCGATCCTGGCCCAGGTCCCATTTTCTTTTATCTGATTAGTTCTTCTGATGGGAGGCAACTGCAGCAGTTTTGAGAGAGGAAAGGAAGAGAGGAAATTCAGAGAATACATTAATTGCCCTGGCTTCTCTCTCTTTTCTGCATCCGTACTACTTGGAATAGTGATATAGAGTGCTCTCTCTGTCGTCTCCCTAGCTCCAGTGACTCTCCGTTTGCAGGGGTGGAAATGCTGCCTCTGTCACTTTTCCGTAAGCACACTTCATCCTGTGTTGCCTTTTTATAGTCTGTCCACACCTTTGTGGATGGGCTTTCTAATACACTTTCCTCAAAAGACTCAATTTGAGGTATAAGCATCTGTTCCTGCTAGGATCCTGCCTGACTGACAAACAAATACTACAGAGATATGCTTTATGGAGAGAACGAAAAAGAAATACTCCGCCCACAGGAAATGGAAACAGACCTTTAAAGGTTTGAGAAACCACTCATGATGAAGCTATAAATTAAGAACTAAATCCATACATGGACACTATTAAATCCAAGATAAGTCTTCACGTGAAAACCAAAAAATGAAATTCTAAGGCATTCTTTCCCTAGTCCTGGAATTTTGTGCTTTATCCTGCCTTACATTCTGAAACAGGAAAAGAAAAAAAAAAAGTCTTCATTTTTCTCAAGGGCCACCACAATCATGCAAGGAAAAGACTAATGAAGGATTACGCATACACTGATCCACAATCTCCTAAGACTGTTTAATAGAAATCACATGTCATTTATTATATGCAAGCACTCTCTTAGGAGTACTCTTAGGAGTTATCTGTAGGAATGTTGTGACCAGAAGGTGAAGGCTTACAACAGCCTGCGGAGGTGCGAGTTGGAATGCGTGCCATGTGCAGTTTAGGAGAACAAAAATATGGGGACTAGGAAACTGTCCTAGTAAATCACCACAAAGTAGAGGAAATGCTATAAAAGTGATAGCCAATCAAGGTATATTCACTGTTCTCCAGGATGTCAATTTCAAATTTTGCCCTGCAAATTCAGCAATGCTCAATGTATTTACTTGACATGTTTATAATTCTTTCTTTATTACACAATCCATATATTTTACATTTAACCAGGTATCTTCTCCATTCAAAGAGACAACTGTCTTCTGTCTTCTCCTTACAATGACTCAGTAGAATTTAGACAAGTGAGCAAGAAAAGGTTTGCACTTTCATCTTTATTTGGTGGTGCTCCCCACATCATAGGCAAGAGCTGCATGCTCGCTAATTTGCTATTTCCACATCTTAATGGAAACAACTGCTATCCGGAGAAGTTTTAAGAAAAGTGCATTTAGGTGACACATGTATAAACATTGAGACTGCTTGGAAAGGGCAATGATTTCATGGTGGTGAAGGGAACTCAGGTTTTGTTTGATTCAGGCCATAATAAAGACAACTTAAGAATCACAATCTGTACTGACAACTAGTCAGGGACTAAATCTCTCTGAGGCATATGACAAAAACATTTAAACAGTTCAAAGCTCTGTTAAAATATCAAGTCACTACCTAAGAAAATGGAGATAATACACCCTCAGATTGGTTGAAGTTGGAAAATTGAAGTTTACTGAGTTTGATTCATTAGAGACCAAATGGGTTTCTTAATGAAATTATAGCTATAGCCATAATAAAACTTACGCTGATTAAGGTTATCTAGCTATGTCATATCTTAAAATTCTAAGTTACAGAATTTTATCTTTAATTTTAATAGATATTTTAAAATATTTTATTTAAAATTTATGAAGCCATTGTCTTTATTTCTATATTTTTAGTGTCACTTAGACTGACTTAGCTAACAACAAAATTCAAAGCCAAGTCTTTCATATCTAGATTATATCCCATTTTGATAATATATGACTTTTCTCCTTTATGTTGAGGTACGTATCTTCCAGACCTACATTTTTGAGAAGTTAAGCCATCAATTCAGATACAAGTTCAACACAATTATAGGCAAAAAAAAAAAAAAAAAAAAATCTCATTTTCAGGATGTAACTGCAATGTGCTGATTGAGAATAGACTCTAATATGCAAAGAGGTACCATTTCACTCTTTCTCCCCTCTACTCATTTTCTCACACAACTCAAAAGAGAATCTTTTGGCCTAAATCTTAATCTTCTCATGGAAAAAAATATTATCTCTGTACTTTGAAGGTATAGGAATGTAATAAAATAAGAACTTGGAAGATAAGGCCCCGATGCATGTTGTTCACTGTTTTAAAAGTTCAATTGGCCTCTCAGCTACTGGCTTCACCATGTTGAAATGCCTTTTACAGAGATAGATGGTCCATTCAGTAGTCATCTGTTGCTGGCTATGGCTTGTCATTATGATCCCCCTGGGTAAAATGCATTCTCAAAGTGCATCTTCCTGTCTCATTCTTGCTAGCAAATGGGTAAATGGGTAGTTTTATCTGCCCACTTGCCACTAGAGTATGATCATATGCTGTAACCTCTGAGTCCCAAGAGAGCTCAGAAATCCCAACATTGAAATAGGCATTGAGCCAAGGCAAAAAAAAGCAACAGAGGTAATAGGAGAAAGGTAAGACAGAAAAGACTGCTTTATGATATTCAGCTCATCTCTAAAGACTTTAACGTTCTAATGGGAGCTTAAGTTCATCAATGTTCCCTCTGCTTCCCTCTAAGAATGGAGAAAGAACAAGGAGGTGTTCTTATAGCTTCTCAAAATTAAAGAAAACTGAAATCTGGTATCAAAATCAGAAATGATAGAAGCATCAAGAGGGAGCACAATACTGCACACAAAGTGAAATCCTGGCAAATGTTCAGTTCCGCTTCAGGATTTTAGTAATTCAAATTTGCAACAGCCTTTAAAGGGTGGATTACTTTTCTTATGAAATACTGTGGACGAAAGATAAACAAAAAACTTAAGTTGAATTTCTAATCAAAAGCGAAGACTCTCAGATGAGGATACAGGTTCACAAATAACTAGTAGAAAAGAATAGTCAGTGGTCTCTTTGAAGTAAGAAAATATTAAGGTCAGCTATCGATTTTTTTTTTCTTTTCTGTGTAAAGGTGTCTTCAGACAAAAATAAATGCTCTTTAGACTCAAGAGCTAAGAATGTTTTAAATTAACTCTCATGACTTTCATGAAATAAAAGTTCAGCTCAAATTCAAAGGACAACGGGCCAATTTCTTAAAATTTAAAGTGTGTAGGAGCATCTGCTGACAAATCATGTTAAAGGTATTAGGAAATAACTGTCACTCTAAAGAACACTAAAGCTGATAAACGGTGTCCAAGCCTATGTGTAGAAATACATACAGCATGGATGTGAAAGATTGAGGCATAGAAATACTATCCAGGAAAACTTGTGCATATAGATACTTTTAATACTATCTCCTCCAAAAGCATTTCTGAAACCCTGAGGGAATGGTGACACAAGAAGTGGTACTGGCACCAAGCCATATATCCAGTAGGTGTCATGGATCGTGAAAACAAGAAAAGTCTTTCTCTACGCCCATGTTCCTCTTTCCTAACCACTAGGTTTTTAAATCTGTTAATACTAAGCCAGCCTTAAGCGCTGTTCCCTATCATGCTATTTGTGTTGTAGTTCGATATAGTTTGAGAATTACATCAGTGTCAAAAAGTAGAAAAAAAGAAGGAAGTATGTATCATGACTCAAAATGGAATCCTTATCATTCAGCATATTCATAGAGTTCTGTTTTTTTCAATTCATACAACTATTTACATAAGCCAAGCTCCAAGAAAAATATTTTATAGGAACTTCTTTTTATTCTACTTACAATTATTTTTTAAAAACTTTTATTATAGTTGTTCCTGTCCTAAAAGTAACTCACGTTTATTATTTTTAATTTGCAAAATACTGGACAACTGAATGAAACATATTATATAACCTATAATTGCATCACTTATTGATTATCATTGTTAATATTTGTTATACTTCCTTCTAGTATACTTTTTGTTTATATATTTAAAGAGTATATTCTGCTTCCCTAGCTTGGGATGTCAAATGAGATTTACATCCTTTTACATGATCATATTACTCAGTCACGCAAGCTAGAGACTTCGGACCCATTCTAGATTCCACACTTTTCCTCACACACCACTCATTCAACGTGTTATCAAATACTGTAGATTCTATGCCCTTTCCATCAATCATATCTAATTTTTGCCCCCTCTGGCCACAGTGCTACTGCCTTTATTCCATCTATACCACTTGTCATCTTGGCTGTGGAACTTCAACTTATTTACATCTCTACTCCTTCACATGGTGTATAGAGTTATCCATCCCCTGGCCCTGTCTTACCAGTCTTTACTCAGGCTGTATCTACTCCTCTGTTTCCCCTTCATGTTCCAGTTATTCTGATCTGCTTCCATTTTTCTAAACCACCAAGCTAATTCATATCTTGCCTATTGCTGACTTTGTCTGCTCACTTTATTTCTATATCAATGATACCCTCATCATTTCTTCTCTGAAATGCATTCTTGATCTTCCCATTACTTTCCGGGTAGAATCACTATACCCCTGTTTATGCCTCACACCATTTGATATCTTTATTTATCTAGGTCTGCCTTCACCTTTTTCAGGTTTGTCCCCAGCTCTGAAAACTGTACTTCCCGATGTCAGGATCTCACCTTATCCCTCTTCGTGCTCCCAGGATCTAGAATTCAAACCCCAATACAAAAGAGATGTTCAAAAGTTCTTAGAATAAATTAATAAACAATAGGGAAGAATAATGATCTGATAAATGCCAACCAAAAACTTAAGTTGAACATGATTTAGACAACCATGTTCTTCCCATTCCTGTGCCATCTTCACTCTACATGTATCCATTTCTGACTTGGTTGCACAACCACAAATGAAGGGCAAATGCAGCCTGTTTAAAATCCCCGCAAAATGACAATTCATAAAATGCTGTAAAGAGATGAAACTCAGCAAACACCACAAAGCCATTAGGATAAAATTGTCAAGCACTAAATCTGCTCAGGACAGCAGGGAGCTTATGAATAGTCACATTTGTTTCGGGATGTTTGTTTAGAAATGTTCCTATAATAAATGTACTAAATAAGATGCACAATTTAGCTCCTCTATAGCTTCCTGGCTGGTTGCCAGCTCCAAGCTCCTGCTCCACCTCTCCCCTCCACTCTTCCGTTGATCTGTCACCATCTTTCTCTGGGGTTGGACTCAGCACCAAGGTTACCTGTCGGCCTAGTACAGTCTCATTTAAAACATCATAGTTGTGCCTGATGGCTTCGTTTCTCCCACAATGGTTCAATTTATGTTTTCCTTTGAAATAAGGAAGTTCTCCCCAGGATGACTTTTTCCAGCTGTATGACATGCATTACATGCATACCAACAGAGTAAGATGAAACAAAGGCAACTATTTCCTTTATTGGGTAAATGAAAAAAGGAGAGTCCTCAAATCTGCCTCTACTTATCACCATGAGATTTGTTAAGATTTCACTTTTTTCATGAAACCCATCCTAGTCAGTGTTCAAGCTTGCTGTTTTTGTTTGCTCCTATGGAGCCTCAAGTAAAACTCAATAAGCTGAGAATCAAAAGACCTTGTTTCGAAGTAGACAATTAAAACATGATTTACTATTTGGTGAGATTAACCTTCTTGACTTTACTTTCCTTATCTTAAAAAGATGAATAATTATTGTCAACCCATTTGAAAATGCAAAGCCCCCTTTCTATGCCCAACCCTCTGACACAGTTATTTGACTTCCTTACAAGGTCAATATGGCAAAAGAGTCCAAATATCATTCTCATTTTTCTTAAGGGAGTGTGTAATTCTTGAGTTAGGCAACTATAAGTCTCTAATCCTTTCTTTCTGCTTGACCCATTACAATCTATATTCTATGAAATTAATAGGCTTGGAATGTTAGGCATAGTCCAAATCTAGGATAACTTCTGGGAAATACATATTATAGTTCTGCCAAACCAATCTCTTATCTGGTTGACAGAATTGGGCTCAAGAGTCTGGAAATCTATGAAAGCTGACTAGAATACTGATTTAAAGTAAAAATCAGCTTCTCATGTAATAAAAATGACCCCAGAATTGTCACTTATGGTAAAACATGCTTAACATGCTTTCGATACCTTAATCCTTATAGCAACCCTATGAAGAAAACACTATTGTTACTGGCATTTCGCAATTGAGGAAGCTTAACCATCGTAGCTGTGAGACCTTGGCCACATCACTTTGCCTCTTCAAGTTCCAGAGCTAAGACCCAAATGTAGATTTTGCACTCTCAAACTCCATTCTCTTACACACAACAGCTTTCATTCCCAACACGTAAGTCATGGTCTGGCTTAAGAACCAGGAGTACAGGGATAAAGACTGAGCCTTCTGCCAGAAATTGTACTGTAATGAACAGTATCAACTCAGTGGCTATTAAAGGACAATACTTTTTTCTCCAGGACCATCATTCTCCTTACTGGCTTGCCATGATTTCTTTACCACCTGCTAACCTTGTGCACTATGACTCTGCATGCCGTCTGGCTGTCCCACTGAGAGGAGACTCTGCAGAGCATGGCATCTGACAAAATGCAGGTCATTTCTCTGAATGAGCATGATTCATTCCTGTCAGTTAAATTCAGAGGCAGGAGCCTGCGCTTCTCTCACTGGGCTGCTAAGAAGAACTGCAGGGCATGAGGAGACATTTTAAAAATCGAAATATTCAGGCCGGGCGTGGTGGCACAGGCCTGTCATCTCAGCACTTTGGGAGGCCGAGGCTAGTGGATCACCTGAGGTCGGGAGTTCTAGACCAGCCTGACCAACATGGAGCAATCCCATCTCTACTAAAAACACAAAATAGCCAAGTGTGCTGGTGGGCGCCTGTAATCCCAGCCACTCAGGAGGCTTGAACCCTGGAGGGGAGGTTGAGATGAGCCGAAATCATACCATTGCACTCCAGCCTGGGCAACAAGAGCGAAACTCCATCTCAAAAAAAGAAACAAAAACAACTCGAAATACCATGCTTAATTCCATATTGAGAAGGGCATGTCACTTCATCTCAGGGAGGCCTTAGGGTGCAGAAGTTTTGTAAACACACTGAAATGGTCCTGGGTCCTGATTTAAAATGTCTCTGTTCAATTTTATACCAGGCACATGCTTTTTGCTTGTTTTGTTTTTTATTTGTGTGTTTGTTTTTCTCTGTTCCTGAACCAAACTCATAGTTTGTTTTCAGTAGAGAGGGGAGGGAAATCATGGCCATTTTATATTTATTCTTCCTTGAACTATAGGAATCTTCAACCCTAAAGGTTGCTAAAGTTAAAGAAGGGTCAGGGTAGAGAGGAATCCAAAATATCACTGTTTCCTTTTTATAAAATATTATTTTGTCACTCATTAAATTTATTGTTATTCCTTTCATTTGCATATGAATTTTAGGATCAGCTTCCCAATTTCTGAAAAAAAAAAGAAAAGAAAAGAAAAAAGAAAATTCATTGAATCTGTAGATCAATTGGGGAATGAACCTGAAGCCATCTTTAAGGTATTATCTTCTAATCTACGAGCATAGCATGTCTTTTCAATTTGTTTACCTCTTTTAATTTCATCTAAAAATGTTTTGTAGGTTTTAGTGTAAAAGTCTTGTACCTCTTTAATTTATACATTTTATCCTTTTTCATGTTGTTGTAATTTTTTAAATTTCATTTTCAAGATGTTCATGGCTAATGTATAGAAATAGATTAGATTTTTGTATGTTAATCTTGTTTCCTAAAACTTTACTGAAATTGTTTCCTAATTCTAGTAGTGTTTTGTGACTTCTTTAGGACTCTCTACATATATAAAATTATCATGTGAGAACAGAGGTAGCTTCACTTCTGTATTTTCAATCTGAATGACTTTTAATACTTTTTCTTGACTAATTGCCCTAGCTAAAAAATCTAGTGCAATATTAAATAACAGTGGTGAGACTGGCCATTCTTAATATGACATTTATCTTGATGACATTGAAGAAGTCCTGTTTGTAGGTCACTGAGTATTTATTTCACAAAGAGTGGTTTATTTTGTCAAATTCTATTTTTACATCTGTTAAGAAGATCATGTATTTTTTGTCCTTTATTAATGTCATATATTACATTGATTTTCACATTTTAAAACAAACTTGCATTCCTTGAATAAATCCTGCCTGGTCATTGTATATAATACTTTTTATATGTTGCTGGATTCAGTTTGCTGGTAATTTGACTAGTAATTTGCTAGTAATTTAGTTTCTTCTTTTTGTATCATCTTACATTACGGTATCAAAGTAATACTGCTCTCATAGAATGAATTGTTAAGTTTTCTCTCCTTTTTTATTCTTTGGAACAGTTTGTAAAGAATTGCTATTTTTTATTCTTTAAACCTTTAGTTGAACTCGTCAGTGAAGCCTAGACTTTTAGTTGTAAAAATATTTTGATGTACTAATTTTTTTTTTTTTACTTGTTTTGAATCTATTTCGATTTTTTGTTTCTTCTTGATTTTTGGTAGTTTGTATCTTTCTATAATTTGGTCCATAGCATTTAATTTACCTAACTTGTTGATATACAGTTGTCCATGGTATAGTATTCTCTTCTGCGTATTTCCATAAGGTCAGTAGCATCCTCCTTAGGTTTTTATTTTATATTCCATAATTTTTATTTCTGTATATTTTCATTGACCTTCTGACTAAAGATTTGTCAATTTTGTTGGCCTTTTTCAAAAACCAAATTTGGGTTCCACTGACTGTTTTCTGTTGTTTTTCTATTCTCTATTTAATTTATTTACAGCCTAATCTTTATTTTCTTATTTCTTTTTGCTTTGTGTTTAGTTTTTTTTTTTTTTTTCTAGTTTCTTGAGGTAGTGTTTGATATAAGGTCTTTCTACCTTTCTAATATACACATTTCCCTCTGACCACCACTTTAGCTGCACTTTCTAAGTTTTGATATATTATCACTTTTTTTCATCTAAAAGTATTTTCTATTTCCTTTTTTCATTTATCCTTTGACCTATTGATTATTTTGAAATGTATTGTTTAATTTCCACATACTTGTGAATTTTCCAAATTTATTTGTTTTTAATTTCTAATTGCATTTTATTGTGGTTAGAGAATACACTTTTGTATCATTTTGATCATTTTAAATTTATTCTGGCTTGTCTTATGGCATAACATATGTTCTACCCAAGAAGGCTCCACGTGGTGTGGGATGGGATGTTCCATAGATGTCTCTTAAATCTTGTTGGCTGATAGTGTTGTTCATATAATTTATTTTCTTGTGATTTTCTACCTGCTGTTCCAGCTATTGTTGGAAGTGGAGTATTGAGTTCCACATCTATTATTGCTGAATTCTCTATTCTTACTTTGATTTTGTCAGTTATTACTTCATGTATTCGGGGGCTCTGTTAGGTATTTATGTGTTTATAATGTTACAACTTCCTAATGGATTGACATTTTTATTATTATAGATGCCACTGTTTATCTCCAGAAAAAAATTTTTGTACTAAAGTCTTTTAAATTTAATATTAATACAAACATACTTGTTATCTTTTATTTACTGTTTCCATGGTATTTTTTCCCGTCCTTTTACTTTAAATCTCTTTTTGTCATTGAATCTAAAGTATGTCTTTAATAGAGAGTATATTGTTGAATAACACATTTTTCCAATTTCTGTATTTTGCTCTGAGTATACAATTCATCATTTATATTTAATATTATTGTATATTATTATATTATTATATTAATATAGTAAGATTTACATCTTTAATTTGGCTATTTGTTTTATCTTATGTCTTTCCTTTCTTCTTCCATCACTGCCTTTTGTGTTAGATTTTTTTTGGTGGACCATTCTAATTATATTTTTGCTTCCTTCTTTACTACATATTTTTATGAATTATCTTAATAATTTCTTGGAATTATAATTATCATCTAAAATACTCTAGTTAAGATGAATATCAACTAAATTTCTATTGTATACACAAACTTTGCTGCATAACAACATGTTTCCTTCCTCCTTCTTATGTTTTATGTTCACAGAATTACATCTTTTTACACTGTAAGATCATTATGCATTATACAGTGATGTGGTTTGGGTCTGTGTCCCCACCCAAATCTCATTGAATTGTAACCCTCCCATTTCCAGCAAGGGACCTGGTGGAATGTGACTGGATCATGGGGGCAGTTCCCCCATCCTGTTCTCATGATAGTGAGGGCATTCTCATGAGATCTGAAGGTTTAAAAGTGACAGTTTCCCCTGCTCTCTCTCTCTCTCAACTGCCACCTTGTGAAGAAGGTGCCTGCTTCTCCTCCCCTTCTGCCATGATTGCAAGTTTCCTGAAGCCTCCACAGTCACGCGGAACTGTAAGTCAACTAAACCTCTTTGGTTTACAAATTACCCAGTCTCAGATAGTATATTTATAGCAGTGTGAAAATGGACTAATACACACAATATAGGATCATTATATATTATATAATCACAGTTTTTTAATTTTTACTTTTTGTAGTTTTTTGAATCAAATAGGAGAAAATATTTATCAACAAAAATAAATTTATGTTATCTTTTATTTTTAGCTATAAAGTTACCTCTACTAATGCTTTTTATTTCTTTATGTAGATTCAAGTTATTATCTAGTGTCTGTTCATTTCAGCCTGGAGCCTTTAGTATGTCTTGTAGGAAAGGTCTGCTAGCATTGAATCCTTAGTTTTTGTTTATCTTGAAATGTCTTCATTTCTTTTTAATTTTTGATGGATAGTTTTGTTGAATATAGAGTTTTTGGTTGCAATCTTTTTCTTTCAGCAATTTGAATATGCCATCTCACTGTCTTTTAACCTTTATGGTTTTTGACATAATGTTAGCTGGCAGTCTTATTGATGAGACAGTTTTCTTTTTTCACTTTTGAGATTCTGGTCTTGTCTTTGGTTTCAATAGCTTGAACATGACATATCTAGGTAGGTGTATCAGTCAACATTCTTCAGAGAAGACCGAGTAGGATGTGTGTAAGTGCATATAAAGATACTCATTATATATAAAATATAGATATATGAAGACTGATAAATCTCAAGATCTTCAGGGTGTGTTGAGTTAGCAAGTTGGAAACTCAGGAGAGCTAAAGAACTGAACACCAGGGCCAATGGTGTAGTTCCTGTCTGAAAACCAGGAGCCTTGAGACTCAGGAAGAGACACAGTTTCAGTTTGAGTACTAAGGTAGGAAAAAAACCCAATGTCCCATTTTGAAGGCCGTCAGGCAGGAAAAGTTCTCTACTACTTCGGGGATGGTTGGCTTTTTTTATTCTATTCAACACTTTATTGGATGAAGTTCACCCACATTATGTAGGGCAAACTCTTCTACTCAGTCTACTGATTTAAATGTTAATCTTAGCCAAAAATACTTTCACAGAAACATCCATAATAATGTTCGACCAAATGTCTCAGCACCTCATGGCCCAGACAAGTTGACATGTAAAATTAGTCATCATAGTATGAAAATCTTAGAGTGTATCCTACTTGGAATTTGTTGAACTTCTTCAGTGTGTAGATTAAAGTTTTTCATCAAATTTGTGAGATTTTCAGCCATTATTCATTCAATTATTCTTTCCGTTCCTTTTTCTGTGGTTCTTAGTACGTCTATACTTTCTTCCAATTCATTGTTAAGTGACCTTTTACTACCTGAAGTTTTTGTGAATCTGATTATTGGTATACATGATGGTGTTCTATAGGTTTCTGAGGCACTTCATTTTCCCTCATTTTTTCCCTGTTTCTAAAACTGAATGATATCAATGTACCTATCTTGACATTCCTTAATTTTCTCTCCTGCCAGCAAAAATCTGCTGTCGAGCCTTCCTGGCAAATTTTTAATTTAATTTATTGTACTTTTCAACTGTAGAATTAGTATTTGACATTTTAAAAATACTTTCTATCTTTTTATTAATATTCTGTTTGTTGAGGCATTGTACCACACTTTCCTTTAGTTCTTTCTATATAGTTTCCTTTCATTCTTTGAACATATTTAAAGTAAATAAATACTTTATCTAGTGAGTCCAACAAACAGGCTCAGGAACTGTTTTCATTGACTGTTGTTTAATTTTGTTTGTCTGTTCCTGTATATAGGGACTACTTTCCTGTTTCTTGTATGTCTCATAGATTTTTGTTAAAAACTGAAAATGGGCCGGGCGCAGTGGCTCACACTTGTAGTCCCAGCACTTTGGGAGGCTGAGGCAGGCTGATCATGAGGTCAGAAGATCGAGACCATCCTGGCTAACATGGTGAAACCCCTTCTCTACTAAAAATACAAAAAAATTAGCCGGGCGCGGTGGCAGGTGCCTGTAGTCCCAGCTACTCGGGAGGCTGAGGCAGGAGAATAGTGTGAACCTGGGAGGTGGAGCTTGCGGTGAGCCGAGATTGTGCCACTGCACTCCAGCCTGGGTGACAGAGGGAGACTCCGTCTCAAAAAAAAAAAACTGAAAATGTTGGCCGGGTGTGGTGGCTAATGCCTGTAATCCCAGCATTTTGTGAGGCTGAGGCAGATGGATCACCTGAGGTCAGGAGTTCAAGATCAGCGTGGCCAACGTGATAAAACCCTGTCTCTAGTAAAAATACAAAAATTGGCCAGGCATGGTTGTGGGCACCTGTAATCCCAGCTACTCAGGAGGCTGAGGCAGGAGAATTGCTTGAACCTTGGAGGCGGAGGTTTCAGTGAGCCAAGATTGCACCATTGCACTCCAGCCTGGGCAACAAAAGTGAAATTCCATCTAAAAATAAATAAATAAATAAATAAATAAACGAACAAACTGAAAATGTTGAATAATATAATGTGAAAATTCTAGGCATCATGTTCTATCTCCTCCCAGTGTTTCTTGTTGTTGATGTTTGCTGCTCTTTGTTTGTTTAGTGACTTTCTTGTATTAATTGTGAAAAGTCTTTCATGTAGTATGTAATCAGTGAAGTTTTTGGTATAAAAACAAGTGGTTAGACAATAATTGAAGATAGATTGTTTTAAATAATGTTACTAATAAGTCATAATGATTGAAGAGAGATTGTTTTAAATAATGTTACTAATAAGTCTTTTACCCTTTGCTCTATTGAACATTAGGGCATATCTTCAATTTTTCAGCAGTTTATAACTCTACGTTAGACTTCATGAGTTGCTTTGAAATCCCTCAAGGTTAACCAAAAGTGACATATCAGGTTCTTCTAAGATCTTCCCTAGGCATGCACACATCCCTGCACATGTGTGTGGCCTAGGGGTATAACTGGAGCTCTCCAAAGCCTCCTATGGACATCTCATTTTCCAGGTTTTCATTTTAAAATTTTTGGTCAGCCTCTTGTCTGTCCCAATTGTTATAGCCACTTCAGGCAACTGATGTGTTACATAATTGCCACTAATGGATTTTTCCAAATGTCTTGGAACTAGGGGTTTGCTCATATGTGAGCTCTGAATCGGGTCAAATAAAGACAAACTCTGCAAATAAAGACAAATCCAGGATTCTGCCAACTATGTCAAATAGCAACCATTCTCTGGGGATGGGAGCTTTTTGAGGTGCTCCAAATCTGTTCTTCTCCCTGCAGTGATTGCTATGCTGCTCATTTTCATGTTTCTTGTGTTTCTGAGCTGTTATTTCTCAAGGCTATTATTGAATATTTCACTTCCACCATTCTTTTCTGGAGAAACTTTTGCTAACATTCATTCAAGTAACTATCCAAAGATATTTACCCTTATAAATCTACTTTCAATTTCTAAATAGAAAAACTTAACTAAAAACAAATCTGTTTGTATTTACTCAATATTGTATTTACTCAAGTCCCCATGAAATAGTCTCTGTCATCTACTGTGAAGTTAGATTTACTAAGTTCAGAAATTTTTTGTGAGCTGTATGAACTGTTTTAAAACTTTTGTCCATCAACTTCTATAACACACATTCTAATTAGAATGTGAATAATGCACTTTCAAACTTTAAACTAGTTTTCTGAATGTCTAGGGCTTAAAGGTGAGGGAATAACACTGTATCCTTGGAAATAGTATATTTTATGCTCTTTTTTTGAAAATAAATAACTATAATTTACTTTCTATATAAATGTGGTTCTTAGTACGTCTATACTTTCTTCCAATTCATTGTTAAGTGACCTTTTACTACCTGAAGTTAAAAACTTCAGGAAATGGTATTTTTAAACAGCATTTTAAAATACCACTGACGTTAAAATATAACTCAGCTCTTCTCAAAGTGAACAAATTTAAAACTTAACGGAAATATATGAGTACTTACTTCTAGTTGATTCCTATCCAAGGTACATAACGTTCATAATGTTCAGTAATATAATCTATAACTTCTAGTAGAATACATGGCCCATCTTAAATATTACTACACTTTCCAGCCTTCTTGAAGATAGATGTGACCATGTGACTAAGGTCTGATGGGTGATATATAAATAAAAGTGATATTGGCAACTTCTGGGTAGTAACCTTGCTGGGATGTAAGGGTATGGTTAGCATAAGCATCCTTACTCCTTACTTCTGGATGGAATATAGATGTAAATCCTTGAATTCTAACAGACCATTAGATCATGAGATCCCCATGGGAATACAAACTATACATGCTTCAGAGACACAAAAGTTCATGTCCCTGATACTGTGCAGCCACCATAATCACTCCCATCCAGGTGCAAATCTCAAGACCTTTACAAGACAGAGAAGAAAATGCCATCTTATTACAGTCACTGTTATTTGGGGTTTGCAGGCACTACCAGATGAATCTAATCCTACCTGATACAGCAATTTGCAAAGCTTTAACTTACTTTTCTGAGCTAGTGAAGCTATTCAATACATTGCAGAAATTCAATTAAGTTACTCATTGATGATCAGTGTTGCTCAGTCAGAATAAGCTGGAGGAACTCTCTCTGTCACATAATAAAATAAATATTGTGAGATAGAACTATTTCTCCAAACACTAAGGTACATTCACCCTTATATCAGTTAATTTCCTATAAAATTGAAGTTGCCCTTCTTTGTACCTTCAATCAGTTTCTAGAGTTGTGAATATTCATGCATTAAGAATTTGTCTCTTTTGCTCCGCAATATTATGTGTCTCTGTTATATATTATTTTTCATTAGAAGATTCAACACTCATAGTCTCTGAAAGGTCTCTTCTGATTTCGCTAGGCAGAATTCACTACCGCATATAAAATGCTATGGGTACCCACAGCATTTTATAAACAACTCCTATCACTGAATTTAATACATTATAATTATATTTGGTGTTTATGCATTTTTCTTGTTCACTATGCTGTAAACATCTCAAAAGAAGTGATAGTGTTCTGTTCATCTCATGTTTCAACACTTCACACAGAGTTTATGGTATATTCTATTGGCTTTCTATCACTGAATAACAAATGACCACATATTTAGCAGCTTAAAAAACACCCATTTATTATCATACACTTTCCGTGGGTCAGAAGTCCAGGTGCATTTGACTAGGTTCTCTGCTTATGGTATCACAGGCCAAAAGCAAGGTGTCAGCCAGGCTGAGCTCTGGGGTCTGAGGATGAATCTGCTTCCAAGCTAATTCACACTGTTGTCGGAATTTGTTGTCGTAATTCAGTTCTTTGTATTTGTAGGCCACACAGGTCATCATTTCCTTGCTGGTTGTCAGCAGGGGGCCACTCTGAACTTCTAGAAGCTGTCATCTGGACCTTGCTATTCAGAAGCCAGCTATGGCACCTCAAATTCTTCTCATGCTTTGACTCTCTCTGCCTTCTGTCTCTATCACCAGCTTGAGCATCAAAAGCTCTTCCATCTTAATAAGGCTCACATGATTAGATTAGACAAGTGTAGCTATTACCCTTTTGCCACATACTGTAACATAATTCTGAGAGTGATATCCCATCATTTTCACAGGTTCCACCCATGCTCAAAATGATAGAGATTATACAGGTGAAGGAATGTTTGGGGGTCATTCTTAGAGTTCTGCCTACCATGTAGACATTAAAAAATGTATTTAACAAGAGAATTAACTTCCATATGTTGAATTTTCTTAGCATGTAGAGATCTAAAACAGTAATGTTTTAAATTTTATGTTTTTTTTTCAGTGACAAAAAGCCACAAGCACATAGGTACAATTTCATCTTGTGGTATATTCAGTGTTCTATTATGAAAGCCTTAGGAGCTTCAGGGACAAGCCATTAATAATTGCATCAATAACAAAGAAAAAAATTAAAGCTAAGAATGAAATATGTAAGGTCCTAATAACCCATTTCCTAGGGCAATAGATGTGTAGTCACTCCACACAGAAATAATTACTATAAAAGGGCTACACGACCTTTCTAGGACAAAAAAGACCTCCTCCAAGGACACCTTCTGTCCCTGCCTCTACAGACAGCAACTGACACCTTTTTCTAAAAAGCAATAAATGAACCAACAAAAAACACAAACCTGTAAGTGGAGAAAAACAAACAAACAAAAAATAGTAAACAGTGGTGGTAATTATGTAGATGAAGTATGATTAGAAAAAGGTAATTCGGGTATATATAGATTATATTTGCATCAGAGTTCAATGACATTTTGAATATAGGAACATAAGCTCTTTAATCCGTGTATGTGTGTGTGTGTATGTGTGTGTGTATATGTGTGTGTGTATATATATATATATATATATATATATATATATATATATAGAGAGAGAGAGAGAGAGAGAGAGAGAGAGAGAAGTAATTTGCTTACCATATAATGTGAACACACACTTCTTTCTGCCAAGGTCTACCTAATTCCCCTGCCTCCACTTTTACTTCTGCATCAAGTTCTGTGTAGCTGGACCTTTTGGCCTTGCTCTAGTTTTCAGACACTCTGAGATGTGAAATTGTGTTAGTTAATAACTTAGCGTTAAACAACCTCCAAGAGAAGACAATGATACCCCTGGACTTTCATTTTTTCTCTAAATCAAAGTTCTAGTCACCATGAGCTTGTTTCTAGAGATGTCATACTTGCTAGTAGCCTGGTCCAGAGCCCGGGAACCAACACACATGAAAAGAAATCCCCTCCTCACTGCCTGCTGTAATTACCTCTGCTCATGATTCAGTGGGACCTGCTTCCTTTGTCTATGTGCTGCCCACCTTCCATGGTGCTCAGGGGAGACAACTTGGAATTTTGATACCCATTCAAAATCACCATTGTACCTGCCTTGTCCTCTGAAAATATTCAGAGTGTCTGACTGTGGCTAGGTCAACATTTAAGCATGATCTTCTGCCAATTCCAAACTCCTTTCTTCTTTTTTTTTTTCTTTTCTAAGTTTTCATTTCTTAACTGGCACTCAAATCTCGGAATATTATACTTGCCTTTCAGGTACAAAATATGTACGTAGGCAGTGTCATAATCCGTACACTCTTTCAAGAATTCTTGCAGGTATGACTTCCAGGTATTCTTTCACAATTCTTCATGGATGACTTGTATATATATATATGTCTCCCTTTTCTAGAAACATAGAATTTTTAAAATGTGGGGAGAAGCTATCTTATACAGTAATATTAACAATTTTAGCATAACCTAAATCTATACACACACATATATATAAAAGACATTATATGTGTACACTGGATATCTATAGAATCCTCCCCTGCAAGAGGAACCTGAATATGTGTGCTATTTCCTAACATAGAATCCCATGAAAATGCGTGAATTTTCGCCTTATTGATGGTCCACAATGAATGTGTCCTCATCAGTGTATATGGTTCCCTCCTTTTCCTCACACAGAGGCTATCAGGAATCCTGAAAGCAGTTAAAACAACTCTTTAGTGAATTACCTTCCTGCATTTTTTTTTTTTTTTTTTTTTTTTTTTTTTTTTTTTTTTTTTTGCCACCAGCCAAGGCTCTTGGCTGCGTGTGCTACAGTCAGCTAAGATTGCTACCTTCCACATTTCCGGGACTTTTGCCATCAGAAATTACAGCTTGACTGATTTTTTTCAATCCTTGCTAATTCCATGGAAAGAAGGCAAATTTCTGTTTTTGTATTGGTCATCATTTTCCCTCTTTTCCTATTATATTTCTAGATTGAACAGAAAGTCAGTGCATCTTCACATTTTGATGCCTATGTTTCAGTTGTTTCCCAAAATTTCTCTCTTCACTCAGCCTTTGAGTGCCTGTCTTCTTCTAGGGATGTCTTAAGCAACTGTAATGTTAAATATCTAAGGCATGCTTTCATGTTGTTTAGCATCTATCAAAAATAGCCCTCCTAAAATAAAATAAAGTAAATGAATGGCTTAAAAGACTTGACACGACCTGCAAGTATTGCTCCTTTGTAAGTCACAAGTCTGATTTTTGGCATCTGTTGCTAGTGACTATAGCTTATGATAATTAAACAGCTTTGCCAGAACTCACATAGGTTGAGGCTATAAACCAAAGCCTGATGTGAGGGTCAACACACTGTGTTCCCTGAGTAAATATCCACAGTCATAACTTAGCATATCCTAATTATTGTAATGACAAAAAAAAAAAAAAAAGAAATCAAGATCTCAGCTCTATTGAGCAGTTTATTTCAAGAAGATGAGACTATGCTTCTTGAAATTATTTTCCCAAAACTCCCAATTATTTTCCACTGGAGGCTGTCATTTGGAGATTTTCCTGATACTATACATTTTCTTCAAGTCAGCATCATTTATTTCTATTACTTAAATAATTTTAACTTACCCTACAACAATTCTTCTACTATAATATTTCTAATCCATTTAAGGATTAAAAGATGGTTTTTCACTCCCTTTAGCCAAATATATTTTTTCTAGATCTGCTAGTTATTTCTTTAATAACAATGTTATGTCCAAACATGTGAAAGAGGCTCCGTCAAATTTAGTCAACATTGCCTGCATTTATTTTCATATTCCAAATATATTTCTTCAGTTTGGTCTGCAGAGGGCAGTTATTTTTCAGATCAGAAAAAAAAAAATCTTATTTGAATCATTTCCCACTAGCAACTGGGAATCCAAAGAGGGAAAAGTGAAGATTCTGTTTCTCCACCTGTAGAATTTAGCGTGATATGGCACAGTAGAAAACAACTCTCTTGAGAAATATAAAGATACGTGTAGTCGAATGGAGATGCTAACTTCATCTATCTATATTGTCTTAGTCTGTTTGTGTTGCTATAAAGAAATACTTGGTTCTGGGCAATTTGTAAAGAGAAAAGCCTTATTTAGCTCACAGTTCTGCAGGCTGAACAAGAGCATGGTGCCAGCACCTGCTTCTGTTGAGGGCTTCAGGCTGTTTCCACTCACGGTGGAAGGTAAATGGGAGCCAGCTTATGTGGAGATCACACGTCTGGAGAGAGACAGCAAGAGAGAGAGAAAGAGGTGCCAGGCTCTTTCCACAACCAGTTCTCACAGGAAACTAATAAGAACTCACTGACTTCTGAGAGAATGTTGCCAAGCCATTTAAAAAAGATTCATCCCCACAATCCAAGCATCTCAAATTTCAACATTAGACCTGACAGGGCTAAACAAACCATATCCAAACCACAGCACATGTGGATGGTTGTTTAGATAAAATTGAAGTCAAAACACTTATCGAACAACGTATTCTTATCCAATGGAACAGAAAGGACATGCATTTCTTAGAATCAGAAGGCAAAGTTCAAAAGTACATAAGGTATTGGTAAAACCTGTAAACTTCAAATTTAGCTCAGTTGAAAAAAACTACACAACATTTTGAAATCAAATAAGAACAGAAAAACTGAGAAACTAAAGAAACTCTTTTAAAGCCATGTGTGTATTGACTCAACAAATAGACTCAGCACTTCTAGTATATGTTATGTTATATACTCAAGTATTAATGAAAATAACTCACAGCCATAAAACTTATTAAGCCTTTTCACTTACAAGGGTTTCCTATGAACAGCTTTTTCATATACAAAAAATAGCAAATGCTGCATTTTATTTAAAAAATTGTTGCAAGTTTAGTAATAAGTCTTTACTCAAAAACCCACCCTGGGTTATCAAAGGTTGAAAATTAATTTTAGTTTTCATCCTACATATTCAGCCTCCTCAATATGCATAAATCATTATGTTCTTTTGACAATTAATACAAATAATTTGACGGGGTTTTTGCATGTTCCACTTAAGAAGCTGAACGATTCCGGGTAATATGGCTCAAATTTTTTAAAGTGTGCCTGAAGATGTAAATGAGATTGTGTACACATATAAGCAAAACACTTTGCTTTTTCAAATTTCATATGGGAACTTGTAATTTTTAAAATACAGCTAAAACAAAAACCCGGAAGTGATTAAATAAATTTTGCAAGCAGTCAAAATATGTAATTAAAGTTCATAATCTTTATGGATATAAGAATATCTCAGAGGCCATGTACTCTTAATTCAGACCAAATTCTACTACATCAGAAGTTTTGGTTTCCAAGCTAATATCAGAGTGTAGTAACACACTGAGGTGCCAGTGAGGTTGTTAGAGGCAGGCACAATAAATGAAACAATGGCTAAAAATTGAGAGTTTAAAATTGAGAGAAAGGTCAGAAAAAATATAAAAAGCAAGCACAAAAGACTTCTGTGTCCAGTTGTGGCTGATATGATTCTACTGTAGTGAACTATCTTTAGGTAACATCTATAAATTCTGAACATAATGCAGAAAATACTTGCCTGGAGGAATAGAAGAGTGGAAAGAAACAGGTATATTCTGGTACAGAGTCTGTATTTAGAGTAGGAGATTTCTAAGAAATGTGTTCCTATTTTCACATCTCTCCTCCCCTTTATCCATGTGGGATATGTTCCAAGACCTCCAGTGGATGCCTGATACTGTGGATAGTCCTGTACACTACATATACTATGTTTTTTCCTATACATATAAACTTATAATATACAAAAATGTCCACAGAAGCTTAATTTGTAATAATAAAAAACTACAAGAAGTTTTCATTAAAAGGTGGGTAAGTCCTTGTTCTATATAGTGGACTAGTACTCATAATTAAAGAAAATAGAATGAGTAATTGAGATATGCTACAACATGGAAGCATATCCAAACAAATGTGCTGAGTGAAAGTAGCTAAATTTAAAAGGTTATATACTATATGATTTAATTTATATAGAACTCTAGATTATGCAAAGTAATCTACAGTGTAAGAAAGAAGTTTGCATGGATATTGGGAAGAAAAGCAAAATGTAAGGACTAAAAAGGGACGAATGGTCATGAAGAAATTCTTGGAGTTGACAGGGTTACCCAGTACCTTTATTGAGTTATTGGTATATGTATATGTATAAATTATACATCTTAATTTTGTAAAAATTATTGTCAAAATTACATTTAAATACAATTGTCTACAAAAGCCAACATGTCAAAATTTGTGGAATGCAGCTAAAGTAATTATTCAAGGGAAATTTGTGGTTTTCAATTTATATATTAGAAAAGAAGAATGATCTCAATCAATAATCAAAATTTCTCCCTTTAGAAACTAGAAAAACTAGAGCAAATTACAATACAATAAAGGAAGTTAAGATAAGAGCAAACATTATTGATAGACAACTTATAAAAGCAGAGAAAGTCAATGAAATTAAACTTGCTTCTTTGAAAAAAATCAATGATGTTGATATACTTCTAGCTGGGCTAATAAAAAAGACATGGCCACACACACAAGAGTGTGTGTGTGTGTGTGTGTGTGTGTGTGTGTGTGTACAGAGAGAGAGGATAAAAACTATCAGTATCAGGAATGAACATAACCAGAGATCATCCAGACATTAACTAAATAAGAGAGCATTATAAACAACTTTATAAAAGTAAATTAGAAAATTTAGATACAAAAATTCCTTGGTAGATGTAAACTGCAAAATTGTATTGAAGAAAAAATAGAAAACTTTGATAGCCTTAAAGGAGTCACAGAAATTAAATTTGTGACTAAAACCTCCCCACAGACAAAACTTTACACCCCGATGGCTTTACTGGTGAACTCAAATATTTAAGAAAGGAGTAATACTAATCCTACATAACATTTTTCAGAAGATAGAGAATAAAATACTTTCCAACTCATTTTATGATGTCAAGACCTGACAATGACAATACAAGAATAGAGAAGCACAGAGCAATATTCCTTATGAAAATATAAATAGAGTTATTTCCCAGAATATTAGCAAATAAAAATGCAGCAACATACACAAGTAATAAAACATCGTAACCAAATAGTGTGTATACCCAGAAAAAATTTCATTTCAATCTGAAAATCAGTAAAATTCATCATGTTGATAGAATAAAGAAAAACTATCATATGAATGTATCACTATGCAGAAAAAAATTGACAACATTAAACACTGATTTACATAAAGGTTCTCAGCAAACCAGTAGTAACTGGAAACTTCTCCAATCTGATAAAGGGCATTTATGTGAAACCTACAGCTGACAACCATAGTTAACTGCAAAATACTGAATATTTTTGTGAATGATCAAGAAGATGTAAGGATGTACAATAACACATTTTCCATTCAATATCCTATTAGATGCTCTAGTCAGTGCAATAAAACAATAACAACAAAAAGGCGTACATTTAATAATTATTCTACTCTTGACCTTTATCACAACTACATAAGCCTATCTGTAACTTGGCCTATTTATTAAAATACATTCACTTATTAAAATTTGTTAAAATGGCATTCACTTATTTAAAATTCACCTAAAACCCTATGTTCCATAAAACTAGAATCCAGGTTTTTCTGTCTTCCTTCCTCAAAGTTTTATTGAACTTCAAATGTATATATGTCTATATATGGTAAACAGACTCTTCAAAGTAACATTAGACATTAATAGACAAACGTGTTCACACAACAAAGTCATAAATTACTTTTCAGGATACAATTGAGCCTTGAACTACACAGGTTTGAACTGTGTGGTGGTTCCACTTATATGAAGATTTTCTTTTGCCTCTGCCACCACTGAGAGAGCAAGACCAACCCCACCTGTCTCCTCCTCAGCCCACTCAACTTGAAAAAGACTAGAATGAAGACCTTTACAATGATCTACTTCCACTTACTTAATAATAAATATATTTTCTCTTTATTTTCTTAATATTTTCTCTAGCTTACATATTTTCTAGCTTAATATTTTCTCTAGCTTATATATTGTAGGAATACAGTATATAATAATCAATCATACAAAATATGTGTTAATTGGCTGTTCATCTTATCAGATCATTATGTAATGATTAAAGGGTAAATTTAGCAAGAGGCTATAGCAATTGTAAATATGTATGCACCATAAACTGGAGCACACACATATATCAAGCAAATATCACTAGAGCTAAAGAAAGAGACTACAATACAGTAGGAGCTGGAGAATTCTACTCCTCATTTGCAGAATTAGAAAGATTATCAAGACAGAAAATCAACAAAGAAACCTTGGACTTAATCTGCACTATATAAGAAATTGACTTAATAGACATTTACAGAACATTTTATCCAAGGGCTGCAGAATACACATTTTTCTGCTCAGCTCCTAAATCATTCTCAAGAATAGATCATATGTTAGGACACAAAACAACTTTTAAAACATTTAAAAAATAATATTAGGTATCTTATTGGACCACAATAGAACAAAACTAGAAATCTGTAACAAGAGAAATTTTGGAAACTATACAGAGACATAGAAATTAAACAGTACACTCATGAATGGCAAGTAAGTCAATAAAGAAATTAAAAAAACTGAAAAATTTCTTGAAACAAATGATAATGAAAACACAAAATACCCAAACCTACGGGATACAGCAAAAGCGGAACTAAGAATTTTATAGCCATAAGCACCATACATCAATTAAGAAGAAAGACTTCAAATAACCTAACAATACATCTTAAAAGACTAGAAAAGCATGAGCAAACCAAACCCCAAATTAGGAGAAGAAAAGAATAAACACCAGAGCATAAATAAATGAAATTGAAATGAATAAAACAATATCAAAAAATCAATGAAATGAAAAGTTGGTTTTTTCGAAAGGATAAACAAAATTGACAAACTTTTAGCTAGACTAAGAAAAAAAGAGAAGACCTAAGTAAATAAAATCACAGATGTAAAAGGAAACATTAAAACTGATACCACAGAAATTCAAAGGATTATTTGGGGCTACTATGAGCAACTATATGCCAATAAACTGGAAACCTAGAAGAAATGGATAAATTAGTGGACACATATTAATTCAGCCTAACACAATTGAACTATGAAGAAATCAAAAACCCAAAGAGACCAGTAACAAGTAACAAGATAGAAGCTGTCATAAAAGTTTCTTAGAAAAGAAAAGGCTGGGATCCAATGGCTTCGCTGCTGAATTCTACCTATCATTTAAATAACGAACGCTAATCCTCAAAGGTTTATGAAAAATAGAGGAGAACGGGAGACTTACAGACTTATTCTGTGAGGCCAGTAATACCCTGATACCAGACAAAGACACATAAAAAATATAGACAAAAATTCCTGATGAACATTGATGCAAAAATCTTCAATGAAATACTAGCAAATTGAATTCAACAATATATTACAAAGATCATTCATCATGACCAAGTGGGATTTATCCCTGGGATGCAAAGATGGTTCAACATACACAAATTAATCAATGTGATATGTCACATCAACAGAATGAAGAAGGAAAGCCATATGAACATTTTAATTAACACTGAAAAAGCATTTGATAAAATTCAGCATTTCCTCATAATAAAAACCCTCAAAACACTGAATATATAATGTATATACCTCAACATAATAAAAGGCATATATGACAGACCTACAACTAGTATCATACTGAATGGGTAAACACTTAAAGCCTCTCCTCTAAAAGCTGGAGCATGATAAGCATGCCCACTTTCACCATAATTATTCAGTACAGTACTGGAAGTCCTGTCTACAGCAATCAGACAACAGAAAGATGTAAAAGACATCAAAATTGGAGAGAAGTCAAATTATCCTTGTTTGCAGATGATATAATTTTATATTTGTAAAAACCTATGGTCTCCATCAAATAATTATAGAACTTATAAACAAATTCAGTAAAGTTGCAAGATACAAAATTAACACACAAAATCAATAAAAACTCTATATGTCAACAGTAAACAACTTGAAAAAGAAAAAAGTAAGCTCTTCTATAATAGCCACAGGTAAAACTAAATAGGAATTAACTGAAGACGTGAAATATCTCTACAATGAGAACTATAAAACATTTATGAAATAAATTTAAGAGGACACACAAAAAATGAAAGATATTACATGTTCATGGATTGGAAGAATCAATATAGTTAAAATGTCCATATCACTCAAAGCTATCTACAGATTCAGTGCGATCCCTATTAAAATACCAATGACATTCCTCATAGATACAGAAAAATATATCATAAAATTTATGTGGAACCACACACACATAGACACACACACACACACAGAATAGCCAAAGCTATCCCAAGCAAAAAGAATAAAACTGGAGGAGTCACATTACCTGATTTCAAATTATACTACAGAGGTATGGCAAACAAAACAGCATGTTACTGGCATAAAAGCAGACACATAGACCAATGGAAAAGAATAGACAAACCAGAAACAAATCCATACATTTACAGTGAACCCATTTTTTACAAAGGTGCCACAACCATACATTGGGGAAAGGACAGTCTCTTCAATAAATGGTGCTAGGAATACTGGATATTCATATGCAGAAGAGTGAAATTAGACCCTTAACTCTTGCCATATACAAAAGTCAAATCAAAATGTTTTAAAGCTTGAATCTAAGACCTGAAATATATAAAACTACTAAAAGAAAACTTTGAAGAAACTCTCTAGGGCATTAATCTGGTCAAAGATTGTTGAGTAATACCCCACAAGTATAGGCAAGCAAAGCAAAAATAGACAAACAGGATCATATCAAGTTAAAACGCTTCTGCACAATAAGGAAACAATCAAGAAAGTGAAAAGACAACCCACAGAATGGGAGAAAATATTCGTAAACTATCCATCTAAAAAGGGATTAATAACTAGAATATAAAAGGGGCTCAAACAACTTAATAGAAAAAAAAATCTAATAACTTGATTTTTGTAAAAGGGCAAAAGATCTGAATAGACATTTCTCAAAAGAAGACATACAAATGCAAACAGCTATATGAAAAGGTGCTTAACAGCATTAACCACCAGAGAATTGCAAATCAAAACTCAATGAGATAATATCTTACCCCAGTTAAAATGGCTTTTATCCAAAATACAGGCAATAACAAATGCTGGTAAAGACGGGGAGAAAAGGGAACTCTTGTACACCATTGGTGGGAATGTAAATAGTACAAGCACTATGAACAACAGCTTGGAGAGTCCTCAAAAAGTTAAAAATGGAGCTACCATACAATCCAGCACTCTTACTCTTAGCTGTATACCCCAAAGAAAGGAAATCCGTTTATTAAGAAAATATCTGCACTCCAATGTTTATTGCAGTACAATTCGCATTAGCTAAGACTTGGAAGCAATCTAAGTGTCCATCAACAGATGAATGGATAAAGAAAATGTGGTATATATACGGAGTACTATTCAACCATAAAAAAGAATTAGATCCTGTGATTTGCAACAACATGGATGGAACTGGACATCATTATATTAAGTGAAATAAGCCAGGCATAGAAAGACAAAATTCAAATGTTGTCACTTATTTATGAAAGCTAAAAATTGGAACAATTGAACTAATGCAGATAGAGGGTAGAATAATTATTTTCAGAGGCTGGGAAGGGAAGTAGGGGGAGTGGGAAGGAAGTGGGAAATGTTAATTAGTACAAAAAATAGAAAGAATGAAAGAGATCTAGTATTTGACAGTACAACAGGGTGACTAAAATCAATAATAATTTAATTATACATTTTTAAAAAGTAAAAATATAGTTGTATTGTTTGTAACACTAAGGATAAATGCTCGCAGTGATGGATATCTCATTTAACCCGATGTGGTTACTATGCATTGCATGTCTGTATCAAAATATCTCAGGAACCCCATAAAGATATACACCTACTGTTTACCCACAAAACAAAAATTAAAAAAAAAATTTAAAAGGACTCCAGTCAACAATAGACTATTAGTAGTTAGGTTTTGGAGAAGTCAAAAGTTACATGTGGATTTTCAACTGCGTGGTGGGGAAGGGTCACATCCCTTAACCTCCATACCATTCAACGATCAACTATAGTTACCTCCAATTACAGAAAAGTCTAATAAAGTTTTGCCAATTCCAGAACAGATTAAGAAGTTATACTAGAGTTCATTTTGGCAGGTGAACCTTATAATTTTAACTATTCCCTCAGATAACACTTTGCTTGCTTCACAGAAGCCATTTTATGATAGCAAGTTTTTTTTTTTCTCACCAACATCCAAGGACCCAAAGGAAAAATAATGCCTTATGATGTCTTCTACTCCCATGTTGAAAAAGCATTTAATGCTACATTATTTCTTCAATTTGTGTAACCAGGCAGATTTTCTGGATTATGTTACCACAGAATTGAGGTTGACAATTTCTGTTAAAAAACTGTTAACCCTTTGATTATGAACTATCAATCGTAATTTTTTAATTTTATAGCAAAATACAGGGTGCCATTTGGCACAGTAAGTAATGGACCCCATTGTTTTATTCCTAATTATCGTAAATAATGTGATATGTGCAAGTGAATTAAAATGTAAAAAAAGTGTCTAAATTAGTCGCGTGCTACTCAAATAAAAATTTTGGGGGGTATCCTCCTGTTGGTTTAGCAGGTTATTAAGGTATAATGCTACTAATAATTCTTGATATCTCAATTTCTTCTAAAATTATTTATTAAGATACTTGGCTATTTTAAAAATATGTAAATGAAAAATATAATTTTACTAATCCAGACAGTGCGGTGCAAGTTTATGAGGTCAGAAATTTGGTGATATCATAACATGAGATATTTTGTTTATTGGATTGAGATGCTTAGCAGAAAAGAGGAGAGGATATACTAGGTTAACTTTTTGTAAGAATACAAATAAATTTTCAAGAAGAAAAAAAAAAACGTTAAGTGCATTTTTATTGTGTATGGGTTTCTTTACATTCTGTCCTTTTTTTTTTTATAAATCCATTATATAGATTTTGTAATTTTTCAAGCGCTATAAGACGTTGTAGCCTAATTTATCAAAGAGAAACTAATCAAAAAGTAGACAACTTTTTGGGAATGACTTCATCAGGCTTAGGAAGGCAAAATTTAAGAGGAAACTACATTTCATCACAAATATCTTTCACTCAGCAAAAGCTCTTATTTAAAGTGGTCGGACTTCCTGAAACACTTCTACAGTTAAACTTCATTAATTTTAGCAACAATGAGAGGAGCCCAAACAACATAATCCATTTTAACTCTCGTCCACAATATCAACTCCTTTTCAGCCTTACCTAGTTGTTAGTTATAGAATGTAGAACTGAAAATTCCGGACTGAAGAAACAAAGTGTTTGAAGCCTCTGACTTCATGTTCTAATCAAAGCCATTTCTCATTTCTGGATTCAGCCATAGTCACTTACACATTTTTGGATGTGGCTAATGCCAGGTCTCATGCCTAAGGGTTTTCTACCACCAATACCCATTACCTAAGAAGTATTCAAAATGATGAATACTAAATATGCACATTCTAAGTTGTTTAACAAAAACACTGTAAATTTGTCATAAGTATCGGCACTTACCAGCAATACCAGCATACCCACTCTTCTGCCATCTTTCTCCCTCTAGTATCTACCTTCTTCAAGAGCTCGATTTCTGAGAATATTAGGGGTAAGTCTGGAGAAATCACTCAAAATCATTACACAGCAGTTATTATAGTAGCCAAGAGAAAGAAATTTCTTTTTGCTTAACGTAAGACTGACAGATCAGTGTAATAGTCACTGGGAAAGTGGAAACTCAGACCCATCCTGTAGGAAATTGTCATTAAAGTGGTACTTAAAGAATCAGAAATGGAATCTTTACAGAAATGCTTATAAACTAAACAAAAAGAATCAGAAGTGGAATCTTTACAGAAATGCTTATAAACTAAACAATACATAAAGCATAGTCACTTTTTGCTTGCTCTATGGAGGTATAATGGGGAAATAAAATTGTATATATTCAAGGTATCTTTGAATATATACAAAGATATATTCTGATGCTTTGATATATGTATATATTATGGAAGACTGACCATAGTCAAATTAGTTAACACCTCCATCACCTCACATAGTTGCCTTTTGTTTTACGGTGAGAACATTTAAGTTCTACTATCTTAAATTTCAAGTATACATTACGGTATGACTATACAGTATAACTACAATCACCATGCTGTCCATTATATCCTCAAACTTACTCAGTTTATCATAATCGCTTATTTTGCAGACCATATCCATGTGTATGTATATGTGTCTTTGTAAATGTTATTATGCATGTAGGAAGACTATGGAAGGATCACACTTCTATGTCATCTGAATTGCTAAAATCATCATTATAATAAGAAAAAAATTAAATGCTAAAAAGAGTATGTGTAAAAAACTCTATTTAAAAAAATGTATCCTGAAGCTATATCAAATCATTTTACTCTCTACCTTTTAAAAAGGTTCAATAAAGGTAGCATGGCAGAGCGGAGCAGAAGACTGGATAAGTGAACCATAAATTTGCATTTGGATGTTGATAACCACCAACTGGGTAAGCTTGAGTGAGTTAATCCTCTCTGAGCTTTGCTCATTTGTGAAATGACTGAATTCAACCAGGTAACCACTGTGGTCTCTTCTGCTATCAAAATGCATTTGAGTTTTACAAAATAAAATTTAAGAGTTTACAGAGAAATTTAAATGTATTTCAGGTGTCTAAACCATTATTAAGACGCTGTGTTAACTAATTTTATAGAGACATCTATCTTCTTACAAAACAGTAAACCTCAGATCGATGCTGGTGAAGTCCAAGGTGATAGCAGTTGCCCTTTTTAACACTATTGGCCTTTGCACCCCAAATCACAGGCTTCCTGGGAGCAAGGACCTTGTGGAATCATTGCTGTGTAATTTAGGGCATGCTAAGTGCCCAATAAGTATATTAAAAATTTTTAAGTCTTGTAAGCTCAGAAATCTATTTAAGAAGTGAGGAATTATTTGGCATCACTTCAAGAAAAAAACCTAAAATTAAAAAGAAAAAAAAAGACATCCATTTTACTGAATTTTTGTTTTCCATTTAGCAGACTTTGAAGAACTCTGACCTCACTTGCAGCTGATTAGGAAAAAGCCCTTTACCACCCTTCTTAAAAAAAAAAAAAAAAAAAAATACCACTCATTTTATAATTGCAATAGAGCACAGCAACGCATGTGGCAACACTGATGGATATATTTCTCCTATGAACTTGAAGCCTGAGATGTATGTACCTGAACTACAGATTAATCAACATGCAAGCATAGGCCGTTGTGTCTTGCTGATTAATTATGCTGAATGATGGATTCCGGTTTAATCACTTTACCTGATAGATGTAGAGAGCTTGCAAATGACAGTCACCGTATCATTTCTCAATAAGCTGCTTTCTAACCAGCTTACTGAAAAAACTTCAGGAAGTTGATGTTCCAGGAAAAAAACCAGTGCACACTTTTCCATGAATAACTTTACATTTCTCTGATATCTTCCACCTTAATATTTGTCCTCTGACCAAAAAATCATATAAATACAATAATTACCCAGGAATCCCATTGTCTGGAAGTCTGTCTGTCTCATACTGGAACTGGAAAACAAAATTTAAAAAGTTAATAGGATTTGTAATTGGGTTTATAATGTTAAGAAAATGAGTCTTTCCTTAGTCTAGAAAACCACTGACTCATGGTTAAAATTACCTGTCTAAAAAAAAAGAAACATAACGATGAATAAGCTCTCTGCTCTTGAGGGGGAGGGGGCATGCTGGTTTGATTCATACAAGAAAAATTGACGAGTTAATTGATCATTTCTCTATCTGAAGAAAAGGATATGTGACATAATTAATGTTTTCTTCCTAGAAAAATCAGTAGGTGGTCCCTAAGGACAAAATAAATAGTATCTGAACAAAGTGAGCTTTAACAAATTGGTAGCAACTCCCACCACCCACCCCAGAGAAGTTAATCTCCTCCTCCCTTTTCTTTCATTGCAGGTACCTTAGCATAGCATTGTTCACACTGTATAATTCATTAGAGTTGCCTGAGTAGGTTTCTCTCTCCATTATAACAGGTAGTGATGGCCTGGAAAACAGTAGCCATTTTATGTATATAGAGGACTCAAGGACTCAAGAACCTGCAGATGCTTGGGATTACAGGCGTGTGCCACAGTGCCCAGCTAATTTTTGTATTTTTAGGAGAGACAGGGTTTCACTATGTTGCCCAGACTGTTCTCAAACTCCGGAGCTCAAGCAATCTGGTCGCCTCAGCCTCCCAAAGTGCTGGGATTACAGGTGTGAGCCACCTCACCCAGCCCATTATATATTTTTTAACACTGTCCTTCACAATGTTTAAATGGTTCCTTATTGGTAGATGCTCAATAAAATCTTATTGACTTACGTTGAAGACATTTATAGATTACACATAGGAAAAGGTAAGTTTGACCATTCTTGAAGTCTCTAGTGCCTTTCAACATCAGGTAAACTGCCTTAAACCTCAACCCCAATCAGGTCCTGATTGAGACAGGCTTCCTATAAAGGGCTTCCCTCTGGTGAATGAACAGATTCTAGCACTACCTGTGAGTGCCAGGGTGCCTTCCAAGATGCAGCCTCTCTTGCTGTTTGTCTCTTCACGCAGGCCATTTATGAGTCCTTCCTCCACGAGCACTTCAGTCTCCCTGAAGGGCATCAGGCTGAGTCTGATAGCCTCACTGTAAACTGAGCCGGCCTTGCTTTTGGGCCTAGCTTCCTGTCAATACCCCTCTGCCAAAATCAAAGCCTAACATGAACTTGAGTGATATAGTTTGGATACATGTCCCTTCTAAATTACATATTGAATTGTAATCCTCAGTGTTGGAGGTGGGGCATGGTGGGAAGTGATTGAATCATGAGGGTCAATTTCTCATGAAGGGTTTAGTAACACTCCCACGGTCCTGACCTTGTGACAGTGAGTGAATTCTCACAAGATCTGTTTGTTTAGAACTGTGTGGCACTTCTCTCTCTCTCTCTCTGTCTTGCTCCTGCTTTCACCATGTGACATGCCTACTCCTCCTTCACCTTTTACCATGATTGTAAGCCTCCTGAAGGCCCCCCCAGAGGCCAAGGAGATGTTGTTACCGTGCTTCCTATATAGTCCTAAATACCTGAGATTCTGTGAGCCAATTTGTTGGAAATAGGTGCTCGATGTCGCAAAATCAACACTGAGACAAAGGATCTCTCAGAAAGGCTAGTTCACTTTCTGAAGAAACCGTGCCACTCGCTAGCAATCTTGCCATGAGAGCACACACAAACAAAGGAGACAGGGACATTTATAATCTTTGTAACCTGACGCAATGGTCCTATGGCTGTGTCCAATTTCCACTGGCCAGAACAAGACCTCACATTCTAAGCTTGACCCAATTGGCTAACAGCTTGAAACTTTTCTAAATAGGCAAAGGGGAAAGAGGACAAAGAAAAGAGGAAACTATTCATGAGAAGGTCAGGAGGGTTTCCAAATAAGGAATGGCATGCACTATGGTCTGGGGCTCACTTAACCCTGTCCAGGCATGCCAGGGCAAGTCAGAGCAGCTGCATTGGAACATATACAGATATGCATAGAGTAAAGAAATGACAAATTCTTTATGGTTTTAAGAAACTTTGAAGAACAACTCCATTCCTCACACAATTGAACCTCTCTTCTTTATAAATTACGTAGTCTCAGGTATTTCTTTATAGCAATGCAAGAATGGTCTAACACACTGAGTAATGACACTGTCTGAATATTTCACTTGCTGACACCTGCTCCTATTTTCATACCAAAGCTTAAATTCTTTCTACCATGTATACTGTCTATATCAGCCATGTGGATGTTCCCATAGTCATCATCACCAGTCATCAGTCACCATTCAGGGGACTAAACCAAGGTATGACTGGTTTGAGCCTTCAACCAAGTTGAAGTTGTAAGGAAGATTTATGGTGCTGTCTCTGAAAAGTAGAAGAATTAGTGACAAGGTTTCAGTTTAAAAAGGCTCTTTCGTGGCAATTACAACATTAGTGGAATGACAAACAGTGTTGAAAGTCAAAGAGCCTTGGGTTATTTAGCTAATTTCTTTTTAATTTCTCTTAAGCTTCAGTTACTTCCTCTGTGCAATAGAGACAATGAGTGTGGGGGGGGGTGGAGGGGAAGAAGGAAGCTTAGTATATAAAGTGCTTAGAATAGTACCTAGTTTGTTAATCTTGAATAACTATCAACTGTATTCCTCTTTACATATAAAAACAAACTACAGTTTACTCAACAAAAACAGTCAGCGAATAGATATAGCCCTGGAGGTTGTCAAAGTAAGCACTGAATTGAACCTTAAGGCTCTGATTCAAAGCAGAATGAAAGAAAAATTGTCGAGACCATCCTGGCTAACACGGTGAAACCCCGTCTCTACTAAAAAATACAAAAAACTAGCCGGGCGAGGTGGTGGGCGCCTGTAGTCCCAGCTACTCGGGAGGCTGAGGCAGGAGAATGGCGGGAACCCGGGAGGCGGAGCTTGCAGTGAGCTGAGATCCGGCCACAGCACTCCAGCCTGGGCGACAGAGCGAGACTCCGCCTCAAAAAAAAAAAAAAAAAAAAGAAAAATTGTAAGCCCTTCTCTCAAGGGGCATTAACCCTAACAGACTTTGAGTGGTGTAGAAATAGATCCAGCTAGGCTTCTGCCTTTTTCCAACTTTGGTGCTGCAAGGCAAAAACATTTGTAAGACTCTAGTCAAGAGTACAACTGGAAGCCCATGCACTTTATGTCTAAATATTTAAAAGTTATAAATGAAGCTATACAACTATTAATTAAAATAAGCTCTATCCTCTGACATACAAGTATGCATTTACGTAACTGGGCAAGTTATACTTGAATTTACTGTTATTGCACACTGTAGACTTTCCTGCTAGAATATGGTAGTACAGGGAGAGCCGTCTCCAGGCCCTTGTCTACCCCAGCTATGGCTTCATGATAAGACCCCTGCTTCATTGCACTCTCTTTAAAAGGAGACCCTTAATAGCCCTTTTGGCATGAGGGTGAGCGAAGTGGAGGCTAGTGCCTTCAGGTGGAAGAACTCAAGAAGTAGGCTTGGATAAGCCCTGGAAAATGATTCGGGGTCATGTAGACAATGACCAGGTACTAAGTGTGGTCTGGAAGGCAAGGTGCTGTCATCAGATGAGGACATTCCCTTGGTCTTATGCTCTTCTGGTTTCAGCTAGATAGAGACTAGAACAGGGCCCTCTAAAGCCCAGCAGCTGGAAAAGGAGCCCTTCTTGCTCACATCTAAGGACAAGATACTTAAGGTGAACATTTTGTAACAAAAGGGAAGGCTGCACCCTGAGCACAGAACCAGGAGGACTAGGTTACAAAGCAGAATGAGTTATACCCACAGATAAAATACCAGACAAGGAGTTACACGTGTGATGAGACAGTGGCACAGGAAAACTTCACATTTGGAACTTTTTTAGTCTTTTTTTTCTTTCTTTTTTTTTTTTTTTTTCTCTCTTTCTTTTTTCCCAGAGTCTATGTATCATTATACAAAATTAGCTTTTTGTGCATTTCTGGTCAACTAGCAGAAAAGTGATGTAGTCCTTGAGTCTTTTTAATAGAAAAGTTTAGACAGCTTTTACTTAGGTAAGGAATCAACACTTTTATGTGCAAAAGCCTTGGACTGTTCTTGCAAATAATACAGCCCGCCTAAGACTCTCGCCCAAAAATCTATCTACAAAAGACAATAAAATCATTTATAGTTTTAAAATAAAAATTTAAAATATAATATTGTATTCTATTCTTTCTATTTCCCACATAAAGGAGCTCTTTAAATCAATACTGGGAAATTAGCTGTCTATCCAAAATTACTACATTTTGGAAAGAATTCTGAATGTTAGGCAGTTACTTAAAAACTAAGGTTTTCATTATTCAGATTATTGTACCACTAAGATTAAGATGTCATTTCTTTATAATGAGTAAAATCACAGCAATTTAAAGTTGGCAGAGATTTTTAAAATCCCAAATCATTGACATGGGAGGTATATTAAAAAAAAATTCAAATGGTTGAGTGAGTTGTTCAAGACCATAGAGGTAAATTTGGGCTGGAACTCAGAACTCATTCCAGCGAAGTGGGTTCTTCTCTGTAATGAGGTATCAACTATAGGACTGTGAATAAAAAATATGTTCCTAGATTTTCTTGGAAGATTTAAGATAAGAAACAGTGGTAATAAAAGAAGGAGAAGGTAATACAGCATTAGAGTAGCTATAGAGGAGATTCTTCTGGGTCAGACACACGGATAGTTGCCACGTCTTCCAGAACCCAGTGCCTAATCTAAAACTGTTAGTATACTATTTTTCTAAAGAAACTGGCTAATTTAAAGACTGGAAAAAAAAAGAGGCAGAAAGCATAGTGAAGAGGACACCATCCAGAATGTAAAATACTTTTAAAAACCCAGTCTGAATTTGATTTTAATCATCATCTCACCCACTTGTAAATTTCCAAGAAGTACAGAACTATACGGCACAGAACATGAGTCCGTCTTTTTCTTCACAGAAATCACTTTCTGCGTAGCTCTTGGGGGAAAAGAGCAGGGTTAAATGAGACCAAATACTTTGCATGTTTGATTTGAAGTGGATCTGACAATGACACACCAAGGAGGCATCTGCCACGGTAGCAAGAGCTGGGGTGGCTAAGCAGCAAGCTAGAGGCTTAGAAATCTATAACAACAGAGAATCAGCCCAAATAGGAGTAATTTAGGACTGCCTGTCACTTGTGATTCTTGGACCAGTTGTACAAGGAGGACTGGCTGGGATTATACAATGGCCTTGAACTTGTTTTTAGGTATAACTAGCTGTCTGGACTTGCCTCCTAAATTTAGCACACAGGAGGATAAAGGATTTAAGTAAAACTGAGAGAAGGTTAGCATATTCTCCACTGAGATAGATTTCCTCTTAAACAAGGAGGTCTCAAGGGCACATGTTCCAAGGAATATTAAGGCACTTAAGATGGGAGCTTCTGTTTTAAAGGAAAGCCTAATTGTCACAAATTGCATATTCACCTGGCAGCCTGTCAACACAACTCATATATAGCACCTTGAGAAGTGGGAAAGGCTGCGTCATTCCAAGAGTAAAGTTGGAAGTGAATTCATGACTGCCCCACAGGAAAAAAAAAAAAAATCAAACATGTTTTATATAAAATACAGTAAAAAATAAAGAAATCTCTTTCCCAGAATCATAAAACACTATAGATGATAAAAATCCTTGAGATCATCTGTTTCAGCTTCATAATTTGGGAGAATAGGAATGAAGTTCCAGAAAAATTAGGGGGCAGCACCAACATTAGAGAATTAATAAACAAAGCCAGTACAGACAGTGGTTTAAAGAGACTAAGCTAGTGTCAAATTGTCTTAGTGTGAACTCTGGCCCCACTAATTACTGGCTGTGTAACGTTGAGTAAAACGCTTTCTGCATGCCAGTTTTCCTAAGTGTGAGTGGAGGGTCATAGTCTCTATAAATAAAGTATGTCATATAAAATCGTTTGCACCATTGCAAGACAGATGGTAAATAATCAGAAAATGAAATTTATTAAAAGGAAGAATAATAAGATGATAATGATGGTGACTTCAATATTTGGCAAGAATCAGTCCAGGATTTACACTTTTGCCCTCTAATATTCACCAACGATTTCAGAGTCAAAGTTAACTGCAGTCAACTGTAGTTAAAAGACAGGCTTTTCTAATGAAAGAGCTAACTGAACTATCAACAGGATGGAGTACTACTGGAAGAGTTGAAGAGACTGAGGTGGATAAAAGGACAATTAAACCTTAGTGGACACGGAGTTGTCAACATCAGCTTAAGACAGAGAGATCAAGCGAAGGGTCACAAAATTCTGCCTTCAGTCTTATTCTAGATAACATATTCATAAACACCCTCAACATAGATATAGAAAATATGCTTATCAAATAGGGGACTGGAATTATATTGATAAGGCAAGATATTAGCAGACTACAGCCAAAAAATTAATCTAAAAAGAAAATTAGTCATATTAATTTAAAAATCAACTGCATAGACAAAATACAAAGATGACATGTGTCAATCTTAAATAAAACAGTAGAATGTCAAAAACATGTAGAAGTTGAGACCTAAAATTATGCAAAATCCAAAGAGCAGTAAATGTATTGATGAAAAATCCTTGCACTCAGTGAAAATTATGAGCAAACATTTTACCATGAATTTGAAAAGCTAAAACTATTGCCTCTTTGCAATAACATTAAAAGGAAGAATTCAAAGTTCTAAGAAAATGAATGGTAAGAAAGTGAAGGAGATGAAATAAAAGCTGATTTCAAGAAAGAGGTAGACAAAATGTAAAATCAATGCAGCAGTAAAGATGCAACTGGAAGGCATACAAGAGTGAAAAAACAAAACTCTGAATAGGAAAAAAAGCAAAATTTTAAAAAGAAATGGAAGATAGTATAAAAATGAATGAGAGAGAAAAATGATACAGAAGACCATCAAAGGGAAATCCAGCATATACCTAAGCAGTGACTTCAAAGAAGGAAGCAACCTTTCTGGGTAAAAATAGAGAGTCACATTTTTTTCTGAAATAAAAGTATACTTGAATATACATGTGGAAAAGTCCATGCTAGATATCTAAAGTGGATACCAAGATGTATCAACTTAAAAGTACAGAATTTCTTTAACAGCCAGAAACATAAAATATGAATGGTAAGAAAATCCACAAGAACATTCAAATCTGTGATTGTTGACAAACATTCAAAATTAACTTAAAGAAAATATATGCCAAGGAAATTATATCAAATCAAATGATTCTTCAGCTATAAAGACTATACACAAATGGTATTAAATATATGAAAATTGAGTAAAATTATTCCTGTGGGTTTTTCTGGAAAATTAATAGAGGACAAGTTCAGCCTCCAACAATGAGTATGAGGAAACCACAGCGACAGTACAGGGAGAGAACATTGAATGGTAAATAACTGGGAGTCAAAGGATATCATTTAAAGCTGATATATCAAATAATACAAGCTTATTATTTCATTTTATGCTGCTGCTAAAAACATATCCGAGACTAAGTAATTTATAAACAAAAAGAGGTTTAATGAACTCACAGTTCCAGGTGGCTGGGGAGGCCTCACAATCATGGCAGAAGGTGAAAGGCATGACTTACATGGCAGCAGACAAGAGGCAAGTGAAAGGAGAAACCCCTTATAAAACCATCAGATCTCGTGAGACTTATTCACTACCACAAGAACAGTATGGGGGAAGCCACTCCCACGATTCAATTATCTCCCTCCAGGTCCCTCCCACAACATGTGGGGATTATGAAAGCTACAATTAAGGATGAGATTTGGGTGGGGACACAGCCGAACCATATCAATAAGAATAACAGCATTTAACTCTACAAGGATAATTTTAAACAAGACTTAAATTGACTGAAATTGAAGAGTAGAGGGGAAAGGAAGTGGGAATATGCTAACTGTATCATCTCTTTTTTTCTTCTTTAAAAAAAAGATACATTTATTAAACAACTTTTTAAAATGGAGGCAACCTTTCCTAAATAGGAGAACTACACATAAACACACAGGAAAATCAAAAATATAAAACACATAACAAAACACACATAAAGCCTTGTGCAGTGGCTCATGCCTATAATACCAGCACTTTGGGAGGCTGAGGTGAGAGGATCACTTGAGTCCAGGAGTTCAAGGCCAGCCTGGGCAACATGGAGAAACCCCATCTCTACAAAAAATACAAAATTTAGCTGAGCATGATGGTGCATGCCTGTAGTCCCAGCAGCTCAGGAGACTGAACTGAGAGGATTGCTTGAGCCCTGGAGGTCAAGGTTACAGTAAGCCATGATCATGCCAGTGCACTCCAGCCTGCACGATGGAGTGAGACCCCATCTCAAAAAAATTAAATAAAATAAAATTTTAAACATGCACACACACACAAAGGTAGGAATACAAAAAATATTTTGGCATAACTAATAAGAAAATGTGTAACATGATTTTATTAAAATAGAAAAGACTAGATTATAGAAAAAGTTCAATGCTTTGCAATATCCCCACAGTTAATATTTCTATTAATAAAAGTGAAATCTATCAATGCTTGGGCCTTACCTTTTATTGTTTTCATTTACTCTACTACTGACCTCCTTGCTGTTCTGGAACATGTCAGATATGCTCTCGCCTGGAAGCCTTTGCATTTAATGTTTCATTTTGCTTTCTCCAGTACGTTCCCACATTCCCATAACCAGCCACCTCATATTGTCTAGAACTTTTCTCAAAGATCTTGTTCACAGAAAGAGACTTAGACCATGTTTAGAAAGAAATAGGCAAGAGAGATGAAAACGACTTGTGTGTGTGCACAAACACATGTATGTATGTATATATTGGTTTGTAAATGGACATAAAATATTTTTAGAAGTTTAAAGAACTTAATAATTCTTACCTTCAAAAGGAAGGACATTGAGCAGTGGAGAAGCAATGATGAGAGGGGGATTTTCACTTTATACCTTGTAATAAATTGGATATTTCAATCATGTGCATGTATGGTATATGTTTAAAATTGTTTTAACATGATGATACATTGTGATGAGAACCAAAAGGAATGTCAAAAGAAAGTTGTAAAGTGACTTTTTAGACTAGGAGAAGAGATTAACCGGGAGTAGTGGAAATTACAGATCTCCAGATAGAAGAGAAGGATAAAGACGATCTTAAAATCAAGCATCAGCATTGCATATGCACAGAGGTACAAGTCGCTTAGTATAACTGAACTACAAAGGAGAAGGCAAAGTGTGGGAGAGCCGACGCTGGTAAAACAGGCCAGGTGTATATACTACGTTGAGTCTCTTACATCTCATTCTGGAAGCAATAACAAGCCACTGCAGAGTTCCAAGTGAAACCTTCAAAAACATTGCTACATATCAGAAGTTAGTTGAATGTTTTTATATAATGCCACATACAATAACTTACAATATAAAACCCATACAATCAGCTCAATTAGTCTATAATAACTAGTTTTGTTATAAATGTGAAGACATTCTAACTTTTACAGCGTTCATGAGACTATAAATTGGTCCAGCCACTTTGGATAGCAATTTGCAATATCTATTTCTGTTGAAAATGGCATTTTATACATCTCAGTAATTCTATATCCAAGAAATACTCATGTAAAAACCCAAAGAAGCATGTACAGGAGTTTATTGCAACATGTTTGTAATATCAGACCTTGGAAGACAAAAGGGGAGATAAATATATTAGGGTACATTCAAAAATATTACTCATAGTTAAAATGAGGAAGTGAAAAGTCACATCACAGCAAATACCAAAAAAAAAAAAAAAAAAAAAAAATCTGTAATTAATCTATCCAGGTAAGTGGAGTTCATCTACTCTGTATTTGTTTTATTTTGTTGCTATAACAAATTATCACAAACCTAATGGACTTAAAACAGATCTTACAGATCTGAAAGTCAGAAATCTGAAAAGGGTCTCACTGTGCTAAAATAAGGTGTTGGAAGAACTGCATTCCTTCTGGAGGCCCTAGGAGACAATTTGTTTACCCTGCCTTTTCCAGCTTCTAGGGTGCACACATTCCTCAGCTCACAGCTCCTTCTTCCTTCTTTGAAACCAGCACTGGCTGGTAAAATCCTTCTCACATCACATTGCTCTCACACTAACTCTTCCTCCTCCCTCTTGTTTAAAGGACCTATGTGGTTCCACGGCTCTCACTTAGATAATCCAGATTATAACTCTTTTAAGGTCAGCTGATTAACCACCTTAGTTTAACCTGAAACCTTAATTTCCTTTTGCCATGTAATAGAGTGTATTTGCAGGTTCTGGAGTATAGGATGTTGACATCTTTTGGGGGGCCGTAATTCTGCCTGCCACATACCTCTGTTAAGTGATGCTCTGTTACACTCTGTTTCACCATCATGAAAAAATATCAGCTCAGAATAATGGTAGGTAACAGTGAAATGCTCATTTATGTAGGTATTACACAAAATAACTCTGGAAATCAGAAAGCACAGAATCAAAAGCAATCTCAACCAGCACCATCTATTAGTTATTTGTAATTCAAGGTTTACTACTTTTGAATTTGAGGTTCATAGCATTTAACTAGGTTCAGTGAAGATTTGAAACAATCTTTTTTTTTTTTTTTGAATCCACAATCTATTTGGAGATGTAGCCAGCCAAAATCAAAATAATATTCATAGAACAATATGTAATTCACATTGATCATTGTAGATGAGACTTACTAAAATACCACGCAAGTCTTTTTTTCCTGAGTTTTCATGCAATTGATGTCCAATTGCCAAAATCAAGTGGGTGAATAAATCAGTGGTTGCTGATGATTTCCCAGGCTCCTGCTAACCTGAGATGATTTGGAGAGTTGCTGTTCTATCAAACTGATCATGAATAAATGACTGGACACTCAATTCCCTTTAGAATGTCTGTTAAAATATTGATTTGACCTCCGAGTGCACTGGGGGTTTAGTAATGTATGTAAAACTGTCATTAAAATTGCATATCATGCACAAGTTGCAATGAAGCTAACTATATCTTGCTGGCCAATTTTTTCCCCTGGAGTTCTGAGAGAAAGGAAAGAGACAGCAGTCAGTTATCAATAAGATGAGGCAGAACAAGGAAATTTGAATGTTGATTAGAGAAATAGGCAAGTCTCTGAATTCTACTGAGAATTAGCCTCCACCACATGACCCCCTGCTGAAGTACTGTATGGTATTTTCTAAAATATTATAGAAAATAACCCTCTTAAAAATGTAAGACCACTGAATGCTATTCTATTTTTGCACAGGAAATTAGGGTGTAGAGAGTGCAATACAAATGTCTTCAGAATTTCACAAGAAACACTCTGTGGAAATCCTTTTAAATTTATTTGGTGGTTTACCTCCCACCCTGAGGGGTTGAAAATCTCAAGCACAGGAAGCAGTTCCTGATTTACTGGTTGATCCACAGCCTTTGTTTCAGTGACAGCTCGTTTGACCCATTTCATTTCTCTAAATTGCTTTCTAATTTCCTGAGGACAGCAGCGTTGTTGTATTGTGTTTAGAGCATTATGTGTTTCAAAATGCTGAACACTCTCATTTTATTTTATATTTCATCTCAGTTGGAAAGGCAGTTTTCCCATAGAGGGGCAGAGTGTAGGTTCGGAGAGTCAAAGGACTCAAGTTCCTGCTCTGCTGTTTACCAGTTGTATGAGCTCAGGGAATTAACTCTTCTGGGCCTGAGCTTCCAGAATCTATTTAAGTAAGGGGTTGAACTATATTTTCAAAGGATGTTTTCTGTTCTAATGTGCTATACTCTTTCAAGTTATCATTATGGTTGTTTAGCACAAGTAAAACTACTGTTGTCATTATTTATACAACAAAAGGTAGCTTTGTTAGTTACAGGAGCATTGTCCAACCATACCTAATCATTTGTTTTTTTTTTTTTTTTTTTGAGACGGAGTCTCGCTCTGTCACCCAGGCGGAAGTGCAATGGCCGGATCTCAGCTCACTGCAAGCTCCGCCTCCCGGGTTCATGCCATTCTCCTGCCTCAGCCTCCCGAGTAGCTGGGACTACAGGCGCCCGCCACCTTGCCCGGCTAGTTTTTTGTATTTTTTAGTAGAGACGGGGTTTCACCGGGTTAGCCAGGATGGTCTCGATCTCCTGACCTGGTGATCCGCCCGTCTCGGCCTCCCAAAGTGCTGGGATTACAGGCTTGAGCCACCGCGCCCGGCCTACCTAATCATTTTGAACAAAAAAAAACAGATTTGGCCATTGAACAGCAAATAGAAGTGATGTCAGCAAAGTGGCCAAATAAGAGGTTCCTAGCTCATAGAAACAATGTGGCATCCATCTACAGACAACAACTTTGTGGGAGTTTGGGGACCCATAGGGGGTTGCAAAACCCTGGTGGAGCCTAAGACTGAGGAGGGCTGCTTTGAGAAGGCATGCACATTCCCCAGTGGTATTAATAACTTAGCCAACTATGGTCTGCACTGTGCATTGGAAGCAGCCACATGACCCTGTGGACTTAGCTGCAACCCTGCTTGGCCATGGTCCTGATACCAGCCCCATCTGCCAAGTGGCCCAGAAGGATTTATACCCATCCATGCCCACAGTAAATGAGCTAGTAAACTTGGGCTCAACCAGGATCCTGAAATAGCTCTATGACCCAGTGCCGACCTTGTTCTACTGTAGTCCAGGGGCATTAGTCCCCACCCAGAGACTCAAAAAGAGATATGCCCATTTGAGACTGTGTGGCAGACCCACCAAAACCAGTTTCCACTGTGGACTCTGAAGCAGCCCTGTGATCCAGCTCCAGCTCCATGCTACCACAAGTAGGGGGAAGTCCTCTCCACCTCGAGACCCAGTGGGAAATCCACCCATTCAGGCTCCCAGTTAAAAGATGACCAAATTTGGTCTTGGCTGTGGAGACTGAAATAGGCCTGTGACTCAGTTCTAGCTCCCTCTGCCATGGTCTGGGGGCAGTCTGATCTGCCCAGGTTGCTTACAGGACATCCCACTCAGTAACAAAAACACTAACCTCAGGCTGAACTGTAGCCCCTAAAGTAGCCCGATGACATAGCTTCTGTCTTCCTCTGCAGTCCAGAGGCAGTTCAGAAATTTGCTCACTGATCAGGAGCCATCATACCCATTGATGTCTTTGGTAATAGGCCCTCCACCCATGTGAAAACTTGATTAGAGACTCAGAAATAACCCCGTGACCCAGCTTCAGCCCACTCAACTGCTATCCCAAAGGTGGTTTTATATCTTTCCAGGGACCCAGTAGAAAGAAGGTTTTTATTTGCCAAATCAAGCTGTAAAAACTGGAATAGATACCTGCTTCTTCAAATGCACAGACGCCAAAGCAAAGCTGCAGGGATCATGAAGAATTAGTCAACTATGACACCACCAAATGAAACTAATCAAGCTCCAGTAACCAATCCTAAAGAAATAGAAATTCAGGGCCGGGCCCAGTGGCTCATGCCTGTAATCCCAGCACTTTGGGAGGCGGAGGCAGGTGAATCATGAGGTCAGGTGTTCAAGACCAACCTGTCCAAGATGGTGAAACTCCGTCTCTACTAAAAATACAACAAAATTAGCTGGGCATGGTGGCAGGCACCTGTAATCCCAGCTACTCAGGAGGCAGAGGCAGGAGAATCGCTTGAACCCAGCAGCAGAGGTTGCAGTGAGCCAAGACTGTGCCACTGCACCACAGCTTAGGCGACACAGTGAGACTCTGTCTCAAAAAAAGAAAAAGAAGAAACAGAAATTCAAAACTACTTGGCAAAGAATTCAAAATAATCATCTTAAAGAAGCTCAGTAACCTAAAGGAAAACACAGATAGACAACTAAAACTAGGAAAAAAAATACATGAACAAAACCAGAAGATTATTAAATATAATAAATGGCAGCCATAAAAAGTAAGCAAACAAACTTTACAGCTGAAGAATAAAATAATGGAACTGAAAAAATCAATACAGAACTTCAACAGCAGACTCAATTGTGCAGAAGAAATAATCGGTGAAAGTGAAGACACAGGAATAAAATTAGCCAGTTAGAGGGAAAAAAATAATAACAAAGATTGAAGAAAGCATACGGGACTTATGAGATACCTGTCAAGTGAACCAATATATGAATTCTAGGGATACCAGAAGGTGAGAGAAATAGAAAGAAATAGAGATCTTATGTTTAAAAACAATGCCTGAACATCCCAAATCTATAGAGGCAAATGCACGTCTTTATTCATGAAGCCCAAAACTCCCCAAATATATTAAACCTAAAGAGGTGCACTGAGATGGATTATAGTCAAAAGTCAAAGAAGGCCGGGCACAGTGGCTTCTGCCTGTAATTCCAGTACTTTGGGAGGCTGAGGCAAGCAGATCACCTGAGGTCAGGAGTTCGAGACCAGCCTGGCCAATATGACAAAACCCCGTCTCTACTAACTATGCAAAATATATACTAAACACACGTCTCTACTAAAAACACAAAAAATAACCAGGCATGATGGCATGTGCCTGTAGTCCCAGCTATTTGGGAGGCTGAGGCAGGAGAATTGCTTGAATCCGGGAGGCAGAGTTTGCAGTGAGCCAAAACCAAGATCACAACACTGCACTCAAGCCTGGGCTACAGAGGAAGACCATCTCAAAACAAAACAAAACAAAAAAACAATCAAAGACAAAGAGAAAATTGTGAAATCAGCAAGAGAAAAGCAACTTGTCACACACAAGCGAGCACCACAATAAACACTATCAGCAGATTTCTAAGCAGAAACATTACAGGCCTGTAGAGAGTGGATAATATATCTAAAGTACTGAAAACAAAGCAAAAACTACCAATCTAGAATACCCAGCAAAATTGTCCTTTAAGAATGAAGGAGAGATACAGACTTTCTCAGACAAACAAAAACTGAGGAAAATTGTTACCACTAGGACATGCCATACAGTATATGATAAAAGGAGTTCTTCAAGTTGAAATGAAAAGGTGCTAAACAACAACATAAAACATATAAACGTGTAAGTTTAACTGTTAAAGGTAAACACAAACACAGAATACTATAATCCTGCAATAGTGACATATAAACCACTTTTAACACTGATACATAAAGTCTGAGATAAAAGTAGTAAAAATAACTGTAACCCCAGATATTTGTTAATGGAAAAACAATTTAAAAGACATAAAACCTGACACCAATTACATGAAGTATGAGGGAGAGAGAAGTGTAGAGTACATACAAAGTATAGAGTACATGCAATTGAAGTTAAGTTGTTATCAGCATTAAAGTAGACTGCTTATAATTCTCAAATATGTGAATCCAGGGTAACCACAATGAAAATTTGTATAGTAGAGACACAAAAGACAAGAGAAAAGAATTAAAGCACACCACCACAAAAAATATAATCAAACCACAAACAGACAACAAAAGCAGAAAAGGACAAAGTAAATATAAAACAGACAACAAACAACTAACAAAGTCGAAAGATTAAGTTCATTCCTATTAATAATTACTTTACATGTAATTGAAATAAACTCCCAGTCAAAAGACAGAGTGGCTGAATAGATACAAAAGCAAAATCAAACCATAGGCTGTCCACAAGAGACTCACTGTAGATTTCAGAACATACATAGGCTGAAATTCAGTGAAAGGATAAAGAAAGATATTCCACACAAATATTTTTGTTTATTTCTTTTTTTTTTTTTTTTTTTTTTGAGACGGAGTCTCACGCTCTTGCCCAGGCTGGAGTGCAGTGGCGCGATCTCGGCTCACTGCAAGCTCCGCCTCCTGGGTTCCCGCCATTCTCCTGCCTCAGCCTCCTGAGTAGCTGGGACTACAGGTGCCCGCCACCGCGCCCGGCTAATTTTTTGTATTTTTAGTAGAGACGGGGTTTCACTGTGGTCTCGATCTCCTGACCTTGTGATCCGCCCGCCTCGGCCTCCCAAAGTGCTGGGATTACAGGCTTGAGCCACCGCACCCGGCCTGTTTATTTCTTCTAAAAAAAAATAACAAGATACATGTGCAGAACATGCAGGTTTGTTACATAGGTATACGTGTGCCATGGTTTGGGGCACCTACTGACCCATCCTTCAAGTTCCCTCCCCTCACCATCCACCCACCAACAGGCCCTGGTGTGTGTTGTTCCCCTCTCTGTGTCCATGTGTTCTCATTGTTCGACTCCTACTTGTAAGTGAGAACATGTGGTGTTTGGTTTTCTGTTCCTGTGTTAGTTTGCTGAGGATGACGGCTTCCATCTTTATCCATGTCCCCGCAAAGGACATGATCTCATTCCTTTTTATGGCTGCATGGTATCCCATGGTGTATATGTACCACTTTTTTTTTTTTTTTTTTTTTGAGACGGAGTCTCGCTCTGTCGCCCAGGCTGGAGTGCAGTGGCGCGATCTCGGCTCACTGCAAGCTCTGCCTCCCGGGTTCACGCCATTCTCCTGCCTCAGCCTCCCGAGTAGCTGGGACTACAGGCACCCACAACTGCGCCCGGCTAATTTTTTGTATTTTTAGTAGAGACGGGGTTTCACCGTGGTCTCGATCTCCTGACCTTGTGATCCGCCCGCCTCGGCCTCCCAAAGTGCTGGGAATGTACCACATTTTCTTTATCCACTCTATCATTGATGGGCATTTGGGTTGGTTCCATGTCTCTGTTATCAAAAATAGTGGTGCAATAAACATACATGTACATGTGTCTTTGTAGTAGAATGATTTATATTCCTTTAGGTATATATCCAGTAATGGGACCGCTGGGTCAAATGGTATTTCTGGTTCTAGATCCTTGAGGAATCGCCATACTGTCTTCCACAATGGTTGAACTCATTTACATTTTCACCAACAGTGTAAAAGCGTTCCTATTTCTCCACAGCCTCACCAGCATCTATTGTTTCCTGACTTTTTAATAATCACTGTTCTAACTGGTGTGAGATGGTATCTCATTGCGGTTTTGATTTGAATTTCTCTGATCAGTGATGTTGAGCTTTTTTTCATATGTTTGTTGGCCACATAAAGGTCTTCTTTTAAGGAGGGTTTGTTCATATCTTTTGCCCACTTTTCGAGGTGGTTGTTTGTTTGTTTCTTGTAAATGTGTTTAAGTTCCTTGTAAATTCTGGATATTAGATGTTTGTCAGATGGGCAGATTGAAAAAATATTCTCCCATTCTGTAGGTTGCCTGTTCACTCTGATGATAGTTTCTTTTGCGGTGCAGAAGCTCTTTAGTTTAATTAGATATGATTTGTCAATTTTTGCTTTTGTTGTAATTGCTTTTGGTGTTTTTGTCATGTAGTCTTTGCCCACATTCCACACAAATATTAACAGTAACCAAAAGAGAACAGCAGTTGCTGTATTTATATGTGACCAAGTAGACTCTATGTCAAAAATTGTCACAAGAGACAAAGACAGTAATTATATAACGATATAAAGTTGATTTAACAAGAAGATATAACAATTATGAATATACATGTACCCAATATCAAAGCATCTAAATTATAAAGCAAACATTAACAAATATGAAGGGATAAATACATTGCAATACAATAAGAGTAGAAGAATTCCATACTCTATTCTCAATAATGAATACATCACCCAGACAGAAAATCAACAAGTAAATGGCAGAAATAACACTATAGACCAAATGAACGTACATTCATACAGCATTCTCCACCTAACAGCAGAGGAATATACACTCTTCTTAAGAGCACATAGATCATTTTCCAGGATAGATCATATGTTAGGTCACAAAACAAGTATTAACAAATTTAAGATCAAAATCATTCCAAGTATCTTTTCTGAACAAATTGGAATGAAACTACCAATCAATAATGTAAAAAAATGGAAAAGTTCTCAAAGTTGTGGAAACTAACAACACTCATGAACAACCATTGGGTCAAATAGATAATCAAAGGGAATTGTAAAAATATCTTGAGATAAATGAAAATGAAAACACAATATACCAAAACCTATGGAAGACAGCAAAATCAATACTAAGAGGAAAATTTATAGCAGTAGATGACTACATTAAAAAAGAAGAAAGGTTTCAAATTAACAACCTAACTTGACATTTCAAGAAATTAGAAAAAGAAGGCCAAACTAAGCCCTATGTTAACTGAAGGAAAAAAAAATGAATATTATAAATAAATTAAATAAAGAATAGAGAACAAAAGAAAAAATCAACAAATCTGAGAACTGAATTTTGAAAAAAATAAACAAAACTGGCAAATCCTTAGCTAGTCTAACTAAAAAAAAAAGAAAAAAAAAGACCCAAATAAATAAAATTATAAATGAAAGAGAAGATGTTACAATGGCTACCTGAGAACTTAAAAAATAATAAGGGACTATTATAAATAATTAGATAATAAATTAGACAATCTAAGAAATAAATTTCTAAAGATATATAATCTACCAAAGCTGAATCAAGAAGAAATAAAAAACTTGAACAGAATAATAAAAAATAAAGAGATTAAATAGTAATCAAAAACTTCCCAATAAGGAAGTCCAAGATAAAATGTCTTCCTGGGTGAATTCTACCAAATATTTGAAGGAATAATTAACACCAATTCTTCTTAAATCTTCCAAAAATAGAAATGGAGTAGGTCCAAACTCATTTTATGAACCAGAATCACCCTGATATCAAAGCTAGACAAAGACACCACACTAAAAGAAAACTATAGGCCAATGTGCCTGACAAAATTAGGTGCAAAAATTCTCCAAATACTATTCAACCAAATTTAACATCACATTAGGTAGATTATACACTATGATCAAGAAGGATTTATCACTAGAATGTAAGGATGGTTCAATGTATACAAATCAATAAGGGTAATACACCATGTAAACAGGATAAAAGATAAAAACCACATTCATCTCAATCAATTCAGAAATAGCACTTGACAAAATTCAACATTCATTCATGGTAAAATTCTCGACAAAACAGATATAGAGAGAATCTATCTGAACATAATAAAGGCCATATATGAGAAGCCCACAGCTAACATTACACTCAACCGTGAGAAACTGAAAACCTTTTCTATAAGATATGAAACAAGACAAGGTTGCCCCTCTCACCACTTCTACTCAATGTAGGACTGGTAGGCCTAGCCAAGCAATTAGACAAGAAAAAGAAGGCATATAAATTGGAAAGGAAGAAGTAAAATGATCTCCATTTGCTGGTGACATGATCCTATCTCCAGAAAATCTTAAAGACTCAACAAAATATTGTTAGAACTAGGGATGGTATGGGGACTGGAGGAAGAGGTTAGATAAATACAAGGAAGAGAAGAAGAGTTATAGAATAACAAAGCAGTTATATTTGGTAATGAATGAAATAATATGGAACTCTGACACACAAATTACTTTAAAAATAATTGCAAATTCACATATATAAAAAATGAGAATGGAATGTGTGTGTATGTGTGTGTATAATGAACATAACTAGAATAAATGAGAATGGAACTTTATCCATATCCAGAAAGATGGACCAAGTTGTGAAAAATTCCAAATGTCCAAATCTAAGTTTTCACTTTTAAATAATGTCCCTCCTCTGCACTCCATTGGTTCCTTAATCCCTTTACTCCCTATTACAGACTTCCACTTGAAAAAGGTAATTTTTCTACTATGCTGATTCTCTTTCTCCCAATAATTCACCCAGAAATGTTTGTCCTTTCACTGCTCAGATTGGTAGATGACCAAATAGAGCTTTTAAAAAACAGGCAAGGGAGGTGGCAAAAGCAAGGAGTTGTAAGGGGTCTGAGCTAACGAGTTGGTCTGGCACAGTCTCATGGATGCTGGCTGAAGAGATGAGACCTCTGGGACAGAGAACAAGTACTTTGTTATTCACAGCAATAACAGTAACAAAAAGACTAGCAACTTTGCTGGCAGTAAAATGCAAAGTGGGCCTGGTAGTACCTACTCTCAAAGTGGATTGCATCACAAAGAAGGTACCCTAAGCTTGTGCCAACTGAATCGTTTATACCACACAGTAAATATACCTGACTTTTGACCTGAATGAATTCATTATCTTTATCTTATTATACAGTAAATAAATCTGCCATTGGTTCTGAAGGAAAACACGATTTCCATCTTCCAAAGCTCACTATGTAAATGTTCTTGGAAAAGTAGTCTGGAACAAAGACTCACAAATGAGTAGGAAAATGAGACTCATGGAGAACTGTCTTTCAACACAAGGCTTTGACCCATGCCCTGTAATTACTTAACACATACAATTGAGTTTATCTTTACCTATCAGCAATGGGGAGTCGTAAAAAATATATGAGAAGGAAAGTCACTTTTTAAAAGCATAAGCATGGTGTCACTGAAGTTTGATAATTAGTTAAAAAGTAGACTAGAGAAAATGACATTTTACTAATTCAGATAAAAGGTAATATTAACATATTAATTTGTTATATGATTTAGATTTATTTCATCTTGCTAAGTAGAGTTTTTGGCTCTCTTTGAATCCAGAATACTAACTATTCTCTATGTCCTTATCACATGGTTAAGTGTGCAGCTGGCACACAATAAATACAATGTGTGACATAATAATTTATTAATTTGAATCTGGGCATCCTAATAACAGTGGGTAGTACTTTTCATGACTGGCTGCAGGAGTATGGCACAGGAAGATCTGAATTTACTCATACTTACTCATTATCTATTTCGTTCCCCAGAAAAGAAAACTTCTCTTTAATGCTACTTGCTTTCTGGGAATTCCCTTTATATGTAAGTTAATTTATGTTTATGAAGAGCAATATCTAAGCTGTTGTGGCACACAGTTCCAAAAAACCAACGTATAGGAGGGTCAAAGTTCAAGCATGTTGCAATGTTCTCATTTTTTTCGGGAACTTGGAAGCTGCATTGTCTTTTTTATAACTTACGTCTTATATCAAGAGTAGCTAAACTGTGTAGCTGCTTCATAATTGCACAGGAACATTGCTAGAAATTGAATTTCTAATATTGATGCTTCCTATTCTTAATGTTGCAGTTGTGCTTTTTTTAATTAATTCAAAAAAATAGTGTTTGTTATAGGAAAATGCCTAAAGCAAAAACCTGATTCCAAGTACCAGTCAAAAGGAGAAACAAAGCATTCAGTGCTTACTGTGAGAACAGTCTCTTTATGAAGGTCAATGCCATAGATGAAACTGCAGTGTTTTGCTGTTGTTTTCTTTACTAAAGTCAGCACTTTTATTTAGAAGCAAATGACAGCATCTCTTATTTAAGTTTAAAAGTTAACCTTTGCCAAATGACTATAGAAATAATTTACAATATTATCTAAGTCAATTTAGCTAATTAAGCTTATGCTGCATCTCTGTCATCTCCTTTGAGTTCTTCAAGGATTTTGGAACCTCAGAAAAAGAAAAAAAGAATTTTCATAGAGGGAAGTTGCATAGTACAATTGAGGTGAAAGGTTGAATAACTCTAGTAGAATAAGTCTTGTAAATGTCACTGGAATATATTGCTTTATATGTTATGATACCTCGGTACTTTTAGAATGCAATAAATTCCACTATATTGAACTGATGCAGGGGCAAGTGTGTGGTTGTTATTACTTCCCCTGACTCTCCCCATTTTAGAATTAGTATTCATATACTAATTCTCATCAGTCTTTTTCTCATTGAATTATGAAATAATTCTTTATTTTTAAGGTCCACCCGCTCCTAACATTAAAAAACACATATTTCTCTGAGCCTCATTCCACTATGCACTGTGACTTCCCATGTGAATCTGTACCAGAGTGAAGAACGATTTAGTGCAATATTAGTTCTCATCTAAAATTCCTCACCAATGTGGGGTTTTTTTTTAACCAATAAAGACAATTAAAAGTAAATACTAAAGATTCTAAATTCTTACTCTTGGAAATTTCAAAACTAACCCTTTTATATTTTGGCTCAATTGGGTAAGCTTCCCATGTTGCTGGGTTACTGCACAAATATATAAATGTGTGTATATATGTGTATGTGCACGCATGTGCAATTTCTATAACTTTGCAACTGAGAAACAAAGTCAGTATATATGTATTTATACATGTAATTTTTATAACTGTACCCACTAATAATAAAAACCTTATGCAAATGAATTCATTCATGATAAGACCTTACATAATGTGATCTTGTAGCACTGATTTCTCTTTACATAAATGTTATTGTTGCTAATTCTTTAGTCTTCTTCTTCATTCTGAAAATATCAGTGTCTTTTCTTGGTGAGAGAGCCCAAGAGACATGAGAAGGAGTATTCTCTTCAGCTCTTGTTCTCAGTGCTTGAAATGCTTGCCATTGTCAACACGATCCGGTGCCACAGCCACTGTCACATTCACAGACACCACTGCGCAGAATTTATTAGGTTTACATAAAGGTTATGTGGAATAAATCACCGGCCTTTATCTTTGCCTGGTATCATCTTTGCATTATTTATGAGCAAAGAACAATACATCATGCTGGACTGCTATAATTCTCCTAGTAAAACATCATTTTCCTGGAGAGCCTGATGCTAGTGTGAAGAGGCAAGTCCCTTTCTGCAGGGCATGTTTCTGACAGTACATCAGAGAGATGTGGACTGCACCTACTATTCATAATCAATTTAAGATGTAGCGCAACCCACAGAGGAGCAGAATTTCTCTAGGCTGCATTCTCCAACAAAGAATGCTTATCTTGTCCATCCTCTGGACACCATACTGTTGCAGTTCAGTAATAAATTCAAAAATTTTTTAAAGAGTGTTCATTATATTCTAGGCACCATTCTAAGTGCTTGGAATTCTTCAGGGAAAAAAGAAATAACAGTTACAGTCTTAGCCTAGGTTCCCCCTAAAAGGAGCCTGAGAAAACAGTTTAGATTCATGAATTTTAATTTTGAGAAGTGAACAAAAGTAACTGGAGTAGAATACTAGAAGGGTAAGACAGGGAAGGAGGGAAAGTTAACTTCAGGTTGCATCACTGAGCTGACTGATTACAGCTCAGTAGACAACTAGAGCACAATTCCATTGGAGATCTTCTGAGAAGCCATGTACACAAAAGTTAGTATTGTCCACCCGAAACAAAAAAGAGAAATTTTTATTCTTAATGGCAAAGGGTTATACCATAGAACATTAGCTCTATGTATCAGAAAGGCTCTCCTCTGCATGTAGCAGAAAGGCTGAGCATGACCTTATAGGCATCTCAGAAGTGACAGAGTAAGATGCCAAAAGCAAGAAATTTGTGGTAGAGGTAACACAAAGTGCTATCAGATTATACTTGCGTAAAACTATACCATAGCAATGACAGGGGTGAAAACAATGGCCAAAAAGACAGGAAGTGGGACACAAGAGATGTCCAGTCCAATTCCTGCTTTTGAGAAGCTTATATTCTAGTGACTTTATTTTAATCCAATCCAGACACTTTATTTAGGGCTTTCTTAAAAAAGGAAAAAAAAAAAGATTAAATGAGATTGGTTGTAGCTTACAATACTTTCAGGCATTGCTATACAAGAAAAAAATTAAAATAATAAAATAAAGCTATAAAATATAAATAGTAAAAATAATAAAAAATAAATACATACATTTGTTTCCAATTCCTATCATGAAGAAATAGATTAAAATTTTCAACTAGATTTGTCTAAGAGGACCAACTATAGTGTGTCCTTGTCTAAATAGCTCATGTTTTATTTTTTTAGGTCCTACAGGATGGACTTAGTTTAGAATCAGTTTTAACTGAAATATTAATAAGATCACCAATGTCAACTACTACCACATTCTAAAATCAAGACTTGCAAGCAAAAGAAGCAATAACATGGTAGTTTTTAAACCCTCAACAGAAAATTTATATCCATCCATTAAAGAGGCTTGAGAGGCAAGAGGAGATGGACTTAAAAAAGAATTCTTGGAGAGAGCGGTCAAGGTTCTCTGAGTTCTCTACCCACATGCCAAGGAAGGAGGCTAAGAGGGATTTAAGTTCTTTCCAAAACCAGGGAAGGAGGCTTCAATGGGATGCCTTGGAGAGCTTTATCTGTTTTCTATAGAACTTGGAAGACACAGCAGACTGATCACATGCTGGGAAGCCTAAAGGGAGAGTGGTAACAGCTGCCTAGCTACTCTGCTAGAAGAGAAAAACAAGTTACAAATTTGGAGACAATGTTTATTCCCAGAATTTTCAGGGTATAGTCAAGAGAGTACTGGAGAAAGGTTGACTTAAATTCTATCCAAGAAGCATGCCTGGAGAGGAGTGGAGTCCTCAGCCAAAGGAATGTCTTGGTTTCGAAGGACAAATAACAAATCATCAGACAGAAGTGATACATTTATCCACATCAAGGGAAATACATTTGAAAGATCCCCAGAAATGAAAACAAGAATAATAATCTCTGGAAGTCTCAAAAAAATCAGCCCAGAACAGAATAATCTAGTTTTAAATATCTGCCAAATGTGTAACTTCCCACTTTGAGGAATCTAAAGGACATAATGTATTCCTATATAGAATTCTACAGGATGCCACCAGGGACATCCTAAAATATAAATAGGAAGGGTTATTTTCCACACTCAGATCATGTGGATACCAAAAAGTATTGATAAAGCATAGACCCTACAGAGACGGCAGAGGAAAAAGAAGAAATGAGGAGAGAGGAGTGTCAAAGAAAAACTAAGCTTCTAAAAGCACACTCAAGAATTGACAGTAGTTGGAATGGAAGACAAGCAATAAGAACATTTCTGTTGTGTTCACAACAGTTTTTAGTAAGAATTTTTGATGATGAATGTCTAGTAATGAGCTGTCCCTGCATATGTTCCAGGTCTTATAGGACATAATATCAGGGACACAGGTAACTAAAGACAAATAAGGAAAGAACAGAATTAAAAGATATAATAATGCATAAAGCAGGAGAAAGCTTAGAGGTTGGGGGCTATGGTACCACTTGGTTTCAGCAGACAGAGGGAGAACTTGAGATTATTGACTAGAGAGCATATTCTGGTGTCAACAGTCAAGTATAAGCTAAGTGAGGGAATGCAATTGTTAAAATCAATCTTTCTTCTAAGTCTCTGAATTCTTAATGAATGAAATGCAGCAAGATGGACTTTTCTTTCTGGATATAGAAATTGTGGATGGAAGTAGCGATTGTAACTGATTTCAAAACAATTCAAATAAAGATCTTCTATCACCCCCCTCAATTTGCTGTCTGACCATAGCTCTTCAAAGGAACTCTTCAAGAGAACCTGGAAAACTGAATGGATGATGCACCTGACTATCAATAAATGAAATCAAAAGAATCATCTGAAAAATACGAACTTAGGCAATAAACAATTTTCTTCTTCTTTGTGACATCAGACTACTTTGAGTCTTTTCTCCAAAATTACAGGATGTGACGGGGAGGAACTGTGTCAACCAGAGTATAGTACTGAATGCATTCTAAGGTGACAGGAGTCAATTTCAACCTGTTGCACAAGCATAATTTCACAAGCAGGCAAACTGAGTTTTTGGAGAAAAAATTATCTTCTGTTTATCCTTAAAAATTTATGCAGATTTTTCAGATATATGATTCCCCAAAGATACACACAGTTCTAGATTTGGCATGCCTAGAGATTTCACTGAAACCAACATTCTCTTAAAAAAAAAAAAAAACTGTTAGTAAAGTTTAGGAAGGAGGGAATTTCCATTAATCTTGAGAAGACTTTGTTCTGTTAGTCAGACGCTGATGGATGGTTAGGCAGGCCCTCAAGTGAACAGAGCCTCACAAACCGACATTGGTCTTATATTTCTAAAAGGATTTTAGCAAAGATAAATTGATGGAAAGTGTTCTTATACTAGTACAAAAAGAAGGAGATTGGCTAGATTTTCCTTCTGGAAGCTACAAAAACCCCAAAGCAAACAAAATCTAGAAATCACAGGTCATGACTATTCATATTTGTTTTCTTTATTTTAATTAAAACCTACTCTTCAGTAAATAGATTTTCTTTAAATTTATACATTCCCATTGCATTTTAACACTTTGTAGAGAGGTGATGTATAACACAGTTAACTGATTAGTATAATTTCAATTTGCCTTAATATACCAAATCTCTGTTGTGAAATATCCATAGTTAATGACCAGCGTAGGCTCACTTGAGGTCATTGTCAGTATTACCAAGTCCCAAATTTAATTTTACAGATGACGAAAAGAAAAAGATCATCAAAGTGTATGTCCCTCCCAATTTTAATATTCTGTTATGTAGATCTTTATACTGTTTTATCACTTTGCTTTATTCCTAGCTTGTGTTTTCCCTTACATGACAGTTTCGCTTTACAGGCTTTTAGAATTAAAAGCCGTGTAGCCAATATCATGAGCCTTTTCTCATGCCAGCTGGGCTTCGGGTACTTGTTTTCAACTACATTTAAGTCAAAATGAAGTTAGTCCAGAAAAATTAGCCGAACCACACTGCTACCTACCCCATCCTCTTGAAAATAGTGTTTCCTAGATCATGTCCTTTGCAGGGATATGGAAGGAGCTGGAAGACATTATCCTCAGCAAACTAACACAGGAACAGAAAACCAATCACTGCACGTTACGTTCTCACTTATAAGTGGGAACTGAATGATAAGAACACATGAACATGTCCGGGGGAACAATACACATTGGGGCCTGTCAGGAGGACAGGCGGAGGAAGAGCTGCTAATCGGGAAGAATTGCTAATGGACACTGGACTTAACACCTAAATGATGGTTTGATCTGAGCAGCAAACCACCATGGCACATGTTTACCTATGTAACAAATCTGCACATCCTGCACATGTACCTCAGAACTTAAAATAAAAGTTGAAGAACAAATAAACAAGAAAATAATGGTTCCTCTCTTTTGCTATCTTCTAGGAGCCTCTCATGTACAGAATTTAACTGAGAACAATACAGGGAGAGGAATTCTGACTTAGAAGATCTTAGACTAGGGAGCAGTGAGGATGCTGAGTTGACAACAATCAAACACATAGGCATATGAAAATTTGACCTGGATGTGGGTACTGACTGAACACCATACCAACCTGACATCTCCAAGGGATCTCGAAGTAACATTATAATCCACTAATATTACAGTGGTTTCAAAACCCCACTGCAAGGATTATGGATAGAGAAAATGTTGTATGCCCAAACATGTGATTATAAGAAATATTTTGATAGTCACTGAGGGAGAAAGGTGAGACCAGTAAACAACGTGATGAAATAGCAAGGGAAGATCATTAGCTCTTTTCTAAGGAGAGTAGACGTGGTTAATAGCAGAGTTCTTGTTAAATGAGTGGATGAGCTGAGGCCATGTCACCAAAAGTCCTTTTTTCCTATGATTTCCCCACATATCACAGTCTTTCCTCTAAATCAATGCTGAACACAGATTTAAGAATATTCTTTTGAAGCATCACCAATCATTGGTCTTCTACAGGTGCTCACATTACTCAGTCCAGCTCTGCATTCTTGTGAACGCAATCAATCAGTCAACAGTGTCCCAGTGGATAAACAAGTGAGAGCCTCTGTTCCAGTCCACCTTGTCTATTAAGAAACTAGCTTCAAAATAACATCCTCTCTGAGATCTCAGTGCCACTTTAGACTTCAGCAACTAAGTATTCAGACAGCAACCTCTGGAAACTAATTCCTGACTCTGTATTTGTTATCTTCATTTTTATTTAAGACAAACCCTGTTCAGAAAACGCCTTATTTTTGTTTACACATTGCTACAATACTAAGAGCATTATGTTGAGTTAATATAAAAATAAATTGATTAACCCATTGCAAGACCCTTAAATATAAAGTGTTTAGTTAAATACAAAGAAAATTCCCAGTGGCTACTCCATATGTACTTCTGTTGGGAAAACAATAACCATAACCACATGGTATATTCATTTAAACTCTATTTTACACTAAAACTCATTAAAGTGTTCTGATGATTCTAGTAAGGAGTCAAAAGTAATCATCATATTTCACAAGTTTGACTCATTTAGGCTCCAAGATGTTCCTAGTTGCCAGTCATTTCCGTAATGCCCAATACAGGATTAAAACAATAATATGTATTAGTAACAGTGCACTTTTCTTTTTTGTGATCACAGTTCATTTTCTTCTTTACCGATGTTCTGAAAGACATAGAGATCCAAACACTGAATGATAAAACTCATAGCAACAGAATATTTTGTATATTAAAATTTTATTTGAAATGTGACAAGAGGCTACTGAAGTGATGAGAACAGCACCACAAGAGAGCAAAGTTTATCTCAACCTTCCTAGCTTTTCCAGTGTTGGTATTCCCCCAAGGTGATCATCTATTACTTCTGTAGTTGCTGCCACTCTACCACTATAGTTCCAAAGAACTCCATTTTTGGTGATGGATACATGACTTGTCCTCAGGATTTCTAATGCAACCACAATATGGTTGGGTTACCTGAATTCCAGACTTCATGGTATTCAGGGTGGTTAAGGTGGGTTAGGCATAAGTAGCCCAGTTTAAAAGAAATTGAACGTACCATCCAATTTTCAAATTTCCTTAAGTCTTACCTTTATTTTCCTAGGATAATAAGTGCTCATGACAACAAATAAATTAATAGCATAGAGTTAAGTAATATATTCATATCTTTATCAATCTCCTGGTAATTTATCCAAAAACAAGAGTTCATTTTATGCATTATAGGAACAATGTCCTTGGAAATACTTCAACTTCCTAAAAAACACAAAGTAGAACTCCAAACAGTATGTTCAATCATGTTATTGACTTCTGGAAAAAAAAATTTAGCTTTTCGTTATCTTTTCAGGAAGTGCCATACACTAGAAATTATTCAATAGAAAATGTCCAAGATTCTGAGTTTGGCCATCCTTTATTAGAAATAGTTGTTTATTCTATCATGCTCATTAGAGTAACAAATTATACAATACAGCCTCCCTGATCAAGCCACAAAGAATATTTGCATTTTAATAAAGCCACATGGAAATCAAATGTAAACATTCAAACATTCAAAAGAAAAATATTGTGTTAATTACATGCAATTGAAGAGAGTTTATAGGTATACAAAAAACCTAGACATCAAAAGGGGAGTATGGGCTGTTATTAATTAGATTATGTGCAAGTAGCACTCATTATATCATAAACATATAGGGAACACTCATGGGATACATAATGTTAGGTATATGTCATTCTGCATCCTAAAGCTGATTTACCCTTCCTTGCATAATTAATTTGGTTAGATTTTGTAACTTTTATGAAATATATATATTTACATATATTTTATAGATATATAAACACACATACATATACCATATACATTTTTAACTCTTAAGAAATATATATATGCACACCTATATATTTGTGTGTATATACATAAGTGTGTATATACATATGTGTGTGAAAAATATATACACACACACACACCCAGAATCTAAATCTTAGAGTGATTTTCATTTTTAAAATGTAGCATCACGGCTTCTTATAACATGATAGCAAAGTAGACACTCTGAAAGGCCTAACTCCTGAGTAAAATGCATACTTAAATCATTTTTCACCTACTAGAAAGAGAAATAGCTAGTGCAAAAAAAAAAAAAAAAAAAAAAAAAAAAAAAGCTAAAAAAGAGTGACTAAAAATTGTGAACTCAGATTGGATCAGAAAAGCTAACTCAAAACCAAGATTTCCAAGAAGAAAATATTGATATCAATATTGAGTATCAAAATACAAGGTTTTCTTGTAGAACTAAACATATTTTTAGACCACTTTCATCAATGAACAGATCATCCAAACAGAAAACTGACAAAGAAACATCAGACTTAAACTGCACCATAGACCAAATGGACCTAACAGACTTTTACAGAACATTCCATACAACAGCTGCAGAATACACATTCCTGTGTTCTATTACATAATGGGTTGATTACAGCTAATATCAATGCATTTCAAGATAGTTGGAGAACAGGATATTAAAAGTTATAATCACAAAGACATGATATAGGTTCAAGATGATTAATACACTAACTAGCTTGATTTGATCATAATATAATGTACAACACATATTGAAACATCACACTGTACCACATAAAAATATATAATAATTATGTGTCAATTATAAACAAACAAAAAATAAAAAATAAAAATAAGCGTATGAGTACACAAAAACCTTCACATGGATATTTACAGCAGCTTTATTCATACTCACCAAAGCTTGGAAGCGACCAACATGTCCTTCAGTAGATAAATGGATAGTTAAACTGTGGTATATCAGAAAATGGAATATCATTTGGCACTGAGAGGAAATAAATGATCAAGTTATGAAAAGACATGGAGAAACTCTAAACGAATATTACTAAGTGACAGAAAATCTGAAAAGGCTACATACTGTAAGATTCTAGCTGTACGACATTCTAGAAAAGACAAAGCTATGGGACAGGAAAAGCATCAGTGATTGCCAGGGTTTGAGGAGAGATGAACAGAAGGAGCAAAGAAGAATCTTTAGGGCAATGAAGATATTCTGTATGATACTATAATGATGGACATATGTTACTATACATTTTTTTAATTCACAGAATTTATAACACCAAAAGTGAACCCTAATGTAAACTTTGAACTTGGGGTGAAGACCATGCCAATGTAGGCTCATCAATTTTAAAAAATTTGTCACCCTGGTTGGGGATGTTGATCCTGGGGAAGGCTAGGCATGTGTGGGGCCAGGGATATATGAGAAATCTCTCTACCTTCCTCTTAATTTTGCTGTGAACCTAAAACTGATCTAAAATAATGAAGTATTTTTAAGAAGAGAGAAAAAAATAACCTTAGACCTTGAACCAGACACAATTAGAGGAGGAAAACTGAGAATTGAGAGGTGAGCTAAGAGCACTGATAGGACTACAGTAGTAACAAGTCTGTCACATCTCCTGGCTCCTATACACTCAGAATTTCCACAGTTTAAACCCAGCCAAATGTGAACCCACTAGCAAACATTTTTGAATTCACAAGTAAACAGGTAACCGCAACAACAACAACAAAAAGTGTTGACAGAAACAACACACACAAAAACCATATTCAGATCCCTAAGGGACTCAGACACTGAAATAATCAGAGATAGTCTATCTATGCCAAAGTATTTATAACATATTTAATAAAATTAAGAGACCAGGCATATACTAATTATAAAATCCTAACGTTTTAGACATGAAAAATTTATTTGAAATTAAAACTCAGTATGTAGAGAAGAATGGACATATGTAAAGTAACAGTGAACTAGAGGAAAGATCTACCCATTTTACAGAGAGAGACAAGAGGATGACAAATATGAGAACTTAACAAATGTTGAGAATAGAAAAAAGTATAAAATATGCCTAATGAGAGTCCTAAAAGAGAGAATAAAGTTTAGGCCATGTTTAAATAGACATAGGCTGACAATTGTCTAGAGTTAACAAAAAGACTGGAATCCACAACTAAAAACAATGCTATAATACTGAGAAGAATAAATAAGAAAAAAATCATAGTTAAATACTTTGAAATAGAACTTGAAAACATTAAATGAAGAATATATTCTTAAAAGTAGCTCAAAACACAAATTATTGAAAGAACAGCCACTGTTCAACAGCAATGATAACAGTTAGAAAATAGCACAATAATATAATAAAAGTAACAAGATAAAACTATTTAGAAATTTATATCTAGTAAAATTATTTTCAAGAATGGGGATGAAGTAGTCACCTTCAGATTAAAACCAGAGAACAAAACAACAAAAATCATGACTGAATGAGTTTGCCACCCACAGATTTTTACTATAGGAACCTTAGAAGAAAGATGACCTCTGAAGTAAAGTGTGCAATGCAGGACGTATTGGTAAGCAAAGAAATTAGTAGACATGGGATAAATCTAAACAAACTTATCTTGGAAAGTAATATTAGTCCTTAATTTGTTCACTTAAAAAATGACAGAAACAAAGTACTATAAAATAACTGTCTGGTGAAGAGAGGAAATGATAACAATTACAGGTCTAAAATCATGCATTATTCTTGAGAGGGGATTTAAATATTGATTAACTGTAGAACTTTCAAAGTATATATGATTAAATTTCAAGAGCAGTCACTAAAAGAATACAACCAACTTAGTAAATTGAAAAAAAATCAAGAAAACAAACAAAATGACTAAATCAATGGATTACAAACATTTAGTCATTAATATGAAAAGAAAAAATAAAAAAGCACAGATAAAATGAAACAAATAGAAATGAAATGAAATACATAGAAATTGCAAATTAAAGTAGTTTAGGAAGCACCAAAATGACAGAAATCACATTCAGTATTAATGATCTAAACTTGTAACATAGAAGGTAGAAAACAAAGATTTTCAGAATGGGGTGCAAGGGAGGGTGTCGAGAGAGAGAGAGAAAAGAAACTCATCAAAACATAAGAAAATAAAAATGAAATGTTGGAAAGCAAAAATAATAGAAAAAGGTATACTAGATAAATACTAACAAAATATTGCTGTGGTAGTTATATTACTTTTGAAACAAAAGAAATTTAAGGAAAAAATATAAAGACCATTACGTGATGATAAAGAATTCAACTTATCAAAAACTTATACATGTTAAACTTGTATGCATCTAATTAAGAGGACTCAAATATAGAAACACACAAATATTTAGCTTTATGGGTAAAAATGAACAAACCTACCATTATCGTGAAAAATGTTTAAATGAATCTCAAATTTTATAAGTCAATTAGGCAGTAACTTTATGAAGACAATTTTAAACTACACAATTTAAAAGCTTGATATAAGTGAATATATATAGAATATATAGAACAATTCATCCAATAATTAGAAAATACATTTTCTCTTCAAATACATGTGTGATATTTGTAAAACATGATCATAGAAACATTTATTATATCATAAACATAAAAACATTTACTATACCATAAAGCAAGTCTAAACCAACTTCAAAAAATCTGTATCAGATAAACTATGTTCTATTCCTTTCCTAGTTAATTCAGACTGCTATAAGAGAATACCAAAGATTGCATGGCTTATAAAGTACAGAAACATATTTCTCATAGTTTTGGAGCCTGGGAAATTCAAGATGAAGGCACTAGCAGATTCAGTGTCTGGTGAAGGCTCACTTCCTGGTTTATAGACTGCCATCTTTTTGCTGTGTTCTCACATGCCAAAATTGGGGAAGGTTGATTATAATCACACTAATCCTATTCATGAGGTCTGCAGCCTCATAACCTCATTACCACCCAAATGTTCCACTTCCTAATGCCGTTCCATTGGAAAGACAGATCTTCAGGGGGCATTGCACTGACCCAGTTCTCCCCTCTGTCTTGTTTATAGTTATCAAAAATAACTGTAGAATACACTGGGAAAACAATATCTTGAAATGAAGGGGAGCTGGGCAGAACAGCCAGGGTTGCTCAACTGCAGTGCAAATGAACCATGTGCAGAAAAGACTCTACCTGCCCTGTGCAAGCCTTCTTGACCCCTGAGAAACTGGCTTACTCTGAATCCTGGGCTTCTGCTGTCCCTTGCTGCCTTTCTGTAAGTAATCAACTTATTCCATGTAAGTGATATGTCTGGGTGTTTAGTCTCACTGGATTCAGACAAGTTGGTAACTAGCGCACAGTCAATCTACTTCATAGAAAAAAACATGCGCTCTATAGCACTTACCCAAGGTGTAGTTAGGTTAAATAACCAATAACCCAATTATAAACTTAAAAGAAAGTACAAACACAAGTGTGGGTTTTAAAAATCAGCCTCCTAACAACTCAAAGAACAAATCATATAGGAAAATTTTAAATATTCAGAAAGAAGCAGCAATGCCTATATCCACACCAAAGTTTGGGGCATAAACTTAAAACAGTATCAAAGGAATGTTTTTATTAGAAAAGTTAATAATATAAGTAACAAAATTGTTTAAATTAGATAAATAACATAAGAGAAATCCAAAGATAGTAGAAGGAAGGAGAAACTAATAAGTAAAAATCAAAGACCACAAAAACAAATATAAAGAAAGGGAGACACAATAAAAGCCAAGTTGGTCCTTCTACTTTTTAATAAAATTTCTGGCATTTTTAAAGGAAAAATAGAGAATGTCCAAAGAAACAATATTAAGAGGTGCAAAAAATGAGGTATATAGCTATAATTACCAACTATGTTAAAGATAAGGCAATATGACAATTGACTTTGTGCTGATATATCTTAAAATGTAGACAAAATAGATTCCTGGGAAAATTGACCTAAAATAACTCTAAAAATATCCTGAGTATATTGAACACATTCAAAGAATTGAATCTATAGTTAAACATCTCCCCTCACAGAATACACCAGGATCAGATATTACAGACAAACAGCTGACAACTGAAATACGGTGAACATTTTCCAACTTATGTATTGAGGCTTTTGTAAGCCTGATCCTAAAGGCAGACAAGGATGAAAAGGATATTTAGTAGAGGTGCTGCCAAAGTGAGCACAAAAAGGATATTTATAAGCCCTTGACAATCTAAACATTGAAAGAAAATTCCTAAATGAAATGTTAGCAAATTGAGCTTATGACATCTTCTTCCTGAAAACTGCTACAATATTTGGTTGGCTGACAAACAAGCTGGAAATCAACGCTACTCAGAAGTACTTGAAAGAAGTACTGGATAATCCAATGGGCACATCAAGCATGTGCTAAGGACACCAACAAATCAGATATACCACAAATGAAAAAAGTTAATATTCCATAGTTTAAAAACATCAAATTTATTGTGTATAGGATAACTTTAGATTTACTTTAAAGTTTAGAATTTTTTTATTAGATATAGTACAGCACCATAGTTTTTCAGCAGTTCATGGACTTCCAAAGCCTTAATCCAGTCCTGCTTGGTTTACACTGAGTGTGTCCATTCCATAAGGACACTATGGAGAGCAAAGCTACATTCCCATCTTGAAGATTCTAAAATATTTGAGCAGACAGCTAGGAATCCTAATTAGTAGACACAAAGAATAACTAACTTTTTCAATGTAGGTTCTGATGACTCCCAAATTACTGGGATTTAATTTTTTGACATACTTATTGAGGTATAATTTTCATGCTACATAATTTCCAACTCCATGTGTACATTCAAATGATTTTAGTAAATGCACAGTTGTGTAACAATCACTACAATCTAGTGTTGCAATATTTCCATAACTCCAAAGAGCTTACTTATGCCTATTTGCCACCAATCCTCACTCCCACCATCAGAACAAGAAACTACCTTTTTTTTTCTAATGAAGAAGAAAAAGGATAAGCACAAACTCTCAGAGATTAGTAGGGATTTATCCTGAGGAAGGAGAATAGAAAGATGCACATCCTGATTTGAGATATGTGTTAATTAGTGGGATAGTATCTTTAACAGTCACTTAGGCTCACATCCGCCAATGAACTCTAGCAGCAACGGAGATCATTCTTCCAAACTTTTCCCCAAAGGCTATAAAGTGAAAAACACAAGGCCGCTTTTGAAATATCTTAGGAAAAGATAAATAAATAAAATAATTGTAATTTCATGAGGATAAAATTGTTCTTACATTTTTAGAGAATAAGTAGTCAGAAAGGGGAAGAAAAAACAAAGAAAAGACTAATATGGAAAATAATTAAAAGGAGCATGAACCTGCAGGACCCTGAGGAAAGGATAGGACTCTAAAATGCCAAAGACTAACTGGTTAACAACTTGAAAATCAATTTGATCATTATCCAATGCCCTTGATCATGTCCAAGAATTGCTTAAGATATAATAAGGTTGTTCATTGAACATTTAACAGAGAGCTTTAGTTGGAAATATGTATTAATAATTTTTATGACCTTTTGCTTGAAACAATGCTGATTCTTTTTGTTGTGTTTTTCAGTGTCAAAAAAAAAATTCTTTGAGTTATATAACATTTTACAATTGAGTGAATTATACTCCTGTGTGCAAAATTTTGATCAAACTTTTTTCTCCCTACTTGATTTCTCCAAGATGGAATAAGCCATGCTAGACTTAACTTACTCTTATAATCTTTGCAAAGGTGGTTTCAGTGCCCCACTTGGGTGTCAGCACACATCAGTCCTTAACTGTGAGCTATGGAGATGGGGCATAGTTGGAGTAGGAGTTGTCCCCCAGGGTAAGAGGAATGAAACTGTTTTGCAGTTGTCTGCATGTATTCATGGGTGTCCGGTTGGTGTCTCATGGTCTGCATAACAAAAACATTAGTACTCTTATTCACAGCTTTAGTACAGCACTTAAGTGAATAAACACTGAACCCTAACATAAGGAGTGAAAGTCCGAGCTTTAGGAATGTCTGCAGAACTTACATGAAGTCTTGAGGGATCCAGATGAATGAACCCAAGAACTAACCAGATATGGGGGTCATCAGTAGATATTCAAAAATAATGGACAAGGCTAAACTCTAATAATAGGTGTACTACAGGGTTTTTTTTTTTTCTGAAACAATTTTTCTCTCTCCAGTTCTCCAATTTTACCAAAGAGAAATCATAGTAGGACCAATTGATTTACAAAATAAATTCTAGTCCCTTATGTTTGGCTTGATAATTTGCATAAAATGCAAGAAAAAATGATTATTTGCCATACAGGCTTTTTTTCTAAATTGACTTTGCTGGAACTTTTTCATAAGGAATCTCAGATTAAACTTTACAAAATTATCTTGAGCCCAACCAAGGATTTATCTGTACCTGCAGATGCCTGTATAAATTGGGTGGACTCTCAGTCTCAAGGTCCAAAAAAAATTTTTTAATTCCTGGGTCTATTAGAAAGTGATATTCTTTACTTACCACAGGTCAGGAACTCTACAAAAGAACTGCATAGACAAAGTATGAGACTAGTTTTTCCAAAGCGCTTTTATCAGCTCTACAGGTCAACCTCAATTATTCAATGCAGTCTGAAAAAATGTCATTCGAGTCAAAGCCTTGGTAAAATAATCAGTGTCTAAAATTATGTACTGTTACAAAAGAAAACAGATTCTTTTTGAACTTATACAAATAACTATATTGCCATAAATTAAGAATACTCAAAAATGTTCTCAAATTCTGGAGAAATCAAGTAGAGAAAAAGAAATGATTCACATTTTGCTCATAGAAGTACACTACTCAATTGTAAAAAGCTGAAAATAACTCGAAGAAAAGAAATTCTATTGACCCTGAAAAACAAAACAAAAAGAATCAGCACTGTTTCAAGCCAAAAGTCATAAAAAAATCAGTCTTCTATTAATTCAGTCCATGCAATTAACTCTTGTTCTGCTTGATATTCATGAACACCTAAGCTGTCCATGAAAGTGCTAGAGATTTTCTCCCTATTCCAATGGCACAATCTCAAAAGTTACTAGAAAACTGCATTCAAGAGTACATGTCAGAGGACTATAGCTGATAATAAAACCAACTTACGAAGAAGAGTCAAAGTAAAGCAATAATATGAATGACAAAAGTGTCAGAACAGCCCTAGCTAAAGATGTAATTGAAAAGAAAATTTTGTTTTTTTCTGTGGCATACAACAATTGAACATAATAATCATAATTATTATTGATACACACTAAGTCCTATCAAAATTATAGGAGTCTCACACAATTCTGGAACACGTACCAATAACATACAACTGCAACAGAAAAAAAGCTGAACTCCATTTCATACTTGACAATGTTTCCTGTATGATTTTAGCATGCTAAATAAACCGAATATGCCTCTTTTGGACTTCAGGGGACCTAATATCTAAAAAAGTTAATGATGTCAAAGGAATGAATTTCAAATCTGATTTCAGAAAGTGTATCAAATACCAAAGGTTTAAAACACTTGATACCACAAAATTGGATTACAGATTATTCAGTCAGCTAAAGTGGTGACTTCACAGATTTTAAAAAGGCAAAAACATTTACTCTTTGATAGAGAAGAAACTCAACTTTCTAAACAACAAGAATCAATAAAGACAGCATGAGGCCAACTGAATCTTTCTCTTCTCTCTCCCCTCTTTTGTTCTGTAGTTTATTCCAAAGGCAAACAAAAATCTTTTATTATCTCTAAATATTACACAAAAATCTTGTTCCAAAAAGGAAACCACAATTTACCTTTTCATTGGTGTACTGCTAGCAGTAAACTCAATTTTTAATCAAATCTTATAAACAAATATATATCCTTTTAATCAGTTTGACCATAAGGTAAGATTTCCATAAACCTTTTATAATCCTTTATAATTTTCTATTAAAAACCAGATCAGTGATCCAAGAAAACCCTGTTATTCTGACACGTGGGCCCAGATACTTGCCCTGCATCAATGTGCTTTTTATCTTAATGTTTAACTTATAGAAAAACAAAATAATCCCCTTCAAATTTTGGCCAGTTTCTCTCACACAGAACTTTCTTTACAAGATAAATGTTTCACAGATCTTCTAAAATTTGCTTAAACCTTTAGTTTTTTCCTATTTTTTAATTAAGGCAATTTTTAAAAACTTTTAAACTAGACAAAGTGCTTTTCCTTTCATGAAAACCATATTTCCATGTGCTCTTATAATCTTTTACCACAAATGCAATCTACTTTTCTTATATGTCTTGCATGTAAACTGTTTCTCTTGTAGTCTCAGTTACATATGTTACAATGCTAACTCTTAGCAACTTTTCCTTTTAGTGAAAACCTGGTAAGTAAGCAATTTTAACTATGAATTAAATTGCAGAGCCCAGGACAAGAACAGAACTACAATGTCTGACTCTTCTCAGCACAGCCAAGGGGCACAGCTAACTCCACATGACCCTAGGCCTTACCTAGAATCTAATGGCTATAAAACAGACAAGTCATCATCAAAAAATATCATAAAAGCAGTTTGTGACCTTGAGACATCCAGCAAAGACAATATCTAACTTGCCCAATTCAGGCCAAGTATCTAAATTCTGAAAATGTTTTTTTATTTTATTTTACTAATAATTTTTAAAACTGTCTTTATTTCCTTACTAAAGTGAACTAAAAGGCATTTTAGTTAAAGTTTTTGTTTTTCTGATACAATATTTTATTTGAGTGCTTGTTTTTAAGCCAATTAATAAGAGCTCTTTTATATAGTTTGGTAGTGAAAATATCACATACACATGACACATGCAAACATGAACATACAAACACACAGAGAGAAACAGATTTTACAAATTTATGAGATTTTTTTTTTTGAGATGGAGTTTTGCTTTTGTTGCCCAGGCTGGAGTGCAATGGCACCATGTTAGCTCACCACAATTTCTACCTCCTGGGTTCAAACAATTCTCCTGCCTCAGCCTCCTGAATAGCTGGGATTACAGGCATGCACCACCACACCCGGCTAATTTTGTGTTTTTAGTAGAGACAGGGTTTCTCCATGTCAGTCAGGTGGTTTCAAACTCCTGACCTCAGGTGATCCACTGGCCTTGGCCTCCAAAAGTGCTGGGATTACAGGCATGTGCCATCATGCCTGGACTGATTTATGAGATTCTTTATGTGCCAGTTTTTAAAGTTTCTCTTTTCCATTTTAGACAATCAGTCTCTTAATTACCTGTTTCCTGCCCTAAACAATTGTCAGTGAGGCAGCTCCAAATTTCCATTTCTAAAAGGATAAACTCAAGTCAAATGAAATAAAGAATCAGTATTTTTCTCAAACCAAGGAAAAATGGTGTGAGCAAAAGTTTAGTTAAGATGGCCAGGAAAAGGAGATAGCCTTACACAGGAAATTTATTTAAAGATGGAAGTTTCAAAATTGGGTTACTGGCTTTAGTGTGAAATCTTTTAAGGAACAGGGTCAATAAAGCACGTAGTTTCTAGGGCCTAATAAGCAGGCACAGTTGGAAAGCAGAAAAGATTTCCCCAAATGAAAGGTTTCATTTTTACAGTGTGTCCCAGGTCTCCAAGAAAAGGAAAACACTATGAGGTGAGTTAATGCAAAGCTTCCACAGTGTAATACATTGTAAGGACATTTTCCCAAGGTTGCTGGGCAACCCAATGTAAATCAGCCCACTCTGTAACCAGCTAGTCCACCATTACCATACTTTACCCAAAAACCTGTTTTCCTTGTCTGAATGCACAAATAAAGGAGTATTACCCTGGAATAATAACCACTCACTGTAAGCAACTGCAATTTAGCCATTTTTAGAAGTATATCTCTTACCTAGTTTTACATACCAAAGTTAATATTTAAACAAACAGAATTCAGTTGGCCAAGAAGTTTTTACGGAGGGAGAGCAGAGGTTTTAAAATAATATATGCACACATATAACCAAAATATCAGCCATAACTAAGTCTACTTTTAACTACAGAACTTTTGAAGTGAATTTTTTTTTCAAATAGCTTATTACCAGATTTTAGCCAGGACAAACAGATGTCAGTAGCCCTACATGGTCACAAAGTCAAATTCTCAAGAACATTAGACAAGACAAGTGGAAAACTTTATCTGGTTTTTGTTTCAGGGACCTGCAGCATTTATAATAGCCTGCAGGGCTGGCTCAAACATGGGGCTTATAGGGGTTCTAGGACTGTGTTCTATCATATGGTACCCCTCTCCATAACAGAACAACACAGGAAGACAAAAACAAAGGAAGACAGCAAGACTAAAAGTTACTTCTAAGAGGAAAAAGGGGTCAAACAATATGAATATTTACAGTACAAAGTACAAAATGTACACCAGATTTGCTACAATCTTTGACTAGTCACAAATTTCTTTTTTCCCATTAATAAAAATCTTTCAGAGGAGGAAAACACCATTTTTTTTTTTTTTTGAGATGGAGTCTAGCTATGTCACCCAGGCTAGAGTGCAGTGGCATGATCTCAGCTCACTGCAACCTCCACCTCCTGGGTTCAAGCAATTCTCCTGCCTCAGCCTCCCAAGTAGCTGGAATTACAGGCACCCGCCACCACGCCCAGCTAATTTTTGTATTTTTGGTAGAGATGGGGGGTCTCACTGTGTTGGTGAGGCTGGTCTTGAACTCCTGACCTCATGATCTGCCTGCCTCAGCCTCCCAAGTAGCTGGAATTACAGGCACCCGCCACCATGCCCAGCTAATTTTTGTATTTTTGGTAGAGATGGGGGTCTCACTGTGTTGGTCAGGCTGGTCTTGAACTCCTGACCTCATGATCTGCCTGCCTCAGCTTCCCAAAGTGCTGGGACTACAAGTGTGAGCCACCACGCCCAACCACAAACACTGATTTTTACCATTTGCTCAACCAGTTTGTACAGAGAGAGAAAAGTTAGAAGCCTGGCTAGTAAGAAATTCTTACTCTTTTTCTGGCATGTCAGGTTTCTGGGTTCTCTTACTCTGCCGCTTCCAGAAGAGCATAGTGGCTTTTGATGACATGGAGAAATCTCCCCAAACCAAGCCTCTTCCTGTAATCTAGGAGAGGTGAATAGAACACACAAAAGAGCTAAGGGGCCAACCAGAACCTGCAAAAGGGGCCAAACAGAATCTGCAAAAGAAGCCAAACCATCGGTAGGAGAAGGAAGAGGATGTTTGCACTTAGAATACTTACTCACCACACTAAGTTGAAAGATGCCTTCCAGGAACAATTTCTCCACTGTGATTAGGCTCAAACACTATGGGCTGAAAGCACCTCATCAGCATGGACAGTGCCTGGGATGGCCCTCAGTTCAAGAGGAACAAGCAACTGCTACAAAGAACCTCCAGATCCGTTGTACTGGTTGGGGGCTGATGAACTACCCAAGCACCCAACAGGCAGGTGCCTTCAAGGGCAGATCCTGGATGAGCCTCCACATGTGTAATCATCTAATGAGTTCTTTCTGCCCATTACACAGAAAAAAAAAATTTACTGAGACCATGGTATTGCAGAAGAGAAAGAGTTCTATAAGTAATACAGAGCTAGTCAAGCAATACGACTGGAGTTATTACTCAAATTGGTTTCCCTGAGGACTCAGAGGCTAGGGTTTCTACAGATAATTTTCCAGAGGCCTGGGAAATTGGGTGCTGGTGATTGGTTGGGAACGAAATCATAAGAATGTGAAAAATGGCCCTCAGGTGCTAAATTCACCTCAGGGTGGGAGTTACCAGACTGGTTGAGCCATGATTCCCAAGTATGGGTTGAGTCAGTCAATTGCCAAAATGCAAAAGCCTGAAAAACATCTCAAAAGGCCAATGTTACATTCTATAATAGTAATGTTGTCTATAGGAGCAATTGGGAAAGTCACAAATCTTGTGACATCTGGCCACATGATTCCTGAGCAGCAACGGATTATAGAAAGGCAAGCCAGAAGAAAATGGCTGGTTATCATTTAGCTACACCTACATCTTAGCGGAATTCAAGTTCCTTCTATAATCCTAATCTTATGGACTTCACTAGTCTCACAAAGGTGGTTTTGATCCCTGAACAAAGAGGATTCTTGTTTTAGGGAGTGACTGTTATCATCCTTGCTTCAAAATTAAACTGTAAACTAAATTCCTCCCATGGCTAGCTTAGTCTGTGTCCAGGAATGAGCAAGGACAGCTGGCCTATGAGGCTAGAGGCAAGATGGAGTTGCCATACTTGACCTCTCTCACTGTCATATCTTTCACAGGCAATTTCATTTGTATATTCCTTTACCCAAGGAGAAAACTAATTCCAAAGAACATCAATATATATCCTTATTTGTTCTTCCATAATATACACAATATTGTTTCATAATTAAACGTCCATTATCATGAATTACCATTACCATTACCATGAATTATCCATTCACAATTAAATCCATTACCAAAACCCAGCCTAAAAAAGAAGGCGTAAATGTTCTTAGTAATTTCATATGTCCTTATGTGATAAATCCACTAATTATAATGAGTAAAAATACTGTTGATAAAAAGTTACTTGAATTAATTCTTTTTGCTGGGTCATTATATTATCAGTTTGGCAAAGTTAGGCTTATTTGTTTTTGTTTAAATTCAGTTTTAGGGGGTTCTTTTTTATTCTCTTTAATTTGTAAATATATAAAATATTTACATTGTTTAAGGGTCAAAACTATTTAAAACCATGTAATAGAGGATATCTTACTACTGTCCCTTTATCCTCATTCCACTCAGTCCCCATAGGTACCAGCTTCAATACTTTTTTATTCTTCTTGTGTTTTATTTTTTCTAAATAAATAATATTAGTATTTCACTTTTCACATGCAAAAGGTAGCATAGACTCTTTTGGAGTTTGATATTTTAAGTTAACAATATATTTGAAAAGTCAATACAACTCCACATCAATTTATACAGACTTTTTAGTATTTTTCTACAGCAAAGCTCTCCATTGTATGAATGTATTATAGATTATTCAAAAAACCTCCTATGGTTGGATATGTAGGTTGTTATAAATATATTGCTATGGAAAATAATGACAAACTTAACCATCACCTGCATATTTGCAGAAAAGCATCTTCAAGGTAAATTCTGAGATGGGGGATTGGGCATCACAAGATAAACTCATTTAAAATTCTGGTAAATGTGACCAAATTATTTTCCATAGATGTTATAATAATTTGCATTTCTATTAGCAGTATAAGAGTCCCAATTCCTCAAAGCCTCACCAGTAGAGTATGTTTTCAAAGTTTTGAATTTTTGCCAGTTATATGAGAAATAGTTATCTCATCATAGTTTTCATTTATATTTCACTTATTATGAGTGAAGTTGAGCGTCTTCTTATATTGTTCAAAGGCCATTTTTTTCTGTGTAACTTAAATAGTTACATTTTTCATGGTTTCTGAACTTGACAAAAATATACTTCTTTATTATGTATTTTCGGGATGTCTTAATGTGGCTTCAGAGAGGTTCTGATCCCCCCGGGATGGTAGTATGTGTTACAGCCTTGTTTCAGAATTTTTCACGGTGTCCCAGAGAGTATAGAACAAACCTCTATTCACTGGAAATATCTGGAAAAGACCATTAGTCTTCTACTCATCTCATACCAATTTCTTTGTCCATTTAGAAACAATTATTTTAAACACCCTGATCAAAGAGGCTGCAATTGTGCCAGGAGCCCTAGAGAGATGCTGATAGCATATAGGTACTCTCTCCATCAGCTGAACTCTCTGAATCCAGCCTCACATTACCACTGCCAGTTTAATCATAATGAGTTCTCTCACTGCCTATATGATCTGATGGGGGATCACATAGACATTAACCTCAGCTCATTTTCCTGTTCATTTAAAGAGGCATTAAACCTTGATACAGTGCATACCACTACCCTTTCTTACCATACCATTATTATAGATTTTATATATAGGGATTGCCCAGCTTTGAGATGTGCCTCTCAAATTCATAGCCTTTGCTAAGTGCAAACATAGAAGTCAGCATTACAGAAGTTTCTACTGTGTCAGTTTTTCCTCTATCCCTTCCAGTTTTCCCTTTCATATAATATGAGGTCAAGCATGTCGTTGAAAAAGAAAAAAAAATCAGTTAATCATTCCTGTCTTATCAAACTTACTCTTAGCACTAGGACATGAGGAAATGCCATCTCCTAAAAGGAAATACATATTATAATTTCACATTTTATTGCTCTCATGCCATTATTATAAGTGTGAATTATTATATATTGTTGTATTAAATAAGAAGCTATTGAAATAAATCAATTTTCTCTAGGCTAAAAAGCTCCAATCACCATGTTTCACCACTTTTTAGGCTTGCTTTTTATACTTGTTTGCTGTTCTTTCATTGTTGAAATCAAAGGTTTTTTCCCTAACATTTTTCTAACATCTTTTTTGTAAGGCAACCATGGGGTTTGAATGACATTGACCTTTCTCTCAATTCTAGGGCATGTCCCATCAAGGTAACTTCATTCCTTTTGCCATAGTCACTGCTTCGGGCATGACATTTTCAAGGCTTGACATTATCCTAACCAAAGAAATTGATTAGTTCAAATAAGGCAAAATCAGAAACAAGATCTCAATCTGCACCAAATATGATAAGAAGCACACCATTAGTACCATGTCTCTGGACTATGAAAAGACAGACTCCGGATGAAGCCAAATGCAGCGTTGCAGAGCTGAGAATTATAGTACCAACACCCTAATCAAACCACGCCAAGGGCCGCCCTACCACTGCCCTTTTTAGTCGTATGATTTGATAAATTGTTGTATCTGGTTTGAGTTGGATTTTTGATGTTTCCTGGCAATCTCACTGATAGACCTTTCTCACAATTAACTGACACTTCTCCATCTGTCATACTTGTCACTCTGTGAGACATCACTTTCTCCTTGAATTTTATTCAACCCTAACTCTGGCTCATTGCTGCAAATTGTCTATTTTTTAAAAAAACAATGCCTAGCCAAACTTGAAAATTAAAGTCGATTTTATACAAAATTTCTGAGATTATAGAAGAATGTCTGCCAGTTACTCTGTATATAATGTGCCCATGAAATGGTATATAAGCCTTGTGATGCCTATTTCTCTCATGAATTGGAGCTCATTTCTGCACACTTCATATATATGCTCAAGAAAGCTGAACTGCTGGACATTTAATTCCTATGTAAGTGGGATCTATTCTAATTCTACCTATTGATCCCTGCAAGAGTACATGAATGTGTGTGGTCTGTGGAGAGTGTTCTTCCTGTCAGAATGAGGGATGGAGAACAAATATAGTAGATTACTCCTTAACTGGTAGATATTATTCTTTCTTGGCACTTATTTGTCATTCATTGCATTCATCAAACAGTCTGGCGCTGAATCATTTAAAATAGCAAAAATTACAAATTCGAAGCACATCATTGAATCTTGATGCTGTGATACTTCTTTCAGGCATGGTATATTATGTCAGAACACGGACTTAATAAATTAACAACACCAGGAAAAATGAGAACAGAAAAAGCCTGCCATCTTGAGCATTGCAAGTTTTGACTCAAAGCCGGACTCCTAGGTACAACAGCAGGAAAATCTTGAATTTGAATGTCACCGATTTCAAAGATGGCCCAAGAAAGGAGCCTCCTATGAGTTGATATGTCAGGGTCAATTAGTATCAACTTTATTCCTCAACCAAAACATCCAACTACCCTAGCATAGTTCAATTTGCCTGAACAATTTTCAACTAGCTTCCTTCTGCAGTTTCTCATAATAACATATTCTTCCTAAAATTCTGTTTTATAAACCTAGACTTTGTTATATTGGTAGTACCTTTTTAGGTGTTCTCATCTTACTCATCTTATCTCACCTATGTGTAGATACCTTGGAAAAATGCTGCTTTTTTGCTTCTCACAACACAACCAGGGACTTCTAACACATCCTCATACCTAGTTGTCCTCTCCGGGGCACACCAGAGGATTCCACTTCTCCTACTCCTTGTTACTGTGGTTGCTCATGGGAATATTTATAGCCAGCAAAATATAAGTGAAAGCCACATTTGTTTCTTGTTGGCTAAGACAATGAAACACATACATGAAATTCTCTAGTTTCTGTTTCCTTACTGTGGTGCCCCAGGAAGATCTGTATCCAGATAATGTTGTAGCTACAAGACAGTGGAGTCACCATCTGCTTAGACCTCTGTGTAAAGTCTCCTTATCTTGTGTAGCATGAATGTGAAGTAAATTCTGTCCCGTTAGGCCCCTGAGGTTTACAATTTATTTCTTCAGCATGGGAATAGATTATTTTATTAATAAAAACATGTATATGAGAAACAATTATTAAATGTATATAATTGAATCTGCTTTTAATTAAATCGGCTCTGATTCCTTATTACCTGTCATTTTGAGCTTTTCTCCTAAATGGCAACACAAATCAAGCCAACATATTTGTTTCTCTATTCCCCTCAGTACAGGCATCACTATTTATTTGTCTTATATTTGTCTTAGGTGAGGGTGCTCTTTGAAAAGCTGTATCAGATGTTTTTAAGCCAGGATCAAGTGACATTTCTGAGGCTTTGAAACCTAAATCTGTTGTCAGCTGTGAATATCGACCTCTATGTGTATTTTCTCACATCCCAAATATGGTTTAACAGAGATGTGATATCTGAATGATTGTCTACTAAAGTTTTCAACTTCATGGTTTTTCTAACCTCATTTTAATTGATGAGAGAAAAAATACAGATTATTTAAAAAATATTTAAATCACTTGTTCTATAACAAGGGATCATGCTACATTATCAGAGAGTTGTATCATTGAACGAGTGTTTGGATAGTTCACACCATCTTGATGAAGTAGTTATCATGTTAATACATAATTGTTAAGATTCACAACCACCCACGTCCTTGTAAGTTCTTACACCTATAGCTAGTTCCCTGACCGTTCACTTCAACTTTTTTTAATAAGTATGCTCTTACTGATAGGTTGTTGATTCACATCATCCAATGAGTTATTGCTCACAGCCTTTATCCCAAGTTCCAGAAAGATTTGTAAATAATAATTCTGCCCCAACACACTAAAGGGCAGTGGTGCTGGAACTCTTGAACTGCCATGATATTGATGCCACTCCTTTTCACTGAATATTCCAAGGAAAAAAGTGTATCAGGCTCTCTGAGGCAATTGCATTTTTATATGCAGATATTTAATCTCTATGGGCATTATTTATGAAATAAAAACTTCTGCCTCCTTCTGTCTCCTGGTCAACTCATTCAAGTAAACTCACTTTTGCCTGAGTTCATACCCTGGTTGTGGCCTCAGTTCTGCCCATCACTGCCATACTCTTCCGGATTCAGTTACTTTTGTTTTTATTTGGTTTTGGTTTTGGCTTTTTTGAGACAGAGTCTCACTCAGTCACCCAGGGTGGAGTCCCGTGGTGTGATCTCGGCTCACTGCAACTTTTGCCTCTTGGATTCAAGCAATTCTCCTGCCTCAACCTCCTGAGTAGCGGACACTACAAGTGTGCACCACTATGGTCAGCTGACTTTGTATTTTTAGTAGACACAGGGTTTTGCCATGTTGGCCAGGCTGGTCTCAAACTCCTGACCTCAAGTGATCTATCTGCCTCAGCTTCTTAAAGTGCTGGGATTACAGGCATGAACAACAGCACCCGGCCCTGGATTCAATCTTGACTCAAATCCATGATGGTTAGCCTATAATGAGACTCTTCTGCAAATGAGCTCTCAGACAAGAGACATCTCCTTCAAGGGCTTCTACTGTGTACCTCCTGCCAAAGAACCTGCTAGTCTTCCTCTAGTTTCACCCTCCTGTAGACTTCATAAAGTAGAAAGTCACAAAAGTTGTGCTATGAAAAGTTAGTGCTTTATTTTCTTCTCACATTAATGAAGTTGCTTATTAAGCAACACAGTGAATTAACACCTTAACATTTGCAATATAGTTATTTCTATACAGTTAATTCTCTATAGTTATTTCTTGGATCACGTATAGTTGCCATATTGTTAAAAATGACAACCATGTTATACTCATACCTCATAAGCTCCTAGCGTCTCTCATAAGTTCCAAGTGCGTATAACATGCACATAGCATGACTTTGATGAACATGTCCTCAATTATAGTTACAGTCTGGAAGGATGGATGGATACATGAATAAACAAATGGTGTAAAATCAGTGAAAATACAAGTAAGTTGTGTGCTCTAATAGACAGGACATTTGCATCCAGAGGTTTATCTTAAATTTTCCACAAACTAACCCAGAAATCTTAGACAAGTTAGTCACTGTCTCTGGCCTCCAGATTCATCATCTATAAAGAAGAGTGCTAAGATTACATGATTTTTTGTCACCTCTTCAGTATTAAAATTCTGTGATGGATAATTATCCATTAAGTTTAGTACTAGTATATTTCAAGGCTCTCTTACCCTTTCCTTTCGTCAGTTGCCTTAAGTGTCTTTAAGTAACAGTCCATTTTTCTTTCTCCAATAATCTTACACAGGCTGAAACAGAAATCCTACAGAGGAAGATCAAGGAACAGTCTACAACTTTGATCTTTAGTCTCTAGGTATAAAATAGCCTGAGGATAAGAAGCAAGGAAAGGCAGTGTCAGACTAAGCAGCCTTGAGAAAATGGATGATCTGCAGGTGAGAAAACCTGGAGTAAACTATTTTGCAGAGAGTTTCTGAACAAAAAGTTGGAACTTTGAAGTGAAGGAAGTCGTAAGGAAGAGGAAGTAGATGATTCACCAAATAGCAGAGAGAGCACTGCGGTGATAAAATGAATGAGATGCGTCCAGATGGCTAAAGAGATTGTAACCAGAATAAGACATTCTGAAAAGTCATGAGTAGACGATATTAAATTGTCTTCATTTTCATATAAAATGGAGGAATTTATTTCCTGATTCTATGGCAATGTTGCAGGCCATCAGGAGTGGTGATTAATAGCATTTTTTTGGGATTCAGATCCATCTTAACTCTGCCACTGACATTTGACATTCTAGCAGGTATCCCAGGGCTCATTTTCCCCATCTGTAACAAGGGTAGTTGCTTCGTGCATTACTGATGAAGATTAAATGAAGTAAAGTTTATACAATCCTTAGCTCAATGTCTGACACAAGTTACGTGCCCAATCATTATTATTATTAGATATAAGAAAGAAATTAAGATATTTCTATTGTTTGAGGACCTCTTATCCCTGGATGAGTATGGCACACTCAATGTACCAAAACACCAGCCCATAAAAGCTGTATTTCTGGTAAATATTGCTGGTAAAAAGCTATCAAGTTAAAAAGACTAGGGAACAAAGTTGTAGAAAAAAATTCCCAGGGGCTGACTTTGCATCCAAACTAGGAATTAAAAGCAGTTTCAAAGTGGGAATTGACAGCTAGGTTCTAAACTACGTAATTTACAAAAAAACAAATCTCCTTTTTGTGTTTGGTCATTATTCTCCCTGTCAAGCAGTAAAGACTGTTCAATTCAATCCAGTTTTCAATACCACAGATAAAGTCATCAATAGTTCTTGTTAGTTTTTATAGGTTAAACACAGAGAACACTAGATCTTATCTCGTAATTCTGTTTCTCTTTTTAGCTTTTAAAGAATTAAAAAGAGTAGGGAGGGCAGCTTTTATAAGGTCTTTCCCAGGCAACAGGAACCTGGAAAAAAATTTAATTGATAATTCTAATTACCCTCCCCCCACCCCCCACCAAACACTTAGGAATATACTTTGAAAAATGTTTCATTCGATGGTAGTCTAATTAAGATAGTGATTTATATGTTAATTACCAGGTGGGTACCCAAACATTTTAAAAGGCTTGTGGTGCATTTTACAATGTTTTAAAGCTATATGTACTTCAAATTCCAACACTAACCGATGTGATTTCAATTCCACTTAGGAAATGGTGAAGGAAGAAACATAGCAAATACGTAAGTAATAACATACCTAACTGAAGCATCTTTTCTTCATCAAAGGCAGATTTTTGACAAAGATATGATGCGATATTTAAAGATGTTCCTTAATGTTTATATAGGAGGAAAATTACACCCTTTTAAGATTTGAGTAGGCACTCCTAGAGTGACTTGGTTTCTAAAGCACATTTTAATCTCATTTGCTTATTTTTCCTCATTGCCTTACACCTCAAGATGCACTTTTCCTAATTATATAACTCATCAAGTGCCAGATTCAAATGGGAACAATGAATCATCCAATATAAGAGATTAAAACAGAGGCATGTTCAGAAACATTTGAAACAGTCAAAAGAAACATTCTGTCTTATTTTCACGTTTCTAAAACTCTAGCTTTACCAGAGGAAATGAGCAGAAAAGAAAAGCTTCTCATGTCTATTTTCTTAAATCTCTGCCTTTGTTACTTGGACTAGATCATATACTACTTCTAAGAAAAATGCATCCACATTCAAAATAGATTTTCATGTTTAATGTCAGGTGGACGCAGAATGGTTTTCCTAAAAGTACTTTCATAATTTTCTTTTTTTTTATATATAGAAATATATTTTATTTATTTGTTTTACATTAAATTGAGATGAGATTTTTATTATGGAATATTATTTTTAATGTGATTAATATTTATGATTTTATTTATTTATTTACTTATTTATTATTATTATACTTTAAGTTCTAGGGTACATGTGCATAACATGCAGGTTTTCTAATAATTTTCTTCAAAATTAAAAAAATGCTAAATAACAGAATACACATTTATTTTGCTCTCAGAATTAACAGTTTCTTGAGTGAAAGAAACAAAAAGTTTAGCCAATTGATCTTATTGTGATTAATTAGTGCATGCTGATTGTCTTTCTCAAATTTTCAGCCTTGGTTCCAACAGTTGAATCAACATATTTACAATGTTAAACTTAAAAAAAAAAAAAAAAAACACTTGCTTTGGCATTGAGAAAACAAGAAAATATGACACGCTAAACCAAAATACCTCAAATTGTATAGAATTATAAAATATTTCATTAATAATGTTGCCACCCAGGAAACATAAGAGATTATTATCAGGACAGAATAGCAAATGTACACAATGATGCTTAGAAAAGATATGGTAGGGATATCATGGAAAAAGTAAGTTCAGAAATAAACTAATAACTATGGAACATTATAGAAATTTCTTTCATTAGAATTATCAGTTAAATAAGGTAAATGGTCATCTCTACAGATATTTCTTAGCATACACTTCATTTAACCTTTTCCATTTAATACAAAAATAAAATGTAACAAAAGAATAAATACGCCGGGCGCGGTGGCTCAAGCCTGTAATCCCAGCACTTTGGGAGGCCGAGACGGGCGGATCACAAGGTCAGGAGATCGAGACCATCCTGGCTAACACGGTGAAACCCCGTCTCTACTAAAAATACAAAAAACTAGCTGGGCGAGGTGGCGGGCGCCTGTAGTCCCAGCTACTCAGGAGGCTGAGGCAGGAGAATGGCGCAAACCCGGGAGGCGGAGCTTGCAGTGAGCTGAGATCCGGCCACTGCACTCCAGCCCGGGCTACAGAGCAAGACTCCGTCTCAAAAAAAAAAAAAAAAAAAAAAAAAGAATAAATACCACATTTCGGGAGTTACGACATTTTTAACAGACTTTTCTTAAGAATAGATTTTTTTTCTTACTTAGAAAATGTCTTTTTGTTACCTTACAACTTTTGCAAGATGCAAGATTTTTTAAAAAACTACCCTCTTTTACTTATACTCATCACTTTCTTCCTCTCTCTCCATTCATCAGTCTCTCACTTTCTCGCTCTCCACTTTATGCTTCATTTCAAAATACACTTATAATCATCTTGGCACCTCTATTTTTCTATCCATTAAATGGACGTAACTATAATACCTTCCTCCTAGGATTGCTTGGGAGATTAAATGTGTTATTACTACATGGTAAGCATTTGAGCTGTCTGTCACATATTATGCACTATCACTATTCAAAATTATATTTTTATACATTTTCCTAGATCCATCTGAATGCAACATGACTGTAATAGAATATGTAGTATGGAAGTCATAATTCCCTTGTTTGATTGTATAATCTCAATAAAGAACCTCACCAATCCCTCAAAAAGAAAATCTATGGTCATTGTGGTATATTTACAAAATATCTATTAGAAAATAAAAAATTAAATTACATAAAATTGTACCACCTAGGGATAACACTTATTAATATATAATGTGTTAATATATAATTATTATATTGTATCATGTATTCATAAATATATTTTTAAGTGATTTTTTTTATCTTCTCTACAAAATTATTTGGTGGTGTGCTTTAATACTTAATATATTATAAATATCTTTCCTTGTTATTAAATGTTTTTCTCCAACATAATTTTAATAGCAACATGGTTGTCCCTAAATACATATACCATAATTTATACAATCCACTAATGTAGGACATTTCGGTTGTTTCTGACTTTTGCTCTCATAAATGGCATTAAAATGATTTTTTTAACTGCAAAAGTAGAATCTTAAAATAAATTGAATAAGTCTTTGACATAACCAAATATTGAAAAATAGTCTTTAATGGTTAACAGCCCTATATAAAGAGTGATACAAATAGTGTCCACCTGGGAAACAGATGGCCGCGCTGTAAGGTTTGACCACCCAATGCGACTTTCAGCCAGTACTTACATCATTCTAAATTTGACCATTATATAAGTCATCTTGTATATTAATTTTTCTCTCTTCCAATAAAAATCCCTAAAGAACAGATAATTCTCAACGAAGATTTTTTTAAACTGTGCAAGTCTCCAAATTTTTTAAGTAGGATTTCTCTCAGCAGCCATCCTGGCAATCATGTGAGCTTTCTTCATCATTTTTATAAACCTTAATGACTTTTCATTCATATCTCCAAGCTATATTGTTTTGATTGGGATGTCTGTATTAAGTATCTTTACTCTATAGCTGATTTATTCATAAGGATTCCTCAACGGTAATCTGCTTGGTGTCATATTGAATAATTAGTATTTTATAATACTAAGTAGAAAATATTTCAGACACTTGGCACCTTCTGGAACAAAGTCTTACTAAAGATTGCTCAGATAAGTGAGGATGCGTTGAAATTTAGTGCAACTTCTCTTCCAGGAATAAGCTATAATGTCCAAAAGGAGATAATTAAGCTCTGCTTCATAGATTACGTGAAACTTCACGTAATATTTAAAAAATGATTTTTTTTTTATAAATCTCAGTAGTATTTTGCCACTGATATCTCTGTAAATAACTTTGGTCAATACGCAGGTGTGGCAATCATTTTAACCTACTGAATCAATTCCTTTTAGTCTATTTATTCAAAAATCCAAGTTTTCCGATAACATCTTGCCATTGCTTATATCCAAAGTGGGTATTGTTATATTTTTATTACTTATTAGAAGGCTGTCCTATTTTTTAACTGACCATATTCAAATTCAATACTTTATATAAGGATTAAGGGAGTTTGTGTTTATCGAGTGTGTGTTATTTATCTGACACTAAGACAGTTGCTAGAGGTTCTAAACTAGGCTCTTTAAAACCTGGTAGACATTTTTACCAGCTTTTAAGAGGCCTAGTTTAGAACCTCTAGCAACTGGAAAATGTGGCACATATATGTCATAGAATACTATGCAGCCATAAAAAAGGATGAGTTCATGTCCTTTGCAGGGACATGGATGAAGTTGGAAACCATCATTCTCAGCAAGCTAACACAAGAACAGAAAACCAGACACCACATGTTCTCACTCATAAGTGGGAGTTGGACAATGAGGACACACGGACACAGTGAGGGGAACATCACACACTGGGACTTGACAGGGGTTGGGGGAATAGAGGAGGGATAGCATTAGGAGAAATACTTAATGTAGATTATGTGTTGATAGGTGCGGCAAACCACCGTGTCACATGTATACCAATGTAACAAACCTGCGCGTTCTGCACATGTATCCCAGAACTTAAAGTATAATAAAATAAATAAACAAGAAAACAAACAAGCAAACAAAGCTGGTACACATTTAAACTCTGAAAAACAGAACTCTGCTTTTGTCAATAGCATGATGAAGGAGTGAGATGATTTTGCTAAGCAGAAAGCAAACATAAAATGCATTGAAATCATTCAGAATGATCATGACAAGAACTGAAAATGACTAAAGGTAGGCAATATATGTACAGTAGTTGCTTTGAAGTCTCTGTCTCCTTTATCCAATATGCGGGGTTTCTTTGTGTATGTGCTCTTTTTATGTAAATGAGTTTTTACTCATTTCTTTGCATGTCTAGTTATTTTTTTATAGAAAACCAGGCACTAGCTAATGTGTTATAATGATTCTTAAATCTGCTTTGTTTTTCTAAGAGTTGCTGTTTTGTGTTGTTTTCATTTTAGTAGGTGATTCTCTTTTCTTGTCTCAAAATGTAAAATCCGTCACCCCTTCAACTTGTATCCACTGATGACTCTGATACCTTTTTATTTTAACCTTGGTCCCTAGAGGTCTACAATGTGCCTGTGTAGTTTTAGCAGTCAGTCAATGATTTAGACATAGGCTATCCTCAGACATCACGAGTCTGAGAATTTTTTTATGCATGAAATAACTTGAGAATTGTATTTTTACGAAAAACTGTTCCTGCATTGGTTAAGAACAGTGAATTTGTGGTATTTCCATGCTCAATTGTTCCCATCCTCCCCAGCACAAGGAGTGAAAGCCACAGCTTCTCTGGCTAGAAGTAATAGTTTGGTTCAAGGTCAACAAAACAGAAACTAGAAATTGCAAAGGCAGTATTTAAAAGTAAGATAGTCATAGAAGCGGAGAGATAAGCTCTACATGAACCCCTGGATGACTACCAAACTATGTACACATGCAGGACACACAAAAAGCCCAGTGAAAATTGAAGCCTTAGAAAAAGTTGAATATTTCCTGAATTTTTTGATGCATTCCTCAAACACATTTCAGGGTGTAGAGCATAGAAGATTTACTTACCTGTGGTGTCTAAGCATAGCCTATGTCTAAATCATTGACTGCCTGCTAAAACTACACAGGCACAAAGTTGACCTGCAGAGACCAAGGTTAAAAAAAATGTAAGCAGAGCCATCAGTGGATACAAGTCACAGAGGAAACAGATTTCACATTTTGAGACCAGAAAAGTGAATCACCTACTAAAATGAAAAAAGGACAAAATAGCAACTCTTAGAAAAACAAAACAGATTTAAGAATTACTATAATACATTAGCTGGTGGCTGTTTTTTTATCAAAAATTACTAGACGTGCAAACAAACCAGTAAATGTAAATCATAATCACGCATACACGTAAAGAAGGCTAGATGTTGGATAAAGGAGAAAAAGATCTCAAAGCCACTACTATAAATACGTTTTAAAAGTTAAAAGAAAACATGTTCACAAGGATAAAGAGAAATGTGCTAATAATAAGTGAACCAATAATGACCTCAGGAGAGAAATTGAAATGATACAAAAGAACCAAGCAGGAATTCTAGCCCTGAAAAATACCATAACTAAAAGCAAAAAATTTAGTATACAAGCTCAATAGCAGCGTTGAAATGACTGAAAAAATACTTTGTGAACTGAAGATATACTAAAGAAAATGATTCAATTTGAAGTACAGAGAGGAAAGGATTGAAGAAAAATAACAGAGTCTCAGAGAGCAAGATAGTCATAGAAAGGTGGAGATAAGCTCTACATGAATCCCTGGATGACTTCTAAACTATGCACACATGCAGGACAAACAAAAAGCCCAGTGAAAATGAGGGCAATATCAGAAATTGTGATACATGTTTAATTGGATTTCCAGAAGGAGATGAAGGACAAAAAAATATATATTTTCAGGCACAATGTCCAAAACTATACCAGATTTAGCAAAAACTTGTAACTTTTTTTTTTATTTTTTATTTTTATTATACTTTAAGTTCTAGGGTACATGTGCACAATGTGCAGGTTTGTTACATATGTATACATGTGCCATGTTGATGTGCTGCACCCATCAACTCATCATTTACATTAGGTATATCTCCTAATGCTATCCCTCCCCTCTCCCCCCTCCCCACAATAGTCCCCTGTGTGTGATGTTCCCCTTCCTGTGTCCAAATGATCCCCTTCCTGTGTCCAAGTGATCTCATTATTCAATTCCCACCTATGAGTGAGAACATGTGGTATTTGGTTTTCTGTTCTTGCGATAGTTTGCTGAGAATGATGGTTTCCAGCTGCATCCATGTCCCTACAAAGGACACAAACTCATCCTTTTTTATGGCTGCATAGTATTCCATGGTGTATATGTGCCACATTTTCTTAATCCAGTCTGTCACTGACAGACATTTGGGTTGATTCCAAGTCTTTGCTTTTGTGAATAGTGCCACAATAAACATACGTGTACATGTGTCTTTATAGCAGCATGACTTGTAATCCTTTGGGTATATCCCCAGTAATGGGATGGCTGGGTCAAATGTTATTTCTAGTTCTAGATCCTTGAGGAATCACCACACTGTTTTCCACAAGGGTTGAACTAGTTTACAATCCCACCAACAGTGTAAAAGTGTTCCTATTTCTCCACATCCTCTCAAGCACCTGTAGTTTCCTGATTTTTTAATGATTGCCATTCTAACTGGTGTGAGAGGGTATCTCATTGTGGTTTTGATTTGTATTTCTCTGATGCCAAGTGATGATGAGCATTTTTTCATGTGTCTGTTGGCTGTATGAATGTCTTCTTTTCAGAACTATCCTTTGCCTACTTTTTGATGGTTTTTTTTGTTTGTTTTTTTTTGTAAATTTGATTGAGCTCTTTATAGGTTCTGGATATTAGCCCTTTGTCAGATGAGTAGATTGCAAAAAAATTTTCTCCCATTCTGTAGGTTGCCTGTTCACTCTGATGGTAGTTTCTTTTGCTGTGCAGAAGCTCTTTAGTTTAATTAGATCGCATTTGTCAATTTTGGCTTTTGTTGCCATTGCTTTTGGTGTTTTAGACATGAAGTCCTTGCCCGTGCCTACGTCCTGAATGGTATTTTACCTAGGTTTTCTTCTAGGGTTTTTATGGTTTTAGATCTAACATTTAAGTCTCTAATCCATCTTGAATTAATTTTCGTATAAGGAGTAAGGAAAGGATCCAGTTTCAGCTTTCTACTTATGGCTAGCCAATTTTCCCAGCACCATTTATTAAATAGGGAATCTTTTCCCCATTTCTTGTTTTGTTAGGTTTGTCAAAGATCAGATGGCTGTAGATGTCTGGTATTATTTCTGAGGGCTCTGTTCTGTTCCATTGGTCTATATCTCTGTTTTGGTAACAGTACCGTGCTGTTTTGGTTAATGTAGCCTTGTAGTATAGTTTGAAGTCAGGTAGCATGATGCCTCCGCTTTGTTATTTTGGCTTAGGATTGCGTAACTTATTTAATCAAGAAGCTTCACAAATGCCAAGTAGGATAATCTCAAAGAAGATCACACCTAGACACATCATAATCAAACTAGTGAAGGTGAGATACTGAGAGAAAAATTTAAAATCCCAAAACTAAGGATAAAGAAAAAATAAAGATCAGTGAGAAATAAATAAACTAGAAAATGGACATATAATAGGTAAACACCCCTAGAAAAAAGCTGAATCTTTGAGATCACTAAAAATGAGAAATCTTTAGCTGGAAGAAAAATTTATATAGTTGAATCTTTAGCTATAAAAGAAGAAATTAATAAAATACACATTACTAATATTGGAAATTAATAAGAGGACATCAGTACAGAGCCCACAGACATTACAAAGATAATAAGAGAATATTATAAATTTTTAATGTCAAAAAAGTTGCCTTATGTGAATATGAAAAACTCCTTGAGAGATAAACTCCAATATTAATTCAAGAGAAATAAAAAATTTGAATACTACCATATCAATTTTAGAAATTAAATTACTTGTAAGACTTTCCCAAAAAAAAGTGGGTCCAGGTGGCTTCGCTGGTGAATTATATAAAAAAAAAAAAAAATTTAAAGAACTTATGCTGATCCTGACCAAACTTTAATAAAAATAAGGGAGAAATATTTCTTAATTCACGTTATGAGGTCAATACTACACTGATAATCAAGCCAGACAAAGACATATGAAAGCTACATAGTGATATTCTTTATATACATAGATGCAAAAATATTTAACAGAATGTTAGCAAATCAAATCCAGCAATGTATAAAAAAGAACATGCATCGAGATAAAGAGTTTATCCCAGGAATGCAAGTTTATTTCAAATTTGAAAGTCAATCAATGCAATTCATTATATCAAAAGTTCAAAAGTCATTCTCCTATTAATGACTTTCTCCCTTGAGACAGATGTCAACTCATTTAGTTTTTAATCTTCTATATAATTGTGCTTATTCCTATTTTATAGACAAGGACTCTGAGTTTAAGAGAGGTTCTAATGACCAAATGTCACCTATCATGTAAAGACGAGTAAGAATTTTAACTCAGTTGTGCCTGGCCCTAAATTATTATTTCTACTGTGGATGTTATCTTTTACAATGAACTGCAATAGTATGAAAAATCTACATGAATATATGAGATAGTCTTGAAATTCTCTTTAATAAATTGCTTACACTTCCTTTAGTAGTTTCTTTGCTAACACCCTTTATCTTCTTGATAATAAACACTCAATCCAAACCAGGATGTTTCATGCTGATGGAGCAATAATAACTGTCCTATTTCTCTTGTGTAGCACCAGTTACCCAGGCTCCAGTCTCAGGAAGAGCTTTGCAACTTATAAACATAAAACAAATAGACACACGTTCTCTGCATTCTATTTGGTTAAGAAAAACCTGTCACCTCATCTAAGGACCAAGGAAAAATGCAAAGGAATTGAGCCCTGCTTCAGAGGATGCTTCTTTCCTCTGCAAGTAAGTGTTATGGCAGCCCCAGTAAGTTAGTATATGTAATTAAATTCCATAAAACGAGAAAATAAAATGTCCTTTTATCTATAAATATCCATGCTCATGCATGTCCCTATAAGATCTTTTGAGGCATTTAAATTAAAATATCATAAAGCCAAAAAATAAAATCCACAGCATGAGAGCATCTAAAACATGAGAGTGAACCTGGTGGGAAGCTCAGAGATCATTCTTTAGAAATGTTTTTAAAAAGCCTTCTTAAAAAATCAATATTAAAATGCATGAATAAAATGCATGAAACTCTTCTTTAACATTTTAAAAAACTATTAACACAGAGTTTTCAAATTTAGGCATCTACACCCTAAATAATGTTACTCCATTCTCTAGCAAACAAGTCTTGCTCTCAGTTACTCTCCTGGATTTCAAATGAACATTCAAACCTTCATCTATAAATATCATTGTATAGTTCATATCTAGAAATATGGAAGAATAGAACTATGGAGTATTTCTGTTTATAAGATCAGACCCATTTATATTAAACAGTATCATAACAGACATATACATACATATGTGTATATATGAATATATATACATAAATATATATTTTATGAATATATTTTTATATATGATATATGAATATATATACATAAAATATACATACACACATAAAAAGTATATATACTATTTACTTCCTTCTCAGTGAATAGCTTCTGGTTATGGCTAGAAAAAAAATGTCCATGTATAGATCTAACAGTGATTAAAATAATCAAATTGGAATGAGATGTAAAAGGAAAACTGTATAAGTAAGGATGTATCAAGTCTAAGAAGTAATGACTAAAATGTGGTTAAAAATATATCTGGATGTTTAAGAACTATCCAGATTGCTTGTTAAAATATAAGTAGTTCTCTACCTTCATCCATAGTTGGATTCCTAGAGGAACCTATATGTATTAGTCCATTTTCACACTGCTATGAAGAACTACCTGAAGAAAAAAAGGTCTAACTGACTTAGTTTTCTGTAGGCTGTACAGGAGGCATGATTGGGGAGGGCTCAGGAAACTTACATCATGGCGGAAGGTGAAGAGAAAGCAAGCACATCTTCACATGGGGCAGGAGAGAGAAAGAAGACGGAATTGCTACACACTTTCAAATGATCAGATCTCATGATAACTCACTTACTACATAAGAACAGCAAAGGGGAAATCTTCCCCCATGATCCAATCACCTCCTTCCAGGTCTTTTACCCCACATTGGGGATTACAATTCAACATGAAATTTGGGTGGGGACACAGAGTCAAATCATATCATTCTGCCCCTCCAAACCTCATATCCTTCTCATATTTTAAAACATAAGGATGCCTTCCCAAGAGTCCCTCAAAGTCTTAACTCATTCCAGCATTAACTCAAAAGTCCAAGTCCAAAGTCTCATCTGAGACAAGGCAAGTCCCTTTAACCTAGTGGGCCTGTAAAGTTAAAAACAAGTTAGTTACTTCCAAGGTACAATGGGAATACAGGCATTGGGTAAATGTTCCCATTCCAAATGGGAGAAATTGGCCAAAACAAAGGGGCTATAGGCCCCATGAAAGTCTGAAACCCAGCAGGGCAGTCATTAAATCTTAAAGCTTTGGCCAAGCACAGTGGCTCACACCTATAATCCCAGCAGTTTAGGAGGCTGAGGTAGGTGGATCACCTGAGGTCAAGAGTTCGAGACCAGCCTGGCCAACATGGTGAAACCCTGTCTCTACTAAAAATACAAAAATTAGCTGGGCGTGGTGCTGGACACCTATAATCCCAGCTACTCAGGAGGCTGAGGCAGCAGAATCGCTTGAACCCAGAAGGCAGAGGTTGCAGTGAGCTGAGATCATACCATTGCACTCCAGCCTGGGCGATAACAGCAACACTCCATCTCAAAATAATAATAATAATAATAATCTTAAGGCTCCAAAATATTCTCCTTTGACTCCATGTCTCACATCCAGGCCACACTGATACAACAGGTGGACTCCTAAGGCCTTGGGGAGCTCTACCCCTATGGCTCTGCAAGGTATAGTCACCATGGCTGCTTTCACAGGCTGGCACTGAGTGCCTCAACTTTTACAGATACACTGTGCAAGCTGTTGATGGATGTACCCTCTTATCAGGCCACAGTCCTCCAGACTCCAGAATGGTAGAACCACTGACGCTTACACTGTGCACCAGGAAAAGCCACATACACTCAACGCCAGCTTGTGAAAGCAACTCGGAGTTGAGCTGGACCCTGCAAAGCCTCAGAGGCAGAGCTACCCAAAGCCATGGGATCCCACCCTTTGCATCAGTATGCTCCAGATGTGAGACATAGGGTCAAAGAAGATCATTTTGGAGCTTTAAGATTTAATGTCTGCCCTGTTGGATTTTGGACTTGCATGGGGCCTATAGCCCCTTTGCTTTGGCCAATTTCTCCCATTTGGAATGGCTATATTTACCCAATGCCTTTATCCCCATTGTATCTAGGAAGTAACTAACTTGCTTTCAATTTTACAGGCTCATATGTGAAAGGGATTTGCCTTGTCTCAGATGAGACTTTGGGCTTGGATTTTGGGTTAATGCTGGAATGAGCTAAGATTTTGGGGGACAGTTGGAAAGGCATAATTGTGTTTTGAAATGTAAGGATGTGAGATTTGGAAGGGACCAGGGGCAGAATAATATGGTTTGGCTCTGTCCCCACCCAAATCTCATCTCAGATTATAATACTTATAATCTCCACATGTCAAGGGTGGAACCAGGTGGAGGTAATCTGATTATGGGGAAGGTTCTGCCATGCTCTTCTCATGATAGTGAGTATCACGAGATCTGATGGTTTTATAAACATCTAGCATACCCCCTGCTTGCTCTTCTTTTTTCTGCCACCTTGTGAAGAAGGTACCTTGCTTTTTCTTTGCCCTTTGCCATGATTGTAAGCTTCCTGACGTCTTCCCAGTCTTGCAGAACTGTGAGTCAATTAATCTTCTTTTCTTTATAAATTACCAAGTCATGGGCAGTTCTTTATCGCAATATAACAATGGAATAATACACTCTGAAATCTGGGCAGAAGTTCTCAAACCTCAACTTTTGCCCTCTGCACACTCACAGACTTAACACCATGTGGAGGTCTTGGTGCCTTCCAAGGCTGTGGTAGTCCACCCTCTGGAACAGTGGCCCGAGATATATCTGGGGCCCTTTAGTCATGGCTAGAGCTGAAGCAGCTGGAATACAGGTCACCATGCTCTGATGCTGCACAGAGCAGCAGGGCCCTGGGCCTGGCCCACAGAAACATTTTTCTCCCCTAGGCTTCCAGGCTTGTGATGGGAGGGGCTGCCCTGAAGATGCCTGAAATGCCTTGGAAGAATTTTCCTCACTGTCTTGGCTATTAACATTCAGCTTCTCTTACTTATGCAAATTTCTGCAATGGGATTAAATTTCTTCCCAGAAAATGAGTTTTCTTTTCTATCACATGACTGTGCTGAAAAATTTACAAACTTGTATGCTTTGCTTCCCTTTTATATATAAGTTCCAGTTTCAGGTCATTTCTTTGTTTATACAGATGAGCTTAGGCTTTTAGAAGCAGCCAGGTCACATCTTGAATGCTTTGCTTCTTAGAAATTCTTCCGACAGATACCCTCAATCACCTCTCTCAAGTTCAAAGTTCAATAGATCCCTACAGCAGGGGTACAATGCCACCAGTCTCTTTGCTACAGCATAGCAACAGTGACCTTTACTCCACTTCTCAAGAAGTTCCTCATCTCCATCTGAGAACTCCTCAGCCTGGACTTCACTGTCCACATCACTATCAGCATTTTGGTTACAACAATTTAACATGTCTCTAGGAAATTCCAAACTTTCCCTCATCATCTCTTCTTCTGAGCCCTCCAAACTGTTCCAACATCTGCCTGTTACCCACTTTTAAAGTGGCTTCCGCATTTTCAGGCATTTTTATGGCAATGTCCCCACATCTCTGGTACCAACTTTCTGTATTAATCCATTCTCACACTACTATAAACAGCTATCTACAACTGAGAAATTCATGAAGAAAAGAGGTTTAATTGACTCATAGTTCCACAGTCTGTACAGGAGGCATGGCTGGGGAGGCCTCAGGAAACTTACAATAATGGCAGAAGGTGAAGGGGAAAAACGCATGTCTTCACATGGCCAGTAGGGGAGGGGGGAGAGAGAGAGACAAAGGGGAAGTGCTACACACTTTCAAACAACCAGATCTTGTGAGAACTCGCACACTATTACAAGAACGGCAAGGGGGAAAGCTGTCCCTGTGATCCAATCACCTCTCACCAGGACCCTCCCCCAACATTGGAGATTACAATTCAGCATGAGATTTGGGTGAAGATCCAGAGCCAAATAATGTCACTATATTTTAACAAATATTCCTGATTATTTAGATGTATATAATCTGATAATTCTTGGCACCAGACTATAATTTGGAGAAGGGTACAGGTTTTTATAGAGGTTTGATTTTCTTGGGGTGTTTTTAGAGACGTATAATTGCTGGCCACCAGGCAGCAACTTGCCAAACAATATGGTCTAGGGATGGTATCTGTCAAAAGATAGAGACTTCTAGGAATAAATCTCAGAGGGACAGCTTAATAACATTTAGGCTGTGTATTACTACCACAACTACTATGAACTTTGAATTTATCTCTAAGCAAGGCCTCTCTGGGAAAAATCTATCCTGATTTGCTTACATATGGGTGTGGTTTGAATATGTCCCCCAAATTTTGTGTGTTAGAAATTTAATCTCCCATATGCTGATTATAGTTGGGGGTCTTTGAGAACTAATTAAGATTAGATAAGTTCATCAGGACCACCATGATGGAACTGGTGGCCTTATAAGAGGTGAAAGAGAGGCCTAAGGTGACACACACATTCTTAATTTCTCACCATGTGATGCCCTCCACCACAAAACAAACATGCCGTCACCAGATACTGGAACCATGTTCTTGGACTTCCCAGACTCTAGAACTGTAAAAAGAAATTTTTTTTCTTCATAAATTACTCAGTCTGAGATGTCCTGTTACAGTAATAGAAATGGGACTAGGAAACACATTCCCCTCAACTGGTAATGGTAAACTGTGCAGGTCTTCGAACCTCAGAAAACCTCTCCAACAGTTCAATACATTCATCTATTATAATTATTTAAGCCCATCTCAAGAACTACATCCTATAATAAGCCTCCTTTAGATATTGTGTAGTGGTTGATTTCTATGTCAGTTAGGATGTCTTAAAGTTACAGAAATTCAGAGTCAGTAAAAACCATAAAGACAGAAAATGTGCCAAGTGAACCAAAACAATAGGTAAGAAGTAAAAGAAAAGGATATTGATCTGATTTTCTTGACTTTATAGTTTCTAGGGCCAAACAGAGAAAGGGGGGCACTATTGAGGAAAAATTAATTGCACTTTATGTTTATAATAAGTTCATAAAGATATGGGATATAATGTTTATACCAATCTTTATCATTTCTTCTTTTAGTCAAAATAATCTCTGTGTCACTACTCCCATGTGTCAGCAGTGATTCCCTTGTCCATTTTACCTGCTTTATGTTGACATGGAGCTTGAGATAATAAGCAGTTTCTCTAAACTACATGGCTCCAACTCTGTCATGAATAAAGAGAGAAGGGTGTGCATGGGATCAGGGTCAGATCAGCTCATCTCAAGACTGTAATGGTTTCCTATTCAGTTAATGAGCACACTGAGTCTAGCAGTTATCAGTTCCTCAGATGCCATATCACATCAGGTCAGAAAACTTCCATCTGGTCCAAACCATGCTGTCATATTTTATGTAAGCCATTCTTGTCTATGCTGCAAGTATTCCAATAAAGGTGTCAGACCCAGTTAGGGAAATCGAGTATAAGCATATATCATGAATGCAAATATAAAATTAAATCAATGTTAGGTCTTCAATATATTAAACTCCTGTCAAGTCTAATTACAGCTTTCTCAAACATCCTTTCATTGGAGAACACTTTGTGTTGCTGAAAAAGTAGCAGGGATCTTGTTGCAGACTTTGCAATTCCCAAGGGCAAAGAGCTGAGGTTGTTATCAGTGTTATATGAAATGGCAATATTTATTTCCTAAGCAAGTTTGTAATTGTGTGTATGTGTGAGAGGATGTGTGTGTGTATTGTGTGTTTTATATATATATATATTTTCTAGGAGTCTTAAACTTCTTCTAGTCAATTTGACTAATTCTAATCTTGGCATGAGTGATGTGTATTTTTATTCAATTAATTTGCTGATTGAACATAGTTTCTTGTACAAGTGATGTACCAATGCCCAAAACTTCTGGACCATAAAATTCAATTGTCAAATATCTAGAAAAATTTAAGTGATTTTTAAAACCATAGGTAGCAGAAATTGGTCAGGATGAGAATATTTACACCCTGGAAATTGGCAAACACTACAAATCAGAACCTTTTCTTTTTTTCCGGGAAGTAGATTTACTAGCTATTAATGGTTGCACGAGATGACTAGTAATGCCAGCCATAGCCACATTATCTTTCATACTTTGGGAAGCTGTCCATTCATAATGTTAACTGAGAGAAGTCTCTGAAGGTTACACTTTAAGCCCTGGAGGACAAGTTCAATCTATGTGGTTCCCCAGAATGACAAAATATCCAGAGTTTGTGATTGTAAATAACTAAGTGAACCAAATTATATTTTGCTTCATAATGGGCAGAAGCATTAGGTTAGTAAAGGAAAAAAATTAGATTTGAACCAAACCAAATGCAAAATAAAGGAGTGACTTAATGATGGTACTATAAATCCAAAAACATGATTTGCATTTCTAAAAAAAAGACACTATAACCGGACTCTCAGCTGCTTTACATTCAGAACCAACTAGTAATACAGTTGATCCTTGAATAATGCAGGAGTTAGGGATGCTGACTCTCCATGCAGTTGAAAATTCAAGTATGACTTTGACTCCCCAAAAATCTCACTAATAGCCTGCTGTGGACTAGAAGACTTAATATATAAATAGTCTATTATCACATATTTTGTGCATTATATGTATTATATACAGTATTCTTACAATAAAATAGGCCAGAAAAAAAATCATTATTATGAAAATAATAAGGAAGAGAAATAGATTTACTAAGTATTAAGTGAAAGTGGATTATCACACAAGTCTTCATCCTCATTGTCTTCACATTGAGTGAGATGAAAAAGAAGAAGAGAGGTTCATCTTTCTGGCTTAGGATTGTAGAGGTGGAAGACAGTCTGTGTTTAATAGCCCCTCACAGTTCAAATCTACGTTGTCTGAGGGTGAACTGTACATGACATTACAAGCCTTGCTGTTATTTCTCTGAAATTCTAGTCTCTGTATTGTCATCTGTAGCCTTACTATCAACTCTCAGGATTTCAGTTCCCTTTCATAAGCCTCTCTTTCTTGAAACTAAAAGCCCTAATTCATTGTTGGGCCCTTGCCTTTAATCCCAGCATTTTGGGAGGCCAAGGTGGGAGGACTGCTTGCGGCCAGGAGCTCAAGACCAACCTGGGCAACACAGGGAGAAACTGTCTGTACAAAAAATAAAATTTAAAAAATTAGCTTGGCATGGTGGCACACACCTATAGTCCCAGCAACTCAGGAGGCTGAGGCAAGAGAATATTGCCTGAGCTTGGGAGGTTGAGGCTGCAGTAAATTATGATTGCACCACTGCATTCCAACCTGTGTGACAGAGTAAGACTCTGTCTCAAAAAAAAAAAAAAAAAACAATTCACATAAAATCTGTTGGTAAGCTATTGCGCTGAGTAGGTACAAGATTACAGACCTTTTTTTGTATAACTTCAGAAGCTGAGCACTAAGCCTATGGCTCTCCCAATTCTACTACCAGTTGCTAGGTGTTCTGCCTAATAAACTACATTTTTTTTTAACTTGAGTGCTACAGACCTGCATCTTTCAAAAATGTTAAAAATCTTCAATACCTATTTTGAAATATATTATGTCAATTAGTCTTCCTATATGACCCCCAGTAATTGTTTGCACTATTCCTGAATTTTAGTATTCTTTAACTGTACATCTTTAATATCCATACACGCACTCCATAAAGTTCAGGAAATCATTTGCAAAATATGGTATATGGTGAATATAAGCATTTTTAAGGAAGACATTTCCAGAAATGTCAAAAGATTATCAGTAAGACTTATGACCCCACAAAAAGGTTATAAGTGACTGCAATATATTTATATATTATTTCGAGGTTGTATTTATTAGGATAAAGCTAACTGTTTTAACAAATAGTGTCAACCAATAGATTTACTGTTTATGTAACAATATGGGACAGGTTAATAGGTGGTTAGAGTAGTCTTCCTTCATGCTGTTATCCAAAGATATGGGATAGTGAAAGCTTGCCATCTTCAACATGCCTTCCAAAGTTTCCCTGTAAGTTATTCTATTCCAGTAAGCCATCGTGAGAATAAGCAAGGAGTAGTGCACTTGGGATATAAAACACAGGTCTGCTAGTATGTATATCATTTCATGTTACATGACATCATCTAGAACTCACTCAAATGGGCGTATGAATTTTGATGAATACCTAACACCTAATCTATTTTGAGTAATTGTATTTGTGCTTCCCTTAATTTTTATATTTGGATGTTTTGACTAGTTTAATGTCACCTCTCAGGAATTAATTCACTGTATTCTCTCATATAAAAGACCTCTGCATATTTCTCAAATTATGTTGACATGCTTCAGTTTCTAATCTGGACACTTCTCAATCTCACCTTCTCACAGTCACATGAGATAGATAAATTAGCACCTCATATTTGGCAATTAGTTTTACTCAACTCAATGTGGTAATATCACACTTCATATTACATAATAGTATTTACTGATCCACTAAATTTGAAGTTTAAATGGCCCTAAATAAGGCACCAATGACTGGATAATTATGCAACCCAGTTCAATGAACTGTCGACCATACACTCATCCTCACATATGATTCCTTGACATACAAAGAACCAATGTAAAGGTGACAACCATAACCCAATTCCCATTATATCTTATACAACAAAGTGTGCAACACCTTTCTTCTCCATAGTGACCCACTAGATGGTATACTACACTTGGCCCATCAATTATGGGCATTATATATTAAAAGAAAATACTCCGCAAAGGCATAACTCCAGCGTTCAGCCTATAAGCACGTTATATCCTTAAGCACCTCATTATTCTTCGCTAGCAAATAAATGTGAGATGAGCTCATGGATATTTCCAAAGTGGTAACATTTTGTTGAACTAAAAGATAGTTCAGCCAAGATGCAAAAAGGAAAAGACACAATGGTAAAAATTTGAATGAATATCTCAGGGTAAATTCTGTTATAGCATCATCTGATACTTTCTTATTCCTGTGTTAAATTACTAATATCCTATCTCAAGAATAGGGTAGAACAGTTCCTCATTACAAAGCATTAGGCAAGGGCATCTGCATGATGTCATTCATGGAAAATATCACTCTTGGCCGGGCGCAGTGGCTCCCAACGTTTGTAATCCCAGCATGTTGGGAGGCCGAGGCGAGCGGATCACGAGGTCAGGAGATTGAGACCATCCTGGCTAACACGGTGAAATCCCGTCTCTACTAAAATACAAAAAAATTAGCCAGGCATGGTGGCGGGCGCCTGTAGTCCCAGCTACTCGGGAGGCTGAGGCAGGAGAATGGCGTGAACCCAGGAGGCGGAGCTTGCAGTGAGCCGAGGTAGCCCCGCCACTGCACTACGGCCTGGGAGACAGCGAGACTCCGTCTCAAAAAAAAAAAAAAAAGAAAGAAAAGAAAAGAAAAGAAAATATCACCGATAAAATAGTTATCTACAATTATTCTGAGGACTGAAGTATACAAAACTTGCAAAAACTTGCAAAATTGCAAATATTTGAGTTTTACTCATTTCCACAAATACAAAGATATGCATTACATACTAGCTGTATATATTGAAGTGAAAAACAGGCCAGTAGCAATCTATTTGGTAAAATACTCTTGCTACATTTTTATACCTAGTTTCTTTGAGAAAGACTGTAGTAGTAACGTTCTCTTTCTTTTAAAATCTGCATATCTCGGATCTTTTACAAATTCAGATTGACCTCCTTCCAGCCCAATGACATACCACAGATTGATTTTAAACATTTCTCTACAAAGTGGCTGAAATTTGACTTGAAAAGTGCTACGAGATTTATGAGTAAACTTTGCCGTTAACTATGTTCCTTTGCTAGTAATCAAGGTTAGTTCCACCTTTAGACAGTTAATCTTAACATCAAAATCAAAGTGTTAAAACTGCAGAATTACATAGTCTAACCCCATCTCTTAAAGTATGGTGAAGAGAATGGTCCAAAGTCAACAAGTAAATTACTGGTTGAGTCAGGATTGTAACCCAGGGTTCTTTCCAATCGTTGTCACTCTGAGCCCTTAATGGAAAAGCCATAAACTCCTATAATTTCAGGCTCTATACAATTATCATGGAATATGGATTGGAGTTTATTGTAAAGTGTGCATTACTGTTTGCACACTAAAATAACACTGGTCATTAGGAAGGTGTAACAAAAAAGAACCATTGTTTGACTAAGAATCCAAACCCACTAGATACACCATAAGGGCAGTTGTTTTAGCCTGCAAACATTTTTCTGGTAATTTTTACCATACTTTTGAATCTGCAAAAAGAGAAAGAGGAATCCTATCTTAACTTTCATTTTCTTTTCCTTTCAGGGGAACAGGAGGAAAAAGTTACACACAGGACTCATTTCTCTTGACTCCGAAGTCTCCTCTGAATCTGACAGACTCGAAGCTGCATTATTTCCTGAAACTTTTCTTAAGATAAAAGCTGGCACTGCTTCTCTGTCTAGCCTTTTATACCTTCAAGAGTTAGCACAAACAACATTTATATTCATTAATTGCCCAAAGTATGATCACATATGATAAAACTATACGGCAGTCTCACTATAGAAGTCAGAAAAATGGGAAAAGAAAAAAGAAATGAGTGTGGAGTTCAGAAGGTTCTCTTTAATGTACATCAAGCAGTTTTGTGTAATGAAAGTAATGACAATAATTTGCTATGTAGCAAAGATGGGTTATGAACCAATTGGGTTTCTCTGATCCCCTGTTAGGAGGTCAGCATGTGTTCAGTACCAGTCATCTGCCAACATGTGCAGGATGCTAAAAGACTTTCCTGTAATAAGCTCACTGGGCTGGAGCACACATTTTTTAAAAAGGTCAAAAATTTAGGTTTGTCTAGCTACTTCCAGCATGTCCATGTCTTTCTTGGATGTGCAAGAAGATAGCTTTCTCTTGCTTGCTATTTCACGCTAAATTAGCTAACCTGTCAAATGGATCAAGGTAAAAAGGCCACAGCAGCCAAAGAAATACAAATAGGTAGAATAACCTACAGAAAAGTCTATCAACTACAGACATTAGCACGAGTCCCCATTTTTCAGTTTTTAATGAAATTAGGATGGGACTTAAGTGAGGATATTATGCTCTGAGAAAGCAAGCATATATTAAAAGAAAATACTCCCCAAAGGCATAACTCCAGCATTCAGCCTATAAGCACATTATTCCCTTAAGCACCTCATTACTCTTCGCTAGTAAATAAATGTGAGATGAGCTCACGGATATTTCCAGAGTGGTAATATTCTGTTGAACTAAAAGATAGTTCAGCCAAAATGCAAAAAGGAAAAGACACAATGGTAAAAATGTGAATGAATATCTCAGGGTAAATTCTGTTATAGCATCATCTGATACTTTCTTATTCCTGTGTTATTATTAACATCCTATCTCAAGTAACCTTTCTCAACAGCCTTGCCACCCCCACCCCAGCATCGCTGCATGTACAAAAGAGATCTTTCTAAAAAAGTTCAGAGTGGAATTTCTTTTTTGCAATACTTCTTTTGTTCTCATGTTACGTATGGATTCTCCTATAACAGTCAAAGTCTCAGCAGGCACAGAATAGTACTTAAATAGCTCAAGAAATTTAAAAACATGCTTACAAAGGTCTGGGAAGGATTAGTAAAACCAGCAAGGGAAGTTAAAGAAAGAGATATTAGTAACATTAAGTCATCCCTGGCACCCAAAGGCAAGGGGAGCAAAAGGTGTTACTATAGCATTGATAGTTGAAGCAATGAAGAAAGGGCTGTATTACAAGAACCGGAGTTATGGAGGGAACAACCATTATCAGAAAACACATCAGAAAAAACAGGAGGGACAAGGAAAGAAAAGCCTTAACCTCTCTCTTCCCACTTTCCAGGCACCTGCTGGTGTCTCCGTTTGACCAAACCCTACTAGAAGTCAGAAGGCAAGATGATGCAGAGCCTAGGGTCAACCTTTCATCTTTGGATGCTCAGCATGAGCAGAGTCTAGTGTACCGCATTTGCTCTACACCTATTTATTAAACAAACTGAGCTCAATAACCAGTTGAGGTTACTAGGATAAATACTTTTATTTCAGTACCAATTTTGTTCTGCCACTGCACCACTGTGACCAATGACAGTGTGTTTAACCTCTGAATAGATACAACTTTCAAAAAATGAGAACCACTTATGAGATCTTGAGCCTTAGCCTCATGTCATCCTACAACTTAGCTCTAAGTTGATCCCTGAGTTAATCCACTTTCTCTTGAAGGTAACTTTCTTACTTAAATGTTGAAGTATCCAGCAGTTCTTACATAGAAGGTCATGTATTTCTCCGTATTGTGTAGTGATACCTAGAATAGAGACAATAGAATAGCAGTGACTAAGTGGCCACTGAAAACTGTTCTCTACACAACATTTGATACTGCATATATAACATGCAATAGAGAACTCTATTTGGAGAACTCAACATGGAGTAACTATTCAATAGAGAACGAACTGGAGCATGACTCATCTCACCTATAATAGTTACTCCACTCTATTATATAGCTACTCCATAACTACACAATATGAAGGATGTGCCAAAACTATTCCAATCTCTTTTCTCCTTCCTCAATGATGCTATTATTCTTGTCATCAAATCAGTAGTCTGTTGGAGACTTATAGACTCAATAAACTGTTTAAATTTTGAGTCATTAGAAGGTAGTAAAATCAATTAAGTTGACGATGATGAGCATTCTTTAATGCATTAGACTAGGGTAAGATAGAATAGAATAGAAAATTATAGAAATGAATAGAATAGAACAAAATAAACAAAATAGAATGTGTTGCAGATAGCAAGCTGTGGACACTATGAAATATAAATGCATGTTTGTGTGTGTGTACATGAGTATTGTATTGTGGCGTAAAGTGTATTTATTATATGTTAAGTTAAAAATAATGCTTGAAATCAATTGGAATACATGGATGTTCTTTTCAAAAGTACCCAAATTACAAATCCTGTTTTTATCTTTTTTTCTGTTTTTATCTATTCCCATTTTTTATACATAATTCACTTGTTTAGTAACCTTGAAAAAGAGCTCTTCCTTCCAATTAACCTAAACCTTCCTGCTGCAAAGGAAGCCTTGCTTATCGCGCCATCATTATATACATGGATTTCTCATATTATTCCACTTTATGTTGAAGGTAACTTTTAAATCTTCAGTTATGTTTCCTTAGTCTCTTTGAACATTATGACAGGTTTTATTTCTCACCTCAGTTCTATGCTTTCCTTCTTGTTCCTCATGTACGCTGCTGGACAACAAGATGGAACGGACTAGAGATGACCTCTCATAGAGAAGGGAAGATGACTTTGCCATAAAGAGGAGGCTGAACTTCCTGCACAAAGTCCATTTTTCCTTCCCTGCAGGCACCATGATCCCAAAGTTATTTTTTGCAGCTGTTGATATTGTACAGATATATATGCAGAAATACATATGCTAAGTAGATATAAAAGTATTAGAAGTGACTTGGGTTTCTAGATACATGAGTGAGTTACTCAAGTTCCTAAACTGTGAAATTGAATATCACAATACCTCACATTGAATTAATATAAATTGTTCAGTACCATATTTATCCCAGAGTAGGTACTAACAAATAAATAGCATCAATCATTGGACGAGTACACAGTACATTTGGACTTGAATTAATTTCTAGGGTGATACACAGATTCTGACTCATTTTAAGTCATTACATGAAGATTAAGTCATGTACTTAGATTTGATAACTATCTTGTTTAAAAAAAGAACCATCTCTTTACTCATATAATTGTTACATTTCCTTAAAGCCAAGGTTTTCATCATGGGAGTCATGAGGATGTGCCTCTCAAATCTCCAGCTTCAGCGAGTGTAACTGACTTAGGAACTCAGTTGCTGCCTTCCGACATTTTTTTTATTTAATTTTAAGTTCCAAGATACATGTGCAGGACATGCAGGTTTGTTAAACAGGTAAACGTGTGCCATTCACAATAGAAAACACATTAAATCAATCCAAATGCCCATCAATGATAAACGGGATAAAGAAAATGTGGTACATATACACCACGGAATACTATGCAGCCAACATTTATTAAGATGTCCTCATGGACCCAACACACCCCACAGGCTTCTCCCAACCAGTATTGAGCACGGCAGGGATAGTAAGGAACCTGGCCCTAAAAGACGAGGATTTTTCTTATGTGTAATTATAGCTTGAGGACTCTCACACCCTTGGTGAGTCCTCATAGAATTCTACCACAGTCCAAGATGGCTCCATCTGACATTTCTTTCTTCCTTTTGTCCTTCACTGGGGGCAGACCTGCATCATGTCATCTCCTTCTCCCATTCCTTCCCTATTGCTGCTCACAGACCTCACCCCTAATCAGTCTCTTGAATTTCAGCATCTGTTGCTGGAGAGTCCAGATTGACAAATACAATAACCCATAATCTGTGTGTAAAATTGTGTGTGCAGGTACATATATGTCCTTTTAATAGTAAGAATATCCATAAGTTTCATCAGCTACTTAAATGGATCTGTGAGCAAAAAAAACTTAAAAACTACTCCCTTTTTAAATTCTATTCAAGTTATGAAAAAATGCCACTAACTGTCCCAAAGTCAGAAAGGTGCTTAAGAAAAACCATTATAGAATGCACCAAATGCCTAAGTGCTCTTGGACATCATTTTGATATTCTAGGGATCTGAAATGTCAGATCTGGAATATCTACACTTATTGGCAACATAAAGTCATGTGAAATTGTATTATTTCTACTGTTGATGTTTGTTTCTTTTTTGCTCCCTGTGGGTTTTAAGTTCTTTCTTATTCTGCTTTACATCACATTTAACCTGCTATCTTTGGCATTTAAAAGCTTAACATCTTGCATTTAGCAAGTTGGCATTTAGAAAACATTTGTCATCATTAAGAAAAACTAAAAATTATTTGCAAAAGCTTTGTTACTCTTTGGAGACCCTTGAAAGTGATTATTTGGTTACATTGGAAAAAATCATTCAAATTTGCTGGCAAAATTATTTTAAAAAATTAAATCATACACAAAAATCTTTCAAACCTTTATGTTGTTAAACTTTCAGTGCACATTTTGCCATGTTAATCTTACTAGAGACCCAAAGGGTCAGAACTCAGATAGGGACTTGTATTTGATTATATTAAGCCATTTATTTAATATCTAATGCTAATAATCACCAAGGAGAAGACAGGGCTGGCTTCAAAACTATTCTTCTTTTTCCATCCTTAACTCTTGCAATAATGCTTGATGATTTATATTTTAATGCACCTACTTAAGTAGACAGTCTTTTATCTTCCCTCTTAAATGAAACAGGTAGCTTATTTATTTCTTCCCTTCTACTCTACTTAAACACAGTTTAGACTCTTGTGATTGCTTATAAACCAAATCAATATCTGGCTTGTTAAGATTCTGTGATCAAAGTGCTGTGCCTCCATGTTGATCTCTTTGATCTATAAACAGACCCTAGTCATCTTGTCTCTGTAGTCCTGAGAGATCTTTACTACAAGTTGGCACTATACTTTCCATCAGACCTGGTCTGATGCTCTTCAACTTCCAAATTTAACCTCATTGCTACCCATTAGGTTAACCTGACGTATTTCATTCCCTTCTTCAAAATAAGTTCTGTCTCATTTACAAGGGAGAGCACTTCTTAGAGCCATAATGTACAATTATGCTTCAAACCTGGAGATGAACATCTTGACTTCAGGCAAGATGTAAAAGGCCATTTCATCCTTTAGAGCAACTGAATATGTAGCTTTCTAGGGGTGGTTTTCTACCTAAATCAGTCTCTGTCAATTGGTACTTCTATGATATACAAGTTAGAGAGAAGAAAAATAGTAGAAATAATCTTCCAAATAAAAAGTGGTCTAAGAAATAAACAAACTCATCTTGGTAGCTATATAAGGCCTACTTATTTCTCCCAGGTGGACCCCATATTAAAATTTGCAGGGGAAAAACACATTTCATAAATATTTTGTTATTAATATATACTTTTAAAATTACATGTAACAGAGTAGTGAGTTATCACCAATGAATGCCCAAAGAATGAGAAGAATATTAAGAAAGAAAATAATATGCTTATTATAGGCAATGGTGAGCTCAAATGCAATAGCAAAAGCAAATCTAACTCCTATCTTTGTTAAATGAAAGGGATTTCCAGAAGTACCAAGCAGCAAATTATCATGCTCCAGAAAGGCTAATGACTCATGCTTATTTTCATATTATCAAGTAACACAAATGTTAAGGAAAGTTTAATTTACTTCCTTTGTTATGGTATATAGATAAAAGATTAAATGGAATAGCAAACATTTCACATACTGCCATTACTCTTATAATATGAATTTCTCCTTTATTACTTTTCCATTTCCTTCTGTCTACTCTGTCTGAAACAATTTGAAGACTATAAACCCCAGGAGGGCAGGGACCTTGTCTGGTTCAGCTTGCCAATACGTTTTCAATGCATAGATGAATACACATATTATTAAGAGAAGAATTTGGACCAACCATCTTTATTGAATGTTTTCTCACTAGCTCTGTGCTAGACATAGATGATGTGAGGGCTGTGATGAATTAGACAGTGTTCCTGCCCATAAAGAACTTACAATATTGTGACATAATAGAAGTATACAAGTCTAGCTATTTTGCACAGCAGTATAACTACTCTAATAGAGAAGAGATGTGGTATTCAAAAAAAAAGCTAAGTTTTTTATGTTGAACCAAAAAGAGAATGAATCTAGAAATTCCTCTATATATGGAAATGTTTCATTTGAACTTAAAGACCAGGTTATGAACCATTAATTGGTTTGTTATTCTTGTTGGGCATCTCTGTATGAAGGACAAACAAGAGAAAAAAAAATCATTTAATTACAGTGTTTCCTTCTCAGGGTAGATGTATTTTCTGAGCATCAGTCCAAAAAAAAATCAAGGCAAAAACGTAAATTGAGAGCCATCACAGAACAGATCAAGATGAAGGCAAAAAGGATGCAAGGAAACTGAGTAGTCTGTTGTGAAATTCTGACCTAAGAGGACACAAGCAAAGATCTTTATGCTTTGGATTAAGTATTACCAGAAGGCGAGGAATATTGACTTGGCTGAAATCAGTAAATGAAATAATACAAAGTTGAATAAATCGATGCTAATGATGATCAGAATTGATATTTCACACCAAATTTTAGCTTTTGCAAATAAATTTGGGGAGAGAGAAGGTGTGTCTTGTATTAGTCTCTCTCTGGTAACAGGCACAACATCCTAGTGATAAATGAGTGTTAAGCGAGTGAACCCATGTGGATGAAACATGATAAAAGAGACAATGCATCTGAGATTACAGCTTTCCCAAATTAAGCTGAAGGGTGATAGCATAGAGTCTTAGGATACGTATGGATTTTGAAACAATACCAGTCTCAGTCTGAAGCTTCAATCCACCTTTATATCATGTCCATAACCTTGAAAAATGTTCACAAGCTTCTAAAACTCAATGTCCTCATCTGTATAATGTGAATGGTAGAGTAACTAACTCATCAGATTTTTACAAGATTAAATGAAATAATATACATATAAAGTCTTTGTAAGCATCTTACACATATTAACCAAATATTATATATTTTCTATACCATAATTTTGATTTATTTTAGCTGCTTCAAAATCTGCAATCAGAAAATACACCAGAAAAAGAAAAAGAAAAAAAGAAAAACCTTGAAGGGGCAAGTAAGAAAGAAAAATAACCTGGAAAATGATCTGGGAGCAATCTAAAATGAGATAAATAAAACTTTTTCATGTGGTAATGAGGAATAAGGGGCAAAATTTGAATATACCATGCTTCCCTGCAATTTGACGTAATTCACATTACGTTATATAGATGTCAACTGACGCGCCTTAATTAAATCATCTCAAACAGAGAGGCTGCAGGTTGACTCCTCTGTCATCCAAACTGGTCTTCAGGGGCCCTTCTAACCAAATCAAGTAAGTCAAAAGCTATTTCTGACTTTTTTTTTTTTTCTCCAGACTCAAAATGATACAGAGTCAACACCACAGTCAGCAATAGATTGATTGTGGCCTGTGGGAAGTCACATGGCTCAGTGTTCAGACTCTACAGCTGCTTCTCAAGGTCAAGCATACCTTGCTCGAATGAGATATTTATTCCTGAGAACATGGTACCAGTTCTAAACTTTTCTTGAGGACCTAGATGAAACATTTCCCCAGAGGACATTTTTACTGAGAAAAGCTTGTGGTGGCCTGTGCAGTCTATGAAAAAAAAAACTCACCTGAAAATTTGGTTCATTTGCCTCATTACTGAAAGAAAAATGTGCTCCAAGGCTGCAGTAAAATTCTTGTAGGATAAATAGGCTTTTAGGCACCTTCCCGTATATAATATTGAAAAACGGTGATATGTTATTCTGAAGGGATTACCAAAAAGTTGTGGAGTAAACATTTTAATTCAAAATTGCATATTTTATAATGCAAACTGTTCTCTTCTCCTTTAACTGTCCTTTAATAAATACTCGGCTTCAGGCCGGGTGCAGTGGCTCAAGCCTGTAATCCCAGCACTTTGGGAGCCCGAGGTCAGGAGATCGAGACCATCCTGGCTGACACAGTGAAACCCCGTCTCTACTAAAAAATACAAAAAACTAGCCGGGCGAGGTGGCGGGCGCCTGTAGTCCCAGATACTCGGGAGGCTGAGGCAGGAGAATGGCGTGAACCCGGGAGGCGGAGCTTGCAGTGAGCCGAGATCTGGCCACTGCACTCCAGCCTGGGCGACAGAGCGAGACTCTGTCTCAAAAAAAATAAAAAGAAATAAAATAAATAAATAAATAAATACTCGGCTTCAATAGTAGCACTCTTCATTCAGTTTCTATAAATGTTACTGCCTATATGTGTTTATGTCTATCATTTTAATAATAGTCAAGTATAGCCTTTAATTGCACTTTATTTTACTTTTACTTCTTCTCCAGTCCAAATTGAACTTGTATTCAAGTTCAAGTCCACTGAGTACAGGTAGATGGATTGATTTTTCAGAGTTCACACAGCAAACACTTATTAAAATCCTATAATATACAGGAAGAACCCATAATACTCTAGAAGATAGCATGATATAGTAGCGGAAAGTATAGTTTAAAGACCTGTGACCTTAGCTATAAACTCAGCTTCTGGAGTTACAGCCTTATGGTATTTGGCCATTTTACTTTCACTTACTAAGCCTAAGTTTCCCTATATGCATAACAATTCTAATGGTGCCTATTAGCAGGATCTCTTTGAGAGTTCAATAAAGTAATATGCACAGCCCAGACATTCCCTAATAGATAACATGTATTCAGTAAATGTGAGTCCCCTCCCCAAGCCCTAACTGTCAGTTACCGAAGAGCTACATGATAAATGTGTCATACTCTCAGGAGCAAAGATAATTATTATATTTATAACTAAAATCTGTGCTTCTATATTAATCATTCTACAGCAATTCCTGCATTACACAGGCTCCTCAGTTATACCAAGCAAAACTAAAGGAGACTTGAGATTTCCTGAACTGTATTACATCTCATTTGGGATACTTTCTAAACAAGTATAAGGAATCCTGGCACTCCAAGTCTGAATACATTCATAGATTTGTCTTCAGCTTGTCTTATGCAGTGTCTTAGATATACAGCACTTTGTAGTTTATAAATGAGCACAGTTAATTTACATACCCCTGGGTAGTTTTGATTTGGTTTTATTTAAAAAGGAACACTCTATCAAACACCAGAGTTTATCCTTTAAATAATTAGGAAGAGTTTTATTAAATTCCACCAAGGCTATTCTTTCAACTTAAAGGTTGTAATTTCTAGGTAGAGGAAGGTTTTAATTACCTCCTTAACCCCTCTCAATTCCACTATGATTAATAACTGATTGTAATTTGCCTCCTCCTGGGCCATTCTTGGCCTGGTATTCACAGCATTATAAGTTCTTTCTTCTGCCTTAACTGCCTCCTCAAAACTGGAAATTTGCTAACACTTTATTCTGTTTCTCAGTCCTTCCACCTAGTAAAAGGACCATCTATTTGACATCCTGATATTTCAGAAGGGCTACAGTATTGTTCACATTATTTTGCACTTTTTAAAGTTACATACATTGTAGGTAATCAGTCAGTATTGTTGACTGACAGGTTTTTCTCCATTATTTTAAAAATTAGAATTAAGCGGGTGATATGTGTTCTCTTATTATACATTTATGTGAATGCAGCTCTTATAGTCCTCTAGATTCAGATGGAATATGAACTAAATGAGGAGAAAAGAGGATATAAAAGAGAAAGTATCCGGGTTCTGCTATGGTTCCACACCTGGAGAAGACTACAGAGGAGTCACAGATGTCCAATGATTCTGTCCCCATTTGGTCCATCTGGCTCCATTACAACTTACTCTTTCATAAAGTTAGCAATGCATTAGTCAACTCCTTGAGTAATTTTCTCAAATCTGAACACTGTCCTTGTTCCTGGCTCTTAATTCTTAGGGAAAATTAGTTACCCCTTTTTGTCTCTCCCCAAGAAGGATGAAAGCACATTGTCCTCTTTTTCTAGTTTTTGAAGCATTAATGAAAGTGTAGGTCCCCAGGAGGATGTTATTCTACAGTAGGGCTGTAAAAAAAAATGACTAAAATGGTAAATGAAACAATACAGATATGGACTGCCAATGAATAGTGCAGCACAGAAGTTGCAAATGGAGGTTCTGGGGTCAGACTCCCTGAGCATGAATTCTGGGCACCACCTTCTAGCTGTATAACCCTGAGCAAGTTACTTAAAACCCCCAAGCTTCTTTGTCATCTGTAAAATATAAAGAATTATATTATCTCCCTCACAGGGATTCTTTGAAGATTAAAATAAATAACGTGTTATATGGTCAATATTGCCATTTGAAACACAGTCAGGGCCAATAAATATTAGCTAATTATTGTCATAGAAAGATACCTAGAGCTAATTTTGAATGGATTATAACAGAAATCAGAATACTCAAGAAACAGAACCCACAGTGTAAATGCACTGAGAAATGAGTAAATGAAAAACCAAAGGTCCCAAGTGCTTTTCTAATATGTCTTATTAACAACATCAAAAAGAATCTCTTTATTTCAAGAAAAACACTTTGATCCCTCGGGATTAAAGAAAAAAAAAAAGAAGCAAAAGCAAAATAGCACAACTCTATGTGACTGATCACTGCAGATACCCTCTCATGCAACCATTAGGTTGTGCTCCAAAGGCTAAATGAGCAGTGTTGGTAGAAGGAATGAGAATCCAGTAAGGGAAACTTCTGCTTGGGGTCCTTGAAAATTCATCTCTCAGAAAATGAAGCAAACAACAAAGGAATTGTACCAACTCTCTTTAATTGATAAATAATTTATGGGTGATCAGCAGGAACATCCATCCAGGCGGTTGATTAAATGCAAAGTATTTTGATAGCAGAAAGTTACTATGGCAGGCCTCATAGGAGAAGGAAAGCGACCCCAACAATCAATGCCAGTCCATATATTGATTGATGTTGCACTGTCTCTTCCTAGCAGGCTATTTGCCCACCCTCCTCCCCTTGATCACTGGCAGGAAAAGTTACCTCCTCTGTGAGTTTCTTTCTCTTGTCAAAATGATAGAGGTTAAATGTGGATAAGGAAGGCAATTAAAATAGATCTGTCATGAGTGTGTTATCCCAGTGTGCCATCCTGATTTCCTTCTCTAGTGTGAACTGCTACCGGAGGATGGTAATTGAAATTCGTCAGTGTTGACAGCTGATGACTAATATGGAGCTTTTCATTATGTATCCCTCCTGGAATAGAAAAGAGATGAGTGCATGCTAAACTCCAGATGGAGGCAACCACAGGACAGAGAAACACAGACACTAATGAAGGCAGTAGTGGAATGACTGTTTGGGAAAAACCTGGGACCCTCTGAAACCAAATTTTATGGAAAGAGAGATAGCATTAGTTTTCTTCCTTCCTGTCTATGTAGCATTTCCAACATTACCATTATCCCTCGTGGTCCATGTATGTTTATATCAACTGAAAGCCCCACCAACTACCCTTTGGCAGAGTAAGTTTGGAAAGAATCTGTGAGTTCCACTGCTTCTTCAAGTTTGAAAATGTAATTTTATAGTAGAAAAACCCAGGAGTCATTCCTATTACTTGTGTTATTTTATAGTTTATATATGATTTTCCTATGTATCAGAATTGTTAAAGTAAACTGATAAATTGTATTATCCAAGTATAATTCTGCCAAAAGATCCCAAGAAATCACCTTTAATTAAATTTTGGCTGAGTTTTTGCATTGGTCAAAAATAAATACTCATGTCAATGGATTTTTGACATGTGGAACAGAAAGTAAAAGGACTCAAAGGTGGAGCACAATATCTAAATGAACGATTATTGCATAACAATTTACGCCAAACTCAGTGGCTGACACTGACTCGTTTATTATAACATACAAATCTGTGGGTCAGGAATTTGAGCAGGATTCAGTTCCAGTTCTTCAATTCTGCATGGCATTGATAGAGTCTCCACAATAGTATTCCGTTGGCAGATGGGCTGGTTTTGAGGCCCTAAGAGGGCTTCACTTACATTTCAGGTGGTATTAACTATATTATCTTACTTTCTGTAGTCTTCATGCTCTGGCATCTGGGTCCTTGGGAGACACTTCCCCGCCACTGAGCTAATTCCAAGACATAATAAGCTATTCCCTGTGAGAGAACCTTTCATTTGCAAACAAACCAATCCAAATACACTCTCACAGGGAATTGGAAGCAATGTCTATGAGGCTGGGCTCTCTAGAATATCATGGAGTCCCTACACATCATCCCAGAGTGGTCAGACATTTTACATGGCATCTCAAGGATCCCAGAAAGGATGCATAATGAGACTTGAAGAGCAGCTGCAAGACTTCTTATGACCTTGCCTGGGAAGCCTCAGAATGCCACTTCCTCTGAACTGGTCAAGCAGGTAGCTAGGAAAACCCAATTAGACTCCGTCTCTCAATGCGCAGAACAATAAAGCACTTGCAACCATTTTTAATTTACCATGAGCAAGTTCTCTTTGGTCAAGTTTTTACAGATCCCTAATTCATGATCAGTCTCAGTGATCATTCTGAAGGTATGGTAAATGAAGTTATTTCCTAGTTTTGTCATCTCTTGGGGATTAGACAGTCTCTTCCAGGAGCATCATGTATGATTTCTGTATGTTTTAAGGCCAAGTTAATCTGATTAATGCAGTTTCTGCTGCAGAAAACAAGGAAAATAAAAGCAAAACAGGGTGGCAGGAGCTTCACTTCAGGGGATATGTTTTGTCACATGCCCATGGGCAGAGTGACACAAATAAGCATCTACTGATTTCATAGAGGGAGGCATGACATTATGATAATTATTAAGAGTAAGGAAATAGAAATAGTCCCCAGAGGTGTGCACATGCCCCTAAAGAGGTATTAGCATTGAGTTTGTGTCCTATTTGTTTTCTAAAGCACATGCTTTCTAAACATGTATTTGCATTTGAATATAATGAGTATAATTTACTCTTACTGACCAAAATTACCTTAAATGTGAACATGATGAAGCTTAAAAGTGAATAACTCAGCTAATCAATCACCAGCATGCTAATGGCCCTCCATTTCACCAGGAACACTTTCCCTCGGGGCTAGCAAGCTAAGAGCTAAATTCCATGCTATGACTGCATTTAGTGTTCTTGGGTTAACTCAATCTCTGATGGAAATGTTGTCACCACCAAAGAAGAAAGGGAAGAGAATGCAAAATAAATCCAAGTCATGTTTCACTCTCTTTAGCCTGAACTGTGACAACAGACATTTAGATATGCAATGATGCCAATTTATTTTCTATCAACATGTGGTAAAATATGAATGGACCCTGAATCCAATTACATAAAGAATATTACACAAGCATCTTCCTTACATTTCACTAAAAAGGAGCAGTCATTCTGCTGGACTACATTCAAGAAGTTATTGCTTTCCTATCACGAGACAATTGTACTATTTTACATAATCAGTATTCAGAGGATGGTATTTTGCTAATAGGCAAAATCCTACAATGACAATTTAAGTGGTTTGAAACATGCATAAGATAATTTGGAGTCACAGCTCTGCCAGTTGCTAAACAAGTGCAGCAGGAATGTAGGCTCTCTAAGCATCAAGAGTGTTACTGGGGGAACAGCCTGTCCTGTTTGATCAAGGAAACTTTGCTAACATCAAGTCCGGAGCTCAAGTTAACATCATCATTTCAGACTCTTACTAGGGGAGATTAAGCATCTTCACTGGATAACTTCATTGCTCATGATGAGGTGGGAACATAGAACAGACAGATGGTTTTTAGTGGTTGGGGTGCAAACTCATGCTGGACTAATAAAAGACCTCTGTCTGAGACCCAACTTTGCTGCCAATTAGGACTGAAAGCTTGGGTAAGAAACTTAATCTCTCTTAAAATTATTCTTCATCTGTTTAAAAAATAAAATTAGGACTTACCTCCTAGAGCTCTATGTATTAGTTGAAATTTTACATGTAAAACAATGGAAAGTTGACAAATAGTAAGTATTCAATAAAAGTTAACATCTGTTGTTTAAATGGGGAATTAACATCTTTTGGAAATGATTAACCCTACATAAATGGGCTTCAGGGGATCAATAAATCTCCAGAAAATGTGACAAAATTCTGGGAAGACATTTCATAGCTTTTGTCAAAATTCTGAGTGGGCCCAAAAACAACAACAGAAAAAGTAAGAATCATTAATATCATATTTTCTAGTAGAGAAGACATGTTTATGAACTTTCAACAAATACTTCTGAAGTTTCACTAAGTGCCAGACACAGTGCTGTCCTGGGGATACGACAAGAGTCTAAATGTCTTCCCTTAGAAAAGTGGGCTTGGAGGGAGGGAGTACAGACATCAACTACTACTCCATATATAAATGTGAAATGTGACAAATCTTATGAAAGTAAAGATCAGAGTACTACCAAAGTATACATTAGGGGAAACCAATCTAGGTCATTTGTTAGACAGTTGTGTTCAAGCCTAGTTTCGGAGATTTGATTCTATGGGTTGGTGTGGATAGAGGCTTAGTTTCCTCATACTTGGTGGGGGATGAATTAAGAGCTGGTGGCTGTAGTCCTGGGTCACATGGTTGGGTGCAGTGTGCGCATTTACTGTTTCTCCTCAAATGTTCTACCTGACACCCACCCCCACACCCAAGCAATCCAGTACTCCTACTGATTTGGCTAAGGTCTAGATTCACCACACAGCTGACCCTTTCTTCCTGTTCTATAACTAATGTATGTCAAAACTTCAGCATTACTACAGACATATTGGAAACATAACACATATTTATTTTTTCCAACAAATTCCCCTTTCACTGTCAATCCATTAAGTTACACTTTCCTGCTTGGAAGCCATTCCTTAGACAATGTTTTACTTCTATACAGTATTTTTTGCATTTGTCGTTTTAAAGTATCCATAAGTATATCTACATGTAAATACAAATTTACATAAATGCATTAATAGTTTATAGCATATTTGCCTTATCTTGGGTGAGCTTTCATTTTGTTATCTTGGGTGATCTTTCATTTTGTTTTGCTTTTTTTTTTACTTTCACTTCCCCCTCCCAACCATATCACCATACCTATATCATGCCTTTATTAACAATTCATCTAGTATTATGTGTGTATCAATATAAAAAACTATCATTATCAATATTCATAGTCATGTGTGTAGATACGCTTATGTAGTCATATGTAATATTTTGCATATGTGATTATACTATACATGTTGTAATATATCATATAGACAGATAATGTTTGCTTAAAAAAATAAATCTTACAATACTTTTCCTCATCTCTCTTCTTAGTTAATATCTCATAGACATTCCTCCAAGTCAATTGTTATAGCTCTACCTAATTTTTTAGTGGTTGCATAATATTTCATGATGTGGGCATACCATGACTGCTTTGATAGTTTTCTTAATGTTAGATACTCACTTTTTTCAGGATATTATACCATGATCAACATTATAATAAATACCTCTGCCTGTATAATCTTATATGTTGGTAATTCCCAAAAAAGGGATCTGCTCAGTCAAAAATCATACATCTGTGTAATTTTACAGGCAATTTGTCTTCCAAAATGACTAAGCAATTCACATTTTGTTTCCACTAATCCTCACATGTGGGGTACTCAGTGATAACTGCTATGCCCTGTTTTCAACCTATAAGCTTCTCTGGAAGACTTTACTCTATGAGGAGTTATGAAAGTCACAATCCAACCACATTGTTGACCATGTGCCTTGAACTCTATTTGATCATTTAAGAAGTATTTATTGAGCTCCTACTATATGCCAGTTGTTTTACTGGACATCTTGGGATACAGAGATAAGTAAGACAGCTAAAAGCTAATATGGTGAACGTCACAAAAAAGTGAAATCTGAGGTTCTAGGATGTATGTGGTAAGGGAAGGTTAGGTCTAGGGAGAGTTTGCAGAATAAAAAAAAATTCAACTTTGTTATTTTCTAAACTCATTGTATTTGTTTTCTGTGACTGTTACAACAACTTACCATAAATTTACTAGTTTAAAATAAGAGAAATTTATCACTTCACAATTCTGCAGACCAGAAGTCCAAAATCACTTTAGTAGGACCTGAATCAAGGTGTTGTCAGGACTTCACTCCCTCCAGAGGCTCTAATGGACAATTCATTTCTTCCTTCAGTCAGAATCTGATGACTGCCAGCATTCCTTAGCTTGTGGTTACATCACTTTAATCTTCCTCTTATTCTGTGTCAAATCTTCCTCCATCCCCCTCTCATAAGGATACTTGTAATTGCATTTAGGACCCATCTGGGATAATCCACGATAATCTCCTTATCTCAAAATCACAAATTTAATCACATCTGCAAAGCCATTATTAGCCATGTAAAGTAACAATCACAAGCTGCAGGAATTGGGACATAAATATCTTTGTGGAGGGAGAGGAGAGGAGGAGCATTGTTCAGCCTACCACACTCATTTATTTAATTTAAAAAATTTGTTACATTGGATATATATTCAGAGATTCTTATTTTTAATGAGAAAAAATAGCATATATCTTATTCATGATTTTGGAAAAATAATATAAGCAGTGATTAAGAAAGTATGTGAGCTTAATCTAGATTGCTTGGATACAGTGGGAGTCTGAAACATCCATTTGGTCATTCTAAGCCCAATTTTATCATGTTAAAACAATAACTACCTCCAAGGGACTCTGTTGTTTTTATATCTGAGATAAAAGAGAGAATACTTGCAAAGTACTTGGCATATGAGTATGTAATAAACATTAGCTACCATGATTTAACTTTTCAGACATAACACCATTCCGAGGGTTAAATGATTGGCTGTTTCTAGCTAAGCCCAATTTTTCTTGCCATAGTTCCAAACAGCTCCAAATATTAGCACATGCTTCTTTTCTCCTCACAGTTTACAAAATCATTTTCTATTGTGAGTTCCCCTTTATCATTCCAACTTTTTTCAGTCTTTATTTTCTCCAGCTAATTCATTGTGTTTCCAGCTTTGTCCCAACTGCATAATCAAGTTTCCAGTTTGCTTTGCCCCAACACTGTGTTGAATGAGGACACTGTCTACTTTTCCATTTATTCATATTTTTTAGTTTATATATTTTATTTATCAAATATTATAAAATTTTCATGAACTAAATCAATTATTTAGAGTCCTAAAGTGAATAGAATTTGTTTCTACTTATATATTAAAGAGAAAAGTAAATCATCACCAAACTTACTGGCTACTTTGTAAAAAGAAAAAAATTAAAAATAATTTGTTAAACATTGTGTGTGTTCAACATTTATATGTGTATATGTGTGTATGTGTGTGTGTGTGTGTGTGTGTGTGTGTGTGTGCCTTTAAGTTGGCATAGATCTATCCAGTCTCTTATAGTACTCAGTTTCTAGTTGACATTTACATTTCACAAGAAACAACCCGTCATTTAGCTTTGATAGACATTGCGTGTGGGTCACTGATGCAATCTATTTAGCTGAGATTTGGCTTCAAAGTCATTCCAAATGGGATACTTCACAATCACCAGTTTGTCAAAACTGACATCTGGGGAGAAACCCCTTTACCATTCTTGAGTAGATTCACCCTTCTTGACTTTCCTCTATGTCTTAGTCCATCTTCTGTTGCTATAACGGAATATCACAGACTGGGCAATTTTTAAAGAAAAGGAATTTATTTAGTTCATAATTCTGGAGGCTGGCAAGTACAAGAACATGGTGCTAGCATCTTGTGAGGACCTTCATGCTGCATGATAACATAGGGCAGGACATCACATGGTGAGAGAGAAGAGTGTTCCAGCTCAGGTCTCTCCTCCTTTTCTTATAAAACCACCAGTCCCATCATGGGGACCCTATGCTGATGACGTTATCTAATCTTTTTTTTTTTTTAAAGGTGGAGTCTTGCTATGTTGCCAAGACTGGCCTTGAACTCCTAGGCTCAAGCAATTCTGCCACCTCAGCCTCTTGAGTAGCTGGGATTAGGTCAACTTAATTACTTACTAGAAGCCCTACCTCCAAATACCATTGACATATGAATTTGGGAATTAAGTTTTCAACATATGAAATTTGAGAAACACACTCAAATGATAGCACTCTGCATTTGAAATGTGGTGGTAAATTTCCTTGGGTAAATGCTGTTGGCAGTGTATTTCCATCTCATGAAAATCATCCACAGGGAATCCATGTTTTTAATCATGCCTTTATTAGAAATATAACACTATCTGCTACTTTATTCAGTGAGTTCCTTTCTCAATTTATTAAGATTTTAATAGCCAGAAGTCAGAAGAAGTAAGAAGGCATGCTCTATTTTCCCTTTGACATACACAATTTTTTCCTTTTCCACTCTGTGACACTTTCTCTGTTTTTTTTTTCTCTTCCTAAACAAAATAGTAATAATAAATATTCATTGTTTAAAAATAATATGTAGAATTTAAAATTCTCTGCATGCACTTTCAGATGTTCTAAGTCTAACCAAAAGTAGCGATGTGTTCTGAAGTGCTTTGCAGTTGTGAATTACTGATATTGTTTATAATATGACCATAGGAAATCCAATAGATTCTGAAGTGAAAGACAAAGCTCTCCTATGAGAAGACAGATGACTGACACCCCAAAGGAGTATAGAAAATTAAAAATGTTACAGACTAAATTGACCACCTGTCTTAAAACCTAAATGTTGATTCTGTTGCAAGTCTGACAATAGAGTAAGAAAACTGAAGTGTGTGTGTGTGTGTGTGTGTGTGTCTGTGTGTGTGTCTGTGTGTGTGTGTGTGTGTAACAAGTCAAAAATCATTCTGGAGACTCATCTTCCTAAATGGTACTGCTATACTTCCGACCAGTACCCCCTCAACTGTAACATATGCTTTGTAGTCAAACAGTTATAGACTCCAATTCTGTTCCTGGGCCCTATTAGCTGGTAACCTTAAACAAATTACCCTGCCTCTCTGAGCCTACTGCTTTCCTCATTTGTGTAAAGAAAAATTGAATATTGTCTGTGTAAAGCATGCAGCACAGTGCCTGGACATAATACAGTTCATTAAATGCTAGCTTTGTTTATCCAAGGAGACGACGTGCCCTGAGCTGGGGAAGGTCAAGTAGACTTTCTTTGAAATTCAGGTACTAGAACTATTTTAGTGATCAACAATTTCCTATCAGAGATGACTGGGAGATGCTAATTTTAAAATGTTAAACTGACTTCTATACACTCCAATTATGTTAATATCCAAAAGCAAAGTACTGGGGTGATTTTCAGTAGTTCAAGTTATATTAATTGTAAAGGCGAATTCAGAAGCTTCCCATTTCTAACTATCGAATTTTTAGAACTGATGCTTATAAAATGAACATTAAAACTTGGATAATTTTTTTTCTGCTCTCTGGATATCAATTGCAAAGGACACCATGGTTTGATACCTTACGTGATTTAGTACCAGGAGGGGCTGCTAGTGCATGGAGTAAAACTATAACACAAGTAGAGAAGCACGAACCCTCAAAGTACCCCTTGTCTTCACTCTTTAAGCTGAGTTGCTTCAATTGTATATGTTATATGCTATGAGCTTCTGCTTAAAATGATTTTTAAAAGACTTTATACCAAAAAAAAAAAAAAATTAAACCACTGCTTTAAGAGAGAATACTCTCTTCTTGTTCTGACCCTATCTATGCCTCTCTGATCCCATTCCAGGCTATGATATCCTTTACTCAATTTAGCCACTCACATTCTTTCCATGTCTTAAATGTGGCAAGCTCTTTCTTACCTTAAGGAGTTTTACACAGGCTATTCCTTCTTTTGCAAACCTTTTTCCACCACTCTTCAACTGACCAATAATTACTAACTCCTTATTCTTTGGTTCTCTGTTTGTTTATCCCCTTAAAGAGGCCTTTCTTGTACCACACCACTATCTAAGGTTTTCCCTTAGAATTCTCAGGTAAAAAACAGAGCACCTAATTAAATTTGAACTTTAGACAAACTACAAATACTTTTTAAAAATTTATTATTATTTTTATGGATATTTCATAGTCATACATATTTATGGGGTACATGTGATTTTTTATAATACAAACATACAATGTGTAATGATCAAATCTAGGTAATTGCGATATACATCACCTCAAACATTTATCATTTCTTTGTGTTGGGAACATTCCAAATCTTCTAACTATTTTAAAGCATACAATAAATTATTATTAACTATAGATGCCATTTTGTGCTACTGTACACTAGATCGTATTCATTCTATCTGACAGTAATTTTTACCCATTAATCTACCCCTCTTTATCCTCTCACCTCTTTCACCACCCCTCTCAGCCTCTGATAGTCACCAGTCTATTCACTACCTTCAAGAAATCAGTTTTTAACCTTCCATATATGAGTGAGAATATGAAATATTTGTCTTTCTGTGCCTGGTTTATTTTACTCAATGTAACGTACTCTAGTTCCATCCATGTTGCTATGAAAGACAAGATCTTATTTTTTATGTTGGAATAATATCCCATCATATATACTTAACACATTTTCTTTATCTATTTACTGTAGACACCTGGTTGATTCCATATCTTAGCTATTACAAATAGTGCTGCAATAAGCATGAGAGTGCCAATAGCTCTTCAATAAACTGATTTGCTTCTTTTGAATATGTACCCAGCAGTGGGATTGCTGAATCATACAGTATTTATGTTTTTTGATTTTTGAGGAAACTTAATACTATTTTCTATAGTGACTCTGACAATTTATATTCACACCAACAGTGTATGAGCATTCTCCATTCTCTGCATCCTCACCAGAATTTATTTTCTATCTTTTTGATAGTAGTCATTTTAACTAGTGTTAAATGATATATCATTGTGGTTTTGATTTGCATTCCTCTGATTAGTAATGTTGAGCATTTTTTTCATATACCTTTTGGCCATTTGTATGTCTTCTTTTGAGAAATGTCTATTCAGATTTTTTGCCCACTTTCAAATTCAACTATTTGGGTTTTTGCCATTGAGCTTTCTGAGTTCCTCATAACAATACTGAGCAAAAATAACAAAGCTGGAGGTATCACATTACCTGACTTCAATTTATACCTCAAAGTTCTAGTAGCCAAAATAGCATGACACTGGCGTAAAAACAGACACATAGACCAATGGAACAAAGAACCCAGAAATAAAGACATGTATTTACAGCCAACTTCTTTTTAACAAAGGGACCAAGAACATACTCTGGGGAAAGGACAGTCTCATCAAATAATAGTGCTGAAAAAATATGGATACCTATATATAGAAGAATGAAACTAGACCTCTACTTCTCATCATGTAAGAAAAATCAAATCAAAATTGGTTAAAGGCTAAAATGTGAGACCCGAAACTATGAAACTACTAGAACAAACATTGGGAACATTTTTCAGGACTTTGATCAGGAAAAACATTTTTTGAATAAGACCTCAAAAGCGCAGAAAAAACCAAAGCAAACATTGACAAATGGAATTACATGAAGCCAAAACGTTTCTGCACAGCAAAGGAAACAATCAAGAAATTAAAGAGACAACCTAAAACAATGGAAGAAAATATTTGCAAATTATACACGTGAAAAGGGATTATCAAAAACAACAAAGATTATTTTGTATTTATCTTAAATTCAAGTTCATACGGGCATCATGCGTTTTTATTTGCTAAATCTGGCAACTCTAGTTTTTCTTATTATATTTTTTTCTCAGCGACACGTAGTTTTCCTTTATGGCAGTTTCATTGTAATTTTGATTATTTATTGAACATATTTTTATCCACTCCACTCTAAAGCTGGTGGGAAGGATTAATCTGTTTATTTTTCTTCTATGTATCCAGCAATCAGTATAGTGTCCAGCACAAAAGGTTGTAAAAATAATCTGCATTAGTTGAATTAATGAATCCATAAATACAAAAATGGAGCTAGGTATGAGTTTGTGTCCCAACATTTTTAAATTTCAATGTCAGTTATGATTATTTGTTTCTGAAATCAGTTTTGAACTATATAATTCCCCACACTAACTTGAAGTGAAAATTCCTTGATTACATATTTTACAAGTTCATTAAGACATTCAGTGTAATGATTTTTGAAATTCCAAAGTAGTACCAAAAAGCCATAATAATAGATATGGTTATTTAGCCAACTACCATGCACCAGATACTTTAATTTTAAGGGGATCAGAAGATGCCATCTCAAAATATGCCACTTTGACAAGAATTATTTTGAGCTGGACGTAAATGAGAATCAACAGATAGAGAAAGACTTGTCAGAGGTTCCCTCATCCAACTAAGAGCAGAAACTTCTGAGAAATGAGGACTGCCGTAAAACTTCTCTCCTAGGGTAGTTTTATGGCCATGAAGATATGGAGAGTCAACCCCTAGATGGGTATGCAAACAAATCTTCCTAAAATTAACCCTTATCTTCTATGACATAATTTTCATTATATATATAAGCTCCAGTGTATTTTCTAGTTACTTTCCTACAATTTATCACCCCAAACCCAAACCCCTTTTCCCTTGTCTTATCATATCTTCATAATTTATCATTCTTTGTTTTTTTCCAAAAAGGTATATAAGGTCTCAGGCCTATCACTTTTTGGGGGGTCTATACTTTTCTACAAAGACCTCTATATACATACGTACTAATAAATCTTTTCTCCTATGTAATCTGTCTTTTGACAGTCTAATTTGTAGAGCCCCAACCACTGAACTGAAGAAGGTAAAGGAAAACATTTTTGTTTGTTTGTTTCCTTCTGAATTACATGGTCTCTAGTGCTTGAATGGCCCTTCGATCTAAGTATTAGATCTCTTTTGCAGAAGAGAAAATTAAGGTTAAAATACTTGTCCCAGATCACAAGGAGAATGTACACAAGACTCTAGATTGTTTCAGTCAATCCTCATTTGACTTTGTCATGTTTAAACTAACATTTCTCAGACCTCCTTCAAGCTAGAGTTCTAAATGTGAATTCACTTCTACCCATTACATATACCAATGCAAGATTGGGACAGTGGAAATGAGGCCAAGGCTGCCTTCTTGTGGCTCATGGCTTTTGTTGCTGGCAAGCAAGCATCTTGAAAATCTGAGGGTTTTCTATAGTAGCAATCCCAGGTCATTGACCAATCTCTTGGATGTTGGCAGGCAGTTACAGCAGTGGTGCTGGAAGAGATGCTTGCTTCCAGCATATCTCTGGGGAAACCTCAGAAGTAACACTTCCCAAGGAGAGTTGTTCTATGTCTCACTCTTGGAGTCACTAGAAGCTGTTTTTTCAGCCCTTCTTATAATCATGTAAGTATCTAATCCACTGTATTACCTTACCGTCTGCTTTGAATACCTACAGTGGATTCTACTTCCTGCCTTAAATACTGAATATTGACTGATACAGGAAGTACTCAACAGACTTTAAATTTGATTCCAAGTCTTGCTTTTGTCACCATATCTTTATAATATGGTAGGGGTGTGTATATATGTGTGTGTGTGTGTGTATATATATGTATATATACACGTATATATGTGTGTGTGTATATATGTATATATATACGTATATATGTATATGTGTGTGTATATATATGTGTATATATACACACACACACAAAGCAGATTAAATTTGCTCCTTATTTGCATGACAGTTAGAAAAGTGTATTGTAAAAATATATTCTAATGTGAATGATTGTAATAAAGACTCTGACTCCATTTTGTAAAATGCTTGACAGCTGATAGCTTTTAACCCTTCCCCTTTCCCTTCCCCATCTGGGCCATATACAGTCATGCTGCTAACAAAACCCAGGTGCTTCCTTTGACTCTGTTAGGAAGAAACCACCTGCAGGAGCCATCACCTGATCCAACCTATGTAATCACCACAAAAACCCCAAACCATTCCCTTTTTCTTATTTCCCAAGACATTTTGGACAGCTTGGGGGCCTGCCCTGCTCTCCCCAGAAAGCCTCTGTATGTGAGTAATAAATCTTTCATATTCTTTTGGTGTGCATATGGTATCAGTCTTGACAACCAAATTTTGGATGAGGAAGTCCATCCTTCTTTTTCAGCCTGAACATAATAAGAACTATAGGTGTTATCACATTGCCTACAAACAATGTAAGACATTTAAAAAGAAAACAAAAAGAAAAAGCAAGAATATCTGATCTAATTGGAGGTAAGCCTGACTAAAATCCCTTAAGGACAAAGCAGCTTTATTTGAAGAACCCTTAACTATAAACATATGTGAAATATCTGTGCATTAAAATTTTTTATGTGAAATCCAATTGTGATTCATTCTAATAGCTTCAATAGAAACACAATTACTTCCCACATCCAAGTATTTTCAGAAAGAGCCATTGTGTTAAAGAGCAGCTTTAATGCACAACTAATTTGAGGCTGTTAAATATTTTAACTACTGAGTGAGTGATAAGAATTAATATTTCAGGATTAAAATTCATTGATTATTGAATTTCTGCTATCTAGTCACTATAAACCAATGATTAATGTTATTTCTATAGAATATCTTTTACTTAAAAAGTTGATAGCTCTAACAGCCTAAGCAGGGTCATAAATAACACTTACAGATACCACAGCATTTCAAAGAAGCCTCAAAGAAAGATAGCACCTCTCCATTAGAGATCTGTTTATGTCTCAACAAGAAGAAACAAAAATCACAAAATTTTCAGCCTAGAAAGATGATTGGCACCTTGATCTTTAAGCTCTTAATTACAGAGGAAGAAGTAATTCATATAAGTTGGGAGTCCAGTGGCTCATGAGTGAAAGTGCTGGTACCATATAGGCACCAGAACTTCCAACAATCATCTCAGTGTTCTCATACCTTAAATATCTCTGTAGGATTTCTGATGGGAAGCCAATAGTCCTAATGCTAGAAAACATATTTCTTGAATCTTATAATATATATTAAATAAATCCATTTCTCTAGTCAAGAAAATTGCTTTTATACACTCATCAGCTTGTGAACAGAGTTGCTGCTAGCCTAGATGGCACATTTGTGCAAGGAAAAAAAAGCAGTTTCTCTGGAACCTTTGCACTTCTCTGTCAGTCTAAAATTATTGCAAAACTAGAAGCTTATTTTTAAGATGTACGTTAGATTTAATCATCTGATCTGATTGATATCTTTTGACTTTAAGAAAAATCATCAATTTGTTTATTTGCAAACTAGACAAAGTAAGAATACTGATCTCATTGGACTGTTGCAAGGATGAAATTAAATAATAAATACATACAAAGCATTTAGCATTAATTCTGACACTTCATAAGAACAGAAACAAGTGTTTGTCATTTCTATTAGCAGAACCTCAAAAGTAGCTTTTCTCCCTTCCTTTCCCATTCCCTTCTCTACCTATTAGAACATGCAGGGAACGTTAGCCACATTGTCAAATTATTCAAGCCTTTTCTTCCATAAGGAAACTGATAAAATCAAGTCATAAACATTATAATGATTATCAATCTTGGTGCCTGTTTAGTTGTCAACCTAAATTGTCACTTCATAATATGAAAGACATATAAGAAAGGCCATGAAGGGTAAACATCACAGAGAAATGTTAAAATATTTTTAACATTAAATTTTTTTTAAGCAATAGCTTTATCCACTGTACAGTTGAACCCTAAATAGTTTAGATGCAATTTAACAAGCATATGTTATAAAGTACTATGCTTAGAGGAAAAGAGAAAATGAGAAGAAGCTCAAGGTCAGTATTTATCCCAAAGGGTGTTAAATCATACCGTAAATAACATCAATAAATTAACATTTCAATATATACATGGTATTAGTAAGAAATATATGGAAACTTTTATCACAGTTATAAATTTTTTACGTCTTTTTTAAAAATTAATATTACTTTTACACAAAAGTAAAATTGGAGAGCTTTATAAAATCTTTGCAAATTATGAAATAAGATTTGAGAACACAATTGTGTAGGACCAAGAAACAAACCACCTTTTTTTTTTTTTTTTTATCCTACTGAGTCTTCTGACTGGAGTAAGTCTCAAGTCTTACCTTTTATTGGCTCATGGCATGCATTTTAATTATGCATTAATTATCTTAACAAGAGAGAAGCTGGACTATTCAGGACTTATTCTTTGTCATAAAGTCTTTAGGGAGAAATAAATCTGAGAGAAGCACTGGGTTATGAGCGACACTGGAGGTGGGGGCCATGGCGAGGTGGTCTTCACATGAGCAAACCACCATTTGGAAATAATCTGGGGGTCTAACAGGCAGAGATGGCCATGAGACTGTCTCCTAATCTTATAAGCTTTCAAACACTGGGAGTATAAATAATGCATTTCTCTCTCTCTCTCTCTCTCTCTCTCCCTCCCTCCCTCCCTCCCTCTTCCGGCCCCCTCCCCCTCTCTCTTTCCTTACTGTGTGTGTGCATGCGTGCTCACTCTTTATGCAAACCTTCCTCTCATTCCTCCTCCCTCTTTCCATCTCTCCAGCATTACTTTTGGTTTAGTATAGCATTGTCCGTGTTTTTAAAGTAAGCTTTAGTTTTGTGCTGTGAGAGGCATATATACTGTAGTGATTTAAAGCACTGACTCCAGAGTCAGACAGCCTGGGTTTGAATACTGGCTCTGTAGCTTACTAGGTGTGGACTTGGTAATTTATGTAAGCTTTCTGGGCCTCAGTTTTTACATCTGCAAAATGGTGATAATAGCATTTTTCTCATAGGAGTTTGTGAAGATTAAGTGACTTAGTCTGTGTAAAGTATTTTAAACAGTTTTGAATATGTACTAATCTCTAGAGAAATGTTTGCTTTTGTTATTATTTTTATGTTTCCTAAGCCTAAATTGCCAGGGAGAGTCACCAAAAGAATTGGTCAGGATGTCTAATCTATGGAGTGTGAACCTGACAAAGACGGTGACTCCAAGGAACTCAATGACCATGAATCTCTTTCTGTATTAAACAAAATGCAGGGAAAGAATTCCCATGAGAACATCAACCCTAATGTGAATCATAAAGAGGCTAGGGAAGCAGGAGGTAGCTCCAGAGAAGAGGAAAGAATGCTTTGCCACAGGTTTTTAAATCATGGAATCTTATTAAGGAGTTTAGTATTCATTGGTCAGGTGGACTATTCGTTGCTGTGGTCACCAGAATAATACCCGCCCCCTTCAAAATGTCCGCATCCTAATCCTCGGACCTATAAATATGTTACCTTAAATGGCTAAAGGAACTTTGCAGATGTGATTAAAGACTTTTAGATGGGGAAACTCTCTTGAATTATCTGGGTGGTCCAAAGGTAATCACAAAGGTCCTTGTAAGTTAAAGAGAGATGCAGAGAGATTCGAAGATGCTTTCATGCTGGCTTCGAAGATGGAGGAAACAAGCCACAAGCCAGAAATATGGGCAACCTCTAGAAGCTGGAAACAGATTCACCTCTAAAGCCTACAGGAAAGAATGAAGCCCTGCCAACACCTTGGTTTTCTTTGCTATATGAGCACACTCTGGACTTCTAATCTACTGAACTGTAAAATAATACATTTGTTTTGTTTCAAGCCAGTAATGTGTTACAGCGTCAATAGAAAACTAATGCAGCCACCCAGTGCTTCACTGGCTTGTGTTTCTTTTGTTCCACCAAGAAACATAGTCGAGTACTATCAGTATATGTGGCTACTCTAAAGAGGCCAGGGAACCCAGATGCCAGGCCACGCAGGGTAGAGGGAACATTAACTTTTACCCAGCCTGCACTTCTGATAACTTTACACATTTACTTTTAGTCCACTCTCCTAAACCATCCAAGAAAGTACTTGATCTCATTTTCAAGAGTTGGTTGAAACTTATTTACACGAATGTTTTCTGTTAATTATTTGAATTTTTAAGTTATTTTTCTCAAATTAAATTTTTAAAAAGCCAAAAAAAAAAAAAAAGCCTACTAAGGGCCACAGTGGGGGTGGAGGGGTGGGGGGAAGGTTCTCATTCTGTCACCCAGTCTGGAGTGCAGCGGCACAATCTCAGCTCACTGCACCTCCACCTCACGGGCTCAAGTGATTCTCCTGCCTCAGCCTCCCAAGTAGCATGCCACCACATCCGGCTTAGTTTTGTATTTTTAGTAGAGATGGAGTTTCGCCATGTTGGCCAGGCTGGTCTCCAACTCCTGGCCTCAGGTGATCCACCTGCCTCAGCCTCTTAAAGTGCTGGGATTACAGGGGTGAGCCACCCCATCCGGCCCCTCAGGAGGTTTTAAGGAGCCCTAGCCCTCCTTCTCCCCTTCCGTGCCTGACCAGCTATACTGCTCCATCTCCCCCTGCCACACGCCCCGCCAAGTACTGCACAGGGTTCCCCACCCAGGGGGCTCTGCACCATGAAATAATGTGAAATACTGACTGTGGACCAAACGCAATAAAACCTGTTTTTAAGATGGAAAAATAAATAAATAAAGCTCTGCCTCCTCCGGATGGAACAAGAGGAAATATTTTAAAAATCAAGAGAATTCTCTTCACTCCAGTTATTCAAAGACAAGGCTACTCCAGCAGATAAATTGTCCTTACCCTGAATTAGGAATCTCTGATAGCTGCTTCTGATGGTGTTGCAGGGTATCTAAATTGTAAACTTTTTTCTCAGATCTCTGTTAACCTTGAACCAATAGTTTGGTGAACTAAAGTAATCTCTTAGCTTATTTCTCAGCCCAATATAGCAAGATGCTTGGTACCAAGGATACATTTTCATTGTTCTCTTTCCTTTTTGTATTGCTCAGTCTCTGACCTAGCTCCCCAATTTGTGAGCTACACAGCTGGGAAATGATCAATAGTCACTACTTTCTGCTCCAGCCAAGCATTTCCTGACCCATGTTTCATCAAGACCTGAAACTCATGGTTCTGTCAAGGAAGAAGTAAGGAGAGTAAAGGTATACAAGATAGGAAAAATTGCATTCGCCCTGGGAAATGTAGATAGAAACCCCAAACTCTGAAGAGCAAATCCAGCTTGTCTGCCTTGCAACATAGCAAGTGTTAGCTGCTATGTGATGATTTTATTCAATTCAGTCCAACAAACATTGATTCAGACCTTACTCTGGGCAAAGAATAATGATAATTAAGTCACACATGGCATTAGGGAAACTGCTGAGATTTGTGTTGATGATTGATACTAAAGAATTAACAAAATTAGAAGAGAAAACCTTAAAAAATTGCTGTGGTGGTATAAGAGTAATACTAATTACAGTAATTAATGGGAACTGCTTATCACTAATGCCTAATTGTTATGCAGCACAATCATGATTATGCATGCCATTAAATGTGTGTATGAGGGACTTTAGTGTGTGTTGTATTAGATTAGGTTAAAACAATGAAATATAAACATGCATGCTCAGTCCTCATAATGTGTTACTCATGCACTAATTTGTCATCTGCTCACAATTTTTTAAAATTACAAAAAAAATGCTTAGCCCATGCATAAGATAGCTTGGTTCTTTTCTACCAGGGAAACTATAAATTGATTAGTGCACTTGATTTTCTAAATGAGTCCCCTATCATTGCAGTCAAGAATTGTAGTATGTTTTTTTTCCTCCCCGGCTTTCTTATAAATAATTTTAATTTCCCTTTTCTAGCCGTCTATTTTAGAATGAATGCAACTCTGAGAGGCTCATTATCTTGAGAGTCTGCAGAAAGGATGAAGTAGAATGACTCAGAGCAGCTCCCATGTGGTCAAACCAATCCAGTCACGCATTTGCAGATTACTTGTCAATCAGTTAATCAAGTGGACCATGTCCATTGCCTCAGAATTCAGTTAAAATAACAGAGTAAGATAATGTTTGTGTCTGTGGCTGACCTGTGTACAAAGTGGCGTTTATGTTCTACCCCTAAAATTCAGTAGGAACTTCTGATATAAAAGGATTTGAAAATAACGGATAGCTTCAACTCCATAAGACTGAGTTCCAACCCAATTTATTCATTCTTTCAACAAAATGTATTTTAAAATGTTTTATGTGCCAGGCACTGTGCTGCATGCTGGGAATGCAGACTGGTAAGGTTTAGTTCTCCCAGGAAACTTGGGATGCAGTAGTAGGCATTTCCATGGGTTTTACAGAAATGTACTAACAAAGTTGCCAGTTCTTTTTCATGATCTTCCTTGTATAAACAAAATAAAAAGCATGTATCATTAGCTTCTAAACACTGTAAAAGAAACTGAGTCTGGATACTTTAAAGACCATGCAAATATATATTTTCTAACCTTCTCACCCCACAGTCCATTATTTCAATGCCGTAACCAACTTCTGGGGCCAGAGACGCACCAGACTATGCCACCACTAGCTCTTTCTGTTCAATGTATCCAACTGCATCAGCAGCAGCACATGAAGTCCCTGGGAAAGGGAAATAATTGTATTCTATTTGAATTTGTAGAGCCAGTTGTTCCAGTAAACTACCATTTTCTACCTTCTGCCTTCTGAAACCCATCACTAACGGGTAGGTAGTCTTACTCATCATCCTCCTGCTTCACTCAGTGAGTTCATGAAAAGAAACCCTTTTAGCTCATATTGCTACATCACTATGATTTGTTACTGAAATCTCATTCCTAGAAACCCCAGTCCATCCTTCGTTGCCCTACTCAAGTCTTTCCTTTGGCTACTGCTTTCATTGTGACTGTCAGGATCCATGCTTTTGCCTCTCTTTCAAACATGGCTCCAACCTCCCTCTGTTCATAAGTGCAAACTGGCTTTCACATTTGGAATACAGGGTGCAATCGAACCCAGTGCAATAAAAAGCTATTACTTGCGTTCGGACACCCTCAGTAAGCAGAATGTATCAGTCTATTTAATTCACATCACTGTTCTTCTGGTGGTTATGGCCTTAGGATGATTATAATATCTCTAAGGGTGAGAGGATATATAATCCAGATTGTGGATATCCATGATCTGATATCATTATTGTGAGAATTTGTGGGGTGTGGTAGTATATTTGCCATGTCTTGGCTGACCATTGATGTTTTATCATTTCTCAATGTGTTTTCTCATTTAAATTTCATACCACCAATTAGTATAGGCGCACTGGGTTTGATTGTGCAATTTGTGTCATGTACAAAGGTACTCATCTGTAGGAGCCAAAATCCAGCTAAAGCACCACTACCCAAAATCTGATCATTAGCCCATAGGTGGTTTTAAGATTTGGAATCATACCAAGACAATACGTGGCTAGTTTCCACCGGCTTTTAAACCCCCCTCTCCTTGGTCTCATTATCATCTTCTAAACTCTGGTAATTTACCCATGTATGCATAAGCTTCCATCCCACCAGTTTCTCTGTGATCAGTGATGGCAACTTCATATCAATGATCATTAAAGTGCCAACCTTATAGATCCTTAACTTTCTGAACTCCAGCAACCATAAGTTCATTACACTTCACTGGCCATATCTTAAGATCTGTACTTCCAAGATATAAAATATAAGTTTCACTACTTAGGCCATGCTTTTTATCTTTTTGCTTTTCTACTAATTCATTGGGTTGTACATATTCTTCTCCCTCTTTGTTAACTCTAGTCCTGCAGCCTCTCTTTATCTCTACAACATGTGACTCCTTTCAAAATTCACTTGCCTTTTTACGTGATCTTGGTCAGTTACTGGACTCAGAGTCATCGTGCTCATGGAATGTCCATATTGCTTATTCATATTGCTTCATGATATACAAAGCTAGGGTAGTCTACATTGTTCACATTTTTCATTCACATCTAAGGCAGCCAAGTATTAGTGGGGACAATTTTACAGCCAATCTTACTGATTCTACCTCTATCCATCCTCACTTAGGTCTTTGGTCCCGCAGCTCAGCAAAACATAACTTACTATATTGTACCAAGAAGACGTTCTTAAAATGTACCCCTGCATTTCCTTAATCATAGAATGGGGGCCATAATACGTATATGTGTAATATGCAATGAAGTGATATAAATTACATAAGCCAATGTCTTGCACTTGTGAGGGTGTTAGGGTGTTAATAAGTGTTGTTTCCTTTCTTCTGCTGCAGGAACAAACCCCAGGCAAGCCTACAACTTGAACCTACTGGTGGATGCTCCTGATAAATTGGCTCACTGAAACACTCGGAACGTTTATCTGATAATCACTAATGGGCAGACAAGCAGGCATGTATACTGAGATTTGAGTGTTTTGGGAATCTATGAGAGTGTAAAAAAGGTTGTCAAAAATGGCAAAATGGTCTTACACTCTTCATTCCACACATTAACTGTGCATAGCTATATTCTTTGCCATTAAACAAGAATTTACAGACTTCATATTTATATTAGCTTTCCATCAATCACATTACAGTGTTGTAGCAAATATGCATCTACTGTCTCTTCTGTCATCTCTACCTTAAAATGGCACTCCATGTGTATCTATATAATTTTCCTTCTCCCAATAGAGATAAAGAGCATATATTTTTCCTTTCTTCATGTCTAAAACTTTAACTTCTTTCTTATTCCAACTTTCTCTTCCAAAATTCTATCGCCTTGCATCTGAATTTTTCTTTCCTCTGTTGAATCCTTTCTATAAGTCTGTAGGGTTTTCACCACCATTTTATGTTTTAAACTTTGTATTTCTCATGAATTCCCCAAGTGGAGATTTCCAGTCTGCAAACAAAGGCCACCTCCTCTGTGAAGATTTTTTTTATTCCCAAATTGGTAGTAATCATTCCATGTCCTAAAATAGCATACCAATTTCTCAAAATAATTGTATGGCTTTTAGACAGATAACTACAGTACAAAATATAACATGAAACCTCAACAGTAGACTCGGCGCCTTTAAAAAGGGATCTATGGTTTTTGACTTTGATAATTGCAAATAGTAGGCATTAGATGAAATCATATGAATCACATTTCAAACATATCTCACTACAAATGCGAAGAGTAGGTTGTTTGGGTTAGATCATAACAGAAGCTCGAAAGGTTTTCCATTTCTCCTTACAGAACCCGATTCACTGTTTGAGTTATGAGAAAAGACAAATACAAACTATAACATGTATTTCCATTCTCTTAATTTTAAATATAAACATGTTGAGAGATAAGTGTCAAAGATAAAGGCAGAATGTGACACCTTTGAAGAATGCATAAGTTAGTGCCAGATTATTAAACAGAATAGACTTTGGTTGGTAAAAATAGTTTTATCAGCTGTAGTGTGTATCTTTAAATAATTAGGTCTGGAACTTCCAAATTTGAGACTACATAGTATTGATGCAGTTAACTCTAAAAGCCATAACTGCCCTCAAAACCATTCAGAAATATCAGTAAAATTACAAACCTACACATGGAGACACTTTTAAAGTTCAGAGAATTAGACGTATGCGTCACCCAGCCACAAAGTGAAACTATAGAATGGCCTCAACTCTATGTAACTGACCACTTTTCTCCATCAATGCTTCGTGCTTAAAAACTAAAAACTTGTTTTTTAAAAAAACATTTCCTCCATTTTAATATACATCTAGGAGAAAGCAAAGCCTGACAATAGTTAAACATGTATTTTCTTTAACTTATTTTTATTTTTTCTAAGGAAAGAAACATTTAAACATGACAGAGTTGAATGGTTTAGAGAGGGAAGGAAATAAATGTTATCCAGGAAAATATTGGCTCCTCAGTATTGCTTCTGATGAGCTTCCATACCTATAAATTTCATGGGCCAGTTGAATGATTTTTAAGATTTACTAAAGAAGTGAGACATTTAAATGATAATCATTGTTACCTTTTACTTTGAAGTATAAAAGTCCAATAAAAACACAGATGACCTAGAATATGTTAGGAGAAAAATTAAAAGTAAAAAACTTATAATAAATTATAATAAAGCTATATATAAAAATTAGAACATTGAGACAAGCCAAGTACTGTATTCAGATATGGGTCTCCAAATAATTTAGAAAAAAACATTATTGCTATGTTTTAATCTGAGAACTCAGGTCATTGCAAATGCATTTATGCTTATGATTTCATAATTTCAGACTATATACATGAACAAGGTTTCAGAACATTTTTAAAGAAAAAAAGAGAATATCCAGGTCAAACAGTATTTGAATGCAAACATCTGTATGTCCCCACTCCATCAGAGCCCAATTAAAATAAACAAATCAATATAAAAATAATGTAAAATGTTGGAACTTAGGAGCAAGTATGATCTTTATGTCATAAATTTGGATGTCATAAATTTGGCCAAACATAGTACCCGTACCTATAGGACCAATGTATGACAAGGGCTTCCTGATATGGCAGATAATAACACAGGAAAGAACTCAAACCTTGTCATGCCAGTTATCTTCATCAGAGGTTGAGTAAAGCAGAAAACATACCCTTGAATCAGTGGCTTCCACAAACATGGAGAAGAAACTAGATATGAAATTTGTTATAAAACAATTTTATGGTCCAAGTTCCCTTGTTTCTTCCCAGAGCTGCTGAATTAATAAAGTAGTAACATAAAGATAAATTATTTAGTTATTTGGTCCTACATTAAAAATGATGAATACAAGTAAACAAGAATAAAGAAACATTCCTGATGGGCCACCTTTCCCATTCATGATCCTTCCTTTTTCATAGTGAGCACTTAATTGGCATAACCCTCCTTGGCTTTCTCTATTGAGCCACTCCTTCCCAGGGCAAACCTAGTGACATAATTGGTCAACGAGTTTTTGAAAAATGAAAAGGGCATGCTTAACTCAGATTTTCTCTTTTGTTCCTGAGAGTAAGCTGACTACAAAAAGCATGTTTTCCTCTCCTTCTCCCAATAGAAAACATATAAACTGTACTCTATGACTATACAGCAACAAACTTTGAAAATAACATCTGGGAGAAAAGGCATTAGATGTGTTCAATTTGGAAAAATTCATCTAGCTGTATGGTCATAATATTTCTGAATATGTTTTAACTCAAGTAAAACTTTATCAAAATATAAAAGAATCAAAGTATAAACCAAAACCCAAAATTTAGAACATGACTTATAAAAACTTAAAATGTGACTTTGGCTATATTTATAGGCAAATTTATAGCTATAAATACTTTTATATTTAAGGAAGAAATAATAAATTAAGCATTTAATGTAAGAGATCATAAAAAGAATACAAAATAAAGAATCTAGCCAAAAGAGAAGAGAATAATTTTTAAAAATTTGCATAGAAATAAATGAATTAGAAAACAACAAACAGTATAGCCGATATATTTACCCCGAAATTGGTTTCTTGAAAACAGTCAAATAAAAAAATAGACAAACCACTAGCTCCCTACTCAAGAAGAAAGGAGAAATATACAACAACAACAAATTAGAAATCACGAATGGTTTAAAAGATGAGAAGACTTTTAAATCACACAAAAAATACACGTGTATTTGTCAGAGAATTATTTACAATGGTGGCAACACGGAAACCTAAATTTTCAGTAGAAAAACGTTATTGGCTAATGGTAATATTTTTATGTAATAGAATACTATTCAGGTATTGAATAGATCTATGTAGCTAAAGTTTTGTAGGTTTTGTTGTCCAAGAGACTTTTATAAGTGCTATGCAACAAAATGTTATTTTTTTTACTTCTGAGTGGTGATATTATCTGTGAAATACTGCCTCCTGAAGAAATTATTGAGATAATTTGATTAAATAATATATGTTCATATTTTGCTTTCAACAGTTTCATTCAAGCACTTTCTGTATGTCAGACCCAGTGCCTCGTAGTAAGTTAAAGAAAGAAAAATTCGACTTTCATTTTACTGATTATCTAATTGGTGAATCAAACATTAATCAAATAACTACATAAATTAATGGCAATGAGTATAAAAGGAAATCCACAGTGTAGTTTGCGATCCTAAAACAAGTGATAGTACCTAACAATCTAGCCCACGGCAAATGCTCAATCCATGTCGCAGGTTTTCTTCCTTTCTTTCTGATGCCCAACCTACTTCTCGTCCCATGAATCATATTACTTACCAAGGGATTTTTGAACAGACTTATTACAATTTCCTAAAGTAATTATTTAAAAACTAATAAAACCAGGGAGTAGTCTCAAGTCTAGACATTGGGGCAATCTAGTACATTGTGTGCTAATAACATCCAGGCTCTAAATCCCAGTCATTTAGGTTTGCTGTAATTCACAACTCAAGTGTATCAGTAATGAGTTTCCTGTCCCTTGCTTTCTCAAAGCACCAGCCTAATAAAAATGCAAATACACCTTATACATTTATGTGAAAAACCGGTATTAGGCTTTCCTGACTATCTACAGTCCCCTAACCCACTTGGGTCAATATCAACGAAAGGTATAGGTAGTTCCATTGGTGACAGGTAGGAGCACTGGTGAGACTCTGCATACACCACCTTACTCTATGGTTTCCTGTCATAATACTTACTGGCATTTGTATTGTACATGCCCTGGGTTTGCTTTTGTAATTATTTGATCATGTCTTGCTCCTCTTGTTTTAATTTTACCCAGAGCACTTTTCACTAACTAATATTTTTTCTTGTTTCCTCCTCCGTTGAGAGAAAGAGAAAAAAATGAAACAAGAAATTAGTAGGCTCTAGTGTGAAACTTCGCTCTTCCCCTGTGATGTCATGGGGAAAGAAACAGAGCCCAGGAGTGAAAGGACTGCATGGCTACTTCAGAATGTGGGGTCAGGGAAGACTTGACTGAAGAGTGATATTTAAGCTAAATGACCATTAGAAGCCATCCATACAAAGACTGAGAAAGCCCAGGATGGGAATAGCTCACAGAAAGGCCCTACAGTGGGGAAAGGGGTTGATTTGTTTTAGGAACAAAAGGGATATCATTAAATGAGTGCTTAGAGGGTGAGGAGAAAGTTGCTATTGAGTTCAAAGAAATAGGTAGAACCGGCCGGGCGCGGTGGCTCACGCCTGTAATCCCAGCACTTTGGGAGGCCGAGGCGGGCGGATCACAAGGTCAGGAGATCAAGACCATGGTGAAACCCCGTCTCTACTAAAAAAAAATACAAAAAAAGAGCCGGGCGCAGTGGCGGGCGCCTGTAGTCCCAGCTACTCGGGAGGCTGGGGCAGGAGAATGGTGTGAACCCGGGAGGCGGAGCTTGCAGTGAGCCAGGATCGTGCCACTGTACTCCAGCTTGGGCGACAGAGCGAGACTCTGTCTCAAAAAAAAAAAAAAAAAAAAAAAAAAAAAAAAAAAAAAGGAATAGGTAGAACCAGATCTTGCAGGGTTTCACAAGGTAGAAAAAAAAATCATTTGTGTGTTTTGTGCAAAATTCAATGAGAAGCTATGTGTTATTTTTCATCAAGTGAATAATGTGATCATATTTGTATTTTGAAGGATCACTTTTGTTGGTGCATAGACAATTAATTATGGAAAGGTTTAACTTACAAGGAGGGGCCGGGTGCAGTAACTCACGCCTGTAATCCCAGAAATCTGGGAGACCAAGGCAAGTAGATCACCTGAGGTCAGGAGTTAGAGACCAGCCTGACGAATATGGTGAAACCCTGTCTGTACTAACTATACAAAAATTAGCCAGGCCTGGTGGTGCGTGCCTATGGTCCCAGCTACTCAGGAGGCTGAGCCAGGAGAATCACTTGAACCTGGAAGGCGGAGGTTGCAGTGAGCTGAGATCATGCCACTGAGCGGCAGAGCAAGACTCTCTCTCTCAAAAAAAAAAAAAAAAAAAAAAAAAATTACAGACAGACAGATTCAAGTAGAATGCAGTCAGGAGGTTTTTGGATTTATCAAGGCCAGAAGGGGCTAGAGTAGCAATAGTAGAATTGGAGAGAAGCAGGTGGTTTGGGACAGGTTTTGGAGAAAAAGTAAGCAGCATGGACTGATGGCTTTGAGATAGAGGATATGCACAGGAATACATTTAAAATAACACCTAGAATTTGGTTTCTTAGCCTGGATGCCAACAGAGCTCTTTACAGAAAGGTGGGAGAATGAGAGAAGGAGGTTCTGGTTTGGATGAACAAACCAATAATTTAATTTTAGTTTGAAATGCCTGGCAAACACCCAAGTGAAGATACAAAGCCATCAACTGACCTGAAATATATTAAAATAGGATTATATTCTGGCTTATTATAAGGCTAAGAAATATATTTCCTCTTGGAAGAAATTTCACAAATCTTCGCTTGGTCCATTATATTTGTATTTTAACATTTAACTCCAAGAGAATAGATACATCTCACTTACGTTCATGGTCCTTGGAGATTCTTCATTATCCCCCACTAATAAGAGATGTGAGATTATGTCTCTTATTTCTTTATATCTCTATAATCATTTCACTTGATGAACCTGAAAACCTGTTTATAATTGATAAGGTTCTCCAATTTGAAATACCAAAACAGTGATAACCAGTGAGAGAAACACATATATACACATGCACACCTATACACATGTATATATAATGCCTAATATATAAATAATATATGTATAACACATAAATTTGACTTTTCACTCAAGCTTTTTATGCAGGTTATCCAAATACAGAAATGAATATTACATATGTATGTGTGTTTCCTTCTCTGAATGACACATTCAAAATGCTCATTCAGAGTAGCAATCACTCTTACTGGGAATTTTACTTTCTTTTACCAACAATTACTTTAAATTTTGGGATGGTGCAAAAGTAATTACGGTTTTTGCTATTAAGAGCAATGGCAAAAACTGCGATTATTTTTGCACCAACCTAATAAAGGAATATGGATATTTTGTCCAATTTAAAATAAAATATGCCAGAACTTTTTTGTTGTTGGCATTTATCTCTAATTACCTGTATGATCATGGTTAAGTTACTACATTTCAGTTTTGTTCTACCATAAAATGAAAGCCTCCAACAAGATAATCTCTGGGTCCCTTTCTTCTGTAAAATTAAATGTAAAAGAAATCCACAATTCTCCTAGCACCAGGCACCCTTAACTGTGCCTCATAAATAATAATAATAATGTTTCACAGAGTGTATGGCATGAAGAAAGGATTGTTTGCAAAATGCAATTGAAACAGATCGCATTTTATGGCTTGCCATTTACCGTAGTAGTAAACAGCAAATAGGCAGTTGTGCCTACGTGTATTTGCTGATCTGTCAGACACTGGAAATAAGCCCAGTACATTATCCCTTTAAAACCAGGACACGCATTCATTCTCAGGGAGAGGCATTAAGTTTTTATTGAAAACGACAAACCACTGCAGCTGGGGTGAACAACAGAGGGGGCTCCTTTCATTACCATTTAACATACGCATACATGTTTTTCAGAGTGAGTGCCAGGATTTGCTTAGCCGTCCTCTGCCATGTGTCAGAGTGAGTATTACCATCTATGTCTATGATTTTGAAGGCTGCTATTTTCTCCTCATATTCTATCTATGTCAAGCTCCAACTCTGCTTCATTTACCAACTCTAATTATGTAACATTTTTTTACTGATTCTTTCCCTCAATGTCTCCTGTATGATTTGGTCCTATACCTTCCCCAGTACCATTTCCAAGCCTCAGGAGGCTGTTTCTTCACAGCTGAAGTCTACCAATGCTCTCAAGATAATGTCCTTCTCCCTTGGAAATTGAAAGAGGATAACAATCATCACTGATTCTCAGTATAAAATAGCCAAACATTTTATATCTTCCTTCTTTTAAATACCACATATAGAGATATTTTATGAAGTAAAAAGGACCTGGACCTCATAGTATTAGTTCTCCTATACTTCCATGAAGTTACCAAAATTGTATGTGATTTATGTAGTTACAGACTTACGAGTTAGGGTTGTATCTAGTATATGCTCATCTATTTTCTTCTTATAAAGAGTGTACAACTGGTACAGTGTACTGTAACTCAGTTGCTGAATTTTACATTATCTGAAAATAGAAGCACTTCTCTGAACTACATTATAGAAATTGAAGAAAATTTTATTCAGGCTCTTTATACAGGTGAGAAATGAATAGGATTTAAGAATAAGTCTGATTTGGTACAGAGCTTTCATGATTTATGGTCAGCTGATCAGATGACTGAAATGTTTGCTGATATTTTATTCTGTGCCATAGAAATATCATTTACAATTCCAAAGACACAACTGCTTAATTGTGTTCAATAAATCCCCAAAACAGTATATAACTTAATACAGAATTCAATCCAATTTACATATACCCAATATAGAAGGGAGCAATGTGCTGTTTAGGCTCGTGGGGAACTGACGGAGAGTACTTGTTGGTAGATGGTTCTATTTGTGTTTGAGTGAAAACAATAAGGCACTTTCTCTTCATGTATGTACATGTTTATTGCAGTTATAGTGTATTATACCAGTTATAAATTATTTACAGGAATCAAATAGATGAACATACCTAGATACATTAGTGCAGGTGAAAAATTCCCCCAAGATCACATACTCATCTTGGAAGTTACTCTGTAATCTGGTACCATTTCACAAGAATAGGTCACATAACCTGTTGTCTCACCAGAGAATCAGGATAGAATCTTGAAAGGGGGAAAATGTGCCACTGAACAGAAACTAAACCCACAAACCAATTCTACAAAACAGTATATAGCCCTTGAACCCAATTTGAGATTATTCAAAGTAACATTTACGTAGAATTAATGGCTATTTTTCACTTGAAAGGGCTACGTTTCTTCAGTATTCTTAAAATATTACAGTAAGTATCCTTAACATGTATTTTAGAGCAAAAATTAAATCCCAAGCATGATTTATGTAAGCAGCATAGATAAACCAGTAAAGAAAGGAAGTTTTCTTCCTTTGCTCTGTTTACACATCCACTTACTCTACTTTACTCACATGATCCCACTCAGCGACTGTGGACTCTGTGTTCTATTCCTAAGGATAACCCCTTCTCTCCTGCCACCACAAGTCAAGCACAAAGGTACATCCCCACTGTAGTTTTCCCAACTAATAGGAAGTGAGGTATTGATGATCTTCCTCAATAGCCCCACACTGATGCTTACATAGAGGAAGTCTATTAGTTAATACACAGGGCATTTTTGAAACAATAACTTATATTCATCTGTTTTCACACACTGCTATAAAAATACTATGTGAGACTGGGTAATTTATAAATAAAAGACGTTTAACTCACAGTTTTTTATGGCTGAGGAGTCCTCAGGAAACTTACAATCATGGCAGAAGGTGAAGGGGAAGCAGGCACCTTCTTCACTAGGCAGCAGGAGAGAGATAGCCAAGGGAGAACTGCCAAACACTTTTAAAACCATTAACTAACTCTCCTGAGAACTCACTAACAGGAGAACAGCATGGGGGAAGCCTTCTCACGTTCCAATCACCTGTCATCAGGTCCCTCCCCTGACATATGGGGATTAGAATTCAAGATGAGATTTGGGTGGGGACACAAAGCCAAACTGTATCAATACTTGATAGCTGAATTTCCAAAAGCAGAAACGAGAAGCTTGTATGTATCAAGTGAAGATTTCATTTTCAGAAAACTATTGAAACTATGCAGGCTGGTTGATGTTGTTGCTACTATTTTCCTTTATGTTATCCAACCTTTAGACTTATTTCAAAGGTTAACAACATGGATTTCTATTTGCTACAGACCACACAAATATATTTTAAGTATTTTAGAAAGTTAGCATTTTAGCTTAACTACCGTGACCTTGAGTGCAAGAAAAAAATATGTTCCAATATTGGGAAGAAGGCACTATGACTGAAAACATAGCAAAGCCTTGGATTAAGCATGGATTGAGTCTGGAATTGTGAGGCTGATTCATTTTTCTGAATAGTCCATAGTTAACAAAATGTAATCAGATGATTATGAAAGGAAATCTTCTCTAAACAAAGGATTCTCTGGTTTCACATAATCCTATGTGAAACCATGAACTTTCCTTTGCTTTTAGATCTCTACAATAAAGTTTTGATACAAATATCTGTGACCATAATTAAGTAATCTAAGCTCTCAAAGTCTCAGTGTCCCAATGTTTTAACTGGAAATAATAGAACATATATCATTGGAAGGAAATTTCTCATGGGTCCTTTGTATTTCTGCATATATTATAACATGAGTAAGAGTCCTGACAATATATTATTTTAGACTATCTTTTCAAGATTGTTTGCTATGCAAAACAGAGAGAGTGTAGAGTAGAAACATTGCCTTTTGCTGTCCAGAATAATAGTAATAATGTCTCCCTCCAGGGCAAACATTTGACAGGTTTCCTTTTATATGTTGTCCTTTAAAACATTGGACTACCCAAACTTAGGATTCTTCTCCTTCTTCAGCCCAGGAGTTGCCTGGCCCTCATTGCATTGCCCTGGGGGAATTTAGGCTTTGGCAACTGGCTCAAATGCTGATGCTCTGGTTTCTGCTCTTTCTAGAATATGTAGTTCTTTGTCTCTGAGCCAAGAGTCTTATAACTTGTGCTTGTAACCTTGACTCTGTATCATGATAACCTGTTAGTTAGCAAGTAGAGTAAAATCTCAAATCATTTCATGTGGTTGTTGTGAGAATCAAATTATATAATCTATTTATAACCCTTAGCTCTATGCTTGGGCAAAGAAGCATTCAAAATTTTTAGCAATAACATTATTAATTATTACTCAAACCACAGTTTAATAACTTCTATAAATTCATCACTATGCTTCACTTTTCAAATGCCATATTCAATTATAGATTTTTAGGATTATATAGTTTAGCTTTTTATTTTCATTTACAATTGAATTAAATATAATGAATATTCAAATGGATTAAAAGTTTCACTTTTAATATGCTTATTATTTCCATCTTTGTAGCACTTTCAATTTTCTGCTAATTTCAAAAGGAAAGATATTACAACATTAAAAAGATAATTGAACAAACACTGCCACACAAAGCAATGGTGCTGACTCCACAGACTCACAGAGTGCACAACCTGTGAGGCCATGGTGGCCTCCACCTCAATTTCAAAGGATATCGTGAACATCCCAGGGACCCAGGCAGAAACCTGCTACAGAGGCGGAGCCACCAGAGTTCAATGCTTAGTGGAGCCACAGGAGTGGGGCCATCCCCAAGACCTCAGAGCTGCCAGCATGGAGCCCCAGCTTGGGAGTGCTGCCAGCACATGACGACTCAGCAGCCCATGAACACACAAACATAGGGGTCAGGCTGCCTGTGGCTTTGAGGGTCCAACCCCCACCTCTGGTGTACTCAGAAGGCAAAAGAAGGGGTCAAAAAAGATTATTCTCCAGCTTTAAGATTTAATTTTGTTTGCTCTGTTGGGTTTTGGACTTATGTGGGAGCAGATACCCCTCTTTTTTTGTGCCCATTTCTTCCTTTTGGAATGGAAATATCTATTCTGTGTCTGTCCTATTCTCCTATTTCGGAAGTTAATGACTTGTTTGATTTCAAAGGCTCATGGCTAGAGAGTAATTTGCCATAGGATGAAGCATACCTTGAGTCCCAGCCACATGATATACAGACAAGTTAAGACTTTGGGGATATTGGAATGGAATGAATGTAGTTTGAATGGGAGAAGAACATAAATTTGGAGAGCCAGGAGATGAATGCTGTGGTTTGAGTGTGTCCTCCAAAGCATGTATTAGAAACGTGTATCTCCAATGCAACAGCCTTGGGAGGTGGAGTTTACTGAGAGAAGATTAGACGGTGAGGGTTCTGTCCCTATGAATGAGTGAATGTTGTTACACGGGAGTGGGTCTATATCATGGGAATGAGTACCTTATAAACGAATGAGTTTAGCCCCCTTTTGTCTCTCTCTCTCTCACCCTCTCTTGCCCTTCTGCCCTCTACCATTAGCTGATACTGCAAGAAGGCACTTGCAAGTTGCTGGCCTCTCAATCTTGGACTTTCCAGCCTCCTAAACTGTGAGCTAATAAATTTCTGTTCATTATAAATGACCCAGTCTCAGGTATTCCGTTACAGCAACAATGAGTGGACTAAGACAGCAGTCAAGCTAGAATTAGCATATACAAACAAACATGCAATCAGCATTAAAAATAAGAATAATTACTGATCCCAATTTTCAGATGCTCAGGTTGGTAGTGTATACATAGATAAAGTCCTTTTTTGCAGTTTAGGCTATATATAAATACCTACCAGGTAAGTAAAACAGAATTTCATATTTTTGTCTAGTATCCAATGCAGCAACATAGATTCAGTTATGCCTAATGTATGTGGGTGTGCATTTTGGGAAAAAAATATACATTGTTTGTGAAGATGAGAGAACTCTGTTCCAGTGAAGATTGCTTAAACACTATCAGAAAGAAAAAGTTCTAGACAATTTTTCACACGTTGTTCTATTTGACAATCTAGAAATAGACCCCAAATATAAAGTCAGCTAAGTGGTAATTAAGAACCAAGAAATATATTTCACAGTCTTTTTTTATTACTATAAGGTTCACACTGGGAGTTTAAAAAACTAGAAAGGCATGCATTGGATTAAAAACAAATAAAAGAATAATGAACTTGGGTATATAAATGTATGACAAACCATTTAAACATTCTTAAAGGAAAATAAATTCACAATCTATAGCACTAAAATATTACAAAACCTTTCTGTAGTGTATCTTTAAATTAAACAGAATGTTTTCCTCTGTTTTAACATGTGAGTGACATTATTATTTAGACAGGAATAATTGCTGTTGAAAAGATAGTTGGGACCAGGTGCAATGGCCCATGCCTGTCATTGCAACACTTTGGGAGGCCAAAGCAGGAGGATTGCTTGAGCTCAGGAGTCCAGACCAGCCTGGGTGACATGGTGAAAGCGCATATCTATAAAAAATACAAAAATTAGCCAGGCACAGTGGTGCGTGGCTGTTGTCCCAGCTACTCGGGAGGCTGAGGTGAGAGGATTGCTTGAGCCCAAGAGGCAGAGGTTGCAGTAAGCCATGATCACGCCACTGCTCCAGCCTGGGCGACAGAGTAACACCTTGCCTCAAAAAAAAAAAAAAACAATAGTTGGATAGTTGGTTATATTCACAAATTCACAAGTCCCAAGTAGAGGGGGCACACCGTACCATGGGGGTTCACATAGAGAAGCATCAGCGTCAGGAGATAGAGAAAGCTGTGGAAAAAAAGTGGGCAAGAGCCTTTATTGCAGTTTCTTTGAGGAAAAATAGTGTGAGGCAGGGTAAGCAGGTTTAGGATTGGCTGGTTTGACTGGTTTGAATAATTTCAGCAGACTCTGGGGCACAGGGGCTGTCCCCAGTTATATGATACCTGGCTGCTATGGCTTGAATGTATTCCCTCTAAAAACTCAGATGTTGCCAAGGTGACAGTACTAAGAGGTGGAGCCTTTACAAGGTGACTAGGTCATTAGGGTGAAACCTTTGTGAATACAGGTGTGCTTATACAAGTGCGTGAGGGCTGGAGTTCGTCTCCTTTGCTGTTCAAGCTTTCACCATGTGAGAACACAGAATTTGTCCCTCCTGGAGAAATAATTAATCTTGAAGCATCATGAAAGTCGAGACTAGAAACTCCCCAGACAACTGAACCTGCTGGTACTTTGATCTTGGACTTCCCAGCCTCCAGAATTTTGAGAAATAAATTTCTGTCCTTTATAAATTACCCAGTCTCAGCCAGGCATAGTGGCTCACACCTGTAATCCCAGAACTTTGGGAGGCTGAGGCAGGAAGATCGCTTGGGACCCCATCTCTATTTTTAAATGTTTTGTAAAAGGAAATAAAATAATTTGTAAGTTTCCCAGTCTCAGGTTTTGTTATAGCAGCACAGATGGACTATGATACTAGACCTTGGGTGACTTGGACAGGGAAATAGTGGCTCTGAGTGTGAGAGCCTGACAGAGGTAGGGGTTAGGGGTATACTCTCTGGATTAAATAAAAGACACTCTTGCATGTGAGCCCTTTCATATCTCTAGGAATTGCCTAGCCCTGGGAGGGGCAGTCTTTCCATGGATAGCAAGATCTCACCATACATTATGAAAGCATCATAAATGTATAGATAATACACACTCCTTCACAAGAAAGTTATGAGGCTTTATGTATCATTTATGAATATTTTGGTGATACTTACAGTGGAATAGTATAACATCAGAGAAACAACAAAAAAAGTAGGAAATAACACTCCACAGATAGATAGACAGATAGATTGATTGATTGATTGATTGACAGATTGATGATAGATAGATGATAGATTGGTGATAGATAGATAGATAGATTGATTGATTGACAGATTGATGATAGATAGATGATAGATTGGTGATACATAGATAGATAGATAGATGGATAGATTGGTGATAGATAGATGATAGACAGATGACTGATTGATTGATGATAGATAAATAGATGGAAGATAGATAAATAGATAAAAATAGATCAATCTCTCTATATATGAAGCAGGGAGATGGATTGATTTATTATATGGAATTGTGATTTTAATCGTAGAGACTATCTAGGCAAGTCTGAAATCATCCTAGGATTGTGTGTAGGATTCTGTGGAGCAGACCATCAGGAAGACCAGCCGGAAACGCACCAGCAGTCCCCAGTCAGAATGTCTTCTTCCTCAGAGAAACCTTAGATTCCTTCTTAAGATCTTTCAACTGGTTGCATCAGTTTTATTCAGAATGATCTCCTTTACATCAAGTCAATTTATTCTAGATGCTACTTATATCTACAAAATATTGTCAAAACGATGCTTAGAGTAGTGTTTGATTGAATAACTAAGTACTATAATCTTGTCACAATAACAATAAAACTGACCATAAGAGACCTCATCATTTGAGAAAAATACGGTTTTGGTTTTGATCTCTTTTTTATGTGTGATTATTCAAACAAATGATTGGGTACGAAGCGAGAATAAGTAGAATAAAGATAAAATTCAGTTTATTAGAGTAATTTTGATAACAAAGATTGGGCAGAATTATTCTAATAAATAATTACCTAACCCAATTAAGAAGGTGAATTTAGGGACAGAAATAAATGTCACCAATTAAGATTCAAACTTTTATAATAAACCCCCTTCTTCAAATTAGTAACAAACAGGTAATCAATAACTGCTGAATGAATAAATAGACAATTATAAGAATGGACTACATACACTATTTAATAAATGTTTCTCTTCACTTTTCAACTTTCTACATGTATGGATTTTATTTTTTTCAATGAAGTAAATTATTTGGTTAATTAGAGAGAAATGTATTATTAGAATTAAATGTTATTAATACAGGTGTCTTTCAGTAAGTTAATGCATCATAAAACAATTATAATAAATAATATAGAGTATATCTCATTAAAAGTAAAGCTCATTATCAAACTGAAGGTTTATTTTATGTCAACAGAAAATTTCCCTAACAGTTGCTATAAAATTTTTAAATTAAAAATGTTTAAAATGAAGGAAGTAAGAAATTTTACATTTCTAATATGCAAATACTTCCAAGCTTCTATTTATATACACTTACATAGCAAACATACTTCCCATTTTGTATGTTGCTCACACAGAGAAAAGTTTCAACGCCTTCATTCAAAGTAATATAAAATTATCTCACCACAGTTAGGTATCTGACTGTTTCTTACCAAAGTAGATAATTAAGTTGCTATTACTCTCCTTTGTACTACTTCAGTTTTCAAAATAAGGGAAATACGTTGATGTAGAGTAGAGATCATTATTAAAATGATAAAATAAAAAAGTGAAGATAATTCTAAAATTATAAATAAAAATTATCAAATTATTGCAATATATTTTATTTCAAAGAATGCATACATCTTCTACCAGAAGTCTTCAATCCCTGGGCCACAGACTGTACCAGTTTGGTGAACCCTATTGTGAACTGCACATGCGAGGGATCTAGGTTGTGTGCTACTTATGAGAATCTAATGCCTGAGGATCTGAGATGAAACATTTTCATCCTGAAACCATTCCCCGCCCCCACCCCACAGCCCACCCTCTCAATCTATGGAAAAACTGTCTTCCACAAAACCAGTCCCTGGTGCCAAAAACGTTGGGGGCCACTGTTCTAGAGTATAATAATCTAATAGCACTCATATTTGTATAGTTCTTTAAAAAATTACAACTCAAAATTCAACAAGGTTTCAAAAACAAGGTACATATAAAGTGGGGGAAATTCAGCTCATTAAGAAAGATTTATCCATTCTATATGTGTACATGAAGTCATGTTTAATGCCCCCGGATAATAAGGCTACTGTTTATGTAACACTGTTCATCTTTAGCATGCTTCGCTAAAATTATCTAATTAATAAGCATGGAAAAATCCTGCTGTGTCCTCCAAGGCTGTCAATGTCATTTCTATGATTGGAAGCCTAATTAAATTCAAAATGATTTGTTTCTTCTCCATAAGAATTTTGCAGCAATTAATTAAACAGTTTAAAAATGTAAGAGGCATATTATTTGAATAATTCTAATTTCCATGAAATTCTCTGTTTCAGATTTGTTGCCCAAGACTACCCAGATAACTTTCTTATCTCTAAATTTTTACAACTAATTTATTCACCTTCTCAATTGGTAGCCTAAACTTCTTATTTGGCCTACATAAAAGGAAAGCTATAGAAGTTATAGGTCACACACACACTTTAATTTACAGTAAACTTTAGAAACAGATTTCTTTTAAATTTTAGTTGAAAAATATTCAATGGATATTACACCTCTCAATTAATGATCTGTTCTGAATATTAAATGAATCACATTCTTGAGGGAAATCATTTATTTTATTCCTTTTCTTTTTTTTTTTTTTTTTTTAAGAATCAACTCAAGTTTTTCTAGGCTTCCTTGTTTCTTTGTTTTGAATTGTTCAATATCTCTCTAAGCTCTTATTTTCTTAGTCAGCAATCTGATACAAGTAGATTATAACCAGAAAATGTCTGACTCAGAGAGATAGCAAAACTGTCTAGCAGAATATTAAGGAACTCCAGTACAAAGTGCAGCTGCACTTACTCATTGATTTAAATTAAGAGCTTAGAGAAAAGGGAAGGAGCTATAAGTAGGAAGACAAACCTAGAGCTTTCAAAATGCCTTTGCTCATATTTATGATCACTAATGAAACTCTTATGTTTTTTCTATAATTATTGGATATTTGTGATATGTATTTATAATGGCCAAAAGCACTGTAGGTTAAAAAAAAAAAAAAGAAGCTGATAATAATCAAAAAAGGAGAGACTAGAGAAAATAATCAAAGTAAAAAATCAGCAAATAAATCACCATCAAATAGTTCTTTGGCATTCCAAACATCAAAGGGAAACATCTTTGCAGACCAAGGAGCTTACAAAGGGCTTACTCTTCCCTTGGAAAAGTTTACCAGTGACCATGTAGTGAGTGGTGTGTTATCTCTGCAAGTGTTTATTCACAGAGGAATGAAGGAGGGACCCCAAAATAATTCTGCTATTTATTCCACAGAAATATTGTTACTTCTGGCCTCATTAGTACTTAAGCTAGGAGAAGCATTAGATAATATTTAGCATCCTTCTTCTGACTTAGATAAGAAAAATCTAAATCCTATCCTCTACACAGGCTTCTCCAAGCACCTACCCTCATCTATCCCTAGTCACAATGCTTTTTAACACTGATGCAGGACAATTCTGTAACAGCATAACTGACGCTAGTAAGGATTTTTACTTGACTCCGATGTTTCCTGTCTAACTGGAATTCGGTTTTAAAGAATCCTGGAGATATGTTACTCTGATGCCTTATTGTGACCCATATTTCTCTCTTTAAGGCAAGATTTCAAAAACTCAGTTTGGGGGTTTCCCTTTTTGGTGGGGCTGTCTTGGGTGCTGAAGTGAATACCAAAGCAATATTGTACAATTTATGAATTGAAGAGGCGATTTATTCTTTTCTTTTTTCTTTTCTTTTGTCAAACAGAATTATGTTATAATCCTGGCTATGCCAAATATTACTGTAGCATCCTAGAAAAAGCTATTCAACATCTAAAAGCCTTTATATTTTCATGTGTCAAATAGAATAATAAAGGCTAGCTTGCAGTGATTTTGAAGATTAAAAGAAATGATAGAAACAAAGCGCTTATCACATTGCCTGACTCAGAATATATACTCATAAAAATCGTAGTTGTTATTACTGTTGTCAGTGGTTGTGTTAGTGTGATGAGACCTGGTTACTTTTTGTTTTTCAATAGAGGACAACCTACTTTGAAATATAACATAATCAGTAAAAAGATAACATTAACTAATAGAAATAAATGCCTCAGACAATATGTTTAGAAAAACTCAAATAGAAAAAATATATCATGATCCAAAAATGGTTACAAAGGGAGTGAAGAATCAAACTGAATTTTGAAGGGGGAATTATATACTTATTTGGACAACCAGAAGAGATGGTAAGGGAGAAAACACAGGCAAAGTTTTGGAACAAGGAATGGGTATTGCATAACTAGATGAGAGAGAATAAACTAATCTAGATGAGAAAAAAATTAGATTGTTATATACTAAAAGGTAGAATTTGGATCCTTTTAAATACTAAATAAAAATTACTGATAACTTGAATACCATGCTGTTGAGCAAGGATTTAGTCTTGTCATAAGTGGTCATTTGAGATGTTTTATCATGGGAACAATAGTATGTAATTGGCATTTTAGAAAGTTAGTTTTAAAGGTCACATGTAGAATAAATTAAAAGTGAGAGGAAGTGAAGGCAGGAAAAATGGAATGAGTTGAAAAATATTTGAAACAAGAATGAAGCTTTGGGAATAGAAATGACCAGATGCACGAGATATTCCAAAGGATGAATAAGTCAAAGTTAGTGAATTGAAAATTTGAAGATGTGAGTTCATTTCCATTGAGGCTTTTTCTTTTATATTTTTATTCATACAGTTCTTCTAACCCTTGCTTGATCTGTCTCTTTGGAGAAGAAAGAGAATAAAAAACAACCTCATCATTTATGTCTCAAGTCTGTATCAACATCCTTGGCTCTCAAAATATAAAGGCTAAGTTTATAAATCAAGTGAGAGAGAAAACACATTAGACTGTGAGCCTCAGTGTATTTCAACTTGAGTTGAATCCATGACAAGATATAGTGGCTCTGTCATAGGCAGTTTTAAGAACAGAAATATTAAAATAAAAACAGTTCACCGATCAACCACCATACTTAGTAAAACAGATCCAGCGGCCTTCTAAACATATAAGAACCACTAATGCATTTAATGTAATTCTTCCCAGAAAAAAATGACTTGAAATATATGAGCCATTTTCTAATACAGAGTACCAGTAAACTCATTTAGAATCTTGAATTCCAGTTTATAATTTTGATGAAAACCAAACATTTTGTTAGCAGCAAAACCATTCCTTCATGCATAATATTACATGAGAACTTATTAACACAAGCAAAGCTGTTCTGGTGAAATCAGTGGGAGGCAGGAGGGGTCTTCAAAGTCTCAGCAGCACTGCTCTCTTCTCATAGCTGGAGGGTTTTGAAATCCCTCAGGCTCCACAGAACACAGTTTGAAAACCAGTACCTCAACAAGGCTCTAACATGAAATTGTTCTCTTGGCCAAATCAATTCTAGGGTTAAAACATGACCTTGGGCTCACTTTTTGAGTACCCATCCAAGTTCAGTAGACTAATGCACCAAAGTTCATTCATCAAAGTGAAAAACAAAAAAAAACTTATTCACCCTCCCAATTTGAACTAGGTGCAAACAGTCAGTTTAAATCACTGTTAAACCTACATTTGATTTAGGATCAAGTAACACACACACACGCGCACACACACACACACATATTCATTACAATGGGGGTTACGGTTTTAACAAACAAATTTGGGGGAGACACAAACATCCAGTCCATAACAATAATCTTACATGACATTTTCAGCAAACTCAGGGAGTAAGCAACATTATAATTTCCCCTTAAATAGACAAGGAACTTGGAACCTAAAGTTTAGATAAAAAAATAAAATTTGTCCAAAATCATGTGAATAGAAAGTGGCAAAGTCATGATTCACACAGGACTTCATTCTGAGTTCTGAAGAAGAGAGGAAAAAAGGAGAAAGAAAGACGCAAAAAAAAAAAAGGTACAATGCATGATTCATTTTTTAAAAATCATAAATAGGACTTCATTAAAAGCAAAACCCTTTGTAAAACCCAATGTTAAAAGAATGAAAATGAAAGCCAGAGACTGGGAGAAAATATTTGCTAAAAACACATCTGATAAAGACTCGTATCCAAAATATACAAAGAGCCCTTAAAACTCGGCAGTATGAAAATATCATAATTAACGTTGAGCAGACTATCTGATTAGAGACTTTACCAAAGAAAATAAACAGATGGCAAATAATTACATGACAAGATCCACAACATCATGCCACTAGGAAATTGCAAATTAACACAATGAGGTACCACTACACACTTATTAGAATGGCTAAAATTCAAAAATGACAGCACCAAATACTAGAGAGTATATGAAACAGCAGAAACTCTTATTTATTGTTGCTGAGAGTGCAAAATGGTGTAGCCACTTTACAAGAGAGTGTGACAGCTTTTTACGAAATTAAACATGGTCTTAACGTAAGCTCAGTAATCACACTCCTTGGTATTAAGCTTAAAATTTATGCCTGCACAAAAAGTTGCAAATGGATGTTTCTAGAAGTTTTATTCAAAATTGTGAAAATCTGCAAACAACCAAGATGTCCTTCAATAGGTAATGGATAAATAAACTGGCTCTTACATACAACTGTATATAATTCAGTGTTAAAAAGAAATGAGCTCTCCAGTCATAACAAAATACAGAGGAATCTCAAGTGCATATTGCTAAGTGATATAAGCCAGTCTAAAAAGTCTACATAGTGTATGTTTCCAACTATTTGATATTCTAGAAAAAGCAAACTTTGGAGATTGTAAAAAGATTAGTGATTTCCAGAAGTTCTAGGGCGGAGATAGGAAGGGACGAATAAACAGAGCACGCAGAATTTTTAGGGCATTGAAATCATCTTGTATGATACTATAGTGGTGAGTACATAACATTATACATATGTCAAACCTATAGACTGTATGATTAAAAGTGTGAACCCAAGTGTAAACTATGTGTTTTAGTTAATAAAAAAGAAAAAAAAAAGAAAGAGAAAGTAAGATAAAGAGAGAGAATATGAAGAAGAAAGAAAAAAAAAAAGCTGGAACCAAGTCAAGAAGGTAATGATGAGAATCCCCAAGACTGCCCATATACATTTCTTGCATTAACTCAGTGACTATCATTACATTTGGTCAATTAACTATTATCATGTCATGATAATATTCTTTATGTTTTATCTTTTCAGTTAAAAACAAATCTTCATACCAAGTGTTCTGCAAGCTAATTTTAACCCACCTCAGAATTAATCCCTTTCTTGATATATCATGAGATTATTCTTTGTTATAAAGACTTAACTTAGTGATCTCTCATTGAATTAACTTAAATTTTCAGAAGTACTGATTTACGTGTTGGCTCCCTGAAAGAAAAGTAATGCACAGACAGACATAGGTTTGCACTCACACACACAAACACCCACACTGGACAAGAAAACAAGTCTTCAGCTTTTTACTAGAAAACCCTGATTAAACCTGACAGTAAAGTCTCTAGAGTACTCTAAGAAAAAGAAAAAGCATGAAACTCCTAAAATTTTAGAATATAGAAATAAAAAACAGGTGACAAGTCACTAATCATGACATGATGATCACAAACAAGCTAAAAAATAAATAAATTGAAAACTTGAGTAGGAAAACATTGCATTCTGGGGAGCTTTCAAGAAAGCAACTAGCCCTTGAACTTAATTCTCAGTTTAACAGGCCTCCAAATAATTGAATAAACAATGAATGATGTAGGAGGACCAGGAATGAGAAGAATTAAAGGAGAGGCATGATTCTGCATAATCTGTCTAGAGACTGCAGAAGGGGGAAGAGGGAGTTAAGAATGAAGGTGAAAGGATTAATATTCAGTGTTATTTTATTGCAAACACAGACAGGAAGATAATGAATGCTGGACCTGGCTCCTGAGATGCAGGTTACCTCCATCAAGGCGAAGGAGGCATGAATAATTAATAATCCACTTCAAAGTTCACAACCCCCATCTCCTCCCCAAGGTAGCCATCAAGAGAGGCAAGAGCCAGCTAATTGCAGGATTGCTTAGTACATCTCATGCAAATTGAAGCTGCTCTGCCTCAAGGTTTTCTCTCCTTTGCCAGCTCAGGAAGCAGCTGGTTCCCTGAACTCCAGGAGAGAACATTTAGCCCCTTTCAACCACAAATCAGCCACTAGCCTTAGTTTCTTTAAAGGTTCAAAACACCATAGGAGTCTGACCATCAATCAGTGATTGTGTTTTTTACTCAGCCCTGCTGTAGTTGGAAAGTTATTGTTGCTGGAGAAGGAAGTCAAAACACAAAAGCACAGAGCTCAGTACATGCCGGGACCTAATTTATCTGTTCACCCATTCCATACCAGAAACCCATTGTCTTTCATTACATTTTAAAAGCCAGCTTTCTTGCCTAATGAGCAACTGAACATCAGGCTGAGTGAACTCAATCATTTTATGTATTTAATTTTCCATTTTTTCTACTAAACCCATTATTACACTCTCAAACTTAGGTGTACACAGAAAGTGTTTCAAGAATTTTTTTTTTTAATGAAGGCTCCTGGACTGTGCCCTTAGAAGCTCTGAGGAAGGATGTCTTAAGTGGGACCAAAGAAGTTGTATTAATACTAAAAAGAGCTCAATCAATTATGATGCAGGAAATTCTTGAGCTAGAATTTGAGAAACACCAATTAACACATGATTGGCATTTACACATTTATCATCCATAGACTAAATGTATTCTCAGTTTTGACTTTTAGTGATCAAATCACAATGTGAACATCTTATGTTTTGTACCTGAGGCACCAAATTGAAACCCATACACACCAATAAACTCTTTGCTCATCTCAACGTGGAGGCTTTATTTTTGTGTGCCCACTTTTTTTTCTGTAAGAATCCTCACAAATGGCAAATAAATAAATAAATAAATAAATAAATAAAAACTATCTTTATGGCAAATCATCGTCAAATGAAAAGGAAAATGTGGAGATGCATAACAGTTTTGTGGAAGAACAATCTAGGAAAAGCCAGATGAACTCATTGAGCTTACTCCACAGGATTCTCAGATTCTCAGCTGTTGTTTAGTAATGAGAGAACAAGCAACAAGGAAATTTGTATACACATATACACATACATTCATACACAGTTACACATTCATATTCTGCCATTAAAAGCAGAGTAACGAGAGGAATATAAATCATTCTACCAAAAAGACACATGTACATGTATGTTCACCGTAGCACCACTCACAATAGAAAAGACATGGAATCAACCTAGATAAGGAAAATGTGGTACATACACACCATGGAATATTACACAGCCATGGAAAGGGAAATCATGTCCTTTGAAGCAACATGGATGCAGCTGAAGGCCATAATCCTAAGCAAATTAACATAGAAACAGAAAACCAAATACCACATGTTCTCACTTATAAATGGGAGCTAAATATTGAGTATGCAGAGACACAGAGATGAGAACAGTAGACATGGGGACTTACTTGAGGGGCCAATGAAAGAGGAGGGTAAGGGTTGAAAAACTACCTATCAGGTACTGTGCTCACCACCTGGGTAACTAAACCATTTGTACACCAAACCCCAGTGACATGCAATTTACCCATGTAACAAACCTGTACATGTGCCCCATACCTAAAATAAAAGTTGAAAAAATAAAAATAAAAAAAGAGTTAACAAGCAAGTTAGTCTCTTGGAAAATCTAAGTTTGTCACCTGCAAAATAAGCTTATTTGACTAAATTTCCTTTGGCAAAAATGTCTATGATTTTATTTACCAAAAACTTCACAGAACTCACTGTAGTGCCTGTGTTAGTGTTATTCTTTAACTTACTGTTGAAACACCAACTACTGCTATTTCTTAGTTGTCTCTAAATAATGTGTGTGTGTGTGTGTGTGTGTGTGTGTGTCCAGATTTCCTATCAGTATTTAGCTGTGGCCTAAGTGAGTGATTTAATATCTATATTAGTTATGCTTCCAAAAGTAGACAATTGTTTCACACAAAGTGGGTAATATAAGAAGTGTTCATTTTTAAAGTGAGGAAATTTGCAAAGAAAATCAAAATAAGCAGAGAAGTGCCCTGGGGCTAATAATTGCAAGTGAGCTATTATCATTCTTAGGGCTGAAGAAGTCATGGGACAGAAGGAAAAGGGCTACTGAGCTGCAACCTTTGGTGGAGGTAGGCAACCAGCCCATAGCAACTCTGCAGAAATGGAGGTAGACAACTAATATTCCCACTTCATTTTCCTCCTTGCTCTCATTCCCTGCTAGTGCTTCCTTTTGCCCCAAACAAATAGGAACCACGGGACAAGAGAACCCTCTGATAAAGTCCATAAAGGTCAGCTGGAGAAGCAGCATAAAGAGTGATTCCAGGTGGATTTTTTTCAATGGGGGAAAAATCCAGCACAGTTTTTGTTATTTCTTTTGTAAAAAATCCATAACAACCCAGCATGAGATTTCTTTAAATTCCCACAGGTTTACAATTCTTCTGGTCACCTCTGAATTTAATACTCTATTTTGGTATAATTCTGATGTTCATTTTATCACTGTTTCATGTCACCTCAGACTTACAACTTGGCTGCTTTCCCTTGATTTCTACAACCACTGCACAAGGCTTGTGTGCACAGAACAGACTTTACTAAACGATCGGGGAGGTAGGAAGGCTTAGACCACAACAGTGAAACAAATGTTAGAGTTTCATTTTATCCAAAGATTTGCAATGTTTCCCACCAATTTGAGCTCTAGTTCCCTGCCACATTTTTGAGCCCTTTTCCTATCTGCCATCAAGTCCTAAATAAAGATCCATCTTAAAAAATAGTTGAAAAAATTTTAGACATCACATAGTCCCCAAGCCGTGATTCTCATGGATTCATGCATATTTCACTTGCTTCTGTTTCCTTCCCCTTATCACACTATCCTGTAATTTCTTTAATTATTATCTCTCTGCTCAACTAGGCTCCAGGCATTTTTTTGAAAGCTGAGTCATAATCACATCTAGATATCCAGGGTCTATCATCATATTTAATATAGTAGGCACTCAGCTAATGTTTAATAAATAAACATTTGACTCCAGGATTTGGGGTACTTCCCACCACACACACAAAAACCGTTCTTCATGTGCAGACATAAAAACTGCGGCTCTTAGAGGAGAAATAAGATGCCTCAGGTACACAGAACAAGAATCGAGATACATGATCTCTTCAGATTCATATTCCCCATAATACTCTGCAACTCCAACAGTTGACATGTAAGTGTGTTAATGAGTTTCCTTGTCGTCCTCACTCTGCTATAAAACACCTCTACAATTTTTTTCTTAACAAGTTAAATTTAAGAGGAACAAATTAGGGGAAAGTTCTGCTGACAGAAAAACAATTCCCTACATATTATTTTCATCAACGTGTAAATCTGTTGCATTTGCTATATTAATTAATATTAGAAACCAAAATTTAATCTCTGTAGTTGGTACTAAACCAGAAGAGAGGAAGGGAATCAATGCTTGGTGATAGGGATTTTGCCCCCAAAGGATCCTTTTAGATGTAATGTTTAGCCCAATACTCTTTTCTTTGTGTGAGGCAGAAAATAATCAGTTCTTACAAATGGTATATTTTGTTTCCCCAGTGAAAATTCATGAATAAAACTTTTTCAATATTTCAAAACATCCCAATGCAAATCTGTTAACTTTTTTTCAAGATTTTTTTTTTTTTTTGTGGTGGGAGTGGATTTCATCAGAGAATATTGCTTATAACTTCATTATTACTGATCATTTTTTATGACTGATTAATCACTTCCTCACCTAAAATGAGTTGGATATTTTCACTTAACTATTCACACCAACAAAGTGAAAACACAACATCATCTTCTAGAAGTTTTGTGTCTCCAGGTTGGTCATACTACCAGGGATTCTCTGGGAGTTACCAACTGTGAAAAGAGACCCTTCCCCTCTGTGCTACCTCCTGCAAGCCCTTCCTCTACACACTATACTCTAAAAACCCTTCCTCTGCCCATTACTTTGCATTATCTACTTTATTTTATGACTATTATAGACAAAATAAGAGAAATATTTTAGTGATAAAATCACTCTTGAGGTATATTTTTCAAATAGCTACATTTGTCTCTGGTTTATGCTTGGCAGCATAAAAACAGCCTTTAACTACTTTACTTGTCACTTCTTCTTCTTGGTTGACTTTTTCTTCCTTCGGTCTCACCTTGTATGTAAGAGTATAATTCAAATATATTAGGCTTATTATCAAATTCATTAATTAGAATCTGCTGTGGTGGAGGCAAGTAATCTGCATGTTTGAAAGGACCTCAAATAATTGGACAACTAGCCAGGTTTGGAAACAGACCCACTAAACCCTAAAATGCACCCATGTAACCACTAAAACTAATTGTGAAATAGTTATGTACGTGTGTTATTTATTTTTCTGGAGAGAGGATGACTTCCCTTTTTTTAGATTCTCAAATGTACCTTCAAGAATGGGATGGCACATGGATTAAAATAACTCATATACTGAAAGATTTTGGATATCTTAAGAGCTTATGTCTCTTGAGATGAACCAAAAATAAAATCAACTTTCCTAAATTCTGTTCTCTGTTTACTATGAAAAATTATTTTTCCAGAGTACATGGGTCTAAAGAACCATAACAATGATTTTTACCCCATGCCAAAAAAGGAGTACTTCTAAAGGTATCTGTTAGCTTATACTCCTTTCTTAATTGACCCTCTCAATACACTGGTCCAGTATTATTTATTCCTTCTAAGCCAGTACCCGCACTGGACCATATAATCCCTTCCACAGCCTTGTATTTCCCAGCATTTACACCGGACGGCAGTGCATTTGAACAGGCTAGTGCTGTCCAAGGTGCTGCGCGGGAGGCAAATGGCTCAATGCACCATCAACTCAGCGCTGCACTACCCAGAAGAGAAACATCTTTTTAATTCACATAAAAGTAATGCATGTGGAAGCAGTAACCTTGCTTTTGCCTCCTCTTTTTTATTCCTACTGGGGGAATAGCATATGCATATCCAGAGATAATGAGTCATATGTAACCTGTCCCTGTTCATCTGAGAGCCTTTATCCGTGTTCGGTTTTTCCAAAGTGAAAAAATTTTGTGAGTTTATTTCTACTTTACTAAATTAATCACAATAAAGTCAGAGTTGCGATAACAACAATACTGAAATCTTCCTAATTAGTAATCAATAAATTCTATGATATGTTTTGACTTTGATAAATAACTTAAATTTTCATTTGATTCTACCTTTTCATCTATAAAATTAGAGTAGACACCTCACACACAGGACAGTGGGGAGAATTTAAAAGATCATATACATGAAAATATTTTGTAAAACCCAACAAATAGCACAAATATAAAGTGGCATTAATATTATCAATATGTTTATGTAAAATTTACTATTGGCAGAGATAATAGTGTTTAGAAACATGAGAATACAATGAAAATGAGGCTTATTGAGAAAGTAACAAGAAAGTGACAAGAAATGACAATGAGGCTTATTCACATTGTATTCTCATATTCCTAAGTATTAACCTCAAAGAGCTTACAACTCAGTGAAGGATTTAAGACAATCTATATAAATAATGTACCACAGATGAGAGTGGCATAAAAAGTATCAATTGAGTCAAATGAATAGTAACAGCAAAAATCTAATCATTGGACTAACGCAGTCAAAGAAAATTCATGGAGGAGGCAGCAGCTAAGCTATGTTTTCAGAGACGGTTAGGATTTAGGTAGAAAGAGTAGTGAGAAAGCCTGAGAACTTACTTTTAATTATGATATTTTTTTCTTCCCCACCAAGGTTTTCTGCTAAGTAACATTCCAAAAGTTTAAAAAACTCCTGATCCTCCCAGGCAAAGTCATTAGAAGCATAGCATAATGATACTATCAATAATAGGCAGATCAGGATTAATAAGAGAAAGGCAATTAGAGAAAATGAAAGGTCACATTAAAACTGTCTTGGCTTAGAGCTCTATTGTTGTGTCAGAGTGTTGGTTGCCTTGTCATATCCACCTTGCTTATGGCAAGGGGTGTGTTGAAAAGTTTGTTCTAAAAAAAATGAAGTTAATAAAAGGGATATTTTCTGTGTGGATGCATCCTGTTGGGCATGGAGTAGAGAGATTTGTCTCCAAATTTTTAGTCCTTTTTTAGAATCTCACAGCTTAGAGAGGCTCTCTTCAGTGAACTATTCTGCAGAGCACAGACTTCTCTTCCTATTTAGCGTACAATTTACGCCTCAGGTCTGGGCATATTTATGAGGCCTAACTCAAATGCTGGCTTGATAAACAACAAACTGTAGGCTCTCTATTAACAAGCCTGCAAAATTATTGTAGGCTTGTTATTATGATTATAATAAAGTATTTGGGCCCAAAATAAAATGAAACAGCTTTGCATTCATATAGGCATAGAGAATCATAAAGAATTAGAAAAAATCCTGTTAACAAAAAGACTCCATGTAACACAGTTTATATTCCAACATTTCTATATACCTCATATTTCTAAGAGCATGTGATGTAATTCATGGCAAGTATATTTTTTGATAAATCAATAATTATCCTTCAAAGGAAAGTAGGAAGGGAGCACAAAAATACCATTAGTCATTTTTACCTCAGTCTTTCTTGTTCTCTTTCTGATGATTCTCCTGTAATTGGTCATCTGGTGTCTTATGAGGCCTCCTGAAAGAATAAATCATCAAAAATATTTGTTGAATGAATAAGTAAATAAAAAAATACATAAAACAGAGAGATAGTGAAAGCATTTAAACCTGAAAGACACATGGTTATGAAATCACACTTTCTTTAGCATTGATAACAACAGCAGCAGCAGCAGACCTAGCATTGATTGAGTGCTTACTATATGGCAGGCATGATGCTTTCATTTTTACACTGGAGTAATGATTAATTACCAAGACAATCTCACCATGTGGATTCTATTATTATTACTAATTTATAACAAGGAAACTGTGGCTCAGTAACTCGTCAAAGGTCACATAGCTCACAAATAGCCAGACCAGAATTCAAAACCAAACCCATCTAATTCCAGAGTAGATCTCATAACCTCATACAGTTTCTATTTCTATTTCTTTACATTTCACAGACAGAAGATTTCTGGGAATGGAACAAGAAGGGACAGCAGAGGAAAGCATGAATTATTTGGAAGATGGGATAGAGATTGCAAAAAAAAAAATCTTGTATAGAAACCTGAATTGTAAATTTAGGTAAATAAATGCATAAAACAAGCATACTATATTGAATGGGAAATGAACTACAATTTATGTGCACATACTCTATGCACGATGTTACCTAGTTAACTTCAATCTGATTTCGAATTATATTTTGCAAGTTTCTTCAGTTATGGTTGCCATCAGTAGTAAGAATATCGACAATTTAATAAAGTCACAGACTCTGCAGGGCATCTACACTTTAACACTGAAGTCAGAAGGAGAAGTGCCTGGAGTTCATGATATTACTTAGTAGCCTGAATTATCTTTACTCTTCATACAGTGGTGACATTTATTATGACATAAATAATCTATTTCTAGGCACCAAGAAGAATGCTAATCATTTATCCTGGTGCGATCCTCCGGTTTATGCTCCAGTAGCTTCAGTCTACTGCTCTTATCCATTGCCCACTTCCTTGCCCCACCCACTTATCCATCTACAAATAATTGAACCAAGTATTTTTGAGTGAAAGGAAACTCCTCTAGAGTTCAACTGAATTAACTTGGAATATTATCTAACCAATTGAGCCTCCATTTCCTCAGCTATTAAGCAAAACACAGTATAACAAATTAAAAAGTGGGATACAATAAAAATAAACTGTCCAACTGCCTTTACTCTGGTTTTGAAGAAATTGCAGCAAATAATATAGAAGGCAAATATTAAAACGTTAGCTGTTTTGTTGAGATAAAGATACGTGGGTGAAGGAAGATTTTCATTAACTATTTTCCCAAACATTTTAGGAGGTTGGGTGACAAAACACTCCTGCTTCTCCCATTATCATAGGGCTCCATTTCATGTAGGTAAGCAACACCGAATAGTGACTTAGCTCACTATCAGGTGATTTGATATGAACACTTGGAATAGTGCTTGAAGTCCCGTATGATGTTAAAATGCATGTTTCCCTGTCTGACTCTTAATTTTTTTAAAGCGTTTCTTTAAGTATCAGTGTATAGCACAGTTTTTCTATTACAGCTAAATTCACTACTTCTACTAAAAATTCCTAGTGACAGCAGATAGGAAAATAGGATGGGTACAAGGAAAAAAGACTATTCAAAGATGGCAAATTTTAAAAATAAAAAAAAGTATTTTTTTATAAAAGCTTTTTGTTTTTGTTTTCCCATAAATTATTGTTAATTTTCTGCTTCTGTACATTTTCTGAGTTTGTCAGTATCATCACCAATATGAGATAATTTTTATTCTTGTTATTAACAAATATGTAATTATGAACCAAAATACTTACATGATTTTATGTATCAACCCCATTTTAGAGATGAAGGATATTATGCTGAACCAGTATTTAAATACAGATTTGTCTTGCTCTGAAATCTGAACTCACTTCATTCTGCTATACTATGGCCAAAGCATAACATTGTATGTGACAATTTGTGATATTTCTTATGAAATTATCAGTGCTTGGTTAACTGTATAATTTTGTTTGTTATATTCTTGAGGACTAATATTTTTATTCTCCAGGGTTCAATTTTGGTTGGAGTATACCTCAGAAATTATAGTATAAATGAGGAAAAGATGGTTATCATACAATAATCTGATTTATAAACCTTTGAGTTAAATGAAATACATTTATCATTGAATTTTCTTTTTCTACAATATATTAACATGCAAAACTGAAACATTGTCTTTTAAAGATGTGTTTGCCTACTAAGAATCTCACAGGTCTCTGAAATAATGAAATCTTGCCTCTGTCTGAAAGTATCTCTGTAGACAGACAAGAGCGAAATGAAAAAAAAATAGATTTTTTTCCATGAACAATATGTGTTTCATCAAAAGAACAAAGAAACAGAGCTCTAAATGCTGGATTTGCTGCTTCCCTGAGATGTTACAGATCTTCAGAGGATGACAGGTTCTGAGGTTTCCATTCTGAATTGTAACCTTGTGACATGTCCTTACCATACTCCAGACATCTGGGGAACACAGGCATGAGAAATTATGTTCATCGATTGCCTTCTATATGGAACACAGCTAAATATATATATATATATATTTATATATATATATTTATATATATATTTATATATATTTATATATATATACCCTTGTGTGATACAAAATTTATCAGTTTATGAAAAAATGTTAGAGTACATTTCTCCACCGTAACTTGAAAAGAAGGAAAATATAATAATCCATTTCTTATTACCTCAATACATAATGAGATATGCAATGCCACTTTAAAGAAACTAAATGGATCCTATGCTGGCAAGACTTGTTTTTAGTTAGAAGGAAAGCATCCACATATCCCAAAAAGCGGTATACGTATAGTCACCATGTGAGAAAGAACAAGCGGAGAGATTAACTTGGCAGTGAATATTCAGGCATGAACTAGGGAGAAGGATCCTTATCAAATAAGCGCAGCTGTCCTGGTCACATTGCCAAGTCCTTCCCCCAGAGGGAAGGTGGACAATAGGATTCCCGCCAAAGCACTTCGCATTCGCCGGTCCCAAAGACATGTCTCAGGATGTCTTATCCTGTTGCCATTCAGCAAAGCATTCATCTAACTGCCCTTGTCCAGAGTCAGTGTTCTCCAAACTACCTTCAGTTATGACTCATCTTTCCACGTTTGTCTGTCGGTGGGTGGAAAAGAAGGTGCTTGGGGAAATTAAGATTTCCACCTATGTGTTAGAATTTTATTTTTACTTATTAATCAATATACTGGAATCTTGATTACAAACTATTTCCTAAGCCTGTCTGTCAATAGGCAGAAAATGGACTGGTCAGTTTGACAGGTCTTCCAACCAACAGGAGATTTCTACATCTCATTGGAAATTGATGAATCATCATTGTAATTTTATGCATTGATCACATATCTTGGTTCACATGAGTGCATCCCAAAGAAAAGGGACATGTTATCTGAGAGCTGGATTTCAAATCTGCAACCTGAAAACTAAGCCTTGAACCTTGGTATTTGCTGAGAGTGTCCTGTGCCTGTTGTAACAAATTACCAGAAACTTGGTGGCTTAACACAACACACATCTAATCTCTTACAGTGTTGAAAGTCAGAGGTCCAAGTCAATTTCACTGGGCCCAAATCAAGGTGCCTTGAGGCTCATGCTCCCTCTGGAGCTCTATGGAGGAACTGACTTGCTTGACTCTTTCAGAGTTTAGATCTGCATTCCTTACATTTGTTGACTCTTGGCCCCTTCCTCCGTCTTTGAAGCCAGCGTGGAGCATGCTAATTCAGTGGTCACATTGCCTTCTTCTTCTGTGCCAAACTTTTCTCTGCCTGCCTCTTATAAGGATATTTGTTATAGCATTTAAGTCTCACCCAGATAATCCCATATAATCTTGCCGTCTTGAGATCTATAACTTAATCACATCTGCCAGATCTTTTTTGTCATATGTAGTAATAGTCACAGGTTCCAGGTATTAGGACATGAGTATCTTTTAAGGCCTATTACTCAGCCTACCACACCATTTTTTGAGGCCTCTCCAACTAAAACCTGCTGGATTTATCAAGGATTGAGTACATACCCCTTTCTGCATTTATTTGGCAGATCTTTCAATATTTTCTTTGACATTCTACAAGCATTAGGTATCAACCAGGGTTCCAACAGAAAACAAGATTTGTCTCAGATGGTTTGAAGGAGTGTGTGGTGGACAAGATTAAGAAAACAAACAATGGCTGGGCACAGTGGTTCACGCCAAAGTAATTCCAGCACTTTGGCAGGCCGAGGCAGGTGGATCACTTTAGCCCAGGAGTTTGACACCAGCCTAGCCAACATGGCAAAACCCTATCTCTACTAAAAATACACAAATGAGCCAGGCCTGGTGGCATGCACTTGGAGTCACTGCTACTCAGGGAGGCTGAGTGAGGCACGAGAATCACTTGAACTTGGGAGGCAGAGGTTGTAGTGAGCCAAGATCACACCACTGCACTCCAGCCTGGGCAAGAAAGTGAGACCTTGTCAAAAAAAAAAAAAAAAGAAGGAAAGTAAAAAAGAAAGAAAGAAAGAGAGGAAGGAAGGAAGGAAGGAAGGAAGGGAGGGCGGGAGGGGGGAGGGAGGGATGGAGGGAGGGAGGGAGGGAGGGAAGGAAGGAAGGAAGGAAAGGAGGAAAGAAGGAAAACAATGAACATGAGACGCTGAAACATCAGAACATTAGCAACAGTGGGATACTTTTACTTGACTTCCTGGGACTTTGGGGCATGGAGCAAAAATGATGTCACTGGAGTCCGGTAAGAATAGCAACCATGGAGCAGGTTTCACTCAACAGGAGATCTATCAGAACAGAACAAAGCTGCTGCTGTGGTAGCTAAAGTAGGGAGGGGAAACAGGTACAGTGGCCCGTGCCACTGTCCAGTGTGCCAGTGTCCTGGTTACTCCTACTCAAGAGGCTGAGGTTGGAGAATCACTTGAGCCCAGGAGTTGGAGTCCAGCATGGGCAAGATGGTTAGACCCCATCTCAAAAAAAAAAAAAAAAAAAAGCCAGGCCCAATGGCTCACACCTGTAATACCCACACTTTGAGAGGCCAAAGCAGGTGGATCATCTGAGGTCGGGAGTTCAAGACCAGCCTGGCCAAAATGGTGAAACCCCATCTCTACCAAAATACAAAAATTAGCCAGCTGTGGTGGCACATGCCTGTAATCCCAGCTATTCAGGAGTCTCAGGCAGGAGGATCCTTTGAACCCGGGAGGTGGAGGTTACAGTGAGCTGAGATCATGACACTGCACTCCAGCTTGGATGACAAAAAAAGGGGGGCACAGAGTGAGAAAGAAACACCTGAACTCGAAACTTCTCTCTCTCCCTGCTGGTACCTCCATAGTCTAATCTCAATCTGAAGTCAGCTAGCAGGTGAGTCCAGGGGGTGCAATCACAGGGACCAGTGTATCCAGTGCAGAGCAGGACAGAGAAAGGTAGAAACTAGAAGAAGTCTTGGTACATGGGAGGGGTAATAGCTACCGTGCATATTATCCCAATATTACCTATACAAAAATGAGACTCCAACCAAAACAATGTGATATGTGGCTGATCCAAAATTTGAAGCCATATCTGAGTCTTGAACATCCTTTATATTTCTCTCAAGGCTTTCTACTATAGCATTTAGAATTCAAATTTGCCTCATTTTATATATTTGCCTTTGAACTATTTATCAACAATCAGATGATAAAGAATCATTCCTGATATTTATAACCATTCAATATACAAAATTTTGTTGTCACCTCATTTATGATCTTAAATTGGTTTGAATCCTCCTCTCACTGTGCTTCTCCCCCGGCATTACTCCTCTGGCTTGAAGAAAAAATGTCTTAATTATATTCAATCATTCATTCTCATTGCATCTGAATCAAGAATAATTAATTTCTATATTTTTTAGCTCCATGCCACATTCAAAATAGTTTAAGTTTATCCTGTGATGGGTTTCAGTTTCTAAGCACGTTCTGCTTGCTCACCAATGCTCACATAAAAATACTGATTTACACGCAGAGTCTACAAAGAGATCCACTATATTTTTGGTCTCTGCCTGATTGCCAGATTTTACATTTCTCCAGAAAATAAAAAGTATTTTAACCAACCACTCTCTCCTATTTCTTCCAGGCAGAGTTAATGCACTCAGCCTGACCTCCTTCAGAGAACTGCCTGCTGTCTTCTTGTCTAAACTGAAGCCACTTCTTATGGACTCATGGAATCATTCTCCCCTACCCTTTACTGGCATCCTTGGCTCATCACTCCTGTCTCATATCTCCCCACTCATCACCATTTTAAAGAGTCTGCATTGAGTGTCACAACATCTGCTGCTTGAGAAATTAGACCCTTGCTCCAAATCTTTTACACCATTAAAAAAAGAAAGAAAGAAAAAATAAGAAACCTTTTCCCTTGTCCTTTCCCTGACATCGCCTTGCAGCCTGAAAGTCTCCCAGAAGAGAACGGGAGAGGAGCAATCAATAGCGTCTCTAAACAGAAGATGCCATTGGCAAAGAGGTAGCACTCAACCACTGCGGTGAACCGCAGGCTTCTGATTAAGACACCCGTGCCAGCCTGATTGAGCTGCCTGTCCGCACCGCATGCAAACCAGCCACTTAACCCTCCCTCCCTCTGCTGCCTTATTCCCCTCACAGAAAATAGAGCACTCAAAGAGAAAAGTGGTGCTTGGGTCTGCAGAGAGTTTAAAAGTAATTACTGACAGCTGAGTGTTCTCTCTGAATTCAGATTCTGCAATCAATTAGGAGAGATTTCATAGAAATGATGATCGGAAATGAAAACTCCACATTAGGTAACATTATCCAGACTCCTTGTAGCCCTCCCCATTAAAGAAAGCTAGCTCCTAGTGGTCTGTTCAACTTCACTCAGTCCAGCTTCCGACAATTCAGGTGCATTCCCCACACTGAGGACCTTTATGTCACAGTCAAAATTGCTTCATAGCAATTAACATACAGCCAAATTTTGGAACATGAAGTTGGAGAATAGGTCTGATGAATTTACTTAGGGTCTTCCCAAGGTAAGAAATGTTCAGGCTAATTCCAGTTTTTGAGGCTTCAGGTTTATATTAAATACATACATCAATATATAGTATGTAGTAGGTATATGTACGTACATAAATATCAAAACAAAATTTCAAAAGTTGTGGCAACTTGTAAAAAGCTTGTAATATGTGAATAGGCTACTGTGATGGTTGAATTTAGGTGTCTGCAAAGAGGGATACCTAGATAAGGAATTTTTGCCTGGATAAAGGGATGCCTATATGACTGGTGAAACTGTTTCTGGGTGTGTCCCTGAGAGTATTTTCTAGAGATGATCAGCCTGTCAGTTGGTGAACTGAGTGGGGAAAATCCACCCTCAATGTTGGTGGCCTCCATACAAATGGCTGGAAGGTTGGGTGGAACTAAAAGCTGAAAGAGTGGCTCACGCCTGTAGTCCCAGCACTTTAGGAGGCTGAGGTGGTAGCATCGCTTGAGCCGGGAGTTTGAGACCAGCCTGGGAAACATAGCAAGACTCTGTCTCTACAAAAAAACAAGAATTAAAACTAGCCAGGAGTGGTGGCACATGACTGTAGTCCTAACTATTTGGGAGGCTGAGGTGGAAGGATTGCTTGTGCCCAGGAGTTCAAGGCTGCAGTGATCCATTAGTGTAGCCATTGCACTTCAGCATGGAAAACAGAGTAAGGGAAAAGAAGGAAGGAAGGAAGGAAAGAAGGAAGGAAGGAAGGAAGGAAGGAAGGAAGGAAGGAAAGAAAGAAAGGGAAAGAAAGAAAGGAAAGAGAAAGAGAAAGAAAGAGTGAGAGAGAGAGTGGAAGGAAGGAAGGAAGGAAGGAAGGAAGGAAGGAAGGAAGGAAGGAAGGAAGGAAGGAAGGAAGGAAGGAAGGGAGGGAGGGAGGGAGGGAGGGAGGGAGGGAGGGAGGGAGGGAGGAAGGAAGGAGGGAGGGAGGAAGGAAGGAGAAAAGGAAAGAAAGGAAAGAAAGGGTGAATTCTTTCTCTTTTTTGGAGTGGGATGCTCTTGGACATCACAACTCTAAGTACTTTTGCCTAAGTACTTTTGCCTTTGGACACTGGGACTTGCATCAGTGGCTTCCCAGGGCTCCCAGGCCTTCCACCTTGGACTGAGCCACATTACTGACTTCTATGATTCTCCAGCTTGCAGATGGCTTATCTTAGGACTTCTCAGCCTCCATAGTCATGTGAGCTAATTCCCCTGGTGTGCTAGCCCCTTTTCGCGTTGCTATAAAGGAATAAGTGAAACTGAATTATTTATCTAAAAAGAGATTTATTTGGCTCACAGTTACGCAGGCCATACAAGAATGTCAACAACATCTGCTCAGCTTCTCGTGAGACCTCATGAAGCTTTTACTCATGGCAGAAGGTGAAGGAGGAACAGGCCTATCACATGGTAAGAGAAGAGGCAAGAGAGAGAGGAGGAGGTTCCAGGCTCTTTGAAACAATCACATTTCTTGTGAACAAATAGAGTGGGTACTTGCTCATTACCACAAAGACAGCACCAAGTCATTCATGAGAGATCCACCCCCATGACCCAAACACCTAGGCCCACCTCCACAATTGGAGACACATTTCAAAATGAGATTTGGAAGGAACACACATCCAAACCATATACACCTAGTAAGTCCATATATATATATATGTGTGTGTATATATATATGTATGTGTATATATATATATTTACATATACTATGGCTTCTGTCTTTCTGAAGAATCCTAATACAGATTTTGATAGTAGAATGGCTCTAGAGAAACAGAATTTTAAGATGAGTTTTTTTCATTCTTAACTGGCCAGTTTCTGGAACTGGCTCTCTAATTAAATCAGACTTAAAAACATTAAGGAGTCTACTTCCAATAATACAGAGAGTACTGGTAGTCCATGGTGTGAACTGTTTAAAGAGATATCAAAAATATTTGTATTGAATACACCTCATCAACCACTTGTAAGAGGCAAGGAACTTTTGAATATTTTTGGAAAAGTGAGGAATATAATGCTATTGGTTGGTTGCTCCTATATTGTTGGGCAAAGTAATAAAAGAAACAGATGAGTTCAGGAATATAAATTTCCAGCTCCAGATGCACATAAACCACCTAAAAGCTTCTAAGTGTGCCCTTAACGAGAACCTTCTTCCCTATAGGCACAGGATTGAATTCGCTGAAAGTCAAACGCTATCACTCATCACGTGACTGGCTGAATTACAGTGAAAGTTGAATTCTCAGCCTTGCAGGGTGTCTACTGTTAAAGTGAGTGCATTGATTAGCAAAGGATGGAATCCTTTAAGTTGAGACTGGAAAGTGTGGGAAGATCCTGAGGAAACTAGGGACCCTGAGCATTCAAATTCTGATGAATCTTTCTTGCTAGATAAAGTGACTTCCCCATCCCCAGCTGCAGTGACTTCCCCACCCCATCCCCAGTGGTATTGGTCTTCCCTCCCCTTTCTGAAGGAATTAACTCTGCATTGCCTGAGAAAATAGCAATGGCCTCTCCTGGGTTGCCAAGCAAAACACTGCTGTATCTCCTCAGGACCTACCTCCACTGCCCCTCCTCTTTGCTTCTAGACTTATAACCAGACTCAAGTACCAGCAGCCCCCAAAAGCAAAGTACAAAGTGCAAACCGTGAGAAGGTGTGCTACGCTTCACTAAACTACTTGATGTTTCTGTTTGTTTTTAATTTATACAAGCAGAAATCTAGAGAACACATGTGGAAATAGATATTATGACTGTGGGACAGTAGTAGAAGAAAAATAAAATTGGATTAGGCTGAATTTATTGATATGACCCACTAATCAGAGATTCTGCATTTATATGGCAGTTCAAAGGGTTAGAAAAGGTGCTAACAGTTTGGTTGGTTGGTTGGCTGAAACATGAATCTTGGGGAATGACAGTGGATTATCATAAGCTTAACCAAGTGGTGACGCCAATTGCAGCTGTTATATCAAGTTTGGCTTTATTTCTTGCGCAAATTAACACAACTTTGGTACCTATGGGTGAATTGCAGCACAGGCCTTTAGGAGTTTGGAGAAAGGCCCTGCCGTCATTTGCAGATAATTACTATCTTTTTGAGAGATGACTCTTGGCCTACTGTGAAATGTTTGACCAAGTTACCATGGAACCTGATCTGCCAATCGTAAACTGAGTTTGATCTAACCCACCAACCCATAAAGTTGGATGTGCATAGCAGTACTCCCTCACCAAATGGAAGTGGTGTAAATGTGATTTGGTCTGAGAATGTCTTGAAATGACAAGTAATCACATAAAGAAGTGGCCCAAATTCCCATGGTTCCTACACTTGCTCTATTGCCTTCTCTCTCCCAGCCTGCATCTATGGGCTCATGGGGGGTACCCTATGATCCAGTGACAGAACACTAGGGCCTGGTTTACAGATGATCTGCTCTGCTTATGTGGGTACCACCCAGAAGTGGACATCTGCAGCACTATGGCCTCTTTCTTGGACATTCTTGGTGGACTGTGGTAAAGAGAAATCTTCTCAATGGGCAGAACTTTAGGCAGTGAACCCTGTTGTATACTTTGCTTTGAAGGAGAAATGGCTAGATATGTAATTATATGCTAATTCATGGGCTGTAGCCAACTGTTTGGCTGGATGGTCAGAGTCATGAAAGGGATATGATTGAATATTTTGTGACAAAACAAATTTGAGGAAAAGGTATGTGGATAGACACCACTGAATGGGCAAAGGATGTGAAGATATTTGTGTTTCATGTGTATGCTTACCAAAGGGTGACCTCAGCAGAGAAGGGCTTTAATTATCAAGTTAGTAGGATGCCTTATTTTGTAGATACTAGTCAGCACCTTTTCCCAGCCACCACTCTCATTTGCCAGTGTGCTCATGAACAAGGTGGCCATGGTGAAAATAATGGAGTTGATGCATAAGCTCAGCAACATAAATTTCTACTCAGCAGGGCCAACTTGACTGCAGCTAACAATGAATGCCCCAACTGCCAGCAGCAGAGACCAATGCTGAGCCCCAATGTGTCACCATTCCCCAGGGTAATTCGCTAGCTACCTGGTGGCAGGTTGATTACATTGAGCAGTTTCAACCATGGAATGGGGAGCATTTGTCCTTACTGGACACACTTGCTCTGAATATGGATTTGCCTTCACTGCATGCAAGGATCCTGCCAAAACTACCATCTATGGACTTACAAAATACCTCACCCACTGTCATTCTATTCCACACAGCTTTGGTTCTGACAAAGAAATTTGCTCCACAGCCAAAGAAGTATGGCTTATGCTCATGCAATTCACTGGCCTTACCATGTTTCTGACCGTCCTGAAGCAGCTGCCCTGAGAGAATGATAGAATAGACTTTTGAAGACACAGTTACAATATTTTGCAAATTGGGGCAAGGTTTTTCAGAAGGCTTTGCACTCTCTAAATCAGCGTCCAACATATAGTAGTTTCTTCCACAGTCGAGATTCACAGATCCAGGAATCAAAGGATGGAAATGGGAATGATACCATTTACCATTACCAATAGTGACCCATTAAAAATATTTTCCTTCCTATTTCTGTGACTTTATATTCTGCTGCCCTGAAGGTCTGAGTTCCAGAGGGAGGAATGCTTTTACTGGGAGATACAATTTATTCAATTTAACTGGAAGTTAAGACTATCACCCAGCCACTTTTAATTCCTCATGACTCTGAGTCAACAGGCTAAGAAGGGAGCTTCACTATTGGGTGGAGTAATAGATTCAGACTACAAAGTGGAAATTGGACTACTACTCCACAAGGAAGGTAAAGAAGAGCATGTCTGGAATACAGCAGATCCCCTAAAGTGCCTCTTAGTCTTACCAAGTCCTATAATTAATATCAATGGTAAACTACAATAACCTAATTTTTAGGCAGGATTATAAATGAGCCAGACCCTTCAAGAATGAAAGTTTGGGTCAAACTGCCAGAATAAGAACCATGATTTTCTTATGGTTCTTAACTACCAAAATGTGGCCAGTTACAGAAATAAGAATTGTCATTATCATAAATATTTTCTCCCTATATTGCTAAGGATGTATTTATGTGTTTATATATTCATATATTAAGAAAATATCTTTTTCCCTCTCGTTCATTTATCATACAATATAAGATTTATCAACTTTATATCGGTATTTAGGTATTGCTAAATTTGCACCATAGTATTTAAATTAGGGGATACCAGGAGAACACTAAACATCACTCAAAAACTTTACCTCCTCTTCTGGAGACACAATTAGTGCATTTTTATTGTATATAAGACAGTTGTATCATGTTAGGTAGAACTGTAACCTTGTTGTTGTCTTTATTTGGAGATTAAGTATAATTTAAGGAGATGCCATATGGGTGCCAAGTTGAGAAGTGGTAGTCTGGTCACGCTTAATTTTAGGTGTCAACTTTACTAGATAGAGAGATGCCTCCATGGCTGGTGAAGTGCTGTTTCCAGGTATATCTGTGAGGGTGTGCTCCATGGGAGATCTGCATGTGAGTCAGTGGACTGACTGGGGAAGATTGTACTCAATGTGGGCAGGCGTCATCCAATGAACTGTGGGCCAGGATGGAACCAAAAGTTGAAAAAAGGATGAATTTTTTCTCTCTCTCTCTCTCTCTCTCTCTCTCTCTCTCTCTTTCCCCTCCCCTCCCTGCCCCTTCTCGAATAAGTCACCATTCTTCTCCAGTACTCAGACATTGGAACTCCAGGTTCTTCAGTCTTTGGACTCGAACTTGCATCAGCAGCCTCCCACAGCTCTCAGGCTTTCAGCCTTAGACTGAGAGTTACACCATTGGCTTACTTGGTTCTTGGGCTTTCCAACTTGGACTAAGCCATGCTGTCACCTTCTCTGGTTCTCCAGCTTGCAAATGGCCTACTGTGGGACTTCTCAGCCTCCATAATTGTGTGAGCCAATTCCCCTAATAAATCCCCTCTAATACATCTACATATCTATCTATCTATCTATCTATCTATCTATCTATCTATCTATCTATCTACCTATCTATCTATCTATCTATCTTCTATTGGTGTTCTCTCTCTCCGAAGATCTCTGACTAATACAGCAATATATTTTTACATTATTAATATATTGTATATTTACATATGTGGAATATATGTAAACTATATATTTATACTATATATACTATAAATTGAACTGATCTGCACTATAACAGTGTAATATATTATACTTACTCTGTGAAAGACATTGGATTCACCACTGTGAGAGGGAAAAACAATAACTGTCATTTACATCTTGTAAATGTTATTATCCAAGCATCTCGCATATGATTAAATTTATCTGAATCATTACAGTGTGAATATCATTAACCCATTTTGCAGGAGAAATGAAAATTTAACTTGTTCATGTAATTTGTTCTAGTTTGTGCTACTAGTGAACAGCCCAGCTAGTGTTAGAGCCATGTAATTTGTTCATTGACAGGGAGACAAAGAAGGATAGCTGTGTTCCCTGCCATCTAGTAACTTACAGTTATGTTGTGGAAATAAGACATACACAGGTAAAAGGTTGGGTGATAAAACAAAACCATATAGGAAATGTCCTGGGTAATAAAAATGACTAATTCCATAAAGAACAGTATAAATAATAAGTATTCAGAGTTTGGCAAAGAGAGAGCTTCCTTTCTTTCAATTGCTCCCAGCCATGCTGCCTGAAATCCTCTTCTCCATTTCCTCTTCCTCCTAGGTGTTTATACTCACCACAAACCTCTGGGCAATTATTCTTCCCCATCAGCTTGTCATTTACTCAAGTTTATTATATACTTGGCCTCTGACAGTTCCTAAGAACTCAATACTTCCAACCTGCCACAGACCATATTTTCTTTCATTTTGCTGAGCTCTTTCCAACAGTCTTACATCTTTCTGGAACTTTGCCTCTCCAGCAAGCAAAAGAAACAAACCAGATAAAGGAAATCAAGAGTGGTCTGAAATAAACTTCCTCATTCTGCTTCTCCTTTCTGTACTTCATAAGTGGAGTATTTAATCACACATGTTTATTATAGAGAGCAGAGCTTAGAGTGAGCAAACTACTTGCCAATCAGTGACTAACACAGGACATGGGAGGAAGGAAGTAGCTTTACTGAGAGGAGAATGAAGTCATTAAAACATGAAAATAGTGTGTAAAACTTTAAAGATCTTCAGTTATTTAAATAGTGAGTGTTTTTGAAGTAGTATTTCAGTTAGTTCCTCCCTTCTAGAAGAATGTCTAACTCCTATAGAAGTTGGCTCTGTAACACAGGTAATACAGTAAGATGAACATACCTCCAATATGACTTGCCTTACAAAAAAAGGAAAAAAGGTCACATATTTTTGTTTTAAAAATATTTTGTTCTTAGTACATTGCTACTACCAAAAAAATGTTATCTATAGCCTGCCTACTTTCAAAAGAGGATTGTAGCATTTTATAGTACAGAAGATGGCTGTAGCCTTTTATACACATGTATAAATTCAACAGTGTAAGGTTGTGCAGCTATTACAATTGAGCATTAAATACAACTCTGAGTTTCCTAGTAGTCAATGGGAAAAAAAGAGCAAAAAGGTTCACATTGTTTTTATCTGATAAGAAAAAAGGATCTGATATCACTATGAAGGACTCAAATTTTACTGTTTCCATATAATAAGGCACTTACTTTGTAGATGATTTTCCACCAACATTATCTTATTTCATCATAATGATAGCCAGCACTAATTAATATGGTACTTGTTCCATGCCAGGCACTGTTTTAAGAGCTTTCTACACATATTAACCAATACACTCTTCAAAATAACTTTCACTATAACTACTACTATTATCCCCATTTTACAGGTGAGTAAATCAAACCACAGAGCCGGGCGTGGTGGCTGATGCCTGTAATCCCAGCACTTTTGGAGACTGAGATAGGTGGATCACCTGAAGTCAGGAGTTCGAGACCAGCCTGACCAACATGGTGAAACTCCATCTCTACTAAAAATACAAAAAATCAGCCAAGTGGTAGCAGGTGCCTGTAATTTCAGCTACTCAGGAGGCTGAGGCAGGAGAATCACTTGAACCCAGGAGGCGGAGGTTGCAGTGAGCCGAGGTCATACCATTGCACTCTAGCCTGGGCAACAAGAGTGAGACTCCATCTTAATAAATAAACAAACAAATAAATAAATAAATAAATAAAAGCACGAAGTATTAAGTGATTTTTCCAAGGCCTAGTAAGTGGTGGAAATGGGACTCAAACCTAAGCCTGACTCTGGGATTCAAACTCTTAACCACAAGGCTAGACTAGTTCTCAGTTTAATTCTCTATATTGGGATACTAAGAAGGGTGAGAAGAAAGTGATTTAAACAGGTGACTAAGACAAAAGTCTCCAGACTCAGAGTTCAAACCCAGAACTAACTAGTTCCAAAGTCCCACTGCATTTCATTGTGGGTATCCGTGAGTCTTTATGCAAAAAGACCCAAGAACTTACATATATGCTATGTCAGTGTTCTGGTATTCACATTTGATAAACATTGAGGGTGTTACATTAAAACCTAACTCACTGAAGATATTTCTAGAGAAGGTTAAGTTAAAGAGGTCCAGGAATTGTCCTTTTTGGTGACATAATCTGATTTTAAGAATTTACTTAGTCCTGAAAAAATAGTTGAAAAAAATAGTCGTTTAAAAACCCATAAGGCAACGTTTTTATCTCATAGTGCTTTAGTAGAAGCTGGGTATCAGCTGTGGAAAGCAGATTCACATGTTCTGGTTAGGCAAGGAGGCAGAGAGAATGTTTATATCTTACCATGAGAATTGAAGATTTTTGCCTGAAATTCCAACAGATTATCAGAATGTATAGTGTACTGAGCTATGGGGTAGCCTAAAACAAGACTAAGTTAATTCAACCAAGAATGTATATTGAGTAAAGACATTTTCTACACCCCCAAAATCCAGGTACTACACCTATATTTCCAAGTCTCTCATAGTTAAGTGGGGCCACTGTTAAGTTCCGGCCAATGAGTGGAGCGTGATATGGATCACTTCCAGGACAGAGCCTAGAGGAGCCAATGTATGTTGTGATCCTTTGCTCTGGTAACACTGGAGGCTAGTGTTTAGATGATTAAACCACAAGTTATTAGGGCTTCCCATTAGCATGGGGTTTAGGGTGGCTACACAGAGAAGAGTTTTCTACCAACTGTGTGGGACATATAGGATGAGAAAGAAATTAACCATTGTTGGTGGTTTTGTTGTTCTAAGGCAATTGATATTTTAAGTCTGATTTGTTTCTGGAGCAAAGCCTATTTTATCCTGACTAGTATAACACTTCAATACTCCACAGGGAAGGACTGCATCTAAAAGCCTGAATAATTCTGAAATTTCCTGGAAATACATATTTTAAAATGTTGTTGTGAAGAGAGATTTAGCTTTCCATTCATCTTACCTTATTTCTACATATTATATGACATTTATGAGATGGAACATTGTTTTCAAAATGAATGTATGGGTCAAAGTTTTAAGCTTTGAACTACTATTTGTTGCTCCTTCCTTTTTGTTTTTTAGTCCAGTTTTATTCTACATGTCATATAGACCTGCAACTATGACACATTTTTCTCTAAAATCAAGTGGATGGGCTTTTCTTCTGCCACAAATCTAGTAGATTGTTGTTCTGCCATTTTAAAAGTGTCAGAAATCTCAGTTCTAATCTACAGCTTGTCACAACTTAACTTACTCTACAGACATGCCTTTGGAGTAGGTACAGTTAAAATATTAAAAAAAAAAAAAAAGCATATATAATTATACCCTTGGGAACTGTCTCATATCTCAACCAGCAGGTGGCAATTTTATCACATTATATGTCCCATTAGGTAAGCAATGGTCTAAATGATGTAAAAAGATGATTTTTTTCCTGGCAAGTTGGCAAGTTTGTGCTAAAAAAGGTGGGGCGGGGGGAGGCAAAACAAAGCTCAAGACCATGAGTGAGAAGAGAAGCCCTCCATTCTCTGGATGGCAGGAAAGTCATTGCTCTCTTGGTACCTGTGGTTGTGTCAAGTGTATAGCAGGTAAGTTCTAAGCTGCTATGCACTAAACACAACCACGGGTATGCAAAGGAATAACAGCAGTCAGCTGAGATCACATAAAGGAAAGTTGTAATTTTAGGGAAGCAGCCGACATTTTCTGTCACTCTGATGTTAGAAATCATATTATTTCTTGGGAAACTAGACTTTAGGCTAAATATTTTCCTTTCATAAACGCTTTCAGCTTTTTGTTCAACATTTTCATTATTTTTCTATTCGTAATGAATATCTACTTAGTGGTTCTCAAATTTTAGTGCAACAGAATCACCAGACCTGGGTCCCATCCCAAGAGTTACTAAGCCAGTATGTATGGAATGGAGCCTGAGAATCTACATTCCTACTGAGACCCCAGGTGATGCTGATGCTGCTTCATCAAGGAACATACCTTGAAAACTCTTGATCTACTATATGCCAAGCCCTGGTATAATCTTTGCAATACAACAGTGAAGAAATATAGTTGCTTCCTGACATAACCACTTGCTAATTGTAAGAAATTTGACAAAACAAACTTTTCAAGCTTCACCATTTGTTGGTTATAAAGGAGGATAATATCATCTCTTGGGTTTACTATCAGATATTAAAAACATAATACGTGCAAAGATTTCATGCAGTACTTAGAAAATAGAAGGACTCTGTATGATAGAAAATAGAAAGTGTTCGGTATATCTCACAAGGATAGGAGCATCCCAGAAGGGAGGCAGACATATAGGCAGTCAACTACAATGCTGTGTAGGGAGGGATAGAGTCTACTCCAATTTTAACTTAAGCTGAAGTGATCACTCACCAGGAAGCCCTTTCAACAGCTCCTTCTCCCCTTCCTACCAAGCACAGATATAGGAAAGAAATTAACACCTGTAAGTATTAACAGCTGTAATATTGATTACTCTTTCAGGTATGAGTAATGAAAACCCACCTTAAACAAGCTTAGGCAAAATACACACACACACACATAGAACAAACAAACAGACAAACAACCACTTAACTGGATCATGGAACTGAGCAGTCCAGAGGTAGAAATGACTTAGGTCTCAATTAGATCCAGACGTTCCCTTGATACTCTCCGTCTCTCTCTTTCTCATCATTTCTCTTTCTCTTTTCCTCTCTCTCTCTTTCCTTCTCTTTCCCCATTGGCTCAGTTTCCCTCTATGGCCCTACTTCCCCCTATGCTTTCTTGATTATTAAACAGGCTCTCCCTATGAGTTTGATGACTATGGATAGGCCCTGCTTGGATTAGGTGTTCACCTGTAGTGGTTTGAATGGTGGCCCCCAAAAATATGTTCACCCAGAACCTGTGTATGTGATCTTATCTGGAAAAGGTTCTTTGCAGATCTAATTGAGTTAAGGATCTCTTGGTGATATCATTTTGGATTAACCAAGTGGCTTCCTCACTCCAATGACATGTGTTCATATGATATGCAAAAGGAAGAAAACATAGAAGAGAAGGCAATGTGAAGATGGAGGCAGATGTTGGAGTGAGGTATCTACAAACCAAGGAACACAAGGGATTGCCAGCAACCACAAAATAGAAGAGAGGCATGAAACAAATTTGCCTTAAGAGCCTCCAGAAGGCATGACACCTACTGACACCTTGGTTTTGGACTTTCGGTTTTCAGAACTGTGAAAGAGTACATCTCTGTTGTTTGAAATCACTCCATTTGTGATTATTTGTTATGGCAGCCCTAGGATATTAATACACCAACTTTTGAACCCACTGCTGAGTAATTTTGATCAGGCATAGCTGAATTCCTCACCCAGCCCTTTAAGCAGAAGACAAAGAAAAAAAAACTGTTATTGACAGCCTCATCAGAATGATCCCAAAGAAAAACAATGCCGATGATGATGATAGCTAACATTATTGAGTTTTATTATAAGTGCTCTATATTTGTTACCTCATTAAATTTCACAACCATCATATGAGGTATATATTATTATTATCTGCATTTGCATAAAAGAAACTAAGGCTGAGTGAGACTAATTAATTTAATGGCCACTTATAAAAAATATTTCATTTATTCTGTATTTTCAACACATCTCATAAAAAGAGCTTGTGTCTAATGTTGCCGAGACAATTGGATACCGCTGGCACTTCTAAAAGACATTTCTAGAAGACCTGCTGGGCTGAAAATAATTGAAGCCAGACCCTGCACCATAGCCCTTCTCCTTAGCTGCACTGCATTTAGCTAGCTGGAGAATAATTATCTTAATCCCTATCTGTTCTAGACTCAAAAATGTCACATGAAAGAGTAACCATCCATCAGTTAGCCTTATGGCATTTAATTAGTAACTCAGTTTCATTCATGTGAAAGTCCTAAAAGAGTTCACTAACCTGGGGACAAGGGTACATTGAATTTGGAAGATGGTTGGCCATGTCTGAGTTAATGATCTAAGAACTAAGCTAAGTGATAGTGGTTCATTCCCACCTTCCACTCTGCATTTAAACTCAGGAGCTTTATGATGACTTCCTGACTGCTGGAAAAGAAATTGAGAGTTCCTAGTGCAACAAGTCTCTAACTGTAATCAAACTCATGGTTGCTACCAAAATTGTGTCTAAACTGAGAGCCAGTGTGATACATAGGAAAGAACATGGGCCTGTAAGACACAACAACATGGGATCAAATCTGGTTGTGGCTAGAAGTACTGGTTAACTTCCAGTTACTGCCCCCAACCCCTCCATTCCATTCTCTACACTCCCATAACCTACTGTCTGCCCTGGGACACTGGCCCCAGTAGCTCCCTTGAATGTTGGCATTTGATTGGGTTTATCCAGTGGAAAATAATTGCAGTACATAAGAAGGCAGGAAATGAGAGGGGCTGGGTTTCTTTTCCCTTCTTCCATAGCACATTGCAGGCAGTAGCAATGAGTAACACCTGCAAGCCTCCACTACTAGAGTCCCGGCCAGTCTTCTCCCTCCTCTCTAGTTCTAGTTCTCATTGGGTACTAATTTCCCCCCTTGGTCTCTGAGGCTGCCAGAAGGAACCTTGTCATTCCTTTTGCACTCCCTTTACCCCACCCACGTCTCTCTATACAGAGGTCATTATTAACCTCTCTGCATTTGAACCATCTGGGAAGAATTATTTCCTACCAATATCCTGACTGACATAGGTACTCACTTACTAGCCATATAATCTTGATCCTTTTACCTTTCTTTAGTATGGTTTACTGTTTGGTCTACTGAAAAAAATAGGAATAATATTTGCAGTATTCTTATAAAAAATATACATTACATGCTCTCTGATACCATGTTTGTTAAGCTCATGGCTTGCACTAGACACCTGATACAGGGCAACAGAAGATAAAAATAAAGATAACAGACAAAAAAATGCAGGCTCTAATGTGTTATTACATGACCTATGCTGAATATAATATTTCAGTTTTCATTGGCTTATGATACCCATGATTATACAGATCCTTTGTTTTATCCTTCTATTTATTTTACAGGAATTTGGTTGTGTTCTACTCATCTGCATTACATCCATAGAAACGAAAAAGAAATATGTGGAATTAAATGTAACTGAAAAAAATTACTAAACATCAACCCTATGTCATGCATTATAGTCAGCACAAGAAACACGATGATGGGAATGAAGTGATTCCTGCCTTAGAGTACCTCAAGCTAGTGGGAGTTAACTGCTATTTTTTATTTAGTTATTTTCTCCTTTGATGTAAACTTTAAATTTACAGACAATGAAACATACTAATGTTAAGTATGCACTTGTCTTAAGAAATGTACATACCTATGCAACCCAAACATCTATCGTGATATCAACCCCCAAATTTTTTCATGTCAATTCCCAGATTCCCCCTGCCCCCATTCCTGCACTGTTCTGGTTTATTTTATCGTATATTAATTTTCTTCCTCCCTTGTATATGAAATCTCATTATTTTCTGGCTGCTTCAAGATTTCCCCAATACTCTTGGTTGTCAGCAGTTTGATTATGCTATGCTTTTGTTACTGTTATCACTTTATTGCCTCATAGGTCCCCAAAGTCCTATTCATTTTTTTCAATCTTATTTTCCCTGTCTTCAGATTAGTCTTCTATTAACCATCTTTAAATTAACTGATGACTCTATCATCTCCATTCTGCCGTTAAACCAACCTAGGGAATTCTAATTTTGCTTATTCTATTTCAGTTCTAGAATTTACATTTATTTCTATTTCTCTACTGAGATTTTCTATGTTTCGCATGTATTATTAACTGATTTTCCAAGACTTCATTGAATATAATTATAATAACTGCTTTAAAATATACATCTGCTAACTCCAACATCTGGATCATCTCATGGTTGATCTCAATTGAATTTTCTTTCTTTTTTTTTTTTTTAGAGATTGGTTGTCCAGACAGAGAACAAATTTGTATTACATCCCAGGCATTGTAAATATCATGTTGTAGACACTCTACATTCTGTCATGCTCCTCAAAAGAGTATTGATGTTTTTGCTTTTACAGGATATTAACTTGGTTACACTCAATATGCAAATTATGTCTCTTGAGTAGCAGCTCAATTTCAGTTCAGTGTTTCATCACTAGCTAGGAAGCTTTGAGTCTTTCTGCACTTGCACAGATCAGAGGTCAGCCAGAGGCTTGAACAGTATTTTTATAGAGAATTTGGAGCTCCCTTTCTCTGGCTTTCTGTATCTTAGGAGTCCCTCTCTCATTCTCATGGCTATATTCCCCCACCTCTCCCCCTCTGTTTTTCAGGTCAAAAAGACTTCAGATTTCTATCATGGTTTTAACTACTGTGTACATTACTGACCTTGGCCTACCCTCAGAATAAAAGCCACAAAAACAGGAAACTCATTTTACTCTGACCCCTTCTAACAAATTTTGACCTCTCCTCCTGAATCTGCTTCCTGTTTTTTACTCTTTAGTAACTTCAGGTCATCGTTTTCTTGTATCTTATCTGAAGATTAAGTTGTTACCTGTAGAAGGGTTGTTTGGAGAAGAAATTAAGGAAATAAGATATAAAACATGAAATTGGTGTATGCAATTGATAGATGTTTTGTTATAATAAGGTAAAATATAAGAAGTAAGCAGTGCTGTTGCATACATGGGGGGTTAGTACACCTAACATAAATTAATGAATCGATCAGAAAGAGCTTTCTGTTAGAAAATCATCTAAGCTGAAATTAGAAAGATGCATAGGAATTAGCTGAGCCAAGGAATGCTTGGAGTTGGAAAATTTCTTATTTAAAATAATAATAATAAAAGGCTTCTGCATGGGTCTTTCTGGTGTGGGAGATAGCACTAAATCATTCTAAGAGAAGATTCATCACTTACTGAAATATAAAGTTGGAGGTTTCAAGTAGTAATTCAGCTATCTTGGGTTTAAGAGACTTATAACTATAAAGTTCTTAAAACCTCTTCTTATCTAGGAAAAATTACAATATGACTGTAGCTTTATATGTAGCTTATTCTCAGAGAAATGCTAATGTAACTACATAGTTTGATACGCAAATTAGGCTGACTTTCTTGTATGTTATTAAAAGTAGACATATTTCTTTTTATCATTTGCTGCATAAACACTTTAAAAAATGAAAAGTTATAAAAATTCAAGATCTTCATATCAACTTATGCGTATCATTGTAGTTCATTCCAAGTAGATAAAGACATGAAAGTTAATATTACTAAAGTTGTTGATAGGATAAGAGTTACTCAGAGTTAAGGCAAGGAAACAGAGTTGACATTTCTGACTAGACATTCAAGAAAGAATGTGTCCTTGCCCGACTGTAATATGAACAGCAATGGCACAAAGTCATAAGCAAATACTTATTGCCTATTGACTCATCTGTGCCTTGGTACTTTCAAGTTTTCTTTGCTCTGTTCATCTTATAAATAAATAAATAAATAAATAAATAAATAAATACTTTACAGACTGAAACTGATTCCAGCTGTACCAACTTTGAAAAAGTATGGAATATATCAACACTGTCTTTTTCTCCTATTAGTGTGGAATGTCCAAGAAGCTCATTGATTGAAACCGGTTTTACAACAGATGCCAAAAAAAATTACTAGCAATTTCTAAACAAATATTAACAGCCATCAACTATTTGAACACTCAAAAGAGAACAGAAAGCTTGACTATGACTCAAAGCAGAGGGGGCAGCGTGATCTATTCTTGTGTTTTTTATAAGTAAACCTAGAGAAAGAATGACCTTCAGCAAAGCAGCTCTTTATTGCTGAAAAAGAATGATACTGTGTGATGCCACCCTGAGTCAAAGAAGCCAGCATATACCAGGATTGAAAAGAAATGAAGTGATAAACATTTTACAAGAAATACTCAGAAGAAAATACCAATGCCTCTGGCATACTTAATGCTGTTTCTTTATTTGCTATTATAAATGTTCCATGTGTGTTTGGGGCACAGTTCAGTTTGATACTAAGCACTGCTTACTAATGACATTAAGAAACATCTGGAGGCTACGTAAGAGGGGCCCATTAAGGGTCTTTATTTTTTTCAGGAGTAATGGACAGTTTATCTCTGAAAGCAGTCATTTTTAGAGAAGACAAAGTCTGGCAGGCAAGGAGAGGAGCAACATTGAGAACAGAATATTATCTAAATTTGTCTTAAAGAGCATCCCCCACGGACTGATCTAGATCTAAATAGGGAAGGTTGTCAGCACACAACCTGAAAGATCTATGTGTAATTGTAAAATGCTGAGAAATGAGGCAGTCAACTTGCTGCCAGACACTGGGACCCCAGAATCAGGGTTGGCTTAAAGGAGGAAAGTGCTGTCACATTAAGACACCAGAGACTCTACATTAAGACACCAGAGACTCACCAGAGAATCATGGCATCATGGCATACTTCAGAACCAATCAGGAACCACAGTTGAGGTGGCAGTGGGGAGGGGGCACCCACAGCCCAGCAGACACTGAAGGCTCCAGAGGCAGGTTCCAAACCAGGGAAACAGAAAGCTGAAAACCATGAGCTCATACTATGGCTTATTTGTGAGCACACATGAGACATGACCTGGTCACTTCCAGAAATAATAAGGAGATTTCTCAGGGCGCAGAAGCCTCGCTGAGATAGAAAATGATTATTATTGTGTATTGAGCAATGACTAAGTATCAGACACTGTGTTATTGCTTTTCTTATATTCATTCAATACCTACAACAAACCTATAAGATAGGTTCTATAAGTACCACCACGTTACATGTGAATACACTTAGACTCAACTTTTACTTTTTATGGTCTGAGAAAACATAGGTGAGGTATATTTGTAACCAGTAAGGAATTAGAAGGCTGTGCCTTCAACACACTAGAATATTTCACAAGTCTGTTAGCTGAACATTTTCCTAGCATATAACCAGGTGCAAAGTAGATAAATAAACTCAACCATTCAACACTGGAGATGGGTTCTTGTTTCAGGGGCCCTAGGATACCTTTTGTCTGAGAAAAGCCCTAAACACATTCACATATTTCTTTCACCTCCTGCCAACTTTCTGGTCAATAGCATTGAACTACCTCAGTTTCCTTACTTATGACACTTCTCCTCATTGATGCAGAATCTTATTCAATACAGAACTGTGTTTGGCTGGAGTCTGAACCTGCTTCTAGAATTAGAAAAAGAACAAAGTTACATAAAAAATCAAAATAAGATAAGTTCTCGAAGTAAGAAAACAGTTAAGTTTCAAAAAATGTGATGTCAATTTCCTGCAACATTGGATTGCCAATGGCCAACTAAAAATTAAACTGGATAATTTCTAAGTAGTAAGTATAAAATGATACAATTTTCTGTTTAACTTGTAATTTCTTAACATTTGTGTTTCAGTTTATAACACAACAAACATTTTTGCATTCATTGTCTTATAGGATTCTTAGAATATTTGCAGGATTTTGGCAAGTGCTCATTACAGAGGCAGAATAGAATGGAATGGAATGGAATGGAATGGAATAGAATGGAATGGAATGGAATGGAATGGAATAGAATAGAATAGAATAGAATAGAGCCAGGATGTCTGGGTTGCAAATCTGATTTGCCTTTCATTGTCTCTACAAACTTAACCAAATAATAATCTTCTTATGACTCAGTTTCTTCATCTATAAAATGGGATGACAATAATAGTAATGAGAAAAGAACTTTTATCTGAGGAATACAAGTCGTTTTAATTACCAGGCCCAGAGAGACAATAAAATTAGGCTGCAATCGTATCCTGCTCTCCTCTTTGAGCTATGTATTCATCTATTGAAACTGCTTTCTTTTGCTGCTAGTAGTTATAGATCAACCTAATAATGCCATTCCAGACACTTTAACCCACACCCTACAGCTTAACAATGGATAGCCAATCACTAATCAATGTTATTTCTGTAAACCAAGGAGAATTCCTGAAAAACAACTTTGTATCAACCCACTCCCTGTCCCCTTTTTCATTGCCTTTAGAAATGCACTGGAAACTGTTGCTGATCAGAGTAAATATTTAGGGCAACTTGAATCTATTCTTCCTTCTGGTTTGCAATCCTAAGGCTTGGTTCAGATACATTATCTGCTTATATTAATTTTGCCTCAGCTTCTTCCTTCTAGGCTGACAGTATCTGGTGTGTGGGAGACAAATAGATGACATGCTATATGTGAAGTAGCTGGCACAGCGCTTGGCACATAATAAACACCTTACTCCATGCCAGGTGCAGCTACTAGTGCTTCACATAATTAATTAATTTAGCCCTCATGACAACTCTACAAAGTAAATACTACTATCCATGTTTCACAGGTCGGAAAGGCAAATCACAACGAGGCTCATAACTTGTCCAAAAGTATATATTATCTGCGTGTTCAATCTTTTATTCTTTTTTTCTTCTTAGTAGAAGCATTCTCTTGTTTACAGATAAAAAAACAAATCTTATAGAAAGGACCTGCCCATATTATTTCATTAGAAAGTTGTAGAAATGGAATTTGTGCCTACATTCTTTACCCTATTCACATAATGAACAGGAGATTATAGAATTGTGTGAACATTTTATTTCACAGGGTATATGAAAACACTGTTCTTGTGCACCAACATTCATTCAAATGTTAATATAAATATGACTTATATGAAATAGAGCTTTTAAAATAAAATGAAAACCTTAAAAATGACTGTTAAAAAAACAGGCTGACTAATAGGGAATCCTTCAATATACTCCTGAGGAATCAATTTAAAATTCAGGATTCGTGGAATCACTAGATACTTCAATTGTTTATCAGTGGTTCTTAACATAAATTTATGTTATGAGCAATTGCTCTTTTTTCCTTCTATCGAGCTCCCAACCTACTTGATATAGATGGAAATAAAACACTCAGTGAATGAATAAACAAACATCAATGAAACAATTATTCTGGACCCACCTCCACAAAACTCACTGCAGGAAACCAGCATAGAAGTGCAAATGAAACAAAAATACCAGCATTGATCTAGTATCAACCTACCACTGACAGAAAATCCACATTCTGTAAACATGGTAAGAACATGTAGTTACTAAAGAGTGTGCACTAAGTTCATCCCCAGAATCAAGTGGTAAAGATTCTCATAGTTCCTTTAAAGGTGCTCTAACCCTTTCTGCTTTGTTTCATTTTTGTTTTGCTTTTTGCTTTATTCAATTCTTACTCTTTTTTCAACATTTTAAATTATTCATGAACAACATTTTTCTAGCATAAGAGTTTGTATAGGGAGTTGAGCCTGTAGTTGCCTGACCTTTGGTGGGCCATGGTTTCTGTGATTGCCTGTTTGCCATTACTGGGCATGGAAGAAGGAAAGGATACCCAAATTAACCCCCAGGTTTCAGACATACTTCTCTCTCACTCCCATTGTCTGGTAGCAACCCTAGTTTTTAATGGTAATCAAGGCTGATCACGTTACTAGTTCATTAGCTTCTTTCTTTGCTTGCTGATCCATTAGCATGACAAAGGTGAAGAAACTAAATGACAATCATGGTTTCAAGTTCAGTAGATAAATTATTTACTGTCTCCTGATGGAAGTGTTTCTTTCTGGGAATTGGAAACTCTGTTGGTACAGAGGCTTATGCTGTGGGACGGCAAGCACAAATTTTAAATGCAAATTAATCCATAGAGTTAGGGTGAGATGGACCAATTCTACTCTCCCTTGGTTCTTGAATCCATATATTCTAGCTATTGGGGGCACAGCATTGTATATTGGTCATTGTTTCAGCTCCTGTACTGCACTTTGGAGGTCAGCATCCCAAATCCACACTTGTTAGCCTTGACCTTGTACTCTAGCCAAGTCTTTAACAGGCAATCCATCACCATGTTATTCAGTCAATTCTGGATAATGCCATACTTAATAGCTAGTATGTCCTTCTTTGCCATCCAGTGGGTTTCTTGATCTAAGGCAATGTCATTAGATCAGGCATTCTGAGTGCCTTCTGAAGATGGTGCTAGCAAATACCAAGGGGATAATGAAGACAAACTCCAATCTAGAAGAGGTACGTACAGCTCTGGAAAGGAAGAACTTCATCTTCTCCAAGAAATGAGGAAACATGAGAAATATATGCATTGACCAGCCTCCCTTAGGACATTAACTCCCTCATGCTTCTGGATTGGGCACTAAGATGTACATGTAAATGTACAGAGTCTCCAATCCTCTACATCAAGAAAGCCCAGTGCAGGAAATGAGAGTTTTGCAGGATGAGATGAGCCCACAGATTGCTGGTTGCTTCAGCAGCAGCTGGAATAAAACAGGGCAAGGTGAAGTATGAACTCAGGCAGCCCATAATATAGGGCTTCCTTTTTAAACAGCGCTGTAACTTTAAAAATTATAGTGACCTGATGCATAGTTACAAGACTCATGGACACAGTAATCTAAGAGTAGTAGCAGACATTCATAGCTAACATTCATACGGCAGTTTCTATTTGCCTGATATCCATCTAACGGCTTTACATATATTAGGTCATTTAATCGTCACCACCAACCAATGAAAGAATATAATCATGCAGTTGAGGAAGCTGAGGCACAGAGTGGTTAAGTTACTTACTAGCATAATGCTAGCAAGTGAAAGAGCCAGGACTTAAACCCAGATTTTCATACTGCCTAAAAGGTAAATGGCTCTGTGGCAAATGTGAAATAAGAAAGAGTTAATGTGCGGCAACTAAAAGCCAGAATGAGTTTGGAGCTGAGGATGATCTTGGGAGTAAGAGAGAATGAAGGAGATTTTATCCTAGGACTTACAAAGCTGTATCATCTGCTTGTGACCATAGTGAATGGCCCAGGTTATTGTAGCCTTTGATTTACTGTGTTGGAACCTGTCAAAGCACAAGGTAAATGCCTCTCAGATAAGATGAAAGAAACAAAAACCACAGCTTACATGACTTAGAGCAGAAATTCTTAGATATTTTGTTCCATGGATCCCTTTGTCATTCTGGCAATAGAATAACTTTAAAACAAAAACAAAAACAAAAACAAAAAACGAAAAACAAAGTCTCACTTCCATTGCCCAGGATAGAATGCAGTGGCATGATCTCGGCTCACTGCAGCCTTGACCTCCTGGGTTCAAGCAATCCTTCCACCTCAGTGGAATAGTTGGGACTGAATAGTTGGGACTACAGGCACACGCCATCATGGCTGGCTAATTTTTTGCATTTTTGGTAGAGACAGGGCTTCACCATATTTCCTAGGCTGGTCTCAAACTCCCGAGCTCAAGTGATCTGCTCACTTCAGCCTCCCAGAATGTTGGTATTACAGGCATGAGCCACTGAGCCCAGCCAGAATATTTTTAAATGCATAATAGGCAACTGATGACAAAGGAAACCAAATAAGTTAACAACATTATTATAAAGAAACGAATTTTGTGATATAATATATGCATCTTCTATATCATACACTAAATGATAAGATCTTGCTGGAGTAACTGCCACAATTTCAAAAACATCTTTCAGATATATGAGACAATCATAGTAAGAAATATTTCTGGTGTTCTTTTAGTTTTGCTGAAGCATAATTGTTATACAAAAGTTGTACATATTTATCATATACATCTTGATGAGTTTGGACATGAATATATAGCTATCATGCCATCACCACAATCAGGGCATCATCATTTCTATCACCTTCAAAAATCTCCTGTGTTCTTTTGTGTATGAACTTGTTTGTTTGCTTGTTTTTTGGTTAGAACACAACATAAGATCTATCCTCATATATTTTAAAATACACAACATCATATTGTTAACGACAAATACTATGTTGTACAACAGATCTAGAACTTATTCATCTTGCATAACAGAAACTTTATACCTGTTGAAAAATAATTTTCATTTCCCTCTTCCTGACTCTCTTGCAACCACCAATTTATTCTTCATTTCCATTAGGCTGACTGTTTAAATATCTCATATAAGTGGAATCAAGCAGTAGTTGCCCTTCTGTGACTGGTTTATTTTACTTAACATAATATCTTCTAGGTTCATCAATACTGTTGCAAATAAGAATTTCCTTTATTTTTAAGGCTAATTTTCCACTGCACTTATATACCACATTTGCTGTATCCAAGATGTAAATTTTTTCCATTCAAGCTAATCGAGCCCCAAATACTTTGACAAACACTCTGCAGAATCATATAATGCCTGGAGACAGACAGGAAAACGAAAATATTCAGTGTAGGAGCAATGGGGAGGGATTCCACTTCTTCAAGTTCACCCAATATCCCTATGCAGTTTAAGCTAAATATGCAAATGGTAAACACTAGAAAACAGTGATTCTCGCACTCCTGTAATTCCAATTATGTGTATGTATGTGCATGTATTTATTGGTGTACTGAGGTGGAGGTTGCACAGACATTTAAATGGATTACATGAATTGCATTGTGTCAAGATCAGCATTATGGTGATAAGTATTATGTGGGATGTTGACGTTTAGAAATTTCTTATGACAATTTATGCCACTGAAGAACATCTGCTTGTTACTATATGTTTTATTATATAAAAAATGCTGGTATTCACGTGCTCCCTAAATTAATTTAGCAAAAACTTAGATGAAAGATTTTCTCTAATAACCCTACAAACTTTCATCTCTTCTTTCCTTTTAATTCTTTGCACAACCTATACATACAGTAAGAGGAGCTTAAAAATAAAACCATTAAGGCACATTTCTTTCAAGAACCAGAAAGCTAGCAGAAGGGGCAAGAGTATTCAGAGAATGAGATACTAATGTTAAATTGGTGTTTTTCACATACATTTTTGAATCTCCCAAGCAGACATATTCATATTCATCCATAAATACAGAAACAAGATCCAAGGACGAATATAAAATACTTTTGTACCAGCTGCCACTTGAAGAATACCAATACTTACTCTTTCAGTATAATTGAGAGGGGCATTGACATAGAATATAGAGTGGAAATCAGAACCCTTAGTCCTGAATTCTAAGGAGTCCATCTAAATAGTCAGTAAATCTAGGCAGGTTGCATGAACCACTGATTTTATATTTGGTATTTGAAGCCTTATTGTTACTAGAAACTAATGATGATTATAATACTAGGAAGTAATAAATTAGTTATCATTGTAATGACTAGTATAAAATTAAATTATAAAACAGCTTTAAGAAATCAAGAGACATGGGCACAATCTAAAAGGGTACTGTGGAATTACATTTTCATTAAGTTGTCAGAGGACACAGTTTACCATTAAGAGATTATCACAGGACTATTATCCAAGGTCATTCCTAGACAGACAAGGTTGTAGAAGGGTCCTGCGACATACAGTCTTCAACCAACTACAATACATTTCCCCAACAAGAACTTGTGTTAAATACTATTTACTGATTAAATACTAGAAGCTTCCAACAAGATCCAAAACTTAGGTTGCCACAAGCCAAAGAGCACCTGGGGCTACCAGAAGTGAGAAGAAACAAACAAAGACCCTTGCCTAGGGACTTGGGAGGAAACAGAGCCCAGCTGGCACCTTGATTACAGACTTCTAGTCTCCAGAACTGTGCGAAAATACATTTCTTTTGTTTTAAGCCATTACGTTTGTGATAATTTATTATGGTAGAACTAGAAAATAAATTCCTTAGGAGTTTTGACTTAGGCCAGAGACAAATGCCACCAGCGAGATTTGATAGGGGAGCGATATCATCAGATTTAGAGCTTAAAATCATGACTGACTACACTGGAAAATAAAGACTGGCAGGGGAGCAAGATTTGTTGAAGAAGAATTAAAGATTGTAGCAATAAAACCGGAAGTTATGTAGCTAAGAATCAGACCCAGTGATATCTCACCAGAGTTGTTCTAGCAAAAGCACTCTGGCTCTTGCTGCTTGGCTGCAACACTTTAGCACAAATGAAGATACTCCACCTTGGAAGCCAAACGTCCTGTGACTTCTCCTTCTGAAGAATTCAACCTGTCCACCACTATATGAACCCAGAGATTGACCCTGCATATGCTATGTCCTCATTCTACTCCTCTTGGGGAAAAAGGTCTCCTGTCATGTAACTTAGCAACAAAGAAAGTTGTGCAAACAAATTCGAGTGTCCACTTTAGTGTGACATATTCAGAATGTAAAAATTTCCAAACACAGGAAAAAACTTTAAATCTCTACAATGCCTAGTAAATGGAATTATCAAACCACTCACTCTGTATTTATTTACTTATTTGAGACAGAGGCTCACTCTGTCACCCAGGTTGAAGTGCAGTGGCACAATCTCCACTGACTGGAACCTCTGCCTCCAGAGTTCAAGTGATTCTCCTGCCTCAGCCTCCCGAGTAGCTGGGATTACAGGTGCCCACCACCATGCCTGGCTAATTTGTTTTACTTTTGGTAGAGACAGGGTTTCACCATATTGACCAGGCTGGTCTTGAACTCCTGACCTCAGGTGATCCACCTGCCTTGGCCTCCCAAAGTGCTGGGATTACAGGCGTGAAATCGCACCTGGCCCCATCATTTAATATACTTGTTCTCACAAAGTGCTGGGATAACAGGCATGAGCCACCATGCCTGGCCACCACTCACTCTTACTAACCAGAAATCTGGGATTCATATTTAATCTCTCTCTTCTTTTATATCCTTGTCCAATCAATCTTCAAATAATGTTGATTTTATCAACTTGATGTCTCTAAATGGATTTGTTTTTTCTCTTTTGTTCCCCCGTTCTAATATAACTTGGTATTATTCCTGGCTGAATAACTTCTGAGACTGGTACTCTCACAATCTTGACAGTGTGTGAGCTACCTAAAATCTTTTAACTAATATCTTCTTCAGCACAAACCAGTCGGAGAGGATTCTATTGTCTGCAAACAAGAATCCTGACTTTTGCACAAAGAGGAAAAATTAGATCATGATTGCTTAGAAAGGAATAGTTAAACAATAAGTTATCACAACAGATCATCTTCAATAACAAAGAGAACTTGTACTTGTCTGGTTTATATACAATGGATTCAGGAGATTGAAATATGCTGAAATCATTTTAATTAAACCACAACTAAAATATTGTCTAGGTCATTTTCTTATCTGAACTGGCCTTTGCTAAGAAGTTTATCAGCAAACAAATGCAAGAAATATTTTGTGTGTCTCTGTGTGTGTATGAATCAGAAAGACTAAAATTTTGCAATTTTAGGCATGGGGATAAAAAATAGTTATCTAAATACATGTCTTTGGAATCCTCATGAGAACGAGCCTGTCATTATTATATAAAGTTATTTTTCTAGTCAAGTAATTTTGGGTGGAAGGTGAGGCCTTGTGAATATTAGTTAACAGAAAGAATATTGCTAAACTGATCTGCATTCAAAATGAGCAGAAATTAGATGTGTGCTAATTAGAAAGCAGAAGAGAGAAGATCAAGAGAAGTGAGAAGAAGGCAAAGGGAAGAAAGATAAATGAGAGAGAAACAAACGTTTCAGAGACAGATATTGATATGAAGTGTTTTTTTAAAGTGAGACCTAATAGTCTATTTTCAATTTGTTTACATGGCTACACTATAACTTTCAGTAAACCCATTTCTAATAAAATAAACCCATTTCTAATAAAAAAAATCAGTAAACCCAATTCTAATAAAATTTACTACCCACATAAAAGCTTTGGCTGACCCTTATTTTTGTGGTAATTAAGAAAAGTGGCCAGGTATGGTGGTTCATGTCTGTAATCCCAGCACTTTAGGAGGCCAAGGGTGGTAGATTGCTTGTGCCCAGAAGTTCCAACATGGTAAGACTCCATCTCTACAGAAAATACAAAAGTTAGCCAGGCATAGTGATGCATGCCTGTAGTCCCAACTACCTGGGAGGCTGAGATGCCAGGAGGAGGATGACTTGAACCCAGAACCCAGGAGGTTGCAATGAGCCAAGATCATGCCATTGCACTCCAGCCTGGGTTATAGAGTGAAAATTTGTCTTTAAAAAAAGGGGTAGGCCGGGCACGGTGGCTCAAACCTGTAATCCTACGACTTTGGGAGGCCGAGACGGGCGGATCACGAGGTCAGGAGATCAAGACCACCCTGGCTAACATGGTGAAACCCCGTCTCTACTAAAAAATACAAAAAACTAGCCGGGCGAGGTGGCGGGCACCTGTAGTCCCAGCTACTCGGGAGGCTGAGGCAGGAGAATGGCGTAAACCCAGGAGGCGGAGCTTGCAGTGAGCTGAGATCCAGCCACTGCACTCCAGCCTGGGCGACAGAGCGAGACTCCGTCTCAAAAAAAAAGGGGGGGGGGTGGAGCTTAGTGTCCTATCTCACTCAACATGGTAGATAACACAGACAACATCTATGTAATAATCAACATAAACAACTCATTCCCATTAGGAGGTCAGAGATAGGACCTTCATGACCTAGCCATTGCCTGCTTCTCTGAAGTAATACTCCTCATCCTGTACCAATCTTTAGCCACGGTGGCCTGCTCTCTGCCTTTTGAATAGCCTGAATTATTTCCTACCTCAGGACTTTTGTATATACCCACCACCTACCAGGAACATCCCTTTCTCCATTCTCCTAGTGCATATTCATTTTCAGATTTTTGCTTCAATGTTTGTTTCTCAGGAAATCCTTTAGAATACGTAGTTTCTCCCCAATTTACTGATGCAGAACAATGTACATTTTTCCTTCATAGTACCTACCATGTAGGATCGTATTTGAATTTTAAAGCAGATAGTTCTGGGAGGTTTCTCCTAAGCAAGAGATACTCAAAATTTTCTAAGTGTTATTAATATCATCCTAATGAAAATGATCTCACCTTTGCTGTTGGTTTCATCTTTCCTAAGGAAAAATAATCCAGCTGTCATGCACGTGTAATTCAATATGACACCTACTTTATTTCTCTGATGTCTGCTCCAACTCCAGCAAGTTTTGAGGCTCAGCCACTGGGGTGAGAGATGCAATGTTGAAAGGATTTGAGCATTGAAAGTCTGATTTTATTCAAACTATATATATATATATATGTATCTAAAATTGGCCAGCCAAATTCACTATGCTGTTGCTACAAAATTCTTTGATGATGGCTATTTGGAAACGTAAGTCCTGTCTTTTATAAATGGGGCCCAGTACTTCTTGGGAATTTAGAATCATCTTTAATGATATATGCTAAATTTAGCAGAGCAAAGAAAAGGGCACACTCACCCTGATGGGGCATCTCTTAATAAAAGTGGAATGTTAAAAATACACTTTCACATTTTGTAAATTCTTTCCCAGGCATTTATGGTTGAACTTTGCCTTAAAGAGAGCTCTGCTGCCAATTACTTTCTTTATTGCCAATTATTTAACATACATAAGATGCATTCTCATATAATTGCATATTCACATTGCTTCACAAAATATAAGAAGAATAGGTAAATAGCCATTTCATCTTGCTATGTGCTGTTTTATAACTGGCAAATGGTAAAATGTTAATACTATGCAAATGTTGTTCTCTATTAATATAGGAATGTATATTGACAATTCTTCCAGTATGTCTCTAAAAGTTCCTCTTCTCTAAGACCAAAAAAAAAAAAAAAGAAAGAAAAAAAAAACAATGAAAAGAGACTTCATTAATGGTGGGGCTCCATCATATGGAAAAGCTCAAAAGAAAACAATACAAGGTTTTTCTGACTGTCGACAGTTCTAGTCAGTCTCATTAAAGAAACATTCTTCATCAGCCTATGTCAATGGACAGATCCTGAACGTACGGCAAAAAGAAGGGGTGTGGAGGGGAAAAACATACTCCACATTACCCAGTTAGAGGCTCAGTCAACCATCACACATGTTGACCATACACTGAGAAAAAGATAAAAGAACATGTGTTTCCTTGAAGATTATATAGAATAATCACTATCGTCAGGCACTTTGTAGGTACGGATAATTTTTAATAAAATATGTAGCAGCATCAATCATTACATGAAACACTCAAAAGTCCTCCTCCTGACAACCCTCAGGAACCCTATTAACTTAAATAGGAAGGAAGAAAGAAAGCTTCGAAGTGTCTCTTGGCTTCCCCTACTGACCCTCCAATATTCAGGGACACCACAACAACACTCTAACTTGGACCTAGAGCCATGTGTTCTCTCTAAAGCATTTAGCCTTGAAACCGTTACTGATGGAGTTACTAACTCAACTCAGGGCTCAACGCCAGAGCTGCCCAGGCAACCACTGTTGGCTCCAAGCTGTCATCATTACACAGCTCTCCTTCTGAGAGCCAGAGCTGATGGAAATCAAGTTGCTTCATCTGGCAGAATTATCTCTATGTCTAAGGAAATACAAACTCTGGAAGAATGAGGCAATGCTATAAAAAGATTCTGTTCTGTTCTTCAAGGAAAAAGTTGTATTGGTTTTGTTGGGCATGATACATTCAATTTCCAAATTTTTGTTGACATGGAACACTTGGGTCAAAGGATATTTTTTATTATTTTTTTCACATTTTATTTTGTTTTTAATTGACATATATTCTATCTATATATAGGGTATAATCAGATGCTTTGATACCATGTGTATTGTGGAATGATTAAATTTGGCTAATTAAGATATCTATCACCTCAAACACTTATCATTTATTTGTGGTGAGAACATTTAAAATTCACTTGTTGATTTTCAATTTCAAAAATATTTTTTCATTTTTAATTATTTTCATTGTGGTAAAATAGATAGAACATAAAGCTTCCCATTTCAACAATCATTAATAAAATTTAGTAATATAAATAACATTTGTGATGTTGTACAACTATCACTATTTCCAAAACTTTTCTATCATTCTAGATACTTTGTACGCATTAAGCAATAACTCACCATTTCTCCTCCCCACCATTGTCTAACAACTTCTACTTTGTCTCTGTCTATAAGTGGAATAATAACAATATCTATCTTTTCTTAATTATCATAATGTTTTCAAGATTTATCCATGCTGTAGCATGTATCAGAGTTTCATCCTTTCTTATGTCTGTGTAGTATTTCACTGTACATCTATACCTCAGTTTTGCTTATTATTTTGTCTGTTGATGGACACTTGACTTGTTTCTACCTTTTGGCAGTTGGGAATAATGTAGCAATAAACATACAAGTACCTAAGTCCCTGTTTTCAGTTTTAGGGTGTATGCACCTACAAGTAAAATTAATAGGTCATATAGTAAGAAATTCTATTACTATGTTTAACTTTTTCTGGAATGCCAAACTGTTTTCCAAAGCAACTGCACCATTTTACATTTTGTTTGTTTGTTTTATCCTGAAACAGTGTGTGAAACACATAAAGGCAGGACAACTCTAGTGGAAGCTTCTTGAGTTAGGCTTGAGGAAACACCTGGAAAGCTTTGGCTTCTCCAAACACCTTGAAAGAGTCCTCCAATCCCTCTGTCAACAGATGACAGAAGGGAGACCACAGGGTCTGAGCAAATTCCCACCAACTCATGTGGCTAGTTAGTGTTCAATGAGGGTCTCCAATACAGAGTGCTAAATCCAGGTGAGGTTATATTCCCTTCTGGCTGCATCTCGCTAAACTGGGCATGTTTTCCTTTAATAGTCTACTCTTTTGCCTTTCCAAACACAAATAGCTAAATGTCAAAGTGAATATTTGACTTCCAAAATCTTCCCTAGATGTCATAAGATGAAGATAAGAGAATGTGAGGAAGAGGGTTTGTGCAATTAATACATCCATGGGTTGTATTTACAGAAACTTAATTGTTCAGCTATAAATAGTAATTTCCCCTTTCTCCTTGACAATTTCAGAAAAAGTGCCAACACTATCAAAGAAAACTGAATACTTTGATGACAGTACTAAAGGAGATGAAAGGGTAGTTTTACCCTCACGACTTACAGCCAATCTCCTTGTCCTTACCATCACTTATGTTATTTAATATGGGTCGTAAATGTATGAGGCACAACAATGTGGCCTCTACAGTCCTGATCATTGGATCTGAGATGAAAAGGTGAACCTGTATCGATCCACAGCCTCCTAACATGCAGGCAACCTGTTGGATTATTTGATTCATTGCATCCACAGCATCTCCAGAGGTGAAAACTCCAAAATAATCTGCATTGTGATTGCCACTAATTTCACAACTTTTACAGGCTAGGTTTTATGATATATTCAATCAAAGAGGCTTGAGATGACAGGCAACTTCCTAATTCAGGACTTGACAAAGGTTATTTTTGCTTCATACCACTGACCAATACAGGAAGATATGGTATAGTACCTGGTTCATGCAGTTACTTAAAATCCAAGCTTCTTCCAACAAGTAGCTCTGCCATTCTATTTTCTACTGGATATTTGCATTTGTCCAACTGGTGAGATAAATGAGAGAGGGCATAGAGTATAGTGTATTAGCTTGTTACGGCTACTGTGAAAGTGTACCACAAACTTCGGTGACTGAAAAGATTAGAAATGTCCTCTCTCACAGTTCTGGACACAGGAAGCTGAAATCAAAGTATTGTCAAGGTCATGCTCTTGCCTAATCCTCTAGGAGACGATTCCTCCTAGACTCTTCTAGCTTCTGGTAGTCCCAGGCATTCCTTCTTTAGCAGCTGCCACATTTCAAATATTTGTTTCCTCTGTTACGTGGCAAATAAGGACACCAGTCACATTGGATTAAGAACACACCCTACACGATTCAAGTTATAGCAATAGAGAATTTTCTTTGGTCCAGGCCCGAAAGTAGTATATTTTACACCCACAGCTATTTTATTGGCTAGAACTCGGTCACATGATCTCACACATCACGCAGGAAGTCTGAGGAATACAGCTCATCTACTGGGTTTGGTGACTATGTAACATTGACTGTGCCACAAGCAGTCACTGTGCAACCCAGCTTGGTGAAATATATTAAAAACATTGTTGTACGTTAATTTTAAATGTTATCAAATATATATATATGTAAAAATAACTGAACTACATTTTTATCCATCAAAAGGTTTATGTTCTTAAACTAGGATCAGAGTAAAATGCTAGAATGGTGTGTTAAGAAAGAAGACGAGTAGAGAAGGGAACCTGGGATGATTTCCAGCCTCATATACTTGACTATTCAACTTGGGTTAGAGAAAAAAAGATACATGATCATTTTTGTTGTTATTGTTTTGTTTAAATTTTTTAATTTTTACTTTTTAAATTTTTCATTTTTAGTTTGTTGTGGGACAGATTAGGTGTATATATTTATGGGATATATGAGATATTTTCATATAGGCATGCAAAGCCTAATAATCACGTCATGGAGAATGGGGTATCCATCCCCTCAAGCACTAACCCAGTGTGTTACAAACAATCCACTTATATGCTTTTACTTTTTAACATATTTAATTCATCATTTTATTATTGTACTAAGTCAAAGGGGTAACCTCTGAAATTTCAGATGGACTTTGAAGGTTTTATTTCTCATGTCACAATGTGGTTAGGTAAAACAATATGGGCCGGGCATGGTGGCTCATACCTATAATCCCAGCACTTTGGGAGGCTGAGGCAGGTGGATTACCTGAGGTCAGGAGTCGAGACCAGCCTGGCTAACATGGTGAAACCCCCATCTCTACAAAAAAGACAAAAGTTAGCTGGGCATGGTGGCGGGTGCCTGTAATCCCAGCTACTCGGGAGGCTATATATATATACGTGTGTATATATATATGTGTGTGTGTATATATGTGTGTGTGTGTATACGTGTGTATATATATACACACACATATATATACACACACACATATATATACACACACACATATATACACACACACATATATATGGAAATTTGGTTTATATCAGGCACTCTCTCTGGTTGAATCTGACTCACAATCTTACAGAAATGTTAAGTCAGTTAACAAGCGTGGCTGACAATTTTCCATACTCAGAGAAACAAATTTTGCTTGAGTGAAAATATGTCTAGCTGTAGGAGGTGAATTTTGATCCACAGCCCCCTACCATGCAGGCAACATGGGTCGTTGGAGTCACTGCATCTGCAGCATCTGCAGAGGTGAAAACTGTAGTTGGTGTAAGTCAGTTATGGCAAATCTGTTGACAGCTAGTAATTGGTCAAGGTATGTCACATGATCCAGCTCTGGAGAATGAAATGCAACGAAAACTCCGCAAGAGGAGCTTTTTATTTTTTAATTTGAAAAAATATATATGTATTTTTCTTTGACGATGAGAGAAACACTCAGAGAAAATCCTTTCTCCTTTTTTACTCCTAGATCTAGTTTAGAATGTCGTCAAATAAAGATTAATGCTTGGAGCTGCAGCCACCACGTTGCAACTAAGGGAGGAGTCACTGTCAAGATATGAAGAATAGTACAGTGGCAAAATTAGATAATTGCATTTGAGTCAACAAAACAACCCTTGGACTGCCTACCATCAGATTTCTTGTTAAGTAAAAAATAAGCATTGATACGATCTGAGCTGATTTTAATTAGGTGATCTGTACTTGTAGTCAAATGTATCCTGGTTCATACAATATGCAAATGCCTAGGATGCCAACATTAATTGTCCACAGTCTCTGTCAGTTAAATTCAAGAGGTCTTCAATCTGCATATTCCCCTCCTTTTTTTAAGTAGTCATTCCTGACAAGGGAAAGAAATAATATTTGGCTCAACTACACCTACAGACTAGTATGGGAAGATTGCTGAATTCATGGTAACCCATATAGAAGAGACAAATCCTGGTTACTCATCTTGTTTCCAAGTATCAGTCTTTCTCTATCAGATAAAATGTGGGTATAGAAATGTTCCATACTAGACATCTGAGCTGCATCCTGGATTTAGAGTTGTCCTAACCTTAAACTACTGAAGTTCTGATATGCTCTGATACGCTACTTCGTTCTTCCCAGAGCCTTTCTCTGGGTATGAATCTTGTTACCTCAACCCACAACTAGCAACTGCTTTTTGTAAAATGAGGATCTCAAATCTTAGAGTCTGTCCTTTTTTTTTTTTTTTTTTTTTTTGAGATGGAGCCTCTCTTTGTCACCCAGGCTGGAGTGCAGTGGCATAATCTCGGATCACCGCAACCTCTGCCTCTCAGATTCAAGAGACTCTTCTGCCTCAGCCTCCTGAGCATCTCTGATTACAAGCGTGCACCACCACTCCAGCTAATTTTTGTATTTTTAGTACAGACAGGGTTTAACCATGTTGGCCAGGCTGGTCTCGAACTCCTGGCCTCAGGTGATCGACTTGCCTCGGCCTCCCAAAGTGCTTGGATTACAGGCGTGAGCCACTGCACCCGGCCCCGTCATTTAATACACTTGTTCTTACAGTTCCTCCGCTGCCCTGTTCACTGTAGTAAATCCCTGGTGTTGCTTTATTCCAGGACCATATCAGAGTTTGTCACACTCTCTGTAGAGTTTTTACCCTTGGTCCTTGTGTCTTCAGCCCTCCAGTGTATTTTGCATCTATCCTCTTTCCTGCAAGTTCATGTTGCTGCTGAGGCACCTGGATGCCTCCTTCCCAAACTGGCATTGGCTGGAGGCAGCAATGAGAAGTAGTATGAAAAGGCCCAGGACCAAAGGTCAGACAAAATGAAATGCAGTTGTAGTTCCACACCACACTGGCTGTGTGATCACAAAAAATCACTTAACCTCTCTGGGCCCCAGTTTTGTCATCTGTAAAATGAAGGCGGTAAATTAAATGAACTCTAAGGTCTATCCCTGCAGATCTCCAAAATGAAAAGCAAAGCTTTGAGCTGGCTTTACCATAGTCATTTATTTTCACAGCATGAGTCTTTCAAAAGTTTGCCTTTTATTTGAAGTTTCTTCCATTTTCCTGATTTTGTTTTCTTCCTGAATAACTCTGATTCTCCTTCCAAAGGTCATTCTCTATTTCTGTTACAATATCCTAAAAGATTGTGCTATATGAAACAGCTAGGCTTCTTACCAAACATGATGCAACACTCTTACCCTTTAGAGGATTCTCTATTTTCTCTCACTCTTTGGAGATAAACATGATGAAAACTTTGAATATTAGTTAAAGGTGAACCTTCCCATTATATCATCAGTGTTAGAGCAACTCAGTAGAAAACCAAAGAAAAATAACTCCAGGGATATTAATAAACAGATGTGAATGTCATAATAGATTAATTGACTCTGAGAAAGATTTCCTGATTCCTCCATCCCACTGTGATTCTCCAATTCGTACACTTATTACCTTCTAATCTGTACTAAACAATCTAGCATTTGTATTTTCCTCCTTTACAATATGCAGCTACATATAATACTACTTTCAAACCTTTTTGGGGTGAAACAGATAATGGATAAGTGAATTAAAATTATCCAGCCATTAAGATTCTGACTTCAGTATTCATAACATCAAAAGTATATATTTTAAAATAATCTAGATCTAAAAATGTTCTTCTCTATTAAGGTAATGGGTGGGAAGAGGTGGGTGGAGAGGAGGAGGTAATTCTAGCATAACTGTAAGACTTTCCAGTGTTAATGAGTCAGCTCTGGTACTCAAACTGAAAAGGCCACCCCTGCAGCTGCCTCTGAAAGGCACCCACAGAAGTCTCTCCTGAGAATGTATGTGGAAGAGAGAAAGGTGGGTGTTCAGTTTCAACACTGATATCTGGTATGCAGCCAATTCCTATCACCTGAATATGAAAGGGAATCTCAGAAGAGGGAGCAGGAAGCAATGGGTTGGATTCATTCCACCTCATAGCTCAGTCATTTTTGCTCTCTACCCATCAAATTCTGATCAACCACACATTGCTCAATAAATTTGTATTGAACACTTAATCTATATAAGGCAGTTGATATGGTTTGGCTGTGTCCCCATCCAAATCTTATCTTGAATTCTCATGTGTTGTGGGAGGAACCCAGTGGGAGCTAATTGAATCATGGGGGCGGGGCTTTCCCACGCTGTTCTCACTCATCTTGAATTCTCATGTGTTGTGGGAGGAACCCAGCGGGAGCTAATTGAATCATGGGGGCGGGGCTTTCCCATGCTGTTCTCGTGATGGGTCTCACGAGATTTGACGGTTTTAAAAATGGGAGTTTCACTGCACACGTTCTCTTCTCTCTGCCTACTGCCATCCATTTAAGACATGACTTGCTTCTCCTTCCCTTCCACCATGATTGTGAGGCTTCCCCAGCCATGTGGAACTGTAAGTCCGTTAAACCTCTTTCTTTTGTGAATTGCACAGTCTCAGGTATGTCTTTATCAGCATGTGAAAATGAACTAATAGAGTAAATTGGTGCCAGTAGAGTGGGGTGCTACTGAAAAGATACCTGAAAATGTGGAAGGAACTTTGGAACTGGGTAACAGGCAGAGACTGAAACAGTTTGGAGGGCTCAGAAGAAGACATAAAAATTTGGGAACACCTAGAGACTTGTTGAATAGCTTTGACCAAAATGCTGATAATGATGTGGACAATAAAATCCAGGCTGAGGTGGTCTCAGATGAAAATGAGGAACTTGTTGAGAACTGGAGCAAAGATGACTTTTGTTGTATTTTAGCAAAGTGACTGGCAGCATTTTGGCCCTGCCCTAGAGATTTGTGAAACTTTGAACTTGAGAGAGATGATTTAGGGTATCTGGTGGAAGGTATTTCTAAGGAGAAAGCATTCAGGAGGTAATTTGGGTTCTGTTAAAGGCATTCAGTTTTATAAGGGAAGCAGAGCATAAAAGTTTGGAAAATTTGCAGCCTGACAATGTGATAGAAAAGAAAATCCTACTGTTTGAGGAGAAATTAAGGCCAGCTGCAGAAATTTGCATAAGTAACAAGAAGTCAAATGTTAATCACCAAGACAATGGGTGATTATGTCTCTAGGGCATATCACAGGCATTTGTGGCAGCCCCTCCTATCACAGGCTCCAAGACCTAGGAGGAAAAAATGATTTCATGGGCCAGGCCCAGGGTCCCTCTGCTGTGTGCAATCTAGGGGCTTGGTGCCTTGCATCCCAACCACTCCAGCCATGGCTGAAAGGGGCCAATGTAGAGCTTGGGCTGTTGTTTCAGAGAGTGAAAGTCCTGAGCCTCAACACTTTCCACATGGTGTTGAGTCTGTGGGTGCACAGAAGTCAAGAACTGAGGTTTGGGAACCTCCACCTATATTTTAGAGGATATATGGAAACACCTGGATGCCCAGGCAGAAGTTTGCTGCAGAGGCAGGGCCCTCATGAGGAACCTCTGCTATGGCAGTGATGAAGGGAAATGTGGGGTTGGAGCCCCCACACAGAGTCTCTACTGGGGCAGTGCCTAGTGGAGACGTGAGAAGAGGGCCATCATCCTCTAGACCCCAGAATGGTAGAACCCTGACAGTTTGCACTGTGTGCCTGGAAAAGCTGCAAATACTCAAGGCCAGCCCATGAAAGCAGACAGGAGTAGGGCTATATCCTGCAAAGCCACAAAGGTGGAGCTGCCCAAGACCATGAGAACCCACCCCTTGCATCAGCATGGCCTGAGTGTGAGACATGGAGTCAAAGGAAATTATTTTGGAGCTTTAAGGTTTGACTGCCCTGCTGGTTTTCAGACTTGTACGGGGCCTGAAGCCCCTTTGTTTTGGCCAATTTCTCCCATTTGGAATTGCTGTATCTACCCAATGCCTGTACCCGCATTGTATCTAGGAGGTAACTAACTTGCCTTTGATTTTACAGGCTCATAGGCATAAAAGACTTTTCTTGTCTCTGATGAGACTTCACCACACTTTGGACTCTTGAGTTAACGCTGAAATGAGTTAAGACTCTCAGGGACTATTGGGAAGGTATGATTGGTTTTGAAATGTGAGGACATTAGATTTGGGAGGGGTCAGTGGTGCAATGATATGATTTGGCTGTGTCCTTACTCAAATATTATCTTGAATTCCCATGTGTTGTGAAGGGAACTCAGTGGGAGGTAAATGAGTCATGAGGGCAAGTCTTTCCCATTCTGTTCTTGTGATAGTGAATACGTTTCACAAGATCTAATGGTTTTAAAAATGGGAGTTTCCCTGCACAAGCTATCTCTATCTCTTTGCCTGCTGCCATCCATGTGAGACTTGACTTGCTCCTCCTTGCCTTCTGCTGTGATTGTGATGATTCCCCAGCCATGTGGAACTGTAAGTCCATTAAACCTCTTTCTTTTGTAAATTTCCCAGTCTCACATATGTCTTTATCAGCAATGTGAAAACAAATTAATACAGCAATGCATTAGGTACTGTGAGGAAAGTGACATGCACAGAGACATGATTGTTGACCTTATAAGGTATTTTAAGACACCAGACATGGCTAGGAAAAGACACATGGTCGCATATTGCAGCTCATGCCAAGGGTTAAATCAGGGATACAGGTGTAGATGGTTGTCTGTTTAATCCCTACACTCCCATCTACTGCCTCATTTTCCCATCAATCTGGGGCAGGACTTATACCCACTCTGGATGCACAAGAGTCAACCTGAAGGAAAAGAGTAATCTTACTTGAAGGAAACTTGTGTCTGCTTACAGATCACTCATTCTAGAACCAGACCAGGGAGAATATCCCCCACTTTCTTCCTTCAAGGACCTGACAGGATTTGAAGCAGTTCCTCCAATTCCACTGAGGGGAAAAATTAGGTGAAACCAACTGACTAATGGACTAAGTGAGAGGGCGTTTTGGTGGGACTAGGGCTTTGAAATGTTGTCATTTGGAATCACTCTTCCTCTCAACATCCTCCTATTGTTTTCCACCTTGTGAAGAATAAAATTCTAAGTTCTGCAAGGTCCTAACATGATCTGGGCCCCCCTCCCTAGCCCACCTCATCTCTGGCCACTCTCATCCTAGCTCCCTCAGCTCCTGCCCCTCTGATCTTCCTGCAGTTCTTCAGGCACACCAAGTTCCCTCCCACCCAAAGATCTTTGTATGTGCTACCCCCCTACCTGGAGACCCCTTCCATTAGATGACTGATTCCCTTACATTCATTCAAATCTTTGCTCAGATGTCCACTTGTGAGACACATCATCCCTTAGCACTCAGATTTCTGACTTCCAGAATGGTGAGAGAATATATTTATGTTGTTTCAAATCACTAAGTTTATATCACAGTAGCTACTGGGAGCTAATATAGAAGGCAAAGAAGAGAGTAAATGACTGGAGTCAGAAATCTGAACTCTGATCTAAAATCAAGGTGTCAGGGCGGAGCCAAGATAGCCGACTAGAAATAGTGGTGTTCAGAGGCTCCCATCGAAAAAACCATAGTAAGCATGTGAGTCCTTCACCGGCAGCCAAGATTTCCAGGTTCTCTCATCAGAACTGACTAGGAGGCTCACATGACCCACAGACAGAAGGAAGAACAGTGTGGTGCAGTAGCCCACCTGAGAGCCACACAGGGCAGGGGCCTCCCCCCAGCCAAGGGAGATGGTGAGTGAGCATGCTGCCCAGTTGGGGAAACCATGCTTTTTCCATGGAACTGTGCAACCCGTGGATCAGAAGGTCCCACTCATGAACCCGTGCCACCAGGGCCTAGCGTTCCAACCCTGGAACGAACAGTTTCTCAACAGCCTCTCAACTGGAATCTGCTTAAGCCTACTGAACTCTCTGGGGGAGGGGTGACCCCCACCAAAACAGCATGGTACTGGTACAAAAATAAAGCAGACATATAGACTAATGGGGCAGGACACAGACCTTAGAAATAACACCACACATCTACAACCATTTGATCTTCAACAAACCCGACAAAAACAAGCAGTGGGGAAAGGATCTCCTATTCAGTAAATGGTGTAGAGAAAACTGGCTAACAATATACAGAAAACTGAAACTGGACCCCTTCCTTACACTTTATACAAAAAGTAACTCAAGATAGATTAAAGACTTAAATGTAAACCCCAAAACCATAAAAGCCCTAGAAGAAAATGTAGGCAATACGATTCAGGACATAGACATAGGCAAAGACTTCATGACAAAAAAGCCAAAAGCAATTGCAGCAAAAGGCAAAACTGACAAATAGGATCTAATTAAACTAAAGAGCTCTGCACAGCAAAAGAAACTATCATCAGAGTGAACAGGCAAGCTACAGAATGGGAGAAAATTTTTGCAATCTACCTATCTGACAAAGATCAAATATCCAGAATTTACAAGGAACTTAAGCAAATTTACAAGATAAAACAAACAACCTCATCAAAAAGTGGGCCAAAGATATGAACAGGCACTTCTCAAAAGAAGACATCTACACAGCCAACAAGCATATGAAAAAAAAGCTCAACATCACTAATCATCAGAGAAATGCAAACCAAAACCACAATGAGATACCATCTCACATCAGTCAGAATGGTGATTATTAGAAAGTCAGGAAACAATAGATTCTGGTGAGACTATGGAGAAATACGAATACTTTTACACTGTTGGTGTGAATGTAAATGAGTTCAACCATCATCGAAGACAGTATGGCGATTCCTCAAGGATCTAGAACCAGAAATACTATTCCACCCGCCATCCCATTACTGGGTATATAGCCATAGAAATATAAGTCATTTTACTATAAAGACACATGCACATGCATGTTTATTGCAGCGCTATTTACAATAGCAAAGACATGGAACGAAAGCAAATGCCCATCAATGATAAACTGGATAAAGAAAATGTGGTACATATACACCGTGGAATACTATGCAGCCATAAAAAGGAACAAGATCATTTCCTGTGCAGGGATATGGATGAAGCTGGAAATCATCATCCTCAGCAAACTAACACGGAAAGAGAAAACTGAACATTGCATGTTATCACTCATAAGTGGGAGTTGAACAATGAGAACACATGGACACAGAGATGGGAATGACACACATCAGGGCTTGTTGGGGTTGAGGAAAAGGAACTTAGAGGATGGGTCAATAGGTACAGCAAACTACCATGCACACGTATACCTATTAGCAAACCTGCACACCTCCTGCACATGTAACCCTTTTTTTTTTTTTCTTGGGATGGAGTTTCGCTCTTGTCACCCACTGCAACCTCTGCCTCCCGAGTTCAAGCAATTCTCCTGCCTCAGCCTTCCAAGTAGCTGGGCTTACAGGTGCCTGCCACCACGCCTGGCTAATTTTTGTAATTTTAGTAGAGACAGCGTTTCACCATGCTGGCCAGACTGGTCTCAAACTCCTAACCTCAGGTGATTCAGCAGCCTCAGCCTCCCAAAGTGCTGGGATTGCAGGCGTTAGCTACCGAGCCCAGCCATATCACATTTTTTGGAAGAAATAAAGGAAAAATAAATAATAATAATAAATAATAATAATATACAAAATAAATATCAAATCAAACCAAATCAAGGTGTTGGCAGGGCTATGCTCCCTCCAAAGGGTTTGGAGGAAATTCCATTATTTGTCTGTTCCAGCCTCTGGCCTCATCACCCTAATATCTGTTTTGGTCTTCATGATGCCTTCTCTTGTTCTGTCTGTGAAATGCCCCTCTGTCCCTCTCTCCTACAAAAACACTTGTGATGGCATTTAGGACCCACTCAGATAATCCAGAAAATCTCATCTCAAAATCCTTAACTTATTGTATCTACAACAGCCAAGAATCCTCTTTCCAAATAAGGTAACATGTGCTGGTTCCAGGGATTCAAATGTAAAATCTTTGGGGGCCATTTTTTAACCTCCCACACACGACTTTATTTTCTTTTAGTAACGCATGTCATCATTTTGCATTATATTATATATTTATTTATTTATTGTGTATTTCTCTCTGTATCCCTGCCATATTTCCAATATAAATAAATAAATATCTGTTGAATGAATGAATGCAGAGACACACTTTTGACCAACTAGATGAAGAAGATATAGTCAAAGAGACGATCTGTGTGATGGAGCCAATCCTGTTGGTGCTCTTATCCCTCAGAGCGTTTAGATGCTCCAGAGACTCCCAACTGCTAGTGTACACTTCCCTGTACCTGAATTCAGGGCTATACAGAAGACCATGCTGTCCAAGGATAACAGACCAGAAGTTCCAGGAAAATAGTACCACCTGAGAGTAATGCTTATCCAAGGACCCTGGAGTTTCAGTGTACAGATGCCGCAGCTACCTTAGTCCTCAGATGAAATAATTCTATCTGATTGGCATCATTTCCCAGAGTTTTCCCATGGAGTTTATCCCTAATCACCCACATTGTTTATCCCATGTTTAGGGATAAACATGGAGTTTATCCCTAATCACCCACATTGACTTAATAGCACACCATTTCTTGACTGCTTCCCCTGTATTTAATCACTTCCCCCATTTCCTACAGGAGTCCCTTTCACTTCCCAACATTCTACCTTGTGTCTCAGGACCTGCCTCCATATGAACCCAAATTTAAACAAGGGTAAAAGTAAAGAATCATTTTGTGCCAATCTCTAAACTCCTAATCAGTGTCTGATAACTTAATAGCCAAGAATTTTCAGAAGTAGACTGTATCTTCCCACCTTTAAAGACTCTGAGTAAAACGAAAAATCCGTATAACTATTCAGGGTGGCACTTAAGCCAGTTTTCCCTATCCTTTACCAGCCTTAAAGTTTGTCTGCATCTGAAACAGCACGAAGAATTGGAATGTCAAATCAGACTTACAAGAATCAGGGATGTTTCTGACTGTCAACCTGTATTAATAATTTTAAAGATATAATATGGTTTGGCTCTGTATCCCCACCCGAATCTCATCTTCAGTTGTAATCCCCACCTGTCAGGGGAGGGACCAAGTGGGGGTGATTGCATCGTGGGGGTGGTTTCCCCCATGCTGTTCTCATGATAGTGAAAGAGTTCTCACAATAGCTGATGGTTTTAAAGTATGACACTTCCCTGATCACACATATTCACACTCTGTCCTGCTGCCTTGTGAAAAAAGGTGCCTGCTTCCACTTCTGCCATAACTAAGTTTCCTGAGGCCTCCCCAGTCATGTGGAGCTGTGAGTCAATTAAACCTCCTTTGTTTATAAATTACCCAGTCTCAGGTGGTATCTGTTTTCTTTCTTTCTTCTTTTTTTTTTTTTTTTTTTTTTTGAGATGGAGTTTCACTCTGTCGCCTGGGCTGAAATGCAGTGGAGTGATTTTAGCTCACTGCAAACTCCGCCTCCTGAGTTCAAGTGATTCTCCTGCCTCAGACTCCCATGTAGCTGAGATCACAGAACGCGCCACTATGCCTGGCTCATTTTTATATTTTAGTAGAGACAGATTTTCACCATGTTGGCCAGGCTGGTCTCAAACTCCTGACCTCAAGTGATCTGCCCACTTCAGCCTCCCAAGGTGCTGGGATTAGAGGTGTGAGTCACTGCACCCGGCCAACCAAATTTCTACATAAAGACTAAAACACCTCTAATATTAAACATTGAAATAAATGAGAGCTATGCCTACATTTAAGAAAGATTAATTTAAAAAACAAGTAAGATAATTATTTACCCAGTCATTCTACTTAATCAAGGGTGGCCTGATCACCCTTGATCCTGAACTAGAAACGACTGGGTAAATCACACTTTATAGCAGTGTGAAAACGGACTAATACAGGATATAAATAATCGCAAGGTACAGGTGGGAAGAAAAACATCTGGGACCATACCTGCACATAAGGACACATTGTAACTCCCATGTAACAAATAGTCTCCAAGAGATGCTTGTAGAAACATAACTTACAGAAAAGGGAGCTTGTTTGGTCCTGATGCATTTCCATTTTGTATCCTCGTTGTTATACATTTTACACATTTTTCACAAAGCTACTCCTCATGAATTAATAGATTCTAGGTTTGATTATCATAGTTTATCCTATGCGAATCAGGTACAACATTCTAAAAGTATTCCATAAATAAGGATTCTTCATCTAGTAAATACCACGTATGTCTGCCAAGAGGTCTGTAATTAGCATGTTTCAAAAAGGATTTGACCAGATGATCATTCTTTCTTTCCTGGACCACCACTTAGTAAAAGGAGAAAATAGATTATAGATCTACTTCTAGATATTTTCTTCCCAACAGCTAAATTCATACGTAAAATATTTAATATATAGTATGCAATGACCATCCAAAGGTTCATAGACACATCAATTGACTTTGAAGACTTTAAAAGTATCTGCTTTTAGTTATCCCTTATACATAGGGCATTTATTTTGGTAAATATAAGCTATAAGCATCATTATTTTTAATATAATTTTGAAAGATATTTCTATAATTAATTAGCAAAGCCCAGGCTTTTATGTAATTTTTTTAAAAATGTAAATGAATGAAGAGCTCTAGAAATGACATCTTAATGAGAATACTAAAATTGAAGCCCACAGTGAAGGCATAATAGATAATTTATTATGTGGAACTTGTTCAAGGTATAAATAACTCAAGAAAAGAGATTAGCAGCCTGATGGAAGTCTTCATCTGCTTTTTAACCAAAAGTTGGCAGTTTAATAGGAAGAACAGCATGCTATGCCTAACTCCTATTTCTTTGAGGGGAAGGAGTAAGAATGAAAGCTGAGGAGAGGCATAATTTTTTAATTGTTTAGGGCTGACAAAGTTTTTATGAAGTACTCAGTATAATATAATTCCTCAAGGTAAAAATTTATCTTTGTAAATTTATTGTAAAGCAGAGAGAAATAGCGGGAGAACACAAAAAATGAGAATTGGGTGAAAATATGTGATACCACTCTCTGTGTTGTCTTTTATCATATGTATTTTGAACCCTGAAATTTAAGTCCAGAGACTCAGAAATATCCCTTCTGCTTCCAACTGTAGCTATTTTATTTTGATTAAGGCCAGGCCTAGGCTCTTGGAGCTAGAATTAAGGAGAAAGCATAGAATCCTCTATTTGCTCATCTGTCTTCACATTGCTAGTCTAACTCTGAGTTGTAGTGGTTGGTTGTTAAAATATTTGACTACCTAAGTGAGAGAAGTATCTTCCCTAGCAGAAGCACAAAAGAATAAGCCCAGCTACCTTGCACATGGGAGGAGAACATTTACCCACTTCATTGATGTTGAGCTTGGCCACACAACTTTGGCTTCTTCCTCCACCAATCAAAACACAAAGCATAACAAAAATCCACGTACACATCACTTCATACAAATACACCTAGACGGAAATCAGTACCTTCATATGACGAGTTTTCAGATAAGCTTGGCTAGGACCATCATGCGATGTTAACTTTGTAACTAGGGCTCGTTATCCAGTAAGGAGCAGGTCTCCATGAAGAGGCTACCATAGTGATTCCAGTTAATTCAATGGGCTGACTTCCCTCTCTAGATCAAGGACTGAATATACTCGGTAAGTCTACATTACCATTTCTGGAGAAAGAAGTTCTCTTCAGTTCTTTGTGAACATTAGCATAAGAAACAAAGGTCCTGAGTGTTAGGTTATAATGTTAAGGAGAAAAAAAGGCACACCAGTTTTCAATATGAGAATAGCATAAAACAATTGTAAAAAAATGAAAGCTTTATCTTCAGCATTCACAGCAGCCCCTCTCTGCATATCTTCCTCTCCTCTTCTTTCTCCATCACTTTAGGCTTTCCGAAATTTCTGTGCCTCTTAAACATACTTCCAAACCACCTATGTAGGAAGAATTTGAGATGTTAATTTTAACTTAGAATAAAATTAAGGATGTTTTTTCTGTTCAAAGGTGTTGGCAATTTCAAGTTTTCTTTCAAATTACAAACTAAAAACTCCTGCTGACTCTCTTGGCATTCTACTCTTTGCAGAAAAAAAATACAAAATATAAAATAGTGTGTGTCAAATACAAAGTGACCCTGAACATTAGACAATTCTCGATTCTCACAACGGGAAGATCAGTAAAAATTTTGGATGATTTTATTGCTATTTTAGCCAAGCTAAAATTGGCTTACTTGTAGTATAAAGTGAATGGTCAAATGTATACCTATAATATGTAGTCTTAGTTTAATTTTGTGTGCACATTTAAATCACATATTATATAGCAGATAGAAATGCTATTTTTTTCTATCTCGCACTCCTTTCAACAATTTTATCTAAACCCTTCACATACTTATCTAACAGAGTATCCTGGAACATATCATTTCACTTCTACTGAGTTATTTCAAGTAAGATATTTCAAAATACATGCTGCGCTCACTAGATATTTTGTTCCAAGCTAAAAGTGCCCATTCATGAAATTAGAATATTTTATTTTCTTCTTTCTATCATAGATAATACACTCACAATGCAAGCACACAAGGCACAAAACCTTACTTACCCTATTGTTTTTAAAATGGTCTTTACACTTGTTTACTATTTACTGTGGCATTCTACGCTGACAATTGTAAGGTCATGACCAAGAATAAACTCATCCTGAAGTCACTTTTCTCCATTTCCACAAATTTTGTAAAGTGACTTCTGCAACAACCCAAACCATCTTTTATTAAGGTCATTTCAGGTTAATGTGCTTCTTCAACAATAATTTTTGGTTTCAAAACAACAAGGGAAGTGAAGAAGCATGCATAGTGTGAGAAACTTTGTAAAGGTTCTAAATTAAGGCAATTAGCTCTTTATTGAGAACAATTGTGTGACAGGGACAAGTCAAAACCCCAAAGAAAAAACAAAGTTAACATCTTTCTGCATTTCTCCTAATCATAAATTATTTGACATATTAGTTCCACATTATAGGCAATTTTATATCCTGCCTTGTCTTGCCTAACTAAGCATTTTCCATATCATTAAGTATTCATCTTAAATATCATTTAAATGACTGCACAATATTCCCTAATGTACACACATCATAATTTACTCAACATTCTCCCTCTTGATGAATGTTTAGGTTATTTTCAATGCCTTATTATTATAAGCAGTAGTTCAATAAATTTTATTGTGCATAAATCTTTGCCTACATTGATGATTATTTCATTATAATGGATTCCTAGAAGAGAAATGACAAGGTAAAACAATATGTACAACTTTGAGGCTGATAAAACAGATTGATACATTGCTTTCCTGACAGTTATGTTACATTTTTCACTCTTAGCAGTGGCAAGAGAGAGCCAACTGCTATAACTTTATTGGTATTGAGCATTTTGCATCTTATTTTATCATTTGATAGTTGAAAGTATTGTGTCTGCAGCATTTTAAATCACAAATAAAGCTAAATCTTTTTTTTTTTTTTTTTTTTTTTTGAGACAGCATCTTGCTCTGTTGCCCAGGCTGGAGTGCAGTGGCATGATCTCAGCTCACTGCGCATACTCAGCCTCCCGGATTCAATGATTCTCCTGCCTCAGCCTCCAGAGTAGCTGGGATTACTGGCAGGCACCATCACGCCCTGCTAATTTGTATATTTTTAGTAGAGATGGAGTTTCACCATGTTGGTCAGGCTGGTCTCAAACTCCCGACATTGTGATTCACCCACCTCAGCCTCCCAAAGTGCTGGGATTACAGGCCTGAGCCACCGCACCTGGCCATCAAAATCTTTATGTGTATTTTGGTAGCCATTTATATTTTCTCTTTTGTGATTTGTTTCATGTTCTTTCCCATTTCTTTATTGATTATTTACTGCTTTATCAGTCTGTGTGAACTTCGTATATGTTTATAATATTAACATTTTGTTAATTATGTCTGTTAAAATCACTGGTCTCACTATTTTTTATAATTTTTCCACCATTTTTGCAATCAGAAATGTGTATATTTTTGCATAGTAAAGTATCATATTTTAAATTAACTATTTTTATTCCCTTATGTTTAAAGTGTCATTTGCCATGCGGGGTCAAATAGTCACCTATATTTTGTCTGTTTTTTCTTAAAGGCTTGATAATTACTTGTCTATTGATTTGACATATAATTATTTAAACCATCCATGGCAGATAAGCTTTAAGGTGGTCCTTGCAATCTCTATCTTCAGATGGAAACCCTCACTGGCTGCCAGTTTGGTTGCAGCCTTTCAGGGAACACAGCTAAGCCATGCTCAGAATCCTGACCTGTGGAAACTGTGAGATAGAAAAGGTTGTTGTTAAAGCCTCTAAATTTGTGGTGATTTATTACACAATGTAGAAAACTAAAACAGATTTCGATGTCAGCAATGGGGTGCTTATATAACTAATACCTACAAATATGGGAGTATCCTTAGAATTGAGCATTGGGCAGAGGCTAAAAAACTTTTGAGCAGCCTAATAGAGAAAGCCCAAATGGCACTGAACAGATTGTTAGTAAAACATCTGGACCTGAACTGTTAGGAAAAATGCTGCCAGGGAGCGCTCAGAAAGTAAAAGTAAGATACTGAAAACGGAAGAAAAGTGGATCATATTTGTGTAGTGGCAGACAGCTAAATAAAATTGTCTCCTGAAGTTACACGAAAAGCAGAAATTTTACATGATGAACTTGGATTTTTAGGTAAGGATACTTTAAAAAAAAAGTGGCGAAGTTGCCACTTTGTTTCTTCTTGCTAATCATAGCAAAAGGTTAAAAAGAGAGAGATAAGTTGAGGGAAGAAATGATGAACGCAATGGAACCAGGATGTAATAGTGAACATTCTCAGTCTTACCAGATGGCAGAAAATGCTGAAATTAAGAGAGCATGGTCATGAGAACAGTCTGAGGAAAGAACTATTCAATCTTTGCTAAAAATTTACAGTATTCAGTCATACTGGATGGTCTTTTAAGAGATTAAAGGACTATCTCAGAGATCCTCTCACTCACCATAGTGCCTCAGCCATCTCAACAGGAGCCCAAATTAGATAATAGATTAACTTGAAAAGATCCTCTGTGCGTTGCTTTGTCTAATGACATGAACACAATTGAGGTCCACAAAGTTCTTGAGAAAATTATTTCAGCACAAACTGCCAAATTGGACTGAAAGAGTCAAAAAATGAAAAGAATCTTGTCATACTCTCAAAATTCTATTTGCAGGAAACAGGCTGATAAAACTATTCAGCTGGAAAACACATGCTAACATTCATGAAAAAGAAGAATGTCTCAGAGAATGGAAGAAGAGCCCAGAGGGCAGAGCTTAGAACCACAGAGAATCATTCTCAGGCCTTCAAGTCTAATCAACAAATTTCCGACATTTACCCATTGGGATTTCAGAACTGCTATTGACTAGTGACTCATACTTACTTACCTTCCCTTTTCCTCTTTTAGGACTAAAATGTCTGTATCTGTTATTCTGTCTGTCCCACACATACATGTTAGATGTATTGGGGGAAGATAACTCATCCCTGTAGTGATGCAGGTCCACAGAGAACAATGTGCCTTATAATCGACGATTAACAGAGTACACATGAGAGTTTCATTCACACCTGAGGTTGATGTGTATGATGAAACTTTTATTTTCACTCTAAATTACTGCTTTAATGAAATGAGACTCCTGGGAACCTTGGGATAGAGTGAATGCATTTTGCATGTGGAAGTAACAGGAATCACTGTAAACCAGAGAGAAGACTGTGATAGCCAGACTTTTAAAGTAGCTCCCATGACCTCCACCTTCTGGTATTCATTGCCTAGTATAATTTTCTACCTTTTAGTGGGCAGGACTTGTAACTTGCTTCAAATCATTAAAATATGACTAATGTGATGAAATGTGACTTCCATGATTATGTTACATTATATAAAACTATCTTACTAGCAGACTCACTTTGGTGTCTCTCCATTGCATTGTTGGCTTGGAAGAAACAAGCTTTTTTCATTCTATAACTGCAAGGAGATACATTCTGCCAACAACCTGTGAAAGCTAAGAATCAGATGCTTTCCAGTCAATCAGATGCCTCCCAGATGAGAATCAAGTCCCAGCAGACAGCTTGTGTGCAGCCTTGAAGAAGACCCAGCCACATTGAGCCTAGACTACCTATCCACAGAAACGGTGATAAATGTGTAGCTTTAATCCACTAAGTTTATGGATTTTGTATGCAGCACAAAAAAAACTAATACATGACTTTTAATGTATTTTGTTTGCTTTGGTTTTTTATTTTAATTTCAGATTCAAAGGGTACATGTGCAGGTTTGTTACATGGATGTATTACATAATGATGAGGTTTGGGCTTCCAGTTTACCCATCGCTAAAATAGTGAACATTGTACCCAATAGGTTACTTTTCAAACCTAACCCATCTCTCACACCCTCCCTTTTTTTGAATCCCCAGTGTCTATGTTATTCATCTTTATGTTCATGTGTACCCATTCTTTGGCTCCCACTTTTAAATGAGAACATGCAGTATTTGATTTTCTGTTTCTGAGTTATTTCACTTGGGATGATGGCCTCCACTTTCATCCATGTCACTCCAAAAGACATGATTTTATTATTTTTTATGGTTACATAGTATTTCATGGTGTGTGTGTATACAAACACACACACACATACATACACACACACATAACTTTTTATCCAGTAATTCATTGATGAACACTTAGGTTGATTTCATGACTTTGCTAATGTGAATAGTGCTGCAATAAACAGAGTGCAGATGTCTTTTTTACATAACTTTTTTTGCCCTTTCAGTAGGTACAAAGTAGTAGGATTGCTTGAGTGAACAATAGCTCTACTTTTAGTTCTTTGACAAATCTTCATACTGTTTGTCACAGACCTACTAATTTCCATTCCCATCAAAAGTGTCCTCTTTTCTCTATATTCATGCCAATTTTCTGTTCTATAAGTTGTCTGTTTACTTTATTGATTATTTCTTTTGACGTGGAGAAGATTTTTAGCTTAAGTCCCATTTGTCTATTTTTTGTTTTGTTGGATTTGTTCATGAGGTCTTAGTCATAAATTATTTGCTTGGGCCAACATCCAGAAGAGTTTTTCTTAGGTTTTCTTCTAGAATTGTTACAATTTCAAGTCTTACATAAGTCCTTAATCTATCTTGAGTTAATTATTATATATGGTGAGAGATAGGGACCTAGTTTCATTCTTCTGGATATGGCTAGCCAATTTTCTCTGCACCATTTACTGAATAGGACGTTCTTTCCCCACTGTTTATTTTTGCCAACTTTGTCAAAGATCTGTTGGTTGTCAGTGTATGGCTTTATATCTGGGTTTTGTATTTTGTTCCATTGGTTTATGTGTCTATTTTGTACCAGTACCATGCTGTTTTGGTTACTATAGCATTACAGTAGAATTTTAAGTCAGCTAATGTGATGCCTTTGGCTTTGTTTTTTTTTTTGTTTTGTTTTGTTTTGTTTTGTTTTGGTTTTGGTTTTGTTTTGATTAGGATTGCTTTAGCTATTTGTGCTCTTTCTTGGTTCCATGTAAGTTTTAGGATTGTTTTATTTTTTATTTCTGTGGAAACTGATATTGGTAATTGGACAAGGAATTGCATTCAGTGTTCTAGGCCATATGGTCATTTTAACACTATTGATTCTTCCAATCTGTTACCATGGGATATTTTTCCGTTTCTTTGTGTCATTAATTATTTATTTCCTAAATGTTTCATAGTTCTCCTTGTACAGGTCTTTCATTTCCTTGGTTAAATTTATTCCTAGCTACTTTATATTTTTGTGGCTATTGTAAACAGGGTTGAATTCTTTATTTGGTTCTCAGCTTGAATGTCATTAGTGCATAGAAATGCAACTGATTTTTGTGCATTGATTTTGAATAATGAAACTTAACTGAAGTAATTTATCAAGGCTGGGAGTCTCTTAGAGGAGTCTTTGGGATTTCCTAGTTTATGATTATGTCATCAGTGAACAGAGATAATTTGACTTTATATCTTCCAATTCAAATGTCTTATTTCTTTCTCTTGCCTGATTTCCCTGGCTAGGACTTCCAGTACTATGTTGAATATGAGTAGTGTATTAGTCTGTTCTCATGCTGCTAATTATGACATAAGACATATGTCATAATGAGACTGGGTAATTTATAAAGGAAAGAGGTTTAATTGGCTCACAGTTCCACACGGCTGGGGAGGCCTCAGGAAACCTACAATCAAGGCAGAAGGCAAAGAGGAAGCAGGCACAATCTTCACATGGTGGAGAAGGAGAGAGAGAGAGAAAAAAAATGCTACACACTTTTTAATAACCAGATCTCATGAGAACTCACTCACTGTCACAAGACCAACAAGGGGGAAATCCACCTTCATGATCCAATCACCTCCCACCAGATTCTTCCCCCAACATTGGGAATTACAATCAAACATAAGATTTGGGTGGGGACACAGAGCCAAACCTTATCAGATGGCTCTTATTATTTTGAAATATTTTCCTTTGATGCCTTGTTTGTTAAGATATTCATCATGAAGGGATATTGGATTTTAATGGGTACCTTTCTGCATCTATTAAAATGATGATATGATTTTTGTTTTTAATTCTGTTTGTGTAGTTAATCACATTTATTGATTTGCATATGCTGAATCATCCTTGCATCCTGAGAATAAAACTTGCTTGATCATAATGTATTATCTTCTTAATGTGTAATGGATTCAGCTACTAGCATTTTGTTGAGGATTCTTACATCTATGTTCAGCAGGGATGTTGGCATGTAGTGTTGGTGTTGTTGTTGTGTTTCTTTGCCTTATTTTGATATCAAGGGACATTAGTTTTATAGAATAAGTTAAAGGGAAATCCCTCCTCCTCAATATTTTGGAATAGTTTTACTAAGATTTGTACCAGCTCTTCTATGTATGTCTGGTAAAATTTCACTGTGAATTCCTCTGGTTCCAAATGTCTTTGTCGTTGGGAAACTTTTTATTACGGATTCTCTTTTACTAGTCATTATTGGTTTGTTCAGGATTGCTTTTTACTCATGGTTCAATCTTGGTATTTTGTATCTTTCCAAGAATTTACCCATCTCCTTCAGATTTTCTTATTTGTGCTCATAAAGGTACTTATAGTAGACTCTAATTACCTTTTGTATTTCTGTGATATCAGTATAGTGTCATCTTTCTCATTTCTGAGTGTGCTTATTTGAATCTTCTTTTTTTTTTCTTTATTAATGTAGCTAATGGTCTATCAATTTTGTTTATATTTTAAAAGAACAAATTTTTAATTTTATTTATTCTTTGTAATTTTTTTCATTTCAGTCTCACTTAGGTCTACTCTGATGTTTGATGTTTCTTTTATTCTTCTAGGCTTATGCTTGTTTTTTGCTTGTTTTGTTCTTATTTTTCTAGTTTCTTGAGTGTGATATTAGGTTGTTAATTTGATATCTTTTTTATGCAGGCATTTAACACTATAAACTTTTCTCTTAGCACTGCTTTTGCTCTATCCCAGAGAGGGATATGGTATGTTGTGTCTCTATTTCCATTTGTTTTAATTTTTTTTTTTACTTACTTTTGTTGTTTACCAAAAGGTCATTAGGAAGCAAGTTGTTCAGTTTCCACAAATTTAGTAGTTCTAAGAGTTTCTCTTGCTATTTATTTCTAATTTCATTCCACTGTGATCTGGGAAGATACCTGAAATGATTTTAATTTTTTTGAATTTTTTGAGTCTTGCTTTGTCACCAAGCACATGATCTATTTTGGAAAATGTTTCATATATAGATGAGAAAAATGTATATCCTGCAGCTGTTGTGTAGACTATTTTGTAAATGTCTATTAGGTTCATTGGTACAGAGTACAGTTTAAGTCCAGGTTTGCTTTGTTGATTTTCTGAATCAATGATCTGTTGAATACTGTCAATGGGGTATTAAAGTCCTACACTATTATTATATTGTTGTCTATCTCTTTTCTTAGGTCTAGTAATATTCATTTTATGAATCTGGGTGCTCTGGTGTTAAATGTGTATATATTTAGGATAGAAGATTTAGCATAAATCTTCCTGTTGAATTGAACCATTTGTCATTATATAATAACCTATTGGTCTTTTTTTTTTTACTGTTGTTGATTTAAAGTCTGTTTTACCTGATATAAGAATAGCTACTCCTGCTGGTTTTTGTTTTCTATTTTCATGATATATCTTTTTACAACCCTTATATTTGAGTGTGTAGATGTCTTTACCCCTTAGGTGGGTCTCTTGTAGGCAGCAGATAGTTGGGGCTTGTTTTATTTTTGTATCCAATTTGCCAGTCTATATCTTTTAAGAGGAGCATGTGGGCCATGAATGTTCAAGGTTAATATTGATATGTGAAGTATTGTTCCTGTTATAGTGTTGTTAACTATTGTTAACTAGTCACTTAGTAGTCTCAATTGCATAATTGCTTTATGACCTCTGTAGCTTTGTACTTACATGTGTTTTTATGATGGTGATTATTATCCTTTTATTTCCACGTTTAGAACTCCCTTGAGCATTTCTTGTGGGAAACAAGTGGTGACAAATTCCCTTAGTGTTTGCTTGCCTGGGTAAGACTTTATTTCTCCTTTGTTTGTATAGCTTAATTTAACAGGTTATAAAATCCTTGGCTGTCATATTTTTTCTTTTAGAAGTCTGGAAATAGGCTCTCTATCTCTTCTGACTTGTAGAGCTTCTGCTGAGAGGTTCATTGTTATAGGTTTTTTTATGGGTGATTTGACACTTCTCTCTAGCTGCTTTTAAGACTTTTTTCACATTGACATTAGTGTGGTAGCTATATGATTTGGTGATGTTCATCTTGTGTCTTTCAAATGTCCTCTGAGTCTCTTGTATCTGGATGTCTATATCTCTAGTAATATCAGAGAAATTTTCCTAAGTTATTCTTTCAAATATGTTTTAAAAACTTCTGACTTTTTATTATTCTACCTCAAAAATTCCTGTAAGTCATAGGAATTTGTCAAAAATGAAGAAAAAAGAATTTTTTTTAAAAAATAACAAAGCCTTTAAGAAATAGGGAATTATGCAAAGTGTCTAAACCTAAGACTTACAGGCATTCCTGAGGGAAAAGGAGAAAAAGTAAGAAGTTTGGAAAACATATTTGAGGGAATAATTTGAAAGCCCAGTCTTCAAGCTTTGACATTTATTTCTTCTTCTTAGTTTAGCCTATTGTTAAAGTTTTCAGTTGTGTTTTCAAATCTCTTCAGTGAACTATCTATTTTCAGAAGTTCTGGGGTTTTTTAATATAACTGTCTCATCTTTCATATCTTGAATTGTTTTCCTGATTTTTTTTTCTGTTGCTTTTCAACTTTCTCTTGGATCCCATCGAGCTCTCTTACAACTCATATTTTGAATTCTTTATCTGTCATTTCTGATTTTTTATTTTAGTTAGGATCCACTGCTAGAGAGCTAGTATGGTCCTTTGGGCATGTCACAACATTTTGTTTCTTCATGATGCTGGAGTTCTTAAACTGGTTCCTTCCCATCTGGAGAAGCTGTCACTTCTTATTTCTGAATTTACTTTTGTATAAGTGGGATTATTCCCCCTGGAGGATATGACTGTTGTGTATGTTGGGTAAGGCCCTTTAGCTTTGCCTCTTTATACTTTCAAGGAGTCAAAGTTCTGTATGAATTCCTTAGTTATAGACAGCTTCATGTACTTGTTTTCACAAATGCACATGGTTTGTAGCTTGTAGCAGTTGTATACTGTGTGTGTGATCGGGCTCACTGTCTCCTACAGAGATGGAGAAGTAGAGGTCTCAGGAGGCTTACCTCATTCCCTAGTGCTGTGTACTTCTGTCAGCATGAATTATTAATATAGTATATTGGGTTGTACAATTTACCCTACAGACCAGTAGGTGGCATTTGGACACAGCTGGCTGAGCTCTGTAAAACAAGGTCAGAAGTTGTGATGGGCTGTGCAAATTGACCTCTCGGCCCACAGGTGGCACTTACAGGCAGGAGGTAGTTGCAGTGGTGGCAGTGAAATTTTTAACTTGATCTTTGTTAATCATAGGAAGTAGCAGGGTGTCCTGGGTGATGGGTGGGGCATGGAGCTCCCAGGAGACATGTACCACACTGTACTGCCAAGGTGGCTGAGGCTGGGGGTGGGCAAAACTGGACAGAGCTGGGTCCAGTAAGCCCACGACAGGCTCTCGGAAGCTGATGCAAGCACCAAACGTGGCGTGGGTCTAGGGCAGCTCTTAGACCACTGGGTCAACCCTCCAGGGTGAGGTGGAAGCATTGCTCCTGCACAACAGAGCCCTCTCAGGGAAAAAGGGGCCGCCTGGGGTTTTCAGCCCAGCAAGTGGTCTTAAGGCCCACCCAACTCCCACATTCCCGACTCAGTGGGTCTCCCTCCAGTGTCCACCACAGCAGCAGGCTTGAACAGCTAGCTAGTCCCAAGCTGTCCACACACAGATCACCAAGCTGTTCTAGGCGTGCTGGGCCACGAGACTACCTGGAGCAGAAAGCTGGGGCATCAGGCCACACCCTTTCCAGTCTGGTCTCACAGAGAGCGGTGCCCACCTCCCATGTTACCACAGAAATTCATGCCACATCCTTCTCTGTGTTGTGGCAGTGGGGCTCCTCCCCACCACTCAAGATCAGACAGACTACAGACCTCATCTCCATTCCCCTGGGCGGTGTGCTCAAACACTGGAGAACTGGGACTAGGTCAGGAGATTTGTCTTCCGGCCCTTAAACCCAAGCACTGGCTGTAACAAGGAGGGGTGAACTGCTCCCAGACCACCAACAAAACACTCGGGTGGGGCAATGGCAGCTACATGGTTGGCCCACCGTGGGAATGGCCAGGCAGGCAGCCCTGGGAAGAACAGGCAGGCATGGGGCATGTGATTCAAATGCACCTCTGTCCCACAACGGTGGTGATGGAGCCTCTCTTTGGGGTTTGTGAGCATGCCTGTGCCCTGCTCACTCCTCAGCCCTGCAGACAGCAGCAGCTGCAGCTGCATAAGAAAGGATGCTGAGCCTTGAGGGGTAGGCACCAAGAGTTGCATTTTGCTGTAACTCCCCAGAACACTGAAGCCTTTGGGGTTCCATGCAAGTTCAAACAGTGCTGCTGCATGGTCTCTAGGCAGCTCCTTCTGCCAGTCCAAAGGTCTGTGGGGGTCATGGAACTCTCCTGTAGCTAGGATCCTAGGGGCCAGCAGCAGGAATGTGGTGTCCTGGGATTCCTTCACTCACCCCTTCCTTGGGCCTGGGTCTGGGTTTGAGGGCTGGTCCCGGCACCCAGCGATGTTAAGTAGGCAGCCCTGCTTTTCCCTTCTTCTATCAAGGTGTCTTCCATTACCTCCCTATTGAATTTCAGTGTTCCCTCTCAAAAGATCGGTTTGAAGTATGTTTTACTCAATATTTTGGTTCCTCTTTATGGAAGAGATGCATCCCAGCTGCATCTAATCAACTGTCTTGAACCTCTCCATAATGTATTTTGTTGTAAAATATAAAATAAAATTCCAAAATAATTTAATCTTTAATAGCTACCACAACCTCTGCAAGACATTTCAGATATCATTGGAGATAAAGGATACATTTTGAGACAGGAAGATGAACTTAGAGCTATCAAAATCATATTAAGCATTTGTTTGCCCCTTTATTTAAAGTTGTCCCTGATATCTATAATTTCCTAGCAGTCAAATAATCAAAATTATGTTTTAAGAATGCAGTTCTCTCAAGTAGAGATTATTGGTAAGATCACTGTGAGGTGTAAATGAAACATTTTAAATACATGTAATCTATTTAAGAAAATACAGCATAAAGATTTCATTCAAGAGACGCTAAATCCTCTCTGATTTTAAGGAAATAAGAGATATCTTTTAGCTGAACTGGTAAGGGAAGCCTTCATGCGAGAGGTGCCAATTGGCTTGAACTGTGAACTATGTTATGTAAGACATTTATTGGTAGGTAAATGAGGGAAAGGTTAAACATTAAAGTTCTGTGTAGGGTAAAGCTAACCCATGAAGCACTTGGACAACAGTAAGGAAAGAAGTTTAAATGAGACAATGTATTCCTGTAAAGAAGTAATAATAAATGATGGAATGAGAAAGGGTAGACTGAACCCAGAGAGTAAAGTATCTTAAATGCCAAATCAAAAACTTTGAACTTTATCGTGAAGGCAGGCAATGAAACGTCATTGAAACCTGATTAACAGGAGAATCACAGTATAAAATTTATATCAGTTTCTGTACTTAGTCATAACCAGTTAACTACTTCTCAAGTCAGTTAAGATTTGAAACTGAGAACACAATGTAATTCAGTAAACAAAAATGATACCCATGCTTTCTTTCTATAGCTCAGAAATTCATAACATCTCTTACCATTGTAGCTAATGTGACTAAAGGTAAGACATCCACATTTGGTGTTAGGAGTCCTGGGTCCTCAGGCTCTGAAACTGCTACTAGGATTTAACGTCACTGGTTAAATCAATAATTTTCTTGACACTTCATAATCTTATCTGTCAATGAGTGATGATGGTAATATCTGCTGTACAGACCACACAGTATTGCAGAAAAATTAAGTGATCGTTGCAAACAACCTAATTTTTTGAGAGGCTTTATTTATCAAAAGAATTTTTTATGGATTAAAAAATGGATTCAATTTAACTGACAAAAAATAAAATGAGTTCAGTTATTGAAGTCCAAGAAATATGTACAAGTCAACAAGTGCCTGGTGCAGACGCAAAGAAAACTTGGAATGTTTGCACTCTGACTCCCACAAGAGGACAGGGTCAGGAATCCAGCTGGAGTTTGACCTAATTGAACAGAGGGTCCAGCAACGTTTGAACTGTGGCCTGAGCATAGACTATGTTAATAATATTATAATGAGAAAAAGGCACATGCAAATGAGCTGAGGAGTAATCAGATGTGGAGCAACTAATGGTTCAGCTACTGCCCTCTGGGGGAAAAATGGGTGCAATGCTACAAGAAAACGAAAACCTCAGGGATCAAAGTGAATGAGTCAACATAAACGCCAAAGAAATGATTTATGGCACAACTGCAAAATGGGATACCATGAAATATTGTGAACATGAAGAAAAGTCACTGGTATTAGTATATTATTAAAGAAACATGAACAGCATCACACACACACACACACACACACGTACATACACAAGGAGAAAAGAGAAACAAAATACACACCGAGATATCTACTTTTTAAAGAATCCTGATGAAAGTTATCTCTGGATGTTGAAATTTAAGGTTATCTGTATTTTATTGGTAATTCCTCTAAATTGAAAAGGTGCTATATATATAAAATAAAATAATGCTTTTTAATTGAATAATGTAATACCTATTAAAACACTATGTAAGTGGTAAAGTACTAGTCAGATGAGTTATTATTATTAATTATGATTAATTAATAGATAATTTTTTCTATCCAGCTGCTTCTATGATATCAACATAAATCATATCAGTGGGAAGCAGCTCATATGGCCTTAGGAATACAGAACTAGGGATCAAATCTTAGCTTCCCTTCTTGGTAGCTGAATGACTTTGGGCAAACTAATTAACCTTGGTATGTCTTCGATATTTTAAAGGTAAGATACACATAATGATACCTGTACCAAAGATTGTTCTAAGCATTAAATTGGCAAGAGTACAGTGCTTTCACTAGGTGAAAAATAATGATTCGATACAGGCTAGCCACACTTATTATCACCAATCTATACATTCAGCAAAGATTTACTGAGTTCGTATTCAGTGTCAGAGAACTTCTTGCCTCAGGGAGTTCACAACTTGTGGATACCCTTATCGAGGAAGTTCTGTAGTATGTCTAATACAGTAAATCTAGTACCATAACAATTGAATGAGTAACTTCAAGGAGTGATAAAGCATATGTGGAATTCTAAGATTGCAGGCAAGGGGTGGGGGCATGCACCTATGCCTAGGAAAGTATAGAGCCTTTCCAGTGGAGGTGACACCTAAGCTCAGTCTTAAAGGCTGAGTAGGTGCTTCAGAGGCAAGGAAGAAGAAGAGCATCCCAAGGAGAGAAAAAGGCGGAGTCAAAACCAGAGACATTAAAAAGTCTTATTACATTTGGGGAACCAAAAGTAGTTTCACAGCGCTAGAGAATGCTAAGGACATATTATTATTCAAGTATAAGCAAGCATCTTCTTGCTTTACAGCAAACACATGTAAGACTATGAAATGCAACTGAAAGGTTCAAATATGATCAAGTTGATTTGGTACAAAGATATACAAGGAAGTACCATTTTAAAATTAAATCCATAACTCAAGCAGCAAAATCTTAGAACGGATCAGAGATTTTAAAACACATTTCACATATAAAATTAAGGGAAATAATGAAATTTTGGAAGTAGACCAAAGGTGATTCTCCCTGCATTCATTATCATTATGTAGTATTTCTATAATGACACTGTCAAAATATATTATTAATATTGGTGATTTATGACACTTCCTCGTGCTCACCCATTTGGACCCCGGGAGAACACACAAAGTAAAGATGAGAATGTTTAAAATCAATATTTACTTTGCCTTTAAAAAGAAACGAAGAAATTTACTTTGATCATTTTGGGTGGGCACTGTCATTTTCTATTAGCTTTTTGTTTTTATAACGAGGGAAGTTTTGGACACAAAGGATACATTAAGTGAAATAATTTTTGTGAGTGAAGTATAGCTATTCCACAAGAGAAACTAAACCAATAGACTGAGGATAAACCACCATCAGCTGTCGTCATTTAATCAAGTGTGATATACTAGCCACACAAGAAGGGAACAAGGGGAGAAGTCTACTTTGTTTGCTTTCAGCATAGGTGTGCTGCATTGGAGTAACCCAAGCAATTAGGATCAGAGTACTTAGCAGACAGTAGAAATGGTCTAATCTGGACTAAAGAAACTGTATTGAATGACTTCTTGTACTTGCTGCTAAGCAAGGTGAAGCTGTAGAGAAAAATCCATTGAAAAAAAAAAGCTCGTGCCTTTTTTAAGTCACTTTCTTTGACGAGTTATTAGAATCCTATAGAATACTGGAATGACCATACAGTTGAGGTGCATTCCTTGTATCCCTAAAAGCCTGAAAGAAATACAATTGTAAGATGGAGAAATGCAGGAAGGAATATGCTGATTGACATATAGAACATTTGGAGAATGATAGTTTAGAAATGAACTGAAGGCTTAGAAATCATCTAGCTCCAATATTAGTCTTTTACTATTGCACCAGGACCTTGTCTGTACTTGTCCAGCTTGCTCTCTTACTTGTCCTAATGCCTCTTGTCACATGGTCTTTGCATATGTGGGTTTTTCTTTCTGGAATATTCAATATATCACCTCTAACCTTTTCAATTTTTTGCCAAAGCTCATGTATGGCTCCTTGCCCCGAAATTTGTGATATATTGTTCATCCCATTGCAGGCTTTCATTTGCATCTTCTATTTCTCTTTTCTAGCACTTCCATAGTGTCCTATTCATTTGTGTTTGAAAAGTATCTCTCTTCCCCTCTACACAGTAAGCTTCATGTGAGTAATCACTTGTCTGTTTTGTTGAGCTTGCATCCCCCAATGCCTGACACATAACAAGCTCTTTTTAAATCAAGAAGTGCAGCTTTTACTCCCATCATAAAACAATACTTCAATGCCCCCTATGTTTTTGCTGTTTCATACCATTGTGCTGGTTATTCCTTCTAGTTAGAATATTTTCCCTAATTTTGTCTGGCTGATTTTTCTCCATTCTTCAAGATTAATCTGAATACCTGTGGATATGCTTCTTCATCTCTTGACTAAGTTCCTAGAAGCCCTGCGCTTCCAAATCCTTCTGTATATAACCCTCTAATAGCACCAACATTTTTCTTAACAGCAGAAGTTCTTCAAAAACAACATCCACCAAGGTAATCAACTGGATTAACCAGTCCTTTCAACTCTTCCTGAAAAAAACTCTAATACCCATAGGGTACTGATCATTTTTGACTAGTTGATTACTCTCTAACAGACCTGCATCCTTTGGCCTCCTTCATTTGAGGTCTACGTTCACCAAGAACCACTGTGTTTGTTCCTATAATTTTGTATGTCAGGGATACTTGTTATTCTAATTACATAATTTAATTAGATTGTACATAACTAAAGAAATGTGACTATGTAACGGAATCTTTTCCATAAAAGAATAGATTAAAGCAAGTTGCCAAAAATGAGTCAATCATTTGTTATGATCAAGGCTGATGTAAAAGACTGGGAAGAATTGTTTTAAATCTAGACATCTGTACTCACATTGCTTCACAAGTGCCTAGATTCTCTCTCCCCATTAAAGAAATCAAAACTGGAAATGTCAGATGAGATATTTTGTAAGGATAATGACAGAAAACTCTAATTAGCAACCCTCATTAAAATGTCTACATTAAAATAATATGTTGAAAGCAACCTAAATGTCAATCAATGGATGTGTAGATTTTTAAGATGTGGTATATACATACAATGGACTATTACTCAGCCTTAAAAAGAAAGAAAATGTTCACACATGCTGCAATATGGATGAACCTTGAAGGCATTATGCTAAGTGGAATAACCCAGTAACAGAAGGTTATAGATTATGTAATTTCACTGATATAAATAATCAAACTTACAATGACCAAAAATAGAATGGTGGTTTCCAAGGGCAAAGGAAAACCATGGAGTTATTGTTCAATAGGTACAGAGTTTCCATTTGGGACGATAAAAATGTCCTGGAGATGAATGGTGGTGATGTTTTCACAACAAGGTGAATATATTCATGCTGCTGAACTGTACATTTTATAATAGCTAAAATAGCAAATTTTATATCATGTGTATTTTACCACAATTTAAAAATAAATTAATAATAATAGTATGTTGACGGAAACTTTTATAATGCCTCACTTTGACTCCATTTTATGAATCAAGTAACTGTTGGTCTCCATCATGGTGGATGAGTAGGCTGCTATTACAGTAGCTTTTTTACCTGTCTCTCATCCTCGGCATACAGGAAGCCACAATGAGCAGAAATTGTTTCTTTCATCACCATCTACAGACTTCTATGTTTCCTGAAATTTAGTAATTGATCAATAAATGTTCACTGAAGGAATGAATGGACAAATGCTGTTATTTTGCTGCCGAGGGAATAGAAGCTTAGAAAAGCTAAGATCACACAGCTGGATAGTGGCATTAATGCGACAAGATTTCAAATTCCATGGACCAAAATTATACCTTTTTTATTCCATTTGAAAAATGTACATTAGAACCCTACTACATGCCAATACTGTGTTAAAGATTAAAGATACAAAGATGAAACATATCTAGTTTGTGATCACTGCTATATTTTGCTTTAAGAAAACTGCATTAAACACTCAGAATTATGTATCAGTTAAACCTCCAGGAGAAAAACTGGCAGGTGGGTTGCTCCTCTCACTCCAGTCAGAATGGTGATTATTAAAAGTCAGGAAACAACAGATACTGGCAAGGATGAGGTGTGTTGTGGAGAAATAGTGTGGATGAGGTGTGTTGTGGAGGAATAGGAACACTTTTACACTGTTGGTGGGAGTGCAAATTAGTTCAACCATTGTGGAAGACAGTGTGGTATGCGTCCAAACCAGAAATACCATTAGACCCAGCAATCCCATTACTGGGTATATACCCAAAGGATTATAAATCATTCTACTATAAAGACACATGCACATGTATGTTTATTGCAGCGCTATTTACAATAGCAAAGACATGGAACCAACCCAAATGCCCATCAATGGTAGACTGGATAAAGAAAATGTGGCACATATATACCATGGAATACTATGCAGCCATAAAAAAGAATGAGTTTATGTCCTTTGCAGGGACATGAATGAAGCCAGAAGCCATCATTCTCAGCAAACTAATACAGGAACAGAAAACCAACCACATGTTCTCACTCATTAGTGGGGGAGTTGAACAATGAGAACACACAGACGCAGAGAGGGGAACATCACAAACCAGAGCCTGTTGGTGGGTGGAGAGCAAGCGCAGAGAGAGCATTAAGACAAATACCTAATGCATGGGGGGCTTAAAACCTAGATGACAGGTGCAGCAAACCACCATGGCACATGTATACCTATGTAACAAACCTGCACGTTCTGCACATGTATCCAAAAACTTAAAGTTACAAAAAGAAAAAGAAAAAAACCTGCTTTGAATTTGGATGCAATCTGTGCAAAGCAAAGAGTTTCAACTGGGTTCCAGAGACAGGAGTCATGAGTTTTGGCAGCTCAGTTATTAATTCATCATCCCACCTTGAATAGCTCCTCTTCACCTCTCTACACTTCAGTTTCTTCATCTGTAAACCATCTTCTGAGTTAAATTACTCCATTTGGCATCCACAGACTCTCCAGAAACCTTAACAGTCTTTGAGAGCCTGACTCAGACTCCCAAAGCCACAGACAGGAGCATTTTGAGAGAAGGAACAAAAACAAATCATCTCAGGTCTCCATTTTTCCAATGGAAACAGCCCAGAACAATAAGCCCCCTGGTACGGTTACATCCAGCAGGATGTTTCCTGCTTAAGTCAGTACCTGCTAATCACATGGCTGAGCTGTCACACAAAGTGATGAATGTGGAAAACAGCCTTCTGGGGAATGGGCCAAAAATTCTCTTCCTAGCCAAAGAAATCAAAGGAAATGATTGTCTCATTCAAGTTCCATGGACCTAGTGGGAAGGAATTGTTTCAAACTCAGGAAGCAAGTCTATCTTCATCAACGTGTGTTCTCAAAGGCATTCCATGGCTTATGAAAAGAGCCTCCAACAGTCTAGGGACACCATAAACCCTGAGGTATATCTCTTGCTCAATCCATCACTGCTCTTCCTGACTGAACTTAAGTAAAACATTTCCCTGACCAAAATCCTCACTTGTGTCACTCACCCCTACTCTGTGCTCCCAGAATCCAGATGTAAATCTTTATCACAGTACTAATTATTTGTGAATTTCTTTAATGTCTGCTATCAAGGCTATATAGCATGCTCCTTGAGTCTAGGGAATGTGTCTATCTTGTTCTTTGTTGCATTTCCTGACAGAGTGCCTAACAGAGAGTTCAAATAATACATTGAATAATTGAATTTGCTATCTACCTGTCTACTCTGCTGAATTATGTTTTCTGTGCATGAGGTGTGTTGTTTATTTTCATATTACTACTTAATGTACTTAATCTACTTAAAGTAGATGCTGGCTCACAGTTAAGATCGATTTATTGAACGAAGTAATGATCTTTGAATACACAGAAGCACCCTCACCACACTCTACCTTCTGGGAGGCAGAAAGATTTCCCTAATGCCACTTTACTAGTTCAATATGAAGAGGTCCATTCATGCTGCTTGGTCATGGAAGACTTTGCCACACACATATACCAGGCTAGAAAATCTCAGAGCCTTTGTGTCATAGTGTTGATTGCTAGGCAAATGGACATTTTCAATCTGGAACGATTGAACTCAAGTTCTTGTAATTTGTAGGTCTGCTTTAAGTTTTTATGGCTTAACCCTCCACTATGTCTTATACCCTCTAATAGCCTTGCTTATATCTTCTCATGTAGCAAAATGTCAATGCCCAGAAATTCAAAAAAAACCCAAGTTCTAGTCCCAAATGTGCTACCAACTCTTAACTTCCCCCCACCGCCCTCCGCTCACTTCAGCCTCATTAGGGCTTAGTGGACTAATCTGTAAAATAAATGAATTAACTAGCATATCTTCAAGGTTTTTCCAGGAAATCTAAAATGTTGTAAAGCCCTAACATACATCAAGCCCGTGACCAAGTGAGTATAATTAACCAACTGTTTTGGATCTCTCCGCACTTCTTACTTCTTCCCCGTAAGATCACCTATTCAAGACAAAGAGCTGAATGTGTTGGGTTATTATTGGAGCCTTGGGCCCAAAGTATCTGTCAATGTGCTTTTCTGTTTCTTGAAGAGCTCCTTTTCTATATAGTCTTACCAGAACAGTTTGTGGTATTATAAATGAAGTTTCTAGATTCACAATGAGTGCAGTGTCGGTTCAGAAATATGCAGCTCTTAAAGCTGCATTCTGAGGTCTGTTGACTTCTCTTCCCATCCAATTCAAATATCACCCTGGTGACTTCAGAACATTTTCCACTTCTTGCCAATAAGATTTTCTTCTGCACTGTGTGGTCTCTGGTCTGCTTCTATTTAAGTCAAGGGAATGGCTTGCATGCATTCTTTTGAGATTCACTGGCCATTTTTCTCTAAAAAAAGAAGCATCCAAGTGATATATTGAAAGTACATCTAACCTTCCAGAGCTATATAGCAGACCTCAGCTGAAATGAGCAACAGAATAGCATTCCAGGTGGCTCATTTTTACCTTCTATTGTGAAGTCACCACCTCTGTGGTACAAAAGCCACCTATTCAATTTCAGATCCTAATAATTGTGGAAAAAATCTATTCCAGACAATCACTGGTGAGACCACTGCATTGTGACTCAAAACATAGAACAAAAATAAGTATATTTTCAGTTAAACAAAAGCTGATGTTCACCTGCCTCCTTTCTTATGTACTCACACACATGCACACGCACACACACACACACACAAAATTCAGCATTCACTGCATGCACAAGAGAAGGAAAGTGATTTTGAATTTTACTTTAAAAAATGGATAGAAAGATTGCTTATCAATTCTATAGCCTTTAGATGAGGAATTGAGGTGAATGTTTTTTTCCAGCATGAACATGTCTTCAAATATGCTCATCTCAGCAAGCAGAAATGTGAGTTACACTTTGAAGATTGACGGGTAACTTCTAACAGCAATATGGGTTACTGACTCAGTTCTAAAGCTGAAGGGAAAGTACCAAATCTTGGATGGTTCAATATTCTATAAGTGATTCGGAAAACTCATTTCAGTGCATGGACCAAGAACAACCAGTGGTGGTCAGTTGGGTCTCTTGTAGTAACAACGTCTTCACTCTGTTTGGGATTAGAATGAATAATTTGCAAAAACTCCCTTTATTGACCGCTCATTTAAAATAGGGCTTTTTTTTTTTTTTTTTTTTTTTTAATTTAAAGGCTGGGTCTCACTCTGTCACCAATCATGGCTCACTGCAGCCTCCAACTCTTGGGCTCAAGTGATCCTTGCTTCAGCCTCCTGAGTAGCTAGGACTATACATGCCACCACACCCAACTAATTTTTTATTTTTTTATCTGTAGAAATGAGATCTTGCTATGTTGCCCAGGCTGGTCTTGAATTCCTTGCCTCAAGCAATCTTCTTACATTGACCTCCCAAAGTGCTAGGATTGCAGTCGTGAGCCACCTCACCCAGCCTAAAATAGGGCTTCTTACATTTTAATGTACAAATGATTCACAGAGGTCCCTGGTAACACTGAATATTCTGACTCTGTAGTCCTCAGCAGGGCTTGATATTCTGTACTTCTAACAAGATCCCAGGTGATATGGATGTTGCTGTACCACAGACCACACTTGAACAGACCAATCATGCTTCTAATGCCAATGATAATTTTGTTTCTTCCTTAAAGTGACAAGAGGTGGAAAGGATTTGGTAGATACAAACGCTTTGTGTTCTTGAAAACAGATGCCATATATTTATTTTATAATCACTTCCTGTCCTTCTTAGCTTACAATAATCAGAACATTATTTGGGAGATAAATCATGGGCCCCTGAATTTATACAGTCAAAATACATTGTGAAAATATTAAGGATTGAAACATATTTAAAATCACAAAACCTCAGAGCAGGGAAGGGCTTCAATGTTGATCTGATAAAACCCTAATTGTCCTGGGTGGGACTCCAAGAATGGAGGAGAATTTACCAAACACTCAGTCTTGTCGGAGAACAGCTAAGACTAGAGCTCACTTTTTCTCACAGCTACAAAGATAAGTTTGGTTTACTTTGAGTTTATTATTATTATTATTGAAAAGAAACCACAGTAACAATGCAGTTTGTTTTTCCAGCATTTTTCATTAACTACAATTATATTAACTATATTTTGTCAGTATTTCTTGAGATATGATAACAATAAACATATGTATTCTCATTTTATAAACTGAGGAAACTAAGATGGTAACAGAATAAGTAAATAACTTGCCTGAGGAGAGATAAACACACACACACACACACACACACACACAGAGAGAGAGAGAGAGAGAGAGAGAGAGAGAGAGAGAGAGAGAGAGAGAGAAATACATGGGCAAAGCTACAATAAGGATTTTCTCAAATGGCATTCTGATCTATCATTAAGCCAAGTTATCTTCTCCCAGCTTTTTGTTTTATATAAACAAAAAATGTGACTAATAAAACAATGTGTTTTATTTTTGTTACTTTTTCCCTTTGTTTTCTTCCTTGTTGAGTTTGGCCAGTATGCAAGCATTGATCTTCTCATATGGCGCTATATTATGTTTTTTGTTTTCATCAAAACAATTAGTTGCAGCTTGGAAGATATAATTCTACCAGCACATCACAGAAAATCCTGTTTTCTGCCTTCCTTAATGAAGTCAGGCATCATAGGAAATGGAAACACCAGGGAAAAGAACATGTTTTAAAGTATAATTGCTTTCAAGAAGAAAGATGTTCCCCAGTGAATCTATTTTGGATTAAATGCTGTAGAATTTCTCTTTCTTTTTTTAATTTCCTGGCCCTTCTATAAGGGTATTTTTTGCAATATCCAATCCTTCTGCAAGGTTTGTCTGCTTTTGGGGTTGCTAATGTAGAAGATGGACTAAGATCAAGAACGAATTTTCAACCTTTTGCCCCTTTGTCCCAAGAATGCTTTTCAAATACCACTCTTGCCCATGTTTGCATGATGAATTAGTAATGTTATCTCTAGGTTGTCCCCGCTCCACGTTGATGCCTATCCACCCACCTCCACATCCTGCTCAAAGCTTCAGCTTTTCATTTGTTCTATAGTCCCCGGCTCCCTTCGCCATCCATCTTCGAGTGTGCCATTCTTGTTCCTGCCGTGAGACCTTTGCCTTTGCTGCTCCTTTGGCCTGGAATATTACTTCACCTCATCCCTACCTAACCCATTTATGCTACCTCCTCAGAGAGGGCTTCTCCAAACTCCCAATCTAAAGTCACTCCCAGCGACTCTCACTCACAGTGCTCTACTTTCATTCTCTTCCACACATTTGTTACTAATATTTCTGTGATTCATTTAATTTTCTTCCTCTCATAATAAGAACATAAGCTCCGTGAGATAAGGAACCCTTTCAATGAGGTTTTGTTGTTTTTTGCGGGGGGGGGGGGAGGGGAGGATTGTTTGTTTGTGTGTTGTTTTTGTTTTTTATGAGACAGAGTCTCACTCTGTCGCCCAGGTTGGAGTGCAATGGCATGATCTCGGCTCATTGCAACCTCCTCCTCCAGGGTTCAAACAATTCTCCTGCCTCAGCTTCCTGAGTAGCTGAGATTACAGGCGCCCACCACCACGCCCAGCTAATTTTTAAGTTTTTAGTAGAGACAAGAGTTTTACCATGTTGACCAGGCTGGTCTCGAACTCCTGACCTCAGGTGATGTGCCCACCTCGGCCTCCCAAATTGTTGGGATTACAGGCATGAGCCAATGTGCCAGGCCCCTTTCAACTAGGTTTCAACATTAATTGGCACACAGTAGGTGGTTAATAAATGTTGGCAGACTGAATGAGTAGACTGAATCAATCATAAGGTATGTATTAAAATTCGCAGAATCTTAGAGCAGCCAAAAAACTAAAAGGTGATCGAATCTAACTACTTAATTTCCAGAAGTATACAACAAGCTCCACAGAGAGAAAAGTGCCATTTTCAAGAAGGATCTCAGAAGCCACAGGAGGGGAAAGATGCCTTTTGTTATTTCTTTCAGCAAATATGTTAGGTGCCGACATTAACCTGGATTCTTGGGAGTCAAATGATGGGGAAAAACAGGCATGGCCTTTGGCATCATGGCAGCTAGGCTAAAATGTGGGGGATGAGAGAGAGGAGGAATCAAGATTGGGCTATCTTGGGGGACATAATGGTCCCCTCAAAGCATGAACTAGTAAAAAGCTCCCTAGTCTCAGAGACAAAGAAAACTGTGTAACTATATGTATAACTGTACAACTATCTGAGACACAGCAAAATATAAGAATAAGGGAAATAGGTGGTGCCAATTATGAAACCTATGTCAGAGTTCCATTGGTCTGTTACCCTGGAAAAACTAAAAGTTATCAAAATATAAATGAAAATGAAAATGGACTCCCAGGGCCATCTCTTGGTGGCGTCTCCCACTACCATGGTTGAGTGGGCTTCTTCTACCCCAGGACCCACTCTGGTCATGATTGCCCCAGAATTCATAAGGGCCAGATTTAAAAAAATAAAAAATAAAAAAAAACCTATCTGCAAGATACACACATTAGACTAGGATATTATTCTTTGGAAAATGATTATTGAGGAGTTCCTAGGGAAAAGAAGATAAGCCAAACTGTGTCAGGGAAAGTTTTATCATTAAGAAGGTGCAGCAGAGTCTCAGTCAGCACTATTGAAGTGGCAAATTTCTAGAGACCCATGTATAAAAAGTATTATACAACAGATAATTATAATCCAGTGGATGTAACTTAATAATAACATAATTAGTGGCAGGAAAATAAAAAATATTTCACACAAGCATTAAAATTTGCCAACTTAAATAAATCCTGCTCATTGGCACATATTGTGACCTTAATCAAAATACGGTCTTGATTTTGGTCCCCATAGAAAGTCACAAGCATGGCCTCTTAGTTATTATCAATGACCCAGGAGGATAAAACGAGCAGGTTTGGCTACAAACTTACCAAAAATCATATATTTATAATAAATGTAAAGCCTGATGGTTAATCTGGATTATTCTGGACAAATGTGCTTGGCTTTTCCAAGGCTATAAATGGAGGAGAAAAAGAACATTATTATGTTTCAGTTATTCGAGTCTCAAGTGAATTTCTTTTCCCTATTGAAGTGTTGAAAATGTTTCATCCACCCTATAAATTTAAGAGTCATTGGCCTTCGTTTAGGGAGCCACCAATCCAAAATAAACAAAAATGAACAGTTTCTCCTCTCTGGATGTGTCTGGATAGTACCAAATTGACTATCAGCTTCAAAAATAATCAGTCAATTATATGAACAAGTCAAGTTGCTATTAGTCCTACAGACATAAGAAAAGAAGATTGAGCAAATCTTTCCACTTTTCCCCTAATGTTGTTAGGTCAAGTGCACAATTTTTATAGTGTCTATCAATATCAAAGGCCTGAATCATAACATCACAGTTCAACCCAGGATAGGATATTCAATTCTGCGTGTTCAGAGAAGTCTTCTCTATACCATGTAGATGAAGCTCATTTACCTCCCTGCCATTTACTCCAGGGCATGGCTCATTTTCTGTAAAGGACCAGATAGCAAGTATTTTATACTTTGAAGGCCATGTATGATCTCTGCCACATATTCTTCTTTGTTTTGTACAGTTGCTTAAAAGTAAAAACCTATTTTAGCCCATGGACAGCACAAAAACAACCACAGACCAGAGTTTGCCAACCCTTGACTTACACCCAGCATCAAAGTATATTAGGTATGCACAGTCCAAATAAAGATTAGAGGCAGTAATGCTTTCTTCTCTTTTTGAAGACCTATTGTTGCTTGTAAGGAAATTTTACTTTGTTATTATAACAGGAGTAATTTTTTAAATACATTATACCAATGTCTTTTCAGTCTTTCATTATTAGTTGAAGTAGCACTAGCTGATATAAGAAATGAATACAAAAATCTCAGGGGGTTACACAATACAAGTTTATTTCCCTCTGCACCGGAGAATGGGAAGGAATTGTCTACTTCATACAGTTGTGCAGAAACCCAAGCTGACAAAGGATTAACCAGTATTAATATAGGATTAACTAGTATTAATGCTGGGGCCAACACTGATGTTAATATCTAGGTACTGGACAGAGAAAGCACACCCATGTATTAACCATGTCAACCTGGAATTGATAGACAATATTTCTTTCACATTTCACTGGTTAGAACCAGTCCCATGGACACACTTACAAGCATGTCACACTTACAAGTGTAAGTGGAAAATAACAATGTATACTGAGCATCCAGGGAAAGCTCCGTGCTGTAGAAGGTGAGCACAAATCTAGAGTTCTCTGCCCCATCTGGAACTCTCAATTGTTTCCAAGTGTCCTTAGGATCTCTGCCCATCAGCAAATTATAGCCAAGGTATTTGTAATTGCTTCCATGCCAAGAATAAGGGAGCTATTGCTTAATTTTTATTTTATCAAATTAAACTTCCATAGATCCATAATTAAACAATATTTCTGAGCCAAGACTTCAAATAAGAGAAAAAGGTTTCCTGAAAACTCAAAAAGCTGGATTTTTAATGTAATGCAAAGCAAGCATCAAAGTGTGACTATATAGTAACTACAGAAAAGGAAGGAAGTGGGACGTGACACAAAGAAAGTTCCTCCCCATAAATAAAGGGAAAAGCTCTTTGTAGCCTGAGAAGTGGGAAGGGGGAAAGGAGAGTAAATGGAGAAATAGAGAGCTTTAGAAGGAACAAGACAAGGATTCAATGCTACTTCTGTATTCAACAGACTCTGCATTCCCTGGTTTTTGACTTACAGCAAGGAGGCATGCCAATCTGAGGCAGTCAAAGTGGAGCGAAAGAAAGGTGTGGTATAACAAGACAGGGGGAAGGACTAAGATGGTTCTCCCAGCAGGGCGCAGTGGCTCATGCCCGTAATCCCAACACTTTGGGAAGCCGAGGTGGGTGAATCACCTGAGGTCAGGAATTCGAGAGCAGCCTGACCAACATGGAGAAACCTCATCTCTACTAAAAACACAAAAATTTGTCAGGCATGGTGGCACATGCCTGTAATCCCAGCTACTTAGGAGGCTGAGGCAGGAGAATCGCTTGAACCCCGGAGGTGGAAGTCGCGGTGAGCCAAGATTGAGCCATTGCACCCTAGCCTGGGTGACAAGATCAAAACTCCATCTAAAAAAAAAAAAAAAAAAAAAAAAAGGTTCTCCCATTTCCCCACTGACCAACACTTTGTGGCTTGCAACAGATCCAGGAGTTCTCACATACTCCAATAAGGAATAAATAGAGACTAGAAATCCACTAATTCTGATTATGTACATAGTTAGAACAAAGAAGGTGCAGAGTTCATGAAACTTGTCTGTCTGTAGCAAATATTAGAACAAGTCACAAATCAAGTAGGAGCAGTTTCTTTGCCAACAAAGACTAGCACAGATCCAGAGGCTACTGCACTGACCAGAGATGCCTCTCCCCTCCCTGATTATGGGTTTTAGCTCTTCCCAAATGGGAACAAAGAGAAAGAAAAGGGCTGGTGATATGGTTTGGTTGCCACTCAAATCTCATCTAGAATTGTAATCCCCATATGTCGAGGCGGGGACCTGTGATCCCCACATGTGGAGGGAGTGAGATGACTGGAGCATGGGGGCAGTTTCCCCAGTGCTGTTCTTGTGATAGTGAGTGAGTTCTTAGGAGATCTGATGACTTTATAAGCAGTCTGGCATTTCCCCTGCTTGCACTTCTCTCTCCAGTCGCCACGTAAAGAAGGCCCTTTCTTCCCCTTTGCCTTCCACCATGATTGTAAGTTTCCTGAGACCTCCCCAGCCATGTGGAACTGTTAGTCAATTAAGCCTTTTTCTTTATAAATTACCCAGTCTCAAGATCACCTGGGGTCAGGAGTTCAGGACCACCTTGGCCAACATGGCAAAACCCCAAATCTACTAAAAATCTAGCAAAAATACAAAATCTAGCTGAGTGTGGTGGCACACACCTGTGATCCCAGCTTCTCAGGAGGCTGAGGCAGGAAAATCGCTTGAACCCAGGAGGCGGAGGTTGCCATGAGCCGAGATCATGCCACGGCACTCCAACCTGAGTGACAGAGCGAGATTCCATCTCAAAATATAAATAAATAAAATTTTAAAATAAAAATAAAAAATTTACCCAATCTAAGGCAGCTCTTTACAGCAGTCTGAAAATGGACTGATTCAGATGAATAAGGGAGGTAACAGAAGCCAGAAACGTTGAGTTGCCCCCTCAACGGTGAGGACACTTTAAACTAGAATTGTGGCTAAAATAATAATGCCTACATTTGACTGCAAATTCGACTAGTTTGGACTGAATATACCAGAATGCCATAAAATAAGTTGTCTGCTCTAGACAGCTTGAGAGAACCAGAGAACAAAATGGAATTTAAGTATAGAAAACTAAAAAGTTATATTTCTGTGCCCCCAAGTGATCATGTGTAAATGTATACCTGATACACCATGTTGATTTTTGCTAAATTGTCTTGTTCTCCCTCAAGCTGAAGGCAACATGTCAAAACACTTCTACCTATTACAATAAAGAGTATTTTAAGTGTAATCCCAGGATGTTACATAAAGAAGAGATCTTCAAAGTAATGTTAGATTTCCGAAGTTGTTATAAATGCAAACTTCATATTCCCAAAATCTGTGTGCAGATCATGGTTGTACCATGTGCTGGCCACGTGCCGGATCTTCCTGCTGGCCAACAAGATCCTGGACTGCTTATCTCAGTGTTGAGCCTGAGTATCCTCCTTTATAAAACAGAAATAGCATGTACTTCACAAAGGTGGCTGTCAGTTTAATAAAGATATGTATGTAATACACTTACCACAGAACCTAGCATGTGATAAATGCTCAAAAAATGATGGCTGGAACCAGTCTAGCCCCATATTTTTCAGATAAGGAAGTACTGAGTCAGAAGTTTCAGCATTTAGTCAGAAAATAGCATCTGCTATTCAAAGAATTAATTATATTTTTCAGGTTTAAACAGGGTATTCATTTTCAGAAAATAGGTCAGAGTCCTGTATCATAATTGTTTTATTTTCATTATCAGGACTATCTTGAGGGGCAGGAAATTCAATTTGTAACTGGCAAAGAGAGACATTTATGGGGTATGCATATTCCATGGACACGTTTCAAATTTAACACCAAAATAAAGATAGAGCTATAATACTATACTTGCAGCAAAATGATTTTTTAAAGCACTTTAGTTGAAATTTGGAAAGTTTACTATTGATTTCCCTAAATATGACCAAGTTAACTTTCAAGGCCAAATTAGTCCTCAGCCCTTAACAAGAACTCCAAGTTCCTACAGATGGAACTATGACTGTAGTAGTGGTATGCAGTGGTAATTTCAAGAGCTGACATGTTATCAAGCACCTTCTATGTGACAACACTGTGGTAAGCTTGTCACCCTTCATAAGCTCATTTTATATTGAAAATAACTCTTAAAAGATGTCCTGTTACAATTTCCATTTTGACAGGAAGAAGCTCTCAGAGGTGGCCCACCTACGTGGTTGTTTAGAAGCCAGGATTTCAACCAGAATTTGACCCAAAGCTGGTCTTGACTTCCTTTTTGCTCAAATCCTGAGCAATTTCCTCTGTACTTCCCAAGTGCAGCCAATGGTAATAGTACCCTTTCTATTTCCATCAAGGTCTTGGTTTATCAAAAGTATGGTTTCCTCTTCTTCAAGCTATCATGTATTCCATTTTTAATTCACATTCATTGTTGGATAAACAAAGGTGAATTACAACTACTTCTCAGCAGTAAAAACCCAACTACCCTTGTCCAGAGTGATCATTAAGTCCATCCTTCCTAAAAAGTAGCGTGGCTGCAGTCACACAGGCTGGAAATAGCAATGGAAATCGGAACCCAAGTAGTCGCTCTACCTTCAAAGATCTCATGTTTCACCACTATTTCTCTGGTTTTTGTTTTTGTTTTTGTTTTGAGATGGAGTTTCGCTCTTGTTGCCTAGGCTGGAGTGCAATGGCTCCATCTCAGCTCACAGCAACCTCCGCCTCCCGGGTTCAAGCAATTCTCCTGCCCCAGCCTCCCAGGTAGCTGGGATTACAGGCATGTATCACCACACCCAGCACATTTTTTTTGTATTTTTAGTAGAGACGAGGTTTCTCCATGTTGGTTATGCTGGTCTCAAACTCACAACCTCAGGTGATCCGGCCGCCTTGGCCTCCCAAAGTGTTGGGATTACAGGTGTGAGCCACCGTGCCTGGCCTATTTCTTAATTGTATTACTAGCTATGGCCTCAGAGGGGCAGCAGTGGTAATAAGAGAAACTCCTAGATCTCTGATAGCCTATCCTAACTTCAGAATTAGGCAATCTTTGACAAAATCAATTTCTTTCAATCTCTGTTTCTTCATCAGCAAAACTAGGACTTAAAGCACCTGTTCACTTGAGTGTTCTGAAGTTGCAGTGTGGTAATGTTTGTGAAGTGCTATGGCATCAAAAGGATGGATGGTCCTAAAACGCTGGAGAAAATACCAAACCTGTGAAGGTTGGTTGCCAGGCTGTCGTCAGCAAGGAAATGATGTTATTTCCCGGTGCAGGAATTAGTTCCAAAATAAATGGCAAAATTAAAATAAGAGACTCTTGGGCAAGAGTCCCTATATTATTTTGTACTTTACCTAATTTTTGAGGTGTTCCTCAACACCATTTTCCTTGTTTTCAGATCCTAGACAGTTTTCCATGGATCAAGTGCCAAAAATGAGAGTACCTTTTTATATTCTTTCAGAGGCTTTGTTTTTCATAGTTCGCTTCTTCCTCATGGTATCATTCTCCTTCTTTTCCAACAGTACTCACTGATGGATGATGAACTTTTGGCAAGGTTGAACTAAAACCACTTCTTAGTAGTAAAAATCAGACCACTCTTCTCCACGGCAAATTCTCTCATCCTTCATAACATTTTTATCTCAGAATCTTTCAAGTGCCTTCCCCTCTTAAGATGAACGTTAGTAACTCTAGAGTTGAAGTTGAATGGAAAGAAACTAACAAAACCACAGACACTTAAAACTGAAGTCATCTTAGCTATCACCATCTCCTCTCTTTCAATTCACATTCAGTTAACAGTGAATTTTTTGCATATAACTACGCTAGAAGTTTATTGCATTGATGCATTTAATTTTATATAATCCGCACAACAATTCCATAAGCTACTTTTATCCTCATTTTAGGGAAAAATGAAACAAGGACTAGGACAGGTTATTTGCTTGTCAAATAGGCAGTAGCAACACTGTGCCTATACTAAAGGTCACTCTCTTCCAGGTCAGGAAACCTATTTGTTTTAAATTCAGACCAATCACTGTACATTATCCATAATATCCAAAGCATGTTGCCGAGATGAATTAGCCAGCAACATGCTGAAAATCAGATAAATACTAATATAAAATGCTAAATGCCAAGGGTAACAGCCTTCAAAAAGAAAATTCCAATGAAATAACAACAACAACAAAAAAAACCCTCTTCTGTTGTATATGGTTTACATTATGCTCTTGCTTCATTTCTGACAGTGAAGACTGGTGAAAAATGTTTCTCCTCAGATATTCTTAAAAGAGAATTCACCCAAAGTTGCATTTTGCTTGTTTCACTGGTAGGAAGGATGAGATAGAGAAGAGAGACTGATACATTATTTATGAACAAGACTGCTTCACTGATCAGATTTGGTGATGAAAGCTTCTTTGAAAACCCATGAGGAACATTCTTAACGGAAATTATTTGCACTTCTCTTGGGCTGTCACTTTTTTTCCCCCTGTTATTAGTTTGATTTTGGCTTCACAGTCACCACTGTGCAGAAATGTAACAGCAAACACAATGAAAAGCCTTTCCACATGACTATTTTCGAAAGTAATAAGACATGTGTGACCTGGAAAATCAGCCCTTCCGACGTGTCAGGTAAGGAGGTAGATTATTATATTTTTAAAAGCTGCCTTTATCTTTGCATTGTGCAGGAACTCAGAGGCAAACATTTAGGAGCCAATGGTGGGCTTTTGCTGCCATCTACTGGTGTGTGGTGGAAGAGCAACATATGCTTCTGAACTTTCTCAAATGGGGATGAGAGAATTGAAAGTTGGTAGATGAGGGAAAACGTTCTTTTGATTAGGTATGAAAGTCCTTGTAGAGAGGAATTTCTACAGCCAGTCACGGGACCATACATACCTTCTGCTAGAGAATTTCTAATAGCAACCCTCACCTGTAATCTAATTATTTTACCCATGAGAAGGGCAGTCATTTTCCCCTCATTTCTTCAACCACAATAAGTCTGAGTATGTCTATATTCATATTCATTCTCTTGAAGCTTAAAACTGAGGAGGAATAGCATAACCATTTGGTTACTCATATGAGCTTTTGTTGTCAGAACAAGCTCTGAACAATTATAAGCTGCCTGGAAATTCAGGCAAGTTATGTCACATCTTTAAATATTATTTTTCTTAATACAGAAAATGGGCAACACTTCAGTGCCATTGTTCATCCATTCATTCCATGTACACTTACTGAGATGGCTGGCATGAGGATTAAATGTGGTAATACACATAAAGTTCCCTGCAAATACCTGACACACATAAGCTCCCAATAAAGGCCAATCTTCACCTCTTAACATCATCGCCGCTCACTTCCCTTCATGTTACAGTGACTTAACGATTTCAAATTTGTAATATTGAAGGGAGGAAACTATCCAAATGAGCTCATTGGATCAGAAGTTTCCCTGAGAAGTTAGAAATCTACTTTCTGTGCCTCAAGGAAGGCTGTAACAAGAAGAAAGGATGGTGATGCCAAAAGAGAAAGACAAGTACGTCAATCAGAAGATTTCTGCATTGATTGAGTCTATATGAATGGTAGGATATATCTGAATTCCAGTCCAGTTATCACGATAGTCTCAAAGAGGGTGAAATGATCCAATAAGACTTAGAAGTTTAAAAGAATGAATGTTCGTGGAAGATAAAAATTATTATAATCAGATTATTTCATTTTGGTTATATGTATTTGTTTTATGAGTAGTGCTTTCGATTTGGCCAGATATGTAGATCCAGGGAAAATTGAAAGTTATGTTCTTGGGAGGGAGGGCAAGAAGGACCACTTCCTAATGAATTTCAACAGATGATACATGTAAGTATGTGAGGTTTTTAAAGTACTTACTTTATAATAGCCTTATAATCATCACTATTAAAAAGATTTAGGAAAATAATCATACCATACTTATAAGACTTCACCAACAGGTTCATTATATGCCTACACTATATGGTAGTCCATTAAGTGTGCAATGGCAATAAGTCTGAGAATAACAATGCACATACCGTACTTTTAAAATGCTTTATTGCTAAAAAATGCCAACCATCATCTGAGCTTTCAGTGAGTTGTAATATTCTTGCTGGCGGAGGGTCTTGCCTCCACGTTGATGGCTGCTGACTGATCAGGGTAGTGGTTGCTGAACACTGGAGTGGCTGTGCTAAGTTCTTAAAATAAAACAACAGTGAAGTTTGCTGCATTGATTGACTCATTTTCTCATGAACAATTTCTCTGTAACATGCAACATTATTTGATAGCATTTTACCCACAGTAGAATGTCTTTCAAAATTGGAGTCTATCCTCTCAAACCCTGCCATTGCTTTATCAACTAGGTTTTTGTAATATTCTAAGTTCTTTACTGTCATTTCAACATTGTTTATGGCATCTTCACCAGGAGTAGATTCCATCTCAAGAAATCACTTTCTTTGCTCGTCCATAGGAGCAACTCTTCATCCATCCAAATTTGATCATGAGATTGTAACAATTCAGTTCCATGTTCAGGCACCACTCCCAATTGTAATCCTCTTGCTATTTCCATCACATCTACAGTGACCTCTTGAGCCCCCCAAGATCATTCATTAGGGTTGGAATTAAATTCTTCCAGATTCCTGTCAATGTTGATATTTTGACCTCTTTCTGCAAATCACAAATTCTTTATGGCATCTAGAAAGATAAATTTTCTCCAGAAGGCTTTCAATTTACTTGGTTCAGTTCCATTAGACAAATAACTACTTATGACAGCCATAGCCTTACAAAATGTATTTCTTAAAAATATGTCTTGGAAGTTGAAATTGCTTCCTGTTCCATGGGCTGCAGAATGGATGTTGTGTTTGCAGGCATAAAAACAACATTTACAAGATGTGCATTCTCCTTGCACATCTTTATATAGCTGTTGGGTGACTAGGTGCATTGTCAATGAGCAGTAATGTTTTGAAAGTAATCTTTTTTTTTTTCTGAACCAAAGATCTCAACGCAGGCTAATACGTTCAGTAACCATGCTGTAAACAGATGTGCTATCATTTAGGCTTTGTTGATCCTTCAGAATTTTTCTTTCTGCTGGTGACTCACCAAGGTTTTTGCTTTGTTTGTTTGTTTGCTTTTATTATGGTAGAATTCCTTCTTCAAAAAATGATACCACACTCATGTCCTGATATGGAAAAGAAAAAAGACACACTGAATTAGCTGAAGCAGCAGTGAAGACCAGGAAACACCAAAATGTCCCCAGACTCGCTCCTACTGCACTACAGAGGAACCAGGGAGATCCCTAGAAACCCGTGACAGCAGGCAAGAAAATCACTTATTTTGGCCATTTGTATTTTTCCAGCATTAACTCTTCTGGAAATAGGCCTTACCTGAGCAAATGGAACCATAAACACCAATGGAGAAAGATGTAGGACCTCTTCTCATGCCCTCACAGGCATCTCGCATTGTCAGGAATTGGTTCTTAGGCCACAGGTGATGAAAACACTCAATATAGACTCTATTTGCAAATACATACAGAGGAATTTAAAATGCTCAGTTCACCAACTCTCATCCTTTGTTTAGTTGTTTGCTGTTCATTTAGTTGATCCTCAAACTACCGGGGTTGGGGCATGGTATGAGACATATGAAAAGTTATTGAACATCACAAAACAGCATAAGGAAGCAAAACAACTCAGTTCTGCACCATTGTGGTAATTGGGATGCATTTTACAAGTCTTGGAGTTCCTTGGTCCTTGGGCCATAAAGTCCCAGCTATGTGGATGTAAGTTGAGTCTGACAGCTAACTAATAATACATGTCTTAGGACAACAGACTCAGTCCCTAACCTACTGTCCTTCCTTATACTAACTAGTCTTTGATCTTCAAAGTTTGAGAAAATGATGCTTCTGCTCATGATGAAGCTGTTGTTGGTGATGCCAGTGGTGGTGCCCTCTAAAAAGTGTGGCTTTGAACTTCAGGCAGCAGCACTAAATTTGCTTCTTGAATGTGTCTATCCAAAGAGATATTTTTCTAAATAAAGTTACATCAGCATTTGGCAAAAAAACTAACAATTTCAGTACTTATAAAGTAGCTCCTTTGAGTCCACCAGTAAAAATATTAAATGTTTTGGTATGTTTATTTTATTCCTTAGGTTTGTAGCAATTAAAAATCATTTTTCTTATCTCCGTAGAAGATTCATCCCAAACTTGCATAAACATTTTTATAGTTTGTTCAATATAAGAAGTTTTATTGTTTGAAAGTTTTGGAATACATTCCAAGCTGTATTTCTGTTTTCAGTGGGTCATAATTTTTAATTTCTATAATTTCCATTTTTTTCAATTCTGTCTGCTCTGTTATGCTACTCAATATTAGTGATTGCTTCACTAAAAGTTTTCTAATTATTCTTCCTTTGTAATATAATCTAAAATGTTTAAAATACTATTCTGGTTATAATATATTGAGTTTTTTTAGAAAACAAAGCTTTTCTGTCATCTGCCAAAATGTTTTCCATAATAAACATGCAAATCTTCAAAAAAGTTTTATTTTTCCAATGAAAACAAGTCAACCCGATAGTTTCCTGTTTGCTGTCTAAAAAGGGAAATAGAATATAAAATAATCTGAAAACCTCTCACAGAAGTAGATGAAATAGAAGTATAAAATTAGCTGGTTGGTTGGATAATTGTAACCTTAAAAAGACTAAACCATAAAGATGTAATCTAAAATTCCTTCACCATGTCCCACATAGGTATATATGAATAAACAAGCCATGCAGGAAAATATTTACTTTGATTTGTATGTGACAGTTTATCTCTTATTTAAGCAGCTCAGCATTTGAACCCCCTTTCATATTTGGAGAATTCCAGAGTTTATTAGTTTGAGTGGACAGCAAAGGCCGGCTTTAGAAAATGGCAATGCACTCTGATTGCTTTTTTAGCATTACTTGCTTACTTGACATTGACTGAGGGACCTCCAGTAAGATTTATCCTGGTTTGACTGACCCAGTAGCTAGTGATGCAAGAGAGAAAGAATGAAGAGCTCTCTGTTTGCTCATGGCAGCAGGTATTGTGTTGGATGCAAGGTTGAGAGTCTGGTCCAGAATTGGTAGTCATACCAACTCTAGAATCTGGTGTTTGGCAGTGGGGACAGCAGTTTGCCCAGCAGATACGTTCTGAGTGAGGCATGCTGCTCTCTTCTTCTGCTCTCCCAGTAATTCTGTGAGCTACACGATAAAATAAATTCATTTTGCTTGGTCTGCTAGATACAGCTTCCCTTGCTTGCAATGAAAAACTATAAATTAATTCCTCAAGACCTTTGAACCACAAGAGTTACCATTTACTTGTACAACAGTTGGGATTTTTCAAATTGACTTAGGTTTATCTGGCCAACACCATCTTGTTCCTAATATGTTAGAACTTAGCCCTCCTTTTTTTCATACACAACATTATTTAGCACAATGGCATCTAGGAGTTGTGTGTATTAAGTCAAAAATTGGTCAACTGATTGAATAACTGATCAAAGACAAAAACAGAGAAAACGATTAATTCTCTCTTTGCTGTCCCACATGAGATTGTTTCTTTTTAACCTAATGATCTAAAATAGAGAGTAAGTAACTGCTTTAAAATAAGGTTAACTAAATCCACATCCTTGGTTCTGCCTCATCTCAAGCTTGTATATGTAAAAAGTCAAGCTCAACGCCAATTACTCCGTTAGGTCTAATGCCACAACAAATGTGAGGCAAAAGTGATTTCATTATTTTTATGCAATGCACTGAGCAGTTGGCTATGGCTATCAGTCCTCCTCAGGGATTTACACCAAAAGTCAATGCTCAAAAAGAAACTAACATAGCAATTTATGTATTTCACAGTGCGTTCATGGGGAATCTGTTATTCACATAGAAAGGCTACATGTCTTTGATTTTCATCACCAACAATATATTCTTTGAGATTCTAAGTGAGAGAACTGGAGCACTCACATTATGTCACCTGCAAGTCACTGGCAAGAAAAGTCCAAAATCAGGAGATAGTCAATGACCACAGCATCTTGCAACACAGAAAGTGGGAAGTCCCAGACTAAGCAGTTTAATAAAATTAAACTTAGCAAAAGGATGATTTGAATTATTTGTTCAAATGAAATAACCCATCAAACATTGAGTTAAGAATCAGGGAGTGTGAAGGCGTCCAGTAGGAAATGTTCAAAAAAATATTTTTTGAATGAATGAAGAAAGTCATTTTCAAAATATTCCATAAATAATAATGTTATGGTGGGGGCTAAATATAGATGGACAATCTTCCTTATCATTTCTTTGAAATTCTATTAACCATCTTATCCCTTTCTACCTGCCATTCACACACTCTCGCTCCTCGTCTAATCCCCAAATATTTAGTAACATGTGATACTGCTGTGCACATGCAAATCTGAAAACATTAATGGTTATTATCCACTACTTTGAAACAAATTGTAACTTGTAGAGGATAGATTATCCAATGCTGCATTAAAAATAGCACTGCTCTGCCTTTCAAATAATGGTTTGCAAATATTTCTCCTGTGCTGTGGTGGAGGGATTTGGAGATGGGGTTTGTAAAGACTCTGCTATGTGAACTAACTGGGTCACAGCAAAGAGAGCAAACTCCATCTCTTGTAGTCAACAAAACAATGATAAATGTTGTATTTCATTTTCTAAAGCATCATCTTTCAAGAAAGCAGTCAAACAAGTAAAAATTGGATATCTCAGCATAAATAATACTTTATTTCCACCTGCCACTGATACTTGCTGCTGACAAATTGGTATAAATATTTGAGATGCTAAAAAAAATTGAAGTCATTGTGCAGAACCCAGTGGATACATTTTTGAAGAGATGAAACGGAACTGGTCTTAATAAGAGGAAAGACACTATTCACACAGAGATAGGGGTTTCTACATCTGTCTATGGTTCTAAACTTCCTTAGGGGAGGAGGACCCTCTTCCAGGGGCAAAGTTCTATCATATTACTGATTGGGACACCTCTTCCAGTTAAGTGTCTCAAAGACATATTTAATTTTTATTGAGTCTAGCCATATATTACATTAAATATGTATTAAGGAATAACGTCTTTATTACTTTTTAATTAATTCTTTAAGAACACCTTTTGGTGTTTGAAAATTGGTTAACAGTAATAAAAAGCCCCAGCATAGAAAGAGCAAAAACGAAAGCTATTATAGACAGGCAGTGACAGGAGTACAGGTTCCTTTCAGCTTCCTTGGGTTTTCCTGAAGCCAAGCTTCTGGATGTATGCTTTGGTTCCCTGAGGAAGCTCTTATTTGCAGAATTATAGTACTATGATCTGGGAAGAAGTGCTTGGTAAATAAAAGAGACATTCTGGGGTCAGAAAGACCTGGGTTCCAGTTTCTGATTCACATAAAGTAACCACTCTATGCCCCAGCTGTCCTCTCTGACAAATGAAGAAAAGTCTAACACTTAATTGAAATGTTTGTTTTTAAAAAGAAATAGGATAAAACATTAAAAAGCACAATACTAGGTATGTAGTGAACACTCAATTAATATTAGCCACTACTAGTATTAATATTTTTATTTCTCCAAAACTGATGCCAGACTATCCCGGGGTCTGTGACTATTTTGCTGCTGCTTTAACATCTGAGTCGGCCAGGCACAGTGGCTCACACCTGTAATCCCAGCACTTTGGGAGGTGGAGGCAGGTGAATCGTCTGAGGTCAGGAGCTTGAGACCAGCCTGGCCAACATGGTGAAACCCCATCTCTACTAAAAATACAAAAACTAGCCGGGCGTGGTGGCGCGTACCTGTAATCCTAGCTACTCAGGAGGCTGAAGTAGGAGAACTGCTTAAGCCCGGGAGGCAGAGGTTACAGTGAACCAACATCACGTCACCACACTCCAGCCTGAGCGAAAAAGCAAGACCCCATCACAAAAAAAAAAAAAAAAAAAAAAAAAGATCTGAGTCATCTAAGATTTGACTCTAATTCAGCTCTATTTCCTAAATTAACCATCTTATGTATTAATATCTTCTGATTTGTGTGTCAAGGTTTATTTTTTCACAATTAACTTTTCTTTTCCCTCTTAAAACAGCGTTACCACCCATTTTTCAAATTACAGCTTTCATAATCTTAACTTACACAATTGCCTAAATGACCATCTTTTTCTCTTCTACTTTAATTACAGTACATATTAAAAAAATCCTTGGGAGGGCAATTCTGTTCTTCCATCATTTATGAAAGTCCATCTCAGAACAAAAGAGGAATAACACAGACTGATATTGGTTTTGTGCCAACAGTAAAATATCCTCACTCCCCTCTTTACCCTCAGCTACTTCTGCAGTTATCCTCAGTCAGGGCTGTGTAATTGGTGAAATGTACTAATTTCAAAAGTCATGTTGGCCTTTGGATTAAATGAAGGTAAACTAGATATGCCTCCAGCCCACCCATTCTCTAGCCTCATGGACACTGAGGACCACCAGGTACTCTATAATTTGCACTATAGGATATGAGATGCTGAAAAACTTGGAAATGAATGCAACTCATTCTGCTCTAACCATATGGGTTCCTGCCAATTTCATCCAGGGAGGTGGAGCGTAAGAGAAAGGGGGAAAAGGCAAGGCGAGGCGAAACTTCCTTCATGTCAGAAATGTAAGTTTATAATTAGTCACAGAGAACAGACATAGTGAGCACAAAAAAGTATTACTATTTGTTTTTACTTTGTCTTTTATATCATGCTTTCTCTTCTCTGCTTCAATCCAACTTTATTTTAAGAAAATAAAATCTTAATGCTGAAATTTACCAAGAAAATGTATTTCGCTTCAAATGAAAACCAGCGAGACTGCTGGTTCTTTCATCAATTGTATAGATATCCCACTGAGTAACAAGTTTAATGGATGACACAGGAATGTTTTAGCAGATAGATTATCCTAAAACATTACCATCATCTAGTGCACATTAACATAACTCTCTGAAGCTGTGGAATTCCTGACGAGTTGGAAAGTTTGCTGACTCCATGTTTTCCTTAGACGGCCTTAAAGGAAGACTCCACTTACCATTAGCTCTTTCCTTTTATGTAGTGGTTATGCTTTACCATTTAGAAGCTATTTTCTCTTACAAAACAATAAAATAAAATAAAGTTGCTTTCTTAGTCTCCTAAACTGGGAGGGACCATCGACTTTGATGATATCAACCAGCATAAATGTTAAAATCTCTTTCAATACACTGCTATCTATAAATCATTGAAGGCTCAAATCTGCCTGGAAATTGGGAAATTTTAAGTATTTCAGTTATAAGAATCAAAATATTTTTATAAAACTTTTACTGAGCACTTTAGCATATTATCTGGGACTGAGTAATTGTGTTAAAGTATTGTTTCATTTAATGGGCCAACAATCCGCTGACAAAGGTATGATTATTTCCCCCATTTTTTCAGTTGAGGCACGAATATTGGGAGATATGTCCCAATGCTAAGCAGTATGCCCCAAAATAAATGGAGATAAATAATCAAATCTGATTCCAATCTCATTTGCTTCACCACGGAGTTTGGCTTGCTGTCAGTTAATAAAGCATATCAATAAAAAGCATCTACAAATATTCCTAAGGCACAGACACTAAGAAGATACTTAATGTGAAGGAAAAGGAATACTAGAGATGTGATGGAATAGAATCAAACAAGGATGGAATCTGTCTACATCAACTGCCCCCATCTCTTTCTGTGTGAAAAAATAACCATGCTGAGATCAGAATAAAGGACTCTTCGTTTCGAAATGCAGAAGACGAAGCATCACGCACGTGAGGCTGTTTTGGAGCTGCCACTCTCTTCCTGTTTCCCTGCTTGAGGGTCCAATTAAAATTTAAAAAAAAAAAAAAGCCGGAGTTTGTGTTTACTCATTACCAATAGCTATATATTATTCACTTTGATTTTTCTAGACATAAAAACAGTTGGGCATGTAGGAGGCAAGAGGCAAAGAGAGCAGTGGATGCTATCTGCTCAGATCATTGAGGGCAGCCTGTCAGCAGAGAGCTTAACAAAGCCATTGCTTCCCAAGAATGCTTATCAACTGTAGGGGCTGAAGGCCACTGAACCTTGTGCAGAGTCAGCATAGCCAGAGCTCAATGGAGTGCCTTTACATACTTCCCTCTGACAGTATCAGTGTCACAACTGCCAGTGCTGTCTATAAGACACCAAACGCCCCTGTTACGAGAAGCAAATAATTCCACTAAACAACTGGAGACACTGGAGTATCAAAGTGCTAAATGAATATCCAAATAAGTCAACCTTTGTATCATTTGATTAACTATAAAGTGCTAATCAAGTGTCAGGTGGTATTAAAATACAGATGGCTTTCAGATATTACATTGCAACATCTCAACAACTCTGGAAGGTTCATTATATTGACAGTTTTCAGATAACAGCGTGGTACTCCAAATATTTTCTCAGAGGTTTCAGGACCATTAAGTACTACAGTCTAGAAAGAAATGTAGATCTTTTCATTCTCATTCCAACAACTTTTCCACTCTATCATAGCTAGTGCATTTTGGGTTTTGTTGTTGTTGTTGTTACATGGGTATCTTCAAACACAATGATGCTGGAGAGAGTTTATGTCACTAATATTAAACAAATCTCATTGCTATCTCTTCTGGTGTTGGTTTGTTAATTAAATAAGAACACCACCTTTAAGTCTTCAAGGTTCTGTGCCAGCCTGCTATTTTTTAATTATCCCATTCATGCTTATAAACGCCAATACATTGCACCCACAGTCACTTTTATTCCATGTCATTTTTTCATACCAACAAGTCAAGAATTTCCTATACCTGCCTGGAAGAAATTAGTGCAATTTCCCTATTTTTGCAAAATCTGAAGAAACCCTAATGAAATGTAATAGCCCAAAGTGAAAGAATATATTCCATTTCCTTGAAAGCTACTACCTGATTTTCTTTAGCCATGGTCTGGTGTCTTTGAATCTGTTGGTTTATGGACCTGTGCTAATCTCATTGTATTAAAAACTGTCTAGAGTTCACGTACTTTATTAAAGCCAAGACCTTCTTGTCTACCCTTTCTGTCCAGGTGAGAACTGACACTTTTGAAACTGAAATAACACAAATGTCTGAGCCAGAACAGTCTTTCTTTCCAAATTACTCACATGTGTCCCAAACTGTTGGTGAGCTGGAGCTGAGTGGCTCTTGGATTTCCTTGTATAGTCAGTCCCTCCACTCCAAGCAATTGACTTACGGGTAATGTGGTGTGAAGCTTGCTTTTCCAATTGGAGCTGTCTTTTCAATTCCAACCATAGTCAATGCTGATTAAATGTCATCACCTATAGATTGATTTTTGATCCTAAAATGCCATAAAGCATTCATCTATGAATTCTTCCAAGGAGATGACCATCAGCATCTCAAAAACCACTACCAGCAGCATGCTTCATCAATCAATATATGCAACACTTTCTTTAAAATTCTGAAACAAATCCAGGTTCTCCCAAACTCAAAGTCAAGTCCAGATGCATGGAAAATGTTAGTGATTTTTCCCCATAATTGGCTGTTTCATGCATATTTTGTAAAGATTTAGAATTTCAGGTAAATAATGTATTTAATGGTTTCAGTTGGTAGCATCCAAAAAGCCAGTTGAAAAAAAGACTTATGGCTGACTTTTCTTTTTCATTCATAGATTTGTTTAACTCCAAATAATTCTAGGGTATAATTTTGTGGGAACAACAACAAAAAAAAGTTCAAATGACCACAAGCACTCAGCATTCATAAAATTCAGTCAACTGCTATGAAAAATGCAATTTAAGTGAGCAAACTGAGAAACTGTAATCTGGACTAAGGAGTGTCCTTATTTAGAACAAAAGCCGTTAATCAAACTGCAAATCTATAAATGAGAATAAAATCTAAGCCTGCAAAGACAGCTTAAAGCTGAAAAAGAAAGTTTACTCTTTATATATTCATTATGAAGAGTGCTCTCTAATATTGATTCTTATAATTTATACTAACAACATTAGAATACATACAAAGAAGAAAAAAGCAATTTTTACTGTGGTATCAAAATTATGATATTCTTAAATAAAAAGAGATTGGGATGATTTTTGTTCAGTTAATCAGAAAATTTGTTTAAAGAAGAGAATAATAAAAATTTAGGCAAACATATATTAAACTTATTTTTTTTTACCTTAAACACATAAATAATAAACTCAGCAATTTTTTTTTTTTTGGGGGGGGGGGATGGAGTCTCGCTCTGTCACCCAGGCTGGAGTGCAGTGGTGGGATCTTGTCTCACTGCAACCTTCACCTCTTGAGTTCACACAATTCTCCTGCCTCAGCCTCCCAAGTAGCAGGGACTAAAGCGCACTGGTCTCAAACTCCTGACCTCAAATGATCTGCTTGCCTCAGCCTCCCAAAGAGCTGGGATTACAGATGTGAGCTACGGTGCCCGGGCTCAGCAATCTTTTGTTGAAGGTCAAGCCCTCTTCTTTGAAAGCATAGCCAGTAATTGAAGTTTTAGCCTATTTTTCTTGCATAATACCACATGTATTGTATCTTCCAAGACTCTTATTATAATTTCTTTAAAGAAAAGAGAGAATTCAGGCACTTACAAAGCAATCTCAATGCAAGATCCTTCTAGATATTTATTTTTCTCAAGTCTTTTAAAAACTCTCACCAACATCTAATTTGACTTCATATTGTTGACAATTTGCCTTTATCAAGTGTTTAAAAAGCATTCAACTTAGTTTTACAGAGACAAGTTTGTTCTCTAATATATGATTGTTTCGTTTATGTAACATTAGGTAAATTACACAATTAGAATAATGGGCACAACTGATACACAGGTTTGGAAACAAAGACAACTGACTCTTGGTAAACATAAAACGCAACTGTGGGGTTTAACTTTTATGAAAGTTCAGCATACTGGGGACATCAATCATATGCCTATATCTCTTAGCTATTACCATAATAATGCTATAAACACATAACCATAGTGTCTCATAACAACAAATATTTACATTTCTCATTCACGGGTTTCTGAATACTTTGGGGTTCAGCTGAGCTGGTTCCAGACTGCAGGTTAGAATAGGCATGCTTTCTGTATCTTACTGTAGATCCCAGAATGAAAGGGTAGTGGCTACCTGGGGACCTGTTCTCTTCATGATGACAGTAGGACAAGACAGCCAAGCTAAACCATAAAAATACATGTCAAGTCTCCTCTTATGTCAGATCTACTAGCATTCCATTGGCCAAAGTAAAGTCATATGGCCAAGTCCAAAGTCACAGAGAAGGAAAGTACACTCAATCTGTTATTGGGCCATGTCAAGAGAGTGGCTCCGGAATTCTCTAACAGGTGAAGAATTGGGGCCAATACCTCTATCGACTCCAATGTTTCAGAGTGAAAAAGCAGAGTGTTTAATTCAGGGAATCTGTTAAGTGGAAGTCAAGAGACATTTGATTAGACTTAGGGTCAAATGAAGTAATGAATACAATGAACTCTACATTTATTTCTTGGTTATTCCATTCACTAATCCATATAATCAACAAAAGTATATTGTGTGTCTTTTATGCACCTACTATTCTGGAGATATGAAAAAATTAAGTAAGAAGTTTCCTTTGCTCTTGACTGCCTAATGGATTATCTATGTTGAGAGATAAAGAAGAATCATTCATACTAAACAGTAAAATAGAAAAAAATGTGGTTCTTCGACTTTGAATGCCTTTAGGAAGACAATACATTTAACTTCATAATATGCTTCTGCATGAACTAGTGATAAAATCAGCTAACATGCTTTGATTATTGTTAGCAGCAAATTATTACATACTGCCTTTTACCTCCATCCCTTCAGATTATCACACTAGGTATATTAAGTGTGTGTGAGAGAAGAAAGACAACATATTTCCTGAGACTAGGAAACCCTGAAGGGCTCTTCAGAAGAAGATACCTGGACAACACCAACTCAATAAACAGGTCCATTTAACAAAAGAGAGAAGTTTTGATAATGGGAAACAGAACAATTACTATCCTGAAGACACTTTTATTTCTCTTGCGGGCAAATGTTAAGTATACTTACAGAGGTTACATAGGGTAGAGGAAAGAATAGTGTATCATCAAGGATTCTCCCACTTCAATTCCTTAAAGTGGAATAAGAACTTAAACCCTCAGGAAAGAGACTGTGAAATTCTAGTGCTTTCTCTATCTTTAGTGATGTCACCTTTGCTAAAGCACCTAGCATTTGTAAGTGTTGTCTTCCCTACAAACTGTCCCTACTTGTTTTTCCCCTCCCAAGGCTGAGATAGATGGGACCCTTTGATTCCTTTACATCTTAATCCTATCTCTATTACTTGACCTATTAAATTGCTCTATAATTGCTATGTATATATTTGCCTCTAGCACCACTGAGTTTATTGAGATCAGAGCCAATGTCTTATGCCTGTTTGTAAAATAAACCTAGGAAAGAAAATAAGACTTATTGATGATTGGTTTAAAATACTCACAACTCTACTATAGGCTCCTGTGAAACTGTGTGAATATTTTTTAAATTCATTTTGACTGAGGAAATCCCAATTTTTTTTAGAACAAATCTCAATCTCTGCCCCATAAAGTATAATAATTTCTATTATAGGAACCAAGCCCCAATTCAATAGAGTACATTAATACTTTATTTTTCAACATTACATTTAAGCTCTGGCCTGGTTATATGACTTTGAAAATAAAATTCAGGCCTTCAATCTGTCATCTTTTGCTTGTAGACAACGAAAATGCACAAAGATGAAAATCTTGATGCTTCATGGACTCACAATAATGCTGTGCTAATACAACAGCCTTTTGAGCAGGCCTTTGGTGTGACCCAGAGAAAATGCTTGAATATTAATTTTAGAAGAGAATTGAGGTGTCATTTGATCTAAGATTGTTTATTTTATAATTAAGAACATTGAGTTCCTAAGAGATGAAGTGATTTGCATAAGGGTACCATACGTCTTATAAACAACAGGCCTGGAACTTACAACAAGTCTAATGTGTATCTTTTTTAACAAGGAGGGGGGAGAATTACTCAATGTCTTGCTTCTTTGCATGCCACACATACTACTTTATCGTATTTACCACCATGAAAACTCTTCACAAACATTTATCACTCCAGAACTCTCTACCTTAATTTATGAAGAGCTGTGCAATGATGGACAAGCCATTTAACCTCTCTGATATCGATTCTAATAAGGAACATGGCCTAGATGACTTTAAGATCCCTTCTGCACACACTCTGGGAAACAGAGGTATTAGAGTGGGATTTGGGAATACTTGTTAAAGAAAGGAGATTTAAATATATATAGAGAGAGAATGTGTATATATATCATTCATATATATACGGATGACTCCAAGAGCTTAGACATTGCTGGAGAGACTTTTTATTTCCTGTATCAGTAGGTTTTCATTGTGATGTCAGAATCTTAACAATATGACAAACATTCTTATTGTACTCAAACACAATTGGGATCTGTCATCTAAGTATTGCAAAGGGACTACCAAAAGCAGAAATAGGGTAAGATTATTTAAATTACACCAGGGAATTGAGCATCAAAGAGGGAGAGAAAAGAGAAACAAATTACATATGTGTACATATATATAGATATGCATATATGTGTGTATACACATACATGCTAATCTTGAGTAAAATATTAGCCACAGATAAATTAAAAAGCTACAAAGCAATACTTTAAGCCATCTAAATGTTTCTGAAGGCATTCATATGTTTTGTGTTGCCAAAACTCTCATATTGATCTTGACTTATTTTCATTATAATATTCATTTGGGGCAAATTTGTAGTGAAGTAGGCAAAATTATGTAACTAGTATGAGTGTAATGTGGTGGGTTTGTTCTGGTAATAGAAGTTTTATAAAGAGTACCTTTGATCTAGCATTAGGAATTCATTCCAAAAAAAAAGATTCATGTAAAATATTGTGCAAAACTGAAAATACTCCTTAATATCCAAAACTAGTGGCAATAATTTAGTGTCAGAGTCACAACTACCACCAGGCTTCTGAGATCCTGACAGTGGGCTCTCCCTTACTCAACGCTACATCCTACCATCTAGACCCAAACAAATATTAGAAGTGAAAGGGCCTTTTGTCATTATCTTCTCCTATCTCCTCATCTGATAGATGGAAAACTGATGGCAAACTAGTTGTGGTGAAGTAAATCAGTCCCATCTAGAACTATTTATAGTCACCGTAGGTTTTCCTTACATAACAAACACAGGACTGATGGTTCTTCCTTGTCTAGCCCAATACTAATCAGATTTCACCCTTTTTCTACCACAGCTTTATTACTCCACAAAATAGCTAGTTTCTATTGGCAACATTTCTCTTATTAGGCCAGTTCCCAGGAGGAAAATTAACATCACCCAAGTGTTCCAAATGTTAACCTACTTTTTTGGTTGCTGATGGATCTGAAGACAGGATCACATTGCACTGGCTCACTCAGACTGTTTTCCACAGGCCCTGTAATGCCTAGTAAATCTGGGTTCAATCTGTGGTTCATTAAAAAAAAATGCTTGGACTTCTCATAAAACAGAGTGGAAAGAATTTCTTACCTGTCTTCTCTTCTGTCTTCTCTTGGTACCAGACTAAGCATACTTTTGAGTAGATGACATGAAATGACTACCTCATGAAGATCCATTTCACCCTTCAACTCCTAAGCAATCATATTTTCTAGGACATGCTCCCATAGCCAATTAAAGTAAATATTTTATATGGCACCCAAAGTCTTTTGCAAAGCCCAGTAATCATTTCAGGTAATGGGAAAATAATGGCAGAAGCTCCAGAACTAAGCCACTAAAAGCCAGCTTTTGAGACTAACATGTGCAAATGAGTTGGCCAGGTTCTACTAATTTTAACGCACAGTAATTTACACGATTATTTAAATCTTTTTAACTACAACAGCATTTAAACTGCATTTGTATATCTGAAGACCAGAGGCTCTGTTACAAATCCTTTGGAAACCCACTGGTAATTTTTTAAGAAATAATGACTTTAGTGACCTTAATAATTCACAACACATAATTTGGAGAATACACCCGAGGTTCACCAGAAGTCTGGAACAACCTGCAATTGGCTATGCTCACTTTGGAAGACATAAAGAACCTGTCTTCCCCTGAAGCAACTGATTCTACTTCCTTCAAGAGATCAATGACCTAGCCCACTCATTTATCTGAGGGCTCCCTGCCTAAACCTGATCTTCTTCCATCTGCTTTGAAAGTAGGTTAAGCCCTCTGGGTCATGTAAAGTCTGCAGCATAACCTGAAAACAACTTGATATAAGCCCATCACCAAAAAGTCCTCATGACTACCCTGTTTGGTTCTCCCAAAGCACCACTGTCCATATGGAGAGGTATTTTATAACCCTTCATGGCTTGTTACTTCTTTCCAGTATTAAAGTATATAAGCATCTGAAAGGGATGATTTCTCAGCTGCAATAGCTCATTTGAAATGCACTCCATAATTAACAACTTTGAAAGCAAAGAGGTAAATTTTGTCACATGTATTATTAAAGCAGAGTGAAGTCCCTCAGGACCAAATTAGATGCTTGATTAAAAATGTCCATGGTAAAAGAAACAAGTAGATAGGGATTTGTGCTCTTAGCAATCCCAAATTAGTACACTGATTGAAGCGCCTGTTCAAGCCATGTGGAAAGACACAGATCTTGGGACTGCCCTCGTGAATGAGGACTCAAGTTTCCCAACTTGAATGTAGGTCAGCTAGAATGCAGATGGGTCATCTGAAACTAGAGAAGATAAGGGAGTGAGATGAGGGACCCAATGGGCAGGTAATCGTGGTGTAATGAGAAAAGTAATGAGTGGAAATTCGTAAACCTGGATTCATTCATTCTTTAACAATTCCATTTTATTTCCAAGTACTATGCTACATGATAGGTTGTAGGCTTCTGTTTTGTTCCGTACCACTCCTGATCTTGGCCAAGACTTCTGCTGCGTCTACACCTCCATTTCCACTTGTGTAAATTAACAAGGTGGAAAGAAATGATTATTAAAGGAACACACACAATTTTATGGAAAGAAAGTAAGTTAGAACTTTAATTTTTAAATTTTGTTTGGAGATACAGTATATTTTCCTTTAACTACATTCAACTGGATTCTGTCAAGACTTTTTAAACTCTAATCCTCTGCCAAGCTTCTAAAATTGCTCACAATTGTCTCCAAGTAGTGCTACACAGCCATGGATAGAAAGTCAAACTGCATCAAGACAGACAGGACTGTCACTTTGGCAGTGGAATAATCCTACAACTCCGATGCCTCAGAGTGATGAGGACGACAAAACACCTTCTTAACTTGTTGGTAATTGTGGCAGGCAAGAGAGAATTTAATGAGCTTGGCAAAAGAGCTCAGTGGCAGTCTGCCTAGTCTCAGCTCTGTGCATCCCACATCCAGGGAGGGTCCTTTGTTGAAACAGACCTGATTCTCTTGAGTTACTTTCACCCTTTTTGTTTTTCTCCTAAGGAAATATGTTTGGTTGACAGAAAAATTCTTCCCTATGAATGCACCTACCAAACTTACACATAATACAAATTCAATTAAATTTTTTTAAAGCTGTAAGAAAACACGCTAACGTAGTAATCCCACAGACTGTACCTTAATGATCATGCCGACTGTGGCCAAGTTAAAACTGTTGTGGGAATCATAATTTGGAATTTCCTGCTCCTTTAAAGTCTCCAGGGTCAAATTGCCATAAAGATCTTTCTTATATTGAAATTCCATCTTTCCAGAAAGTAAAGAACAACCCACCTTTATGTCCAAAGGAAATCAAATCCAAGAGAAGAATTAGAAAGTGACCTTGGATATGTCATTTCACCCTTCCGAAGCTCATCAATGAAATGAAGGTTGTTAGATCTCTTAGTCCCTTGCCAGCACTAACATCATATGATTCTGTTGTACAGGTGCTACCCAGTAATTGAAGGTTATATAAATCACACAGGAGTAAGAAAGAACACTAGACCACTAAGAAAGGCAGTTAGAAGCATACAGCTCAGATCCCCTTCAAAACGTCAGCCAACAGGCTTTTTTTCCTTGGCTTACTGCCTTTTTAGCTGTCAACACCTTATACTGCCTCTTCCACAGGATTTTTTAAATGAATAAAATAAAAATGCTTTAAAATGATCTAAACTCTAAAGGATGACTTCAGGCTAAGAAGGTTAAAAACTGCTGGTGAATAAAAGGTTAGGATGACCATTCATTGAAGAATGTGGTTTCCGTGGTTATTTTGTATTATACGCTGAAGCCATTTTTCCTAAAGTTCTTATCTCAAGATATGGCACATTCCAGGCTCTATCCTCACATGACAACCTATGTTTTACAGAATCCTTAGTTAGTGAGTGAAGCCCTATGATATATTGTAAGGTTTCGATGACACAGAATGTACAAGTAAAAGCCTTTCTCAGTGACAAGGGAGAAGGTCTACTTATGAGTTGCATTTGAATTAGTATATTTTTTCTCATTCTTGAAAACAACTTTTGTCCATGTTATTAAAATCTAGCTACTACATTAAAGAAGAAGAAAAAGAAAATGAAGAAAAAGAAGGAAGGAATGAGGAGGAAGAAGAAGAAGAGGAGGAGTTGAAGGGAGTGAAAGGGAAGGGAAGGATGTAGAATATAAGAGTTGGTATAAGGCTGTGGGAATGAAGAGCAGTGAGGAATACAGGGACCCAGTTTTGCACTAATTAGTTTTGTGCTTGATCTTAAATAAATCAGTAGATTTCTCTGATCCTAGATCCTTCATCTATAGAATGATTTGGCTGAATTATTAATGATTATTAATGGTGTTTACCATTTCTTCTAACTCAAACATGCCATGACTGAAAGTAACTAGAAAATAGTTATAATTTGAACAGCCATATGGGAATGTGGAATAATTTAAAGTCCTGATTTATAATCTTTTGAAGATCAAGAAAAGTTTTGGTGGGTTTGTGTGTATGTCTGAGGTAGCAGTAGGGGTGATTTGTTTCTTGCTTGTTTTTAATCTGTCAGCTCAGGGGGACACTTTTTACCCTTAGCATCTCTCCTAAATTTCTGAATTCATAAAATGTCAGAAGATTACCAAAGTTGTCTTATTCCTTCCTCTAGGGACCCATAAACAATTATTCAAATGTTTTCCACTTGCAGTCAACTAAAAGCAGCTCTGAAAGAGTTGAGGGAGTTAGGATAGAGTTTCTGTCAGTGATCTTAGATGGAGGGTGTCAGGAGTCATTGAAATGTAGATGGCGGGGAGAAAACTGTTACAAAGCACTCAGAGAGTCTAAAATGAAAAGAATTATATTAGTGCCAATGAGTATTATTTCATGAAAATTCCCTTTGTGACTGATGAGAAGGAGCTTAAATCTTCAAATAAAACATTTAATTCACACCTGACAGCGATTTCCAGAGTATGGAACAAGCAATGTTAGTAATTCCATTCTTAGCCCAAGGAAAAACTGTGCAGCAGAATAGAGTGGCAATAAAATAAATGTCTGTGCTTCTTGATAAAGAAAAATTCTGAACAGAAAGGCCCTCTAGCAAAAGGAGTAAGTCATGTGCCAGCCTGAATTCCTCTGACTTTCAACTCACAGGTTAAGAGGCTTGCAATGCTCATGTTATTTCTGCATTGGTCTGACTTAAACACTAGCACACACACACAGCTGACCCTTGGCATTTGTGGATTCAACCTTTGTGTTGCTAATCATTCACAAGCAACTTTCGAAGGTCTTTGACTTGTGGTTGTCCTTTTGCTGAAACCTCAGCATGAATAATGCTGGGGGAGGGTTGCAGAAGTGAACCTGCTGATAACTGAATTCAGTATTTACTTCTCAGTGTGACTTCATTATTTTATACTTTTTTGCTTGTTTGCATTAATGTCCATGAAGCAATATGCAAAACAGCCCAGCAAATAGAGAATAACTGTAAGCAAGTAATAGATTCACATACTGTGTTTATTGAGATCCTCTATGTTGGGCCTAAGAATGGACAATTATACTCCATCTGTAACCATGTGCAACCAATGGCAAAACAGAAGACATAGGTAGATGAAATGTCATAATATATTTAGTTGCCAGTAAACTTGATCAGAGCACCTACTTTGGCTTCTTGACACATTTAGGCTTCTCACTGTTTCTCTCTCAGAATTCACCATACCTCCCCAATGATAGCAGAGCACTAGAAAACAATAGGCCTGTGCTCTCAGAAACTTACATCAGTATGATAATATAATATGTGTATCCTGAAGAGAAAGGGGGACTAGGAAGAAAGATTATAGACCCCTTACATGATGTCATCAATCACACAAGCTTCTTCATCCTGGAGAAGCAATAAGTAAGAGGTGGAAAGTAGAGTGGAAGTATCATTAATAGAAATGTGTACACTTTGCTATCTGAATTCAAAATTTTTCCATGCTCCATTTTGGTTTTAGAAGGATTCATTGGCATCCACTAATTAGAGCAGCAACAAAAAAACATAACATTCTGAATCAGTCAGGGTAAGCCACGGCATGCGACAGTAACAAATAATAAGACCTCATTGTCACAAAACATCAAATTTTACTTTGTAATCACCTTCTATGACCACTACAGATTTGCTATGGACTAAAAACCAAGGGCAAAAGACAGACAGTAAAAAGAGACACATGGAAGATGCAGATATTAGAAATTGTTTTAAAATATGTGATTAAGTTTAAAAAATTATTGAAAAATAGTTCTTAATGGGTTTCTTGAGTTTCTACCATCTTGCAATAAAAGCATTGACACTTTTTGTTCTAGAATAGCTTTTAAAATATACTAATGCAGCAAACAACCTTGCAAAAGAGTGATAGTGTCTCCCTCTGAAGCAGCAGATAGGTTTACTATATGGTATAATAAAAACAATGTTCCTTCCAAGGAAAAAGAAAGTATCTACTTCTAGCCCATGATAAAAGATTTTGGTTTCTCAAGTTGGAGATGCTCAGCTTTGACACAGACCCACTTCATTTGCAGTATCCAGCTAAACTGCTCTTCATCATCATCCTATGGGACTAAGCGAGCAAGGGAAACCAGTACAACCAGGAATCACATGCACATTGCTGTGCTGTGAGTAATAAAGTCATATTTCTCTGATCTAGATGTCTCATGTCTTCTGTAATGATCCATGAAACTTTGACATGTTAACTTGTTAGCTTGTAAGTAGGGCTAAATATCAGACCCTTGTCAGTTCCTGACAAAAATCAGACAATTAAAAGAAGAATTTTAGCGGAAATATGAAAAGTATTATAACATGGAAATCACAGGGTTTAAAATAAATTAAAACTGAGCACTCAATAGACAGATTTAACAGAAAATTAGACACAGCTAAAGAGAGGATTAGTAAATGAGAAGATACATAAAAGGAAAATAACCAGATTGAAGCTTGACAGAGAAAGAGATGAAAAATACGAATACCACTGAAGCTCTCTGTGTATCTATCCATAATTCTATTACTCTTCCGCATTCTAAAAGTAACAATTTTTGAATTCAACGTTAGTATATGTAACTATTTTTGAATTCAATGTTTATATATCCATGTATGTCTATATATATTTACTTAAGTATGTGTATATACACATGTTTGTGTATGTGTACCAAGCAACATAGAGCATTATTTGTACTCTTAAAACCATTATATAAATGGCATTATAATATGGCATTATAATGTGTTTGCCTTTTGTTTAGTATTAGAATTCTACAAAAAGTTTTGTTGTGAATTAATTTCACTGACTCTCCCTCTTATTTCACATAACAGGGCAAAACATTCTCATAATCAATGTGCCTTTTGTACCAAAACATTATATTGTTTTATATTATTAGTGATTTTACCAGCTTTCCAGACAATTCCATGTTTATTTCCCAACTGGAGGCATAAAGAAAGAGCCTCAGTTAGAAACAAAATCAAAAGCCATAAAATGCATTTAAAGAAAGTAAAATCCACTAAGAAAGAAATTTAGATTTATTATCAATACATGGTAGGATCTGGAAAAACACTGTGATATTAAAGAATTAGAAAGTTATTTTTGTAAGTTGCCAATTAGATCATTCATAAACATCTTAAGAGAGATGAAAAGGGTATCAGTATGGCAAAGAACTAGAAAACACCAAATTATCTTCCTTTGCTGATAGATCCCATGCCACAGCATAATGGTTTTCATTGCAGATCATAAAGTGAGCAGACTGAGCCAAGATCAAATGGAATTTTCTCTGAAATTTTCTCTGAAAAAGTCACATAAAGCATTAGAGGATACTGGGGTAGAATTAAGGCCGTTTCTATCTTGGAAATATACAAATTTGTTCACAAGAATGTCTCAACAACATAAATGTTGACATATTTCTCCCAACTCAAGGAAACTTAATTATTAATGTTCAGAATATATGGAATTTTTAAAAAATCACTGATTGAAATAGGAAAAAAAGGTAATTCTAGCATGTGCAAAAATTTGTATTACTGTCATTGAAATGAGAAAAGACGTGCTCCAGTAAAAATATTTCATAGAAAGATTTAATGTCTTATTCTATTCACATTTTTTCCTGTAATGAAAAGTGGTAAGGTTAGGATAATATTAAGTAGAGAACACTTTGTAATAGATATGTGAAAAGAAAGAGTTTAAGCTGCTTGATTTGATTGAATTTAATTCTATGCTAGAAAGTGTAGAAGCAGAAAAGGTGTAATACCTTTTCTTACCCATCATGAGAGGTACGGCTGATATTTCTGTAAGAAAAGGCAGGCAAATAATAGAAAAACATAACTAATATATTTAGTCAAAGTTTTACATGACACAGGAGACTTCAGAAATGAAGGTCCAAGACCCAGGGAAAACTGGTTTTATGCTTAGGGTTTATGAAGAATGGGCAGCCATACAAAAATGTGATTGGACAAAAGGAGATTAAGATTAAGAGGGGAATCCTGGTAAGGCCCATTTGTTTAGATTCTTCTTGGCCTTTCTACATAGCATTCTTCCCCCAGGTATAAGACAGAACACCCCTGGAATAAGGATCTTCAAGGGAGAAGGATGAGGGGAAAAAGTTATCTTTCTAGGTTTTATTGCTTGCTTCCGGAGACCAGGGTTCTAGTTTCTGTGACCCACTTTAGAAAAGAGAAATTCTGGTTTCTGTGACTGGCTTCAAGGGAGAAAGAGGGATGGGAGACAGGAGGGCAGGAAAAGGTCAGAGAGAGAATTTGCTTCTGAGGCTGCTTCTGTGCCCTTCCAATATCTTTTTGTACTAAACATCTCAAAGCACCATACTTTGGGGTATTATTTTTTGAGCCTCAATGAAAGGATAACTTGACATCTGGCAAGATAACATTTTACAGCTGAGACAAACTCCGATGGAGCTGATAGGTTGAGGGCTGCCTGCTGGCTGTACTCCCTCCAGGTGGGCAGCCAGTCTTTCCTCAAAAAAGAAAAATTCAGGATGTTAGAAATGTAAGGGAGAGGCAGATATTCAAATTGATGCAAGGATATGTAGATCTTTTCTTCTTGGGCCAGGTTTGTAAAGGTACGACTCCAATTTGAATAGCCCTCTCTACTGGTTATTTTCTCTTTACCTCTCCAAGCCCTCTACCCTCAAAATCTTCACCCAAGACCTAGAAAGCTGGCCTTTATTGACTTTATCAGTGGGCTTTACTGCCCTTTTGTTTATTGTTGAGATTTGTTAAGATTCACCTGCAGGAGACCAAAGGACAGGAGAAGAAGATCAGGGTGTTTATTCCCCTAACTCAGCCCTGCCAGGCTGTAGGTTGAAAGTGATTCCTTACTAGAGGGCAGCTTTCCTGCTGGATGTCCCTCTCCTATAGCTAAAGTTCTCTCTCCAGGTGTCAGTAGCAGCCCCCTCCACTAGACCCTTCAAGTTTACAGGTGCAATAGCTTGTTGTTACAAAAGGGGGTATATCACCATCCTATATTGCTTTTCCTTAACCCTGACCATGCCCATGAAAAAAGTTCTTCCACTAATCTACCCTTAATTACTCCACCTCTTCCCACTAGGATCTTGGCAAATTCACTTATTTATTTTTTTGAAGCCTCTTCTCTAATGCACTACAAAACAATAAAGAGATCTACTGTAACAAAAGGAGGAAACACAGGAGAGAAAATTATTTGAACATAATTAATAAGGCTGACTTTGATGAGAAACGGCAAGTCTCTTCATTTTGCTAGGGATGCCCCTCTCAATTCTCTGCCACAGTTAACACCTTTTTCTGATTCTTTGGAGCATTTGAATGCATAGTAGTTTATCTACCCAGAAACCACTTGACCAGGAAGCTTTCCCTGAGCATCTTTGTTCATAAGCCTAAGGAATTAGTAAATACAGTATACGGTCAATAAAACCCACACACACAGCATGGGCGAATAATAATATAAAAGCATTTTCTTATTAAAGTTATGATTAGGTTTATCACATCTAATCATAACAACCTCTCCAGGGAGAAAAGTAAGCAAGTCTTCATTATGCACCACTACTTGCCAAAGCCAGAATTTTCTTAGGGAGAAAAAAAGCCCAAGTAAGCAATAGTGTGTTTTTAGAATACACACCTTTGCCCAAAGAGTTGGTCCAAAGTGAAGCTCACCTAATAAGTAACTGCTCAACCAGTTAGCTGAGCTATATTTACCAAGCAAAATAAAGCTTAAATTTCAGGCTCCAGAAATTGCACAGACTGCTTCCAAGACTCTGGGAGGAGCCCTGTAATATATCCACATGGTCCATAGGTGTTTGTAAAATTTGCTAATATAAGAATTTTAATCAGAATTAATGAAGACTGTTATTTCTCTCCACTCTGATGTTCTCACCATTGGACTTCCCACTGTGCTGGTAAAGTTTGAATGGCTACAGACATTTTTACAATTTGGCTAAGCAGAAGTTCAGTTGGGCACACATCTAGTTTTGGTTTATGCGGTATACGTAAACAGTTCTCAGTCACTTCTGAATACAGTTGAACTATTATAAGCCCTTCCATTGTAGGGATGGCCTCCAGGAATATTCCCACCACCCAATGTGCCAACTTCTCCTGCGGTGGACACAATGGTGCTGGGCCAAATTGCTATTTGAAGTGAACATGTTGCCCAAAACTGGTAGCATGAAGGAATTAGAGATGTCTTAGTCCATTTGGGCTACTATAACAAAATGCCATAAACTGGGTAACTTATAAACAACAGAAATTTATTTCTCTCTGTTTTGGAGACTGAGAAGTCCAAGACTGAGGCACCAGCAGAGTCAGTATCTGCTAAGGGTCTGCTTTCTGGTTCATGCATGCCACCTTCTCACAGGGTCTCTTCTGGAAGGCACTAGTCCCATTCGTGAGGGCTCCACTCTCATGAACTCATTACCTTCCAAAGGCTCTTCCTCCTAATACCATCACCTTAGGGGTTAGGATTTCAACACATGAATTGTAGGAGGGCACAAACATTTAGACTATAGCAGGGGAAAAACAAGGTTTGAAAGGTCTGTAGCTGGACGCTTGAAAGTGGCATAATGTGAAGAATTGTATATATCAGATATATTAAATTATAAATGGATTCCATTCTCAAGGATGCATAACCGAAAAAGTTCTCTCCTCTCAGGAATGGACTCAATCTTGCATATCATGTGATTACAAACACCACATATGTCTTCTTTTTTTGATGGGAATCGTGCAAAGTAGAATTAAACTGAATTCCTACGGTTAAAGGGTACAAATCTATAGCTGTCCTACAGACAGAGAGTACGTCTATATTTTTATTATTATCAAAAGTACAAAAAAGTATCAATCAGCCCTTCTAGAGGAAAACAGAATTATCTTTATATTCTCCCAATAAAAAATAGTATTACAAAATGCTGTTATGTGAAGAAATAGCATGCAGAAAAGATGTATGATAGACAAGTGGCAGGCCACTAAATAATATAGAAATCATTATCATTGTGGATTTCTTTGTGTTTGTGGCATTTGTCATCTTTTAAAAAAAATGTATATGTGGTTGTGGTTTGTTTCCAGATAAATATTCACTTTTATGTCTCATAACATATTCATAAAATTTGATTCTTTTTCTTAAAGAGGCCTCCACTCAAATTGTATAAGCTTTAGAGTCCACATTGTTCTACCAGTTGGCTTCATATACAACAATGTAAATTCTAAGTTCAATGTAAATTCTAACTCCATATACCCAAAGCAGGCACTAAATGGGATGGAACGTAAGGTGAGTGTCTCAGAGTTAGGAAGAGCATATGTCACAGGTATTATGACAATTGCCATCCGCCCAGAAATGCAAGTTATACAATTGCCCCTAAAACCATCACCTAGAGTAGACTGGCATCTAGCAGACAGCTATCCAAAGATAGACATCAGAAAAGCTGCTTTCCAGTTGTATCCTTGTCTGTAATGATCTTCTAAACAAGAAGTATTCAGATGATTTCTCTGTGATTTAGTTTCCTCATACTGAAAATGAGTTGACTTCTAGGACAAGTCTCATCTTTACTCTCCACAGAAAATGTCACAAGGCCCATACCCAACTTATCGTACTTACTGAGATTTCCCAGAGGCCCTACACCTCACAGCCCCCTCTGACTCCAAATTACTGCTGCCCTGAATTCTTGATTGTACAATTGATACCTCACCTCTGGCAACCGGAGTCCTCTCTCCTCCCTATCTGCCTAGGATATAGAGCCTCTTCATTTTCTAAAAGAACATTTAGACAAGGATATTTTTTTGCAGCAGGTTTTTACTGAATATTTTCCTAATTAAAGAAGAGTTTGGCACAGTGCTGGGCCAAATATTATTTTGAATGCGATATCAGATATCACTGTATTTCAAAATTTATCAAACATGTCCTGCCCAGGCTATGAATGTTCTTAGGACCCAAGCTTTTTCCATCCTGGGACCTCATCTCTAGAACCTTCCTCCCATTTCCTCTTTAAGGTTGTTACACCCTTTCTTAAGCCAATTGACAGTGGTAAAAATTCATCATACTTTGCTGCGTATATTTTAATCTTTATTTTAATTTGCGCTAAGTTTTAATCTTTTTCTGTTTAGCTAAATTGGTCCCAAATAGAAAATAGCCTAAGGTATTTCTTATGAGGTATAAATAAGGATATTCTTCCTAAGGCTACATTTTGTGTCTCTTTGGGCATTTTAAAAATAATTCTCCCTCAAAAAAGAATTTATTCATCTGGGTTCTTCCCCAGCTAACCAACAGGCAGTCTTTTGGAGTATAAAAAGCTTTTCCTGCCTGTGTGCAGTGGCTCACGCCTGCAATCCCAGCACTTCGGGAAGCGAGAAGAGAGAATCACTTGAGCCCAGGGGTTGGAGACCAGACCAGACTGACCAACATGGCAAAACTCCATCTCTACAAAAAAAAAAATACAAAATGTAGCTGGGAGTAGTGGCACACCTGTGGTCCCAGCTACTTAGGAGGCTGAAGTGGGAGAATTGCTTAAGCCCAGGAGGCAGAGGTTGCAGTGAGCCATATTTGCTCCACTGTACTCCAGCCTGGGTGATTGAGTGAGAACTTGTCTCAAAAAAAGAAAACAAAAAACGAAACAAAACAAAACAAAAAAACATTTTTCCCAGTAGCAGGTTTTGCATTAGAAAACTTGCAAAAATTAAGAGAAAAACTATTGTAAAACCTTTTTAAAAATCAAAACGTGATACCAAAGTATCATAAAATGTATACGCATAAAATAGAGTTGTGGTATTTCTGCTACCTCTAGAGTTATTCTGAACCTTCTTTTTCCTGCCATTGAATCAAGTCCTGAAACAAGAATACAGCTAGTTAGACCACTTTATAAGCCACTGGAAGGAAAACCTGGCTATATTGCCATCCCAGGAAGAGCCATATGAAAGTTCTACCTCACATATCAATCTGCTTACCCAGGACTCAACTTTCTATATATGAAATGAGACCAAAAGATGAAAGTCAGAAGCAATATCCTCCTCAAAAATAGAACTTCCTTTTAAATAAGATAATTATAGAATTATAAGTATCTTTAGAGATCATTTATTCTACTAGCCCATTTCAAAAATAAGGAAAACCGAGACCCAAAGAACCTAATGGTCAGGTGAAGAAAATCATACCCCTGTTTGAGGCCAAGTTGGAAACCAATCCAGCTCTCCTGACCTTGGCTATTCTCATTTCTAAAATGTAATCTACTTACCTGAGTTTGGGATGCTAAAAATATTTATCATGGCCAGGCACAGTGAGTCACACCTGTAATCCCAGCACTTTGGGATGCAGAGGCGAGTGGATCACCTGAGGTCAGGAGTTCGAGATCAGCCTGGCCAACATGCTGAAACCCCGTCTCTACTAAAAGTACAAAAATTAGCTGGGTGTGGTGGCACTGTAGTCCCAGCTACTCTGGAGGCTGAGGCAGGAGAAGAACCCAGGAGGCAGAGGTTGCAGTGACCCAAGATCATGCCACTGTACTCCAGCCTGGGTAACAGGGCAAGACTCTGTCTCAAAAAAAAAAAAAAAAAAAAAAAAAAATTAAGTATAAAGATACATATATATCTATATATATATTAGGTTTTAGTTATTCGGGGACAGGCTGGAGCATGGACCAATGACACACCAATTCTAAATATCATTTCTAAGCTTAATCAAAATGATAATCTTGTTTTACAGTTTTTTTTTTTTTTTTTTTTTTTTTTGAGACGGAGTCTCCCTCTGTCACCCAGGCTGGAGTGCAGTGGCCAGATCTCAGCTCACTGCAAGCTCCGCCTCCCGGGTTCACGCCATTCTCCTGCCTCAGCCTCCCGAGTAGCTGAGACTATAGGCGCCCGCCACCTCGCCCGGCTAGTTTTTTGTATTTTTTAGTAGAGACGGGGTTTCACCGTGTTAGCCAGGATGGTCTCGATCTCCTGACCTCGTGATCCGCCCGTCTCGGCCTCCCAAAGTGCTAGGATTACAGGCGTGAGCCACCGCACCCGGCCTGTTTTACAGTTTTTTAAACTTAAATTCGTTTGATATGCTTGGATTGTTATTATCTCTTTTTTCCCTTCAGAAATACAGTGTTGATTTACCAATGAATACTCAGTGTTATCAGCATTTAATTGCACATGGGTTAATTGCGAAGCTAGGTGGAGGCTTTAAGAAAAGGATTAATCCCTTTATTATGGAAATAATTAGTTTCTAGTGGTTCCTTGGTATACCAAACTTCCTTGCCTGTGCAATGCTAGGTTAAACAGTCTGCTTTCTATCTAGGGGTTCATAGTGTTCCTGATAGCTAATCAAGGGCATTAAAAAAAAAAAAAAAAAAAACAAAAAACAAAAAACAGAAAAAAAGCAGAAAATAGAAAAAGAGTAATCCCCACATCATATTAACACTACAAGAACAGATCTCAAACTCTGCATTTCTGAGGAACTGTATTAGTCATGGTCTCTTGGTTACAAATGACAGAAACTCACTTGCAGTTTAGGCAAAATAGGGAAATTATTGGAGGGATACTGATGTATCTTATATAAAAACTAGAAGGAAAGGGAGTACAGCTGAGCCTCAAGGACAACTAGAACTACTGTCACCGTCTCTCATCTCTGCTTCTTTGTGCACTTTGATTTCATTCTCTGAGACTAGCTTAGAACACAGTAGGGAGCATGACTGCTAACAGCTTCCCTGCCTTATACTCTCAGCACTCAGAGGGTGTTCAAGCTTTGAAAGTCCCAGGGAAGAACATAATTGGCCCAGCTTGGGTAGATGCTCCTTCCTAGACAACTCGATAGTGGTCAGGCAGGCTGGGATACTATACTTTTTTCACAACTGCAAAAAGGAAGTGCTGCTTTCAGCAGAAAAGCAAAGTGCTTGGAAGATTAAAAATTAAAAATAATTTAATTATCTACTGAAAACATTTTCAATTAGGGGAACTATGAATATATCACAAGATTCAGTTGTGTGTAAGTGGGGCTGGTCTCTGTTTCCAAATTTAATAGCTATGAGACCTTGTGCCACTATCTTAATCCATTAAACTCCCTTGACCTCAGTAACTAATTCATAAAATGGGAGTAAATAATTTAAATCACTGAAGGCAGGAGACTAGACCAGGGATGTGGCAGCCATGGGCATGGACCTTGCAAACCTCCTCCACAAGGAGCAAACTTGACCAAGGGCTAAGCTTCTGCCCCTTGAACCCCATTGCCTGATGTTGTCAAGGCTGCTCTTAGACAACGATTGAGTATAGGAGGAATGGAACACCCATTCCTGGCAACATAATACTTCACAGTACCCCCAATGTCTTCCAACCTTGACTCTCCCCAACGACTTTGCTGCATTTTTCTTAGACTGCATGGCAGTCTACGAAGCTTTTATCTAACTTTCTCCCCCTCTTCTTCACGTGGTAATCAGACTTACATGATAGTCCAATTGATCTCTCAGTCTTTCTTTACTCCCCGTCGTTTCCGTTCACACAAGCATTGCCCCTAATAAATTCCTTGCATATTTAATCTTATCTTTATATTTGCTTCTCAGAGGACCTAGACTAATAAGTTGGTATAAAGTTTTTTTCATAATCTAGGAAATGATTTTATGCTTTTCATCTAGGGTAACAGTCTCCTTAAAGAACTGAATCAACTAGAAAAAAAAAAAAAAGTGTTAAGTCCAATTACCCCTCCCAGGCCTACTATATTAAATTCCCCGAAAGCTTAGACCTAAAATTCTGCATGTTATTTTTTTTAAATTTTGGGGGTTTGAGGGGTGAGTGAGCTCTTGCAGTCAGTATGGTACCTATTAGAGATGTTCAATATTTCCTTTACTGCCGCCACTGGCCCATCTTTCCCCCATTAACGCTTCCCTGCATGAAGGCACTCAATAGGATTCAACTCCCTGACTCCTTCATGATTGAGGGAGGAAACATATCATTATTTTTGGCCAATTCATTTTTAAAGGAAACTATATGTCATTCTCAGGCAAGAATATTAAATTACCAGTGTTAGGCCCTCTAGATTAATGCTATTCCAAGTGTGGGCAACAAACTGGATGCCAGTCCACCCACTAATTTTTCCTAGTCCTTGACAAGATTACTACAGAGATGGAAATGATTATTCAGAAACCTTTATAGTAGTTTAACTTTGTTGCAAAACATCCAAACATGTTTTCTGTAATTTATTTTTATTATATTTCACAAAAGTATTGGTCCACAACAGAGTGAAAGTAAAATAAATAATATAAAAATTGGTCCTTCACCACAGATAGTTAGACAAGTACTGCTTCAGAGCTTTCACTTCCCCCTGGCACCAGGAACAGCAGTATTCAAGATTCTGGCCACTCAACCAACTTGGATCCAAGAAAAACTGAGTGGAAACTCACTTTATCCCCACCCTGCCTTCAGGCCTAGGTGAACCCACCATGGAAATTTAATTTAAATGAGAAATAAACTTTTATTGGGTATACTAGTCCCAGTTCTCATGCTGCTATGAAGAAATACCCAAGACTGGGTAATTTATAAAGGAAAGAGGTTTCATTGACTCACAATTCCGCGGTTGCCGGGAGCCTCAGGAAACTTACAATCATGGTGGAAGGGGAAGCAATTACATCTTTCTTCACATGGCAGCAGAAAGGAGAAGAATGACTGAAGGGAAGAAAAGCCCTTCATAAAATCATCAGATCTGGTGAGAACTAACTCACTATCACAAGAACAGCATTGGGGAACCACCCCCATGATCCAATTACCTCCCACTGGGTCCCTCCTACCACACATGGGGATTACGGGACCTACAATTCAAGATGAGATTTTGCTGGGGACACAGCCAAACCACATCATTGGGTTAAGCCACTAATATCTGGAAATTATTTATTTCTACCCCAAAATTTAGTTCATCTTAGCTGATATAATCTCATAAATTAGGACCAACTGCACAAGATGAAAATAAAAATCTAGTTAATATAGTAACAAATCAAGGGAAACCTCTGTGTGTCTTGTGATTCCCCAGTCAAAGAGAGAGGATGTTAATTTACAGTTTAAAAATATACCTAAATTGTGTATAAAGAGGTTTTTATAAAAAAAAAAAAAGTAGAAAATAGAGAAATAGTAACTAAGTAATAAACATGGAAAGCCAAATAGCAGCCAACAGAAGTAATTGTTTATCCACAAAAATCCTATTTGGATCATTGATTTACATCCTCCTAGTGATGATGATGATGATCATGATGATAATGATGATGATGATGAAAGAAAGGACTTCCATTTAAAACAAAAGCTAATAATCACAGTAAGTTTGGCTCAGCAAAGGAACTAGGAATTACTCTGCTATGCATTTTGCCCTTTCCTTTTACTCAATAACTTGATGAGTCACTTTGAATATTAAAGTTAGACTGCACAATCATTTCTAAGGACACAGTAAAACAAAAAGATCATTAAACTATTTAACATAATAAGTGAACAAGAATTTAAGATCCTGAGAGAAAAAAAAGGTAGATAGAGAGGAAGAAAGAGCTTAGATACGAGGTTGGCTGAAGCTTTCAGAGAAATGTCAGTGCTATAAATGAAGGTTTGTGTCCTCCCAACAATCATATATTGAAACCTCATCCCCAATAGGATGGTATGTGAAGATGAAACCTTTGGGAAATGAATAGGTATGGAATTAGTGTCCTTGTAAAGGAGACCTCAGAGAACTCCATTGCTCCTCTGCCATGTGAGGACACAGTGGAAAGATGATAGCTATGCAGGAATGAAAAAGCAAGTCCTCAACAGACTCCAAATCTGCCTGTGCCATGATCTTGGACTCCCAGCCTCCAGAACTGTGAGAAATCAATTTCTGTTGTTTATATACCACGCAGTCTATGGTATTCTGTTTTCACAGCCTAAACAAAGACAGTTAGCCACTGAGAAATCCCTAACAGGGGAACCAATGGAACTGTCATAATTTTAAGCTGTTTGTATTGTTGAGATGTAAATGTTCTGCTGCCCTATGCATTCATAGAGCTTTGGATTGGTGGTATCTTAGGATGGAGTCATTGAGAAGGCGCCTCATGTAATTTCAGTGAGAAAATTCACACATTGAACTCAGAAGAAGCAAGAACTTTGAGTCAATCTCAATTTGAAGAAAACCTGAGCTAGCCCCTGAATCCCCTACAATACACAGATGGAGATTTTAGTCAATTACATTTTAATCTGAAAGGAGAGGGTACCCTAGTTAATATCTAAACCGTAAAGATAATAGCTAAGATTTGAGTGTGTAAAAAACTTGGAATAAGCAAATAAGATTACTTTCCAGTGGAAAGTTACGCACTTTGCAGAGCATATTATTTGGGGTCATCTAATTCTGGCTTTTCATCATCTTTGAGCTATTTTTCAACTCTGTGAGTTGTAGAAAATTACAGTGCAATGCAAAAGACTCTAGACAATGAACATGCAAATGATTCATCTGGGGGAGGAACAACTTCTCTCCCCCAAGCCATTTTGTGTCAATTTGCAAATTAATTTTATAATTTCTGATCTACAAACCTCTGTTTCCTTTATATCTTCTTTGAGCCAACTAAAATACCTGCTTTTCTCCCTCACTAATAATGAGTTAAGGAAAATCTTTAGCATATGTTTATTTTATATCTGTATGAAAATCATTTTATCTATTTTTAATTTTTTTTTAACAAAAATGCTTGTTGTAAACCAAACATTACACTAAACTTTTTATATGTAGCACCTCACATCATCTTCCCAATACCCAAAGAGTTGGGTGCTACTGTTATTTCCATTTTGTAAATTAGGGCCAACAAATGACAGCCCCGTGGGTGAAGTCAGGCCTGTCAATGTTTTCCTGCAGCCTGATGTTGCCTACAAAGTGTTACTGGGAACACAGAATACCCAGTAGTTTATATATAATCTATGGCTCTTTTTGCCATACAACAGCAGGACTGACTAGTTGTAATAGAGACAGTATAGCCTACGAAGCCTAAAATATTTATTATTTGTCCCTCTAAAGAAATAGATGACTGGCCTGTAGAGATAAGAAGAATAGGCTTTGAAAATTTATAAAAATTACCCAAATTCACACTGTTAGTAAGTGCTAAAGCCCAAACTCATTATCCCCTTCCTATATATCCTCAGAGGTCAGTGATCCTGGTTCTACTTGTCCAAAACCAGACTTGCTTCTAAATGACATGATTTTGAGTTTTTTAAAGACAAGCCCCTCCTGCCACCATTTGCATTCTCTTACGTTTGAGATTTCTTGAGGAAGGGATAATTCTTTCATTCAACAGTGAAAGATAAGGCTTAAAATTAAACATGCCTGAAAGAAAAATATATATAAGCAGTTAAATTTGTGTGAAGGTGGGAATGACTGGGAATAGACTCCATTCCCTGAGTAGAGAAAGAGGTCAAGTCATTTATGTACACCTAGAGAGAAAACAAGGAATGATGGTTCAAAGGGAGGTTGGCAAAAAAACAAAAATGAGGTTGCCTAAGGGCAGTCAGGCATCTAACTCAATACACCTCCATGGTTTACTCTTCCTTACCACCCCCAATCTGCTTTGTGTTTTGTTGTCAAAAGCGAAGGTAAAATGTGTTGTTACAACAGTAACCTCTTATCAGCCTGGGTCAGCCTCTGAGAGTCTGGATGGAAATGGCAAGAGAGCAATTGTTATATCTAAAGCTGTTCTGTGATGTTTAACAACTTTCCTTTTGGAATATTGTCATCCCACCCTCCTCCTATCTCTTGCTCCCTGATCCCATATGACCCCAATTAGTGTGTGTCAGGGATTGGGGGTGGACATAATTTCCTTCAAAAAAACAATTGCTCAGAACTGTAAAATAAGTGAGGTCTGCTCAGCTCTCATGTCTTCATTATAATTTTCCAAAAACTACAAATAAGCGAAAAGGCCAGGGTGTCAACGAAAAGGATAATCAGAATTTACAGGGCAATGAAAGTCATATAGAGAGGATTCTAACTAAAAATGTTCTCACAATTAATTCACCAGCAATTCAGCACTATTAATTGAATGAGAGGGCTACAGTTTTTTTATGTTGTTTTCATTCCTTCCAAAAACTTGAGGCAAAAATTCTACCAAAGAACAATTTCCTCTCCTCACCTCAATTTGTCTGTATCTTGTCTTGAGGACACAGAAAAATCTGTTCAAAAAAAATGATGTAAATTACAGCAGCAGAAGGATAGCAAAGAATTAGGATCGCATGGTGACCAGTAAGAAAATTCATCCTTTTATACACACCAACATTCTCTGAGAATTGATACAGTTGGTTCTCATTGTTCATAGTACTTAGGTTCTATAAAGTCACCGCAAACGCTGACTTAGCAAATATTGAATCATTGCTCCTAGGGGAAATACAGAGGTAGGTTTCTGTAAGTACTTTTTGTCAAATGATAATACCAAATCTTGCTTTATGTGCTTCTGTTTAAAGATGCCTTATTTAATATATATTGTCTATTCATTAACATTGGACTCACAGCCATCAGCACTATAAATCATGATGGAACAAAGCTTATCTAACACACATATTTTCTCCTAAGGCACATCAGAGCCTTCTCACCCTTAGAACACTAGACAGTACTTCATATGGGAGCCATTTTAAACAGCAAAGTCAACAATAAAAGGCACAAAAATGCAAAAACACAGTGACACAAAATAAACCATGAAAAGAACACTTTGTTACAGTTTGAAAACCGAAACAGCAAGGTAGAACATATCTTTGCTGGACCTCAGCTGCAAATTTTTTGTCACCCTGCCCATACACATGTTCAAGAATTACTGCAAACGCACCTCAAGTATTGATTGTGGGGTTGTAAATAACTTTTAGCAAGTAGATGGCTATGGTCTACTATGTCCCTCAAAATTTATGTGTTGAAACTTCATGGCCAATAGGATAGTATAATATTAAGAGGTGGGGCCTTTAGGAAGTAATTTAGTGATGAGGGTGGAGCCCTCATGAATGGTATTAGGGACCTTATGAAAGGGTTTGGAGGAATAGTTCCACTCTCTTCTGCTATTCTATCATGTGAGGACATAGTGCTTATCCTCTTTTGCCTTTCCCTTCTTTCTACTGTGTGAACACAGCATCCATCACTTCTGAAGGGTGTAGAAATGAGGTGCTGTCTTGGAAGCAGAAAGCAGCCTTTACCAAACACTGAATCTGCTAGTGCCTTGATCTTGGACTTCTCAGCCTCCAGACCTATGTGAAAAAAGTATCTATTGTTTATAAATTACTCACTCTGTGATGTTTTATTGTAGCATCAAAAACTGACTAAGACCAGAAATTGGTACCAGAGTAGTAGGACGCTGCTGTAACAAAAACTTAAAAATGTGGAAGTGGCTTTGGAACTGTGTGACAGGTAGAGAAGCAAGAAGAATTTGGAACTGCATATTAGAAAAAGCCTAGTCTACTGTGAAAAGAGTGTTAAGGATAATTCTGTTGATATTTTAGAATACAAGAGCTATAGACAGCCTAAATCTTCTTAGAAATTACTTCAGTGTTGGTGACCAGAATGATTGTAGAAACATGAACAGTAAAGGCCATGCTGGTGAGGTCTTAGATGAAAATGAGAAATACCTTTTTGAAAACTGGAGGAAAGGTCATCTTTATTACAAAGTGGCAAAGAAGCTGGCTGAATTGTGTGCACGTCCTCCCACTCTGTGGAAGACAGGATTTAAGAGCAATGAACTAGGATATTTGGCAGAAGAAATGTCCAAGCAAAGAGTTCAGGGTACTGCAGGGCTTCTCTACTTCTAGTGAAATATGAGAAAGAGGAACAAATTAAAGGTGGTAATTTATAATCAAAAAAGAAGTAGAACTTAAATGATTTGGGAAATTCTCACCCGGGCAATGTAAAGAATTTTTAAAAAGCATGTTTGGGAGAGCATATCAAAGGTGTGGCCAAGTGAGATTAGGCCACTAACGAGATTTGTGTAATGTAATCTCTAGTCTCCTTTGATAAGGAGATTAGTGAAGAGAGAAGGAAGCTGGATGCTATTCATCAAGACAATGGAAGAGTATCACTGAAGACATTTCAGAAATCTTTGAGGCTGCCACTCCCATCACAGGCCCAGAGTATCAAGGCCTTGGGGGCAGAACAGTTTCAATGGAGGGGCTCAAGGTGCCTGTAGAACTTGAGGCTCACTGTCCAGCACTACCTCAAGTCTGCTGTCTGCATTCTGGCACGAAGCTTCTTAGCCACCCCAGCTATGGCTCAAGCAGACCCAGGTATAACTTGGGCTGCTGCTTCAGGGGACACAGGCAGTAAGCCCTGATGGCATCCACGTAGTACTAACTCTGTAGGAGTACAGAGTGCAAGACCTGTGGGGAAATGGCTGACTTCACCTAGATTTCAAAGGACATCTCAAAGAAACCCAGGGCCCAGGCAGAGAACTGCCACAGAGTTGAGGCTACCACTGGGATTTTCTACTAGCATAATGCCCAGTGGAGCCACATGATCAGGGCTGCTGAAGAAGGTGTCCACTAGGACAATGTCTAGAGGAGTCTTGAAAGCAATGCTGCCCCACAAGACCTCATAACTGTAGAGCCAACTGCAAGCATCGCTAGCCTGGGAGACCTGCAGATACCCACATCCAACCTATAAGAGCTGCTGTGAGTTGTGTCCAACAAAGCTGGTAGGGCAGGCCCCCTCAGTGCCCAGCTTCTGCCCCAGTATTTCTAGAGGGTGAGACATGGAGTCAAAGGTTATTCTCAAGCCTCAAGATTTAATGCTGTTTGCCTTGCTAGGTTTAGGACTTACTTGGGACTTGTTGGTCCTTTCTTATTTCCTGTTGCTGTCTTTTCTAATGTCCATCCTATGCCTGTCCCACCACTGGATCTTGGAAATATATAACGTTTGCTGTCACACATTTGCAGATGGAGGCAGTTTTCCTTAAGATGAATCTTACTTTGTGTCTCATTCATATCTGATTTGGATGACTCTGAACTTAAGACTTTTGAGTTGATGTTGGAACAAGTTTAGACTTTTGGGGCTACTAGAATAGAATGAAAGCATTTTGTGTGCAAAAAGAATATGAATTCATGGGGTTGGAGACAGAATGCTATGGTCTGAATGCATGCCCCAAAATTTACATGTTGAAACTTTATGGTCAACATGATAGTATTAACAGGAACATGTAGGAGGTGATTAAGTCATGATGATGGAGCCCTCAGAGATAGCATTAGGGCTTTTATGGGATTTGGGCTTGAGGGAGGAGGTTCGCTATTTGCTGTTTTTCCTCCACGGAAGGACACAGCATTTCTGTCCTCTGGAGGATGCTACCACAAGGCATCATCTTGGAAACAGGGAGCAGCCCTCGCCAGACACCGAACCTGCCAGCACACTGACCTTGGACTTCTCAGCCTCCAGAACTGTAAGAAATAAATTTCCATATTTTATAAATTACCCAGTCTGTGCATTTTGTTGTAGCAGCACAAATAGACTAAGATGTAGATGTATTTGCAAATATGGAATTCACAAATAATGAGGATTGACTGTATCATATTTTCCTTAGAAACAGCATATGCAGCAAATAACACCTTTGGGAAAATACAAACAGATCAGCATTGCCAAAATATATAAGATAAACATTTTTTAATTCTAAATACCTCAGGGACAGGTATCAAATACAGTGGTTTCTTTAAGGAGAATGTCAAGCTGGACAATGGTATGAAAGATTATTGAACCAGGAAAACGTTGACTGCTTCATGACCTGGCAGGCATTATGTGAAACAGTGGCGATTCTTGACATCCAGGAAGCTAGCAGAGTAATTGATTTCCCAGTTCTCAAAAACTAATACCTAAAATCCAATCTCAAGCAGCCCTAAGGGTTTCTTGAAGTGCCCCTCCAAAAATCCTGAAATCTTCAACACATTAACCTTGAGAATATTAAAAATCTTCTGGGACTAAATCCCTTATGTATAATGAGCCTGTTAAAGGCTTGAGTCAAAAAAACAATACTAACAGTTAAGAAGTCAACAAAAACCAGTACTCGCTATTTTGCGTATTATTAAAAAAATGTGTTTTAGTAAAAACTGTGCATTTTGTACATATAGCACATCCTTCCAGGTTATCAAATTCTATCCTTTCATTGGTTTTGAGCTATTTTGTAACACTTTTGAGTTGTAAGTAACAAATAGACATGTAAATTTTGTCTGATCTGATAGAGATTTAATTGACTCCCCTATCCTGCAGGGCAAAAAATGGTTTGCCTCCACTGGCAATTCATTTTAACATGTTTTTGCTTGCCAGATAAGTTTGTGCTTTTTTCAACTTTTTCTTCAAACCAATTATAACATCTGCCTGGTTTCCACTGTTAAGAAGGACAAACTTTTGTACTACCCTGTTAATTTTCTCCTGGGGCCCTGAAAATTAAACTAAAAAAGAAAGGTTAACAGGAGAAATGGTACACAATTTTATTAAAATTTATGTGCATGACAGTTCATAGAAAAGAAGTGAAACTCAAAGAAATAGTTAGACTCAGGGACTTACATATCATTAGAGAGAGTTGGGCTTCAAGGAATGATAAATCATGGGAAAATGGCCAGGAAATATATAGGGGAACTAATAGAAGATAAAGTTTATTTTAGTAAGGTTTGCTTATGCAAACTCATCTTGGTGTCAGCTCTCCATCTCAGGGAATAAGAGTGCTCTTCTCTTCCTGGTACACGAGAGGATAACTTCACAAAGGGAAATGTATGCCCTGCTTTTAAGCAGCTAATGGAAGAGTTCTCTGCCCTTCCTTTCCCAATGCCCTTCAGCTCAAAATAATCCTTATACCAAAGTGGCATATTTTGGGGTGGCAAATTCTGATCCTCTTCAATTCATATATGAGTAAAATAAAATATTTAACCCGGAACCTTTAGAGCGGTTTCCAGGGCCTTAATTTTACTGTGCTCTATGGGAGGCACATGAGAAACGGGAAGTCATGTTTGCCAAGTCTTACATGCAATAGTTCAGACACTACTTACAGAGTAAGTATGCCTGCATATATGTAAAAGAGAGAGAGAGAAAGAAAGAGAGAGAGAGATCCTCCATTACTCTATTATGTAAGTTAACATTCCAGAGAATGATTGGTAGCAATTGTTGGACTTTTTACTAAGTAGCTTCTCTAACAATTATCAATGGACATGCAGAAATTCATGACTGGCCAGGACTCCAGGAAATCTGAGAGACACTGTCATACACAGGCTAATCATAGTTTCTGCATTCCTTCTACTCTCCATACTTGGCATTTAATCACTATCTGGAAGCTCAGCTCTACCTTCAGAATAGCAGTCATGCAGCTATCCCGACCTAAAGAGAGTTCTCAACTATTCCGGTTCACTATGCCTCTATTCAGACTCAAATCCTTCCCGCTGCTTAGGCAACACAGATGCAATGTCTTCTTTCCAATAACTATGCTTTAACCTTACTTCCAAACCCCACTCCCTTGCAAATATTCTTTTTGTATACATGTTGTGGGCATTTGTTCATTAGGGGTCATCTAGTATTCAATCTCCTCCTCCCTATTTACATCGTGATCTTCTTAAAGAGGAAATTCTCCCTTACAAGTATTCTTGATGGAAGGCAATGCTCACCTCCTGCTTCCTAACCCAAAGGAATTGCACTTTTTTTCTTCCTGCCCTGGCATAGCCAGTGAGGTGGGTACGTTACTTAGTCTCAGTCAATCATATGTCATGTGCATTTGCATTTGAGAATATTCAATTCTACTAGATAAATAAGTTTGTAGTTTATAAAACATAGGCAAAACCCTTTAAGGTATTTTAAGTATGGGTAAGTAGCTGGTAAGCAAAAAGTTTGTTAGGTGGAGGTAGAACTTACGGGGCGTGGTAATAGGAAGTTAACAAAGAGAGAATATATGCTTCAGAGAGGAATGAAAGGAGCAACAAATGTTGAATGTTCATGAGGCACCTGGACACTAAGCACACATGAGGCTATATAGAAGGCAATGGATACTAAGCACACATGAGGCTATATAGAAGGCACTAAATATTCAGGATACATTATATATGAACACTTAACATTCATGAGGCTTTAAATAATCACTCAATAGTGACACTCATTCTGGCTCCTTGTGTCCTCTGCCCCACAAAAAACAAATAAAACCCATGGCTGCTCATCAAGTTAATTGGTAAGCTCCAGCTGTGGCCAGCAAGCGCAAGTGTGTGCCACTGGCCCACAGTGTCATCCATCTGTGGATTCCTTTACTCAAACCTCAGCTCTGGTCCTCATAACCATACATTGTTGCTTTGTCTCTCTCACTTTGTCTCGCTTTGTCGCCCAGGCTGGAGTGCAGTGGTGCGATCTCAGCTCACTGCAACCTCTGCCTCTCAGGTTCATGTGATTTTCTTGCCTCGGCCTCCCAAGTAGCTGGGATTACAAGCATGCGCCACCACACCCAGATAAAGTTTGTATTTTTAGTATAGACAGGATTTCACCATGTTGGCCAGGCTGGTCTCAAACTTCTGACCTCAGGTGATCCACAACCTTCAGGCCTCAACCTCCCAAAGTGCTGGGATTACAGGTGTGAGCCACCATGCCTGGCCTTAACCACACTTTTGAAAGACTGATGTGACAGGATATATGAACATTGCACGTTCTAAGATTCGGATTGTGTTGTCCTTCTATCCCACATGCACTTATTCTAAGTCAGTTAAGTTACCCCATCCCTTTCCCCTTGCTTCTCTGTTTGTTTTCACTTCATTGGATTGAATAAATGTTCTGCAAATCTTTCTGTTCTATGTCCTTTAGGATAGTCAGCCTGGTAGTGCATCCTCACCTCCCCTTGGTATCATCTGATTTTTTAATGTTTGCCTATCTGGTGAGTGTGTACTAATAACTCATTGTGGTTTTATTTTTGCCTTATTATCAATGAGGCTGAGGATCTTTTCATAATTTTTTTAGCCATTTCAATTTTCTATTTTGCTAAATGCCTATCCAGTTCATGTGTACAAATTTCTATTCAGCTGTATCGCTTTTTCTTATTTCATATTTGTGGGAAATCTTTATTAATTTTGGATCCAGATCTTTGGTTGTTAAGTATCACAAACATTATCTTCTACTCTGCTGTTTTACTCTTTTAAGGAGTCTTTAATGTATCTAGTTCTTAATTTTAACATATTAAGAAAAAACAATCTTTTCCTTCATAGATAGCATTTTTTGTCTCACAGGAAAATCCTTTCTTACTGACTCCATGAAGATATTTTCCTGCTTTACCTTCTAAAGCTTTATAATTTTATCTTTCACATGTAGGTCTTTAATCCACTGGCAACTGATTTTGTGTGAATGTCCTTGCTTTTGTTCCAAGCCAGGTTTTCAAGCCTCCAATCAATTTTGAAAGTCCCCAGTCACCTTATAATAAATTCTCGTTTTGCTTCAGATAGCCAGCATAAGTTTCTGTTGCTTTCAACCAAGAGCCCTGGCTGATAAAATGGACTACTGCCTTGGCTCCCATTCCTGGAGCCCTGCCTTTTAGCCCCAGTCCAGTGCTGTGCCCTGAGACCAGATACAGACTGGTTTTTGTCCATGGTTTGAACTATGGCCAAAGTTTGCCATACCCTGTGATCTTGTACCTTACCCAGCAGACTACTTCATATTTCTGAACCTGCAGCTGGATTGGTTCCACTGGCTTCTGTCTCATTGCCAGTTCCACTGGTAAAAAGCTACGCTCCACTGATTCTCAAGATACCACATGAAATTGTGAGCCAGCCCTTAGACACTGAGCTGGAAGGTGAGAGGCCCACAGAAAGAGGGTAACAGAGATAACATTCATAAGCCATCACCAATTGACGTCATCTGCTAAGCCAGACAAGTAAAAGCAGGCTTAACTCCCAGTTGGGGATTTCAGATCTTATTGCTGTGCTTTGTGTCTTCTATCAGGAGACCATGCAGGAAGATTCACATTTTACTTCTTTCCAAGTGGTTTATTGATTTGTGGATTCAGTGAAATGTGCATCAACTGAACGAACTATTCCCTTTCAGTAAAGGGGAGGGGGAAAGGGTTTCACACTGTGCTGAAATTAACAGGCACAACAGAACTGCCTCTTAGAGTTCAGCCACAACACAATAGATGCGCACAGTATGGGAGCAATCTGGCTATTAAATAGCTCCACTTCATCCTTAGCGATCAAAACAGTGTGTTCTGATTTCTTCTTTCTTTGTCTTCGTCCTCCCTACCCTCACCGCCCCCTAGACACTCATATTTCAGAGATTATGTGCACTATTTAACAGAAAATAGATTTCCCTCTTCCACTTTCTGTTTATATCTCCAGGTTTTGTTTTTTTCTCACTACTTTTAAATATATAGGAAACTTTAGATAGTCTTCCTTGGGGACTGCTTAACTTCATATCTCTGATTAAGTCACAATGGAAATAATGTATAACACAAGACAAGATGGCGAAAATACCACATTCATTCAATGAAATTTTCCTTATGAAAATGCAAGCACTGTTCTCATATGAGGATGTGATTTCACTGGCCTGTTGCTTGTGTTTCTCTTGATAAGGAATAGATCATCTACTTCCATGAAGTCTGCCTATGGGCTCTTGTGACTAACTGGAAGACTTTGCAATTTTATGACCTTTACAGACTTCAATGTCTGTTGACATAATCACTTAGTTTTCTCTCAAAAATAGTAAGATAGGTAAGACCTGTAGCACTCTCTTCCGCTTCTTGAAAAAGAAACTGAAGCCCAGAAAGAATTAACGGATGACTCAAGGTACACCCAGGACCCAATTTAGACTTATCTGACTCCTTGGCTAGTGTTCTTTCTAAGATAATTGTCTAATAATGAAAAGGCTCTCTATGTGGCTAAAATAATATTTATTTTATGAAAAACTTGTATTCTTACCAAAAATTAAACTTACAACATTAGCCATCTTCATAGGTTCTTAAATCACCTTTCATAGTTGGCTTAAGCATTCTATTATATAGATTATAAAGACAGGAATTGCAAGGTAATACTATTAATAAATATTACCATGTGCTAGGATTCTAGTAGTATCTAGTACATTGAATACAATCTTATTTGAGGTAGGGTTTGTTTTTGTTTTTGTTTTTGGCAATTCAGTTTCAAAAATTAACTCATTACTGAGATTCAAAAGCCAAACATATTCCACTAGAATGTATTTAAACAAGAAAGGTCAAATTCCAGACTTCCATCTTTATTAGCATACAGATTGAGTAAACAGGATTTTTGGAAACATATTTAGGTCTTTATGACTGTGCAAAAGAGGCAGGGGATGGTTGGTTTCAGGGCACAAATCTGATAACACAATCTGTCCCTTTTATTTTTTGAATACTTCGCTGTTAATTTCAAGGCTGGGTGAAATTCCACTGCTTTCAAGTATTTGTTTAAATAGGATCATAAGAAATGAAAGAAGAATGTTTAAGAAATTTTACTGTATATGTGTAAGTAGGTTTTTAAATGTTCTACTCTGGTTATCGTGACTCTTCTAAAAGAACAAAGGGAATTAATTCCTTTTTTGCATGCTATAGCTTATTTAATTCCATTCACTTGTGGATTCATTCTCCACTATTCATACAGTAACTACCATGTGTTTCTTGTATTTCTTGTATCAGACTGTAGGCTATAGTAGTAGGGGTGGGAAGTATAACCTCAGGAGTGAGCACAGAGGTCCCACAAAACAAGAACTAATCACCACCTTGAAAGTCAAGGCAAGCTTGCCAAAAGAGGTGATATCTAATCCTGGGAAAACAATAAGAACACCCTGTCTTAGTCCATTTTGTGCTGCCATAACAGAATACCCGAGACTGGGTAATTAACAAAGAACAGAACTGTGTTTCTTATAGTTCTAAAGGTTCGGAAGTCCAAAATCAAGGTTGTCAGCAGGTTTGTTGTCTGGAAAGGGCCCAGTCTCCACTCCCACAATGAAGGCTGCATCCTCTTTAGGGGAAGGATGCTGTTCTTCACATGGCAGAAATGAGGAAGAATGAGAATCCACTCCCACAAGCACTTTTTTGGTGGCATGAATCCATTCATGGCCTAAATACCTCCCATTAGGCCCTAACTCCCAATACTGTTGCCTTGGGATTACATTTCCCATTTTTTGATGGGACAAAAACATTCATATCATAACACATGCTTACAGAAAATCCAATTTCTCTAGCTGTTTTGTGAACTTCAAAGCCTTCCCAGTGAATTAAGGACAGTGTGAAACAAGCACAAAACTTTGGAGACCTCCGGTTTTATGATTTCTGTCCTGGGGTCCCAAACAACTATAGTTCCATAAACAAGTTCCAATATTTCAAACAACCTAGTAGAAATCAAATTACCATTCTTTATTTTTGTCTGTTACTTACTGGCTGCCCTGACTCAGAACTTTTATACTAGTGTGACCCAGAATGCATCAGAAAAGATAGTCCTTCTGACAATTCATGTAATCTCCAACATTGTTCATAAAAATTACCCAAACCTCTCTATCTTGCTTCAAAGTCTATCTCTCTCTTGCTTCACTTAAACTACTTCTGAATGTTGGGCTTGATTACCCATTCTTCTATGGAGGAAACATCAGGTGGCTTTGGAAGCTTTAGCCCCATAATTTTAATCACCCCTTTCCCCCACCATACACACAAATTTCTCCAAGAAAAAACCACCTTCAAAAAATTTTAAATGTTTTTTACACAAAAAGAGCATAAAGAAATCACCTAGCATCCTCCTCAAATAAGGATGCTGGCTATAGCAGATGCTGTATGCAATATCCCTAACAAACCCATTTCTCCACTCTTTCAAAAAAAAATTATAGTGATAACATTCTTTTTTCAGACATGGGCAGCAAAACGCTCAGAGAAGATGGGCCAATTTTTTCCCGAAGATTGAACTCTGATTAATTTAAGACTACCATGCCAGTGGTTGACTCAGATATGGATGGAAGATCTAATTCTGTCCAATGACATCTGAGAGCAAGTCAGTGAGGGGCTCCTGGAAAATATTTTCCTTATGATAAAGAGACAGATATCTGATAAAAAAACTATTCTTTATTTCTGCCTCTGAACATCTTTGAAAGTTTTGGGATGCCTTTGGATTCCTTTGATCAAGAATGTGATGCCATAGTGTGACCCTAAGTAAACAAGCATCAGGACAAAGCTAGCATCTGGGTGTGGAAGAATAAGAAGTAAGAAAGAGCCTAGATTCTAGGTGACATCACTGATCCATTGTGTAACCTTGGAACTGCTCTGTCTCTGAACTTTTTTAAATTAAAATAAAAAATTTCCTTCTAGTTTAATCATCCTTTATATGGAAAGTATAGAATCACCATTGTCTTCCTGCCCTTTTAATCTGACAACATTCCTATTTCCTTACCTTAAACTTTGGTTCTCCCTAAATAATTTAGCTCCAACTCACCATCCTTACCTCTCACTCCTTCTGGACTCCCTTCCGATCTAATAATACCAAGAAAACACACAGCTCAAGCTGATGGACACAAACTCTTACTTTGAGTCAACTGGCCCATCTTAGTCATTTGAGAGAAGACAGAAGATAAGGATATACTTCATTATGTATGCCTTTGATAGCAAATAAATGAAAATAGAAATCACATGTTGCACAATTAGTTGTGGCAGACAAAAGTAGTTTAAAAGATAAAAATACATAAGCATTTTTTAAAGATTCTCATTGATAAAGAATGTGAGAATCACTATTATAATTTAGGTATTGATTTTGGCCTCAAGGGAAAAAATCTAGAAGATGTGAGTCCCTTTAAGACCTGGTCAACCCAAACCTTTTAAAAAATAACCTTTAATTCCAACTTTAGGTAGCTGTCCAAATAAAAAAATTCCAAATCCAGAAAAGGCTTAACCTGAAAATCTATTTGTACCACCAAATATTGGAAATCATCTAAATAATAAACAATGAGAGATAATCTCTTAAGTAGATTATGGTGTGGCCATATAATTAATATAGTAATTAAAATAGTATTCTAATATTTTGTTAGCATGGAAAATGCTAATTTGTTATATAAGGAAATAAAATATGGACAAGAGATGTATAATGTGCTTGTAAGAATTATACTTTGACAAAACCACATATAGAAAAAAATGACAAGATAAAAATATTGCTAAAATGTCAAAACAGTGACCATATTTGGTAGTAGAAAAATGGACCATTTTTTTCTTTCTTCTTGATATTTTTCAGTACTTTCCAACTGTTCTTTTACAAAAGTTTATGAGCTCCTAAACCCAAGGTCACTGTCACACTTGTTGATTGGTGGCTTTCTGTCAGTCATTGCCTAAAACTGGACCAGGATAAATAAGGTATAATTAATATACAGAAAAATAAACTAGATGAAAACTGAAAGTTTCAAAGCAAACAACCCAGATGTTCCAAATTTCCACATGTTTGTTGGAGAGTAAACTAAGTCACCACATCTTTAAGTGCCTAGTTTTATTTTCCACTTGGATGTTTTGCTTCCAAGTAGCTGGATGTTGAAACAACAAAGTCAGCTAAAATGTCTGAGAAAATGGAGCAGGTTGCCCTGGCAGAGAAACACACAGATACAAGTTTACCAAGCACCTGTCTGCACTACATCTGTGCTAGAGCAACCAATTGCTCGCAAAGAAAGGTCCAGATTTGTAATATAAGCATGTCTGATTCAGTAGCTTCCTGGATGCCTCCACTAGTCTAGAGAGAAAGGGAGAAATATTACCATTGACACAAGATGAAAGGATGGTTGGGTTCTGTTAGGAACCTCTTGCAAGCCTCTAATCCTGTCTTCAAGGACAACAAAGCATGACTTAACCAGCAACACAGACTGGGGCTTCCTAGAATAGGCCCAGTTCCTCAGCTGCCTTCTGATCTCCTACTTGCCTGGAGAAGTGCCAAGGTATTAACATTTGAATCACCACGAAGGGAACTGGGCCCCTCTGAGTTGTTTCTATCCCATTGAGGCTATCTAATAATAGCCTCGGACTTCCCAGGGGAATGGAAAACCCCAGTCTATTAGTACCAGAATCAGCTTACAAGCTGCAGCATCCTAGAATGAGAATTAGTTGGGGAATCGGGAAACCTCACTTCTAATTCTGGCTCTGCTAGTAACAACTTGGACCCTAGGCAATCCACAAAAACCCTTAAGTTCCCAAATTCCTCATCTTTAGGAAGTTTATGGGTTTATCACTAAGGCCTCAATGATCCCACCTCCTTATCTTTAAGTGTAACCTGGACATCTGCCACCCAGATGCCCACAGAATCTTTCCAGAATCACTCCTTACCTTAAAATGTAGAAATCCCAGTGCTCTCTCCATGTTTTCTGGAGGTTCCCTGGGAACATGTTTTCAGTCACCTCTTGCTCTAATGACCTCCAGCTGCTCCATTTTTTCATTCCTCGCTTACCTTAAATCCAGTCATACTCTCTTCCCTCTACATCTGTTTACCCCACACTTCCATTTCTTGTTTATCTACTCTGTTCCATCCGTTGTTCTCTTTCTACTCAAAGAGAAAGGCAAGCTCTGGAGAATTCACAACTGAAACAGTCAGCACCCAAAGCAAAACAGCCTTACAAATCAAAATGAGCCCGGCACAGTGAATCATGCCTATAATCCCAACAGTTGGAGATGCTGAGTCAGGAGGATCATTTGAGTCCAGGAATTTGAGACCAGTCTAGGCAACAGAGCCAGGCCCCATATCTACAAAAAATAGAAATAAAAATTATCCAGGCATGGTGGTACACACCTGTGGCCTCAGCTACTCAGGAGGCTGAGGCAGGAGGATCACTTGAGCCCAGGAGGTGTTCTGAATTTGAAAGTAAGCAAAGAAACTTCAGAGGGAAAACAGAAGATGGGTTTGGAGAAGTCAGGGAATGCAATTCCCAGACACTTCGAAGGGGACAGAGGATCTACTCGGGGATAAGGAGGAAGCTGGAGAGTCAGTCACTAGAAAATAGAAAACATATCCTTTGAGCCTATTTCAAAATGTGATTTAAATTTTTTTTTAAAAGTATAAAACATTATTACAGGGTTTTGCAAAATGATTCATTCTTTTTTATCGAAAGTGTCATGCAGAAAGCAATCCAAATGTCCAGAAAACTCTATTTCCCATTCAGAAGCCCAGGACAAGCTGTAGCTTCAGAACCAAGCCTTTCTTCTTTTAGCCATGCTTATAATAGCACACATTGCCCTTGAAAACATTTTGAGGAAAACCAGAAAGCTCTGAAAAAATATCTTGCTGAAACAAGGAGAAGTGACAGTGACTGACTGGCTTGAACAATGCAAGATTAAGATTGCGCCTGCGGATAAGGTGACAGGAAAACCCTGGTGGGAATTGAACTAAAATTGCTTGCTGTCTCAGAAAAGAGCCTGGGCAGAAATGTCACCTTTTCACTCAAGGCATTGGCTTCAGGCTCTCTCCAAGTCACATTGACTGAGTTTCCTGACAACCACCCATTTTTCCTCTTTGAAGCCCCACAGCTCCAGACGACCCTCTGGAGGCTGAGCCCCCAGGTTATTTTATAGCCTTTCACGTCCGTCCATCAACAGACTGGCTCAGGGAGCTCTGTGGGCAGAAACGGGTAAGCCGGACCTGGGTAAGTGTGGAATGCTGGCTACATTTTCCTCCCTCCCGTGTATTCAGTGCGGGTGCCATGCCCACAGATGAAGGGGAAAAACACAGCTTTCCTTTCCTGGTGCATACACCACCAGTCATCAGCCCAGCTGTAGCAGTCATCCTTGATACCCACTTCTCCTCATCCCCTAAACCTATCCCATCAGCAAATTGTACTAATTTAAGCACTGAAACATTGCCTGAATCTGCCCATATCTTTTCACTTTGATAATTACTCCTGTAACCTACCTCCCCTGAAGTTTAATATAACCTCATTTTGCCTTGGCAGTCTTCCAGTTTCCCTATATGTCTACACAGGGAGTTATTTTTATTTATTATGCTTGAGACTCATTGACGTTCTGGAATGAGAGAATTGGAGTGTTTCATCATTTCTTGGAAAATCTCAAGCATTTCTTCAATCAAATCTCAATCAAATTTTCAACGTGTGCTTTATTCCATGTTTTTCTATGATCTCCTAGAACAATGACTGAATTCATGTTGGGTATCCTCATATTATCCTTCGTGTCTCTTAAAATCGTGTACATATTGTCCACCTCCTTGCTGCATTCCATGCAACTTTTCTAGCTCCATCTTTCAGTTCAGTAATCTTTCTTTCAGTTGTGTCTAACTTGTTCATACTGTACATTGGTTCTAATGTCAATTACCTTCTTCACCTTGTAAGTTATAGTTGGTTCTTTTTCAGATCTACCAGGTCAATGTTGATTGTTTCTTTCTAGTCTTTTATTTTTTTTAATTTAATTAAATATATTTATTTTATAATCTGTATTTGATCATTTCAATAGCTGTAATTTTGTAGTATGACTGCAGTTTGTTAGTTTTGCTGATTTCTCATATCTTTAGGATTGTGGGCTCATAGTAGAATGTTGTGGAATTTTTGACTTCATCCCTCCAGGGAAGGTATATATATGCATTTTTCAGTATCTTGAGAGTCTAATTAACACTAAATTTTAGGCTTTAGAGTTTCAGGGCTTCCAGAGATTGTTAATTCAGAAACTAAATCTGCACAAGTGTGGGCTATGGTCAGCAGTTCTCAGAGGGGACTTTTTTATTTTCTGCAATGTTCAGAGCCAAAGTCAATATAGATAAGTATCCCTACAGCCATGCTCCTTTGGGAGGAGGGACAGATTTTTCCTAGTTTACCCAATGATGTCACTATTCCATGGGACACCCAGCTTTTTACAGGACTTGCAGATATGACCTCCTACCATGCTTTGGCCCCATTAAAATTGAAATTGTTGGCTGTCAAGGATGGTAGATAACAGAACACCAGGGCCAACTCCTGCACCAGAGCATGTTTAACCCTGTGCATTCAATATTTACTTTCTGATTTTGGAGGAGTTCCATTACTTTTCCTTAAATTCCATTATACATTAAAGATAATGAGCTTTCTTTTTTTATCCAGTGTTTTCAGGTATGCTATGCAAGGAAGGTTTTCTACAAACTTCTAATGTGCTACAGTCTGATACAACTTGTGATTGTCTCCTAACAGGTCCCTGACTTACTCGCACTTCATACAGTCTATTCTCTACTCAGAAGTCAGAGTTATCTTTTTTAAAATGCTCAGTAAAGAGAAGCAATTAATAAAGATCTCACAAAGCTATTTTCAGAATCCCATTTGCAAACATTACCCTTCCCTTCCAGGACTGCTTAGGGAAAGCACCATGACTAAATATGCATTACACTTCAGTGGCATATGTAACCTGGCTGTCAGCCTTGAATTCTCTCAAGTCATTCAGCTTGCTGAATTTCCTTGTCCCTTGAGATGGAAGCTAAGAATTGGCTTACATTTCTATCTCAGCACTACCCTTTGAGATTCTTAGAGGACTTACTTTTCTCTTTAGTATCTCAGGTTCCAAGTACCTGCATCTGCTGAGTTTATAATCTGTCCTTCACGTTACCTTCTGGTGTATTCTCCCTTCTCTCTTAGTGTGACCCGATGGGCACTACCTCAGACCTGTCACTCTATAACATAACACTGAGCAGGCTGTATTAAGTCATTTAAAGGACATAAGTTTTGAAAAATGAATGGTACCCACAATCTCCCTACATTTAAATCAAAAAATAAAAATAAAATTTATTTTTGAAATGTCACAATTTACATACTTGCTGAAATAAAAAGGCTTCTTATTAAATTTTAATATTGCCAAATTCAACTTCTCTCTCTCTCTCTTTCTCACATGCTTTCTCAATGTGCCAAAATGTCCATATTAGGTAATACACTAAGTCAATGTCATATATAGTACATAACTCCAAAGGTTTAAGTCAATTGAGAAAGTTGGGGTGAGGAACTTATGCCACTTCTTCCCACGTGTAGCTCAGCAAACAGTATAAAATTAAACAATAGAAATCAATAGCTGATGTCCCTCTTCTCAAGGTGCCTCAACTATTTGTGCTTCCAGAATGATTTTCCTAGTCATATTTTCTAAGTGAGCCTCAGCTTCTGCCATGTTTTGGGACCTCCAACACCTTTGTGTTGAACTCTTTGTGTTGGGCCTCCAACACCTTTGTGTTGAACTCTTCATTTTCCTTCTGGGGGAAAATCTCAAGTTCTATATTTACAATATAAGATTTTCTTTTAAACCTAATATTAACCTAATATCAAAATTAGGTCAGGTGCAGTGGCTCACACCTGTAATCCCAACACTTTGGGAGGCCAAGGCAGGAGGAGCCTTTGAGCCCAGGAGTTTGAGACCAGCCTGAGTAAGACAGTGAGACCTCATCTCTACAAAAAATTTAAAAATTAGCCAGGCATGGTGGTGTGTGCCTGTAGTCCTAGCCACTCAGGAGGCTGAGTTGGGAGGATCACTTGGGCCCAAGAGGTTGGGGCTGCAGTGAGTCATGATCACACTATTGCACTCCAGCCTGGGTGACAGGAGTGAGAGACTGTCCCAAACAATAATAATAAAATAAAATTAGCTTGTAGCTGCCACATACCATCTGATAATTAAGTTTGCACCAAAAAGCATTCATTATTAACCTCAAAAGAAAACTAAAAATGGTTTCTAGGATCTACATTCCACCACATACTTAGAGTTCATTGCATTTAGTTTGGCTCTTTTCGACAATTCTTCCGTGATCTTACCAGGTTGTGACCTCTTTGCAGATAGGACCATTTCCTTGTTCATTGATCTAACTCCAGCACTAATAAAGAGGAGGTACTCAATAAATATTGGTTGAATTGAGTTGCTTAGCATATTGCTTATAAATTTAATCTTGGCAGTAAAATGAGTTCCATAGTAACCATTTTAGACCATTTATGAATGCACTAAAAGATGTAATTACTACAAAAATAATATTTAGTGTTCAAATAATAGCATTGAAGTACAACTTAAGCCCTATTCACCAGGTGCAAAAAGTAGGAACTGGAGGAAACAAAAATAACACTAATAGTACAACCCCCCTCACCCTACCCAGGTTGTAGAAAAATGAAGAGCCCACTCCCAGAGTCAAGCTATTGCCTCTTCCCCACTTCAACTCAGCCTGTAGAGAAGGAAGAAATGTTCTTCTGGCTTCTTTAAAGGAATAGTTTGATACATAGAAAAAGCTTGAATTTTTCTCCTTATTTATATCCCTTATCAGAGTTAAAAGAAAGAAAGAAAGAAAGAAAGAAACGTTTTGGGATTAGTTACTTCTCTGGTCTATCCCCGCAGTTTGTATAATGCCCTTTTATGAATGCTTCCTCCATTCATTTTTCCATTTAATGAGTTTAATCCTTTTGGTTTATTAAATATTTTACATTCAAGAGATATAGATAGAATTTTGTGATCAGTTTGTTTGCCTGGTTTTTTAACCTAATTTTATTTCTGTATCAATTGGACACATGATTGGGTTGAAAAAAATCTCAAAATTCACACTTTCTTACCTCCTTAGAGACCAGAAGGAGAAGCAAAGAGAAAAGCCTGATAAAACCCATGTTTCAAACACTTAATTCTATTCCTTAAATCTGCATTTACACCTTTGACATTTTCAGTGAAGTTGAAATAGAGAAGTCAGAAGAGACGACTTCTAACCCTGCCAGAATCCTTCTGTTCTTCCAAGTAGAATCTCAAGATAAACAGTCCATATTATGAGAGGGAGATAACACAAAAAAGAAAAGACTCTTGAAGAAAGACACAGAGGGAGAGGAAAATGAATTTTAATATTTATCTGTTTAGTCAAAGGGCTGGGGAAAAAATGACATTGAACAAAGATATTTTGAAAAGTTGCTGATCTCCCGCTGGAGGCGGAGTTGCTAATTGAGCTGTGCATTCGTCAGTCCATTGTGGTAAGAGATGTGGCCCCTTTCCAGAATAAGAAAGAGCTTCACACAGTTTTCATTATAACATCTTAGATAGATTTGATCATCCTAGTCAGCCTCCAAAAAGTACTCATTGCTCCTTTCCTGCTTAAGACTTGAGGTTGTAAAGACCCAGAAGTCTTGCACGCATGGGGAAAAACATTAGGGAATTTTAATGACCTTTCAGAGTCCTTGCATTTAACTCTGCAAAAGTTCCCAAAGTCCACAATTACTAGTCATCAAGCAATTATTGAGGTTTAAATAATTTAGCACTGACTCTAGCATTTTAATTGTAGAGATAATTCTCCAGAAAGCTTACAATCTGTACTCATGGGAAAAACTGGAAGAGAATGGCAAACCCACTCAGGGACAGGACCTGATTTATTTCACCCTAAACAATGCTGCTAGTTATTCGGTTGATGGTTCCTCTGGCCTTAAAGCATTGACACTTCCTTTTAATTTAGATCGTTGTTTTCATGCTTGTAAATTTAGTCCTAAGGGACTGAAATAATAAAAAGTCCTTATAAGGTATGATGGTATATGGTTGTACTACCCTCCCCTCCTGCACTAAATTCCCTTTTAAAGGCTCTATTACCTGGGATAATGTTCAAACCTCTTGTCACAGGATAGACGACACTTCATCATCCCTCCCTACCTTACATTTCCAGCCTCACTTCAGGAAACACGGCCGCCGTCAACACTGCATCTTACTACACTGGATTATTCACTATTCCTGAACACACCCCACCTTTTAACACCTCCAAAGCTGAGCATAGCCTGTATCCTCTGCACAACATGCTCTGCTTCACTTTTCTTTTTCTTGGCCAGGCAGATGTCACCTCGAGGTGAAGCCTTATCAGATTTCTTTGGAGAGAGTTATTTGTTCCCTCCTTGGTGCTTCCAGACATCCATGTCAACCCCTCCAATTTCTGCATGATCTGTCCTCCCACAACAGATCCCAACCTTTCATAGGTAAGATTTCTTCAGACTCAAGACAGTGCCAGGCACAAGGCAAGAATGCAAATGTTCATCAAATACATTTGGGTGAATCTTCCACTTGTGAAATTCTGTTAACAGCTCTCAATACTCATGGCTAAAAGATGTGCTGTAACATTTATTGCTCTTTTTAATGCTTGCAATTAATACACACTACCTTCCCTGTTTCGAAATGGCATTTTTAATGATTCAATTAACAACTCAAAAAAAAAAAAAAAAAAAAACCTGCCCTCTTACTTTACTCCTTCCACTTTTACTATTTTAAACTTTGCCTCTGAGTTTAAGCCAGTCCTCTCTGGGCAGCTATATCAAACTCTGAACACAGATCCAATTATCTAGGAGCACAGTGGTGTTCACACTGGGGTCCTGAGTGTGATTGCACAAGAGACCAAAATGCTAGTCAATATCAGGAGACCCAGTAAACTCTTGCCTCTTCCAATAAATTAGTAGCACATAATTAGATCTCATTCACCAAGCAAAAAACTTCTCAACATGTATTTTCAAAAGGTAAATGGAAAAGAAGAAATCTTTATTTTTAAGAATGATGAAAATAGAGAAAAGTGTGCTACATTTGTTCTCTTCCATGAAGTTTTTTATTCCTTTGATGCCTAAGTTAAAAAGAAAAAAAAATCTCTTTTTCTATTCAATTATTTCACATTTTGTCCCTGTTTTTCTTTCTTATTTAAAACTAGTAAGAATGTTTGGAAGCCTATAGTTGGATGAGAAAAAGGACTGGCCTTCAAGGAGTTCATAATAACTAACTCAAATACAGGGAGGTGACATAATAATATACATAACTCGATGAAAGCACCTAAATGAGAGTATTTAATTTTGACTGAGTATCAAGGAAGGATTCACAGAGAAAGTGGCACTTTAGAACTTAAGGATATGAAGAATTTACATAAGGGCACCATGAACAAAGGCACAAGGGGTGACACAAATGGCATAATAATAAGAATTCCATTGCAATTAAGCTGAAGTGGGAATACATATGGGAATATTTTCAAAAAGTTAATTCTGGAAAAAGTTAATTCTGGAAAAATCTTCAGAGGTCAAATACTTGACAGTTTAAAATTTTTCATGAGAAGTTTGCACATATATATATACACACACATATGCAGAATTTATATCTTTCAGGATATATCTATCTCTCTCTCTATATATATATATATTTCAGGATATATGTCCTGAAAGAGTTAACTAATTTTGAACAAAGTTATCCTCCACTCAGTAACAGCTAGTCAAGTCGATGGTGGTAGACTACACTTCAATTATCCCTTTTCTGACTATACTGCCACTATATCTTCTTTCAAATGTAACCAATTCTAGGTAATTTAAATAGTAGATTAAAAATCCCAGCTGTAAAACTTTGGGGGAAGATGCTTGATATGGTTTGGTTCTGTGTCACTACCCAAATCTCATCTCAAATTGTAATCCTCACATGTTGAGGTAGGGACCTGTAAGCCCCAGGTGCCCAGAGAGGGAGGTGATTGGATCATGGTGGTCTTTTTCCCCATGCTGTTCTCATGGCAGTGAGAGAGTTTTGTAAGGGATTCTTCCCCCTTCACTTCCTTCACATGCTCTCTCACTTGCTGCCATGTAAGATGTGCCTGCTTCCCCTTCTGTCATGATTGTAAGTTTCCTGATGTCTCCCAAGGCATCCAGAACTGTGAGTCAATTAAACCTCTTTTTTTAAAATAAATTACCCAGTCTCAGGCAGTTTTTTTTGTAACAGTGTGAGAAAAGACTAATACAACACTTTAAGGAAATCATTTACTACTAAATTACAGCTTCTTCATCTGTATAATGGGGCTAATAATCATCATAGCTACCTCATAGATTGAGTCTATGAAAAAACAAATAAATGAACCTATATGCTGAGTCCAAATCTAGCAAATCTATCTATGGGATACAAATGGTGTCTATTAAATATGAACAAACACCTAACAACAAATATCCAGACTGATGCAAAATTCAAAACTAGACCAAGGTAGATGTTTCTGTCATTATTTGTTGTGTTTTTTCTTCATTGCCTGGATTGTTCAGGTAAAGCTGTTGTCTTTTAGACTGGGTAGGCATCTCTGTGGTTTTTCAGAGTACTAAGAAGAATATCAAGGGATAAATATCATCCAAAGGGGAAACTCATTAGGAGATAAAAATAACAGCAACAGTATTCTAAAATCTCAAGTGAAGTTTTTTATTTTGTTTTTCTTTTTCTGATGAAATTTTAATTATACCTCTAATTCGAGGATAGAGGGAGAGGAGAATTGGATTTTGTTACACGTAATTTTAGTTGGCTTCAATCCTTGTGAAAGGTTAACTTGCAAAATCAGAACCTTGAAAACCCTACTCCTCAATATATTTTTCCACTTCAGTCCTGTGTTTCCTCTGTTCTATTCCCTGTTGACTTGGAAGTTGCATGGGGCCCTAATGAATCACAGGCAATTTGCTGTATTGATGGCAAAGATACAAGCTCAACACAAAGCAGTCTCTCATCATTTGAAGAAAGCTCATTACAAACCAAATAATTCATGAACTAAGGCCTATCCATGAGGGATGATTTGCATTAATTGTACTAAATTAAGTTTATAAATTCTACAGGTCAGAGACAAAATTCTTGTGTCAGTATGGATGTTTTCCACCATTTCAAAATGTAGGGTTTAACTAGCAGGTGCTGACAACTTTACTTTGGGATATTCCCTCCAACAGGTTATATCTCAGCCCTTGAGGTAAGATGTGCTGCTTGGAATTTACCAGACATCTTCTATAAATGATCTAGAAGTATTTCTGTCTTTTGATTGGAGGAAAATGTTATTTCCTACAGTCCGGGATCTCCCTTGGTTCTCAACAAACTCTAGCAAAGCATGTCAAGAAACTTCTCACAATAACCCTATAGGAATAGAGTGATTGGAGGCTTTTTCATCACCATGAGTAAACATTAAGCACAGATTATTCTGCAGGTCATGAGGCAACACAGAATTGTACTCTGGGAGACTCTGAACCTGGGTTGATTCCTGATCCAATAGAGTAGTAGTATAATGTCTCATAAATTTTTCCCCTCAACCCACAAAAATTTAAAAACTTTTAAAAATTTAAAAATTAAAATAAAAAATTTCCCTCCAGCAGCATAGCCACTAGTTGAACAATATTCACACCTGCTCAGTTATGAGGTCATGATTGATTCCAAAGGCATGAGAAGGGCAGTGGGAGCCAGGCAATACCACAAAAAGAACTTTTGTTCTGGAACCAAGCAGAACTAACTCTTGACACTGGTGGTTTTGTGATTTGGGGCAAATCCTATGACCCTTGGATTTCTATTTATTCATCTATAAAATAGGGATAATAAAATCATTTACTATAATTGCTGTAATTAAATTAGATAATGCATACAGATAATAAAATATGAATATTCCATAAATGGTAACAGTTATTATCACATTAGTGCCCAAGTTATGGGAACAATCTCCACTAGATGATAATCAGCTAGATCATCATAAATTTGGATGAATACAATTTATCACACCTGCTATATAGGGAAGATAAAATTCTCTTTCTACAGTATTGGGCCTGGAAATCTCATTTCCAGTTTCTATCTCATTAGTGAAAGAGTCCATTTTTTTTTTTTTTTTGGTTGACTGAAAGAGAAGTCTAAGGTACACGTAAACATCATCATTATCATTATCAACCTAATACACACACACACACACACATACACATATATATATTTCTAATTTTAATAAAACATATATTTTTGAAATGTATCTCCATTAGGCCAGGGGATATGCCCTAATGCCAGTATGATATCAATGCATTCAACAAATATTTGCTAAACAATAAATACAGATCAATAGCAACAATAAATACAGGTCAATGGCTCATTACTTGTCAAGAAACAGAGTAAGGTTTCTCTTAGTAAAATAACATACAGTATGGCCAAATGTACCTAGAAACTCTTAAGGACTCATAGAGGGAGGATCCAGGATCTGATCCTTGGCCATCCAGGCTCTGAAAAACTTAACTTGTAGACTGGCCTTACTTTTGAGAAAAGGAGGAAGCAGATCATACTCTGGAACCAGACCTGACTTAACAAAGCAACTTAAGTTGTGGTAGGTGCCAAAATTTCAATTCTACCTACTCTGGTGGTTTCAGAAAGAACTCTGTGTTGACCCATGCTAAAAATAAAAAAGTTCAATTCCAACCTGTCATTTTTTAAAATTATAATTCAACTTAACAGGCACCGTGGAGCTTCAGGGAACACAATTGATGAGAATCCTTGAAGATATGTAATTTAGAGATGACATTTGGAAGTAAATAAAGACCTTTGGGAGGATGATTAAATGAAACGTAGTAGTCATGAAACTTTTATTTAGGTAAAAGAAGTTTTAAAAGACTTAGTTTCCTCCACCCCAAACAAAAATCCTTACCCGGCTTCAATTTTCAAAAGACAGTTGAAAACCTTTCAAAATTCCATTATAAAGGCAATACAAAATGATTGTTTCTCAAGATAGCATTTGTAGCAATAGCAAACACTTTGGAGCATGGAATAAAGTTCTGAAGAAGCCTGGCAGTCAGACTTTAGCATTGCAATAGTCAAGCAAGTCTCCTTGTTTTTCACCTGTTTGTCGCACTTGTTTCTTTTGGTAAAATGGGGATGGGGGTGAAAATAGGGAGACAGGTAATGTTAAATAAAATCTTCATGATTATCTTCTTGTTGGCCTCCTTCAGCTCCCTTAAGACACAGAGGAAAGAGAGAGAAGAAACAGACTGAGCATTTTAGATTGTTTGCCTTGTTTAAATTCAGGTTTGAGGTTTAGAAAGTCAACATCACTACATCTAAAGTTTCCATTCACTCAGATTCTCAGAAGAGTAAGGTGGCTCATAAATATCTAGTTCCCATCCAAAACTTAATTTTTTGTGTTTTTTGTTTGTTTGTTTCTTTGTTTTTAGACAATGTCTTTCTCTATTTCCCACACTGTAGTGTAGTGGCTCACTGCAGTCCCCACCTCCTAGCCTTAAGTGATCGTCCTACCTCAGCCTCCCAAGTAGCTGGGACTACAGGCACATACCACCATGCCTGGCTAATTTTTATATTTTATGTAGAGACAGGTTGCCATGGTCTTGAAATTTTGGACTCAAGCCATCTGCCCACTTCGGCCTCCCAAAGTGTTGGGATTACAGGAATTTTTAGTGGTTTTCAAGCTATGTTTCATGGACCTCTGTGGTTCCTCAATGATGCTTCAGCCCTAATCCAGCTTCCGAAATATCACATTTACCTGATTTATATACAGGATTAGCATTCCAGGTAAGATTTTATTCTGAGGAGAAGGGAGATGAGAAGAGGGAGCAGAAAACTCAATAAAAATCTACACTGAAACCAATGGTCTACTATTCCCCAAGTGTTAATAATACTCACCCAGTACATGAGTACAAACACCTGAGTTCCTCAGTGGTAAGAAATCTACCACCTTATGAGACAATGATATACATTTTATATGGCTAAATTGTAAGGAAACTCATTCTTGTGGAGAGAAGAGGTCTACCTTCTAACTTCCATTCTATTTCTGGCCTCTCAGATCACAGAGAGGAAGGCTAAGGCTTTTTAGCATAAGAATTTCTCACTATTGGAAGGTGATTGAAAGGACATCACTACTTCTGCTGGAGATTTCTAGTTCTTTGATGCTTGGTAGGGTTTTAGATCATTCCATCAACCAAATCATTCTTTTCTGAACATACTGCAGGGTGTTGAGTCCCACTGTGTGTTCTTTTATGAACGGTGTAAGAAGGATGAATAGACTATCAAACCTTTTTGGCTCTTTCATTTTTCTTAAGACAAAGAAAATAGAAGGGCAATATCACTCATTATATTTTAAGCTGTTCACTTTGTTCATGGTCTAGCTAGTACATAGTCTGGCAATGGCATACTACAATGACTCTTTCTTTTTTCTTTTTTCTTTTTTTCTTTTTTTTTTTGAGATGGAGTCTTGCTCTGTCGCCCAGGCTAGAGTGCAGTGGCGTGACCTTGGCTCACTGCAACCTCCACCTCCAGGGTTCAAGCAATTCTCCTGCCTCAGCCTCCTGAGTAGCTGGGACTACAGGTGCATGCCACATGCTGGGCTAATTGTTGTATTTTTAGTAGAGACGGGGTTTCACCATATTGGTCAGGCTGGTCTTGAACTCCTCACCTTGTGATCCGCCCGCCTTGGCCTCCCAAAGTGCTGGGATTACAGGCATGAGCCACCACACCCAGCCTACAATGACTCTTTTTAAAGACAAATTTTGTAGCAAAAAGAAACTACACTTTGAGGCAGGAAACAAAGTTCTACAGAAGTATCCGAGTATCTCCAAGGCTTTATTGAGAAAATATGTCCCCATATTTTTCTCACCTCTTTGTCATACTTCCCCCTCCCACCGGTAGGAAATGATGAAAGAATACAGTTTGTTGTAATCATTCTAATAACCTTTCATAAACCTCAAATTTCATCAGTTTGGCTAGGCAAGAGGAATCTAGTATTACAGTGTGGTGAAAATGAAAAAGAATAAGGTTTTGAACACATACAAAAAACAGGGTTCAAATTTTCTCTCTCCAGTATGACCTTTGGTAAATCACTCCACCATTGTGAACCTCAGTTGACTCATCACACTACAGAATTGTTGTATTTGAGATAATGTATGTACCAAACCTAGCACTGAGCACCAGATATTTAGGCTATCAAAGAATATTATAAAAATTAATATAATTTTGAGCATTTATAGTTCTTTTAACAGCACCAATTTCAATGAGATCTTATTTATACATTAGTAACAAAGAATGAAGAACTTCCATGCAAATTTCCAAGTTACTTGAGGCTTACACTTTAGGATCAAATCGTTTGTGTTTTAACTATTTTAATTGAAATTTATTCCTGAAAAGATTATATACTGCTGTGAATTTACAAAACTAAATGACAAATATGATTTAACTATGTATTGCTTTTTTATCATGATATTTACAACATTAATGCAGTTATTACCGTAATACCTGAAAGGAAATTTGAGGTGGGCAGACCATTTCCTTCTTCATTAAAGAGTCTAAGGCTTTTATAATTTTTGAGGTCTTATACTTTCTCTGTTATATGTTTAGTGGTTCTGGCTAGTTCAGACCTCTGGCTTATACATTATAGCAAGCAGAATTAAATGATCTACTTCAACACTCTCCAGTTATATTATTGGTTCTCCTATTTTCATAAGGTTAATAGATATTTTGTTTGAAAAATAATTTGGAGCTGTGATATTTGAAGTGAAGGCTGCCTGCAATCAACAAAGAGAATCAAAGTTTGTAACTCCTTTTTCTCAGCCCTGGGAATTCTCATTACAATGGATTTGACCTATAGAATATCTCTTGACCTATAGAATGTCATAACTGTGGAATACTGTGGGGTATAATATGGCCTGCAAGCTGTGAACAGAGAGTAGTTAGTAGGCCAGAGGGTGATAGCAGGCAGTGTCAATGGGGCCAATAAAGTAATAGCAGACATTGGCTAAGAATAGAGTCTCAGGGGAAGCACTTGGAGCAGAGAATCTGAAGAGGTTCAGTTAGCTGATTTCAAATATGACTAGTCCACCCCACCCTCACTCATATCTCCAGGGCATCCCAGGGAAAAGCAGAGAAGAATGGGGGTGGAGACTGGGGCTCTGTCATTTGACAGAAGGAGCTATTGATTCAATATTTTCATCAAAAAGTAAGATTTGCGTGAGACTGAGGTAGCACCTGCAAGTTTTTGTGCTTTTTTTCCCATACTGCTAGGAAATTTTCTGGACACTCTTGCTGCTATCAGAGTAATGTCTTCTAGTGATTTATGTCTCTGACTGCCAATGAACTCTAAAAACAAGTAAATAAGCTATATAGCATTATAGAGAATGAGTCTGTTGACACTGCATAAGGAGCATTGCAGGGGGTACTTTTTTGAGTATAAGCCCACAACCTAAACTCGTAGACCATGTGGCATCTGTATTTAATTGCTCAAGACCACTGTATTAAATAACAAATCCATAATTCGAAGACAAGGGCAGATATAAACTAGGCAAAACTAAGCCAAAGTGTCTGTAACTCCTAAACAGACACCAGTTTTACAACTTTACCAGGTATCTGAGGGTCATCAAAAATATCCATTAAAACTACCTAGGACTATGAAGAACTTTCTACTTTGAAAATCAGAGAAAAATTTTCTGAGAAAATTAGAGCTCTTTAAGCATTTCCTGGCCTCTTTAAGCATTAGAGATTTGATTTTCAGACCAATAAGCCATTATCTACAGCCCGATGGTCTCTACAAAGTCCTATCTTCTATAATATGGATGCTTATCATATTTGTCATGTAATTGTATAAGATTAGTTATAAATGGTTACAATTTTAAAATGCATTTAAGCTGAATTATATTAGTTTTTAATATGGAACTTTTAAACATTATGTAATTGCCTTAAAACAGCTGGTGGACTATGTAGCGTAGAAAAAGATTTTTTTAGACTGGCATTTAAGTTTGGTGTGCATCTGAGAATGGATAATTGCTTTAGGAAGTGCTGGTTCTGAATTATTGACCTTGTGATAAGGTAATTATATAAAACATCAATAAAAACTTAAGTGAGTGTCTATTATGTTAAAAGCTATTTTGGTAGCATTGGGTAAATGAAGAGCTATAGAGGCAATCTCTGAATCAAAGGGTTTATAGAGCAAGTTGTAAATCAAATACAAACCAAGCTCAATGCTTAATAATGATTGCTGGCTACTAGATCATCTTGAAAACCTTTGAATTTTTGACTTATAAAGTTAGAAGAGACCTTAGAGTCTAACACCTCGTTTAAGAATGAAGGAACTTGAAGTCAGGAGTTTGAGACCAGCCTGACCAATATGGTGAAACCCCATCTCTACTAAAAATACAAAAATTAGCAGACATGATGGTGGGTGCCTGTAGTCCCAGTGACTTGGGAGGCTGAGACAGAAGAATTGCTTGAACCTGGGAGGCGGAGGTTGCAGTGAGCCAAGACCGTGCCACCACACTCCAGCCTGGGCAACATAGCAAGACTCTGTCTAAAAAAAAAGAAAAAAAAAAGAAGGAACTGTAGCCAGGGGAATGAATGATTCCCAAGACTTTGCCTAGAACCTAGCCCATAGGAGGAACATATGAAACATTTATTAAGCAAATGAATGAATGAAATTATTTGAATAAAGTCATTCAGTAAGGAAGAAACAAGTCTGACTATAGAATCCAGATGTCCTATTAGTCCTGTGTCAAATGATCCAGACTTCCACCTTGGTCTTATAAAATTAAGCTCTACTTGCTTTTTGTTTGTTTTTAAGCTTTTTACTGTAGTCCCTCCTTATCCATTCAGGATGCATTCCAAGACCCACAGTGGATGCCTGAAAACATTGGTAGTATCAAGCCCTATATACACTGTTTTCCCATATGTATATATCTATGATGAAGTTTGGTTAATAAATTAGGCACAACAAGAGATTAACAGCAATAACTATTAATAAAATAAACAATTATAATAATTTATTGTAGTAAAATTAGATGAATATGTCATCATTCTCTCTGTCTCTCTTTCATTCTCCATCTCTCCCGTTCGAAATACCTTATTGTTCTGTACTTACCCTTTTCCTTCTTGTGACGATGTGAGTAAAATGTCGACGTGATGAGATGGAGTGACTGAAAGACATAGGCATTGCAAAGTAAATGGAAAATTTTGGAAATAAGCAAGTTTTAAATTTTAAATTGTGTGCTCAGTAGCCTGATGAAATCTTGAGCTGCCCCATGTTGTCTCGCCCAGATTGTCTTTAGTCACTAAGTATCTGTCTTGGTTATCAGACTACTGACTGTCACAGTATCCCAGTGCTGGAATTTAAGTAACCCTTATTTTACTTAATAATGGCCCCCAAAGCACAAAAGTAATGATGTAATATTTTTGGACCACAGTTGACCATGAGTAACTAAAAATGGAAAGCAAAACCGCAGATAAGGGAAGACTACTGTATTTTGATATAAATATAGGTTCACATGCATTTGTAAGAAATAATACATAGAAATCCTACGTAGTCTTTATCAGATTCCCCTAAAGGTAACATCTTACAAAACTATAGCACAAATCACAACCAAAATATTGGCACTGATAGTCAAGAGACAAAACATTTCCATGTCACAGGATCTCTCCTATTGTACATTTTTTCCCAAAAATTTTATTGATATATAGCAGTTGCACATATTTTGGGGATACACATCATATTTTAATACATGTATACAATGTGTAATGATCAAATTAGGGTAATTGGAATACCCATCACCTCAAACCCTTATCTATTCTTTGTATTGAGATCATTACAATGATTCTCTTTAGCCACAACCACTTCCTTCTGCCCCATCTCCTCATTAATTCCAGGAAACTAATAATCTGCTGTCTGTAATTATAATTTTGACATTTCAAGAATGTCATATAAATGGAATCATATAGTATATAATCTTTTGGGATTTTTTTAGCATAACTCTCTGGAGATTCATCCAGCTGGCTGAATGTATCCATTTTTTCCCCCTTACTATGGCTGAATAGCATGCCATGGCATAGATGCCACAGTTTGTTTAAACGTTCACTCATTGTAGGACATCTAGGTTGTTTCCAGTTCTCGGCTATTACAAATACTGCTGCTATAAACATTCATGTGTAGGTTTTTATGTGAGTAAAAGTTTTCATTTCTCTGAAATAAATGCTCAGGATTATAATCACTGGGTTGTATGATAGTTGCATGTTTACTTTTTAAAGAAACCACTAAACTGTTTTCAAAGTGGCTGTACCATCTTATATTTCCACCAGCAACATATAAGTGACCTAGTTTCTCCAAATCTTTGTCAATATTTGGTGTTGTCAATATTCTGATACATATGTAGTAACAGTCCATTGTGGTTTTAATTAGGAATTCCTTAATGGCTAATGATGTTAATTAAATATCTTTTGATGTGTTAATATATCATTTGTATATCATCTTGGATAAGTTCTCTGTTTATGTCTTTTACTATAAAACATAATTGGATTTTTCTGATTGGATGAGTTTTGGTATGTTTTTGTTTTAAACTGTTGGGGTTTTTTGTGTTCTTTATTTATTCTATATACTAGTCCTTTGCGAGATAAGTGGTTTGAAAATATTTTCACCCAGTCTGTGATTTATTTTTTAATCCTCTGTTAACAGGATTAAAATTAAAAGTGCCTTTGCAGAGAAACCATTATTAATTTTGATGAAATTCAATTGATCGCTTTATAACTTTTTCCTTTATGGATCACCTTTTGCTGTTAAGTATAAGAATTCTTTAGCCCTAGTTCCCAAAGGTTTTTTTTTCTGTTTTTTTCCCTAAAAATTGCAATTCTACATTTTACAACTCAGTTTGTGATAAATTTTGAGTTAATTTTTTGTGTAAGATGTGAGGTTGATGTCAAGGGATTTTGTTGCTGTTGCTGTTGCTGTTACCTGTGGATATTCAATTGCTCTGGAACTTTCTGTTATAAAAGCTATTATTTCTCTATTGAATTGTCTAATATCTTTAAAAAAATCAGTTAGGCATATTTGTGTAGTCTGTTTCTGGCCTTCCTATACTATTCCACTAAGGCATGTGTGTGTTTATCTCTTCACCAGTACCACACAATCTTGATTACTCTGGTTATCTAATAAATTTTGAAGTTGGATAGGCTCAGTCCTCCCACTTTTCTCTTTCAAAATTGTTTTAGCAATTCTAGTGTGTTTGTGCTTTTATAAAATTTTTCAGATCAATCTTGTCTATATCTACAAAAACTATTGTCCGAATTTTTATAAGAAAATTGTGTCAAATCTGTATAGCAATTGGGGATAACTGACATCTTTACTATGTTGAGTCTTCCTCTCATTTAACATGGTTCATCTTTGCATTTATTTAGATCTTCATTATTAAATCAGCATTTTGTAGTTTAATACAAAAGTCCTGTACGTGTCTTTTTTAGAATTGCACCTAAGTATTTTGTTTGAGTGATTAGAATTTGCATTTTTATTTTGGGGTCTCATAGATTCATTGCTAGTAATGTAGACATGTAATTGCTTTTTTATGTTCAGCTTGTATTATTTGACTTTGCTGAATCCACTTATACTTCTGGGAGTTTTTCTGTAGATTCCTAGGGTCATTCTATGTAGACAATAATGTCATTTGTAAATAAACACAATATTGTTTTGTTTCTTGATGTCCAATATGTATGGCTTTTTTTTTTTTTTTTTTTTTTTTTTTTTTTTTTTTTTTTTGCCTTCTTGAACCTGCCAAAATTTCCAGAACTATGTTTAAAAAGAGTGGTGAGAGCATATATCCTTGCATCGCTTTCAATCTGAGATAATACATTAGCATTTCTTTTTTTATACACATTTTATATAATGTTAGCTGTAGAATTTTTTTAAATCAAGTTGAAGAAGTTCCCATTTATTTCTTTTTCACAGTGATTTTATTATAAATGTGTATTGAATTTTGTCAAATGCTTTTTTCTGCATCAATTGATACAATCACATGGTTTTTCTTCTTTAACTCATTCATATGATGGATTACATTTATTGATTTTCACATGTTGAACCAGGCTTAAACCTCTCAAATAAAACCAAAATGGTAATGATGTGTAATTCTTATATGTTGCTGAATTATGTTTGCTATTTTTTTTAATGTTTGCATCTATATTTATGAGGCATGTTGTTCTGTGGATTTTATTCTCGTTTTTTATTTTTTTTTTTTTCTGATTTTGGTGAGTTTCACAAAACGAATTAAGAAGTGTTTCCTCCTTTATTTTCTGGAAAAGATTGTGTAGAATCATCTTAGTTATTTTTAAACATTTGTAGAATTCTACAGCAAAACCACCTGTGCCTTTTTCTGAGAAGCTTTTAAAATACAAATTCAATTTTCTTAATAGCTATAGTGCTTTCAAATTATCTATTTTATATTGAATGATTTGTATTAGATTGTGGAGATTTTTTTCTTCCATTTGTTCTCTTTTAAAAAAAAAAAATTCTTACAATTAAGACATAAATCTGAGTAGTTTGTGATTTTTGAAGAATTCGTCCATTTAAACTGGGTCATCAAATATGTGTGGAGTTGTTGGCAGTATTTCCTAATAACCTATTTCTTGTCTGCAGGATCTGTAGTGAGTTTATTCTTATATTGGTAATTTACTTTTTTCGTCTTTGTCAATCTTGCTATATGTTTGTCAATTTTATTGATCTTTTTGAAAACCCAGGTCTTTGATTCATTGATGGTCTCTGTTGTGTTACTGTTTTCAATTTAACTGATTTCTGCTCTTTATTTCCTTCCTTCTGCTTGCTTTGGGTTTATTTTGTTCTTTTTTCCTATGTTCTTGAGGTAGAATCTTAAATTATTAATTTGAGGCTTTTCCTCTTTTCTAATACATGTATCTAGTGCTTTGTATTTTCCTCTCAGCACTGCTTTCACTGCATTCTACCAATTTTGATATACGATATTTTCCTTATCATGTAATGCTTTTTTAAAAAATCCACATGATACTTCATCTTTGACTGATGAACTATTTATGCATATGGTATTTCATTTCCAAGTGTTAAGAAATTTTCCTATTATATTCATATTATTAATTTCTAGATTGATTCCATTGTGGACAAAAAGCACACCCTATATCATTTCAGTTACTTTTTTTGCATTTGAACTGTTATTTCTTCTTATCCTATGGTGAGATAATCATAAAAGTATTGTGAAGGAAACTTCTCATAATCTTTCTCATTACTGGCAATATTTATTATTACAAATCTATATAAATTCAAGTAAAATATATAGAGACGGGGGAACTAGATCATTACTATGGCAGCTAATGAAATAAAAACACATAAAAATATTTTCTGAATTTTAGAAAATAAGTTGAAAATACAAAGTAAAGTACTAAGAATTGACCATCATATGTCACTTAATTTTGCTTATTGATTTAGCTTTTGTGCTTTATAATGGAAAATAACCCAGTTCTCTTAAATCTACATCTTCCACTCTCTCAATGTTATAAGTTGAATTGTGTCCCCCAAAAAGATCCATTGAAGTACCACAGAATGGTATTTTATTTGGAAATAGGATAATTACAGATGTAATTAGTGAAGAAGAAATCACACTGGAGTAATGTGTGCCCCTAATTCAATAAGACTAGTGTCCTTATGAGAAGAAGAGAAGAGATACAGACACATGAGGGAAGGCAGACGTGATGACAGAGGCAGAGACTAGACTAATGCAGCTTCAAGCCAAGGCACTCCAAGAATTACAGGCCACTAGCAGAAACTGAAGGAGGCAAGGAAGTCTTCTACCCTACAGGTTTCAGAGGGAGCATGTCCCTATAAACATCTTGATGTTGGACTTCTGGCCTCCAGAACTATGAAGTAATGAATTTCTGTTGTTTTAAGCTACCAAGTTTGTGGTACTTTTTACGACAGCCCTAGGAAACTAATACATTCAGGTTTCTTTTTAATTCAATTTTTAAGTGTTTTATTCTATTTGTTTCCCTTTTCTTTTAATTTCTTTTTTATTGATACATAATATTTTACATAATTATGAGATATATGTGATATTTTGTTACAGGCATAGAATGTGTAATGATCAAATCAGAGTAGTTCAGGTGGTCATCACTTTGTAGTATCTATCACTTCTATGTGTTGGGAACAATTCAAGTCCTCTCTTCTAGCTACTTTGAAGTATACAATACATTCTTGCTAACTATAGTCACTCTCCTCTGCTACCAAATGGGAGAACTTATACCTTTCATCTAATTGTATATTTGTACCCATCAACTACCCCTCTTCATCACCCTTTAACCAACCACCCTTCCCAGCCTCTAGTATCTATCATTACATTCTCTATCTTTAATGACATCAACTTTTTTAGCTTCCACATATGAGTGAGAACATGTGCTATTTGTCTGCCTGGGCCTGGGTAATTTTACTTAATATTATGACCTCCAGTTCCATCAGCTGCTGCTGCAAAGGACATCATTTTATTCTTTTTAATGGCTGAATAGTATTTCATTGTGTATGTATACCACGTTCTCTTTATCTTTTAATCTACTGATGTACACTTAGGTTGATTACAGATCTTTGCTATTGTGAATAGTGCTGCAATAATAATGTAAGTACAGGTATGCCTTTTATATACTAATTTCTTTACCTTTAGATGGATCCCCAACCGTGGTATTATTGGATGGTATGGTACTTTTATTTTTAGTTTTTAGGGAAATCTCCATACTGTTTTCCATAGTGACTGTACTAATTTACTTTCCCAACGATAGTTATAAGAATCCCTTTGCTCCACATTATGCCAGCATTTGTTATTTTTTGTCTTTTTAGTAATACCCATTCTAACTAAGGTAAGATGATACCTCATGGTTTTGATTTGCATTTCCCTGATGATTAGTGATGTTGACCTTTTTTTTTTTTTTTTTTTTTTTTCTGGCTCCAAAGATCTTTTACTAAGATCCACTTGAAACACTTCGGTCCTTAATTTGTCAACTTAGTTGACAGGCTGATGGCTGATCTACGTAAAGCTTTCACGGTAGCAAAAACACTTCCTGTCTATAATATATCAAAACAGGTCGAGCGTGGTGGCTCACGCCTGTAATCCCAGCACTTTGGGAGGCCGAGGTGGGTGGACTGCGAGGTCAGGAGATGGGGACCATCTTAGCTAATACAGTGAAACCCCCTCTCTACTAAAAATACAAAAAAAAAAAAAAATTAGCTGAGCGTGGTGGTGGGCACCTGTAGTCCCAGCTACCTGGGAGGCTGAGGCAGGAGAATGGTATGAACCTGGGAGGCGGAGCTTGCAGTGAGCCAAGATGGCACCACTGCACTCCAGCCTGGGCAACAAAGCGAGACTCTGTCTCAAAAAAAAATTTTATATATATATATATATATATATATATATATGTAGACAGGTTCCTGAATAACATGTGTGAATGTCGTCAGGGTCTCTGTCCCATCTACTTCAGGATTTCATTAAACTCCCCAAATTTGTGGATCTGATGGATGAAGATATCCCCATAGTGCTTGGCGACCTTGGTGTCTATGATGTGGATCATGTCCTTAACGATGTAGAAGTCAACCGCTGAGGCCAACTAAAATTCACCATCCAGGGCTGAGATGCTGCTAGTCCACACCAGGTTCTGCATCTTGTGTTTGAAAACCAAAAGCTGGATCCATAACTCCTGCTCTGTAAGGTCCAGGAAGCCAGCAAGCTTGGCCACAGGCATGGTGGTGTAGAGATTGAGGAAGTTGTAGATGGTTGAAGCTGGGCCTGCTGCTGTACTTCACTGGAAAACACCTTCAGCTGCTGCAGGAAGGGCTCTTTGTGGTAGTTGGGGTGCACATTATCATAGTTGGGCACTACAGGGGACAGGAACTTGGGGCAGGAGTAACTGAAAAGTTCTTCATAGACTTGTGGGTCACCTTTCTGCATGCGCAGCAACTTGTCCCCATATTTCTCCTGCAGCTGGAGGTGAATGCCCTCATCGATATGCATGGGGTACATCATAAGGGCAATGGCCAGCAGTGCATGCATCTGATCATTCTGCTTGTTAATCATCTCATCCTTATTTGTGGTCCTCTGGAACATGCTCTTGGTCCTCTGGATGTAGAGGAGGATATTGGCAAAGACCTGGATGGCATCCTGGTAGCAATGCATCATCAAATATGCAAACCCAACATAATAGTATGTGGTGACCTGGCACTCTAACACACAGGAATACATGATCTTCTGGTTCAGCTCGATGTTCTCTAGCACCTTGATGGCCTGGTAGTAATCTCCTAACAGGGAGTGCAGGCGGAGAAGCCCCACCAGGCTGAAGTAACCAAGCATCCCCCCAGCCACACTCTCAGGGTCACCTCTGCTTGTGTATACCTCCAACTGTCAGTTGATGTTGGATTTGTCTACCAGGCAATGAAGGACATTGAGGACACTGTGAACATTCCAGATTTTGGGATTGGAACAAACGAAGTCAGTCAATCTCCTCCTCTGACTTCTTGGCAGTCTTACAGCAGTACTGACTGAATGACTGAAACTGGTAGATGAACTCATCAATGATATCCTAGAGCCCCTGGTTGGGTAGTTCAAGGGGAAGAGGACCATCAACATTAAGAATACAGTTGAAGAGACTGGAATTGTTGTAATAGGATTCAAATCTCTGTTCCAAGGAAGGTCCCCCACTGACTTTGGTGTATATGTACCTGTAGTATATAATATTTTGTATAAAACCAAGAAGACAGCATTGTTGCCAAACTGTGGAGCAATGGCTGCAGCCTCTGGCCAAGGTGTATTTTTGAAGAATCTTTCAGTCAGCTTGGTCCAGCTGTTATCATAGATGTCCTGGATCCTATACACCTGGTCAATGACATCACTGGAGACACAACTGGCCTGTAGCTCATACACTTTCTGGTCAGTCAAACCCGAGACAGTTTTGTGAAAATACTGGATGGAGTTTTTGATCACTTCAGGCATCACCTGATAGGTTTGCTATTCATACTGATGTTCATAAGCAAGGTCCTGCTTTTGGATCTCCATAGTCGCCCAGATAAGTATAGGAGTCATAAGCCTCCTCAGACTCCTAATCATCAGTGAGATAAGACATGGCTGCCAGGCTCACAAACACTGCCAGAAAGTCATATTGAGCATTTTTTATATACCTGTTGGCCATTTCAATGTCTACTTTCGAGAATAGTCTATTCATGTCCTTTGCCCACTTTTTAATGAAATTATTATTAATATTATTATTATTATTATTTGTTGTTGTTGTTGTTTGAGATGGAGTCTCACTCTGTCACCCAGGCTGTAGTGCAGTGGCACAATCTCGGCTCACTGCAACCTCTGCCGCCCAGGTTCAAGCAATTCTCCTGCCTCAGCCTCCCAAATAGCTGGGAATATTAGCACCTGCCAGTGTGCCCAGCTAATTTTTGTAGTTTTTAGTAGAGATGGGGTTTCACCATCTTGGCCAGACTGGTCTTGAACTCCTGACCTCATGATCCACCCACCTTGGCCTCCCAAAGTGCTGGGATTACAGGCATGAGCCACCACGCCCAGCCTGGCTGTTTTTATTATTATTATTGAGTTGCTTGAGTTCCTTATATATTCTGCATATTAGTCTCTTGTCAGATAAATAGTTTTCAAATATTTTCTCTCATTCAGCAGGTTGTCTTTTCACTCAATTGTTTCCTTTGCTTTGCAGAAGTTTTATAGTTTAATATAGTCCCATTTGTCCATTTTTCTTTTAGTTGCCTGTGCTTTTAAGATCTTTGTCTAGACCAATGTTCTAAAGTATTTTTCACTGTTTCTTCTAGTAGTTTTATAGTTTCAGGCCTTATGTTTAAACCTTCGATCCATCTTTGTTGATTTTTGTATATGATGAGAGAAAGGATTCAGTTTCATTCTCGTGCATATGGCTATACAATTTTCCCAGCACTGTTTATTGAAGATGATGTTCTTTCCCCAGTGTATTTTCTTGGGGCCTTTGTTAAAAACAAAATGGTTGTAAATATGTGGCTTTATTTCTAGTTTCTCTATTTTGTCCCATTGGTCTATATGTCTATTACTATAACAATACCATGCTGTTTTGTTTACTATAGCCTTATAATATATTTTGAAATCTGCAGTGTGATGCATCCAGCTTTGTTCATTTTGCTCGGGATTGCATTGTATATTCTGGCTCTTTTTTTCCATAGAAATTTTAGGATTTTTTCTATTTATGTAAAAAATGACAAGTATAGAGTTTTATTAGTTCTCTCTTTGCTTGTTTGTTTGTTTATAAAATTTGTGTTGTCATTATCACTTTAAAATAATGGTTATAAGATAGTATTTACAAGTATCATGAAAACTTCAAATAAAAAAATCAATGAATACACAAAAAATAAAAAGCAAGAAATTAAAATATACTGCCACAGAAAATCATGTTTACTAACAGGAAGACAGGAAGGAAATAAAGAAGGAAGATAAGACCACAAAACCACCAAAAAACAAATAACAAAATAGCAGGATTAAGTCCTTACTTATCAAAAATAACATTGAAGGTAAATGGACTAAATTCTCCATTTGAAAGGCTGTATAGATTTAAAAAATAGAGTGGCTGAATGGATTTAAAAAATAGAGGAGTGGCTGAATGGATTAAAAAAATAAGACCCAATGATCTGTTGCCTACAAGAAACACACTTTACATGTAAAGACACATATAGACCGAAAATAAAGGGATAGAAAAATACATTCCATGCCAACAGAAGCCAAAAAAGACAAGAGTAGCTATACTTATAACAGACAAAATATATCATAGGACAAAAACTGTAAGAGACAAAGAAGGTCATTATATAATGATAACTGGATCAATCCAGCAAGAAGATACAACAATTGCAAATACATATTCACCCAACACTGGAGAAGCCAGGTATATAAAGCAAATATTATGAGAGCTAAAGAAAGACATATTTTCAAATATGATAATAGCTGGAGACTAACACCCCACTTTCAGCATTAGATAGATTATCCAGACAGAAAATCAACAAAAAAAAAAAACAGGACTTAATCTGCACCATAGACCAAATGGACCAGGCTAAGAAACAAAGAGAGAAGACCCAAATAAATAAAATCAGAGGCTAAAAGGTAGATATTACAACTGATACTGCAAAAATTCAAAGGATCATTAGAGACCCATGAACAATTATATGCCAATACACTGGAAAACTTAGAAAAAATGGATAAATTCCTAGATACATAAACCTAGCAAATTGAACCATGAGGAAATCTAAAATGTGAATAAACCAATAACAAGTAACAGTATCAAAGCCATAATAAAACGTCTCCCAGCAAGAAAAAGCCCAGGAGTTGATGGCTGCACTGATGAATTCTACCAAACATTTAAAAAAGAACTAATACCAATCCTACTCAAACTATTCTGAAAAATAGAGGAGGAGGGAAGACTTCCAAATTCATTCTACGAAGCCTGATACCAAAACCAGACAGAGATGCATCAAAATAAGAAAAGTACAGACCAATACCCATGATGAACTTTGAGGCAAAAATCCTCAGCAAAACACTAGCAAACTGAATTCAAGAATACATTAAAAAGATTATTCATCATGACCAAGTGGGATTTATCCCAGGGTACAAGAATAGTTTGACATGCACAATTCAATAAATAGGTTACATTATATTAAAAGAATGAAAAGCAAAAGCCATATTATCACTTCAATTGATGTGAAAAACCATTTGATAAAATTCAATATAACTTCATAATTTTTAAAAATCCTAAAAAATCTGGGTACCTAAGGAACATACCACAACACGATGGAAGCCATATATGACAGACCCACAGCTAGTATCATCCTGAAGAGAAAAAACTAAAAGGCTTTCCTCTATGATATGTAATACCCCAAGGATGCCCACTTTCACCTCTGTTATTCAACATAGTACTGGAATTCCTACCTAGAGCAATCAGACAAAAGAAAGAAACAAAGCACATCCAGATTAGAAAGGAAGAACTCAAATTATCCTTATTCACAGATGACATGGTCTTGTATTTGGAAAAACCTAAAGATTCCACCAAAAAAACTATTAGAACTGACAAACAAGTTCAGTAAAGCTGCAAGATACAACATCAACAGAAAAGTCAGTAAGATTTTTGGGGGCGAGATGGAATCTCACTTTGTTGCCCAGCCTGGAGTGCAGTGGCACAATCTTGCCTCACTGCAACCTCTGCCACCTGGGTTCAAGCAATTCTCCTGCCTCAGCCTCCCAAGTAGCTGAGATTACAGTCATGAGCCAACATGCCCAGCTAAATTTTGTATTTTTAACAGAGACGGGGTTTTGTCATGTTAGCCAGGCTGGTCTCAAACACCTGACCTCAGGTATCCAGCTGCCTCATCCTCCCAAAGTGCTTGGATTACAGGCATGAGCCACCACACCTGGCCACCACTAACATTTCTATATGCCAAAAGTGAACAATCTGAAAAACAAATCAGGAAATAACCCCATTTACAATAGCTACAAACACAATAAAATAAAATAAAATAAAATAAAATAAAATACCTAGGAATTAACTTAACAAAAGAAGTCAAAGATCTCTATATTAAAAACCATTAACCACCAATGAAAGAAGTTGAAAGGGACACAAAAAAAATGGAAAGATACTACATTTTTATGCATTGAATGGATTGATATTGTTAAAATATCCATACTATGCAAAACAATGTATAGATTCAATGAAATTCCTATCAAAATAACAATGACATTCATCACATAAACAAAAAATAAATCCTAAATTTTATATGGAACCACAAAGACCCAGAATAGCCAAAGCTGTCCTGAGCAAAAAGATCAAAACTGGAAGAATCACATTACCTGAGTTCAACATACTCCAAAGTTGTAGTTACCAAAACAGCATGGTATTGGCACAAAAACAGACACATAGACCAATGGAACAGAATAGAGAAACCAAAAGCAAATGTATACATCTACAGTGTATTAGTTAGTTCACTTTCATACTGCTATAAAGAACTGCCCAAGACTGGGTAATTTATAAATGAAAGAGGTTTACTTGACTCATAGTTCTGCATGGCTGGGAAGCCTCAGGAAACTTACAATCATGGTGGAAGGTGAAGGGGAAGCAAGGCACGATCTTTGCAAGGTAGCAGGAAGGAGAAGTGCTGAGCAAAAAACGAAGAGCCCCTTATAAAACTATCAGATCTCACGAGAATTCACTCACTATCATGAGAACAGCTGGGGGGAAACTGCTCCCATGATTCAATTACCTCTACCTGGTCTCTCCCTTGAGCCATGGAGATTATGAGGATTACAATTCAAGATGAGATTCAGGTGGAGATAAAGCCTAACCATATCAAACAGTAAATTCATTTTCAACGAAGGTGGCAAGAACATACATCAGAAAAGAACAGTCCCTTTAATAAATGGTGCTGAGAAAATTGGAAATCCATATGCAGAAGAATGAAACTAGATGTCTACCTCTCACCGTATACAAATATCAAATCACAATGAATTAAAAACTTAAACATAAGTCCTCAAACTATGAAACTACTACATGAAAACACTGAGGGAAATCTTCAGGACATAGGAATTGGTACAGATTTCTTGAGTAATACCCCACAAGCCCAGGCAACCAAAGCAAAGGTGGACAAATGAGATCACATCAAGTTAAAAAGCTTCTGTACAGCAAAGAAAGCAATCAACAAAGTGAAGAGATAACTCACAGAATGGGAGAAAATATTTGCAAACTACCCATCTGGCAAGGGATTAATAACCAGAATACATAAGTAGCTTAAACAACCCTATATGAAACAATCTGATAATATAATTTTAAAATGGTCAAAATATATGAATAAACATTTCTCAGAGCAATAGAAATGGCAAACAGGGATATGAAAAGGTGCCCAACACCATTGATCATCAGAGAAATACAAATTGAAACTGCCATGACATATCAACTCACCCCAGTTAAGATGCCTTTTATCAAACAGACAGGCAAGAGCAAATACTAATGAGGATATGGAGAAAAGGGAACCACCATACACTGGTGGTGTGAATGGAAATTAGTTCAACTACTATGGAGAGCAGTTTGGAGGTTCCCCCAAAAAAATAAAAATAGAGCTACCAAATGATCTAGCAATCCCATTGCTAGGAATATACACCCGAAAAAGGAGACTAGCCTATCAAAGATATATCTGCACTTCCTTGTTTGTTGCAGCATTATTCACAATAGCCAAGATTTTGAAGCAACCTAAGTTTCCCTCAACAGACTAATGGATAAAGAAAATGTGGTGCATATACACAATGGAGTATTCTTCAGCCAATAGAAAAGAGTGAGATCTTATCATTTGCAACAACATAGATGAAACTGGAGGTCATCATGTTAACTGAAATAAACCAGTCATGGAAAGACACACTGTGCATGTTCTCACTTATTCGTGGGAGCTAAAAATTTAAACAACTGAATTCATGGAGTAGAATCATGGTTACCAGAGGTGGGAAGGGTAGTGGGGAAGGGGTAGAGAGAATGGTTAATGGTACAAAAATATCACTAGATAGAATGAATAAGATCTAGAATTTGATAACACAACAGGGTGACTATAATCAATAATAATTTATTGTACATCTTAAAATTACTAAAAGACTATAATTGTATTGTTTGTAACACAAAGAATAAATGATCGGGTTGATTGATATCCCATTTACCCTGATGTGATTGTTATGCATTGTATGCCTACATTAAAATATCTCATGTGCCCCATTAATATATACAACTACTACGTACCTACAATTTTTTTTTTAAGTCTCGGCTCTCTACTTGCCCTTTTAGTACCACACTAGGGGTGGGTTTGGAGGTTTCTTATATGTGCTTGGTGAGATGTTGAGGTGTAAACTCAGCACATGGGTCTTGCTGCTGGTGATAGAAATGGGGGTGCAGATTTTTCTGTGGTGTTTGGCTGGAATGAAATACATAAGTTTTCTGCCTTCCTAGGCTTCTATTTTTCTGATCCTGTGGGTAAAGAGAGCAGGATTTTGTTGTTGTTACTGTATCCTGTACTTTTTGGCATGTTTAGATTGCTAGCTTCTTTAGCTCCAAGTTTTGAACATATGAGCTTAAAAAAACCCAAGCAAATCAATACCATGTTGTTCCTTGGGTCTTCAGGCCCCTAGTCGTCATCTTCTCTCCATTTTAAAGAGTTCTCTAATGCTTTTTCTAGATTTTTTTTTTTGTACTTAACAAGAGGAATAGAAAGAAGTATGTCTGCTCCATGTTCCCTGAGCAGAAGTTCAGTTTCACTTGATTTTGTGGCTTCCTGTTTTGAAAGCAGAATACCACCAATATTTGAATACTAAAAATTAGCTTATGCCTTCAAGGTATGACCAAAAACATGTGTTATTGTGCCCCCAAAATACCCCATACTCTCACACTTGTCCTTGTACATTGCCCCTAGAAGCTACTCTCAGACTCTTCACCACTTCTACAACCTATTATGAAAGAATCAACGTTCATTATTGGGGTTTTATCTCAGGATATTCCAAAATTTTGAATTGTTACATTTTCTCAGTACTGTTGAGCTCCTTACAAAGGTGAGGACAACATCATCTTTCTAAATATGCCTTGCTTTTTCATATGATCCCCAACACAATTCCACTTACTCCTTGATATGGCTTGGATCTGTGTCCCTGCACAAATCTCATGTTAATTGTAATCACCAGTGTTGGAGGCGGGGCCTGGTGGGAGGTGTTTGGATCATGGGGGTGGTTCTCATAAATGGTTTAGCAACATCCCTCTTGGTACTGTCCTTATGATCGCTGAGTAAGATCTCATAAAATCTTATACTTTAAACATGTATGGCACCACCTCCCATCTTGCTGCTGCTCCTCCCATGTAAGATGTGCCTGCTCCCTGTTCACCTTCCGCCATGATTGTAAGCTTCCTGAGACCTCCCTAGAAGCTGAGCAGATGCCGGCATCATGCTCCTTTACAGCCTGTGGAACTGTATCAAATAAATCTCTTTTCTTTATGAGTTACCCAGAGTGAACTAATACACTCTTGAAGAGTGTATTAGTACATTCTTGCATTTCTAGAAACAAATACTGGGTATTTCTTTATAATTAAATAATTGTAATACTAGGTATAAGAATTATAATATTGGGTATAAGAATTAAAATATTAGGTATAATTATAATATTGGGTGTAATATATTTGGTACAAGAACGAACTAGTATACTCCTAAAGACCAACCTCCCACTCTTTCTCTCCACAGAAGCTGGAAATCAAGGTACCAAGTGATAGCTGTTTCCCATTGCTTTTTTTTTTTTTTTTTTTTGGGACAGAGTCTCTCTCTGTTGCCCAGAGTGGAGTGCAGTGGCACGATCTTGGCTTGCTGCAACCTCCACATCCCAGGTTCAAGCAATTGTCAAATCTCAGCCTCCCAAGAAGCTGGGATTACACACATGTGCCACTATGCCCGGCTAATTTTTGTATTTTTTGGTAGAGACGTGGTTTCACCATGTTGCCCAGGCTGGTTTTAAGCGCAGGTGATCTGCCCGTCTTGGCCTCCCAAAGTGCTGGGATTACAGGCATGATCCACTATGCTCGGCCTCCATTTTATTCTTTATATGCATTTTCTTCCTAGCCTTGCCCTCAATCAAAACTCCTCCTTCCTCTTTTAGATAGAAAAATGCCTCATGGATGCAAACAGCTAAAATGAGTGAATTAATTCCTTACATTATTTCCACTCATCCCTGTCTTAAGTCACTCAAAATTTCACCAAACATGTATTATAGCATACTAATGCATTAAGAGATTTTAAAAGGTGGGTGACAATATTTATGACATAAAAGACCTGATCATCTAGTTTGGAAGAGAAAATACATATTTCCAAAGAAAGTGTAAATAAAAGTAGTTAAACTAGTGTTAACATACTAGTTTTGGGGCATCTGAAAAACAACTTTTATTAATTATTTTCTTTTTAATTTTAAAAGAAAAAAACTAAAAATTGAGGAAACGCGCCCCAGAATGCTTAAACAGCTTGTTTCATGTTACTTTTCTGTTAAATTGTGATTCTGGGACTAAAACCTAAGTCTCTCCACCCTGCGTACTTGACCATGTTAAGATAATTTTAATGAGACAGTATTTTAGCTTATACAAAGAAAACTCCTCTGAAGATTAAACTGGAGAACAGTGACATGAAGAAAAGTTAGCAAAATGGCTGCTGCAACACATTAAACTGCAAAAGCAAACAGCCTCTGGAAATCACCACAGATAAGATTTGAGATACTCATTTTATAATGGTATTTTTTTTAAAAGAAGAGGAAGAAAAGATCTATTTCCCCTAACAATCTAATGAGATAAAATTCTGTTTACTCTTGCTTTAATGCCTAAAGCTCTTGCTGTCTGGTAGTTCCTGATTCAATAATTAGTAAGTGGTAAACAAGCTAGATTTAAAGTTGCCTAATAAAAATTTCCTTATAGCAGGCACTAAAAGCATAAAAAAGCAGTAATGAGTTTAAATGGTTTTCAAATAGTAGTCTATAAGAAAAAGTATTTGACGATGTAAAAAAATGCATGAAAAGCATTCTAAAGGCAGGAATCGTTATAAATTTTACATTCTATTGCCTTTGCTTAGAACAATGCACAGCACACAGTAGGAACTCACTAGATACATGTTAAATGAATTCCAGGAAATTATTTTCCCTTATTGCCAGCAAAACTCTCTTAGAAACTCACATGTCATTTGATGTTGTCTCGAGGCAACATTACTGAGCCAAAAACTAACTTTGGAGCCCCCACTCTCATTCTTTCTGTTCAATCAACCGATAGGGTGAACACTTACTAGCAATGCTGACAAATATAATGTTATCACTTATTGAAAGAAGCTTCCTTCAGCTAACTAAAGCCAAGTTCCCATATCCATGTGCTGTGGCAGCAAAAATTAATCAGAAAAAATAGAGGATGTGACAACTAACACACCTAAGTTCCTATTCCAGTTGCATCTCTTGCTTCATTTTTTTCTGAGGAATATCATCTTTTAAATACTTGTAATGTTTGAAAGAAAAGATAGATTATAAATCTCTAACACAAAATATGCACACAATATTTGTAGAATATTTAAATCAGATTCTGAAATTTTATCTCTCCTCTATGATGCTTGCCAATCGATTTATCACTTATCCCAGAGTAATTTTAATAAATTCTAACAGCTGAGAACTAGGTGGAGGGTCATTTCCATGGATAATTTACAGCTCTGTAACTATAACTCCCTCTACATCTGCTGAAACTTATTATAGCCATTGGTGGTTAACAAATAAGGTAAACATCACCTTCCCATGTATCCAAAGCTCAGATTTAAAAAAAAAAAAAAAAAAAGCCACGGAAGAGTATAACCTATGGTCGTCTGTTACACAATTAGTAATCACATTTGATGTGGCTAACAATACAATATGGAAAGATGGTTCTACTTCCTCCACTAGAGCTTGAATAGGCTCACTCTGGAAAACAATGTTTCAGAGCTGGTTCATTCTGGGCTCTGGATAGAAAACAGACAAAGATTAAATGTTGCCAGGTAGTAAGCCTGAACCTACATGATTGGAGCCAAAAAACAATAGTCACTGAATCACCTTGAGTAGGAAACTAGACAAGATTTAGATGTCGTTAATCTTCTTTCACATGGATTCAGTTCTTTACCCTCCTGTATTCAGCATCCTTTATGTATATAACATTGTACACTTCCATAGAGTTCCCACAAACAACAGCTGATAGATGAGTTGATTTATAAGAACCTCCTTGCTCTAATATCCTTGGCCCTGTGAATGTGTCCAGATGGCAATTGACATGGTTAACATTATAATAATGGCTAATGTTTGTTTGCTGTGTGCCAAGCATTGTGCTAAGTGCTTTTATTTAATCATCTTTAAGAACACAAGAAGGGAGGTGCTACCAATATTTCTATTTTATTAGTGGGGAAACAGGCATGGAGAGGTTTACTGCTTTTCTGAAGTTCACTCCTAAGAAAGTACAGAGATGAGATATGAAACTATGCTGCTAACCTGCAAAATCCACCCTCTTAGCCACTACTCTAATCTGCCAACCAGGATATTATTTAGAGAATTACTGAGGCAAGCTTAGAGGTCTTATAAGTTCAATGTACTATCAGCCCAGCTTTTGGAATATGAGCTGCCATGATCTGATTTTTGATGATCTTTAAAATGAAAAGAGAGAGAGAAAACAAGAACCAGAATTTTTTTCATGTGAATTAATAAAGGGTTCATTTCTAACTTTTCTTTATATTCTCTATGAGTTTAAGAATAAAGTAGGGAGGAAAAAATTAGGGAGGAAAGACTTGAATTGGGAAACGGTGATTTTCCAAGGCATATAATGCAAGAACTGAAACTACCTAAAAATGATGTAAAATGTTACTCTCATTCTTCCCAACCTCTTCCCTCCAGTCACACACCATAAATGAGCAGTAAAAATACATATCTCCAGTGTCCCTTCTACTTTTATGCATTTTGCTTTTTAGGCCTATTAAAAATAGCACTAATTAACACCAAACAAGAATTTCTATCTACTATGCATAAATTATCATATCAATTTCAAGAATCCTAACTTTATGATAATAAAATACAGTTAAAATATATCAGACCACCTTTAGTGAGGGATTCATGCCTTTCTCAAGGGACTGAGTTCTTCCTTGTACAGAACTAGATTCATTACTGTGAAAGTAAGTTGTTTTAAAGTAGGCCTGCTTCTTATGTTAGGTCTCTTTGTGTATGTATCAACTTACCCTTCTACTACTCCACCATGCTGTGCATGAGCATGAGGCCCTCACTAGAAGCTGACTAATTGTGGCCACTCTATCTTGGACTTCCCAGTCTCCAGAACCATGAGCTTAATAAATCTCTTCTTTGTATAAATTATTCATCTTCGGTATTCTGTTATAGCAATAGAAACTGGACGAAAACACTTCTATAACCACATTCCTGGCTGTAAATTCAAACTACAAGAGTTCTGAACCTCAGACAGAGTGGTATTTTTCTAGAGGCTGATTGCTACCTCTGAACAGTCATCCACTCCAGTGCACAGAAATGCATGCACGGGCTTTTTGCAGGATACCTCACTCCCACTACCTCCTTGCTTGTGCTGTCTTTCTGCAGTGCACTTTGGGATGCTTTCGGGGTGCAATGGTCAGTCAAGTCCAGACAGAAGAAATTCCCAGACCTATTCCTGTGGACCAGATACTGGGGCACTCTATTTTTTATGGTTTTAAGAAATATTTTGTTTGTTTTCATTAAAAGTCCCAATTATACTCTGAAGGTAATATGTGTTCAACTGGGAGACTCGATCAATTCTATCTTTGCCAATTTTATTAGTTGATTCCTTCTGCAGTAAATATAGGGGTGAGGAATTCACCAGGAAATCCGAATTATTTACTCATGTTGTTAGAAATTAGTCAAAAGGTAGGGTTATGAGGCTGACACAAATGAGAGGGGCTTTATAATCGATAATGTAGACAAGACAATGAGAAAGGTGGAATTGTAACTTGAGCTGGGGAGAGGCAGCTATATGCATAGCAGAAAAGGCTTGTCTTGACAGGGACCCTTAGCCTGAAATGCTTAATGCTTAGTCTTACATACTAAACAAAAATTATTTGTCATGCCTTGAAAAAGCTGGAAAATGGAGAAAAGAAAAAAATGAAATGGCACTGTACCTAGAGGCTTAATTAAATGGCATCCATTGTTGATTTCTTTAGTATTCAAACTTTTGTATTCATTACATTTCCATAAGGAAGACAGTCATTAATTAATTGATTTAAGAATGTATTAAGGGGATGTCAGCCAGATGGCAGAATAGGACTCTCCAGCCCTCATCTCCCCACAGAAACATCAATTTGAACAGCTATGATGTACAAAAATAATTTCACAAAAGCTGAGGAAGCCAAATGAGAGATTATGGCACCTGGGTATAGCACAGATAAGAAAAGACACATTGAAGATGGTAGCAAGGATAGTTTTACATCACTTGTGTCACCCCTCCTTGAACCTCAAACAGCACAGCATGGAAAGATACCCTCCACTTAGGAGGAAAAAAAAAGAAAAATAAACACTAAACTTTGTTTTGGATCTCAAAACCAGGCCTTCTCCAGTAAAACCAAACACTGTGAAGGCCCCCATACCCTTATACTCCAGGTGGCAAGTACCTAAATTGAGCCATCAGGCCTGCCCCAACACCAGGCTGACAGCAGCCTCAGGCTTCAAATCACCTCCAACACTAGTTTACACACTATGGCCACAGGCTTCAGACCTGCCCCAGCACGAGGCAAACCCCCACAACCCTAGTCATCAGGCCAGCACCTGTGGTCCCAGCCTCTTCAGATACTGACTCCAGGGACCTGAGGCCCCAGGCTCCAGGCCAGCAACTGTGGACTAAGCCTCCATGCCCACTTGAATGCCAAACAGGATCCTACAGTCCCAGACACTGGGCAAGCCCCAGTGTCAGGTCTGTCCCCACGTAAGCAGGCTCCAAGTCTTCCTAGTGCCAGGCCAGCCCATGTGGACCTAAGCTTTAGCAGATTCGGAGCCCAGGCCTGCGCTAGTAGACCCCAGTGCTGAACCAGTCTGCACAGACCCAGGACTGACCTATGTACCCAGGTTCCAGGCTGCTCTCAGAGATCTCAAGATTCAGGCCCACTGTTGCGTACCTAGCCCCTATTTCAGCATCTGCACATCCAGTTTCTAGTCTGGCACCAGTAAACACAGGCTCAAGGCCCAGCCGCAGTGGTTCCAGGCATCAAGCAAGCACCTATGATCCTAGGTTCCCAACCAGCTTCTGAGAATCCAGTCTCTACACTAGCAACAGTAAAAGGCCAACTCCAGGATCCAGGATGGTTCCTTTGGTCTCAGACACCAAATGACCCTGAGTCTAGGCCTGCTCAGGAAGACCCAGGATCCAAGTCCACTCCAGCAGACTTTGGTGCAAGGCTTGGCTCCATGGACTGAGCCCTATAAGACCACCCCCGCAAACCCAGTGTCCTGACTAGCCCTGGTGAACTCAGGCTGTAGGCCTGTCCCAGTGGTCCCAGGCACTAGGCCTGACCTCATGTCAGTCTAGCTTCCATGGATTCAAGCTCCAGGATCATCCTAGTGGAACCAGGTTCCAGGCTTATCATGCAGATCCAATCAACAGGTTGACCCCGGTGGATCCAGGTTCATACATATCCCTGAAGACCCAGATACCAAACAAGCCCACTCTTGGACTATGAAAGACAGCCTCCCTAGAATTTCTGAATGACAAGTCTGCAAAAAATTGAAATAAGTCCTTACTTTTTCAAATGTGAAGATGTCAACATAAGGCAATAAGAAATATGAAAAATGAATGAAATGTAATGCCATAAAAAAATCACAGTAATCTCCCATTAGCTCACCCTAAAAAAATGGAGATATATAAAATGAGTGACAAATAATTCAAAATATTGTTTTAAGGAAAATTAACAAACTTCAAGAAAATACAAACAATTAAGTGATAACAAGAAAACAATAAATGACCAAAATGAGAAATTCAAAGGAGAAATTGAAATTATTTTAGAAAATCAAACAGAAGCTTTGGAGCTGAAATACACAATGAATAAATTTTAAAATGTAATAGGCTTGACAGTAGAATTGATCAAGCAGAATGATGTATCTGTGAACCTGAAGACACATTGCTTGAAAATACACAATCAACTGAGAAAAGAAGAATGAAAAAAAGAAAGCTTACAGTGACTTGTGGGACAGCATTAAAACAGCAGACATTTGAGCTATAAGTGTTTAAGTTATAGAAGTCTGTGAAAAAGAAAGAGACACAGTGGCATAAAGCTTACTTAAAGAAATACTACCAGAAAATATACCAAATTTGGAGTAATATTTAAATATACATATAAAGGAAGGTCAAAGTCTCTAATCAAATTCAACCCAAATGAGACTATATCAGCACATTACCAAATGGTTAAAAATCAAGGACAAAGAGAGGACCCTGAAAGCAGCAAGAGAAAAGAAGCAAATGACTTAAAAGTAGTTCTAGCAAGGCTAGTAGAGAATTCCTCAGCAGAGGCCTTACAGACAAGAAGACAGTGGGATTCTATATTCAAAATGTTGAAGGAAAAAAAGCTATCAACCAAGAATACTTTACCCAGAGAAGCTGTCCTTCTGAAATGAAGGAAAATAAAGACTTTCTCAGATACACAAAAGCTGAGGGAGTTCTTCACCACCAGACCTGTCTTACAAGAAATGCTAAAGGGAGTTCTCTAAGCTGAATGAAAATGATATTAATTAGTTAAACAAAACTATATAAAAGTATAAAACTCACTGGTAAAAGTAAGTACAAACTCAAATTCAGAACACTCTAATACTATAATGGTCATGTGTAAATCACTTATATCTTTAGTATGAATATTAAAAGATAAAATTATTAAAAATAATAGCTAGAATACTTTGTTAAGGGATACACAATAGAAAAAAAATGTACATTGTAACATCAAAAATTTTAAATGCCTGGAAAAGGGAGTGGAGTAAAAGTGAAGAGATTTTTATGCAATCAAAGTTAAGTTGTTATCAGCTTAAAATAGCCTGTTATAGCTGTTTTTCATAACCCTCAGGGTAACCACAAAGCAAAAACCTATAGTAAATACACAACAGATAAAATGTAAAGAATTAAAGGACCATCACCAGAAAAAAAATCACAAAATCACAAAGGCAGACAGCAACAAGAAAAAACTAAGGTTCTACAAAACAACAAGGAAACAGTTTAAATGGCAGTAGTTATTCTTTACCTACCAATAATAATCTTTGATGTAAATGAATCAAATGCTCCAATCAAAAGACATAGAGTGGCTGAATGGATAAAAAGAAATATGATCTAACTATATGCTGCCTACAAAGAGATTCACTTCACCTGTAAAGATACACATAGATTGAAAGTGAAGGTATGAAAAAGGACATTTCATGGAAATGGAAACAAAAAAAGCAGGGGAAACTATACTTATATCAGATAGAATAGACTTTAACTCAAAAACTGTAAAGACAAAGAAGGCCATTCCATAATCATAAAGTACTCAATTCAGCAAGGAGATATAGCAATTATAAGTATACATCCAACATTGGAGCATCTAAATGTATAAAGCAAATATTAATGGATCTGGAGAGATAGACTGTAATACAGCAATGATAGAGTATTTAAATACCCCACTTTGAGCAACAAATCATCTAGTCAGAAAATCAACAAGCAAACATTGAAATTAAACTACATTTTAGACCAAATGAACCTATCAGGTACATGTAGAACCTTCTATATAACAGCAGAAGAATACACATTCATCTCAAGTGTACACAGAACATTTTCCAGAATAGAATGTATGTTAGGCCACAAAACTACTATTAACAAATTTAGTAAGATTAAAATCATATTAGGTATCTTTTTAATCACTAATATGAAACCAAAAATCAGTAACAGGAGGAATTTCAAAAAATTCACAAATACATGGAAATTAAACAACATACTCCCAAACAATCAGTAGGTCAATGAAGAAATTTAAAAAGATATTTTAAAATGTTTTGAGACAAATGAAAATGGAAACACAACATATTATAATGTATGAGATATAACAAAGGCAGTTCTAACACAGAAGTCTACAGCCATAATGCCTATATCAAAAAGAAGATTGTAAATAAACTATCTAATGTTACAACTCAAGAAACAAGAACAAACTAAGCCCAAAGATATAGAATAAAAACATTAAATGGAAGCAAAAATAAGTGAAATAAAGATTTAAAAATATTAAAAAAATCAATGAAACTGAGATTGTTTGAAGATAAACAATATCAACAAACCTCTAGCTAGACCAAGAAAAAAGAGAGAAGGCTCAAATTTTAAAAAGAAAAAATGAAACAGGAGACATTAAAACTGACACCACAGAAGTATAATACAAAGCATTATAGAAAATACCAACAAACTGGATAACCTAGAAGAAATGACACAAAACCTACTTAGACTAAATCAAGAAGAAATCGAAATTTTGAGTAAGGGCATTGAATCACTAATAGAAAGTCTTCCATCAAAGAAAAGCCCAGTACCTGATGTCTTCTCTGTTGAATTCTACCAAACATTTAAAGAAGAACTAATGCCAATCCTTTTTGAATTCTTCCAAAAAATTTGAAGAAGAAAATACTTCCAAACTCATTTTACTAGGCAGCATTACCTTAAAACCAAAGTCAGACAAGAACACTACAGGATAAGAAAACATCAGGCCAATATCCCTGATGAACATAGATGCAAAAACACTCAAGAAAATATTAGCAAACTGAATTCAACATAATATTAAAAGGGTTATTCAGTATTATCAAGTGAGATTCATCCTAGGAATGCAAGGATGGTTCAAAATATGCAAATCTATAAATGTGATAAACCACATTAACAGAATGAAGACAAAAACCATATTTTCATCTCAATAGATGAATAAAAAGCATTTGCCAAATTCAACATTCTTTTATGATAAAAAAAAATACTTATCTCAACAAAAGGAAACCCTTGCAAAATGTAGGTGGGACTGTAAATCAGTACACTTATTACAGAGAACAGTTTGGAGGTTTCTCGAAAAGTTCAAAATAGAGCTACCATATCATCTAGCAATTCCACTGCTGGGTGTACACCCAAAAGAAGGGAAATCAGTATATCAAAGAGATATCTTCACTCTCATATTTGTTGCAGCACTGTTCACAATGGCCAAAATTTAGAAGCAACCTAAGTGTCTATCAACAAATGAATGGACAAAGAAAATGTGGTACATATACTCAACAGAGTACTATTCAACTATAAAAAGAAATAATAAGATCCTGTCATTTGTTCCAACATGGATGAAACTGGAGGCCATTATGTTATGTGAAATAAGGCAAGCACAGAAAGATAAACATTGCATGTTCTCATTTATTTCTGGGTTGTAAAAATCAAAACAATTGAACACATAGAGATTGAGAGTAGAAGATGGTTACGAGAGGCTGGCAAAGGTAGACAGAATTGGGCAGAAGGTGGGGATGGTTAATAGATATACAAAAAAACAGTTCGAAAGAATCAATAATACTATTTGATAGCACAATAGGGTAACTATTGCTAAAAGAATTTAAAGGTACATTTTAAAAGAATGAATAAAGTATAATTGGATGGTTTGTCACACAAGGGATAAATGCTTGATGGGATGGATACCCCATTTTCTATGATATGACTATTATGCATTGCATGCCTAAATCAAAACATCTGATGTACCCCATATGTACATACACCTACTATGTATCCACAAAAATTAAAAATACGAAAATTATTTTTAAAAAATTCTCAACAAACTAAGCATGGAAAGAACATACCTCAACACAATAAAGGCCATATATGACAAACCAGCAGTGAACATCATACTCAAAGGTGAAAATTTGAAAGTTTTTTGTCTAATATTAGGAACAAAATAGGAATATCCAATCTCACCACTTCTATTCAACATAGTCCTGGAAGTCCTAGCCAGAACACTTACACAAGAGAAAGAAAGAAAGGCATACAAATTGGAAAGCAAAAAGTTAAGTTGTTCCTGCTTTTGGATAACATAATATTTTATATGGAAAACCCTAAAGACTCCATTAAAAGACTGTTTGAATAAATGAATTTGGTAAAGTTGAGGGATATAAAATTAACATACAAAAATTTATAGAATCTTGGCCAGGCACAGTGGCTCATGCCTGTAATCCCAGCAATTTGGGAAGCTGAGATGGGGAGTTTGCTTGAGGTCAGGAGCTCAAGACCAGTCTGGTCAACATGGTGAAACTCCATCTCTACTAAAAATACAAAATTAGCCAGGCATGGTGGCATGCACCTGTAATCTCAGCTACTTGGGAGGCTGAGGCAGGAGAATCACTTGAACCCGGGAGGCAGAGGTTACCGTGAGCCAAGATCATGCCATTGCACTCCAGCCTGGGCAACAAAGCGAGACCCCATCTAAAAATAAATAAATAAATAAAAAGAAAAGAAGAAAAAAATTAGTAGAATCTCTATACACTAACAATAAACTATCTGGAAAAAAAAAAAAAAGAAAAAAAGAATTTATAATAGTTACAAAACAACAAGATACTTGGGAGTATATTTAACCATGGAGGCAAAAGACCTGCACACTGAAAACTATTAAATACTGATTTTTTAAGAAATTGACAAATAAACGGAAAGATATCTTGTGTTCATGGATCATAAGAATTTATAGGGTTAAAATGTATGTATTGCCCAAAGCAATGTATATATTCAGTGCAATCCCTATGAAAATTCCAATGACATTTTTTATAGAAATAGAGAAAGCAATTCTAAAATTTACATAGAACCACAAAAAAACATAAATGCTAAAGCAACCGTGAGCAAAAAGAACAAAGACAGAGACATTATGCTGCCTGATTTTAAAATATACTACAAAGCTATAGTAATTAAAATAGCATGGTACTGGCATAAAAATAAACTCATAGATCAATGTTACATAATAGAGAGCCTAGAAACAAATCCACACATTTATAGTCAATTCATTTTTGACAAAGTTGCCAGGAATATCTAATGGGGAAAAGAAAGTCCCTTCAGTAAATGGTGTTGGGACAACTGGATATCCATATGGAAACTAATGAAATTACCACATTAACTCACACTACAAATAAAAATCGACTCAAAATGAATTAAAGACTTAAATGTAAGACCTGCAACTATAAACTTACCATAAGAAAACACAGGGGAAAACTCCATGACATTGGTCTGGGCAATTATTTTTTGTATATGAACCCAAAAGCACAGGCAACAAAAGCAAAAATAGACAAGTGATATTAAATCAGACTAAAAAGGCTTCTGCACAGCTAAGGAAACAATCAAGAATAAGAGCCTACACAATGGGAGAAAATATTTGCAAACCATATGTTTTAGTCTGTTTTTGCCTCTACAACAGAATACCTAAGACTGAGTAATTTACAATGAGCAGAAATTTATTAGCTCACAATTCTGGAGTCTAGGGAGTCCAAGATCAAGGGACTGACATCTACCCAGGGCCTTCTTATTCCATCATTACATAGCAGACGACAGAAGGGCCACATAGGCAAAAGAGACCAAGAGGGAGCCACAGTTGTCTTTTTGTAATGGTACCAATTTCACCCATAAGGGTGGAGCTCTCATGGCCTAATCATCTTTTATAGGTCCCACCTTTTAATATTGTTACAATGGTAAATAAGTTTCAACATGAGTTTTGGAAGAGACAAACATTCAAATACTAGCACTATACATCTGACAGGGCAAGGGTACTGTGGCCTGTTAGGAACCAGGCTGCACAGCAGGAAGTGAGCAGCCCAGGTGAGCCAGGGAAGCTACATTTGTATTTACAGCCACTTCCCATCACCCACATTACTGCCCGAGCTCTACCACCTCTCAGATTAGCTGCCACATTAGATTCTCACAGGAGCATGAACCCTACTGTTAACTGCACATGCAAGGGATCTAGGTTGCATGCTCCTTATGAGAATCTAAGACTTGATGATCTGTCACTGTCTCTCATCACCCCCAGATGGGACCATGTAGTTGCAGAAAAACAAGCTCAGGGCTCTCACTGATTCTACATTGTTGTGAGTTGTAAAAATTATTTCATTATATATTACAATGTTATGATAATAGAAATAAAGTGCACAATAAATGTAATGCAGTTGAATCATCCCAAACCATCCCACCCCTTGGTTCACAGAATAATTGTCTTCCATGAAATCAGTCCCTGGTGCCAAAATGGTTGGGGACCGCTGTGATAGAGGGTTAATATCCAAAATATATAAAGAACTCAAACAACTCAATAGAAAATAAATAACTCAATTAAAAATATGCAAAGAATTTAAATAGACATTTCTCAAAAGACAACATACAAATTGCCAATAGGTATATGCAAAAATGCTCAAAATCACTAACCATCAGAGAAATGCAAATTAAAACCACCATGAAATATCATCTCACACCTGTTAGAATGACTACTATCAAAAACATTTTTTAAAAAATAACAAGAGTTGGCGAGGATATAAAGAAAAAAATCCTTATACATTAATTGTGGGAACGTAAATGAGTACAGCTATGATAGAAAACAGTATTAAGGTTTCTCAAAAAATTAAAAATAGAACTACCATATGACCCAGCAATCCCACTAATGAGTAGATATCCAAAGGACATGAAATCAGTGTGTCAAAGAGTTATCTGTACTCCCATGTTTATTGCAGCATTATTCACAATAGCCAGGATTTGAAATAAACCTAAGTGTCTGCCCATCAACTAATGAACGAAGAAAATGTGATATTCTACATACACATACACACACAATAGAACACTCTTCATCCTTCAAAAAGAAGAAAATCCCAGCATTTGCAACATAGATGACCCTGCAAGATATTATGCTAAGCGAAATAAGCCATGCACAGAAAGACAGATACTGCGAGATCTCATTTATATATGAAATCCAAAACAGTGGAACTCACAGAAGCATAGAGTAGAATGGTGGTTACAGGGGGAGGGGTGCAGAGAGGTAGGAGACGTTGGTATAAGGATACAAAATTTCAGTTAGACAGGAGAAATAAATTCAATAAATCTATTATAAAAAGTAATGACTACAGTATATAGCAAAGTATTGTATTGACAATTGCTAAGAGTAGATTTTTAGTATTCTCACTATAAAAAATGATAAGTATGTGATGTAATGCATATGCTAAGTAACTCAATTTAGCCATTCCACAATGTATACGTATTTCAAAACTACATGTTGTACACAATAAATATATACAATTTTTTGTCAGTTAAGAAAAAAATAAATATTTAAAACTATTTTTAAAATAAAATCACTTTTAAAAAGAATGTGTGGGGTTGGGCACGGTGGCTCATGCATGTAATCCTAACACTTTTGGAGGCCGAGGCGAGTGGATTACCTGAGGTCAGGAGTTCAAGACCAGCTTGGCCAACATGGTGAAACCCCGTCTCTCCTAAAAATACAAAAATTAGCCAGGTGTGGTGGTATGCACCTGTAATCTCAGCTACTAGGGAGACTGAGGCAGGGGAATCACTTGAACCCAGGAGGCGGAGGTCACAGTGAGCCAAGATCACGCCATTGCACTCCAACCTCGATGAGACAGCAAGACTGCATCTCAAAAAAAAAAAAAAAAAAAAAAAGAATGTGTTAAGCAACTATGAAAAAAAAAATCATAGGTCTAAATGCTGTGGGAACTGGGCTGTTATTCTCAAGAGATATATACTCTATAGGGAGACTTAGAATTACCCTCTTTGAATGAACCACAGGACTACTAGTGAAATGTAAATTAAAAATCATCTAATCCAATGCTTCTCAAACGTTTAAATGCACACATATCACCTAGGGATCTATTTATTTATTTATTTATTTTTTTGAGACGGAGTCTCGCTCTGTCACCCAGGCTGGAGTGCAGTGGCCAGACCCGTAAGCTCCGCCCCCCGGGTTTACGCCATTCTCCTGCCTCAGCCTCCCGAGTAGCTGGGACTGCAGGAGCCTGCCACCTCGCCCGGCTAGTTTTTTTGTATTTTTTAGTAAAGACGGGGTTTCACCGTATTAGCCAGGATGGTCTCGATCTCCTGACCTCGTGATCCGCCCGTCTCGGCCTCCCAAAGTGCTGGGATTACAGGCTTGAGCCACCGCGCCCGGCCCTGGGGATCTATTTAAAATGCAGATTCAGATTCAACAGTTCTTGGATGGCACCAGAGATTCTTTTTTTTTTTTTTTCCAATAGGTTTTGGGGGAGAGGTGGTATTTGGTTACATGAATAAGTTCTTAGTGATGATTTCTGACATTGGTGCACCCATCACCCTAGCAGTGTATACTGTACCTAACGTGTAGTCCTTTATCCCTCACCCTAGTCCAACCTTTTCCCCTGAGTCCCCAAAGTTCATTGTATCATTCTTATGCCTTTGCATCCTCATTGCTTAGCTCCCACTTTGGAGTGAGAACATACAATGTTTGGTTTTCCGTTCCTGAGTTACTTCACTTAGAATAATGGTATCCAATTCCATCCCGGGTGCTGCAAATGCCATTATTTTGTTCCTTTTTATGTCTGAGTAGTATTCCACGGTGTGAGAGTGTGTGTGTGTGTGTGTGTATGTGTGTATTCCATGGTGTGTATATATATCACATTTTCTTTTTGTTTATTCACTAGTTGATTGTTGGGCATTTGGGCTGGTTCCTTATTTTTGCAATTGCAAATTGTGCTGCTATAAACATGCAAGGAATGTCATCTGAGATTCTATATTTCTAACAAGTATCCAGATAATGCAGATGCTGCTGGTTCACAGACCACACTTCAAGTAGCAGAGATGGTAGACTATAATTCTTGCTTTAAATTACCAAGGTATTTCAATGCAGCTGGGGTCACTGTGCATTAATCCTTTATATATCCAATATCCATGACCCCAAAAGAGCAGTCTCATAATATCTTTACGATTTAATGGTCCCCTTGAGAAGCATCATGTCCACATCTGCAACTCTGCCACACGAGATTGAGACAGATCATGCCGATATAGTACCTAGCACATAAACGTTGGCACACAGTAAGGAGGAATTCTTTTTACCATTACTATAAGTTAAGGAAGATGGATATTTCTTTTTAACTTTTAATAATTAAACTTTATCTTTTCTAGTCATAAAATGCAACATCATTAAAGAAGGAAAGTAAACCTCAGTAGGAATTTGCAATTTGAGTCACTTTTAAAGCACTGGTGAAGGACATGTTCCAGCATTAGCACTTGGTCAGAGGCTCCCATTAGTAATTAAGGAGTGCTTGCAATCAGCAATGAGCATTTGCATTATATAAGACATACTAATTTCTGGAGGAAGTCAACTCCTATTTCTCCCCTGCTAATAAGAAATTGGGAGGCACAAAACAACCCCAGATGGTGCATGTTTGTAGTAATGAATGGAGGTATTTTAATGGTGTGAGTTAAGTTTTACTTTGTGTTTTTAATGAGGGACTGACTGCCCAAGATATTTAAATTGTAAACCAGATTCCCCATGAGGTCTTAAACCATTTTATGTTAAACATAAAACTTTGTTAACTTATATGGGTGATACTATTCATCTCCTAAGCACAAGGGGATATAAAAAATAGTTTATAATGAGACATGAATACATAACATAACTCCAGAAGTTTAATAATGCTAACCCATATTCCATTTCTCCAAATGATTTTTTATTCTACCTGCACGAAGCCACATTCGAATCAGAAGATTCTAATTTTGTTTCACAGATATCAACAGAGTTCTTTTCCTGAAATTCTAAGTGAAAATAACCAAGCAGCAAGTGGAATAAGATTATTTAACGTTCTTTTGACAGAATATTTTGGATGGACAGGCAAGTCATTTACTGAAATCTCTTTTCTTTGATTATCTGAAAAGTATCATTATTTTGAGATTGCCTATTTAATAAGATTCAGTCTCTATCGCCAAAACACCATTCTATAATAACTTTAAAAGTACTGTCTCTCATTTGTTAAAATGGTTTTTGCAAATGAATCCTCGGAGAAAGGAAGCCAGTTGGAACATTTACCAGAGGATTTATCAAAGATTACGAAAATAAAACACCTTGAGGCATGTTCGGAATCCCTAGTACTCAATTTCTAGGAAGAATTAGTTTCTAGTACCATTTCTATCACTGAATATGATTATTTGACCTTGAGCAAGTCAACAGTTCCCTGGACCTCTCTTTCTTTGTCTGTTGAAAGAGAAGCTTTTCAAACTTCAGTTGAGGATCACCCATATACAGCCTCACCTGGAGTGCTTCTTAAGAATGCAGATTCCCCCAGCACTTTGGGAGGCCGAAGCAGGTGGATCACGAGGTCAGGAGATCGAGATCATCCTGGCTAACATGGTGAAACTCCGTCTCTACTAAAAATAGATAAATTAGCCAGGCGTGGTGGTGGGTGCCTGTAGTCCCAGCTACTCAGGAGGCTGAGGCAGGAGAATGGCGTGAACCCGGGAGGCGGAGCTTGCAGTGAGCCGAGATCACGCCACTGCACTCCAGCCTGGGGGACAGAGCCAGACTCCTTCTCAAAAAAAAAAAAAAAAAGAATGCAGATTCCTCAGTCACATCCAATCGTATTGAATGAGACTCCAAGGCCGTGATTTTTCTTGGTAAGTTTTTCAAATTATTTTTCTGCTCACTAAGTATGAGTGTACTGGAGTTGATTAGCATTAAGGCCTTCCAGCAATAATCTTTGCTTTGGAATACATACACAAACTGAAATACCAATCTTGACAAATCCCACTCCCAACACACTTCATCATTTCCCTTTGATAGTGCATCTCAGTCTCCATGGAAAACTTGAGCTCTGCCTTTAATTTTTCAACTATTAATTTCTGTACCTACAATATTCAATGGCCTCTTCATCTCTATCCTAACTGAAATGAGTTTGTGCAAAACAGTTGGGTGAGTTTATGGAAGAGCGTATAGGCAACTAGTAAGAGACTAGAAAATGATTAAGATTAATATATCCAAGACCTCCTTCAATTTATAATCAAAGGGACCATTTCTATGTAAAATATTAGAGTTCCATTAGCTAAAAACAAGATTATTAAAGTGTGTTTATATTATGATCCACTTTTGGTAACAATATAAAGATGATATTTAGAGATATGTACATGTGTACAATGTCTATGTGGACATTGATGATTTTGTTACATAAGCATGGGAATAAGGAAAAGTAATTATTTTCATTGAAAGGCTGAGGGCGAGAGATAATTTGGATGGAAAGAAAAGGAAAAGGAAGGAAGAGACGAGAAACAGAGAGTGGGTTTGATATAATAGTTATGCATTTATGTTAAATTGTAATTTATGTATGTATGTATAAATACATTTTAAAAATAGAATAAATTTAAATGTTGAAAACATAAATAAGCCAGAGGTTACGCAAATAACCCTACAGTCATATGTGTTTCAAATATATCACATAAAATTGACCATCTGTTCGGTCCCCCTCAGTACTAAGGCTCTAATTTTTTTTTTTTTTTTTTTTTTTTTTGAGACAAAGTCTCACTCTGTCATCCAACTTGGAATGCAGTGGCACCATCTTGGCTCACTGCAAGCTCCGCCTCCCAGGTTCAAGGGATTCTCCTGCCTCAGCCTCCCGAGTAGCTGGGACTACAGGCACATGCCACCACATCCAGCTAATTTTTGTAATTTTTAGTAGAGACAGGATTTCACCATGTTGGCCACGCTGGTCTGGAACTCCTGACCTTGGGTGATCCACCCACCTCAGCTGCCCAAAGTGGTGGGATTCAGTCCCTGCCTTTTCTAATTAGATCTTTTCTAATTTAAAACCTAGAATCCTCAGGAGTTCTTTATAAAGAAGGATCTTGGCTACGTTCAAGGCACTGTATCAATAAAAGATTTGGTTTGGTTTGGGCTAATCCTGCCAGGAATTAGTTGTACAATACTGTGCAGCCCCTTTTGTCACTCTGGTTTTCATGCAAACATTTGTACAGTGAAGAGAAGGAGGTAGATTTTCAGTATTTTTTATGATTACAACTGCTGTCTGCAAATTTTGCCCCTGTAGGAATCCAAGTTTATTTTTTTCCTCTCCTCGAGTTTCAAGCAAAAACAAAATCTATTTTGTAACAATCAAAATAACTGATTTCAGTTACCCTGGGAGGAAGGGCCACTATTGACACTGTAAGCTATCCAGAAGACAGTGAAAAACAAAATTCTTTCCAGCCAGAGGGAAGTGGGAGTTGGGGGATTCTAAAGGTGAGTTTTTTCTAAGAAAAGATAAAAGAAGGAAGAAAGGGAGGGAGGAGAGAGAGACGAGGAAAGGAAGATCTCCTAAGCATTTCCAGTGTGAGAATAGTTCTTTTCAATGAAGCAGGTGTGTGCCAGTTGAATATAGCCTGAAGAAAAAGGGAACTGTCCAAGAGAAAGTGGCAGTCTTACATTTTTATCCTAGCCAAGATGTAGGCAATAACCCCATCTGTTAGGGAGATGATGAAATATGAACCAAAGAAAATGAGTTCATGAACTTGAGATGTTAAAAAGAAAGAGAGAGAGAGCTCATTCAATATCTCAGAACTGCCTAAAGCTTTCTTTTAGTCAAGTTTAATTTCCTTTGTCAAGCATAATTTGCAGATCCCATAGGACATCAGCTGTGGGTGCATGCACTGCTCCTAGTACATTTTGTACTATACTGTCCATCACGGCTCAGCAGGGTGAAAACATGAAGTAATTTACCTAATGGCTCAGATTCCTTTCTATAATATTGGAATTTTCATGTCCGAGCAAGTCTTCAGAAGATATCATCAGTCAATTGCCTGATAAATGAAAAACAATGTTCTTTCCGCACTAGAACTAAACATTCAAAACTTGAGCTTATAGATTTCAGTGATTTTGAGGATATATTGTGTGACCTTGGAGATAGTTACTTCACCTTGCAATATGTTTTCCCTGTTTCCAAAACAAAACTCATGCATCTCAGATTCAAAGTCAGAGGCCCAGAGTTGTGAAGTGACCCGTCCAGGGTCCCACAGCTAGTAATTGTGTCCAGGAGAACTCTTCCAGTGGCAAACGACTGCAAACCCAACCCAAAATGATTTAAACAAAAAAGGGTTAGTTATTTGTTCAAGAGTTCAGGTTTAAATTGATTTGTAGTCTCAAAGAATTTTACCAGGACTAAATTCTTCTCTCCAGAGTTCTTGATTTTCCATCCTGCACAGTGGCCCACCTCAGCCTCACAAGTAGCTTGAACTACAGGTGCATGCTACCACGCCCAACTAATTTTTGTATTTTTTGTAGAGACAGGGTTTTGCTGTGTTGCCCAGTCTGGTCATGAACTCCTGACCTCAAGCCATCTGCCTGCTCTAGCAAAATGCTGCGATTACAGGTGTGAGCCACTGTGCTCAGCTGGTTCTCTTCTTATAGTGCAAGATCCCGGACAGTAGTTCCAGACCTTATTCTCTTGGGATGAAGTATAGTAGGAAGGAGCATGTGCCTGTGCACCACAAGTTACCAGCAAAAAAGGAAAAAAGAAAAAATAATTATATATTGATGTGTCCTTAAAAATAAAATGTTCTACTTGAACCAAAATGCCCTGCTTGTAGCCAGGACTAGCCTGTGACTGAACCATGTGCCCAGCTCTAAGATAGGGGTGACATCCCACAGGTAGCATATGGACTGAGAACAGAGGAGGCATAGAGTCTCAAATAGCAGAGGCTGTTACCAGGGAGGAAAATGGATGACAGGAAGGTCAACAGTGTCTGCCATGTTGAAAGAGCCTGAAATAGATCACAAGTCTTCAGGATTCTGGTTTCTACCTCAAACCACTGCTTTTCATTCTGCGTGTGGCTGTGATGTTAATCGCTTATGGGAAGGTTAATGTCAGGGAAATTCTTAGGATTTAAATGAAAATCAATATTTAGTGGTAATCCAGGAAAAAAGAATACTCACACAGCACTAACGTATTCTAAAAGTCAAGCATATTGTCATTTTCATGACATTGGATTTAGCAATGTATTCTTAGATATTATATCAAGAGCATGCACAGCAATACAAAATAGATAAGCTGGACTTCATCACAATTAAAAACTTCCGTGCATTAAAGGACACTATCAACAGTCTCAAAAGACAACCCGCATGATGGGAGAAAATATTTACAAGTCCCATATCTGATAAGGGTTTAATATCTAGAATATATAAAGAATTCCTACACCTCAACAACAAAAAGGCAAACAACCTAACTTAAAAATGGGCAAAATAATTGAACTGACACGTCTCCAAAGAAGACATACAAATGTCGAATAAGCACATGAAAAATGCTCAACTTTATTATTAGTCATTAGGACAATGCAAATCAAAACCATGAGATACAACCCACACCTATTACAATAGCTATTCATATAATAATAATTGTTAAAAACAGAAAATAAGTGTTAGTAAGACATTGCTGATGGGAAAGTAAACTGATGCAGCCACTGTGGAAAAATAGTTAGGTGATTTTTCCAAAAGTTTAGCATAAGATTACTATATAACCCAGCAATTCTACTCCTAGGCATATACCTAAAAGAATTAAAAACAGGGACTGAATTAGATACGTGAACACCAGCGTTTATTGCAGCATTATTTACAACAGACAAAACTTATGTGTCTGTCAACAAAAAGAAAAAACAAAATGTGGTATACACATACAATGAAATATTATTCAGTCATAAAAATGAATAAAGCTGTGATACATGCTACAAACATGGAGGAACACTGAAAACATTATGGGATATCAAATAAGCCAGACACACAAGAAAACTAATATTGTATGATTTCACTTATATAAAATATCCTCAATAGGCAAATTCATTTTTTCATGAGCATATGAGACAGAGAGAGGATGGGGGCTGAATTTTATCCTTTTATCAGGAACCCACTTTTGAGATAACTAACTTACTCTTGAGACAACAGCATTAATCCATTCACGAGGGCAGAGTTCTCATAACTTAATCCCCTCCTAAAAGTCCCAGCTCTTAATACCATTACAATGGCAATTAAATTTAAAATAGATTATAGGTTACCAGGGGCTAGGGAGAGGGTGGAATGAGAAATTATTGTTTAATTAGAGTACAAATTCTCTGTTTGGGGTGATGGAAAAGTTGTAGAAATAGATAGTGGTGATGGTTACACAACATGGTGAGTGTAATTAATGTTATAACACTCAAAAATGATTAAAATGATAATATATATATCTCTCTACAATAAAATAATTTTTTTAAAGTCAAGCATATTGTCAGTCTGCTCCTTTGTAGCTAGCAACTCCTTCTCATATATCATTGGCTCAGAACTATCACATGGTCAGCCAGCTGTAAAGGATGCTAAGAATCATTTTTATTTCAGTACATTACACACCAAAAACTTGGGATGAATTAGCAGGGGAGAAGCAGAAAGTGCATATCAGATATCTTAGGAGATTTTCTGCTCCTATAAAAGAATATCTAAGACTGGGTAACTTGTAAACAATTACGTTTATCTGGCTCACAATTCTAGAATCTGGGAAATTCAAGAACATGGCATGGGTATACAGCCAGGGCCTTTGTGCGGCATCATCTCATGACAGAAAGTGGAAGGGCAAGTGAGCACATGAGACAGAGAGAGGATGAAGGCTGAGCTGTTTCGTTTTATCGGGAATCTGCTTTTGGGATAACTGACCTACTCTTGAGACAACAGCATTAATCCACTCATGAGAGCAGAGTTCTCATAAACTAATCTCCTCTTAAAGGCCCTAGCTCTTAAGACCATTGCAATGGCAATTAAATTTCAACATGAGTTTGGGAGAGGACAGTCAAACCATAGCAGGATAGAAAACCAGTAGCAACTAACATTTTTGAGTTCTTTTTTTTCTTTTTCTTTGCTCTTATGCATCCAAAACTTTCTTGGTGTGGTAGTAATCACTAATTACACAACATAATCCATTACTTTGAATCTTAATTAGGCAGATAGTCATCCCACTAGAAGTCACATTTTCTTGCATGCCTTACAACTTTGTGGCCATATTACTAAATTTTAATCAATGTGATGTAAATGGAACAAATAAACTTGTATCATGTCAAAACAACGATTTTTTTATCTCTTTGCTATAGTTGCTTGGCTTGTATCCTTACCTTTGGTCTCTATTTGTCACTCTGCCTTTCCCTACCTCATTTCTGCCTTTGTTTTTTGCTCCTAATTCATAGCAACAGAAATTGGGCTCCCAGAGCTTCAGGAGATTGGGGCCCATCATTGGCCTACAGCTTTTTCTGTGCTCAGCATGCCAATAAGGACTGGTAGGCTTTTTTCTAGGTCACAGTCATGACTTAACATTGCCTTTCAGTTCCAGATGGAAATCTAGTCTTTGTCTTGCAGAATGAAATAGACCAGAGTTTACCAAAATGAAAGAAGCATGGGAGTAGTCAGTGTCGCTTCATGCTAACCACATTCCTTAACTGGCAAACATAAGCTATCTTGCACATCTGCTGCCACTCCCCGATGCTGCACACAGGGCACACGTGGCCAGTCAATCATGATACTCACCCTCCTGAGCTGCTGCCTTCTCAGAATTCTTCTCAATCCAGTGCTGCAAGGGGCAACTATTAAACAATAGGCATTAGCATACCTTGTGAAAACGTTTTGTTCTTCCTTGCTTAAATAAAAGGCATATACAATGAGCACAGTGTCATCATAACTAAGACCCATTCCTGTGTGCAGAAAATGTTTAAAAGGCTCAAAGGGACATGGACACTAAAGGTGATCTTAATACTCTGTCTCAATCCTGCACCTCTAAGTACCAATCTTCAGTCATACTTAACTCCTCTTGTCTCTCATATTGGGTGAGAGGGTGATGTAATCTCTTCCAGAAAAGAACGTGTCCCAAATTCATCCATCCATTGTTTTTAAGAACTAAATACCTGTACCGCTTTTGTTGTGATAGGACATGACGAGAAAACAAGAACAGCCTGGGTCTCTTTAAAAGGAATAATTGTGTCTGGCAGCAGAATGAACAAAGATAGATGGAGTGAAAGGATCCATCAGAGTGAATCTTGATGACGGAGAAGGCAGGTAGTTTAACCTGTGCCCCAGCATACTAGGCAAGTCCTGCCTAATCAGATTTCTTTCTCTGAGACTGCAAATATGGCCCCTCTTGATTTTTAAAACAAATATATTACAGGTTCAAATACTGGGGCTGTTAGAGGTTAAGTGACTCACAAAAGGTCGTATAGCTCGGACACAAATGTAACTCTATCCACCAAAGAAGATGTGTTCCTGAAGGGAAAGGCTGTGTCTGACCCATTGTCTATTATCTCTGATACTTGCACACTGAGAGCACTTGACATATACTGTGAAAGGAAGAATATTTCACAATACTTAGCTATGATAAAAATCACTTACAGATTATAAAAAAATCAGGGCAAGCCATTTGCAATTTGGAATTTTCCATTTATGATAAAATGTAAATGTCTCTTATATCTAGAGGTTGTCATTGAATGTTTGGCACAACTGCAACTGTCAAATTGGAGTTGGATATTGAAACCAGCTGAGCCTAAAATTTATTAACTTAAGGGAGAAATTTCTGTCACTTCAGTTAATTGTTAATTGTTACAGAATTCCTGTCACTTAACTGTTAATCGTTGCAGAATCAAAGCATATACTCATCAATATATTATGTATTGCGTGGTTGTAAAACTGAACTTCCCTACTTTGCATTCATGTGTCTTGATAATTTTTAACCTGGAAAATTTTTATTGGTACATTCATTAATTCACTCAACAATCCCTGCATGCCTACCTGTGCAAGAAACACAAGGTAATACTGGTATCAACCAGACAAGGCACCCACCTTCAATGACCTTTTGATCAAATAGGAAAGGTAAGAAAAGCTGTCAAGTAATTATTAGGGCATAAGCAACTTCTCTGGCTCCACATCTTCACCCATAAAGGAGAGGTTTCCTGACTTCTTCACTTCATAACACAGAAACTCCTTCATGTTGGGGTTATCAACTTCAAATCTCTGTTGAACCTGGTTCTATTCTGACTTTGTGTCCAAGTCGTAATAAAAGCTTCAGCTTCAGTTCTATCCCTACTCTCTTCATCTCTCACCATCACTCTCTAACGACCAAAGACTAACTCTAAAATGTATCCGTTCATTTATGTATTATGCATTTATTAATTGAAAATATTTTTGTTAAGCCAGGCCCTGTGACAAGTGTGGAGATGCTGTAATAAACAAAAGCAACTGGCTGGGCACAGTGGGTCATGCCTGTAATCCCAGCACTTTGGGAGGAAGAGGCAGGTGGATCACCTGAGGTCAGGAGCTCAATACCAGCCTGGGCAAGATGGTAAAGCCCTGTCTCTACTAAAAATACAAAATAATTAGCCAGGTGTGGTGGTGCACGCCTGTAATCCCACCTACTCAGGAGTCTGAGGCACGAGAATCATTTGAACCCAGGAGGCAGAAGCTGCATTGAGCCAATATCAGGCCATTGCACTCCAGCCTGAGAGACAGAGAGAGACACTGTCTCAAAAAAAAAAAAAAAAAAAAAATGACAACCATAGTCATTACCCTCATGGAGCTATAGTCTACAGAGGGAGGAATACACCAGTCAAACATTCTCACAAACAAACATCACGTACCCCCAGAGACAAGACTGTGACAGAGGGGCACATGGTACTGGGAGAATCTATGATGCAGGGGCCTGGGGGATTGGGGTGGCGGGGGGATGTCTAGGCTCTGCTTACTGCAATTGGGATTATCTGATAGTAATGGCTAAATCCACATATGTGTGTTATCAGCAAACATATTGGTGGTAATTATGAGCAATGAACCACTTCTTGCTTCCCGTGTGTTTGGTTCCTACCTGCCTTCGGGTATCTTCACAACATACTGACTGGCACGTGCTGATTCTGATTATTTCTGTGTGTCTGTGTGGTAAAAGTATGTGCACAGTCACTGACTATTGTATTTTCCCTGCCTAATTTTCCTCTCGTTATATAAAACACGGCCTGAATCATAGGAGTACCCCATCCTCATAACCCTGACCAGTTTCCAGACCCAGGTTTTTCTGATGTGACCTGTCTCAATTACACGCTAATCTGCTTGTCTAGTGCAAGCTTTTTGATTGTTTTCAAATTCATACAACTTATGATTTGTTTCTTCAAGTCAAATATTCTGGGTATTCTGGGGGTATTTCTCTAGCTTGTTATCCTTAAAGTTCAGTCTCTTAAAAAACATAGCTTTAACTTTAGTTTTGGTTTGTTAATATTTATTATCCAAGTAGCATACTGCACAACTGCATCTAAAATGAAGTCTGGGTAGGTGACCATCTTCTGCCAGAGATTCTGGGTTGGGGAGGCACAGATGCCAGCTCCCAGCCCTAACTGCAGGGCCTGGCCCTGATCTCCATAGAAAAGGAGTTTCAGATTTTTCAGTCAAAAACAATATATATCTATTTATTCATAGATGAATACAATGGTCAGTGGCTGTGGGCATACTTTTGCCGTACTGAAATCATCAGAATCAACATTGTGGAAGGGGCTCTTTGAGTGCCTTATAGATATCACAACTACATTGGAAAAGAGACCACTTTCTGGATTTTTGTGGTGGACACAATCTTGCTCCAGTAGAAAGGAACTGAGAGAAAGCCATCAGGTTTTTTCTTTCTTTTTTTTTTTTTTTTGAGACAGAGTCTCACTCTGTGGCCAGGCTGGAGTGCAGTGGCATTATCTCAGCTCACTGCAATCTCTGCCTCCCGAGTTCAAGCGATTCCCCTGCCTCAGCCTCCCGAGTAGCTGGAACCACCGGCGCCCACCACCACATTCCGTTAATTTATTGTATTTTAGTAAAGACGGGGTTTCACCATGTTGGCTAGGATGGTCTCGATCTCCCAACTTCGTGATCTGCCCACCGCAGCCTCCCAAAATGCTGGAATTACAGGCGTGAGCCACCACACGTGGTCACCATCAGGCATCTTGAAGGCCTTGATGCCCCAGCACCCCCAGCAGGAAGCCATGATATCCTCGAGTGCAAGGAAGCTTCAAGACTTTCTGAAGAAACCACAGTGACTAAGTAGTGGTGGCCATCAAGTTTGGGTGCCCAGTCATCAGCCATTTTTCTCACTTTTCCTGGCCATGAGAACCCCAATTTTGTCCAGAGGCAATACACTCAGTCCCAGGAGAAGAATCACAATTTGTTTAAATCTGTCTTAGCAATTTTACAGCCCTTTGAAAGTGACTGTTCTCGAGATGGATGTGAGACCTAGTTCTGGCCCAAAGAAAGCCTAGAAGATTCTGAGAATTTTCATCTTTTCCAATAAGAAAGAAACCAACAAGGAGATGCTTTCTGTCTTTCGCTTTGTGCTTTTCACATTTTCCATTGTAAAAGGGAAAATATGAGGGACATGAATGCAAAGAAGGGGCCAAGGCTTGAGAATAAGAGAAGGCATAAGAGCAACCTATGGAGCTGAATTCCAAGTGTTCTAGCTTGGCCAGCCATCTCTGCTATAGAAGAATGAGTAGTAAGTTGCACCTACTACCCTCTGCCCCCTGTAAAGCCAGTACACAATGAAGATAATGAGAAGATCTGAGTGAGGGCCTTTGTCAGAGATTAAGGCATGGTACAAATGGGAAGCATTATCATCTTGTTACCCCTCATTTCAGGAGGAGTCCTCATTAAAAACTGGAAGCTATAGCCTGCCATAGCCATAAAGCAATAACGGCTCACTTTATGCTTTGTTTTCTACACAAGGAGATGCTTTCTGTACATCAGAAACATCAAGAAACAAGCAATAAATTACTTCTAATTACACTATCCCCTCACATCAGAACCAGAGAATGCTCCAAATTAATGGGCATCAAATTTAAAGCAGATATTGAAATATAATTTTCTATGTGATACTTACTTAGCCTCCAGAAACTGCTACTATGGGGCTTTACGTTGGGACTCTATACGCATTTCCCAAAGACCAACTGCAGTCATGGTGCATAGTACAAAAATCAAGTATTCCCATCTCCCAGAGTTTGCAGCCCATTCTAATTGCTTGTGATCAGAAAGGATGCTCCATGGTGGAATACTGTTCAATCAACTTCTTACTTAATAAAGTGGACTATAGCTGTTCCTTTATGTCTAGAGCTATGCTACAGCAAGCCGCTTCATTACCTGTCTGTGGTCTTGTCAGTTATCTGACTGAGACAGTTGTGGCTCTTTAGGTATATAGTTTAGGACAATACTGAAGACCAACTATAAACTCTATCTGCCAATGAAGGATGGGTAATCATGGTGGAGGATTCTATAGACTTCTGTTCAATAACTGCTTAGGGTATTATTGCATTCAACATTAGAGTTTAACCTGGACCAAAGTTGAGAAAGTGTAGTACTCACATGGGAAGGCACAATTTATAGCATGCCCAATTCTTTTTTCATCCACTGGCTCAGTAGCTGAAGAAAGCTTTTAGAACACGTGGCTTTAGCAAACTTGTCATCGGATTCTCTTTTGTGATACAAGATGTTCAGTGTCTAGTCCTCCTTACTTCCTTGGGTTCTGGACATTATTGCTTGAAAGATATAATTACACTGATTATAATATAGAAGACCTAAAACCAGCTGGAAAAGTCTCTCCTTCAAATTTTTTAAGAAAAAAAACTAATTATATCACAGAAGCAAAAACATGGTAATTAAAGTGACCGTTATATATCAGGCCTCCTATAATTATTGTTATTCATTTTGGCAACTAGGAGTTTAGGGATTTGAATTTTATTTTCCAAGCCATAAGTGTGAGAAAAACAATTTGCTTAATTCATTGCTGATCACTGGAAATTAATTTTCACCAATTTCTTTAGACTGCATTGGAAGACTACATTGTTTCTCTTTATTCTTGTCAATAATTTTTAAGGGATAGTTAGCCTGTCTGTTTTCTGAAGCTTCCCTGACAAACACTCTTCCTGGCGTGTGCCAATCATAAGACTCAATGCAAAGCCTAGAAGGTACTCATATTCTCCAAACAGCTGTTTTCTTTTGTTGTTGTTTTTCATCTGGAGCAAGAGAAAGTTAACTCCAGAGAATTGCTTGAACGCGTCTGAACAATTTGTTAAATTTCCCAGTATTGACTGCCACAGTCATTTACTAAATACTGCTAAATCTGTGGCCAAACTGTTAAGACTCTATCTAATAACTACTCTATATTAAAGTGTCATCCACAGCGTGAGAAGATATAATATGTGAAAATAAAAACACTAGAAGAAAATGGCAGGGAAGAGTCACAGAATTTCTACAACATAGAAAGATGAAGACCAAGGAAGGAGAGTAAGAAGTGAGTTACCATTTTATGAAAAGCCAGAGGAAAAATAAACGCTATTCTATGCAACTATGATATATCATTTTTATTAGTGGTATATTTTTCTCCATCTCCTTACTTTTAACTTACCCGAATCTTTATGATCAATGTGAATTTCTCAGAGACAACATATAGTTGACATTATCTTCTTATTCACTCTGAGAATCTCAATATTTTAATTGGCGCATTTAATCCATCTACACTTGAAGTGATTATTAATATAGTTGTATTAATACCTACCATCTTTGTAACTGTTATCGATTTGTTATGTTTGTTCTATGATTCATTTTTCCCTCTTTTACTGCCTTATTTGGTTTTAACCAAGCATTTTCTAAAATTTCATTATGTCCCCTCTCTTAACATATCATTTATTAAAAAAAAAAATTTGTGGTTACCCTAGAATTTACAATGTATTTTTTAAATAACCTAAAGCAACTGTCAAATAACACTATGCTTCTTCACATGTAGTATAAGTACCATATAAGAAAGTATTTCTGGTTCCACTTTCCCATCCTTTGTGACGTTGCTGTCTTTCATTTTACTTATCCATGTGCTATAATCAATGAATACGTTGTTACTATTATTATACAGTTTTATCTTTTAGATTAATTAAGAATAAGAAAAATAAAAGGTTTTATGATCTTCATTTCTTATTGCTCTGACACCCTTACTTTTGAAGCAAATCAGTATTTTCCACCCTAAAATATGGCACTTTGGCATAATGATTACTTTACGCTAAAGACATTTGAGATTCAACAGGTGCAGAAAAGAAGCCTTCTTGGAGCCTCCCTTATATGAACAAAAGGAGCAACTTCTTGGAAACATGTCTGCCCTAAATTCTTCTTCAGGACAGATTTACTCCCAGACAAGAGAACCTAAACCAAAACCTACCTCCAGCAGTTTGGATTCATGGCCCTAAAGGAGACAGACCGCTTAAACTTGTATAGACAAATATTATCACAGATTTTTTTAATCTCCTTTTTGTTCTGCTGAAAATTTGATAATCTTTCTAAATAGTCATTTGCTTTACCATAAGGGCTTTTCTCCTACTCCCCTTCACCTATTAAGATGGCATAAGCCCCAAATTCTAATCACCCTTTTGAGTTACACATCACTGAGCTCTACCATGTGTATGCACATTGCACATGTAGATAAGTTGCTGTCTCCTCCTGTTGATCTGCTTTTTGTCACTTTAATTCATAGGCCCAATTTACAGAACCTAAAAGGAGAGAGGAAAAACTTTTCCTCCTCTACATTTAATTTATATCCAAGTTATTCAACTGTATCTTTTTTATTTTTTATTTTGCCTGAAGTTTTTAACATGTTTCTTACAGGGCAGATCTCCTGGTAATGAATTCCCTCAATTTTTGTTGGTCTGAGAATGTCTTTATTCTCTTCCCTTTTTGAAATATAATATTGTTGAATATAGAATTCTAGGTTGGTGCTGTCTTCCTTTCAACATTTTAAATGTTTAACTGCACTCTCTTCTTTCTGGCATGTTTTCTGATAAGAACTGTGCTATAATTTTTAGCTTTATCACTCTGCAGACGAGGTGAATTTTTTCATCTTGCTTTTTTCAGAATTTTGACTTTTTGCAGTTTGATATGACACACCTAGGTTTGGAAGGGGTTTTTTGAAATTTATTCTGCTTGGTGGTTCTCTAAGCTTCCTGGATTTGTAGGTTGGTGTCTGTCATTAATTTTGGAAGATTATTAGCAATTTTTACATCAAATACTTCTGCTCTATTCTCTGTTCCTTCTCCTTTTAGTATTTCAACTATGTGTATGTTGCATCTTTTGATAATGTGTCACAATTTTTTTAATCAATTTTGCGTTATAGCTTAGGAAGTTTCTATTGACCTATCTTCAACTTCACTTTTTTTCCCTCAGCTGTGTCAAATCAATTGATGAGTCCCCAAGGGGCATTCTTCATTTATGTTACTGTATTTTTTCCCTTATGATTCTTGCTTATAGTTTCTATCCCTCTGCTCACATTGCACCTGTTTTTGCATATTGTCTAGCTTTTCCATTATAGCCCTTGACATGTTAGTCATAGTTATTTTAAATACACTGCCTGATAATTCCAGTATCTGTGCCATATCTAAGTTTGTTTCAGAAGATTATTTTTTCTATAGACTTTTTCTTGCCTTTTGGCATGCATTGTACGTTTTTGTTGAAGGCTGGAGATATATTATCATGTAATAGAAACTGAAGATTCAGATAGGTCATTAGTGTGACAATTTATGTTAATCTGGTGAATTATTTCATTCTTATAGCGCTATAAAGATACTACCCGAAACTGGGTAATTTATAAACAAAAGAGGTTCAGTTGACTCACATTTCTGCATAGCTTGGAGGCCTCAGGAAACTTGTAATCATAGCAGAAGGGGAAGAAGGCACTTTCTTCTCAAGGTGGCAGGAGAGAGTATGTGCATGATTGAGGAAGTGCCACACTTTAAAACCATCAGCTTTCATGAGAACTCACTCACTATCATGAGAGCAGCTTGGAGAAACTGACCCCATGATCCAATCACCTCCCACCTGGCCCCTGCCTCAACACATGGGGATTATAGGGGTTACAATTCGGGTGATATTTGAGTGGGAACACAGAGCCAAAGCATATCATTCCACCTCCCCTCCGCTCCCAAATCTGATGTCTTTACACATTTTAAAACTAATCATGCCTTCCTAACAGTTCCCCAAAGTCTTAACTCATTCCAGCATTAACCCAAAAATCCAAGTCCAAAGTCTCATCTCAGACAAGGCAAGTCCCTTCTGCCTAGGAGCCTGTAAAATAAAAGCGAATTAGTTACTTCCAAGATACAATGGGGATACAGGCATTGGATAAATGCTCCCATTCACAATGGGAGAAATTGGTCAAAACAAAGGGGCTTCAGGCCTCTTGCAAGTCCAAAATCCAGCAGGGTAGTCATTAAATCTTAAAGCTCCAAAATAATCTCCTTTGACTCCATGTCTCACATCCAGGTCATATTGATGCAAGGGATGGGCTTCCCTCACTTTGGGTAGCTCTTTCACAGTCTAGCATTGAGTGCCTGTGGCTTTTCAAGGTACATGGTACAAGCTGTTGATGGACCTACCATTCTGGGGTCTAGAAGACAGTGGCCCTCTTCTCAAAACTCCACTAGGCTGTGCCCCAGTGGGGACTCTGTGTAAGGTCTCCAACCCCACATTTCCCATCCTCACTGTCCTAGCAGAGGTTCTCCACAAGGGCTCTGCCCCTGCAGCAGACTTCTTCCTGGACATCCAGGCATTTCCATACAGCCTCTAAAACCTAGGCGGAGGTTCCCAAACTTCAATTCTTGACTTCTGTGCACCTGCATGACCAACATCACATGGAAGCCACCAAGGCTTGGGGCTTGCACCCTCTGAAGCAAGAGCCTGAGCTGTACCTTATCCCCTTTTAGCCATGACTGGAGCTGAAGCAGCTAGGATGCAGGGCACCATGTCCTGAGGCTATGCAGAGCAGAGGCCCTGGGCCCAGCCCACAAAACCATTTTTCCTTCTAAGCTTTCAGATCTGTGATGGGAGGGGCTGCCAGGAAGCCCTCTGACATGTCCTGGAAACATTTTCTCCATTGTGTTGGCAGTTAACATTTGGCTCTTCGTTACTTATGCAAATTTCTGCAGCAGGCTTGAGCTTCTCCCCAGGAAATGGATTTTTCTTTTCTACCACATGGTCAGGCTGCAAATTTTCCAAACTTTTATGCTCTGCTTCCCTTTTAAACATAAGTTCCAATTACAAACTATCTCTTTGTGAACACATAAAATTGAATGCTGTCAGAATAATCCAAATCACATATAGAATGCTGTGCTGCTTAGAAAATTTTTTTTCTGCCAGATGCCTTAAATCATCTCTCTCAAGTTCAAAGTTCCACAGATCTCTAGGGCAGGGGGAAAATGTCACCAGTCTCTTTGCTAAAGCGTAGCATGAGTGACCTTTACTCCAGTTCCCAGTAAGTTCCACATCTCTATCTGAGACCACGTCAGCCTGGACATCATTGTTCACATCACTATCAACATTTTGGTCAAAACCATTCAAGTATCTAGGAAGCCCCAAACTTTCCCATATCTTCCTGTCTTTTTTCTGAGCGCCTGCAACCTCCGACCATTACCCAGTTCCAAAGTCCCTTCCATATTTTCAAGTATTTTTATTGCAGTACCCCACTCTCTGCAGTAACCAAAATACTGTGTTAGTTCAGTCTCACACTGCTGTAAAGATGCTACCCAAGACTGGGTAATTTATAAACAAAGGAGGTTTAATAGATTCACAGTTCCATACGGGTGGGGAGGCCTCAGGAAACTTACAATCATGGCAGGAGGGGAAGCAGGCACCTTCTTCACAAGGCGGCGAGAGAGTGTGAGCATGATCAAGGAAGTGCCACACTTTAAAACCATCAGATCTCATGAGAATTCACTCATTATCATGAGAACAGCATGGGGGAAAGCGCCCCCATGATCCAATCACCTCCCACCTGGCCCCTCCCTCGACATGTGGGATTATGGGGATTACAATTCAAGATGAGATTTGGGTGGGGACACAGAGCCAAACTATATCATCTGGTCAGGAATTGGGTGTGTTTAATATTTGCTATAACTATAAGCACCAGAGGCTTCAAATTCCTTAAGTATCCTTCTTTTTATCTACCCTCTTGGCTGTGGGGCTTCTCTATGTGCTTTCAGCTATTATCACTGTTATTTCACTGAAACCTTTTGGTGCAGTGTTAGGGTATGGGGGCGAGGGGCTTCTGTAATGCTTAGATTCTCTCTCTATCTGTAAGCAGGCTTGTATCTCAGGACTCTGGCCTTCACAAGTTTTTCTTTCCCTCCTACAGTGGTTTATCTTTTCTCCCCTGTTCCCTACTCCCTTCCCAATCTATTTTCTCCAAACCTTGTCTCCTGTTGACTATCTTTTTAGTTCTTCACTTAGTTAAAACAAGAAAATGAAGGAAGTTTAAGAGAATAGGAAGAATTTTCCTTCCTCCTGCTGGGATAAGATTTCAGAATTGTGCTCTGGCAAAGTCCTTTCCTCTGCAGAATGTGCCTGTATCATAAAGTCTCAGGGCATATTTCAAAATGATTACTTTTTCCCTCTCCCTGCCAGGGTCACCAGAGGATCTTTCTTGGAACTTTACTATGTAAACCTGGTGGGGTTCCAGAAAGAAAAACCCAGAAAAGTATGGCCTAACCCCACCCCAACAAACATACACCAGACTAAGTCCTACTCTCAAGAAAGTCCACACTCATCCTACAGCAAATTGTCAAAATCTCATCTAAGTGTTCCTGTGAGTTTACAGCTCCAGTGCCTTCCGCTCCAGGTAAGCAAACTCAGTGACTGCATCGTTCTGTATCTTCTTGCCTCTTGAGAATTCAGGGTAAATCTAAAGACTCAGTTCTCCAATGAGTCCAAGAAACGTGATGAGTTTGTCCAGGGTTTTTTTTGTTGTTGTTGTAAGGATGAGAGTGACAGCTTCTAAGCTCTTTACATGTGAGAGCTAAAACTGAAAGGAATCATCCTTTTTAGATAAAGGCACTTTGGTAAGAAAATGAATAAACAATAAATTAAAATTTGATTAACAAGACATAGTCAAAGTCTATGAAGTCCTTTTGGAAATTTTATTTTTTATTTCTGGTATTTAAGTTCCATCTGTAGTTAATGGAAAGTAACAAAAGTTTCCAGATTTCCTTTCCACTCTACTTCCCATAATGTTACCACAAATGCTAATCCATTTAATACTCTTTGGGTGGGAGAAAATGTCCCATACCAAAAATTTTAGGAAATATTAGGCTCTATATCGCTTTAACAGAAATCAAAATGTATGCTTGTTATAATAAAGTCTCAAAAAAATCCTGCATTAAAAGGCACATGTTCATGTTATTTATACCAAGTGTTTCCCAGACTTATCTGACTATGGAATCCTTTTATTCCCTTCTTATTTCCTAGCAACATCTTGATAGACAAAATAATGACACCCAAAGATGTCCATATCCTAATTCCCAGAATTTATTAATATATTACCTTACTGGCTAAAGGGACTTTGCAGATGTGATTACATTAAGGATTTTGACATGTAGTGATTATCGTGAATTAACTAGGTAGCTAAAATATATGATCACAAGGGTCCTTGAGGGGTCAGAGGTAGAGAAAAGGCAAAAACATGAAGGAAAGGAAGAAAGATTTGAACATTATACTGCTAGCTTTGAAGATGGAGGAAGAGGCCACAAGGCAAGGAATGAGGGGAGTCTTTCGAAACTGAAAAAAGCATGAAATAGATTCTCTGCTTGTGCCTCTGAAAGAACCAGCCATTCTGACACCTTGGGGTTTTGTTTTGTTTTGTTTTGTTTTCTGTTTTTTTTTTAGCACAGTAAGATTGATTTGGAACTTCTGACTCGTACAACTGTAAGATAATTAATTTATATTGCTTTAAGCCACTAAATTTGTAGTAATTTATTCCAACAGTAATAAGAAACAAATACAACATCTCATTGTGTTAGTTTTGAATGACATACCCTCTGGGAAATACTACACTATGTTAGGATTATCAGGGATACGAAGAGAAACAGACTGTCTGTACTCTTAATAATTGTGAAAATAGCTTTAGTAGTCGCATGGCAAATTTGTATATGATTTGTATAGTTAAAAGTATCTAAACAATTTAATGTGAAAATGTAATGAAAAAAATATGCATTTCCCTTTTCTAAAGTATTAATTTCTAGGCATATTAGCACTGTGGAAATAGATGTGGTATTTTTATCTCTAATCTCATTCATAAATTCACAGGTGCTATCTCATTTTATTTTCTCAAAATAACTAGGAATAAAAGTACTAATACCATCATACTCACCTCAGAAATAGGAAAACTGGTACTCCACGAGTTAGCAGCCTAAACCTACCACCTTCTCTATGTATAAAATCTTCATTCTGTAGGCAATTTAAAACTGGTAAGGTCTGTGAGCAGTGGTGTGGCATGATCAAACCTGTGATTTCACTCTCCTTTTTATGGCTTATCCTGAATCACTAGAGATGCCAAATAGAGATTAGCAATAACAGCTGTCTTCACTCCTATGAGAATATTCATCTTACCAACAGAAAACTAAATACAGGTCAAGTACAATTGCTTTTAGCAATGAATAAGTCACAAAACATTGAGTTAAAACTACTAGAATTGCCAGGACGAGAATTTAGAAGGTTAAAAGAAAACAGTTATTTACCCACACACCCTAATCCACAGAAAACAAAAGCATGTTGTCACTGAGAATGCTTCCTTGGTACATGGTAGTAACAGAATCTGTATCTCATCTTTGCTTAGAGGCTCTGAAACAAACACCAGGACCCTAAAGCAAAATGAGGACCCAAGTCTATAAATATTTTCAACAAATATTACTTATTTGATCCCTGAATTCTAAGTTCTTATGAAACTTTGTTTTAATACAGATAGAAGAATAAAAGTCATCATTTAAGTGATTATTTAAGTCATAAACCTTGAGAAATGGTTATCAGAGGCAGCTAATGACCTAGCCTCTTAGCTAATGGAGGTTAACACTCCAATAAACCATTTGTTAACTGCAGCAAGTGACTGATTACAAAAGAATTATGGCTATCATAACTCTGTTTTATGAGTGGTAGTGGGGAAAGACACAGTTGGATGGGGACAGAGTACACAAGTGCGCCAAAAGGTGACTATAGAGAAAATAATTGCAACCTGTCACTAAAAGATTCCCCTTACAAGGAATAAGAAGGGAAGGGGAGCCACATGATATAAGTATATAGTGAATCAGAACACAGGAAATGTTAGTCTGGGTAGAAAAGTAAAAATTCCCAAAACTAAGCCTGCCTAATGCACTCATAAGTGTCCTCAGTAAAATGGACATTGAATACTCTGATGAAAGCTTGAAGCCACCCACACACTGAGCATGGGGAGAATTTTTGCCTTCACAAAGAAGTCTTTCCAAATGCAATAAAAATACATCTCAAAAATGTGTATTTTGAGGTTGAAAATTGAAATCCTGTGTCCCTGACAATTATTGAGATTTTTTTAATGAGGACATTTTTAAAGAGGAGTAGGCACTATCTTTCTAAATTGGAAAGTCAAGAACACGCAGTTTCAGTTAGGATTATATTTAATGATTCTGAGGAAAAAATAGTCAAAATAAACCGCTTGCTTAAGACAGATTTTTTTTTTTTGACTTGTATTAAAAAGTCCATGCTGATGGATGAGTTCAGCCACATAAAGTCATCAAAGGTCCAGGTTTCTTCTCAGACACCATTCCAGTATCTCCAGGATGTGGTTTTTCCCTCATAAAGATGACTACAGGAGCTTCAGCCACCAAATTGGAGTTCTAGGCAACAAGATGAAGAGAAGAAGAAAGTCCTGACCTTCTGTGTAGTAAAGAATTAACCTTATCCAAAGAGCAGTCTGGCTTTTGCCCTCAGTTACTGGGAGGTAATCTCTTAGTCCCTGAAATCTTCTGTGTGATAGGACTGTGTTTGTTTGCCTGGGCATTTTGGCCACTGGACAGTCTAACAATGTGATGTATGATGGAGGCCACCTGATATCCATTCTGATTGCTGGAGTTGTTAACCAACAACCTCTACCAGCGGATGGAGACTACAGATCAGTCACACAGGCAATATGTGATAGAGCCCAAATAAAAACTCTGGATGCCAGTCGGGTGCACTGGCTCAAGCCTGCAATCCCAGCACTTTAGGAGGCCGAGGCGGGCGAATCACAAGGTCAGCAGATCGAGACCATCCTGGCTAACATGGTGAAACCCCATCTCTACTAAAAATACAAAAAAATAGCCAGGCATGGTGGCATGCACCCGTAGTCCCAGACACTCGGGAGGCTGAGGCAGGAGAATCACTTGAACCTGGGAGGCAGAGGTTGCAATGAGCCAAGATCACACCACTGCACTCCAGCCTGGGCAACAGAGCAAGACTGGGTCTCAAAACAAACAAACAAACAAAAAACAAACTCTGGATGCCGGGGCTTGAGTGAGCTTCTCTGGATGGCAATACTTCAAGTGTATTGTCACACATCATAGCCAGAAGGAGGAAACACTGTCCATAACTTTACGGGGAGAGAGCAATTAGAAGTTCTGTATTTGGACCTGTCCTGAACCCTGTCTTACACATTTTTTACACTGAATAATTTTAATCTGTATCCTTTTCCTGTAATAAACCATACCTGGAACTAGAGCTACTTTACTCCGTGAGTTCTGTGACTGCTTATAGTGAATTATTAAACCTGAGGATGATTTGGGAACCTCCAAATTTAAAATTGGTGTCAAATGTGAGGAAAGTCATGTTATCTGTGCTCCCTCTAAACTGCATAATTAGCTAAAACTATTACATTCTCCTTTTTTAAATGGACATTCCAGAGGTACCATATAACTCATCTACTCACTTCTCATTGGCCAGAACCTAGTCATATGGACACACCTATCTGCAAAGGAGACTGGGAAATGTAGTCTTTTGTCTGGGTATGTTTCTACTCTTAACAAATCAGGTTCTGTTACTTAGAAAGAGACAAATAATGGACTCAGACACTGCGATAAATCTACCTTCTATAAAAACACTGCAAAATATCTATAGTAATAAAAATTCTTCATTCACATATATATATGATAAGCAAAATTAGAAATCATGATGTTTTGAAGCAAATAATTTTTATTTAACAGAAAGCTTTAGTGTCAAATATCACTTTTTGCCATATAAAATTTTTTGTTGCTTCCAAGCATGATAACTTGACCTTTTACATGCTAAACATATTACAGTAGTTTCTTCTTATAAAATTGCATTTTCCATGGCTTTAGTTTCTCGTGGTCAACTGTGGTCCAAAAATAGGTGGATACAGAACAGTAAGATATTTTGAGACAGAGAGAGACCACATTCATATAACTTTTATTATAATATATGGTTATAATTATTACATTTCCTTATTAGTTATTATCAATCTCCTATTGTGCCTATCTATTAAAACTTATCAAGGGTATGTATATAGGAAAAACATGTATACAGAGTTTGATTCTACCTGTGGTTTCAGGCATCCACTGGGGGTCTTGGAATGAATCCTCCATGGATAAGGGAAGACTACAATAGTCTCGATATTTGCAAAAAAACAGAAGCAATAGGGTAGCAACTACATGTCAAGTGTGATGTGTTTGGAGTCATATAAAAGTTAATACTGTATCGGGGGAGTATTCTTTTCATTTTATAGGCAAGAAAACTGTAGCTCAGGGATGCCAATGTCTAACCCTCCAGAACTTGATAGATTCGGGGTCTAGTGTTCTTTTCAAATTATAGGCTTTCCACATAGACTCCAATTCACTGCTTTACTGAAGGTCAAGATGGATGCTATTTTAACTGGATAACAGCCTCTCACTACCTTGTTGGTCTGCTCTAATAGCACTGGAAGCACCTTTTGCTTCCCAAGGAAAGAAAGACTGTGTCCTAGATGAATTGTGTCAATAAACTGTTACAAGGCTACTTTTGCTCCTTCTGTCTCCTTTCAGACATGTATTTTATATCTGCCTTGTAAATTTAAGGCATGCAGTTGTTCTTTTTCAAGCTACATTTCTTTATGGTCCAGGAGTGATATTTCTAAATTCTACCCTGACTTCTCTGGACGCCCATTCTTCCACAGGGTCACCTCTATTGATTCACAATGAATTGGCTTTAAATCTGCCCCCTGAGTCTCTTAATCAGTCTATGGCATATATGTCCCCTGCACTAGAATTCTTTAAATTTCCACATTGCAACCAATTTGTAGTAGGTATAGATTTCATCTGATAAACTCGTACACAAGAATGTAGCTTTCTTTATAGAACTAAATTGATTTTATTAAATTTATTTATCTCAAAATGCTGACAATAACCCACCCATCTCCTTTTCCCAGCGATGGCTCTGAGGTTTTCTGTTTGTTTCTTTATTTGTTTGTTTGTTGTTTATTTGTTTTTGCAGGAGGCGGGGGTTATATGGTTCCTATGAGGTGGAAGAGGTGGCAGAGGGTGTGCTTCTAGTCCTTCCTGTAGTTGTCTCTCCACACTGCATCTATGAGACATCCTCATCCCCCTACAGTTTTTGTTATCGACCAAGTGCAGATCAATGCTGGTGAGCCTAATCTCAACTCCACAGTCTCATCAAATCCGCTGCCCTCTAGCAACCACATCGAAGTCTTCCTAAACACTCGCGGAGACAATTTTCCTGCTTCCGCCCCTTGTGGAGATTCCAGGAACTCTGTACTGATAGGCCACACCTGTCTACTGAGGCATTTCATATAGCTGCTTCTCCAGCATGCCAAGCAATGGGAACTCCAAGGCCTCACAGCTTCCAAGGCCTCTGTCTAGCAGAGGACACAGGCTTTCTCTGCTCAGTTCTACCAACCCTATATAAGACTTCTGTTTTTTTCACCATATCCTCTCATCCTCCCATGAGAAGACAGGTTCCAAGTCCCTTCTTCAGAAACCCACCAGTATCTACACTTTCCTTCATTCCCTCTGTTCTGGGAAACTTTTCTAGTCTCAGGATCCAAAGGTGCCAGATACGAGTGGTTACATATCTCTATATCCTCAGTGGTTTCATGGTTTGAATTTTCTTTTTCGTTTTTTCTTTTTTTTTTTTTTTTTTTTGAGACAGAGTCTCACTCTGTCTCCCAGGCTGGAGTGCAGTGGCACAATCTCTGTTCACGGCAACCACCACCTCCTGGCTTTAAGTGATTTTCCTGCCTCAGCCTCCCTAATAGGTGGGATTACAGGCACCTGCCATTATGCCCAGCTAATTTTTTAATTTTTAGTAGAGACGGGATTTCACCATGTTGGCCAGGCTGGTTTTGAACTCCTGACTTCAAGTGTTTTGTCTGCCTCAGCCTCCCAAAGTGCTGGGATTACAGGTGTGAGCCACCGCACCCTGCCTGAATTTTCAAAATGCAAAAGCCTTGACTTTTTCTGCCATATCAACCCTTTTCTGGGTCATGGGTATTGGGTACACCGAGGCATAGTGCAGTCACCTTCAAGTAGCGCTCCCAGCACAACAGCATCAGCATTATCGGGGAACTTGTTAGAATGCACAATTTTAGTCCTCACCTCAGACCTACTGACTCCAAAGCTCTGGGAGTGACACTCAGAAATCTGTGATTTAAGGAGCCCCCCAGGTGATTCTAATGCAAGCTCAAGATTGAGAAACATAGTGCAAGCTTAGCTTCTAGAGTCAGACTTCTTCGGTCTTATAAGCTGTGTGACTCAGGACAAGAGGCTTAACATCTCTGTGCCTAGGTTACCACATCTATGAAATAAAGGTGATATTTGTATTTGCCTCAGATTGAGCCTTTTGTTATGAGTACATGGGTTAATACATATAAAGTACTTAGCATAGAACCTGGCATATAATAAGAACTAAAAATAGGTACTACTTTTATTATTATATCTTCTGACTGAATCTTAAATTGTGGGAGGGGTTGGTTGACAGGAGATGTCAGCGAAAGAGACATTAGTTACTATTTCAAATACACCAACCCACAAAATGTGAAGGAACTAAAACAGCCTCTTTCAATTTCTTTAAATTTATTATATAATTCTCATTTTGTGTTAGTTGGCCTTCTCACTTTTTTTAACTCCATATTAAAGATTGCATGGACCCACACAAAAAAGGTTGTCTGAAATAAATCATTCAGTACTCTTACCATAAGAATACCATAATTATATTGGGACTAATTTTGATAGCTGTCAAACATCATTTCATCCACCTGCAAGCAACTGACCAAAGCACTTGTTTACTGGTTTTATGCATTCAGATATTGTGTGAAAGAATCAAACCACTGGCTGAGAAATTGGAAAGACTTTTAAAATGCAAATTCATTTCCCTCAATAGGATTTGACCTGTATTACCATATACTGGCTGAGATTGCTCTGGAGTCAATTACCTATACTGAAAAAAAAAAATATTGCTCACTCATTTACACATGAGGTGAATTTAATTCTTCAAGGAGGTCAGTGTTCCATTTAGTAATTTAAGTAATTTACTAAACATTAGGTATTTACTCCAGTTTGCAGGAAACACTCGTCTCACCTGATTCATCAGCACACCTCTAAAGATGAGATCAGTTGCAGATTGGGAAACTCATACCTTCTGCAACTTTGCGGAGCGATTACCTGTGTGACCAACGACCCATCTCCTATTTAAGAGGGAGTGTCATCCTGATATCAACATTCTCTGTGAAGTTTTTCCACAAATAAAGGTTAGCTTTGTTAATTAAAGTCAAGGAAAATTGATAATGACTGGAAATCTTGGCCTTTACGATTTTCTTGTAGGTTATAGTCAAGAAGGCAAGAAACAGGAAAAAAAAAATCTGTAAGAATTACCTATATCTGGCCAGGCGCAGTGCCTCATGCCTGTAATCCCTGCACTTTGGGAGGCCGAGGCAGGTGGATCACCTGAGGTCAGGAGTTTGAGACCAGCCTAGCCAACATGAGGAAATCCTGTCTCTACTAAAAATACAAAAATTAGCCAGGTATGATAGCACATGCCTGTAATCCCAGCTATTCGGGAGACTGAGGCAGGAGAATAGCTTGAACCTGGGGGTCAGAGGCTATAATGAGCTGAGATTGCACCACTGCACTCCACCCTGGGCAACAAGAGCGAAACTCCACCTCAAAAAAAAAATTACCTACATCTTCTAAATCTTCCAACCATCTGCTTCACTTTGGCTGGATTTCTCCTACCAAATTCACAATAAAGAATCGTTTCAGGCATCCTACTGAAATCAGAAAAATATGTTGGAAAAAAAAAAGATACATTATCCATCTAATGTGAAACATTTGGGTATTCAGAAATATCACGTTTTTCTCTAATCTTTTAAGCTTCTTGTTGGTGATATTTGGTATCATGAAAACATGACAACAATGAAGTTAAAACAAATTAAGTAAAATCACATTTTTAAGTTGGAGAGAACCCTACTGATTAACCATATCATCTAACTCTTTCATTTTAAATACAGGAAAACTCAAGGACTACTTGCAAACTTAAACCCTTCCTAAAACACTGTGGATTTACAAACATATAGATGTAAATTTACAGACTTTGCAAACCTAATCTTTTTGTAAGTAGTGATACATCTGCATTTTCTAAGGACTCTCCTGGCCATTGGGGTTTCAGAAGCTGAGAAAGACCTAGTCTCCAACTCACACAGCATCTACCATATAACAGAAGAAGTAAGACACAGCAAATTGTAACACAAGGCACTAGTTTAATTTGAGGGTAAGCATCCTAGAATGGACCGACAAGGCATTATACTTAAAGATAGGTGGAAGAGAGATGATGAAAGACCTCAAATACTATGCCAAGGGAACTGGACCTTATCTATTACCAACAACAAACTGAGTTTATCATATATCTCTGTGCCTAATGTGCTACATCATTTCACATAATCTTTTTTTTTTTTTTTTTTTTTTTTTTTGAGACGGAGTCTGGCTCTGTTGCCCAGGCTGGAATGCAGTGGTACTGTCTCAACTCACTGCAGCCTCCGCCTCCTGGGTCCAACCGATTCTCCTGCCTCAGCTTCCCAAGTAGCTGGGATTACAGGCACCTGCCACCATGCCTGGCTAATTTCTCAATTTTTAGTAGAGGCAGGGTTTTACCACACTGACCGGGCTGGTCTTGAACTCCTGACCTCGGGTGATCTGCCTCCCTCGGCCTCCCAAAGTGCTGGGATTTCAGGCATAAGCCACTGTGCCCAGCCTATGTAATCTTCATAATAACCCTGTGAGGTAGGTTCTATCATTTTTTTTATACATGAAGGAACCAAAGTAACAAGAGGTTAGTGAGTTGCCCAAGGTCAAACGGACAAATAGAAGAATATAGACTCAAACTTGTTTGACTCCAAGGCCCATTCCCTTAACTGTTTGTTCCTGAGCAGGAGAATTACATAATCAAGCTCTTCTTTTGGAAGATTAATTTGGCAACAGCACGAAGCATGCACTGTCTTTTTCCTGGTCCACAAGCAGGAATGCTTAACTACAGTTTCTTTTACCCATTTAGAGATTTATGAGAGAGTCATTTCATACTTCTTGGATTTAAAATGCTCATTTCACACATCTTTTGGCTTCAGCTTTTTTTTTTTTTTTTAATTTAAATCATGAACTGTGATCTGACCATTTTCTTATACTAGGGCTTTTTCTCTCTCTCCTCTATTTTATCTCAGTGGAGCCAGTTTCTCTCTCGGTGACCATTATTGGTTTCCAAAGGCCTTGGGCGAACAGACAAGGCTTCTCCCACCCAGGTTAATCACCAAAGGAGACACACAGAGGGGAGAGGAGAGGGATGGAATATGCTAATATAATTACAAACAATAGCAAACAAAGCTTCTCTCATCCATTAATGCTGAAATGTATTCGTTCAAACTAATTAGTTTTAGGGGGGACTGCTAATAAATCCTAATATTTCTCAAAGAGAAATGGCTTGTAATTCAATTTATATTAAGCTGTTAGTGAAGTTTACACTAATTAAATCTAGGCTTCCACAACAATTAATCCCAGGAATAATCTGAAAATGTAAATAATGTAATAAAGTAAATAACTCTGCATGACCCCCTAGAAGCAACAGGCAGCATGGGGGTAGCGGATGGCGATGAGTTTGTGTGCCGAGAGCAAAAGGAGAAACTGATTCTTGCCCTCTCAGAATGGAACATTTGCTCTTTAATGAGCATAGCAATATTCTGCATGTATTTCCTCTAGAGAATGGATCTCCATTGTAAATGTTGAAGGTTAGCTCTGGAGATGTTTTCTATGAACGAATGGCTTGTCAAGGTGTGCCCTGGGAAGAAAATGGACTAAACAGTGTGGCAAAACAAGAAAATCTCCAAGGACAATGCCAGGCCTGAAGTCACATCCTAGCGTGTATATGCTGCTCTCTTTGTTTTGTCAAATTGCCTTCTGGTCTTCACACCAGTGAAAACACCTATTCATATGTGTACTTCCCCCTTCACTCCCATTCAACACCCCCAGCCCAAAGGGAATGATATGAGCCCAGTTATATACATGCTGTTTTTCTGGGAGCCATTTTCCTAATATGGTCTATCTAAGCTATACAATGTATTTTTTGAAGTTGTGCAATGCCTTCCAAGTAAAACTTCACATAATCACAGGAGTTTTTGTTTTGTTTTGTTTTGTTTTGATTTTTTTGAGAAGGAGTTTCACTCTTGTCACCCGGGATAGAGGGCAATGGCGCGATCTTGGCTCACCACAACCTCTGCCTCCTGGATTCAAGCAATTCTCCTGCCTCAGCCTCCTGAGTAGCTGGGATTACAGGCATGCACCACCACACCTGGCTAATTTTGCAATTTTAGTAGAGATGAGGTTTCTCCATGTTGGTCAGGCTGATCTTGAACTCCCAACCTCAGGTGATCTGCCTGCCTTAGCCTCCCAAAGTGCTGAGATTTACAGGCGTGAGTCACCGTGCCCAGCCTCACAGGAGTTTTAAAAGGCTGTCTATGGAATAAAATATGTATCTACCAAAACAATTATCCTTTGTGTCCCAGTCTTTGGAGCTCTTCAGCATATGAAAAGCTAAAACGCCAGCCCTTGTGTTGCTTTGATGATAGTGTAGTTCTTAGATACGTAGCATTCACAGAGTAAATAAGACAAGCTGTTAGCCAAATCCCCTTGGGGCTAAGGTGAGCAAGGCCTGTGTCTCTCTTGATAACCCCACTGTCCCTCAAGAAGCCAACTCCTGTCCCCTCTGTTGGATCTCCCTTTGTGGAATTCCCTGTCCACGTTACAGTGCTGTGAAGATCAAGTGAGATGATGTTGTAGGGCTCTAATTGCCACAATTTTCTAAAAATGCGGCTATCATCTTTGAAGAATTGGTGAATTCCAATTTTTCCTGCATATGTTTCCCCAAGTAACCAGTGTCTAAACAGGGAAGTGAAGATTTGAAAGATTCTGGAGAATCATTAGGCAAGTACAGTGTCTAGTTATTTAGAGTGCCATGCTGGGCATCTCCTTTTGTCACACTTAATTTTACTCTTAAAACCTTCCTCTAAAAGAGAAATGATTGCCCCCACTTTAGAGATGAGCACTTTGAAGCACCAAGAGAGTATCTTGCTCAGGGTCACACAACTTACCCATGACCAAACTTCACTTGGATGTTTGTCTATCTGAATTTCAGGTTGAAGTGTGACCTCCAATATTGGAGGTGGGACATAGTTGGAGGTGTCTGCGTCATGGGAGTGGATCCCTCAGGAATGGCTTAGTGCTCTCTTCAGGATGATAGGTGAGTTCTTACTCTGAGTTCACCTTGAGGCAGGAAAATAGGGTCTGGAGGCAGGGAACATAAGGCCAATTCACACTTCAGCTGTAACAGCAAATATCTTCTCCATTAGGGCATATGCCAGTAAATGACTTTGTAACTTTACTGCATCCTCTCCATTTACATAGGGAGTACCCCCAAGTAACCAATGGAATCCTCTATGGGGTATTTAAACTCCAAAAAATTCCGTAACAGGGCCTTTGAGCCCCTATGCTCAGGCCCGCTCCCACACTGTGGAGTGTACTTTCATTTTCAATAAACCTCTTCATTCCTTCCTTGCTTTGTTTGTGCATTTTGTTCAATTCTTTGTTCAAGATGCCAAGAACCTAGACATCCTCCACCGTTAACATATTTTGGCGAGCCAGCCAGGAGAAAAAGGTAAGCCCAAAGTTTGGAATTCATTTTTCTCCCTTTCCTTTCTGCTCCACACAAGGCTGTTCTCTCTCTCTCTGGCTCTCTCTCTCTATCTATCTATCTCTCTTTCTTTCTCTCTCTCTCTCTACTTTTCCTTTCCAAACCCTTTGGGGCAGCACCTAAATATGGAAGCAACTGCAGGTTTCTGGCCATGGCCAGTGAAACTAAGGGGTTTCCATGTGGAGAAGCCTGACCACCACCACCAGTTCACTTCAGGAATCTGGGTCTTTTCTCATTTTATTTTCCTCTCTTTCTTTTTCAGTCTTTGAGCAGCTGTTTCCCAGTTGTTCCTTGGAAATTAAGGGCAACTGGGTGGGGTCACTTCCCAGTACTGCCTGAAGGTCTATGAATGAATAGGAATAATTACCCTGGCTGGAAGGGGAAGGACTTTTTATCTTTTCTAGGCAAGGTCCCTAATCCCTGTGGCAGTGGAGCTCACAGCTGGGAGCAAATTCTCACAGGTTTCAGGGGACTTAAAACTTCTTTTCTTATGCTAAATTCTTCCCTTATTCTACTCGACTGGCTAAGGAACAAAAAGGCCCACCCGGCATCCAGTTCTTGTTACATGGCTACTCTTATAAATCTCATAGTATGTTTTGGAGGAGAAACCTGCATGTGGAGTGTGCACTTAAGGCCAGAGACATCTGGAACTCTAAGGTTGGACCCCACAGGAGGATGCTCCAGGGGTTCTGTGAACCTTAAACTCTCCAAAGGGCTGCCCTTGGCAGAGATTCTGAGGTCTCGTATTAAACCCTCGTTAGAATCTTCTCTCGCAGTTGCAATGCTGGCTTGGCCCTAGAATTGTTTAGAATCTGAAGTTTACTGTCTAATGGGAAAGTGGAGTGGCGTTGCAGGTATCCAGGCTTTTGTGCTGCTGTTGTAAGCAGGGGGCCTGGTTAACGTGTGATACCTTCCTTTGGTACTGTTTGGCCCCAGTGCTCTTTGGAGTCTGGGGAAGGTTAGCCTCTGAAAATCAAAGCCATGGAGACTGCTTTACCCAAAATTTTGGTTCACAGCCTTCCTTGTGTAGCATACAGTACATTCCTATTCAAAAGTTTTAGCCTGTTAACTTCCTTTAAAATTCAAGAGGGGGACAATTGTTAAATACAATGAGTTCTGAGTTCCTCTTCAAAGAACCAATATGTCAGTATGTTCAGCTTCCCTGTTCTTTGTTCTCCACTTTAAAGTTTAACTTCCTTGTTCTTTATGTCTCCTTGCCCCTAGTTTCAGTCTACAACCTCCTCCTAGCCTCTGTCAACTGTTCTATCCTTAGTCATCCTTATTCACCTGCTCTGTAACTGTCCTTCCTGCCGAAACTACTCACCCCGCCACTCCGGCTTATACCCCTGCTCTCTTTATAATAGCCAGTTGGAACTAGCTTAGGCCGTGTGGTCCAACCCTAGCCAATAGGGGAAAGACACAGCAGTAGAGACTAGCTGTGTCAGGAATAAAAACCCCCTACCCCTCCCTTGTCCAGTGTGCTCTCGCCATTGCTCCATCCATGAGACTCATCCTTCTATAGAAGTGAATTGCCTTGCTGAGAAAACTTTTGCCTGAGTGCTATTTTCACTTGGCGGCACTGAGTATTTATTTCCAATACTTGGATTATCCACTGGGGCAAAATAAAACTAGCAAGCTTATATTGCTATCTCATGGCTAAGGTTCCAAGTTATTGGGTCTTCATTTATGTATGTGTATACATGTCTAGATGTGTTTATTTGTATGTACACTTATTGTTATACATTGTGTCTACCAAACTGGCTTATAAGTAAAAAAAAGCTCATAAATTAGTAAGTCTAAGCAATTTTCAAGTTCACGTAACCTAAGTATAACTTTACTAAACAAGCTAGCTTTAAAATTACTGGTGAAATTAAAATAGAAATGGCCTCAGAATTGTCAGCATACATTTTGTCTGAATTTTATGTTTGTCTTTGCTAGATATTTTAAAATGACAGTGTTAATTCAGGCTGGGAGCTGCTTAGGGGGAGTCTGCTTCCCATTCTATTCAAAGTCTTACTGAGATAAATGCATATCTGATTGCTTCCTTTGGAAAGGCTAATCAGAAACTCAGAAGAATGCAACAGTTTGTCTCCCACCTGTGATCTGAAAGACCCCAAGCGCCCTCACTGCCTCGAATTGTCCCACTTTTCTGGACCAAACCAATGTTCATTTTACATATGTTGATTAATGACTCCCGTGTGAAAAGTAAAAATTAAGTACAGTGAATGAGATAAATGTTTTAGGTAGACTTTTTGTGTAAATTAAAATTTTAAAGTTATTTTTAATGCTCATGTAATATCTTGGTCATTTGCAATTAAGAAGGGTTGTAATATGGGGAAATATGTTTCTAAAATTATAGAATTGTTCTTATCTATAAATGCCCACATCTAATAGCTCAGGATTTCTTGCCTTTTAGGGTTTCACTGAAGTTTTAGCTTACTAAAGATAAAAATTTTAGTTAACACATAATTCTGTATACAAAATATGCCAGAAAGGGTTATATTATTAGAAAAAAAACGAATAACTTTGTCTAATTTAGAAGTTATGTAAAAGTTAGTTCAAATTTCAGATTTTAAAAGGTTATTTATAAAACAATGTAGTAAGGTACCATCAAGTAGGGGAGAAATATGTGGAAAAAGTTTAAATAATAAAATATTCTTTAAAATCTAATAAAGATGGCCGGGCGCGGTGGCTCAAGCCTGTAATCCCAGCACTTTGGGAGGCCGAGATGGGTGGATCACGAGGTCAGGAGATCGAGACCATCCTGGCTAACACGGTGAAACCCCGTCTCTACTAAAAAATACAAAAAAAAACTAGCCTGGCGAGGTGGCAGGCGCCTGTAGTCCCAGCTACTCGGGAGGCTGAGGCAGGAGAATGGCGTAAACCCGGGAGGCGGAGCTTGCAGTGAGCTGAGATCCGGCCACTGCACTCCAGCCCGGGGACAGAGCGAAACTCCGTCTCAAAAAAAAAAAAAAAAAAAAAAAAACCTAATAAAGAATTGGAAACATTTGGCTAATTAACATTTTCATAGTAAAAGCTCTTAGTCTTGATTAAAGTAAAAGAAGACAAGAAGACAAATAGAATTTGAGTAATATTTCTCTCTCTGCCTAATTTCTCCAAAATTTGTGAAGTATATGTGAATATTCTTAATTCATGGCAATGTGTTTGTTTGCATACAGTCAAGCAGGGTCGCCAGGGCACTAAGGAAGAGAGAACCCAGAAATCTGGCATGCCAGCAAAAGGTTAAGAATTTCTTACCAGTCAGTCTCTGGCCTATCTCTCTTCTTGTCAACTAGTTAAATATAAAGTAAAAGTCACTATATAGCTCCTCTGTAAAGTTTTAAATTAATTGGTTTAATGATAATAAGATCTTAAATCATATATTTTGTCTGAGAAGTAAAAAATGTAATGCCTTTTATTTAGTTTGTGTGACTTGAGTAATCTTTGGGAAATAAAGATGGTTTTAAAGATTATTGGTGAAACACAGTTGTCTTCAAAAAGTAAACACGTGGTCTAAATTATGTTCAAATATTAGGTTTGCTCAATGCTTTAAGGTCATAAGCTACTTCTTTGGCTTTTGAAAATTGTTTAACTTGCCTGCTTTTCCAGGTATGCCCTGGGGACATGTGGAGTTGGCCACATCCTAGCTATGCTGGACACAGTCAAACCTTATCAGAACGTAATTTACCAGGTTTTACATTAAAGTTAAAATTGCTAAGAGTCACCATTGTAACATGCAATTAAGACTACTGGAAACAGATTTACATGCAAAGTGTGTAAGAACAGTAAAATGTGTTTTTTTAGTAAAAGGTTATAAGAAGGTATGGAAATGTAAACTTTTGCCTAGGGTTAAAGGATTGTTTTAAGTTAGATGGGGAAAGCTAAAGGCTTGAAGAAGTGGTGGAAAAATAGTGGAAATTAATTTTGTAGAAGAGGTTCTCCATGTGAACATGGTGACTACATTCAAAGGGGTTATAAAAGGTTTTTGCTTCTTTAAAACTTCTAAGTCATCATTTTGGCAAAATAAATAACTATGGTAATCTGGAATTCCAAAATCAAACTTCAGTTTCAAAATTACTCTCACTGGCACCTGACTTTTCAAACACTTCAGAGGGCCCCTGAAGTGTCTAGAAAAGAGAGGTAAACAGGATTATTTAACCAGCTTAGGCAGATTGGATTGCCAAAATGATGCTCAATTTTCTGTAGGTTATATTTTTGTGAGTAATACTAATATATGTTCCAAGATTATATGGGATTTCTAAAATTCTAATGTCTAAGTATATGTTATTAGTTATAATTATGGTTATTATGTTAAGTTATTGTAAACCATAAAAATAACCAAATTTTCTTGTCAGTGCTATGCACCTAATTTGGAAAAACAACTAGTATCCAAGAGGATATAAGTCTAATATTGATTAAGCATGGATTCATGGAGAACCAGGATGGCCACCTTGTTCTTCCTGAGTCCTTAAAGCTTTTATTATTAAGAGTTCTGCATTCCATGACTCATCATGGAAAAGATAAAATTATCCAAATTGAATACATTGGTATAGTGATGTACAAATTGTTTAAAATGGTTTATATCCAATTCTTGATCCCATATTCCTGGGAAAACAATTAAAGCTTCAGGTACATTTGGTCACCTGATGAGCCAATTAAATATTTTATAAAGGGATTTCATTCTATTGTTATTTTCAATGCGTGTTTTCTGGTTGTATAAAAGCTATCCCATGGAAAAAGATGGATGTTATAACAGTAGATTATTATGCTACAGTGTATTTTCACCGGGTAAAGAAAGCTTATTATGGTTTGAATCTTCTGGAAACATCAGGAAAAGACTGTCCTTGCCATCCACACTACAACAAAACTTCAAGACCTTGAACTTTGGGTTCATAATCTCACCCCCTCTTTGGTCCCTCCACACTTTCAGAACTGTGCTCCCATTGGAACCCTTGAGATAAAGTTAAGCAGGAAAATGTCTCCCAAGAAAAGGATAGCATCCTTGATGTGAACAGCTTTTTCCAAGTTCACAGGTTAAGACTTATACTGTCATGAAACTCTTATCTTTGAATATTTTTCTCTTGCTTATGCCTCTACCAATAATAGATGTGGAAAGGGGACCTGTTATGTACACTAATGGAGTGTACTTTTATTTGTGAAGGGGTTTGCAGCCAGCTTTATACATGGATAACCTTATACTTTGATAGATAAAAGATGAAGGCCCAATGCCAAATGTCCATCAGTGACAGACCGGATTAAGAAAATGTGGCACATATACACCATGGAATACTGTGCAGCCATAAAAAAGGATGAGTTTGTGTCCTTTGTAGGGACATGGATGCAGCTGGAAACCATCATTCTCAGCAAATTATCGCAAGAACAGAAAACCAAACACCACATGTTCTCACTCATAGGTGGGAATTGAACAATGAGAATACTTGGACTCTGGAAGGGGAACATCACACACCGGGACCTATTATGGGGAGGGGGGAGGTGGGAGGGATGGCATTGGGAGTTACACCTGATGTAAATGACAAGTTGATGGGTGTTGACGAGTTGATGGGTGCAGCACACCAACATGGCACAAGTATACATATGTAACAAACCTGCACGTTGTGCACATGTACCCTAGAAAAAGTATAATAAAAAAATTAATAAATAAAATAAATAAATAAAAAAGAAACTTTAATAGTATATATGTGGCCTCATAATCAGTCAAAAAACAAAACATTGGTTCACCCCTCTTAACCCACATCATGGGTTAAAGAAAACATTGCTAGAAGGTCTTCACTATTCTAAAGGGACATCATTTGTTAGGTCCTATTTCCATGGTTTAAAATAAAAGAAGCAATGACTAGAAATGTATCCCTCATGATAGGTTCTATAGCAAATTCTACTGTAAAGACTACAGTTATACAGTAGACTTTAAATTCTCTTGTGAAAGTTATGATAGAATTGGCTAAACAGAGAAATATCTGTGTAGCTGCTGGCACTTGTGGCCTATGGAGAAATACATCAAATGAAGATTATAGAAATTCATTGGTAGGAGATTAACAAAGAGACTGCTTAGTAAAGTGAGCAAACTCTTTATCTAGCTCATTCTTTGACCTATTTGATTTTAGGAGGTTTGGTTTAGGAGGACCTTGGGTAAGGAGCATACTCTAAACTCTCGGTATTATCTTCCCAATAGTCATAACAATGATCTCTCTGGTGTGCTGAATTTTCTCAAAGGTTTTAAATGCTTGCCTGCAGCCATCTCTAAAACGTCAGATGGTCTCTCTTCAACTGGAATAACAGGAGCTGAAAGAAATGTGCAACCATAAGGACACCAGAACCTGCAAATGACGTGCTCAGACCGGAAACCCAAAATGACGGTAACTGAGAGTAACACTAGGACCCTAAGTTTTAGTCCCACTCTTACCTGACAAAACCCGACCGAAAAAGGAGAATTTTTTAAACAAAATTCAGAGAGGCCATAATTTTTGACTAAGCTCATGCACTAAGCCCCAACAAACCAAATCAAACCAAACCAAAATGGAGTTGCTTGTGCTAAGAAACACATAGATTCTAGAACAAATCACATTTTTTCTCCTGCAAATCTCTGTAACAAACATTTCTAACAGCATAGGTATCCACCGCCTGAAGTCCCCATTAAATCTTTTAACCAAATTCATTTCCTCTCACCTAGAAACTATCAAGTTTCAGATGATCATGAAACAAAGGTTTCAGCCACCTCCAGGTGAAGATACCACCCCTGGCCATCAGGAAGCTACCCTGCCTCCACTAGATAGAGCAAGGTGAGAGTTCCATAATCCCCAACAGGCAGGGTCTACACTCTAAGCCAGCATAAAGTGGTTACAGAAAAAAGACTATTGGTCCCTCTGCCTCCCATAAAGATTTACGGGGATCACATCTCTCAGTGGGGAGATGAGGCAGAAAAATAGGGTCTGGAGGCAGGGAACATATGCCAATTCACATTTCAGCTATAACAGGAAATATTCTCTGTATAGGGCATATGCCATGAGTAACTTTGTAACTTTACTTCATCCTCTCCAATTATATAAGGCATACCCCAAGTAACCAATGGAATCCTCTAGGGGGTATTTAAACTCCAAAAAAATTCTGCAGCAGGGCCTTTGAGTACTCAGGCCCACTCCCACACTGTGGAGCATACTTTCATTTTTAGTAAAACCCTTCATTCCTTCCTTGCTTTGTTTGTGCATTTTGTTCAATTCTTTATTGAAGACACCAAGAACCTGGACACCCTCCACTGTTAACAACATGAGATCTGACTGTTTTTGAGTATGGCAATTACCCCCTTCTGTCTCTCTCACTTCCTCTCTTACCATGTGATACACTGGATCCACATTGCCTTCTGCTATGAGTGGGAGCAAAGGAGACCCTATTTGGGAGCAGATATTTGCATAATGCTTCCTGTACAGACTGCAGACTCATGAGCCAAAATGAACCTCTTTAATTACTCAGCCTCAGGTACTTCTTTATGGTAATACAGAAGCAGACAAATAATAGAAAATTGGAACTGAGGAGTGGGGCATTGCTACAAAGAGATCTAAAAATGCAGAAGTGGCTTTGAGATTGGGTAATGGGCAGAGGTTGGAAGTGTTTAGAGGGCTCAGAAGAAGATAGGAAAACAAGAAAAAGTTTAGAAGTTCTTCAAGGCTTGTTACGTGGTTGTGACCAAAATGCTGATAGAAATACGAATAATGAAAGCCAGGCTGATGAGGTCTCAGATGAAAACAAAAAAATTACTGGGAACTGGAGCAAAGGTCATCCTTGTTACACCCTAGCAAAGAATTTGGCTGCATTGTGTCCATGTCCTAGGGATTTGTGGAAGGTTTAAATTAAGAGTGATGCCCTAGGGTATCTGGTGGAAGAAATTTCTAAGCAGAAAAGTATTCAAGAAGTGGCCTGGCTGCTTCTAATATCATATCGTCAGATGCAGGAGAAAGGAATGACATAAAGTTGGAATTTATATTTAAAAGGGAAGCAGAGCATAGAAGTTTAAAAAATTTGCAGCATGGCCATGTGGTAGAAGGAAAGAGCATTTTCAGGAGAGGAATCCAAGCAGGCTCCAGAGCAACCACTTGCTATGGAGATTAGATGACTAAAAGGGAGCCAGGTGCTAATATCCAAAACAATGGGGAAAAGGCCCTAAAGACATTTCAGAAGTCTTCTGGAAGTCCTTGCCCTCTGTGATTGTTAATATTAAGTGTCAACTTGATTGGATTGAAGGATGCAAAGTATTGTTTCCGGGTGTGACTGTGTGGGTGTTGCCAAAATAGATTAACATTTGAGTCAATGTACTGGGAGAGGCAGACCCACCCTCAATCTAAATGGGTACCATTAATCAGCTGCCAGCATGGCTAGAAAAAGCAGGCAGAAGAAGGTAGAAAGAGCAGACTTACTGAGTCTTCTGGTCTTCATTTTTCTCCCATGCTGGATGCTTCCTGCCCTCAAACATTGGACTCCAAGTTCTTCAGCTTTTGAACTCTTGGACCTACATCAGTGGTTTGCCAGGGACTCTCGGACCTTTGGCCACAGACTGAAGGCTACACCATCAGCTTCTCTACTTTTGAGGTTTTGGGACTTGGACTGGCTTCCTTGCTCCTCAGCTTGCAGTTGGCCTATTATGGGACTTCACCATGTCATCATGTGAATCAGTACTCCTTAATAAATGCCCTTTCATATATTCATCTATGATATTTGTTCTGTCCCTCTAGAGAACCCTGACTAATACAGATTTTGGTAGCAGAAATGGTTCTAGAGGAACAGAATTTTAAGGATGGATATTTTAAATCGGTTTTGGGGTTTCTGGAGTTGACTGCTTAATCTGATTAGACCCAAAAATGTTAAGGACTCTACTTCGAATAGTATGGAGAGCACTGATAGTCCTTGGCATGAACTGTTCAGAGAGTTATGCAAAATAAGTGCATTTGATACTCCTGATTCACTGCTCTTGAGAGGCAAGAAATTTAGTGACTCTATACATATCTTTGACCATATGTGGAGCACCAAGGAATATTATGAAATTGGTGGGTTGCTCCTAAGTTTACACAGTGCTGAAAGAAAATGATGAGCTTAGGGATTCTCACTCCCTGCTCCAGAAGCAAGTACCGAGCCTCAAATCTTCTAAGACTGCCCTGAGTGAGAGAGTCTTATCTCCTGCAGACAAAGAGCTGCAATTGTGGAAGATCAGACACAAGTTCTTATCATGAAAGTGGCTGACCTGCAATGAAAGGTACATGCTCAGTCTTGCCAGGTGTCTACAATTTGTTAAGGTGAGGGCATTGATTGGAAAAGAATGGGACCCTATAACTTGGAATGGAAATGTGTGGGAGGATCCAGATGAGGCTGAGAGCACTGAGCTCCTACATTCTGATAAGCCTTTTTTCCCAGAGGAAACAGCCTCCCCAAACCCAGTGGTAGCAACATCCCCTCCCCCACCCACTCTGCCATCAGCCTTTTCACCCTCTGTCTGAGGAGATTAACCATGCACTGCCTGAGGCAACAGTACACTACCAACAATTTATTCTGTTAATCTTTTTCCCATCTTTCCTCAAGGAGTTCTCAGGCCTTTTACCAGGGTAACTGTGCATTGGGGAAAGGGGAATGATCAGACCTTTTAGGGAGTACTGAACACTGACTCTGAGCTGGTATTGATGTCAGGGAACATAAAACATCATTGTGGTTTTCCAGTTAAAGTAGGGGTTTGTGGAGGTCAGGTAATTAATGGAGTTTTAGCTTAGGTCTGACTTACAGTGAGTCCAGTGTGTCCCTGGAGTCATCCTGTGGTCATTTCCCCAGTGCCAGAATGCATAGTTGGCACGGATATACGTAGCAGCTAGAACAATTCCCACGTTGGCTCCCTAACTGGTAGGGTGAGGGCTATTATTGTTGGAAAGGCCAAATGGAAGCCATTAGAATTGCCTCTACCTAGAAAAATAGTAGGTCAAAAATAATATCACATCCCTGGAGGGACTGCAGAGATTAGTGCCACCATCAAGGACTTGAAAGACACAGGGGTCATGATTCCCACCACATCCCCATTCAACTCTCCTATTTGGACTGTGCAGAAGACAGGTGAATCTTGGAGAATGACAGTGGATTATAAGCTTAACCAAATGGTGACTCCAATTGCAGCTGCTATACCAGATGTGGTTTTATTGCTTGAACAAATTAACACATCTCCTGGTAACTGGTATGCAGCCGTTGATTTGGCAAAAGCTTTTTTTCTCCATTCCTATCCATAAGGCCCACCACAAGCAATTTGCCTTCAGCTGGAAAGGCCAGCAATATACCTTCACTGTTCTACCTCATGGGTATATCAACTCTCTGACTTTGTGTCATACTTTTGCTTGCAGAAAACTTGATTGTTTTCCCTTCCACAAGATATCCCACTGGTTCATTACATTGTGATATTATGCTGATTAGATCCAGTGAGCAAGAAGTTGCAAACTTACTGGACTTATTGGTGAGACATTTGCATGCCAGGGGATGGGAAATAAATCTGACTAAAATTCAGGGACCTTCTACCTCAGTGAAATTTCCAGGGCTCTAGTGGTTTGGGGCGTGTTGAGATATTCCTTTAAATGTGAAGGATAAGTTGCTGCATTTGGCCCCTCCTACAACCAAGAAAGAGGCATAATGCCTAGTGGGCATATTTGGATTTTGGAGGCAACACATTCCTAATCTGGGTGTGTTACTTTAGCCCATTTATCAAGTGACCCAAAAGGCTGCCAGTTTTGAGTGAAGTCCAGAACAGAAGGTTCTACAACAAGTCCAGGCTGCTGTGAAAGCTGCTCTGCCACTTGGCCATATGACCCAGTAGATCCAATGGTTCTTGAGATAGGGATGCTATTTGGAGCCTTTGGCAGGCCCCATAGGTGAATCACAATGGAAGGCTCTAGGATTTTGGAGCAAGGCCTTGCTATCTTCTGCAGATAACTACTCTCCTTCTGAGAGACAGTTCTTGGCCTCTTACTGGGCTGTGGCAGAAACTAAATGTTTGACTACAGGACATCAAATCACCACGCAACCTGAACTGCCTATCATGAACTGGGTGTTTTCTGACTCATCTAGCCACAAAGTGGGATGTGCACAGTAGAATTCCATCATCAAATGGAAGCGGAATATAAGTGATCAGGCTCAAGCAAGTCCTGAAAGCATAAGCAAGTTACATAAGGAAGTGGCTCAAATGCCCACGGTCTCCACTCTTGCCACCCTACTTTCTCTCCCCTACCTGCACCGATGGCCTCATAGGGAGTTCTCCATGATTAGTTGACAGAGGAAGAGAAGACTAGTACCTCGTTTACAGATGGTTCTGCATAATATGCAGGCATCACCTGAAAGTGGACAGCTGTAGCACTACAGCCACTTTCTAGGACATCCCTGAAGGACAGTGATGAAGTGAAGGGAAATCTTCTCAGTGGACAGAACTTTGAGCAGTGCACCCAGTTGTGCACTTTACTTGGAAGGAGAAATGACCAGATATGTGATTATATACTGATTCCTGGACTGTAGTCAGTGGTTTGCCTGAATGTTCAGGGACTCGGAAGAAGCATAATTGGAAAATTGGTGACAAGGAAATTTGGGAAAGAGGTATGTGGATAAACCTTTGTGAGTGATCAAAAACTTCGAAGATGGTTGTATCCCATGTGAGTGCTCATCAAAGGGTGACCTCAGTAGAGGAAGATTTTAATAATTAAGTGGATAGGATGACTTTTTCTGTGGACACCACTCAACCTCTTTCCCTAGCCACCCCTGTCATCACCCAATAGGTCCATGAACAAAGTAATCATGGTGGCAGGCATGGAGGTTATGCATGGGCTCAGCAACATAGTGTTCCGCTAACTAGGTAATAATATTTTGCAGGGCTGGGGCAAAGTTCTCCAGAAGGTTGTGTATTCTTTGAATCAGCATCCAATATATGGCACTATTTCTCCCATAGCCTGTATTCACAGATCCAGGAATCAAGGTGTGGAAGTGGAAGTGGAACCACTCACCATCACCCCTAGTGACCCACTAGCAAAATTCTTGCTTCCCACCACATTATGATTTTCTGGCCTACAGGCCTTAGTTCTAGAGGAAGGAATGCTGCTGCTAGGAGACACAACAATGATTCCATTAAACTGGAAGTTAAGATTGCCACCTGGCCACTTTGGGGTCCTACTTCTAAATCAACAGGTTAAGAAGGGAGTTACAGTGTTGGCTGGGGCGACTGACCCAGACTATCAAGATGAAATTAGTCTACTATTCCACAATGGAGGTAAGGAAGAGTATGAGTGGAATACAGGACATCCCTTAGGGCGTCTTTTAGTGTTATCATGCCCTGTGATTAAGGTCAATGGGAAACTACAGCAGCCCAATCCAGGCAGGACCATAAATGGTCCAGACCCTTTAGGAATGAAGGTTTGGATCACTCTACCAGATAAAAATTCATGACCTGCTGAGGTACTTTCTGAATGCAAAGGAAATACAGAATGGATAGTAGAAGGTAGTCATCAATAACAACTATGACCATGTGACCAGTTGCAGAAATGAGGACTTAATTGTCATGAGCATTTCCTCCTTATTTTCTTAAGAACATGTTTATGCAGGTATACACTTGTACTAAGAAAATATCTTTATTTTCCAACACTATGTTGAATAGGAGTGGTGAGAGAGGGCATCCCTGTCTTGTGTCAGTTTTCAAGGGGAGTGCTTCCAGTTTTTGCCCATTCAGTATGATATTGGCTGTGGGTTTGTCGTAAATAGTTCTTATTATTTTGAGATATGTTCCATCAATACCAAATTTATTGAGAGTTTTTATCATGAAGGGCTGCTGAATTTTGTCAAAGGCCTTTTCTGCATCTATTGAGATAATCATGTGGTTTTGGTCTTTGGTTCTGTTTATATGCTGGATTACATTTATTGATTTGCATATGTTGAACCAGCCTTGCACCCCAGGGATGAAGCCCACTTGATCATGGTGGATACGCTTTTTGATGTGCTGCTGGATTTGATTTGCCTGTATTTTACTTAGGATTTTTGCATTGATGTTCATCGGGGATATTGGTCTAAAATTCTCTTTTTTTGTTGTGTCTCTGCCAGGCTTTGGTATCAGGATGATGTTGGCTTCATAAAATGAGTTAGGGATAATTCCCTCTTTTTCTATTGATTGGAATAGTTTCAGAAGGAATGGTACCAGCTCCTCCTTGTACCTCTGGTAGAATTCAGCTGTGAATCTGTCTGGTCCTGGAGTTTTTTTTTTTTTTGGTTGGTAGGCTATTAATTATTGCCTCAATTTCGGAGCCTGTTATTGGTCTATTCAGGTATTCAACTTCTTCCTGATTTAGTCTTGGGAGAGTGTATGTGTCCAGGAATTTATCCATTTCTTCTAGGTTTTCTAGTTTATTTGCATAGAGGTGTTTATAGTATTATCTGATGGTAGTTTGTATTTCTGTGGGGTTGGTGGTAATATCCCCTTTATCACTTTTTATTGCATCTATTTGATTCTTCTCTCTTTTCTTCTTTATTAGTCTGGCTAGCGGTCTATCAATTTTGTTGATCTTTTCAAAAAAACAGCTCCTGGAAGTTCTGGCCAGGGCAATCAAGCAGGAGAAAGAAATAAAGGGCATTTGATTAGCAAAAGAGGAAGTCAAATTATCCCTGTTTGCAGATGACATGATTGTATATTTAAAAAAACCCATCGTCTCAGCCCAAAATCTCCTTAAGCTGATAAGCGACTTCAGCAAAGTCTCGGGATGCAAAATCAATGTGCAAAAGTCACTAGCATTCTTATACACCAATAAAAGACAAACAAAGAGCCAAATTATGAGTGAACTCCCATTCACAATTGCTTCAAAGACAATAAAATACCTAGGAATCCAACTTACAAGGTATATGAAGGACCTCTTCAAGGAGAACTACAAACCACTGCTCAATGAAACAGAAGAGGACACAAACAAATGGAAGAACATTCCATGCTCATGGATAGTAAGAATCAACATCATGAAAATGGCCATACTGCCCAAGGTAATTTATAGATTCAATGCCATCCCCATTAAGCTACCAATGACTTTCTTCACAGAATTGGAAAAAACTACTTTAAAGTTCATATGGAACCAAAAAAGAGCCCGCATTGCCAAGACAGTCCTAAGCCAAAAGAACAAAACTGGAGGCATCACGCTACCTGACTTCAAACTATACTACAAGGTTACAGTAACCAAAACAGCATGGTACTGGTACCAAAACAGAGATATAGACCAATGGAACAGAACAGAGCCCTCAGAAATAATACCTCACATCTACAACCATTTGATCCTTCAGAAACCTGACAAAAACAGGAAATAGGGAAAGGATTCCCTGTTTAATAAACGGTGCTGGGAAAATTGGCTAGCCATAAGTAGAAAGCTGAAACTGGATCCCTTCCTTACACCTTATACAAAAATGAATTCAAGATGGATTAGAGACTTAAATGTTAGAACTAAAACCATAAAAACCCTAGAAGGAAACCTAGGCAATATCATTCAGGACATAGGCATTGGCAAGGACTTCATGTCTAAAACACCAAAAGCAATGGCAACAAAAGCCACAATTGACAAATGGGATCTAATTAAACTAAAGAGCTTCTGCACACCAAAAAAAAAAAAAAAAAAAAAAAAAAAAAAAAAAAAAAAACTACCATCAGAGTGAACAGGCAACCTAGAGAATGGGCAACAATTTTTGCAATCTACTCATCTGACAAAGGGCTAATATCCAGAACCTACAAGGAACTCAAATAAATTTACAAGAAAAAAACAAACGACCCCATCAAAAAGTGGGCAAAGGATATGAACAGACATTTGTCAAAAGAAGAAGACATTTATGCAGCCAACAGACACATGAAAAAATGCTCCTCATCACTAGCCATCAGAGAAATGCAAATCAAAACCACAATGAGATGCCATCTCACACCAGTTAGAATGGCAATCATTAAAAAGTCAGGAAACAACAGGTGCTAGAGAGGATGTGGAGAAATAGGAACACTTTTACACTGCTGGTGGGACTGTAAACTAGTTCAACCATTGTGGAAGACAGTGTGGCGATTCCTTGAGGATCTAAAACTAGAAATACCATTTGACCCAGACATCCCATTACTGGGTATACACCCAAAGGATTATAAATCATTCTGCTGTAAAGACCCATGCACACATATGTTTATTGTGGCACTATTCACAATAGCAAAGACTTGCAACCAAACCAAATGTCCATCAATGACAGACTGGACTAAGAATATGTGGCACATATACACCATGGAGTACTATGCAGCCATAAAAAGGGATGAGTTCATGTCCTTTGTAGGGACATGGATGCAGCTAGAAACCACCATTCTCAGCAAACTATCACAAGAACAGAAAACCAAACACCGCATGTTCTCACTCATAGGTGGGAATTGAACAATGAGAACACTTGGACACATGAAGGGAAACATCACACACCGGGACCTGTTGTGGGGTGGGGGGAGGGGGGAGGGATAGCATTGGGCAATATACCTAATGTAAATGACGAGTTAATGGGTGCAGCACACCAACAAGGCACATGTATACATATGTAACAAACCTGCACATTGTGCGAATGTACCCTAGAACTTAAAGTATAATAAAAAAGGAAAAAAAAAAAAAAAAGAAAATATCTTCATTTTTTTAATCATGTGACATAAGATCTATTGACTTTATATCAGCATTGAAGTGTTGTTGACTTTATATAATAGCATTATGTTAAGAATTAGTGCACTTCTGGTTGTACAAAGAATAGCTGTATTATGTTAGGTATAATTATGACCTTATTATTTGTGTTTATTTGAAGATTATGTATGATTTCAAGAGATGTGTATGGGTTCGAGTTGACAAGGGGTGAACTTGTGATTGTTGATATTGTCAATTTGATTGGATTGAAAGATGCAAAGTATTGTTCCTGGGTATGTCTGTGAGGGTGTTACCAAAATTAATTGACATTTGAGTCAGTGGACTGAGAGAGACAGACCCACCCTCAGTCTGGGTGTGCATTATGGAATCGGTTGCCAGCATGGCTAGAAAAAGTCGGCAGAAGAAGGTGGAAAGGGCAGACTTGCTGAGTTTTCTGGCCTTCATCTTTCTCCCGTGCTGGCTGCTTCCTGCCCTCAAACATTGAACTCCAAGTTCTTCAGCTTTTAGACTCTTGGACTTACACCAGTGGTTTTCTAGGGTCTCTCAGGCTCAGACTGAAGGCTGTACTGTCGGCTTCCCTACTTTTGAGGTTTTGGAACTCTAACCGGCTTCCTTGCTCCTCAGCTTGCAGATGCCCTACTGTGGGACTTCATCTTGTAATCCTCTGAGTCAATACTCTTTAAAAACTCTCCTTCATCTACCCGTTTAGTTCTGTCCCTCTAGAGAACCCCGACTAATACACCATCACAGGCCCAGAGGCCTAGGAGGATGGTATGGTTTCATGGGCCTAGCCCAGTGCTGTACTATCTTGTGCCACCTTGGGAGGCTGTTGCTCTGGCTCTAGCCAAATATCAAAGGGCTTCAGGTACAGCTTGGACCACTGCCCCAGTGGATGTAACCCATAAGCCTTGAGGATTTCCATATGGTGTTAAGCCTGCAGATACGTAGAATGCAAGAGAAAAGAAAGCTTGGTAGCTTCCTCCGAGATTTCAGGGGATTTATCGGAAAGCCTAGGTGCCTAGGCAGAAGCCTACCACACAGATGGGGCCCCCACAGAAAGATTCTACTAGGGAAGTTCAGTGGGGAAATGTGGAGTTGGAGACCCCATAGGGAGTCTCCACCAGGGCATTGCCTAGTGGAGCTATAAGAAGGAAGGAGCCACCATCCTCTAGATTCTTGAATAATAGAGCCACTGGCAGCTTGCACTCTGAGCCTGGAAAAGCCACAGGCACTCAACCTAAACCCAAGAAAGCAGCAATGGGGGCTGCACCCTGCAAAGCCAGAAGGGCAGAGCTGCCCAAAGCCTTGGGAGTTCACCCCCTACACCAACATACACGCAATGCAGGATGTGAAGTCGAGAGAGATTGTTTTGGACCTTTAAGGTTTAATGTCTGCCCTACAAGGTTTTGGACTTGCTGGGGGCCTATAGCCCCTGTCCTTTGGCTGATTTCTCCCTTTTGGTATGGGAAGGTTTACCTAATGCCTGTACCACCTTTGTATCTTGGAAGTAAATAACTTGTTTTCATTTTAGAGGCTCATAGGTGAAAGGAACTTTGCCTTGAGTCTCAGATGAGATTTTGGACTTGGGACTTAGGACTTTTGAGTGATGCTGGAACCAGTTAAGAATTTGGAGGACTATTGAAAAGGCATGATTGTATTTTGTAAAGTAAGAAGGACATGAGATTTGGGGAGTCGGGGGTGGAATGACATGTGAGGATGTTTGTCCCTTCCAAATCTCAAGCTAAAATGTGAGCTTCAGTGTTGGAGGGGGGGCCTAGTGGGAGGTGTTTTGGTCACAGGGGTGGATTTCTCATGAATGGCTTCGTCATGAGTGAATTCTTACTCTGAGTTCACATAAGATCTGGTTGTTTAAAAGAATGTGGGCCAGGTGCAGTGGCTCATGCCTGTAATCCCAGCACTTTGGAAGACCAAGGTGGGTGGATCGCCTGAGGTCAGGAGTTCAAGACCAGCCTGACCAACATGGTGAAACCCCATCTCTGCTAAAAATACAAAATTAGCCAGACATGGTGGCACATGCCTATAATCCCAGCTACTTGGGAGGCTGAGGCAGGAGAATCTCTTGAACCTGGGAGGCAGAGGTTGTAGTGAGCCAAGATCATGCCACCTCACTCTACCCTGGGCAATAAGAGTGAGACCCCATCTCAAAAAAAAAAAAAAGAAGAAGAAAGAAAAAGAAGAGTATGGTTTAAAGACAGTTGCCTCTCACATAAAGTTCAGACCTATATCAGCCAGACATTATTAGGACATGGTTTCCACTTCCCCAGCCTAAAATACCCTCAACTCACTTGCCTTCTCCCTGTATATTAAGTTTTGCAAGATCCAGCTCAATTACCACCCTTAAGAAAGTCTTCCAGGTGACTCTATCCCCTTGTGATGTTTCCCTCCTTAGAATCCTTAATTTACTCCCAGTTGGCCATATCCATTCTGGGGACCCTCAGTGATACACATTCTGATGCTGTTCCTGTGATCATTCCTGAGATTGGGGCTTCTGTCTCCACACACACCACACAAAACATGAATTCCTTGAAAGCAGGCAGAACCTTTTTTTTTTTTTTTGGACTTCCCCAGAAGGATCTTACACTATTCGTTGAATATCTAATAGCATTTACTGAGTGTTTATTATGAGCCAGGCACTGTCTGTACTAAGCACATTAAATGTGCTAAGTATTATATATGCTCTACTTCATTGGATTTTCCCCAGAAGGTACCATTTTTATTCCTATTTTAAAGGGGGAGAAGCCAAAGTTTAAGACAACGAAGTAGCTTGTTCAAGGTTGCTCAGCTTGCAGGGCACAAAACTGAGGCTTAAATCAGGTAAGTCTGATGCCATAGTTATTTCTCATCCACTAGGTAGTGGTGTGTCTCTCTTCCTGGTATAGGCACTTTACATTAACCTTAATACACTACAAACCCAGGGTAAACAGAAACATTTATGAAACTCTTTTAGTTTAAATTGGGTTCAAATTTTCAAACTATGCCTAAGGATTTGAAATTTAATATATTGTGCCCCCCTTTTGAACTGTCTCACTGATACTTCAGTGGGTTTCTGATATAACAAGATGGTGGAGTGGTTGGAGGTTTCTGAATTCATATTTGGCATCATTAGGTTTTATAGTCTCTACAAGTTCTACACTATGAAATTTTGAATCTGAGATTAATGTGTGCTATGGTCTCCTCTCATTAAAGCTAAAGCTAGCAACAGCAATGCCAAGGCTCTGCAGTGTATACCTAATGAGAAAAACTTTTGTTAGCATTGACCCATCACTAAAGGCTCTTTCATCACACTGTGCCTTGCAGACAAGCATTAGGTCTTTCTCACCCGAAATCAAATTTCCTGAGTGTGGCTGCCAATATTACAGACATGCATCCAAATCAGAAAATGTTAGGCATGTTATTATATTGCCTTATAGTACATTAAATTACCTATTACCCTATATTACCTTATGTTATGTATCATCCTTGTTAAAAATACGTTAAGATTAAAAATACAGAAGAACGAAAAAGGATAAGCATTATGTGAATATATATATATATATACATCTCCAGCAGAATGAGTAAAAACAAGTGGCTACAGAAACCAACACTGTGAAAATGAGCATCAGAAGTGGGAAATATAAAACTTTAAACCATCATCATTCATGACTTCTACACCATTATTGTGGTGCTTGGAGAGTCAACTGAAATCAGCTGCATGTAGCGAATATTTGGGGTTAGTTCTCAAATACACCATTCTCCTTCTCACATTTCTCATTTCTCCAGAATAATTATACAAACTCTACTGCAAAGCCCAGAAGGGAAATTCAACTTTTATGAAGGAAACATGAAAAACCTTACACAAGAAAAATATGTTTAAATGTCTTTCTCCCTCACTTCCCTGTTTCTCGTTTATTTTAATTAAAACTCTCCATTTAGGGGACAAGTGATTTCATAACCTAAGAAACATAAACAAAAATTTACCCTTTACACAATGTTTTCTGGTCTTCAGTAAATTATTCCTTGCAGTTAAAAAAAAGCCATTGACAAAATTGATTAAATTAAAATGAAACAAACTGAATGATTTTTAAGATGAACATTTTTTACACTTGAAATTATTCCCTCATTGTAGTATATTGTGTATGTCCTTTCACTTTCATTTACACTTACATTACACACACACACACACACACACACAAATTGTTTATTGCCAATATCTCTCTGAATAGCAGAAGGTCTAAGAGACCACCTTCGTATCTTGTTAGCTGGTAACCTTTCAGTATTAGGAAGAATCACTTGTGTGGAGGCCTTTGTCTTTCTTTAATCCAATCCTCAACCCATTGGTTTATGTATCTTCCCAGACAGGAGGTGTATGCTGGCATATTTCATCCCCATTTGGCCATTTTAGAGTTTGGGATAAGTCAAAAAAGACACAATATTCTAAATGAAACAGAGGTTTGTAGCATGGTTTTAAAAGATTCATGCATAGAAAGATTGCTAGTGCTACTAAAAGATAAAACTTTCAGGGTAGATCATTTTTCTCATCAGACCATCACTGCATGTATTATATAAAAATATCTATCTATATCTATGCATTTATAAAGTATTTCTTCCACACAATTACTGAGAGAAATTATATGATACACCAGCCCAAAAACTTTGGGGATATTCCTGGAAAATTATTTTACACACATGTAGCACTTCATCTTTTGCAAGCATTTTCCAAAGCACAGTCTCCTTCGGTTTTTATAACAGCCCTGTAAGAGTGGGAGAGCCAGCATCATTCTCATTTTAGAGATAAGAAAATTCAGTATAATAAGCCCTCACTTAGAGTCAAAGCTGAGCAAAAAATCCTGGACTCCTAAGACAGTTATCTTTTCAGTTATCTTTTCGACTGGGCCATAAAACTATGCTTTATTCTTCTTTCATTTAAAAAAAAATACGCACAAATGTACTCATTATAAACAAATTGTGGTTTTGAATTCTATAAATAAAGGTGGAAATATAAAGTCTTCCTTTCACTCTAAAGGGCTACAACCTAGTAATATCTATAATCATTTGTATGAAACATTTACACTCTAGTTAGTTACGTGTATATCTTAGAATTGGTAGTCACTAAACTACTCCCTGCAGATCAAACCTGGTCTGCCATTTTGGTTGGTTTTTGCTTTCGTTTTGTTTTGTTTTTCTTTTCTTTTTAACAGTCTGAAAGGTTACAATTGTTTTTACATTTTTAAATAGTTGAAAAACCACAAAAGAGAAAGACTATTTCATCACAAGTGAAAATTACATGAAATTCAAATTTCAGAGTCCATAAAGTTTACTGGAACACAGCAATGCTCATTCATTTACATATTGCTTTTGCTTTGCTAACCATTTGAGTAGTTACAACAGAGATTACATATCTCAAAAGCCTAAAATATTTATTATCTAACCTGTTATAGGAAAGGTTTGCCAAACTCGTTATAAAGCATCCCTTTTTTTTTATTCATACCAAATTATCTTTTTTTCATCAGGAAACAGGTGAATGTCCACATTTGGAACACCCTTTATGGAACACTCAGAGTATTTCTGTCCTTAGAAAGGCAGGTGAAAGTGGAGAGACCTTTTCTGGGAATATGATTATCTGGCTAAGAACCATAGAACATTCTATATGACACAGGAATCATATAGTGGGTCATTTAGAAAGTTCCAGAACCTAACCAGCGCTGTTATGTAGAGAAGGAACTACATACAGAATGGAGGTAATATAGGAAATTTTAACAGCCTGTACCTGGAAATATCTACCCTGTTATTCAGAGTAGCAGCATGGAAACACTTTTCCAAAACAGAACAGAGAAGTTCCTGTAATTCCTTGCTTCTATGACAAAATATCTTCAGGGACAGATGTCCCCACCTCTCTTTCCCGAAATCTACTAAAATTACAGAACATCCAAGTAACTCTTCAGAACACTAGGCCCAATTACCTCTGGACTTGGGCCCAGTGCAAGCCACAACACATAACAAATTGAAATTTCAGACCATACCCTCAAACTTCTGGCCCAGGCTGTTAAAGCAACCAATACACCTGTTAAAGATATAATGGCAAGTTGCCATGTTTTGCAGTAGTCAGAAGTTCAGTGTCATGTAAATGACTTTTGTCCCTGGTGCTAAGATAATGAGCTTGTTCCTTCTTGATGATTTATGGGATGCAGATGAGAAACTGGCTGATTGAGGCTTTGGAAGATGAAAGTTTTCCGCTCTTGGCAGTAGTACCAGTACCCTGGAGAACGTGGTTTAACTGCTCCAGTTCCATTACTGCCATCAGAAAAAGTCAAATAACAAATTATGCCAGGTGAATATAAATAATACTCATTTTGTTCAATTTGCTACCTGCAATAGGACTAGAACACACTCTGAACTTCTTTGCAAATCCAAACCATAGTATTCTGATACCTAGTTACCGATATGCACCAGGGTCTTGTTTGTGCAGGGCAACCAACTGGTCCCTAAATTATTACCCCTCCTTCAGTCTTTGTCTTAAATGCTTGTATTTAGGCCTCTACATTTGCTGCCTATTAGCCATAAGCCTAACTTTTCCTCCTACCTGCTTAATGTTCCTCAATAAACAATTAAATTTGCTTTCAAGATGCAGATATTATATATCTGAGGTTAATAAGTACTATGTTATATCATGGACTTTGCTTCAAATAAATATTAAATAAATCCTTCTGTCCAATATAACAACCACCAGTCATATGAAACTATTTAAATTAATTAACATTAAAGTTTTAGATTTACTTCTTCAGCCATACTAGCATATCCCAAGGACTCAATATTCATATGTGGTCTGTGGATAACATATTGAACAGTGCAGATAGAGAATATTTTCATCACTGCAGAAAGTTCTATGAGACAGTTCTGCTCTACACCTTAACCCACAAAAGTAAAATTATCTTTTAAGCTCACTCTTTTTATCTACCTGTTCTCACAATTCAATGCAAAGCTTTCATCTTTTTTTCTACCTTTGAAAAAAAAAAAAACTAAGGACTAGAAGGAAACTAATATGTTTTGAGTGTCTGTCACGTGCGAGGCATGGGCCCTTAGTTCACACAAATAATTTCATTTAGTTCTCTCAAAGTAGTCTAAGAGTTTCTTTATTTCCAGGTCCACTCTCTCTGAGGCCCCTGGCCTAGAACATGTCCACAGTTATCTCTTTACAAATTATTTTTCTTATTAAACCAACACCTACTGACACCTATAGTGTTTCTGGAATAGTTCTAGAAGTTGCTTTTCCCTGGCACTGGTCCTAAGAATCCTATTTTCTCAAGTTTTATTCTCTTTGCCTTTCTCAGAAATTTCCACAACTCCTCCTCTTGGAATGAGTGTAGCCCACTTTCTCACTGAGTATCTTCCCACAGTTTTTCTTTAACAACTCATAGTGATTCCCAAACCTGCCTGCTGTCCATCTTAATCCTCAGCCCATGGCTTGTGAAAACAGTCACTCCTGCTGCCAAAATTGCAAGGGAGATCTAAATATCCCCCACTAGTTTTCATAATACCACTTGAAATTCAAAATTTACATATGAATATTAAAAGACAATAACTGTACATTCACTGGTCTAAGAAAGTCTTATTTAAATATTGAATATATATTCAATATATATTTGTATTAATCCATTCTCACACTGCTATAAAGACATACATAAGACTGGGTACTTTATGAATAAAAGAGGTTTAATTGACTCCCAGTTCCACAAGCTGTACAGGAAGCATGGCTGGGGAAGCCTTAGGAAACTTACAATAATGGTGGAAGGCAAAGGGGAAGCAAGCACCATCCTCACATGGTGGAGCAAGAGAGACAGAGTTAAGGTGGAAGTGCTATACACTTTCAAGCAACCAGATCTCATGAGAACTTTATCACGAGACAGCACTAGGCTGATGGTGCTAAACCATTAGAAACTGCCCTCATGATCCAATCACCTCCCACTGGCCCTCTTCCTACACTCAGGATCACAATTCAACATGAGATTTGCACACAGACACAGAGCCAAATCATATCATTCCACCCCTGGCACCTCCCAAATCTCATGTGCTTCTCACATTTCAAAACACAACTATGCCTTGCCAACATTCTCCAAAGTCTTAACTCATTCCAGCATTAACTCAAAAGTCCAACTCCAAAGTCTCATCTAAGGCAAGTCTCTTCTGCCTATGAGCCTGTAAAATCAAAAACAAGTTAGTTACTTTCAAGACACAATGGGGTTATAGGCATTGGGTAAATGCTTTCATTCTAAAAGGGAGAAAGTGGCCAAAACAAAGGGGATACAGGCCCCACGCAAGTCTGAAACCCAGCAGCGTGGTCATTAAATCTTAAACCTCAAAAATAATCTCCTTTGACTCCATGTCTCAGATCCAGGGCACACTGATGCAAGGGATGGGTAGCTCCACTCCCTGGTTTCACAGGGTGCAGCCCCTGTGGCTGCTTTCACAGGCTGACATTGGGTACCTGCAGCTTTTTCAGGCATGCAGTACAAGCTGTTGGTGGATCAGTCATTCTGGGGTCTGGAGGACAGTGACCCTCTTCTCACAGCTCCACTAGGCAGTACCCCAGTGGGGACTCTATCTGGGGGCTCCAACCCCACATTTCCCTTACATACTACCCTAATAGATGTTCTCCATGAGGATTCCACCCCTGCAGCAGACTTCTGCCTGGGAATCCAGGCATTTCTGAAAATCCTCTGAAATCTAGGTGGAAGCTCCCAAGCCTCAATTCTCACTCTCTATGCACCTGCAGACCCAACACCTTGTGGAAGCCACTGAGGCTTGAGGCTTGCACTCTCTAAGTAATGGCTCAAGCTGTATCTTGGCCTATATTAACCATAGCTGGAGCTGGAGCAGCCACAATGGAGGGCACCATGTCCCAAGGCTGCACAGAGCAGCAGGGCCCCTGGCCTGGCCCATGAAGCCATTTTTCCTTCCTAGGCCTTCAGGCCTGTGATGGGAGGGGCTTCCACAAAGATCTCCAAAATGTCTTGAGGCATTTTTCCCATTGTCTTGGCTATTAACATTTGGCTCCTCTTTATTTAAATTTCTGCAGCCAGCTTAAATTCTTTCCCAGAAAATGGGTTTTTCTTTTCTACTACGTGGTCAAGCTGCAAATTTTCCAAACTTTTATGCCCTGCTTCCCTTTTAAATATAAGTTCCAATTTCAGACCATCTCTTTGTGAATGCACACGAGCGTATGCTATTAGAAGCAGCCAGGCCACATCTTGAATGCTTTGCTGATTAGAAATTTTGTCCACCAGATGCCCTAAGTCATGTCTCTCAAGTTAAAACTTAAGTCAATCTCTAGGGCAGGGGCAAAATGCCACCAGTCTTTTTGCTAAAGCATAGCACGAGTGACCTTTACTCCAGTTCCCAATAAATTCCTCATCTCCATCTGAGACCTCCTCAACCTGGACTTCACTGTCAATATCAGTATCAGCATTTTGGTCACAACCACTCAACAAATCTCTAGAAAGCCCCAAACTTTGCCTTATCTTCCTATCTTCTGAGCCCTCCAAACTGTTCCAACCTCTGCCCATTTTAGGTATCATTATAGCAATGCCCAATTTCTCTGGTACCAAATTTCTGTATAAGACCATTCTCACACTGTTATAAAGACATACCTGAGACTGGGTAATTTATGAATAAAAGAGGTTTAATTGACTCCTAGTTCCACAGGCTGTACAGGAAGCATGACTGGGGAGGCCTTAGGAAACTTAACAATCATGGTGGGAGGAGAGGGGAAAGCAAGCACCATACTCACATGGTAAGGCAGGAGAGAGAGAGAGAGAATTAAGGGGGAAGTGCTACACACTTTCGAGCAACCGGATCTCATGAGAACTCTACCATGAAACAGCACTAGGGGGATGGTGCTAAACCGTTAGAAACCACCCTCATGATTCAACACCTCCCAACAGATCCCGCCTCCAAAACTCAGGATGACAATTCAACATGAAATTTGAGTAGGGACACAGAGCCAAACCATATCGATATTGAATACTGAATTAAATATATTTCAATATTGAATTCAATATTTTTAATATTGAAGGCTGTGGCACCTCAGCTTCAATGAGTCTTCAGAAATAAGTACTATTTTATTAGAAATATTTTGAATCTGGCCAAGTTCAGTGGCTTACACCTGTAATCCTAGCACTTTGGGAGGCTCAAGTGGAAGGATCACTTCATCCTAGGAGTTAGAGATCAGCCCTGGCAACATAGTGAGACCCCATCTCTACAAAAAAAAAAAAAGAAAATTAGCTGGGCATGGTGGTATGCACCTGTGGTCCCAGCTACTTGGGAAAGTGAGATGGGAGGATCACTTGAGCTTGGGAGGTTGAGGCTGCAGTGAGCCACAATCGCACTCCAGCCTGGGTGACAGAGTAAGAATCTGTCTCAAAAAAATACATATTATATATATACACATGCATATTTTATATATGTATATACCTATTTTATATGTATATATACACACACACACATACACACATAGAAACTTTCATGCAAAGTGTACTAGAAACAGTAATAGATAAAAGACAGCCGCCAATTCTTTGACATGCCTCCATCCAGAAGTGGTGTGTACTTCTCTTTCCCTTGGATAGGGCTGACTAGAACTGCTTTAACCAATGAAGGCTGATGGAAGTCATGTAATGCCAGTTCCAGGCTTAGACTTTAAGAGAGCAGGCAGCTTCAACTTTGGGGTCTCTTGGTAGCTGAGTCACCCCATAAGAATTCTGACAACCTGCTGGAGAGACCACCTGAGAAGTACATAGAGAGACCACCTGAGGGTACATGGAGAGGGAGCTCAGCTTTCCAGGTGTCCATCAAGGTGCCAGGATGTAAGGTGAACTCATTTTGGACCCTCTGGATGAATCCAGCCACCAGTTATATACCACCCAGTGACCAGAGTCTCTGCCATGTGGAGCAGAATAGCAAAGGCACATTTTACCAAATTCCTGTCCCAGAAAATCATAACAGATAATAAAATAAATTTGTTTAAGCTATTAAGTTTTAAAGTAGTTTATTAGGCAATAATAGATAACCAGAGCTTAGGGCAACAAATTAGCTGGTATGACAGGCTACCATCCTCACCGGACATGTTTCAGGACGGTCCTCTAACAGAATCATGAGGAGGTGAGAGACAGCCAGACCCACTTCATGGAAAGCATAAGTCATAGAAGCATATGCTGCTACTGGTAAGATAAAAATGGTTTGGGTGAGGAAGAAGAAAGAAATCCCACTGGTTTTCCCTGGTTGCTCTATCCCAGAATTCTACCTGCACACTCTCCAACTGTTAATAAATGGCCTGTTATTAATATTTTGAATTTACTTGATTATCTCCCCACTGGGCTGAAAGTTTCCTGAAATCAGGGATCCCTTGCCTAGATCCTCAGCATCTAGAGAAAATATCGCAAATGAGTTATGACAGGTTTCAGTTTCTAGTCTAGCCCTGCTATTCTCTAGCGATGTAGCCTCAGGCAACTTAACCTCCCTGTACCTCAGTTTTGTCATCTATAAAATAGGGAGAATAGTATGGTGCCTATCTCATTGAGTACTAAGAATTGAATGAGAAAATATACTGTTTGATTAACAAATAAAAATACCTACTTCTTGATGATCTTGCCCATGGCTAGCCCTGGTGGACTTATTAATACCAACAAAAATATTCACTTGCACACTAAACATTAATTACAATACTAGTAGAGACCTTGGGAACCAGACTAGGCAGAGGTCTCAAATAACAAGCTTTTTAGGAGAACACGTCATGGTGCTAATTGGAGATCTCCAATCCAATTCTCTTTCACGTATATCCACCTCATAATAGGAGCAGATTTGACATGGCCCCAAGTTGTCTATTGGACTTAGGTCATTGTGAAAGAGAGGACAGGAAAGACTCTTTAATCCCTAGGCTGGAAAGCAATAGCCCAGCTTCAAAAGTTGGTTCTTACACTGACCTCTACTGACCCGAGACCCAGTTTTCCAAGGACATGGTAAGTATAGATATGGTTCAGTAATCAGGAGATCTGACAAAAGGGAAAAAAAAGAGCAGGAAAAAATGGAGAAACAAATGCTAAATCCACTAGGCTAACACATGATGTGGTTCTGCTGTGCTGGAGGTGGCTTCTGGTGGGCAGATGGTGGGAGGCAGGGGTGAAGTGACTGAAGTTCTTGTGATTTTTGCTGGGGTCTCCATAACTAAGGATGAGCTGGGCCAGTAGAGGAGGGGCTGTCAGTTCTCGAAGTTCAGCAAGTTCTGGAAAATGTTAAGTAGTTAGAACGTTAATCCTGATAGCCACAAACGCAGTTTCAAGAAGAAAGAGGAAGGGAGGGAAGAAAGGAGAAAAAGGAGGAGAAGGAGAGTGGGGAGGAAGAGGAGACAACATTTTAGGGAGTGAGAATAGCAGCAGGCTTGAGGACACAGCTTCTGGAGTCCATATACCTGATTGGTATCCCAATTCCATTACTTTCTTGAACAAACTAGTTAACCTCGGTAAGCCTGTTTCACTATCTGAAAAGGGGGCACAAAAATAATATGTGCCTCAAAAGAGTTTGGGGATTCAATGAGATATTTTGGTTATGCCCTAACGCATGATTACCCCATTTAAAGTATCTATTGCACTCTTCCACTTTTTCTTCCTCCATTGCATATAATGCCCTTGAACATTTAAAACCGTGAGTGTGGGTGTGAGTTTGTGTGAACATGTATACACACATGTGTGTTTGTGTGTATAAACTATACGTGTGTAGTTTATTCTTTACTGTTTCTCTCCCTCTATTGGAATACAAGATTCAAGAGAACAGGTATACTTATTCTTATTTTTTAATGGGTCCCAAGTACTTAGAAGGGTACCAGGTGACTAGCAAGCACTTGGTAAATTTTTTTTTTTTTTTGAGACGGAGTCTCACTCTGTCACCCAGGCTGGAGTGCAGTGGTGCAGTCTTGGCTCACTGCAAGCTGCACCTCCCGGGTTCACGCCATTCTCCTGCCTCAGCCTTCTGAGTAGCTGGGACTACAGGTGCCTGCCACCATGCCTGGCTAATTTTTTGTATTTTTTAGTAGAGACGGGGTTTCATCATGCTAACCAGAATGGTCTCGATCTCCTGACCTCATGATCTGCCCGCCTCGGCCTCCCAAAGTGCTGGGATTATAGGCGTGAGCCACCGCTCCCGGCCTACTTGGTAAATATTTTTTGAATGAATGAATAAATGGAGGCAAAGCACCTGACTTACAATAAATACTCAATGGCTTCTACTATTATTTGCTAACTCCTGCTGCTTAAATCCTGTTGGATTACATTCTCAGAAGTACTGTGTTCCATATTGCTGAGCTCAGTCCTTCTGTACAGCACTCATCGCATTTTTCTCATATTATAACTTCTCCATTTGTGTATCTTATTTCCTCTCCAAGAATAAAAGGGGAGCAATTAGATTATTAGGTTCAATGATTAAAGACCAGGCCATTATGTGTAGTGGTTAAAAGAATAGACTTTTAAACCAACCTCAGTCTGAATATTCAGTTTTGCCACTTACTGGGTACCCTTGGGCAAGTTATTGTCACTAAGCTTAATTGTTCTCATCAACTTAATGAGTATAATAGTTGTTCTTCCCCCATAAAATTGGTTTGAAGATTAAATGAGATACTGCTTTTAAAATGCTTAGCACAGTGCCTGACATATAATAAACAGGAAATAAATGTCAGCTGTGATTATTCATCATTGCCTCCCTTTTGGTATTTTGCATGATGCCTTACATAAAACATCCTATAGAGCAAACAATCACTGAACGAATGCATCTCAAATTTAACCTTAAACAACCTAAGGTTTCCCACGGTTCTCTTAATGCTCTCTCATTCTTCCCTGCCTTGTCCTCAGACCCAGTCTTCCTGGACAACTGAGTTCCAATTTCCCCTGCAGACTGACTGCATCACCTCTCATGTTATCCTCCTCCCAGTGGCGAGCCAAAGCTGTTATTCTTACAGCAGTCTGGCAGGGCTGCAAATGACTTTTCAGGCTCACTCTCCAGTCTGTCACAGATCAGGTCAAGCAACAAAAAAAAAGAGATTAGATGCCAAGGACTTACTGCATTTTAATGCTTGGTTCCTGGCCCATGTATATGCTGAGGGACAATAATTACAACAATATGACCTTGCATAACAAATTGGTCTGTCAGACCAGGTCTTGCAAAATGACTTGGATGAATTCAAGCTTAACTTGTGATCTTCCAACTCAACAGTTGCTATACACACACTGATTGACATGGTTTGGCTGTGTCCTCACCCAAATCTCATCTTTAATTGTAATCCCTATAGTCCCCACATGTTGAAGGAGTGACCCAGTGGGAGGTGATTGGACCATGCTTTTCTCATGACAGTTACTGAGTTCTCACGAGATCTGATGGTTTTATAAAGCAGTTTTCCCTGCTCTTGCTAGCTGTCTCATTCCTGCTGCCACGTAAGGAAGGTCTTTGCCTCCCCTTCACCTTCCACCAGGATTGTAAGTTTCCTGAGACCTCCCCAACCATGTGGAACTGTGAGTCAATTTAACCTTTATAAATGACCCAGTTTCAGGCAGTTCTTTATAGCAGTGGGAGAATGAACTAAGACATTGATCTGCCATACTCATTGTCAAAATTGAAAGGAAATGGAAGCATTCATTCATTCATTCGTTTGTTCAACAATTATTTGCTGAGTGCTAAGCTCTCACTGTTGAATGAGATATAGTTTGCACTTTGAAAGAGCTTAGAGTATAGTGGTAAGGATCACAGAAAAGTCAATGTTCTACGTAGAATAATCTAAACTCAAAAACTTCAGACTCATTCTGGAAAGCTTAGCTGGTAACTAAAGCAAGGACTAGGAAAAATATTTGGAAGAAATGTGGCATTCGATATGTTTTCCTCAATCATCCAGGTAATTCTCTCATTTTCAGTTCTCTCTGCCAGGGCAAATTTGAAGACTCCTTTGTGTACAAAATAAGGAACATGTTCTATCACTGATGTCCTCAGTGAAGATGTTCAGCTGGTTTTATCTACTTCTACCTCGGTCAGTGTATTAATTTTCTATTGCTGCTATAGCAAATTACTATAAACTCAGTGGCTTAAAATAACACAAGTTTTATATCTGACCATTATGGAGGCCAGAAGTCTGAAATGAGTCTCACTAGGCTGAAATTAAGATGTCAGTATGACTGTCTTCCTTTCTGGAGCCTCTACGAGACAGTCTGCCTTACTGCCTTTTCCAGCTTCTAGAGGCTATCCAAATTCCTTGACTCTTTGCCAGCTTCCACTTTCAAAGCCAGAGCAATGGCAGGTTAAGTCCTTGCCATGTCACATCATTCTGGTACTAACTCTCCTCCCTCCCCCTCCCACACTTACAGGCCCCTTGTGATTACACTTGACCTGCCTAGGTAATCCAGGAAAACCTCCTGGTATTAAGATCAGTCTGGTATTAAGATCAGCAACCTCAATTCTCCTTTGCTACATAACATATTTAAAAGTTCTGAGTATTAGGATGTAGACATTTTGGGGGGAAAATTGTTCTGCCTACCACAGGGATGAAAGCTTTGCTTTCATGCCATTATTACCATATCCTAAATATTCAGAGTGAAGGAGAGGAAATATTTCTGAGTGTCTCAAACAATTGGATGTAGATAGTGCAATAGGTTGGATGCAGAACTAAGTCTTAAAACTTAAGTCTCAGAACATAGCAAACCCCTTGTCAATTGATAGTTTGATATCATCAGAAGGCTACAAGGCGGACAAGTGTGACTCAGATTTCATGCATATCCCCGGAGGTAGTTCTTGATGCTGAATAATCCATGAGATTTAACATATTTTCATTTCAAATAACCATTTCTCCCTGTCTCTCCCCATTTTTTCTCCAGCCTATCTTGTATCTGATTCAGAACTGGGAAACCTCTAGAAATTTGAATGAAAAGATGTTCTTCCTACCAACATTAGCAACTTTTGAAATGATTACTCAGACCAGGAACTTTGGAATCATTATTGATTCTCCTTTTCCCAGTACCCCATATGCAATCCTTCAGTAATTCTTCTTGGCTTTATTTTAAAAATATATACCAAATTGAAGTACTTCTCATCACATCTGCAACTCCCATCCCCCTTCAGCACTCACCATCTCACGCCAGGTCTCAGCCTGCTCTGCTGGCTTTTCTGCTTCCTCTCTTACCTCCAGGATGTTCTCCATCCTGAAAGCCGAAGAGTTATTTTTAAAACAGAAAGCAGATCATGACACTTTTTTCCCCAAATGCTTCTTCAGTGGCTTTCCACACACTTAAAATAATATTCACAATCCACATCATGGTTTGCAAGGCCCCTATGCAGTGTGATCTGGACAAACTCCCAACCCTATCTACAAACATCTTTTCCTCCTTGTTTCCGACTTAGGGCATTTTACATGCACCAATCTCCTGCCCATACAGCATTTTCTCCAGGTCTTTCCATGGTCAGCTTCTTCATATTATTCAAGATGTGATTTGAATGTAGGGTAGCAAGATAAAGTTGAATACATTTGTAAAATTTTAATTTCATATTAACAATGAATAATTTTTTTACTATAAGTATATCCCATTGTCAGAGGCATTTTAACTAGAACAACTCCATCTTGAATAGGGGGAAGGTAAAATAAGGCTAAGACCTGCCGTGCTGTATTCCCAGTAAGTTAAGGCATTCTTACTCACAGGATGAGATAGGAGGTTGGCACAAGATACAGGTCATAAAGACCTTGCTGATAAAAAACAGGTTGCAGTAAAGAAGTCAGCTAAAACCCACCAACTCAAGATGGTGATAAGAGTGACCTCTGGCTGTCCTCACTGCTTCACTCCCACCAGCACTATGACAGTTTACAAATGCCATGGCAACATAAGGAAGTTACACTAGGTGGTCTAAAAAAGGGAAGCATGAATAATCCACCCCTTGTTAAGCACGTAATCAAAAAATAACCATAAAAATGGGCAACCAGAGGCCCTTGGGGCTGCGCTGCCTACGGAGTAGCCATTCTTTTATTCCTTTACTTTCCTGATAAACTTGCTTTCACTTTACTGTTTGGACTCGCCCTGAATTCTTTCTTGTGCAAGATCCAAGAACTCTCTCTTGGGGTCTGGACCGGGACTCTTTTCTAATAACACCATGCGTATACATACTGGGCATCCTGTATATTTATTTGCTAATTCTGGCCATTATTTAAATGATATTTATTCAATGAGGTATCTAAACACCCTCACCTCCTTCACTTTCTATCTTTTTAATCTGATGCTATTATTAATATTATTATCGCACTTACGTTAATTGCATATTAGTTTATGTTTGTTATATATCTACCTGAGTAGATGTAAGCTCTATGAGTTAGAGAACTTATTTTATTCACACAGTAGCTCTAGAACCACAACTCCCTGTAAGACTGAATAGGATTTGTTTAAAAAAATAAATGAATAAATGACTAAGTTTATTTGACCTTTATGTCCTCATTTATATGGCACCTCCCTTTTTCTCCTTAAAGCAGTATACAGCTGCCTGGGCTGTAGGGAAGTCACTAGGAATTTGATTATCACAGACAGCACTTTAAAAAAAAAAGAGCCCCAATCGATGCTTCAAAATATGCTCCCATTAGATGTATTTATGCAGATTAACACCGGTCAAGCACTGTAGGGGTTTCAGCCAATGTCAGACCCTCTGCCCTAGAAGGACACTGTGAATGCCATTTTCCTCTCTGTTTGAGAGGAATGAGGAGCAGCTGGCATGAGACTCCTCTGGGAATCCATTTGCATTTAATTGTCTGGGCACTTAAGGAAGAGGTAGGGTCACTTTCCCAGTTCTGCTTTCCTGTTAATTTAAATGCATACATTCAAATCAAGTTCTTCTTTCTGCCTGGATGACAATTACTATATTTGACATTTGCTAGTCCTCAGCAATGCCTGAGACTTGTGAATAATTTAGGAATGCTGACTTGTTCCCTAATCAAGACAACTGAATGACGGTTAAGAGCTGGACTTGTAGTATCAGCAGCTCCCTGCCAAAAATGACAGCATTAAAATAAGGAAAGTGATAGGCACATTTAGAAGAAAAAGCACTATCCCACAGAATTCTGCAATATGCTTATTCTTTGAATATAATCTCTTTCTGATATTTATATCACTAAAGCTACAAATAACAACTCGATATATGGTTAACAAGAACAAAGAGAAAACTACCAGTCCTACACTCTGAATTTTATGGAAAAGTTTCTGCTCCATATACGCTGAGCCCTCATTCCCCAAAACCACATGCCATGATATGGGACATAAGGTCATTGTTTGTTTGTTCAATTATCAAAACTACTATGTGTTAAACATAGTCTAAGAACCAGGGATAAGATTTTTTTTTTAAAGTAGCTACTATGTGTTAAATACAGTCTAAGAACCAGGGATAAGATATTTTTTTTAAAAGACACAATCTCAGGGTACACAGAAGTTATTGACAGAAATAGTTATTAATCAAACGATGCCATGAGTATAGTAAAATTATCCATTGTAGCAAGTGCTATAAAGCAAAACTTTTACGATGAGATAAGAGGTTAATATAGGAAAAACTGATTTGGAATAGGGAGAAAGGAGATGGCTGGTGTCAGAGAACATTTCTCTGAGGAAATAACTTGAAAGATGAGATTCAACGAATGAGTTAAGATTATTCAGAAGAGGACTAAAAGTCCGGGTCTTCAAACCAATGAGTTTCAGGACATGCTACCCCAAAACATGGCACCTTGGCATACTGAATGTTTTAAATTAAGGTGAAGAAATTTGAGAAATGACAGAAAGGACTCTGTGATCTTCCCTAGCACTTCTCCCCTGAAGCAGGTCATAAGACCCTCATATGAGAAGTGCCATAAGTAAAAACCATCCTCTGCTCCAAAGATGGAGACATTCCGATAGGAACCTGCATGAACAGGCCTTAGCAAGTTACCCCTAGTTTACTACCTTTCGCTCAAACCCTTTGTCCTATCACATTTTCCACGCCTTTCTACTCTTCATGGAACCTAGCATAAATATGCTCATATTTAAACATTTCTTTGAATCTTCATTTCTTATGGAGGCTCCTGTGTCACATAAAACATATATTAAATAAATGTATATGGTTTTTTCTCTTGTTGATCTGCCTTTTATTTCAAGGACCCCAGGGGAGAACTTAGAAGACTAAAAGGAAAAGGTACTTTTTTCTCTACAAAATTAATCCTACATGAAGGTTCAGTGACAGGAACAAGCTTGTAGCATTTGAGAAACCAAATGGAGATCAATATGGCAGAAACCTAATAAGCCAGGGACAGAGTGGCAGAGAGGGACTGAAGCAGGACACAAATTAGGTAGCAGCAGGGCAGGGGAGGGCTTCTTGGCCACCAGGAATAACATTTTCTTCTCAGTGCAGACACCTAACTAGCCTTAAGCTGGTGAGCAATAGGATTAAAATTGCATTTCAAAATGTTCTCTCTGACTCTTGAAATAAAACTAGCTTGGAGGAGATACTCCAGAGTGGGATGAAGACTCAACCATCCATTGGTAAGTGAGAAAGGAAATATCAGAATACTGGTATTTTTTAATCAGAATTTCTATTTTTATGCATATTTATAATGCACATGAAATACTAGTGCAGTACTACAAGTATAATATTAACATATAAACAAACATGTATTGGAAGTGTGTCCTCATTGATAAAAGGATAACAACACAGGATCAAAAAATACAAGGTAACCAATAGCTCAAGCAAGTTAGAAGCCCATGGAGAAAATGAGAGAGAGGGGGGAATTTGAGACGGTTATATGTAAGAGAGGGAAAAGAAAAACCTTTCCTCTACCCTTTTAAGTTCTAGGGCTAGAGTCTGAGAATTAGACTGACAAAAAAATTAACAAGAGAAAGGTATAAAAATTTTATTTGATAATAACATTCTAATTTTTACATGCATGGAAGCCTTCATAGAAACGAAGTAGAGACCCAAAGAATGGCTAGACACAGGGGCATCTATGCCATTTTAGCAAAGGATGATATATATATATATATATATATATATATTTTTTTTTTTTTTTTTTTTTTTTTTTTTTGAGACGGAGTCTCACGCTGTTGCCCAGGCTGGAGTGCAGTGGCGCGATCTCGGCTCACTGCAAGCTCCGCCTCCCGGGTTCCCGCCATTCTCCTGCCTCAGCCTCCTGAGTAGCTGGGACTACAGGCGCCCGCCACCGCGCCCGGCTAATTTTTTTTTTTTTTTTTTTTTTTTTTGTATTTTTAGTAGAGACGGGGTTTCACTGTGGTCTCGATCTCCTGACCTTGTGATCCGCCCGCCTCGGCCTCCCAAAGTGCTGGGATTACAGGCTTGAGCCACCGCGCCCGGCCAAGGATGATAAATTTATGGAGAAATGGCAAGTCAAAAGAGAAGAGGTTGAACATTTAAGGGCAATAAATGGCAGGAAGAAACATGTAAGAGAAAATAATAAAATAAAAGAGTGATTTTTGTAAAGTTTGTCTCTGCAGACTCATTTTGATGCTGATATTCTGTCTCCAGTGATAAGGATTGTTCTGATCCTGGTATAATGGAGGGCAGAAGCAATACCTTCACAAAAGGAACTGTATATCCTGCTTTTAGGTAGATAGGAAGAGGGCAAAATAGTCCTATGCCAAAGAGATGTATATTGAGGTAGCATAGGCTGGTTTATTTTATACCCAGGGTGTCCCTTGCTGCAGATGATGCTGCATAGCATTGCTCCCATGGGGAGAAACTCAATCACAAACCAGCAGCCACAATCAGTGTCCTTCTACGACTTCAGATTTTGGGGTCATACTGCAGACAGCTGCTTTCTTTTCCCTCCACATTTTAACATGTCTGGCAAGTCTCTACAGATATGTCCCACCACCAGACTTTTAATTTTGCTCTAGTGATATGGTTTGACTTCATCCCCACCCAAATCTCATCTTGAATTCCCACATGTTGTAGGAGGGACCGGGTGGGAGGTAATTGAATCATGGGGGAAATTCTTTCCCATGCTGTTCTCATAATAGTGAATAACTCCCACAAGACCTGATGGTTTCAAAAGAGGCATTCCCCTGCACAAGTTCTCCCTCTTTTTGCCTGCCTCCATCCATGTAAGATGTGACTTGCTCCTCCTTGCCTTCTGCCACGATTGTGAGGCCTCCCCAGCCACGTGGAACTACTAACTGTGAGTTCTCCATTAAACTTCTTTCTTTTGTAAATTGCCCAGTCTCGGGTATGTCTTTATCAGCAGCATGAAAACGGACTAATATACCCAGTTTCAGGTTCTCCAGAGAAAGACTGTTTATCTTTTTAAGGTTCTCTCATGGCTCCTTGAAGTAAACTATGCATATCTCACATAGGGTACATTTTGAGTTCTACTATCCCAAATATACCATCTAAATTGGGTAAAAATCCATCCAGGCATTTTCTTGAGATATGATAATGGTCAAATAGAAATCTGAGTTGCTACTATTCCTCTCCATCCTCACCCCAGATCCTGATTTGAATACCCCGTAATGAATGAGGGGCTGGGGTAAGTCTATGACAGCTCTCAGGACTCATTTTGCACTTTTTATGGTGAGGCCATTTCCCCAAACCCCAAGGCATGGGTAATATTTAACATCATCTTCTTTGACTCGAGCTCAGTATCCACTAGCCAGGAAATTTAGAAAACAAAAACAGAAACAACTCAGGCGTAGTTTTCTTCAATATGTTGTGCAATTGGGAAGTTTGCTTGGTTGTGGTGAACCTGGATATGACTGAGAAATTTTACTGTCTTTAACTTCAATCTGCATAACAAAGTCGATGTTAGCTGCTTAGCATAATGGGAAGATATTCAGAATACCACCCACACTTGGGATGTTCAACAAAATACAGGCAGACACAGCTCTGAATCCTAGAGCTCAGGATGAAGGAGGAAGTCACGCTCCCTCACCTCTTCCCACTGTGTGGAGGGCAGCCAGCCAGGGACACAGGTGTGCAGCTCATTAAGAAAAGAATTAAGCCCAACGGGATAGGTAAGAGCCACATGAAGAATGTTCTGCAAAGTCAAAGCACTCTTTTCCTGCTCTGACCTTGGGGAAGGAATCAGGAGGAAAATATGGCCATCCTTATTTACCTATTGTCTGCTGTGCTATCAACCCAGTAATAAGAGCCACAAAATGGTTTTTCCTCTAGATCTGCAGTGAGAGGCCCTGCAATAAAATTGTTTTTACTAATATATTGAAGGAAATGTCTGCTGTTTTTACTGATACATTGAAGGAAATGTATATTGGCACGTAAAGAACTGTCCTGAGTGATGAGGGAGGTAGTGAAAATAGCACTGAAGGGGATTAAAACATACCACTCCAAAATATGCCACTTTGGCATAAGGAATATTTTGAGTTAAAGGTAATTAAGAAATAGCAGACATGGAAGAGCTCTCTGCCCTCTGCCCTCTGCCCTCCCTGTTTTCTGCCCAAAAGCAAGACATAAATTACCCTTTGTAAAAGTGACATAAATTTCTATCTGTAAAAGTGTTTCCCTTTCTTGTACCAGGAAAAGAGCAATGACTCTTACGTGTAAAACAAACTTAACTAAACAACCCTTATCTCATATATATTTTTGGTCATTCTCCACAATTCACTGCTCCTAGGAACCCAAACTTCTTTTCCTTTGTCTAGCCACTTCTCCATAAATTTATCACCCTTTGTTATTAGGAAAAATAGCTAATGCATGCTGGGCTTAATACCTAGGTGAAGGGGTGGTGGGTTGATAGGTGCAGCAAACCACCATGGCACACGTTTACCTATGTTAAAAACCTGCACATCCTGCACATGTACCCCAGAACTTAAAATTAAAATTAAAAATTAAAAGAAAAGTTTATCACCCTTTGTTAAAGTGGTACATAAGCCCCAGGTCTAACCACATCTTTAGGTTTCCACTCCTTTTCTGTGGGGGCTCCTGTGCACATAAAGTTAAAAATAAGATGTATATGCCTTTTTCTCCTATTAATTTGCCTTTTGTCAGTTTGTTTATTTATTTATTTATTTATTTTTGCAGATGGAGTCTCGCTCTGTCACCCAGGCTGGAGTGCAGTGGTGCAATCTCAACTCACCGCAAACTCCACCTCCCAGGTTCAGATGATTCTCGTGCCTCAGCCCCCCAAGTAATTGGGATTACAGGCATGCACCACTACGCTGGGCTAATTTTTTTGTATTTTTAGTATATTTGAGGTTTCACCATTTTGGCCAGGCTGTTCTCGAACTCCTGACCTCAGGTGATCTGCCCGTCTCAGCCTCCCAATGTGCTGGGATTACAGGCATGAACCACTGGGCTCCAACAATAGAACCTAGGAGGGTAGAATACAAACGTTTTTCTCCACTACAGCAGAAAATCAACATTCCAATGTAATACCAAAGTATGTGAACACAACTAAAATATTATTTCTACATTAACATTGTTTCTCAATAATAAAGACACAATGAAGTTCAGGTGGCTACATTTCTCACTACACTCACACCAGTTTCATAAAAGGTAGGCTTCAAATTGGTGCCTTAGCAAAATCAAAGTTTACTTTATTCTATAGGTTTTCATGGTTTTAATAATAAAACTAGAAACAAATCCTCAGTGCCTAAGGCCTACTCTATACCCTATTTTCAAGAAGAAAATGGGTACACAGAGCCCATTAGTTAAGAGTAGTAAACAAAATATGGCCATATGGAGGTAGTATGGGGAATTTCTGAGTGTAGCCTGTATGAGAAACCAGGGTTTTGGTTCCTATATCATCTTAATTTATTCTAAAACATTAAATACAGCAAAAAAAAATTTATTTGATTTATTTTCCTGAAAGCCCTCTGGAAGTATTTTAGTTTCTCTGAGTTTTGGAGGATATAGTATCTGATAAGTATAAGCAATGTCAAATAAAAAATAAATCTGGACTTGGTAAGGAGAAACTTTATTCAAAACAACTGTTGCAAGGAATCCCTGTGGGGCAACAATTGCAATAGAGAGAGGGGTACTATTGCAACAGGAAGAACATTCTGACTGTAAGATCTGTAAGCACCTCAAGAGTTAGGCAAAAAGGATTTGTCTTTTATAGAGAGGGGTGAACACAGTGGAACTGTTTGAATGGTTGTTCTCTCTAAAACTCATGTCGATATTTAACTATCATTGTAACAGTATTAAGAGGAGGACCTTTAAAAGATGGTTAGTTCATGAGGATGGAGGCTGGGGTTAATGCCAATATAAAAGGGCAAATTCAGTCCCTTTTTGCCTTTGGCTCCTCTGCTTTTTGCCACAGGAGGATCCAGCACTCCTTCTCTCCAGAGGATGCAGCATGTAAGGCACCATCTTGGAGGAAAAGAATGGCTTCACCAGACCCAAATCTGCCAGAGCCTTGATCTTAGACTTCCCAGTCTCCAGAACGGTAAGCCAATACACTTGTCTTTTATAAATTACCCAGTCTCAGGTATGCAGCACAAAACAGACTAAGGCGCATAGCTACAAAAATCCAAGTGTGGGGAAGTTGAATAAAAGGTGGTGTGATGGGACACTGGGCCAGAGAACATTTTATCATGAGGCCTCAGTATCCCCTATCCTCAGTTGGGTAGGCGCTATCAAGGAGGGGTTCTGTGCAACCTCAGGCTGAGGATGGGCCATAGTTTAGTAATCTGGTAGAAGGAGGGAAACTTAACCTAAAGTTGGTTTAACCAACAGATTGTAGCTAATCATTTACGTGGTGAAGAACGGGAATTTAGAGGTTTTATGTCTGGCCTTGTCATAGGTAAACAAGGCATGTTTTCGTGAGTCTTATTGAAGTCATATGGGAAAGGGTGATTCTTTGCACTAAGCCCTTTCTAGGAACACAAAGAATGAGAGGATTTGTCACACTTTGCTCTTTTCTAAGAGCGCAGGGCTCAGGTCAAATTTAACATTGTCGATAGAGTAATTATAGAGATAATAGGGCTGTTTGTTTAAAATCAGATCATCACAGAAAAATCCGGTTTGAATGCAATTTCTTTTAGTGTTTGGACATAGTGTTGTGACTCTTCAGTAATTGGACATTTCTTTTATAAAAATAGAAGTCCACAACATAGACCCTTGCCAGGATGCCGTTAGAAAGAATACTGCGTTAATCCAACAAAGCCCTCAATTTGAATATATTATAGTGTAAAAGGTAATTGTCATGGTAAAGAAAACTCTCATTTATGACCAATTTGGTAAATATTAAGAGCCTATGATGTGTATCCAGCTTATTACTTACATTTTTATGAGGACAAATTCCACCACTCCTCATTTTTCAGGCCCACATTTTCAATTAAAAAAATAGTTTAAAGAGCTAGTGCAAGTCATCCTACAATAAACTTAGAAAGGAATTTTGTCAAGAAAAATTGTTCCTTTTTCCCATTCCAACTCTATCTTTATCTAGGTTGGCTCTATATGAGTTGTACCAAGCGATATTTCTTAGCTGTTGGATAAAAATATTCTGTTATCTTCCAAAAAATCCTGTTAGAGAATACTACAGCCACAGGGGTATGGGGAATAATATACAAATTTCAAGTGATAAAAAATTAATTACAACTTAATCCCTAAAATTCTTTGCAACCTATACACATAATGTACTGAGCCAACATAATAAGCAGTATACATTTAGATAATCCATTTTTAAATATTACTTCTAAACTATAATCTCCCTCAATTATGGAACAAGAATAAAGCGTCATTTAGCATGTAACAATGGAAGGGTGAACTGGCTGGGTTGCACGTTAAGAAAGCAAGCCCCCCAAGTAAAGGCTTTGGAAGGGCCCTCCTGCCTCTTCACCTACCCCCAATTATGTTTCTCCTTCTGTCTCCACCCACCACCCAGAATTCTTTGAAAAGAACTAAAGCTCTTATTTACTGAGTTGCCAGAGTGCTAATCATGTCTAATGGCTTTAACACAAAAGCAGCCAACCTTTAAATGTGCTACTTAAAGACTCTTAATGCCTTACTTCCTTTTATTCATTTAGGTTTCTCCTCCTATCCGAAATTCAGTCGTGATTCTAGTAAATCTTCCTCGCTCTGCTAAAATCAGCACCTCTTATTTTCAAGGTCCTGGGTTGGGGTGAGAGGAGAAATATGGAGAAGGAACAGCAACAGTTCAGAGAATATTGGCTTCATGAGTATGCCTTCTTAATCTCTATGTCCTCTATACAGCCATCGCCATCTAACATGGTGCCTGACCCATGGTAGGTACTCAGTCAATATTTAGGAAGTAGAAGGAAGGCAGGATGGCAGGATGGCAGGATGGAGAAGGAAGGAAGGAAGAAGGAAAAAAGGAGGGAGGGAAGGAAGGAAGGAAAGAAGGAAGGAAGGAAGGAAGGAAGGAAGGAAGGAAGGAAGGAAGGAAGGAAGGAAGGAAGGAAGGAAGGAAGGGAGGGAGGGAGGGAGGGAGGGAGGAGGAGGGGAAGGAAGGGAGAAGAAAAGCGATAGTACTCCTTATTAAGAGGGTAGGCTTGCCCACCTTCTTGGGGGATATTTACCACAGAGGTTGAGTATATGCCAAACAATAGGACATGAAGACATTGGGTGGGAGGGGAGCTCACTCACATTCTCTATTTTCCTCCTGCTCTATATATGTTTTCCCTTTCAAGAAGGAGCCAAGGATAGATATTTGATGGTTGGTTCTAGGACACAAAGAAAAGTCAGCTCTGGAAGCTTCTGCTGCTGAGCTGGCCTAAGAATGAATTGTTCTCTCCTCAAGTTCAGGATCCATTAGTGTTGTGATGCAATGTTATGGGCCTCGGGCTGCTTTCTCTGAACTCAAGTACCACGGTCGATCCTCCCTGGTTAGAGAGAGTAAAGCAACAAAGGTATAAAGAGAGCTGGGGTGCAGCTGTGTGTTCGCCACAAACACTAGAAAACACCTATGGGTCACTGGTTTTATTTTCCACTCTGCATAATTTTTTGAGAAGGTATGGGGTAATCAGTAATTACTTAGAACACAGTTGCCAGAGTTAATTGTTTCTCCTCCAACTGTATCAAAAAACAAGGGGATTGAGACTGTAAGTGGGTTGTATCAGGAGGCATAAAACAAGACTTAGCACTTTACTTAGGCATTATTTTTTCAGAACGCTGGACCACTTACCAATACATTTTCCCACAAACATCCTGAGGAGATTGGTCTGGTCACTTTGCTAATCCCTCAAGTCTATTAAGCAGGAAAACAGGTTAAGGGCATGTGGCATCTGAGATTTGTCACAACGAGGCAGTTAAAGATTGACCTAACCTCTACTTCACATAGGAAAGTCACCTCGGAGGGAGTCCAGGGTGGCATGACATTCTTTACAGTCAAAACTGCCAAGCAGGGTATGATCATTGCCCCTTGTTGGTAATCTGTGAATTTTTGAGGACAAAACATTCAGTTCCCACAACCATTTCACAGTTAACAAATGGTGGGATGACTCCTGGTTTTCTTGTCATAAGAATTAATTATTCATAAAAAACAATGTGGAATACAAACTCAGATGTAGGAATAAACTTATGTCATTATAGACATGGAGTTGCCTACACATGCCTACACATGCTTAAATGATTCTATGTGTTCTTACATACATACACATGCATCTTATAAGACATGCCTATCTAGCAACCTAGGTTACAAAGTCAAAGATGTGGATGTATTTTCCACATATTTTCCAGTATAGCCCTGTGTAAAATTTTTCCAGTTCTTACTGTATCAGGGCCCTGGTAAAGCAATAATTTCTCTTTATAACACCCTGTGGCTCCAATCTTTAAATAGTTTATTTAAGAAACGTGTACCTGTCATAAGCATAAATTTCTTGTTAACATCTTGTACTCTTCTAATTGAAGATATTTCTCTAACTCTCAAGACCGTATCCAGCCCCTGAAATCTTAAGAATTTATCTTTACAAATTGAAAGGATGAAGAGTAGGGGCCGATTCCTTTTGGTAGAATTCAGTCTGTGGCTGAAATGGTTTTCTTCCTGAGTACCATGCCTAATGTTAACATTTTTGTTCTAGGAAGCCTGAAGAGGAGCAGAAAGTAGAAATATCTGTATATACCAAGGAAAGCAGATTTTAAACATCTTCAGGGATAGAGCAATGTCATGATGAGAGAGGCTTGCTAAAAAATTTTAAAAATCTGACTAGACAATCACAAAGAATTTCAGTAATGAATCAGACTGAGAAGCTTCTGAATAAATGTGCTGTTCATAAAAGGACCAGCATTCTAGAATTGTGTTGAACAACACATTTATTCAGAAGCTTTTCAGTTTTAATAGCCACGCATAGCTATTTAAAGTTTAATTAAAATTAATCAAATTTAAAATTCACTCTCTCAGTTGCTCTAGCTACATTTCAAGTGCTTAATAGCTGTGTGTGACCAGTGGCTGCTGCATCGGACGACGCAGTAATAGAACATTTTCAACATCGTGAAAAGTTCTATTTGTACAGTTCTAGCCAATGGGGATTTTCTAGAACTACTTAGAAATCTGAGTGCATCATAAAAAGTTAAATAAATTTCCAGTCCACAGTAAGTTAAATCATGATATTAAATGAACCTTGAGTTATGATTATGAAGTTACTGCCTAAAGATGTTCAGAAGGCAAAAATCACTACATGAAAATAAAAATTCAAAATTAGAAAAGATTCTAGAAATGACAGACTAATGAATTTTTTTTTTTTTTTTTTGAGATGGCGTCTCTGTCCCCCAGGCTGGAGTGCAGTGGTACAATCGCTGCTCACTGCAACCTCCACCTCCCAGGTTCAAGTGATTCTCCCGCCTCAGCCTCCCGAGTAGCTGGGATTACAGGCACATGTCACCATACTCAGCTAATTTTTGTATTTTTAGTAGAGACAGGGTTTTGCCATATTGGCCAGGCTGTTCTTGAGCTCCTGACCTCAGGTGATCTGCCTGCCTCAGCCTCTCAAAGTGCTGGGATTACAGGTGTGAGCCACCGTACCAGGCCATAATGAAATTAATATGTTTTGCTTGTACTCCAATAGAGTAAATGATGCACATGTGGCATTAGTACACATAAAGAAGAAAATGTGATGATTCTTAGGTACAAGAATGGGCTTATTCAAAAAAAATACACACATTTTTCCTTTTCATAAGAAAATTTTTAAAACAATGCTGTAGTCACACCATATCCAGACTTCAACAAGCCTTTTACAAAAGCTTCTAGGACATCCTTGTTGGCAAAATGAGGAAATATTTCATGACTAATAACACTGTTACAACTTTACACAAAGAACAGGACAATGAAACCTAAATAATATTGATTAAAGTATCCATGTCTGTCTGGAAGGAGGTCCCAAATGGCAGATTCATGGATCTAGTTCTTGGTTCCACCCTATTCAATGACTTTATTTAACACTTAGATTAAGACATACATGTCATTCTTATCAGATGAAAGATGACAGAAATTTTCACTAGAGAAGAGAATCAAGCCATAATTGAGTCTTAAGGGATTGAAAAACAAAAAAGACAAAAATTAACATGATAAAATTTAGCAGAAATAAAAGTCAAGCACTCCATTTAGTATTTTGGGATACTGGATACTTCTTTAATTTGTATCACCATGTCAAGTGAGTTTCAGGAGGTCAAATCCTAAAGGCCCTAGTTGACCTTGCCCTCTCTGTAGGCCATGAATACCAGCTTCATCCTATTCATTAAGTTGTAACTAGAGGAAACTGCAGCAGCATAATCAGGAGAAATTACAGTCACCCCAAATTACCTAGAATTCAGACAGAGGGACAGTCAGAGTCTTATAGCCTAGACAGGAGGGAAAGGCAGCACCCTAGGGGGAAAGATGCCTGGGCAAGCCCTCTTCGAGGGCTCCAGGCTTTGCGTCCTGTGCTAAGTGTCTCCTGGTCTCTCCACATTATTTCCTCTAAAATAATTTCATCATAGTCTTAACTCCCTTGATATCACCACATTTTCCTTTAAAATCATTGGAAAGTCATTCGTTTAAGAGAATATTGTTCTCCCTGGTTCCCTTTCTCTTCTGGAAGTTATATTTAAAGGAAACATAGCAGACCTAGGGTAGATCTTGAGAAAGAATAAAAGATTCAGAAAAAAAATCTTTTTTCCTCAATTCAATTCAGCACAAGGCAAAGGAAGAAAGAGAAAAGAAATACACACAAATTAATACGCTAATTAGCATGATATAAATTCTAAATGCAAGAAGCAAATAAAGTGCTTTGGAATTGTTGTTTATGTAAGAAATGGAGATTTTTATTCAGCCTCTAGAAAAGACTGATAGAGGACATGATAGTGAGCTTCAGCTATTTTGAGGGCAATTATAAGAAAGATAAATTTAATCTATTCTGCGTTACTCAAGAGGATAGAATGAGGGCCACTGGGTAAAAGTTATAGGAAGCATATTTCAACTCAATAGAAAGAAGGATTTCCTAATAATTAGCTCTGTCCTAAAGTGAAACGAGATCCCTCAATAGGGCAATCATCTCTCTCAGTGGGGTGTTCAAAAGATGCCATATGTCCCTGGCACTTAGAAAAGATTCCTGCTACTGGCAGGAGATTGAACCAGATGACCTCTAAGAGCCTTTCGACTTCTGAAATTCTGTGACTCTGTTTCTTACTCGCTCTCACCTGCACTGATGCCACCTGATGGATAACCAGGGAGTGGTGAGTGTACCCAATACAGGAACATAAATCAGACTTTCCACTGTTCTCTGCCCCCTCACTGTCTCTAAGCAAGATAATGTGGCTGCCCCCACAAAAGCTGCAGTGTATGTGAGTTCATGATGTATTTGGTTATTTCTGTGTCTTAGAATTATTTGGTTTTATATAAATGACTTAATTTGTCTAACTTTCCCTCCTTCCTTGGATATAACACATCACATTTGTTTAACCCTTTTCTAAATATTAAACGTTCTGTTAAAAGCACAAGGAGCACATATAATACAAAATATAGAGCGAACTAAGGTGCGTGTGGCAATTTGGGAGTTTAACTGATTCAAACAAACATTTGTAGAGTAATTGCTTGGGTATGTTCAATTACTTGTAAATTATCTTTATTTTTTTTAAATGATACCTAATTAAGGATTTAGCTGAGTGCTCAGGATTCTTACCATAGTGTTTTGAGATGCTATTTCATTAAAAATAATCATTAACACCTACTGTTTATAAGGCTTATTGCTAATCACTATAGAAAACACAAAGATGAATAAGATAAAGCCCCTGTCATAAAAAAGCTTACTGTCTAATGGTATACAAAGTAATTGAAACAAGACAGAATACGAGTGCCTCCATAAAGTTACATAGTTCTTTGGAGAGAAAATCTGTATCTGGCCAGGGAAAAATCAAAGCCAACTTCATCAAAGAAGAGGATAAAAATCCACACCATGAAGGGCCATTCATCCTGATCCGAGAATAATCTATTTGTTGTTTTGTTTCGTGTTTTTTGTTGTTGTTTGTTTGTTTGTTTTTGTTTTTTCCTCAGTGGATGTAGGGAAGTCAGTGAAGGAATTTGTACAGGAGAGTCTCATAATAGAAATTTTATTTAAGGAATATGAATCTAGCAGCCATGGGTAAACTATTTAGAGAGTTGGAGGGATAGACTTGTTGGTCCTAGATAAAGGGAAGCAACCAGGCCTACACACTACATAATAGAAGTAAGAGTGTAAGGGAGTAGCTAAACTGAAGATGTCATGCAGATCAGTCCGTAGCATCTGGAAATTAATAGGAAGTGGTGGAGAAGTCTGTGAACTCAAGATGGAGGGGGTGGATTGAGAGAAATCCCAGGTGTCACAGGCTTGAATAAACAGGAAGAACTTTTTGAGCAGGGTAAACAAATGGAAAATAAAAGAGGTATGCAGATGGAAAAGGCAGTTTTGGAAACCAAGATCCAAACTATTGTGGAGCATATTAATCTAATATAGTGCTTCATCTAGGTAGCTTTAGTAAAGATGGCAATCATTAGAACTGAGGGGTTAGGGACTTGGTTGAAAGCTAAATTGCCAAGTATAAAAACAGAATATCAAGTTAACTGGGTGGGAAATGGAAAGGAGATAGTTACGTGGGGAAGCAGACAGAAATCCAATCATTAGTAAAGTTGGAGAGAATGTATGAGACTAGATGTGTTAACTGCATTTTTTAATTATTTATTATTATTATATTTTCTTTCACATTCAGGTCTTACTGATCTTTAAGAGTCTGCTCCTCCCGGGGTGAGCCAGTTTCTAAAAATAGTAAATGACTCTCCTGCAACTGTCTTTCACAAGCGAACCCACAAATCAGGAGCCCAAACCCCTCAGCTATTTTCTTTATTATTATTATTATTATTATACTTTAAGTTCTAGGGTACATGTGCATAACGTGCAGGTTTGTTACATATGTATACTTGTGCCATGTTGGTGTGCTGCACCCATCAACTCGTCAGCACCCATCAACTCGTCCTTTACATCAGGTATAACTCCCAATGCCATCCCTCCCCCCTCCCCCTTCCCCATGATAGGCCCCAGTGTGTGATGTTCCCCTTGCCGAGTCCAAGTGATCTCATTGTTCAGTTCCCACCTATGAGTGAGAACATGCGGTGTTTGGTTTTCTGTTCTTGCGATAGTTTGCTGAGAACGATGGTTTCCAGCTGCATCCATGTCCCTAGAAAGGATTGTAAGCTATTTTCTTTACTGGGCTCTTATACTCTGGGCCATGAGCCACTGGCTCTAATCACCCCAGGGCCAGGGACCAGGCAACTAGGGACAACCCCATACCCCAGAGTCTTTTGAAAGTATTCAAACCAGCCAATTCCAAACTGTTAACTCTGCCTTACTCGTTTCTTTCCACAGAAACCCCAATAATGGCACATGCCTGTGTTCTCCCCTCACTCCTTCTGTCTCCCGACCGCAGTGCCTCCCTGTGTGGCACTACATGACATGACCTCCCTATCCTCTTGAGAATTACAAATAACAAACTGTCTTTTCAGTGGTCTGAGTAATAACCAAACCTACATTTTAAAACACTAGAGATGACTAAAATGAGAAAAGAGAGAAGTGGCTAGCAAGGATGTCAAAAAGGGGCATAATTCTGAATGAAGACATTCAACTAAACGCAGATACCACAGCTTTTCAGGAATTTTGGGAAAGCCATTTTTTATAAAGGATTTGTCTCTTGAGAAGTGCAAGGAGGGTTGAACTGAATGTTGCAAGGAATATACCAAATCCTGACTTGATCCCTAAAGTTCTGGGAAACACCAAGGGATTGTAAGAAGAAGCAGTTACCAGATATTTTTCTGGTATTTATTTGCCATGGGGGTAATTTGAAATTTAAACTAAACCTGGGGCCAGGCGCAATGGCTCACACCTGTAATCCCGGCACCTTGGGAAGCTGAGGTGGGTGGATCACTTGAAGTCAGGAGTTCAAGACCAGCCTGGCCAACATGGCAAAACCCTGTCTCTACTAAAAATACAAAAATTAGCTGGGCGTGGTGACATGTGCCTGTAATTGCAACTACTCAGGAGGATGAGACAGGAGAATCACTTGAACTTGGGAGGCAGAAGTTACAGTGAGCCAAGACCACGTAATTGCACTCCAGCCTGGGCAACAGAGTGAGACTCCATCTCAAAAATTAATTCATTAATTAATTAATTAAACCTCGGTAGACAATTAACAATGCGTAGAGGTTAAATAAGATTTAACCCTGGAGATAATTACCAGGAACAGGAAATTGTGAGAGGAAAATTTCATTTCATTCGTGATGACCAGTTGGCAGAGTTGCTGAAGTGAGTTCCTAAATGACACAATGGTAGAGTGAAAAAGGGTGGCAGATGCTATTGCATCAGTAGGATGAGAGTACAGAAAAAGATGTGTATGGAGAGAAATGGAGGGGGAAGTGTTGGTGCCTGTGGTTTAACCATCAATAAGAGGAATTATAGAAGAAAGAAGTTGACAGTGCTGCAGGAAAAATACCAAGTAAGCAGAGTTTCAACCCTGGAAAAATGTGTAGGACAAGTAGAGTCTCTGTGGTTCCAAACGGGCCTCCCCAAATGACAGGCTAGGAGCAAGGGGAATATTTGCTGACATCTCTAATTCAAGTAAATCCACAGAATGACTCATTTATAACGTGGGTACAATCTGTGCTTAGTGGCAACCATAGTTAGGAATGGAGGAGTTGAACTTGTGGAAAACATAAAAGACATTACAAAGTCGCCAGATATTTGTCTCCTGTTTATTTACCATGTGGGCGTGATTTGATGTTTAAATTAAAGCTCAGAAGAAGCTTCAAGTATGATGCCATAGGGATGTACTTAACTTAGAGAATTTATGTTTTTAATCTCTAAAAGGGAAAAATAAAATTTTCATGAAGAGTAGCCTTCTCCCCAGCTCAGCCCCTCTTCTATCTCCAAAATGTAACCTACATTAAAAAAAAAAATGTAATATATCAGAATATTATAAGATGGCTAATATTAGAAGGGAAAAACCAAAAGCAAGATAGATCAAAGTGCCAATTGGATCACGAGGTGGGAAGAGTTTGAGGTATTAAGTAGAATACTCAGGGAAATCTTCATTGAGAAGGGAAGATCTAAAAAAATAATTATTTGGTGAAGGTGTGAGCCAAGTAGGTATAAGGGAAAAGCACTTTCTAGATGCCAGACACTGTGCTGAATGCTTTCTAGGCATGATCTCATTTTTACCCCTATAAAACATTTGAAAATCTAGCAACAATTACCGATCCCTCTACAGATTAGGAAATTCACCAAAAAATCGGGGGATAACCGGTTTTCCCAAGCTCACATAGCTATTAAGGGACAGAATTGGGGTATGGACCTAGGTAGTTTGATTATTAAAACTGATCCTCCTTTAAAAACTCCTTATCTCTCCTTAAGCTCAAAACTAAAGTTTACCCCTCTCAGCCCTGCTACATGGAAGAAACCCTAAGAAAGAGTGCTGGAGAGTTGGTTACAGGAGTGTTTTGCTATGTCAGTTTACGACTTCTTCCATGAGAAAGGGGAAGAAAGTCCTGAGCCTCAGGAAGAGAAAGGCGAGGAAGTAATAATCTGATGAAGGGGCTGAAAAAAAGGAGAGAAATTGTAAGGAATATATTTACGGCTTCTTGAGGCAGGGAATATTACCACCTACACAAGAATTGGAAAACAACTTCTAAGTTCAGCAACTTTAAGCTGAAAAACTTTATTTTAAAGAAGAGAAATTATGGACTTAACATTTCCAAAATATCCAGGGGTAGAATCTGAATGGAATAAATGGCCTGTAAATGCATTGCCCTGTGTGACCTCCCTGTGCATTTATCCTAGCCCTCAAGAAAGATGTCTTGTAGTAGAAAGAACTGGGATGCAGACCTGGTTCTTCTAAACCTGTGTCAAGCTCCCCAGAGGGCTGGATTTGCCAAGTGGGAGTGGGGAAGCTGCTTGACTTCTCACATCAGTTTGCTCTTCTATAAGGTAAGATTGAGATCTTCACTCCTAGCCAGCTATCAGGGACAAATTAGAGCAAGGATTTGCAAGTTCCTTAAGTTAATATTTCCTAAATACTACAGTGCATCAGGTACTGAGTTGGACACAGATATGCAACGTATTGGTCCATTTTTCATTGCTACAAAGACATGCCCAAGGCTGAGTAACTTAGAAAGAAAAGAGGTTTATTTGGCTCACAGTTCTGCAGGCTGCACAGGCATGGTGATAGTATCTGCTTCTGGTGAGCCCTCAGGAAGCCTACAGTTATGTCAGAAGGCAAAGAGGGAGCTGGTGTGTCACATGGTGAGAGGGGGAGTAAGAGAGAGGAAGCAAGAGAGAGAAAGGAGAAGCCTCAGGAAGCTTGCAGTTATGACAGAAGGCAAAGAGGGAGCTGGCATGTCACTTGGTGAGAGAGGAAGTAAGAGAGAGAAAGGAGGAGGTAGAAGGCTGTTTTTAGCAACCAGAGCTAAAATGAATGCATTACCACAGGAAGGGCACCAAGCCATTCAGGAAGGATCTGCCCTCGTGATCCAAATATCTCCCACCAAGCACCACCTCCAACACTGAGGATCACATTTCAACACAAGATTTGGAGGGGACATATATCCAAACTCCATCATACACATATTAACTTTAAGAGAAAGACAGAGCAAAAGAGAGAGGGACCCTTATCAGGCATTTAAGTGTTTTTTAATTATATTGCAGAGTTTCAAAAGAAATTATTTGCCAGGTGGATGGTTCACTGGTTAGTTGGCATACATAAAAAAGGGAGTGTTGTTTTGTTTTTATTTAAAATAGTGATAACTGGAATATCAGGGAGAAGAAATGGCAGGATTCTGAAATATAGTCATTGCAAAGGTAACTGACTACCTTAAGATGTACTTGAGACCAGTCCTTGAATATAAATGTATGGGTATATCTCAGAGAGTGTCAGAGGTAGTAGATGGTGATGGTAAGATAGTAATCAACATCAAACAGCCAAAAGTGCTCTTAATAAACTGGGGTAGGCAGAATGCCACCCCTACAAGATGTCCTGCCCTACTCCCTGAATCCTGTGAATATGTTACGCTATATGGAAAAAGGGACTTTGTAGATATAGGATTACTAATCAGTTGAGTTTAAGATAGGAACACTATACTGGATTATCCAGTTAGCCTAATATAATTACATGAGCTCTTAAAAATCAGTGTTTTCTGTTTTTCGTTTTTGAGATGCAGTCTTGCTCTATCACCCAGGCTGAAGGGCAGTGGTGCCATCTCGGCTCACTGCTAGCTCCGCCTCCCAGGTTCACTCCATTCTCCTGCCTCAGCCTCCCGAGTAGCTGGGACTACAGGTGAAAGGAGCTGGGCACATTCCTCAGCCCCGGGCTCAAAACTCCCTGAGCCTAGCACAAACACATCCCATCCTCCCATCCCACCACCATATATCTCTCAAACTCCCTGAGCCCAGTACAAACACCACCTGGAAAGTCTCTGATAAGGAGACAGCCGTTCAAGGTTACTGAAAGCGCAGGAGCCAAAAGAATTTCTTTGTTCCCCTACAACTTTCGGGCTATAAAAAGCAAACGCTCGCATTGTTCGGGGCCCTCTTGTATACTGTGTAAAGGAGGGACCAGGTTCGAACTTGTAGTAAAGATCCTTGCCGCTTGGCTTTGACTCTGGACTCTGGTGGTCTTCTTTGGGGAACAAACAGTCTGGGCATAACACAGGCACCCGCCACCTTGCCCAGCTATTTTTTTTTTTTTTATTTTGAGTAGAGACGGGGTTTCACCATGTTGGCCAGGATGATCTCAATCTCTCCTGACGTCATGATCCGCCCACCTCGGCCTCCCAAAGTGCTGGGATTACAGGCATGAGCCACTGCACCTGGCCAAAAATCAATGTTTACTCCTTGCTGAGGACAGAGAGATGTGACCAGAGAGGAAGCAGAAGAAATTCAAAGCATGAGAAAGGCTCATTATGCTGTTGCTTGTTTTATGATGGAGAAGGCATTGTGAGGAGGCATACAGGAGGCCTTTGGGACTTGAGAAATATTCCTATTGTACAACCAGCAAGGAAATGGGAATCTCAGTTCTATGACCACATGGAACTGAATTTCGATAAAAACCTGAATGACTTTAAAGGCAGATTATCCCAGAACCAATGGGTAGGAAGGTAGCCCTGCTGATTTCTTTGAGTTCAGCCTTAAGAGATTCTGAGGAAAGGACCCAGCTGAGCCATGCTATACCCAAAATAGTGACATACGGACAGTGATATAACAGATGGATGGTGTTTTAAGCTGCTAAAGTTATAGCAATTCATTACAGTGGCAATAGAAAATTAATACATAAATCATCATAGGGTTGTGGCAAATCCTACAATTCTCTGTTGTTATGTAGTCTTAGGCTTATTCAGGAAATGTGTGACTTTGGACAAGTCACTTTACCTCTCTCTAAGCATAGGTTTAGGATATTAAGCTCCCAGCCATATATTCTAGTCCTTAAAGAAGACATAATTTCACTATGAGAATTAAATCAGTTGTGATATGAGGAAATGACTGGTGCATCATAATTTTTTTAATTAAGAAATATCCATAGTTTATTCAGATTTCCTTAGTTTTTACTGAATGTTCTTTTTTCTGTTGCAGGATTCCATCCAGATTGCCACATTACATTTAGTTGTCATGACTTTTTAAACTCCTTTTGTCGGTGACAATTTGTCCAACTTGTCTTATTTTTGAAGACTTTGACAGTTTTGAGGAGGGCTGGTCAGGTTTTGTAGGAAGCCTCTCTATTGGAATTTGTGTGATGTTTTTCTCATGATTAGACTGGATTTTATATATTTGGGAGAGGAAGATCACAGAGGTAAAATGTCATTCTCATCACATCATATCAAGTGTTCATGCTATCAATATGACTTATGACTGTTGATATTGACCTTGATTTTCTAGCTGAAATGATTTTCAGGTTTCTCTACTGTGTAGTCATTTTTTCTTCTCCTTTCTATATAGTACTCTTTGGAAGGGAAGTCACAATGTGAAGTTCACACTTGAAGAATAGAGAGTTATGCTTCCCCTCCTTAAGGAAAGGGCATTTACATAAATTCCTTGGAATTCTTCTTCCCAAGGGGTTTCATCGTACACTTTTTACATATTTAGTTCACTTTTAGTTCTCAGAAATCTCCAAATTCTTATTTTATAATATCACCTTCCTTCCTCTGAATACAAATCAGAATGAGTGATGCAATTAGAAAAAAACATCATTTCATAGAAAAGTTATCATGGAAATTACTTTTAAAAATCATCATGGAAAAATTGTCATCAAAGGGGGAGAATTTATAATCTCTCCCAAGAATGGGGCATTGTGTTGTACTGACAACACAGTCTGTAACACATTTTCAGATGACTAAGTTCCAGCCATTATCTTTCTCCCAACAAAAGCATATTTGATTCAGTTCAAGGTTTTGAGAGAAGGTCACACAATTCTCTTTCACTGTCACTAAACCTGTTTCCCATGCTTAGATGGCAGAGATACGAGATCACAGTCTTCAGCTTTGAACAGCAAAGTCTCAAGAGTGCTTCAGTATCATGTACTTTTGGATATGAGCAGCAGGACAAAGAATATCTACAGCACTTAATTCTCTCTATATATTATTGTAGACTACAGTGACAATACAGCACAACTGTAATAACTGAGAGGAAGAAGTAAAAGTAAAGTTAGAGCTGGATGGATAGAAGGAATCAACCTCCCAATTACAGTGCAGCATGGAGTACTGACTGACCTTCTTGCTGGTATCAAAGCGTCAGGCTGCATATCTAAGCCACTAGTGGGAAAGCAAAATGCAGAAATTTCAATGGAGAGGCTGCCTCTACAGTATTTCCAACTCTTTCTAATAGCAGGAAAGCCAGAAATGCTGGAAGACTCTCTCTCTGCCTACAACATTGGAGAGGTTTGCCAGCTTCAGCAACATCTTAGAGGAACATTTGTGCTTCAAAGACTCAGCTGAGCAGAACTTCCTATCAGGGCCATCATTACCCATGGCCATTCAGAGCAATAGTGAGTGCTGGCGGTCACTCAGATTTTCCCACAATAAGGGAAAAATGAAATTAAGCTAGGGGCAGAAGACAGGAAAGGCAAGAGAGGTATCAAATACTTTTTATAGAATGTGTAATATAAACAATCCTGAAGCCTACGTATAAGAAATTCTAAATCAAGAGTTTGTTCTAAGGATGAAAAACTGTCCATGGAAGGAGAAAGAGGAAAGAAAGATTCAAAACTCCATGAAACTGACATTCCCAAATTTTCCCCAGAATTATCTAGTCACCTGTCCTCTTAGCTGTTTCCAAGATAAACAAGAAATATCTTTGAAGCTTAACTATGCTTGTTGGCCCCAAGGGCTCAGAATTTGATACTAATTTAACCTGTGAATGCCGTGTTATTTGTACCAGGGCTTCATTCACAATAGTTATATCCCTTTAGGCCCTGGGATAATTTAAAAGACCAAAGTAGCTCTTGTTTACTGACTCACAGTTATTAACCTACAGTGAGGTGAGTGAAGGGCAACAAGGCATTTGAGAAATAGGCATTGGGTCATTCCATGCCTACCTCAAAGGTCTGCAACATTTTTCTCATGATATATAGATACTACAAGAAATCTCTTTCCCAGCACAGAATCTTTTAATTATCTTTCCATTCCCACTGTCTTCCAAGAAAGCAATATAATTACCCATATCTTATGACATGTAGGGGAGTGGAGAGTATCATAGAGAATAATGGGATCAATTGGTGGTTTGCCACTATGAACTCTGCTCTTTGACCTAGAAAGTTACTTTCAAGCCCATTAGGTGCTCTTGATATCGTTTGGCACTCATGCATAATAATAATATAAATAATAACATAACACCTTGAAATTACTACTTCACAATGCTGTGCTAAACACAGCGCACGTGTTAATTCACTTTACCTTCACACAACAATATGATGAAAAATCACTGTTGTTATTGTTTTACAAATGAAGAAAATGAGGCATAAAGGGTAAGGTAACTTGATCAAGGTTAAAAAACTAGTAAGTGAAGGGCTAGGTTTCCACTTTGGAAATCTGGCACAAGAGTCCATGTTCTTAGTAATCACACTATTATTTCCCTTGAGCCAGGCTCATTGATCATCGGATTTGAGGGTCTTTTCTCACATGGATTCTACACATTGAGTATTAGAAAAAAAGTAATATATGACAACGTGGATAAAAATATCTGGAGAGGCTATAACCTGACCCCGCTATGCTTAACTGGAGAGGTCAGAATTCCAACTGGAGACACCCTAAGTCATCAAAGATAAATGATTGTTAAACAAACATCTGACTTGAACAGAGCCACATTTGAACATGGCCATTCTAAATTTTATCTGTCAAATTTTATTTTTTATGCACATTCCCACTTTTGTGGTTCCAAAATAAAGCTGGATTCCATTTATACATGTCCAACAGACAAGAAACATTTTTCCAGACTATATATTGCTGAAATAAAGGCAACCATATCTGTTAGGCAAAGTAAAGCTATTAACAAGAAGTATACAGTAAAATCAATAAACCAGAGGGATTTGCAGTTGGTAACTGGTGTTTCTAGATAAACCAAGGGTCCACCCAAGGGTTGTTGGAACCAGTGCGCACATTCATGGAGTCTAAAGGTGAGTTTTCTAATCATTACTTGGACAATGAAGCAATCTTGGGAAGGGAGATGTCAGAGAAAGCACAGGGCCATCCTGTCTGCTCAGTTTTCTCTGCATAGCAAGTCAGACTTTTGCTTTGCTTTCAATTTTCTTTGAAATAGAAAGTCCTACCATTGCACTCAATTCTGATAAAAGGGATCTTTTAAATCTTGCCTCCATGTTCTGTCCTTGACTTTCCATCTCTCTAAGGTGCCCTTCCCCACATTGAGTCCAAGCTCAAATATCAATCAGTGGGTGGTAAACAGAAAATGAGACCAGGGGTCTTGAGAAGTGGGTTTTTTAAATAAGAAAAACCCTGAGCACATTTGTAGGCAGAGGGAAGCTGGGTTCCACATGTTAAAAGAGAGAAGCAGATTTAAAAAGCAAGCAAGGTTGAAGTTGTCTGTAATTCAAGTCACAAAAGAAGAAGAAAGAGTTAGTCTTGGAAAGGGGAAGATGAGATTATTATAATCTTGGGGTGAAGATCTACAAGGGATTAAACAACCTGGAGAAATTTGGATACCCATTGACCTCCCACAGCCACCTCCAAGAAAAAGACATTTTCTCACCTTCCTTATGGGAATAGAAATGTGAGGTTGAGAAGAAAACACTCATTCCTTCCTCAGAGGTATAAAGATGAAAATTATGCCAAATTAAATCAAGTTGTTGAAAATGCTCATATAAAATGCTTCCTATGCTTGATTTGAAATGCCAAATGTACAATCATTAAAAAGTCAGGAAACAACAGGTGCTGGAGAGGATGTGGAGAAATAGGAACACTTTTACACTGTTGGTGGGATTGTAAACTAGTTCAACCATTATGGAAAACAGTATGGCGATTCCTCAAGGATCTAGAACTAGATGTACCATATGACCCAGCCATCCCATTACTGGGTATATACCCAAAGGATTACAAATTATGCTGCTATAAAGACACATGCACACGTATGTTTATTGCAGCACTATTCACAATAGCAAAGACTTGGAATCAACCCAAATGTCCATCAGTGACAGATTGGATTAAGAAAATGTGGCACATATACACCATGGAATACTATGCAGCCATAAAAAAGGATGAGTTTGAGTCCTTTGTAGGGACTTGGATGCAGCTGGAATCCATCATTCTTAGCAAACTATCACAAGAACAGAAAACCAAACACCGCATGTTCTCACTCATAGGTGGGAACTGAACAATGAGATCACTCGGACTCAGGAAGGGGAACATCACACACCGGGGCCTATCATGGGGAGGGGGGAGGGGGGAGGGATTGCATTGGGAGTTATACCTGATGTAAATGACGAGTTGATGGGTGCAGCACAGCAACATGGCACAAGTATACATATGTAACAAACCTGCACGTTATGCACATGTACCCTACAACTTAAAGTATAATAATAATAAATAAATTAAAAAAAAAAAAAAAAAAAAAAAGAAATGCCAAATGTAGTTCCTGAAAATGAAAGCATAAACATACGCTCAAAAAAAGATAAATACGTTGTAGATGCTATTTGATACGAGACAAGGGTGGGAAAGAGACAATGAAGAAGCCACTTGTAAGCACTCTACTCATTCATTTTCTGGATGGGTCAGAAAATCTGTGAATTGGCCCTGCAGACCTGTGAATATTTTCGTGTAAGAGAGGCAAGTCACTTGAATTTGTTTAAAGCATTTACCCTAAGCTCATGGTATATCTTAAGGAGTAAAACTGCACAATTTCACAGAAGGGAAAATTCTGACCTTAGCAATATGTGATGTCCCAGTGGATATGAGGATTAAGTGTCTGAACAGGCCGTTAGTATACAGCAGGGAACTTACAACCACCACTGAGGCATGAAATGTGAGAGGAATAACAAGGCATGTTCAGGTTATAAAAGGCAGCATTAAATGTTTGCTGATGTGATCATAAGAGCTGAAGTTTTATCCATGACACACTCTATATGCATAAGAGAAAAGTAAGGATGAGACTGGGTACTGAGTATCAACACTGCCAAAACAGGAACCAAAGAGAATGGAGAGACAGAGGTGTAATATGCTGAACACACATACAAAAAAAGCAGCAATGTTGAGATCCACTTGACAACAATCGGAGAGAACCCAGACAGAATTTGAGGATTTGTAAGGCTAGAAAAGAACAAAATGAAACTGCCAGAAGGGAATGTTTTCATCTGCCAACCAAAGCAGAACAATGGGAAAAATGGCAGGCATGCTATGGTTTTATAAAACAGATGCTGCTTCTGGTTTCTGGCCCATGTTCCTGACTAAGCCAGTTCTAAATACATCATGCAATTTGCCAGTGCTGGATAGGGGACACCCCAGAGCTTTCTAGGAGCTGTATAGCTCAATGAGAAAGAGAAAGGAAGAGAGATCAACACTACGCGGTCAGGTTGTTAATGCCAATGAAGTCAAGTTCTTGGATCCTCTTCCGCACTGTTAAGTTCTCACCTAGTCCCTCGGGCTCTTGTGGTGTTTGCTTCTTCATCATGGAGGGAGAGGTTTGGTAATGGGTTCTTACTATACCCAAACTCTACCAAGGTATTGAAAAAGTGTGTATAATCAGCCATTTTAATCCTTGTTAAAGCAGACAATATAAAAGGTTAAATAACCCCAGGAATCCCACTTGAAAAGTGAGCGTTATAAGAAGATTTTAAGATTAAGCAAAAATAATGGCGTTAGTCCTGGTCTCAGGATGTAGACACCATGCAAGTCAAAGGAAGCCAAATTTGATAATGTAAAAATGAAAGCACTTCAGAAAATAGCTTTGCTACAAAATTCTCAGTGGCAGTCCAGGCTTCAGATAAATACTTAATCTTTTGGGAAATTCATCCCAGTGGTAAATCTAAAACAGTTGATGTTCATCCCCATTGAGACTAGATAGAAAAGGCTGGGGAAATCACATAATGCTTTTGTACGTGATAGGATACTTTCATTGCAAGCAACGGAAACAAATACGGCTAGCTTAAGCAAAAAGGAAATTTATCAGAAGGATCTTGATGAGAAGGCAGAAGCCAGGCTTAAAATTTGGCAGTTCCAGGTATCTAAGCAGCAGAAAGTTCTCAAAGAGCCTCTGCCACTGAAATAGTTGCATACAATCATGTATCATGTATGATACATACAATCATGTATCATGTATGATACAAATGATTGTATGCAACCTTGTGTTGCTTTACTCAAGATTTCCAGTCCCAGAGAGAGTCTACTGAGGTTAGCTTGGGTCACATGTCTGCCCTCTGATAGAGAAAAGTGGAGCCACCTTGACTTACAATCTTTCTAAGAACAGTCCATTAAAGAGAGATAATTTCATAGAAGGATATCAGAAATTGTTATAAAAGGATGACGGATGTTGGGAGTGAAACAAACAAAAGCAAACACCTGACTCATTTTTTTTAATCTTGATGTAATAATTTTAATGCAAAAACAACTATGAGCTATTGTGACGGATACATATAAAGAGAGAGTAAGGCAAACCCACTGTGATTTTATGTATCCACTTGACTAGACTGTAGCATACCCAGACACTGGGGGAGAATTATTCTGGTTGGGTCTGTGAGGGTGGTTCTGGATGAGATTAACATTTGAATCCACAGACTGAGTAAAGTAGATTACCCTCCCCAGCATGGGTGGGCCTCCCCTAGTCACTGAGGGCCTGAAAAACAAAACAAAACAAAACAAAAAACAACGCTGGTCTTCCCATAAGTTAGACAGAACTCCTCCTGCCCGACTGCCTTGGGCTGGGACATCAGTTCCTCCCTGCCTTTGGATTTGTGGATTTGAACTGAAACATTGGCTCTTTCTGGATCTCAAGCAGGATAGAATTCAGAGTAGAACTACACCATTAACTTTCCTGGGTCACCAGCTTACCAGCAGCAGATCTTGGGCTATCTCAGGCTTCATAATTGTATGAGCCAATTCCTTATAATATATACTTTCCTCTCTCTCTCCCCCTTTCTCCCTCTAGGTAGGTAGGTAGGTAGATAGATAGATAGATAGATAGATAGATAGATAGATAGATAGATCTATTGGTTCTTCTGGAAAACCCTGACTAATACACTCACCTCTCCAAAGTTAAGGATATTAAAGTACATGTTTTTCCTCCCCTGCTGTACTTAAAGTAGCCTTGTTCTATAGTTATTTCACTAATACTGTACATCATTTGTCTTCTTGTAGTCTAATGAAGCAGGCCCAGGACTTATAATTGGAAAACTAATTTGAAGTTCTAGCTTTGACATAATTTAGTCTTGGGAAAATTGGAAAAACTTTTAACCTTCAGTTTTCTCATCTGCGAGATTTGGACAATAACACCTTTAAAGCATAATGGTTTTGAGGAGTAAATGACAAAACTAATGGAGAAGTATCCAGCTGACACCTAGTAAACAGTAGGTATTTAATTAATGTTTATTACATCTAATATACTGTATACATCAGGGCAGGGTCCATGTAAACTACTTTCTTGTCTATACTCCCCAAAATGCTGAGCATAGTAGACACTTAATAAATACTTGTGAGTGTATTAGCCTGTTCTCATCCTGCTAATAAAGACATACCCGAGACTGGGTAATTTATAATGAAAAAGCGGTTTAATGGACTCATAGTTCCACATGGCTGGTGAGGCCTCACAATCATGGCAGAAATGAAGGAAGAGCAAAGAGACATCTTACATGGGGGCAGGCAAGAGAGCTTATGCAGAGGAACTCCCCTTTATAAAACCATCAGATCTCGTGAGACTTACTATCACAAGAGCAGCATGGGAAAAACCCACCCTCATGATTCAATTGCCTCCCACCAGGTCCCTCCTCATGACATGTAGTGATTATGGGAGCTACAATTCAAGATGAGATTTGGGTGGGGACACAGCCAAACCATATCAGTGAGTAACAATGAAATATACTGATAGAATGCTTTATTATACACACTCCTATGTGCATGGAATAAAAAGTGTGAATGAATGGAGTCAACCAAATAATATCAGCCACTACCACACAGCATGTGATTGCAACACAGACGTGAGCAATTGGACAAGACAACTACAGTCTTCTAGAAAGAGAAATTCAACACCCTGCTGAAAAAAGTGTGATCTTCAAGATAAATGACAGGGCTGAAAGTATGTGCGGGGATGTGTGATACGAGAGATTTTCTATCGTCTTCAAATAATCAAAATTGAAGTTAAAGCTGGTGATTTCTTAAATGTTATTGACACAAGCTCTACTGAGCATACCATATTTTACAATCTCCACTAAATGTCATTTCTCAATGAAAAATAATCTACTAACAATTGAGAAAGTTAATATTTGTGTCTCAAACCCCAAGATTTTAAGAATCAACTATTCTAGTGTAATCCTAACTATTCCTTTGAATTGTGTTTACACAACCTGAAAATAAACAGGTTTTTTTGATGACAAATAACAGAATTAATAGAATGAATTGGTTATGTTGACATTGTGAGGACACAGCCACAGAGAAAGATACAGAGTACTAACTCCTGATGCAAATATTACATTTTCTAATGTCTAGCAAAATTTGAAATCAGTTAAAAGAAAAAGCCCCATGGAATAAAAAGTATAAGTATATAAATTCCTTAATATTCCAATCCCATCATTTTGGGAAAACTGAGACTCATAAAGAATACAAAAATTTCCCATTTTTACAGGACTGGTTTTGAAGATGATTCAGATTATCTGATCATTCTTTCACCAAATACCACTTAAGTATCATCTGGTACCAGACATTATTCTAAATGCTAAAGATGCAGACAGAAAAGGACAGTGCTCTCATAAAACTTATGTTACCATAAGTAAGTAAATAAATAAATAAGAGAGTCCTAGATAATAAAGAGTGCTATAAAGATAACAATCTGACCAGGGACGGTGGCTCACGTCTGTAATCCCAGCACTTTGGGAGGTCAAGGCAGGTGGATCATTTGAGATCAGGAGTTTGAGACCACATGGCCAGGAGTTTGGCCAACATGGCGAAACCCCATCTCTACTAAAAAATACAAAAATTAGCTAGGTGGTAGTGTTGTGCGCCTGTAATCCCAGCTACTCAGGAGGCTGAGGTGGGAGAATCCCTTCAGCCTGAGAGGCGAAGGTTGTGGTAAGCCAACATCAGGCCACCGCACTCCAGTCCGGGCAAGAGAGTGAGACCCTGCCTCAAAAAAAAAAAAAAAAAAAAGTGCCAGAGGGTGATGTGGGTGCCTCTTTAGAGGGAGTTTTCAGCCAAAACCTCTCCAAGAAAGCAACATTTAGCTGAATCAATGATCACAAAGAACCAGTCTTATGATGCATACTTGAGGGAAATATGTTCCAGGCAAAGAAACAGCAGGTGCAAAGTCCCTGGAATGGCACACACCTGATAGAATTGAGGGACAAAGAGAAACCAGTGTGGCTGGAGAGTATGCATGAGAGGAAAAGTGGCATAAGACTGAGGTGTTTATAGCCATAATGAGAAATTGGGATTTTATTTGAAAAGCAAAAGATATTCCCAGTCTAATGTTCTCAAAGTCCCTTATCATGAAGCTGAACTTTTTCTGGCAACAAATGGCTCCACTTCTGCAAAAATAACTAAAATGCAGGTTTGACTCCTTTGCTGTAGGGTTTCATTTATCTGTAACATGATGCTGTTCAGTAAGCCAAATGGTTCCATAAAACAGATTTTCTTGGATGGCCCAATCCATTTAACCTACGGAAGGTGTGCCATTTGTTTCCCCTGAGCTAATGCAAAGTTGTATGTCCAATTTGGACATTATGTAGTCGTCTGGGAAGGGAAAGCCCAGCCAGTGAGTAATGATGGATGGCTTGCCTCTGAGGAGCATACTTCCTCAATGAATCTGTACCAGCAGCGCTGGGCCTTCCAGCTTCTTCCCTGGACCAGGGGCCAACTTCACAGCCTCCTTAGAGGCAAGAAACATATTTTCTCACATTTTTTTTTCCTCCCTGAGAAACACAGAGAGACGGCTCTGTTCTAAATCAAGCCCCCAATCCAAGGCTTGCCTGCATGCTATATTGGAAGGTAAATGAAACAAGTGAAAATTGTTTTGATTTAACACCCAATGGAGTTCGAAACTCATTCAGGCATTCAGTGAGTCATCGAGGCAAGTGGTGATCATAGGAATGGCCAAAATAAAATGCTATCACAGGTCATTTTCATTTTACCCCTCTGGTAATTATTCGTTATAGCAAATAGGACCCATTTATATGTGGAGTTTTCTACTAGCCGCTCACCTAGATTAATTCCTCCACAACATCAATTCCATCTCTAGATGAGGATCTATTTTATAAATCTTTATCCCATCTATCTCTGCCAAGCAAAAGGAAGAGAGAAATTAGAAAATTACAAAGCACAGGTCTTGGTCTTGATCTCAATGTGAGAAAACAGGCCTTTCCTTTGTAGCCGTATTCATTCTGCAAAACTTAATTATCAAACTCATAAGGTCTCAGAAGTAAATCAGACACTGAACAAAAATAATGATCATTCTAGAGAACATTAATTATAAAACAATGTTCCATGGAAAAGAACAATAATAATAACAAAGTACCATTTATTTAGACACTTATTTAATGCCAGCCACCATATTATAAATGCACTAAATATATTCTTTTATATATTCCTCAATATGACCCACTGAAATGGGTGACCTACAAAGGGACAGAAGTGTAATTCTGGTCTTTATGACTGCAAAGCATACACTCTTAACCCAAATTGGAAGATATGTTAGTTATAAACTTTTTGTTGGAAGTGAAAAGTTAATGCTATGTTAGGTGAATTAAAAAGTGATTGTTCTTCTCTGCGTTATCTCCTATATTGGGATCAGAAAACTATAGCCTGCTGGCCAAATCCTGCCCACAACCTGATTTTGTAAATAAAGCTTTATTAGAACACGGCCTTACCCATTAGTTTATATGTGTTCTATATAGCTGTTTCTATAGCTGTTTTCATGCTACAACAGCAGAGCTTAGTAGAGAACATCTGGCATACAAAGTATAAAATAATTATTGTCTTGCCCCGTACAGTAAATATTTGCTGTAGGATTTCATAAAACTAAAATTAAAGATACCAACAGAAAACTGTGTGGGACAGAAAACCCCTGCCCCACATCTCCAGTAATTCCCTTCACATGAAGATTTAGCTTTCCTGTGTCCTGGGGTATCCCTGCCATAAACAAATGGCTAAACAAAATGGATATTTTGCATGGTGTAGTTGATGCTGTTGATGCCCTTGGCAAGATTTGCTTTACCTGATAGTAGTGTCTTCATCCTCCGGCTGTTCTGAGTCTGACTAATAGCAGCTCACAGATGCATTCTTCTCACGAGAACCCCCCTTAGCAACCTGAGTGGAGTCACCCCCCGAAAATGCTTGAGAGGTTTTGCTGTCCTTCCAGGGGCAGCCCATCACCAGTGATGAATGGATATTAGAATAATAGAATATAAAATGCTAGCTCTTCCTTGCCTCAAAGTAGGACAAGCCTGTGGTGCCAAAATCCAGAGGTTCCTGGGGAATGAGGCAGAGCTTTTTCCCCACGGTCTCCTGCTCTCCTGCTTCCTTCATTTCTTCATGGGTTTCACCTGGGAGCCCTTCCTCACCAAGTCCCTTGCTGAAGAATCCCAGTTGTAGGTTCCACTTCTTAATCACCTGCTTAATACACATGGTGTATACATGGGAGACGTATTTAGTTATTTATTTATTATACTTTAAGTTCTGGGGTATATGTGCAGAACGTGGAGGTTTGTTACATAGGCATACATGTGCCACAGTGGTTTGCTGCACCCGTCAACCAGTCATCTACATTAAGTATTCCTCCTAATGCCATCCCACCCCCCGACAGGCAGTGATGTTCCCCTTCCTGTGTCCATGTGTAGGAGAAGCATTTATTATGTCTATACATAATTTAAGAGAAATGCATGGCAACATGGTATGTATTATGCAATGGAGTTGGAAAGAAAGAGATGGAAGGAAGGAGATGTGGCCTAGTGCTATTCTACTATAAGTTGGTGCAATCCTCTATTTCTTTCCTTTCCCCACCAGGAACATTAACTGTCACCCCTAGGACAGCACATTTTCTGGCTCCAGGCTTGATGACCATAGACGCCAAAAGAAGCTTTCATCAGGTTGACTACATTGATGGATGCTGCAAGCTTTGTCAGGCTACCCCCAGTCAGCAGCAGGCTCAGAAAGAGAGGAAAATGACAACTGAACATAAAAGAAATGGTCCACTTAAAAATGTATTTTGTATCTGCTTCCCAGCCTGACGTGCGTCTTGCCATGTCGACCTCAGAAACTTACTGGGGTGAAGAAAATAAGTACAGTTTTTTCTTCTTTAAATCAGTGCACAAGTTCTCATATACTTTTTAGCTAAATTATGTTCTTCACTCTGTTCTTTTGCTTAGATTTCTATAAGACTTAAAAAAACAACTTTCTTGGGGTCCCTCTCTCCTGCCACAGTCCACCCCACTGCACCCCATGAGATACCGTCCTCTCCTTCCAACACATTCACACACCCCAGTATCCACACCCCATTGGGATGTCTGTTAATAAACGCCCTGAGGCATTCTCTTTAGCTGAGCAATTAAGAAAAATTTCTAAGAAACTGAACCATGTGTGACCTAAATTGGCTTTCAAAATGCTTTTTAGAGCTGAGGGAGCTGCATTTGCGGCATAATCACCTTCCACCTTGACATTAATTATGCACCATGGTGTTTAGAGAGCAACTCCGAGCCAGGAATACAAGTGTTTGTAAAGTAAACATGTCAAGCAAAACAGAACATTGTAAAATGAAGAAAATATTAAATCCAAGACTGTTATTATCCATTTCTCTACTCTTTTCTTGGTGGTTGTTCCTCATAAATCTTCTACATTCACCTACAAAGGACTGGCATTTCCTTCCTCAAAAAGAGATAAGGTGACTCAACAATACTTATAGTTTGGATTTCTTGAAAGAGAAAAAGAAAAAAGAAGGTGCTTTTTTCCACTTTGTGGTTGAAAATAAAAAGGACTTGCTGATTTAAAGAGTTGCACAGCCTTGGGGAGCCTTTAGGAAGCATTCTGTATAGGAACAATTCTGTTTCAAACAGCCTATGAACTGCAATTTCATTCCCTTTCTTCGTTATCAAGGACATTTGCATGACAGCAGGGCCCTAACAGTTCCTGAGTTTACCTATTCCTAATCCTTATTTCTTCCTTTAGCATCATTAGCCCTTGTAGGTGACATCTTTATTAATTGCCACACATAAAGCTTCAATGTCACAAAGGATCCCAGGTTTAGCAAGATACTTAATGAAAATATTCCACTATTTATAGGGAAAAAAATCCCAAGACAGTATCTAAAATATTCAAAAGATTCCAGTAGTTTTCAAAATATTTTAGCATCTCTTCAACTAAATCTCATGACAAAGCCCAATTAAAAAAACAAACAATGGTCAGGCACAGTTGTGTATGCCTGTAATCCCAGCATTTTGAGAGGCCAAGGCGAGTGGATCACAAAGTCAGGAGTTCAAGACCAGCCTGACAAACATGATGATACCCCGTCTCTACTAAAAATACAAAAATTAGACAGGCGTGATGGCGCACACCTGTAATCCCAGGTAATCAGGAGACTGAGGCAAAGAATTGCTTGAACCCAGGAGGCGGAGTTTGCAGTGAGCCTAGATCGCACCACTGCACTCCAGCGTAGGCGACAGAGTGAGATTCCATCTCAAAATAAAACCACCACGAACAACAACAACAAAACAGGCCAGGTACAGTGGCTCAAGCCTGTAATCCCAGCACTTTGGGAAGCAAGGGTGGCAGATCACTTGAGCCCAGAAGATTGAAACTAGCCTGGGAAAAATGGCAAAATTCCATTTCCAAAGAAATAACAAAAAAGTAGCCAGGCATGGTTGTAGGCCTCTGTAGTCCAAGCTACTTCAGAGGCTGAGGTGGGAGGCTCACCTGAGCCTGGGAGGTTAAGGCTGCAGTGAGCTGTGATCATTCCACTGCATACCAGCCTGGGAGACAGTGTGAGACAGTATCTCTGAAAAAAAAGGAGAGACAGAGAGAGACAAAAGTGGAGCAGCCCAGTTGAGACAGACGCTACCCACTGTACACACATCCATCCCCCATGGTGATTGTGTCAACAACTTCAAGGAACTCTCAGTGTACCTGCCAAGCTCAGTTTGGAAATCAATGGTTTAAACCGTACACAATATATTGTTGTCTTCTAGATGAAGGATTTATGCTTACTGACAATAGGCCCATTAACTTTCCTTTTAAAACCATTCTACAGAAAATCATCTCCATCTAGTAAGATTTCACTCACTGGATGACAGTTGAAATACACTTTTCTGGGAAATATTGCCTTTATGTCTTTAGACGTACCCATTGATAAAACATCTCCACCAGGAATCTCAAGTTGGGAGAACCTGTGAACACATTGGAAGATTATAACATTGAAGAAAAGTAAAAACATCAAGGAAGTACTTATTGCTGTGAAACCCACAAAACTCTTTAAAAAGTCATAGCTCTCTACAGGTGAAAATATTCACATTTTCTTTGGAAATAAAATACATTTCGTTAGGAAGGAAATTAGCAAGTGCCTGAGATTTGTGAATGATAATTGGAGCTAACCGGAGGTTTTACAGTGACTGAAAAGGGTAATTCTATAAACTCAAGTGTAGAGTAAGATACAGGAAGATGATTTACTCGGCAAGAGATAGACCAATTCATATGAAATTCAAAGGAGCTAAGATAATGTTTAGCTAGCAAAGAAATAATATAGAAATTGAATTGCATTTATATATTTGAAATTCCATTAAGTAAGAGAAGAAGTATCCTTGTTTTGTGTTGCCCCAAGAGGAAAGTGAGTGGAGTTTACAAAAGGCCAGATTTTACACTAACATAAAAAAAACCTTTCAAACTACAGTTGCCAGGTGATAGACAAACTTGAGAAGTAATGTTTTTAATACTATAAGGATAAAAGTAGAAACTGATAGACCTGATGGGGATTCTTAAACAGATGTGTTGCTGGGTTTACAAGACCTTAAAAGTCCTTACCAATACTCAATACAAGTATTCTAATTTGATTGCATTAATTACTAGCAGAAGTCAAAATATATTCTATCAAAAGTCATTAAAACATTCTTATATTACCAAGAGTGCTCTAAGCCTTCATCAATTTGATGAATGTGGCAGAATCCACGTATAACATAACAAAGACAAAAATTGGGAGCATCTTTGAGAACTCTGATGTGACTTTCCAAATGGTTGTAAATGAGTTTTTCTCCTCAACATTTAAACTCCTCCTATTGTAACCGTAATAGAAGTACATTGCCTGATGTGCAGGGCAAGTCAATATGCCAAGACAGAGTTGCAGCAGAGAAAGAGGTTTTAATTGTAGGGCCACTGAACAAGGGGATGGGAGGAAACCTCAAATCCATCTCCCTCAGGAGTTTGGGCTAGGGTTTTTAAGAGTTTGGGAAAAGGCCAAAGTGTGGAGATTGTTGATTGGTTGAGGAGTGCAGAGTAAAGTTATAGGACAAGGAGAAGAAGAAACTGCATTCTCATGCTGATTCTGTTTTTCTGTGAGGGTCTTTAAACATCCATCAGCTGTTCTGCTGAAATTCAAGATCCATTTAAGCAATTCTTAAACAAAAGCTTTAAGATTCTAACACCAGAGATCTATCTATCTAACATCAGAAATCCTATCTATGGGAACAATGGGGATGCAAATGGCTAGTATCTAATGTTACCTGACTTTCAGTTCCAAAGAAGTGGGTCAAAGTACAGCCTCATTAATGCTTAATCATAATTAAATTTCTGTCAAGAATTCTTGCTAACCCTGTGAGATTGGCTTTAATATCTGGTCACAGTTCATTTAGACATAAAACTAGTGTATTAGTCTGTTTTCACACTGCTATAAGGAACTACATAAGACTGGGTAATTTATAAAGAAAAAAAGGTTTAATTGACTCACAGTTCTGCATGCCTGGGGAAGCCTCAGGAAACTTACAATCATGGCAGAAGTTGTAGGGGAAGCAAGGCACATCTTATATGGCGGTAGTTGAGGAGTACTGCCAAACACTTCTTAAACCATCAGTTGTCATGAGAACTCACCATCATGAGAGCAGCATGAGGGAAACTGCCCCCATGATCCCATCACCTCCTATCAGGTCCCTCCCTCAACATGTTGAGGATTACAATTAGAGATGAGTTGACACAGAGCCAAACCATATCATTCCACCCCAGTCCCTCTCAAATCTCATATCCTTTTCACATTTCAAAACTAATCATGCCTTCCCAACAGTCCCCCAAAGTCTTAACTTATTCCAGCATGAACTTAAAAATCCAAGTCCAAATTCTCGTCTAAGACAAGGCAAGTCCCTTCCACTTATGGGCCTGTAAAATCAAAAGCAAGTTGGTTACTTCCAATATACAATGGAGGAACAGGCATTGGGAAAATGTTCTTGTTCCAAATGGGAGAAATTGGCCAAAACAAAGGGGCCAAGGCCCCATGCAAGTCTGAAACCTGGCAGGGCACTCATTAAATCTTTAAATTCCAAAATAATCTCCTTTGACTCCATGTCTCACATCTGGGACATGCTGATGCAAGGGGTGAGCTACCAGGCCTTAGGCAGCTCCACCCCTGTGGCTTTGCCAGGTACAGTTCCCTCAGCCATTTTCACAGGCAGGTATTGAGTGCCTGTGGCTTTTCCAGGCGCATGGTGCAGGCTGTCAGTGGATTTACCATTCTGGGGTCTGGAGGATGGTGGCCCACTTTTCACAGCTCCACAAAGCAATGCCCAAGTGGGGACTCTGTATGGGAGCTTCAACCTCATATTTCCCCTCTGCATTGCCCTGTTGGAGGTTCTCCATGAGGGCTCTGCCCCTGCAGCAGACTTCTGCATCCAGGCATTTTCATACACCCTCTGAAATTGAGGGAGGGGTTCCAAAACTGAACTCTTGTCTTCTGCACACCCACAGGCCCAATACCACATGGAAGGTGCCAAGGCTTGGGGCTTGCACCCTCTGAAGCAATGGCCTGAGTGGTATCTTGGCCCCTATAAGCCATGGCTAATGCTGCAATGGCTGAGACATAGGGTACCATGTCCCAAGGGTGCACAGAGCACCTGGGTCCTAGGAAAACGTTTTTGCCTCCTAGGCCTCTAGGCCAGTGATGGAAGGGGATGCTATGAAGATCTCTGAAATGCCTAGTGACATTTTCCCCATTATCTTGGCTATTACCCTTCAGCTCTTCATTACTTAAGCAAATTTCTGCAGGAGGCTTGAATTTATTGCTAGAAAATGAGTTTTTCTTTTCTGCTACATGGTCAAGCTACAAATTTTCCAAACTTCTATGTTCCACTTCCCTTTTGAACATAAGTTCCAATTTCAAATCATCTCTTTGTGAATGTATATGACTGTACACTTTCAGAAAAAGCCAGGTCACGTCTTGAATGTTTTGCTGCTTAGAAATTTATTCTGCCAGATACCCTAAATCATCTTTCATAAGTTCAAAGTACCACAGATCTTTAGGACATGGGCAAAATGCCAGCAGTCTCATATCACTATCAGAATTTTGGTCAAAACTGTTCAACAAGTCTCTAGAAAGTTCCAAACTTTCTCACATCTTCCTGTGTTCTTCTGAGTCCTCCAAACTGTTTCAACCTCTGATCATTACCCAGTTTCAAAGTTGCCTCCACTTTTTTAAGTATCTTTATAGCAATGCCCCAAACTCCCAGTACCCATTTTTTGTCTTGTCCATTTTTACACTGCTATAAAGAACTACCTGAGTCTTTGTAACTTATGAAGAAGAAAGGTTTAATTCTGCATGGCTGGGGAGGCCTCAGGAAACTTACAATCATGGTGGAAGGTGAAGGGGAAGCAAGACACATCTTACTTGGGAGTAGGAGAGGGCAGGGAACTGCCAAATACTTTGAAGCCATCAGATCTCTTGAGAAGTCACTCACTATCATGAGAACAGCATGGGGGGAACCACCCCCATGATCCAATCACCTCCACCAGGTGATTCCTTGACACATGGGGATTACAATTCAAGAAGAGATTTGTGTGGGGACACAAAGCCAGACTATATCAAATAGTAATCATATATGTCACTTTTAAAAAACATAAATATATACATTAGATTGTTATTCTACTGAAGGCATAACTTGAGTACTATGGGACACACACACAAACACCCACAGAAAGAAAAATAGCATTAAATCATAGAACCTCATGATTGTTTTTCTGGTTTTTCCCCTACACACTCTTTAACTTTGTCTGAAAAGCTCAGTATGACTTCCATAGTGTTTGATTTCAATAAGGCTCCCTTTCCCCTCCCTTTGTAAAAATCAACAACAACAAAAAATTTCCTTCTCTAAAGACACCTTTCTACCTCAGTTCCCAAGTCACATATTTCTTCCTCAGAGAGGCCTTTCCCAACCATTCAATCTAAAGAAGTACTTCTTTTCATTTATATTTATTTGTTCTTATCTTGTTTTTGACCTAAATAATTGATTTATTTTCTTAATCTTTGAGTCTGTGCTAAATTAAAAGTTCTTTATTCGTTTTCTTTGCCATTGTAAATTCAAGACCAAAACCACAGAATTCTCAATAAATATTTGGAGAGAGAATAAACAAGTTCAAAAACATAAGGAGAACATTTCCTGAGGTTGATTTTTAAAATGTCTCTTATTAAGCTTTTCAAAATGTACAATCCTCCAGGTACAGTGGCTCACACCTGTAATCCCAGTACTCTGGGAGGCCGAGGCAAGTGGATCACCTGAGGTCAGGAGTTCAAGACCAGCCAGCCTGACCAACATGGTGAAACCCCATCTCTACTAAAAATAAAAAATTAGCCAGGTGTGGTGGCGCATACCCGCAATCCCAGCTACCTGGGAGTCTAAAGCAAGAGAATTGCTTGAACCTGGAAGGCGGAGGTTGCAGTGAGCCGAGATCATGCCATTGTACTTCAGCCTGGGCAACAATAGTGAAATGCTGTCTCAAAAAATATATATATAATCATTTATTTTCAAATTTTTTTTACATTAGTTACCTTTGTTTTCATTTTCTTAATTTAATTATAAATTAATAATTAATTGAATAACTATTATGTGCTGATATCACACAGGTATGTGGAATATTAGTAAATGCACATGATATCATGTACTCAAAATCTTACATTCTATTTATATTTATAATATATACTCAGACAATGCTTTCTAAAATAAGGCATTAAATGATATTCTAGACATAGAAAACATGGCATAATGTGGTACCATAGGAGAAGGATGAGAAATACCCAATATATTTCTAAGTCTCCAATTTTTTTAAACTTTGTGGTAGATAGATTAGATAGATAGATAGACAGATAATCTTACTGCAAAATAAATGTATGTGACATATTTTGAAATGCCTGCCACAGAGTCAGCAGAATGAAGTAAGCCTGCAAAGCTATCTTTTGTAGGATAAATTTGCATCTGCATAGAATTTCCATTAATGCAGCCAGACCTTCCCTTTCTAGGCCTTTCCAAGATCTAGGAGAGTTTAATAGAGTCTGACCCCTTTAAAGGTCTGAAAAGAAACATTTACCATTTATTCTCTCTGAGGGCTATTGCCTATGAGGCTTCATCTACCTAACAAGACCACCTTCGCTAGCCAATAGCCATCCTTTCTCCCTCCCATTACCTGTCTTGCCACTGTAACCTGGTTTTGGCCATGCTCTAAGCCTGAATTTTTTCTGTAACCTCAAAGTAGTATATGAGCTTTCGTACCCCATTAACAAATTGGTTTTTCATTCAGAAGCCTCCCATGTATACACATTAAATAAATTTGTATGCTTTTTCCCCTATTAATCAATCTCTCATGTAAGTGATTTTCAGCAAACCTCCAGGGGGCCAACAGCCTTACCCCTCACAATATAAACATACATATATAACTGCCCAATGGATTCACTTTGCCCGCTGCCTAAACAGAGCCAATTTATCAAGACAGGGGAATTGCAGTGGAGAAAGAGCAATTCACGCAGAGCCACCTGTGCAGGAGACCGGAGTTTTATTATTACTGAAATCAGTCTTTCCGAGCATTCAGTGATTTAAGTTTTTAAAGATAATTTGGCAGGTAGGGGCTTGGGAAGTGGGAAGTGCTGATTGGTCAGGTTGGAGATGGAATCATAAGGGGTCAAAGTGAAGTTTTCTTGCTGTCTTCTGTTCCTGGGTGGGATGGCAGAACTGGTTGAGCCAGGTTACCCATCTGGGTAGGGTTAGCTGATCCATCCAGTGCAGGGTCTGCAAAATATCTCAAGCACTGAAATTAGGTTTTACAATAGTGATGTTATCCCCAGGAGCAATTTGGGGAGGTTCAGACCCTTGGAACCAGAGGCTACATGACCCCTAATCCGTACTTTCTAATCTTATAGCTAATTTGTTAGTCCTGCAAAGGCAGACCGGTTCCCAGGCAGGAAGGGGGTCTTTTCAGTAAAGGGCTATTATCAATTTTATTTCAAACTATGAGCTGAATTCCTTCCCAAAGTTAGTTCGGCCTGTGCCTTAGAAAGAACAAGGACAGCTTAAAGGTTAGAAGCAAGTTGGAGTCAATTAGGTCTGATCTCTTTTACTGTCATAATTTTCTCAGTTACAATTTTTGCAAAGGTGGTTTCACCTACATTTATGTGTGTATGTATGTATATGCATATATGAGACAGGTATGTGAAAGACTAATACAAGGTAGTGCACAGTAAGGGTTACATGAATATTGTAAAATAAGTTGATATTACACGTAACTTTCAATGTATCGGTAGTCTTCAGCTTATTAAATAAACTTACTAAAAGCAAATTTTCAAAAATGCTTATAAATACCAAAACATGTATTTTTGTTTATTTACTAACTGTTATCTACCATATTTACTGTCCTCGCTGTTTTAGCCAGTATTTGACTTGGAAAAGAGAAAAACAATCCGTTGAAGGAAGAACCTTAGGAAGGCACCTGACTTAGATGTCAGATGAAACTTTCAGAAGATATATAGACTAAGATCTCAATAGAAATTCCTCAAGAGGGCAGGCAAATGAGAAGACATTCCAGGCAGAGAGAATGTCCAGGCAGAGAGAGAAAGTCAGGAAGTGAGAAAGATGTGTCTTCCAGAAACAAAGAAATGCCATATGGCTGGAGTGTAGTATATTTGGGGTTGATGAGGAGCAGAGGTGGAAAATGATGAAAGTAGAGAAGTAATGCAGAACCAAATCATGAAAACTCACTTAAGCCAATTTCAAAGTTTGGAGGAACTTAGCAATAAAGAGTTGCTTTTGAATATGTCATGAGCAGTAAGGAAGCTTGTTTATTGCCAAGACTACTCTTTCTTATGATGTTTAATGAGCCGTTTTAAACCTGAAGCAAATATGGCAAAATGTTATGATTTACTTAAAGAGAACAGCTTTGTAAATAATATTCTTTATACTTTTATGCTATGTTTAAATTTGCATAACACAACTTAAGAGAGGTACAGACTAATGCATAGATCAATCCAATAAATAAGGACCTCCACTTTCCACTTTCATATCTCCAGTATTATTAATGGAAGGAAATTTTGTATAAAGTCCAAACAGTGGTCCTCATTTTAACTCTTAGAAAGCAGAGGCATTATATGTTTGAGAGTGCTTGTCAAAACACAGTTGAAATAATGGTAGGATTTCCTGCTTACAGCAATTCATAATGTCTATCAATGTATATCAATGGAAACATGTTATATGAAAATTGTAGGCAGGAAATTGGATATGCCCATAATATACCCAGAGGTGCATTTATGCCTATTAAGCATCTTTCTTACATAAGCCTCTACTTATTGATATTGCTGAATCATTTCTACCTGCTAACCTAAGTCCTGGCCTTCTGTGGCCAATGGAAGACGTCTAAAATTACTGTGCATCAGTCTTTCACTTCAAGTATTTCTGAACATGTATGTGTAGTAATGTATAGCCAGCGTTTTCCCATTGTGCTTTGCTTTTGAACTTCTAAGCATAACCCAGATGCCCAAACAAAGAAAGGTGTATGCCTAGGGAGGGGGAGTTTGTCCTGTGAAGCATGAACCAGCCTCACTACTTAAGGTAGTTCTCTCCCTTTCCTTCTAACAAATTTAAGTCTCTGCTCCAGATTCTGAAGATTAGATGTCATTCTTCAAAAACAATTTAAAATGTTTGTTAAGGACTTCTCAGCATTTAGTTATCAAATTACTCAAATGCTTAGCAGTCCTCAAATCATCCGTGTCATTCCAAGATCATCTCTATCAACCAGAAATGATATAAAATTAAAGAATTATTATGGACAACCATAGTAATTATTTGGTAATGGCTAAGTTAGTAATGGCTCTATGGAATCCTTTCCAGTGCCTTTAATTCCTCAAAAATGGTGGCCATGACATTGACAACTTGACTTCTGAGACGTGGTAAAATATTGGCAATGACCTATGCCCAAAAGTTCTGCTTTGAACTGTAAACAACAGAATAGTTTTCTTCTTCCATGAAACTTCAAAATATATATATAGAAGAAAGACTTAGAGGCATGGTGGGATGTCTGTCTCCTTTGCATACTATAAAGCCAAGTTTCCCATCTCTAGAATATCATTTATTGCCTACTTTTATAGAGAGCTATTTGTGTTTCTACTTCTCTAACTAAACAATACACTCCTTGAATGGAAGAATTCACTAAGGTTTTTTCACCTTCCAACAGGTGAAATCCAGCAATTAACACACTGCCTGTAACAAAGCAGAAGCTCAGAAAATGCTAACCAACCAAAATTGGCTTGAAATCATCGTTTCCAGAATAATTAGGCTTTGTGGAAAATCATTGCTGAGTCAGAAATTGGCAAGTATCATTTTATACCCTATTGGCATGTGGTTCTCTCTCCATTTCTTTCTTCCTTTTTTTTTTTTTTTTTTTTTTTTTTGAGGAGTCTCACTCTGTTGCCCAGGCTGGAGTGCAGTGGCCTGATCTCAGCTCACAGCAACCTCCGCCTCCAGCATTCAAGTGATTCTCATGCCTCAGCCTCCCAAGTAGCTGAGATTACAGATATGTGCCACCATGCCTGGCTGATTTTTTTATTATTTATTATTATTATTATTTTTAGTAGAGATGGGGTTTCACTGTGTTTCACTGTGTTGGCCAGGCTGTTCTCAAACTCCTGACCTCAGACAATCCACCCACCTCGGCCTCCCAAAGTGGTGGGATTACAGGCATGAGCCACTACACCTGGCCTCTCTCTCCATTTCAAGGTGGTTCTTTCAAAATGAATCTGCTGAGAGCAGAACCCAGGTGTTGATGGCAGCTGGATGTATCTATTTTCATCAATTATAGAAGTTCCAAGGTGGTTAGGCTGGCAAGTTAAAATTAAGGTAAAAAAATTTTCCCAGTTCTCTAGCACAAAGACAGAAGAAATCTAAAATTAAAGTTTTAATATCTGGTGAAGACATGAAATTTTAATATTACATAAGAAATAAGGTTTGTCTAAATACTACAATAAGAAATAAGGTTTGTCTAAATAGTTTTGCCATGTTCCATGGAAATGAATGCTATACCAAACTTATTTCAAACAGAAATTTAAAAGTTCCTTACGAAGTGCAAGAATTGAGAGCCTGCACTTTCTATTATTCTTGTGATCATCCAGCTACATACCCATGATGAATTTTCTTCATTAGTTTTGCCTTGACAGGAAAATATAGCTGGCTGAAGTGGCCGAAGCATTTACCCTTTCAAAAGTAGTATGCTAAGTTTACATGTATTCACTTTAATTCATTTTTATGCTCTTTTTCTTCCCATGTGATAGTAGAAATTGTGTTCTCCACCCATCACTACAGAAATAGTCATCAAAAATATCTCAAAACATAATGGGTCAGAAGTTCTATGACACCCAGTACCACAAGAATGTGAAGAATCTTATTTACAAATATGGTATGCAAGTTATTCTAGGAAATGAGGGTTCTAACTACCACATAGGTCAAATGTATTGCTGCTACTGGGAAACGGAGAGAGTCCGACGTAATAGTCATCATGGCTGTAATGAGAGTTGGAGAGGAAGGTGTGAAGGGAAAACAAAGTTGCATAAAAACCCTTGGAGTTTTCGGAGAGCCAGAAGAATAAAAATTAACCTGGAGCGCAGAAGAACTGACGCAGAAAAACAACCTGAAAGCCATGGAGAGAAGTACAGGAAAATTCCAAAGATTTCCCTGAATATGTGTAACTGCAATTCCCTACCAAACCTAGAGCATGATTCATGATTTAGAAATAATTTGGGCTTGTTTTTTCCTCATTGTGAAAGTAATAATTCCCCTGTGTGAAAACTGTGAAAAACAATTTAAGGAGTAACTATTACCCATTATTTAAATCCCCAAAGATAACTTCCATGAAAATTGTGTTGTATATCCTTCCAGACATAGATACATATTCGTGTTTTATGTAATTGAGAACATATTAAATATACAATTTTTATGTCCTACATTTGTTTTTCCATTACCATTAAAAACTCTCTTAATACATCATGTTATGGATGTAATATTGTGTTAAATAGCTCAATGTTAAATATTTTTGTTCTTTCCAAAGATTCACAATGATTTTTTAAAAACCACTGGGAATTTATGATCACCAAATCTGGAAGCAACTAAGATGTCCTTCAATAAGTGAGTGGATAAACTATGGTACATCTATAGAATGTAACACTACCCAGCAATGAAAGGAATCAGATATCAAGTTCATTGCAAAGACATGAATGAATCTTAAATTCATAATGTATATTTGCTAATAGGTTGGGGAAAAGGTTCTGACCTAAATAACTAGAAATGACATATATGCCTTGTAAGACTGAAGGCTAAAGAAAATACACATAAGCATTCTACTCTCACTGATAAAATTGTCTCCAGGGGGTTATGAATCGACAGTTCTAAAACCATTATATATATGTAGGGGATCGGTCAGGGTGGTGAGAGAAATTATAAGGATAAAGTTATAGGAAATAGACACAAACTTTCTTGGAAGGCCAGGAGGTTTGCATGGCTTCAGCAAAAGATTTGGCTGAAGGCAGCCTAATTCTGTTTACCTTGAGTTGATATCAGAAGAGCAAATAACAAGGGAATGTGGGGGAGTTTATCTAAATAGCTTGTTTACTCATGTGGTCCTAAGAATGACCCTTGATCATCTGTGGGCCCATGACTGCTCTCTACTCAGGAGGTTGGCAATCTTAATTACCCTCTCGTGGTGTTTACTCGAGACCTTTGTCATTTAATCTGTACTAAATAAATGCAAATGTTGCAGACTCAGGCAGCAGAGCCCCTTAGCCACACCGATAGGCAAAATATCTGTGTCAGTGTACATCTTTCATCCATCGCTGGGTCAGGGTCTGCAGATCGGACCTGGCATATATATATTGGAATTGAAGAAATTAAATAAATACATAGTGAATGATGAGAATCAGGTTTCTCACTGTTAAAGTATAAGGTTACAAATAAACCAGAGGTAGAAACTAAATGATCCATGTAACAACAGATTAAAGACATCAGCATGAACTCAAATTTAGCTTAATATAGATATGGATGGTTACATATTTATTATTTATAGCTATGTATATGATCAGGGGTTAGTATATACACATATATTTCCTTGCTCCGTCAACTGAAAGAACCTAGACACACTGACATTTAGTAGCAACAAGCCCACTTAGTGCCTGAATCTTTGTTTCTAATACTATTCTTCAATAAAAGGACAAGGGCTCCTTGGATGAATTGCTGAATCTGGGACTGGGGCAAGAAATACACAAGATGACCCTGTAGCATATAGTCATACCACAAAGTAAGAAAGAGCTTTTAAAAATACAACGATAAGACATGTCAAAATGACACAGACATCAACTAAAAGAGCTTTCAGCAGTCAAAGTTGAAACAATTTAACTAACAAAATAAAGTAATATTGGATTTTTAGCTCAAAACATAAAATAACTATCTATGCATCTATACCCTTATAAATAAATGTTAAATAAACTTGTTAATAGGAGAAAAATAGATATGTCTTCCATAAGGAAATATACCAAGTAATTTATGTAAATATCCTGCCCTTACATTTGACAATTAATTTTCTTATTCTTAAATGGGAACTACTTTCAGTGACTTTCTTCCAAAGAGTACACTGGGAGAAGGGGAAAGAAAACAGTAACTTGACAGTAGAGAAACATGATAAACACTACCTTAACCAGGTGACCGAGGTCAAACTCAACAGTGATGCCATGTTAACAGTAAGCACCCTTGAAAAGATGTGATGATAATGGCACTTTATCTCTGTGGTCTTCTTTCCAAAACCCACAAGTTCCATCTAATCACATTTTTAAAAATCAGAAAAATTTCAATAAAGGGACATCCTATAAAATATGTGAGCAGTAGGCCAGGCGCGATGGCTCATGCTGTAATCCCAGCACTTTGGGAGGCCGATGCAGGTGGATCACGAGGTCAAGAGATCGAGACCTTCCTGTCTAACACAGTGAAACCCTGTGTCTACTAAAAACGCAAAAAATTAGCTGGGTGTGGTGGTGGGCACCTGTAGTCCCAGCTACCCAGGAGGCTGAGGCAGGAGAATGGCGTGAACCTGGGAGGCGGAGCTTACAATGAGCCGAGATCATGCCACTGCACTCCAGCCTGGGCAACAGAGTGAGACTCCATCTCACCAAAAAAAAAAAAAAAAAAAAATGTGAGCAATACTCCCCAAAACTGTCAAGGTCATCAAAAACAAGAGAAGTTTGAAAAACTCACAGCTTAGAAGAACCTAAAAAGACATGATGACTATCTGTAATGATAACCTAGATAGGATCCTGGAGCAATAAAAGGTCATTAGATTATAACTAAGGAAATCTGAATACAGTGTGCATTTTAGTTACTATCAATATTGGTTCATTCATCGGGACAAACGGATCTTACCAATATTTATATTAGGGGAAAATGGATGTAGTACGTATGGACACTTTCTATACTATTTTTGTAATTTTTCTGTAAGTCTAAAACTATTCTAAAGTAAAACGTTATGTTTTAAATAATTAAGAATAATATTTTGGCCCCAAAGAGTTGTTCATAGTTCTGATTATTTTCTGAGAACTGGAATTACTGATTAGAAGTAAATTAATATTTTAAGGGGCCCTATTGCCAATTACTTACCATTACTTTTGCACTAATTTAATATGTCAGTGACAATATTTGAGAGAGTCTGTCCCTCTGTAAGAGCCCTGATTAAAAGTGACTTAGATGTTGAATCTTCCTCACAGAAGCCAACTAGCCAAAAACGGATAGTTTTATTCAACCTGAAGTGAAATAAGTCAGTATAACCTAGAAGATAAGTGCTCAGGGTTGAATGATGCTGCATGAATTTGTATATGGCTCCACTATTTTCTTACTGTGACTTTGGGCAGGTTATGTAGCTGCCTTAATCCTCAGTTGTTCCTACCTGTAAGATGACAATAACCAAATAACTCTACTATATGGTTTTGAGGACAATTAAATAAGGTAATGCATACCACCTAATTAGTACCATGGCTGGCACAAAGTAAGTACTTGCTCTCAGTTATTGTTATTGGTTTTTCCTTGTTCACTCATTTATTCAACAAATATTTATTGAAGAACCACTATGTGTTAAGCACTCTGGAAGGTCCTGGAGAGACAGTGGTCAACAAGACACAATCCTTGCCTCTAAGGAGCTAACGGTCTTGCAGTAAAGTCCCAGACATGCACAAGAAATCACAATCTCATGTGATGAGCATGTAAATAGACATCCTGATTCCAGGAAGCAATGGAAGCATATGGCATGATCATGATCAAGAAAGCCTCCTCAGGGAAGTGGACAGATGAGCCAAAATCTAAAGGATTTTGTAGGATTTAACCCAGTGGTGTTCTGAATCCAGCACACATCCACTCTCTAGGACCCGTTGTGCAGATTTCTTCCCAATTTTGTGTCCAAAGACATCACGTGGGTAGCATGATCAAAGTCATGGTGAGAATGTTTGTACCATGAAAACCATCAAATGCCGCAAATCTGGGATCCTCTTCTTCTCCTCTCCCAAAGGCAGTTGTTAAATGTTTACCAGCAAAACACTGCATTAACCAATCAAATTCTGAAGGACGAATGTGGAGGGAAGCAAGGAGCATGGTGGATTTGAGAAACTGAGAGGTGTTTGTCTGAGCTAGAGCAGGAAGGGATTATAAGGATAAAGAACAAGTGGGAACCAAATCATGTAGCCCTTTGTAAACCAAACTAAGATATTTAGAATTTTTTTCTGAGGGCAATGGGGAGCCACTGAAGGGTATAGAGCAAGGCATCAGAGGTGGTTTGCACGTTAGAAAGATTCCCTCTGGATTTGAAGAGCATAGTATAATTGAGAATAGACAGGGTGTGCTTAAGATTTTATGGATATATAGATGACTTGGATTTGATAATTATCTTTGTCTCCACAGGGTGGTATAATTAAAGTGCCTTTATCAGTTAATATATCAAAATGTTTGTATTTTTTTGTGTTTCCTACCTGGATTCTTTTAAAGTTACTTTCTTAACAAACTGTCACAAAACAGTAGACTGAGACTTAACACTTTTGACAGTTTTATTACATTTCTAACAGTTCCTAGAAAATTTTCTTCTTCCCAATCCTACATTTATTAAGAGAGCAAGACCTGAGACTGTGAAATAAATGAAAAGGTTGCTGAAGGGAACAAGGTAAAAGATAACAGTCTGAACATGAGTAGTAGTTGTTGTGGTTGTGGCAAATGGCTTTGAAAAATATTTAGGAGGTAGTTCATGATGATGGCATGAATGAGGAGAGTGAGAGGCAAGGAAAAGTGAAGAAAAATGCTCAGATATCTGGCTGGGCATTGGTTACTTACACCACAAAATAGGAACCAATAGAGAAATAGTAATTTAGTGTCAGAATAATATAGTCCAGAAAACAGGGGGTATGGTGGTGAAAGGGGGTAAAAGAATGTGTTTGTTCAATTATTGAGTTTAAAATGTCTTTGCAAGTTCTAAGGGAAATCGTGCAGAACTCAGTTGTGTATGTGAATATGGAGCTCAAGGAAAGAGGAAAGAAAAAGCACCTTAAAAAACAAGGCATGACCAGGTACAGTGGCTCATGCCTGTAATCCCAGCACTTTGGGAGGTTGAGGCAACAGAATCACTTGAGGCCAGAAGTCCAAGACCAGCCCAGGAAACATAGCAAGACCCAATCTCTACAAAAAAAGAAAAAAAATTAATAACCAAATGTAGTATTGTGTACCTGTAGTTCCAGTTATTCAGGAGGTGGAGGTAAGGAGGATTGCTTGAGCCCGGGAGTTGGAGGCTGCAGTGAGCTCTGATTGAGCCACTGCTCTCCAGCCTGGGTGACAGAGTGAGACCCTGTCTCTAAGAAAAGGCATGAAAAGTCTTCTTCCAGCATCTGGACACAAAGAAAGAGAATGAAGCCTTTTGGAGCCAAAAGACGCAAGCACGTCTTCAAAGAAGAAGAGCAAGTCGGCAGTGTCAAATACCATAGAGAGGTCAAAAAAGAGTTAAGATATTCTGTCCTTGCTGCTTCTACATGAGAATGAAGACCATTCTCAGGAATCAGACTAAACATTCCAGAAAATGTCAATATCACTCCGAAGGGACTCACAGTTACGAAGGGCCCCAGAGGAACTCTGCAGAGAGACTTCATTCGTATTAATGTAGAACTTGCGTTACTTGGAAAGAAAACACAGGCTTCAAGTTGACACAGTGGAGAAATAGACAAGAATTTGCTCTGGTTCACACTATTAATAGTCATGTACAGAACAGGATCCAGAACATTACACTAGGCTTCCATTACAAGATGAAGTCTGTGTATCCTACAAGATGAAGTCTATGTATGCTCACTTCCTTCTCAGCATCGTCATTCAGAAGAATGGGTCTCTTGTTGACATCAGAAATTTCTTTTTTTTTAATTTATTTATTATTATTATACTTTAAGTTCTAGGGTACATGTGCATAACGTGCAGGTTTGTTACATATGTATACTTGTGCCATGTTGCTGTGCTGCACCCATCAACTCGTCAGCAGCCATCAACTCGTCATTTACATCAGGTATAACTCCCACATCAGAAATTTCTTAAGTGAAAAATGCATCCACAGGGTTCAGATGAGGCCAAGTGTGGCTTGTTCCATCAGTATCTCAAGCCCAGAAAGAAGAGTTCATTTTTGAAGGTAATGACAGTAAACTTGTACCAAATTCAGCTTCTTTGATTTAGCAAGTTACAGTAGTCAAAAACAAGGATACCAGATAATTGTTGGATGGTATCTATGTCTCTGAGAAAGGAACAGTTCTGCCATCTGATGAATAAAGTGTCAGAGTTATCCAGCTATGAAACAAGAAGATGCTGGATGATTCCTAAGACCTATTTGTGATATTTTAAACATGCAATAAAAGCCCTCTATTGATAGAAAAAAAATGGAAGCAAGGGATGGAGGAAAGGAGAAAGGGAGGAAGGAAGGAAGGAAGGAAGGAAGGAAGGAAGGAAGGAAGGAAGGAAGGAAGGAAGGAAGGAAGGAAGGAAAGAAAGAAGGACTAGATTTAGTAGTAAGGCTCTCTCCTTAGCAGCCACCTACAGAGCCATTTCTGAAGAATGGCTGGGGAAAAGGTCAGATTGTAGAAGAGTTAAAAATAGCAAAGATAGACTATTTTTAGCTTTGGCTTATGTTTTCTGCCTAGCAAGGTCAAACCATGTAACAAAGATATGACCTAGCCCAGTGCTTCTGAGACTCTTCCACCAAAATATTGCTTTTAGCAAAATGGGGTGTGAATCTATGCATGTCTAGGGGTATAGGATCCTACAACTACAAAATTTCTCTAGCTTTATCCTAGTAATTCTTCTAAATTTCTATTTGTTATAGTATGAAAATAGTAGTTTTCAGCCCCAAAAAAATCTTTTGGAAAAAAACCATACTCCCAGGAAAATGTAAGATATTTAAATGGTGGCCTCAGGGAGTTCTGCAGGGTACATATAAACACTAGTTTGAGAAACAAGGACTCACTTCAAGTTTTGTGTAGGAAAATGTACCTTTATTTTGATTACTTCACAGAGATTGTGTCACAGTTTACCCCAGGCGTGGTGGTTCACACCTGTAATCCCAGCACTTCAGGAGGCCAAGGCGGGCGGATCACGAGGTCAAGAGATCAAGACCATCCTGGCCAACACAGTGAAACCCCATCTCTACTAAAAATCCAAAAAAAATTTAGCTGGGCATGGTGGCACGTGCCTGTAGTCCCAGCTACTCGGGAGGCTGAGGCAGGAGAATGTCTTGAACTCGGGAGGTGGAGGTTGCAGTGAATGGAGATCACGCCACTGCACTCCAGACTGGTGACAGAGCAACACTCCATCTCAAAAAAAATAAATAAATAACAAGAAGGAAGGAAGGAAGGAAGGAAGGAAGGAAGGAAGGAAGGAAGGAAGGAAGGAAGGAAGGAAGACACAAAGAAGGGGAAGTTGTCCAAGAAGGCAAGAAGGCAATGTTGACCTGGAGAACAGATGCTGGACCAAAGTAGAACTCAGGTTCTACTCCTGGATCACCATAAAATGATAGTACAAGTTTGGGCAATCACTTAAAGGCTGTGAGCCTCAGTTTCTACTTCTGTGAAATAAAGGAGCTGATGTGCACGCTTACTAAATTCCTTTCCCATCATAACTTCTCTGTTTGCCAATGTTAACATTAAATGGGCTGAAAGGAAAGGAACAGAGAAGTTAAAACCCTTTCAGAGCCAGTGCTAAATGCAACTATGTTCAAGAATTTTGAACTATGTTCAAAGAGTAACCATTTTCCTACAAGGCTGCAGTTCCAACACTGCTTTATTTAGCTATAAATTTTCATAAAAATGGGTCTCAATCCAGATGTTACTGCCTGGCCGAAAATATGAATCAAAACAAAGAGAATTGCATAGTCTGTTTTGGCTTTTTTACATATATAACATTCCTCAAATGCGCAACAGCCAACTTGCTATTATTCAGTTTGCAAATGTTTATTAAATACCTACTATTCAATTACATATAGTTCATCTTATGGGAAATACAGAAATAAATGAAACTAAATCTCTATACTCAAAAGATTTCACTCAAAGAAGAAACAGAGGTATACATCTCGAAGAAAAGGCAGAATAAAATAAATGTCATGGATGGAGATAAAAACCACATGCTCAGCCGGGCGCGGTGGCTCAAGCCTGTAATCCCAGCACTTTGGGAGGCTGAGACGGGCAGATCACGAGGTCAGATCGAGACCATCCTGGCTAACACGGTGAAACCCCGTCTCTACTAAAAAAAAATACAAAAAACTAGCCGGGCGAGGTGGCGGGCGCCTGTAGTCCCAGCTACTCGGGAGGCTGAGGCAGGAGAATGGCATGAACACGGGAGGCAGAGCTTGCAGTGAGCCGAGATCCGGCCACTGCACTCCAGCCTGGGCGACAGAGCAAGACTCCGTCTCAAAAAAAAACAAACAACAAAAAAAAAAACACATGCTCAAGGAGTGATCATCTTTGACCAGGATCTTCTGCTGGAGGAGATGGTATTCTTTCCTTAGTGCTATAGTCATTGCGAGAGTCATTTAAAGGATGTGAATCCTACAGTCCAACTAGTCAATTGAAAAATGAGTTTTACACACAACTTCTGACTGCAAATCCAGCTTTCTCTGCTGCCTCTACAAAAGAAGTATTTATAGTATGCTCTTCAATTTATGAAAACATATATATCTGTGTCTATTTACACAGAGATATATAAAATTCTATTTAATCTTCACATCAATCCCAAGAAAGAGTTGCTTTTATTTATCCAAATGTTTCACAAATTTGAGACTCTAAGAGGTTTCAGAACTTGCCCAAGATCAATCAGAACAAATCATAAAGATAGGACTCAAACCCAAAATTCATAACACCCAAGTCTGTAGTTTCCCCTGAAATATTCCTTGCATGCAGGCTGCCATGCTCTGGGGATAAATTGATAGACCTCCTATCTGATCACTAGTACTACCAGGAAGAAGGTAAGAAGGACTGGAATTCCAAAATTCTTCTATTTAAATAATTATATATCTACTGTATTTATTAAAATAAAAACAAATAGGGGATTATGAAGCTATAGTCATCCCTTACAATGTAGTAGAGTAAGTGTCCATTGAGCAGAGCTTAGGAAAAGGTGATAGTGCAGAGATGCCAAAAACACAAGGACGGCAGGGCACCCCAGCAGCATGAGTAGAAAGCTGTAAGACAGAAGCATTGATAATCAGTTTTGCCTCCTTCTCAATTCTGCCAAAGGAGGGACTCAGGAGTGAAAGAGGAATTTTACCATGTCTGTCACTTTTGCATCTTTTCTGTGAAATGAAAAAAAGAAAACAAAAGTTAAACATGTCTCCAACGGCATTAATCTGTCAAGAGTCCAAATCCCCTTTTAATGTGTTACTTTTCTTAAAATAATTACTTTTCTTAAAATAATTATCAGAAAAGAAGAAAGTCACTGAATAATTTTTCAGCATTTTAAGAGGAGCATTCCACAAATATGTGCATTTATGTGGGCTCTTCCTGTACGCATCCAGCTTATTGATGCTGCAAGTCATGTTTCCAAGCAGATTGCCATGATGGGCCATAATAGATTGCACTGGGGTAGGAATGCGGACTAAGTGGAAATGCAGGGCTAATCTGTCAGGTCCAACCAAGATAAATATCCCAGCAGTACTGCCATATTTCACAGTGCGTAGTGTTGACTATAGATCTCCTGACATGATAAATTTTATGGCCAAATGTGGTGGCATTTTGCAACCCTGGGTCTACTAAGGATGGTTGGTCCTTCTCTAATGGGGTCAATTGTGATAAATCGCCCTGTTGAACTCCTCATGAAATATGATGTTTCAGATTAGCCAAATTCTCTTTGATGTGCATGTTCCATTTAGCCTCCAGACATTTACCAGAGGAGCTTTTCTAGTTAGGAGAATGAAATGGTACCAGGTATGACCTTCTCATCTTCCTTACTATTTTGTCAGCAATGAAAAAGAAAGGGGAAGAATCTCTTTCCTAGGAAGATTCTGGACAGATTTCCCTCTGGAGTGACAGGAGTTGGAGGGCATTACCTGGGAGGAGAAGAAGGAAATAGATGATTGGTTCAATCTCCTGCATCTTTTGTTAATTCCCCTGACATGGAGCCACCAATTCGTTTTGGAGGAAGTTGTCTTTCCCTATACAAGAGGCCTGAGTAGCCAATAAACTGATGCTACATATTTCTCCAAGGAAACTGACATTTTATCCAGAGCAAGCCAAAATGATGTTTCCATACACAGAATTACATATGTGCTTCATATAAGAAAAGAAAGCTTGAAAACTTCTGTAGACCACCCCATTTCCCATCTTTTCAAGACTATGAATGATAGTGATGATAAAAGTGTTTGGTACCTGCAGGCTAATGTCAGCATACCCTCTCTCCAATTAATTCAGCCTTGCACACAAGAGCACAAACTGTCATAGTTTAAGATCTGTCACAAAATAACTATGTGACCCCGAGCAAGTAACTAGCCTCTGAGCCTTGGGTTTCTCAGATGTAATGAACTCAAATTTCCTTCCATTGCAAAGCTTCTGGTAGGTAATACAACAATGTGTTAAAGATTACAGACTCTGGAACCAGGCTGCCTGAGTTCAAAACCTATATCCTTCACATGATACACAAGGACCTTGAGAAATTTCTTTAATCTCTCTGTGTTCCATTTTTCTTATCTGTGAAATGGGGTTGATAATCAAAGCACTCAACACATAGGGCTGTGGTGAGCATTAAATAATTTAATATATGCAGAGTGCTTCTAATCAAGGACAGAAGATACTGAGTTTTCAGTAAGTGTTTGCAATTATTATACTAGGATTCTATGTGCATGGTATTCAAGTAATGGTGACCAGTCCAGTATGTGAGCTGTTACATAGTAGAACAATTAACATTTTTTTACTATCTCACCATCACCTGTAAATGGACTCCTACATGTGGACAAATTGTTATCAACAAACAATAGGAACAGAACTGCATAATATTAATCATTATGCTTCTATTTTCTTTATCAGTTTATGTCACTAACATATCCACAAATGGTAACATTTTAAACTCTTTCTTCCCCTGAATTAGTCCCACCCCCATCTTCTTGCCCAATGAACACACACACATATACATACACACAAGTGCTCAAACCTCAGTCATTACACAAATCTTTTTAACTTCAACTACCCAATATTTCGACACCACATCCTCTCTTTTCCATTCCTATAACAATCACACATGAGATGCATTCAATAAAGTTTCCTTGATGATGACGATGCTAATATGACTAAATATGAACATAACGGTCTTAGATTAATAAATTGTATTTATTATTTTCAAAGTATACAGGTAAATCATACATGCTTTATTCATTTATTCACGCACCTGTAAGCCTACCACATATTAAGCCCCGAAAAGTTTCTTTTGGGCCCAAAACATCAAAATCTCATCTAAATTTACATTCAGGCAAAATCTTAGTTATTATCTTATAGTCAAGCCATAGAGCATTCATTTTGTAAGCAATTACTTATAGAAAATAATTCATTAAATTCCTAATTGTTTTTCTTATTAGTACTTTGCTTTGGTCTATAGATACATTTTTCTAGTTGTGACTTCCTCATGTGAATATTAAGGAAGTTTGACTAAATAGTCTCAGAGGTCACTTTCTGTTCTAAATGTTCTGTGGAACAAAGACAAAAATAGTTTCCCATGATTAAGACTTAAGGAAATAATATCAGCCAGGAAATATAATGGATTCTAAAATAATGACAAAAAGGATATGCACAAAATTGATTATTTCTGGGTGGTCAGCTTGTGGATGAATTTTATTACTACCTTAATGTTCTCTGTCTCTCCTCTTTATTCTTTTCCTGTTTGGTTGCACTATTATTATATGGGCTGCCAAAAGGAGTAAAGTATGATCAGCTTTTCTGGAACATTAAGTCTAGAGAAATTCTGAGGGGATACTCCTGGCTCCCATTTGATTGATGGGTCAATTGAGCAACAGCTGACATATAATGAAAAAATCATAGACTTCAGAGTCCAAAGACTATACTTTAAGTCCCACTTTTTCTTTCAGCTTTATATTCCACTACAAACAATTTACATTTCTTCTCTGAGGCTCAGGTTCAGCATCTATAAAACGCGTATCCTCACAATTGAAGGCACAACCTTTGCCTGCCTGTCTAGCTATGTCATCCGTGCAAGAAAGACATTGCTATTCCTTATCTTCCAAGTGTGAGAGAAGAAATTCAGTGAGATTAAAAGAGGTGGTACAAGTCAAAGTACCTTGTAAATCCCAGAGTTCTACATGCATTTTGTTGCAGTTGTTACTGTTAGATTACCCCAACCAAATATTAAGCTTTTATGCCTACATGATTACAGTAATGCAAACAATAATATAAACTTTGATTATAAATAGACATGTTTGTTCTCCTTAATTTGAGATATACAGAAAAAAATTCAAGAGGAGAGTAGCACTTCCTCTTTCCACTAAACTTCAAGCATGGCAGGAATGGCCTATGTCTATCTTGTACACCAACGGGCATCTCTAGCACGTAGTAAAGAACCTGGAATTTAGAAGGAGTTAGAAAAATTCTTCCAATGATGGATGTGATTCCGTTTTATGATTTCCATAAAATGCCTGATTGCATTATTGCAAGATTAAGGAAAAGGCCATGCAGTTTGCCAGCTCAAGGCTGTTGGGTATGCAATCTAAATTCATCTAGTCCCATGGCTGTGATTTGGTCCCACTTCATTGTCATCTTCTCTGGCTTAAATATTGATTCCAGGTCTTCTGGCTGGCTGAGATTTCCAGGATGGGAAATACAATTATAGACATATCTTTGCACCTTTTCCCCTCCTTATCTGGGTAGGAATAAAGAACTTTGGAAATATGAGGACCCATTCTCTGGCTCTACACTTCCCAAGAAAAACTTTCTCTACTGTTTCTTTTTTTTTTCCATAGGTTTTTGCAGAACAAATGGTGTTTGGTTACATGAGTAAGTTCTTTAGTGGTGATTTGTGAGATTTTGATGCACCCATCACCCAAGCAGTATACACTGTACCCAAAGGATAGTCTTTTATCCCTCATATCCCCCCACCCTTTCACCCAAGTCCCCAAAGTCCATTATATCATTCTTACGCCTTTGCATTCTCATAGCTTAGCTCCCACTTATGAGTGAGAACATATGATGTTTGGTTCTCCATTTTTGAGTCACTTCACTTAGAATAATGGTATTCATTTCCATCCGTTGCTGTAAATGTCATTATTTTGTTCCTTTTTATGGCTGAATAGAATTCCATGGTATATATATATACCACAATTTCTTTATCCACTCATTGATTGATGGCTATTTGGGCTGGTTCCATACTTTTGCAATTGGAAATTGTGCTGCTATAAACATGCATGTACAAGTATCTTTTTTGTATAATGACTTCTTTTCCTCTGGGTGGATACCCAGTAGTGGAATTGCTGGATCAAATGGTAGTTCTACTTCTAGTTCTTTAAGAAATCTCCACACAGTTTTCCATTGTGGTTGTACTAGTTTACATTCCCACCAGCAGTGTAAAAATGTTCCCTTTTTACTGTACCCCCACCAACATCTATTTTTTTTAATTTTTTGATTATGGCCATTCTTACAAGAGTAAGGTGGTATTGCATTGTGGTTTTGATTTGCATTTCCCTGACCATTAGTAATGTTGAGCATTTCATTATATGTTTGTTGGCCATTCATATATCTTCTTTTGAGAATTGTCAGTTCATGTCCTTAGACCATTTTTTGATGGGTTTGTTTGGTTTTGTCTTGCTAATTTGTTTGAGTTCCCTGTAGCTTCTGGATATCAGTCCTTTGTCAGATGTATAGACTGTGAAGATTTTCTCCCACTCTGTGGATTTTTTGTTCACTCTGCTGATTGTTTCTTTTGCTGTGTAGAAACTTTAGTTTAATTAAGTCCTATCTATCATTGTTTTGTTGCATTTGCTTTTGGATTCTTGGTCATGAAATCTTTGCCTGAGGCAATGTCTAGAAGGGTTTTCTCATGTTATCTTCCAGAATGTTTATGGTTTCAGGTCTTAGATTTAAGTTCTTGATCCATCTTGAGTAGATTTTCATATAAGGTGAGAGATGAGGATCCAGTTTCATTCTTCTACATGTGGCTAGGCAATTATCCCAGCACAATTTGTTGAGTCGGGTGTCCTTTCCCCACTTTATGTTTTTGTTTGTCTTGTCAAAGATCAGTTGGCTGTCAGTATTTGACTTTATTTCTGGGTTCTGTATTCTGTTCCATTGGTGTATGTGCCTATTTTTATTGCAGTATCATGCTGTTTTGGTGACTATGGACTTAGAGTATAGTTTGAAGTTCGGCAATGTGAAAATGACCATGCTGCCAAAAGCAATCTGTAAATTCAATGCAATTCCAATCAAAATACCACCATCATTCTTCATAGAACTAGAAAAGACAATCCTAAAATTCATCTGGAACCAAGAAAAGAGCCTGCATTCCCTGCCATTTCTTCACCTGATCTCACCCTCCCTTTTCTAACCAGTTCCCTCTCTTTCCCTGAGAGGACAAGAAATCCAATCAGGGACTGGGCACAGAACCAATATTTATTACCAATACTCACCGTGTTTTACCACTGGTAAATTAAATGAGTATAGAGTTAAAAGAATGACTTAGATGAATAAAAGTAGCATAATTAATATTTAATGGAATAAATGAAACTGGTATATATTGAGATAAAGGATATTCCCAAAATGATTTGAATTTTTTTTTTCAGAGAAAAAGAGATGAGAAAGAGATCAAAGGAGAGGCTTAAGGAAAAAGAGAAACAGAGACATTTGTACTAAGAAATGATCCAGTTGTGTCTTTAAAGATAGATCACATTTTGAGAAGCAGGCAGACCCACAGACAAAACTCTCCCAAACAGCAATTTTTTAATTCCTTGGCTTCCACTATGAAATCAATTACTTTTTTATGAATAGTAAACTTACTGTCTCCCGTACTCTTCCAAATTGTCTAAGATAGAGTCTATCATTGGATCAGTTAATTGGATCAGCTCACTCTTCATGATAAGCATGAGAATTACACAGTATTTTATACTCTAAATTTGAAAGAACCTTCCATACCTGCCCCATCAGTTGGTTACCATCTTAGCTTACCAAATTTATGATCTGTGAGCTTCCATGGCCTCTCACATCTGTCTTGATTTTCCCTGGGGCTGCAGCAACGATGGTTGAGAAGAAATTCATAAGTGTTTGGTTTTGAAGTACTGTGTTGGCCTCATGAGACTGGAGTAAGAAAAGAGAGGAAGTTTCTGTTTCTCTCAGATTTCATTTTAACAAGATTCCAGACTGACATAATTTCCCAACCAAGTGGGACCAATTTAAATACCAGGATATAGTGATTTTTTCTTACTATTTGATTTTAGCATTTCACTTTTTAACCAGGAACCATAAGGCATCATTCAATAAATATTTAATACGCTGTTATAATATAGAAAGCACCCTGCTAAGTCTTGCTGAAGATGTAAAGGAAAATAAAACATGACTTGTTTCCAATCCAGTTATGCCAGTTCATATACATGCAATACAGTTAAATATATGTAATAGCATAAATGAACTAGAAGCAAACTCTCTCTCTTTCTATTTGTATATATATATATGTATATATATATGTCCCACTTATCCCATTATTTAATATTTAAATATGCCACTTTTATTCATATATATATACACACACACAAATGAATTTTTGTGTCCATATATATGTATCTATATCTATTGTCTATATCTATTGTCAACTGAAGAATAATAAGGTTCATAAATTTGGAAAGAAGAGCTTTATTTCTCCTAAATGGTTGCAGCCTGCAGGTGGCCCTTCTGACAGGCTGGAAAGTGTAGCATCCAGTTACCAACCAAATACAGGAACTTTGAGGGAGACTTAAAGGGACCCAAAATTTATGCTGAGTGGAGTGGTCAAGTATACATATTTAATAAGCTATAGGAGGAGTCATTAATATTTATGAATGGAGAAAGATGCACATGTGCAATGGAGCTTTACATCCCTTCATGAGTCACATGTACAAAAAGTGATGGCATCAGCATGATCTGAGGGTGGAGTTTTCAGCCCTCTGAGGTCAAAAGATAAAGCAGAGGACACAAAAGTCCTCATTGTACACCCTCTATAGACTGGCCAGAATCACTCCATGGTCCCTGGTCTCTTAACAGCAACGAATGCCATTCAGCTGTTGTATTAAAACTGCAAAAATGGAGGAGCAGTGTCAGGGGTTGGTTGAAATCAGCAGTAGAGTGAATCTTTCAAAAGGGCTGGTTTCTGTCTAACCCTCAAGGAAAAAAGTCTAACGGCAGTTAACAAAGAAGGGTGTATAATGAGGTGAATCTGCCCTCTTATCACTTCATGGCTAAGAACTCCGTTTTCAAGGTTTCCCTAGGGTCCCCTTGGCCAAGAGGGGATCAGTTCAGTTGGTTGGAGAGATCAGAATTTCATTTTTATTTCTCACTCTATGGATAGATAAATATATAGATAGACAGATGATAGATAGGTAGAAGATAGACATAGACAGATAAATAGATAGATGATGGATGGATAGATAGAGACAGATAGATAGATAGATAGATAGATAGATAGATAGATAGATAGATACAATAATTCACAATATAAGACAACATATAGGCTCTAATAGAGGAATGACAATATGTAAAAAGGAAGAGTGGAAATATCAGAGAATAAAAAGATATGAGCCCCAACTCCACACACACACACACACAAAATAGACACTTTTTTAATGGGGAGTGTGGACTCCTGATAAGCAACAAGGATAGAGTCTAGCTGTCGAGATAGAAGAAAGAAGGAAAGGGGGAGAGGAAAACCAGCTCTAGCAAAAATGCTGACTAACCATCATTTTCTTGCACAAACACCCTGACACAGGATGCCTGGGGTGGAAAGACCTGCCAGTTAAGAATCACCCCAATGTATTTTTAGCAAAGCAGCATGACCCTAACCACATATAGCCCCTAGAGCATGACCCTATAAAACTTCCCTCCAGACCCTGACTCTTCTCAAACAACCCCCTCTCTGCTGTGCTGCCCATTGCTTCCTTGCAACATACTTTCTCTCTAATATACCTGCTTTCTTTAACTCATTACTGTCTTGGTAAATTCTTTTGCCACTGACAATGCCAGCCCCAGTCAGTGACAACCCATGACAGGGAGGATTTCAACTGATGGAGAAGAGGTTGGCAGATATGAGATAACCCAGTCAACTTGAGAAATATTAAGAAATCATGTTTAAATGACACTTCAGTGCTGAAATTTAAAAGTCATTATAAATCAGAGTGAAGAATTTGGCCTTCGTGCTACAAATAAGAGAAAGCCATTCAAGGATTCTTAGTAAAGTAACATCAAGAATGTAATATTTAGGAGGATCCATCTATCCGCATTAGGTAGACTCATTGAAAGAAAAGTTGCTTGGAGGCATAGAATCTAACAGAATGAAACTTCATGGGAAGGCAGAATCAGCAGACTGATATGGCTTCAAATTCCATTTACTAGCTCTATGACCTCAAGCAATTTACTCAGCTTCTCTTTGGTTTCACAGTTCCCCCCATTGTAAAAGAGAAATAAGAAAAGAAAATTTACAAGCTTGTGGTCAAGATTAAATCAGATGGTGTATGTAAAGTGCCTAGCAAGGAATTGGCTCAGTCCTTGTTTATGGAAGAATGTCTTAATTTTGGCTTCACTTTTGATGGATGATTTTGTTGATTATACAAACCATGATTGACAGATCTTTTTCTTTTAGCACTTTGAGTATGTTATGCCATTGCTTTCTGGACTCTGTTGTTTCTGATGAGCTATAAGGCATTTTTCATGTTATTGTTCACTTCTATATGTTGAGTCATTTTTCTCTTGCTGCTTTCAAGATTCTCTTTTTGTTTTTGGCCTTCAACAGTTTGACTATGATATGTATGATTCAGATCTTTTGTGTTTATCATTCTTGGGGTTCTCCGAACTTATTCTGACATTTTGGAAATAATTGGCTGAGCCCCTGTCTTTTAAGTAATGTTTGCCAACACAAACGTATAAAGTTTCATTAAGTGTGAAGTTTAGCTTATTAATATTTAGCTTAGAATATATCTTAGAATCATTTTCCTTCTTAGGTTGCAGTATTTTTTCTTTGACGTTTTGCTCCACTAGCCACCTTATAAGTTACATCAACGCTGACATACTTTACTTGCCCTCAAAAATCAGACAGAATGGATACAGTACTAGTTTCTGTGATATAAAGAAATAATTTGTAAATTCATTGGTTGCATTTAGTAAAAATTAATATTTATTGGTCACTCCCTCTAATCTCGAGTCCTCTAAGTACTTTGCAAATATGATCTCACATAATCTTGCATATAGTATATGTAGTATATATATATAATCATATACTATATACTATATATTGTCTGACTTTACAGATGAGCAAACTAAGGCTTAGAGGGGTTAAATAACTTGTCTTGGTTGCACAGCTAGTAGTAAGTGGCTGAACCAGATTCATTTGACCAGTCTGACTCATAAGCCCTATACATTACTGTCTGAATTGAGGCATGCTTCTTTAATTTTGTATTTCTTTTCCCAAAGGCAGAAATTTATTTCAAGTCTCCAACCTTCGTTTTAACTTGAACATAATGATAATGTGTTTTCTATTAGGGCCTTTCTTTATACTCCCATACAAGAGGTAATATTGTAAAGTGTCTCTTGGACCCTGATTTTGGTAATAGATTATCTGGATTCAAATGTAAATCCATCTCTTTGCTATCTGTGTTGACAAGTAATTTAAAATCCGTATGTCTTGGTTTTTTCATCTTAATTCAGTATAATAAGAGTAACTACCACGTAGCACCACAAAATGCTAGGACAGTCTAACCCAAAGTAAGCACTCAATAAATGTTAGATATTATTATTACCTTGTATCTTTTACATTGTACTTATCAGATTATACTATAATTTTCTGTTTGTCTGATTTTCCTATTTAACTATTAATCCCAAAAGGCAGAGACTACATCATTTTCATCTTTGTAGCCCTGAAGCCTATCAGTATCTGAAACATACTACTAATACATTATATTTTTAAGGGATAGATGGATGAAAGAGTTTTTTCACTGGGCAAGCTAACATTTTACATCAGATTTTCAGCTAGAAAAAAATAGCCAGGTGTTCTCTGTTAATTTTCAGAACGTGGTAAGTTCACCACATATGTAGCAGTAAATTGCAGATGGCAAAGGAAAACTCCCCACAAACAGAGAGAAAAGAGATGTCAGTGGCCCTAGCTCATCACACATCTTTGACAAATCTAGTTTATGTAACTCCACAGAAGCTAATGAGAAGCCATGAGGACTCATGGTCCAGAAGTGCTCTTGATTTCAGAATAATCCATGCCAATCTTACTTTGTTCAAGACATACATGCTTTTGGGTAGTTGTCCACTGGTAGGAGTTTCATTTTCCCTTGTAATTAACGATTTGCTTGCATCGTCCATCCCACCATTCCCTCTCCCTCATCTTCACAGGGTCCACAAACACACCAGAGGAAATGTCTGTGTTCATGTACCATATTAGCCTCTTGAGAGGGCTTGCATTTGACATTTTTAGTTTCGAGAGAAAAAAAAATGACCAGAAAATATAACAGTACTATTTTATATGTGTATATATATGCACATTTACATATATGCACATATACATATATATATCCAACTAAAAAAAGAGTTAGCTTATTGGTATCATTAGGAATTCAATACAAAACTCATGGACTGACCTAGAGGCCAGGCGCAGTGGCTCACGCCTGTAATCCCAACACTTTGGGAGGCTGAGGCAGGCGAATCACGAGGGTGGGAGATCGAAATCATCCTGGCTAACATGGTGAAACCCCGTCTCTACTAAAAATGGGCAAAAAATTAGCCAGGCGTGGTGGCACACGCCTGTAGTCACAGCTACATGGGAGGCAGAGGCAGGAGAATGGCGTGAACCCGGGAGGCAGAGCTTGCAGTGAGCCGAGATTGCACCACTGCACTCCAGCCTGGGCGACAGAGCAAGACTCTGTCTCAAAAAAAAAAAAAAAAAAAAAAAAAAAAATATGGCTTGACCTTAGCCCAACACCTAAAGACTTGATCTCTGGAGTGATACCATTTGGGTTTGAAGCTCAGCTCCATCATTTGCTACCTGTGCCTCTTTTTTCATAAATCACTTTTCTGAGTATCTATTTCCTCATTTATACCTTTCTCACTGGCTGGTGGTCAGGATTAAGCGAGATGTCTAATATGAAAGAAGATGGCAACATTATCATCATTCTCATTTTACAGATACAGAAACCAATGGCTAGAGATGTTAGCAACTGGCAGCATGTTTTCCTGAAAATTAACTCCACAAAACCCAACTTTCTAAACATCTAATTTGCTTTATTTACTAAGTTCACTGGTTTGATGAAAATGCTTTTTATACCTTTAAGTGATGAGAAAACTAAAAATCAAACAGGAATGTTTTAAGAACTTAAAGGGATGGTTGAATTTTGGTGTCTCATGATAAACGATCTAGCAAAACAGAAATGTCAACATTTGTTATGGGAATTTCTCAGTTTCTATTGATATCTAGATCCACTTTAACATTATTTCTGTTTTGTCAGATTTTAGCCGTTTTAGGAATTTTTCAGTCAATTTTTAAAATTCTTTGCATTTATTAATTTATAGTCAAGGAATATTAGAAGTACTAATATAATCTACTGTAATAAAATATTCTGAACAGCTCCCCTTTCTTTACATACTTTGAAATTTTTAACCCTTTTATGTCCAGTATGTCAATTAACTTATGACTATCCCAATTGTTTCTTATTAGCAAATAGAATTTCTGCATTTCCCATCTGATGAGATTTTTCTCCAATTTATTTTTATTTAAGATACTTTTGGATTTAATTTTAAATTCTTAATTTAATTTAAATAGTTAATGTAATTCAATCTTTCCTTAATTAAAATAACTGAAAATCGAACTTAAATTAAAATAAAGATTTAATTCCACTTAAAATGGAAGCTCAATTTAATTTAAAATTAAAATTTAATTTAATTTAAAATTGTGATTATTTCACATGCTTTTGAATTAAATTTAAATTTTAAATTGTTACAGATACAAACTGAAACTTGATATGCCATTTGAGATATTGGCAACGGAATATTAAAAGTGCGTGAAGTTTGAAAAAATATAAAATGACATTCAAAAGCATCCAAATTCACATCCAAAAGAAGTAACTGAAACAATTCTAACATGTATAAGAGTCAAAATGTTGGCTGGAAAATAGCATTTTTAATTGAACTTATAATGATTTTTTTAATTCTTGACCATTTTTCTCAGCTACCATATTAGACTTAGTATAATTCATATTCTTGCTAAGCTGACTAACATTGTTGTTAGAAACTATCAGAACTGGTTATTTGGTTAACAGATCATCAGGAGAATTGATCTGCTTCCTAGATAATTTTCCCACAGTTATACTGGCAGCCAATTTTAGAGCCAAAATCTCCTTGAGACATAGTTCTCCTTTGGGTGCACGATTTTAGAGAACATAGGCCAAAGAAACTCAAATGAAAAGTCCGCCATGGTTAGTCTACTTGAGCAAGTTGTACATGACCATAGATTACCCAGTGCCAGGTTAAGTGAAATTTTTGGTTTTGACTACATAATCAGAACAATTAAGCAATATGTTATGGGTTGTTTACACATTTTGTGTTAAAGGATAAAGCTTCCATTTAGCGTTCTCCATATCTTCAGCTAAATATTATCTCCCAAACATCCTTTTGATCAAACAAGAAGGAAACTCCATTTTCTGATACCGCAGTATTTTATTAGAAACTACTTTAGTTACCTCTTCAGTCAAACTTTGAAGCACGCCATAATATTTTTATATTGTTGCTTTTACTTCTTAAGGAAGTTGGTAGAATTCTCTCTTTTAGGAGAAAAGCAAGATGATACACTAAGGAGAAAAAAAGCATATTTTGATGAGTACCCAAAAAAACTAGAAAACAAACAATAGTTGCCTCTTTCTTCCAACATCTAACAGTTTTGTCTCATTATTTGGAATATATGGTTACTATTTAGGAAACTACTGTCACCAATGTTTGTGAAAAAATGATACTAAAATACATATTTATACTATCTCTTTTTAAGAGTTATATAAATCCCTATTTATTTAAAGAAAATAAATGTCATACATTTCAATGATTTTATTTCCTTTCTCAAATAGAAGACATTTTAGAAAAAGCCAATAAAATTAAGAAAGAGCAAGGAATGGTATGCCATGCACTGTGCGTGATGTTCAGTAAATGATGTTTTATGTTGATAAGGAGAAGTAAGAGAAAAATAAGGAGAAGTACAATTCTAAGTATATTATTTTTTAATTTATGCTGCAAAACAGAATTATTTAGTCACACCTCTAAATTTAGTGTAAAACCAGTGATGAGGCAATCACTAAAATGTAAATCAGGCAGAAGAGAATAAAAACCTAAGATCTACTTTTTAACCATTTTCTTTGTGAGTAGGGAAGAAAATATGTTCCATGGTAGATGTGTTTTTGGAATTCAAACGATGGTTGTTTTTTTTTTTGAGTACCAGGATAGGTCAATATGATTGTCATTTTCATTACCAATCATCAAGTGTCCATTATCTGCCAGCAATATATTCACTTATTTAATCTTTCAGATAATACAAGGGAACTTCAAACACTTCAAGAAAAATTGAATTGAAAGATATAAATATAAACTTTCTCAACATAAGCCCCATCAAGTTCAAGACACTTTCATAAATGATCATACCAGCCATTTAGTCCATCTCTAAAGAACTGAGGGTACTGGGAATTTGACCAATGCGGTCTCCTTTACACTATTAACTGAAAAAACGTGGATGTTTTCCACAGATTTTGTAAGATTAGGAAATGAAAAGAAGTCAGAAGCAGTCAAATCAGGATTGCAAGGTGCATGCCTAATGACTTCCCATCAAAACTCTTGCAAAATTGCCCTTGTTTGATGAGAAGAATTAACATGACTATTGTCATAATGAAGAAGTCTCTGGTGAAGTTTTTCCGGGCATTCTTCTGCTAAAGATTTGGCTAACTTTCTCAAAACAATCTCATAACAAGCAGATGTTATCATTCTTTGGTCCTACAGAAATTCAGCAAGCAAAGTGCTTTGAGCATCCTAAACAAACTGTTGCCATGACCTTTCCTCATAGATCCTCTGCTTTTGCTTTAATTGGACCACTTCCACCTCTTGGTATTGCTTTGATTGTGCTTTGTCTTCAGAATTATGCTAGTAAAGCCATGTTTCATCTCCTATAACAATTCTTTGAAGAGAGGCATCAGAATCTTAACCCGACTTTTTTAAAATGTCAATTGAAAGCTCTGCTCTTGTCTGCAGTTGATCTGGGCACAACAGTTTTGGCAACCACTGAGTGAAAAGTTTGCCCAACTTTAATTTTTCAGGCAGGATTGTGTAACCTGAACCAATAGAGACATCTATGGTGTTGACTATTGTTAATGTTGTTAATCATTGGTCATTGGTCCTCCTCAATTAGGACATGAACAAGATAAATTTTTTCCTCAAAAATTGATACGGATGGTATGCCGCTGTGGACATCTTACAAATCATCCATTGTAAACTTCTGATTCCTTTAGGGCATTGTCCACATAAACTTTTCATATAGCATCAATGATTTTGCCACTGTTCCACCCAAGCTTGACCATAAATTTGATATTCATTCTTGTTTCAATTTTAGCAGAATTTGGCCAGCTGTGGTAGCTCATGCCTGTAATTCCAGCACTTTGGGAGGCCGAGGCAGGAGGGTCACTGGAACTCAGGAGTTTGAGACCAGCCTGGGCAAAAGAGTGAGACCTCTTCTCTAAAAAAAAAAAAAATCAAAAAAATTAGCCAGGCGTGGTAGCATGCATCTGTAGCCCCAGCTACTCAGGAGACCGAGGTGGGAGGATTACTTAAGCCTGGGAGTTTGAGGCTGCAGTGAGCCATGGTTACGCCGTTGCACTCCAGCCTGGATGACAGAGCAAGAACCTATCTTAAAAAATAAATAAATAAAAATATTTAGCAGAATTCACATTACACTTAGAGGGACTCTTTTCAAACTGATGCCTTATCCTTCTGAAATACTTCTGCCTAGTGTTTCAAACTAGATTCTGTTCAGACGTGTTATAAGATGCTAGCATGAGTTTATCTGAGTGCAAAAAATTTTTGAAATCCATTCATAATACACATTCCCATGATCTTTTTGAAGACCACTCATATTATAATACCACTATTTTATAGATAAAGAAACAAAATTATAAAGGTTAAGGACCTCATCTAATGTCTAATGGCTTATAAGCAAAAGAATCAAGATTGATAGTTATAATTCTAGATATTCAATTTTTCCTCTTTCCTATAAGCTGCCATGAAGTTGCATCCCTCTCTTCCTACATAGAAAGCAGATCACTGGGCAGAGAGACTTACAGCCCAGGTGTAAGCACACACTTAGCATTTGGCTTTCATCGCTAAAATCTCTGACTCCACAGAAATGAAATTTTTTGAAGCAGAATTTTAGGTGCCAATTCAAAATTCCAAATGCTACTGAAGCAAACATTTATTTTCATTATTATTCCTTAGTATACTAGATGTGAGAAAGATAAATGTGAACTCTCTGCTTCTTGGCCAGACTGCAAGTTTATGACATGACATGAAATTTTTGGTGAAATCACCCAACTCTCCTGTACCAGTGAAATGATTTCTTACACAATCCAATGATCATATTCAGATCCACACCTTAAGAAAATTATCTTTTTTTCTCCATCTAAAAATACTTTCCATAATTGACGGTGTCATGTACATACTAGGCACCACTATGAAAATAATTCTCTATTACTTCAAGCTGGTACAATCAATATTGTTTAATTTCTTTTTTTTTTTTTTTTTTTGCTTTTGTTTTTGTTTTTGGAGACGAAGTCTCCCTCTGTCGCCAAGCTGGAGTGCAATGGCGCAATCTCAGCTCACTGAAACCTCTGCCTCCTCGGTTCAAGCGATTCTCCTGCCTCAGCCTCCGGAGTAGCTGGGACTACAGGCACACGCCACCACACCCAGCTCCTTTTTGTAATTTTAGTAGAGACGGGGTTTCACCATGTTGGCCGGATGGTCTCAATCTCTTGACCTTGTGATCTGCCCGCCTCAGCCTCCCAAAGTGCTGGGATTACACGCGTGAGCCACTGTGCCCAGCCTTGTTTAATTTCTTAACATCCTCTACATGTAACTGTCTCACAAGCCAGGTCAGTACCAGCAATAAATTTGCAGAAAAGAAGCAGAGTAAAGAAGGATGATACACTAAGAGGAATAAAAAGATTATTAATAGTTGCAGAATTAGACAGCCTTGCTAAATGAAAAGGATAGAGATGGCAGTTTCATAATTGCCTCTGATTGATTGATATGACAGATGTAACAATAGCAGAGGATGTACAGCACAGCGCCAAACAGTGATGTCACAGACATCAAAACACAATAGCAGACATTCTTTTTTAAAACAAATTTGTTTAATCTCTGAAAGTTTACCTGGTTCACTGACTCTAGTATCTGATTTTTGACCTCTGGAGACGTTTGAGGCATGAGATTTGTGCATGGCCTAGGTTGGTGGAAACAGAGTCTCCTGCCCAGAGCATTGTGTGCCACCACTGTCAAGAATCCTGTGGAATCAATAGTCAAAATATAAGGTGGAGAGGGCCAAAGATAGTTTTCTGGGAAAATGAGACATAATGAGGCAATAATTCAATAGAAAATCTGAACCAAAAATTGGGGCTTGAAGCACAGAATCAAGGATAGAAGGAACAGGAGAGGAGAGTAGAAACCTTGAATAAAGTGGAGGCAGGAGTCAATGTAAGCAAATTGTGAAACAGAACCCACTGGCCTCTGCCATCCCAAAGGCCCAAGGCCATCATGGCAGGGCAGTTATGTTGGAAAAGCCAAAAAGCTAGAGGATACAAATGGAAACTAATAATGTCCTATAATCCCCGAACTGAAATGCTAATGGAAGATCTTTCATAGAAGAGAAAATTTTAAATAATTACAAAAAATAATTTCTCAGTTATTTAATCCTAGAATGTAAAATAGTGGATGGGGAAGATGTTTTGGAATTCTACAAGACTTGAGTTGAGATCTAGACATTTTCTCTGACTTTGTGTGCTTTGGTTAGTAACTTTGCTTAGCCAAGACTCAGTTTATCAGTCTGTTTACACATTGCCATAAAAAAATACCCAAGATTGGGTAATTTATAAAGGAAATAGGTTTAATTGGCTCACAGTTCCACATGGCTGGGGAAGCCTCAGGAAACTTACAATCATAGTGGAAGGCAAAGGGAAAGTAGGCACATCTTCACAAGTCAGCAGGAAAAAAAAAAGCAAGTGAAGGAGGAACTTGCCAAACACTTATAAAACCATCAGATCTTGTGAGAACTCACTCACTATCATGAGAACAGCATGGAGGAAACTGCCCCCTTGATTCAATCACCTCCCACCAGGTTTCTCCCTCAACACCCGGGCATTATAATCCAAGATGAGATTTGAGTGGGGACACAAAGCCAAACAACATCATTCAGTCTCCTGAGAATAATAATAGTGTTTATCTCACAAGTTTTTATAAAGACAAAATGACACATTCCACATTCCACATAAAGCACTTAACATATTAACCAACACATAGAAAGTACCATATACTTTCGTTTAAAGCCAGTGTTTCATTCAGGTATAACTGACCTATAATAAACCACACATATTTAAGTTGGACAATTTTATGATTTTTAACATATGTATAGGCTCATTAAATAATCTCCACAATTAGGAAAATGAACACACTCATCACCCCAAAAAAGTCACCTTGTGTCATTTTCTCTACTTCTTTCCTTCTGTTCTTACCATCACTCCACCACGTTGCATCTTGAGAAACAAATTATTTTATTTCTGTCATTAGAGTTTTTATGCTTTAGAATGGTATACTTATGGAAACATATAGTATGTACTCTTTTAGTGGGGAGGGGTGGTCTAGCTTTTGTCACTCAGCATAGTATTTTTGAGATTTATTGTGTCGGGAGTCTCCAAATCACTCATAGGAGGTTCAATAATATTCTAGGACTCCAGTGTCTGATTTTTCTTCTCTAGAAAATCATTAAATAATTAATTATGATGTATTTAGGGTTTCTTATGCTTTGAACTTCCTGTATCTGTTGATTTAAAGTTTTCCTCAAATTCTAAAAATTAACAGACATCATTGTTCTGTGCGGGAAATGTATGAGGGTAAACACCCTTTATCCCAAGTATATGTCAATACAGATATAATAAGCAAATCACTATGCGAAAGGGAGAAGAAAAGAAAAACATATATATATATATATATATATATATATATATATATATATATATATATATTTACACTCATCAGACTTTGAAGGAAGCATCACCAGACCAGGAGGCAACAGCTTGGGCTCCAGAGTCAGCTGCCTGTCCGTGCACAGATGAGGAGAGGTCTCATGAAGCTTTGGTGTGGTCTGGGACCCTAGCTCATTTGTAACAATTTGTTTGGTGTGAGGCCCAGTCACTAGGGCCCTTTGTGACCGGGCTCAAAGAACACAAAAACATCAACTTGTTTTTGTGACTGTCTGTTGTTTTTCAGTAACTAATGTACAGGAATAGATTGAAATAGAGATTTCTCCCAAACAGTGCCAGATGAATGCCTCAAGTGGCTACCTGTTCTAGGACTTGGTAACCATTGTTTGTTCAATTCCTCCACATGCAATTCCCCCACAATTATTTATTTAAAAATTATCTGTCTCAATTCTTTCTCTCTTCTCTTTTGAGGATTTCAGTTACACATATATTAAACCACTTCAAGTTGTCTTGAATTTTTCATTCTTTTTTTTTTTTTTGCCTTTTATGTATTTCATTTTGGATAGTGTTTACTGCTAAATCTTTATTTACTTATCTTTTCTTCTACAATGTCTAATCTGATGTTAGTCACATCCAGGGCAGTTTTCTTTTTTTTTTTTTTTTTTTTAATCTCAGACATTATAGTGTGCGTGACCAGAACTCTAACTTGGATCTTTTTATATCTTCTATATTTCTACTTAATATCTACAATCTTATCTCCAAGTTCTTGAAAATATTAAATACTGTATGTTAAAGGAAACAAAATGGCAAGTATGTAGGATGAACAAGTTTAGAGATCAAGTGTACAACATGAGGAATAAAGTTAATAAAATTATATTGCATTAGGGATTTCTGTTAAGTAGAATTTAGCTGCACTTGTCACAAGAAGAAAGTAATTATGTGAGATGATAGATATATTAGTTAGCTTCACTTTAATAAGTTTTTACTATCTATATGTATCCTATAACATCATGTTTTAAGCCTCAAATATATACAATAAAATTTATTTTGAGAAATAAAATAAATACATGTTTTAATATTCTTATCCACTAATTCAGTCTTCTGTGACATTTTGGGTTATGGATTGTATATTCTTACTCCTTCACATGCTTAATTATTTTCTATTGAATGCCAGACATTGTGAATTTTATTTCATTGAGTCCTGGAGCCTCTGGTATTCCTGTACATATTCTTGAACTTTGTTCTGGGACAAAGTTAGGTTATAGAGAATCAACTTTCTGGCCCATGTTTAAGCTTTGTTATGCAATAACATTGCAGCATGTAGGGCTAGGTCTGATTTTAACCCACCATTGAAGCAAAACTCTTCTGAGTATTCTGTCCAATGTACCATGAATTACAAAGTTTTCTGCTTTGGCTAATGGAGCAGGAACTATTTCTGGTCCTGTGTCAGTTCTCAGCATGCTTCCCGCTAATCGTTCTGGATGGTTATTTTCCCAGTCTTGACTACTTTCTTCATACACACACTGCTCAATATTCAGATGAAGACTCGATAGGGTCTTCTTTGCATCTCCAAAGCTCCTTTCTCTGCAACTCTCCCCTTTCCATTGTTCCAGCTCCCTTAGCCTCCCCAGACTCCCAGCTTCATCTCAACTCTGGGAGGTTATTGTGCTTACTTGGTCTCCCCTTCCCAGAACTATAGTCTGAAGCTTTCAACAGGCAGTAATCTTGGGGACTTTTAGGGCTCATCTTGTATCCCATGTCTCAGAGGTCACTGTTCTTTGTTGCCCAATGTCTAAAAAACAGTCATTTCATACATTTTCTGGGTTTATCATTATTATTATTATTATTATTATAGGGAAGAGGGTAAATGTGGTCTCTGTTTCTTTACCTTGGCTGGAAGCCCTACATACTTTTTGAAATATATGAACAAATTTATTTATATCAACATCTTTCATAATTGAATGACAAACAGACTCTAATTTGCTATAAGATAGTCAATAAACCATTGAAAGCAATACATATGTTTATGTATGTGCATGCTTATGTGTTTCAAAAGAGAGATCCTAGAGAATCGTCAGTCCAAAGGCTTCAAAATTTATTGTTTTTTAAACTGTAGGCTATCTGATCAATAATCTTTGTGTATGTGGGTTACACTAAGCTTATTTTGTCGATAAGATTAATAAACAGAGAAATCTCACCCCTAGCACACGTAACAAAAATAGGATATAACAAATGAGTTCGTGCATATGAAAGCTTTAGTCATGCTATTTTTTCTCTTTGTCAGTCATCTTTCATAATGTCCCGGTTTCTTGAGGTAATTTTGGTGGAATTAAAACTGGACAGCTTAAAATTATATAATTAAATACATTCAGCTTCAATTAAAAATTATAATTGCTTCAAAGCTGCTAACATGACCCTTGTTAGCAAGAACACATGAGTACAAATGACCTATTCATGGACGTATGTCAGAAAAGTTTTGAAAAATGGGGGAGATGGGTAGGTAAAACATTTCTCATAGAACACCTTCAGTCAGGATGACACATGGTAAACAGCCTGCATGTAGTGCAATGTCTTCCTTTTATAGATTAGGAAACTGAAACCCAAACTTAAATAACATCCCGAGTCACACGGTTGGTGCATTACTAAATATGGATATGACCAAAATCTTTCTATCCTCTGTATTGATTATTAATTTACTTGTTTGTTTTCTCATAATGGAAATGCCCTTTTCAATGTGGAATCATTTCTCCATATCAGAATATAAGACCCAGAGAGAAGCCGCTGTGTTGAGTCCCAATTCAACTATTCCTACTATCATGGAGCATCTACCTTGTGATCAATGTTGTTTGAGAAAGTGAAAACCCTCACAATTCATTTAGTAATTCAACTGATGTTTTTTGGCCATCTTCTCCACACCATTTATCATTCTGTTTGCTAGAGAAAGAGGTGAACAAGGCAGACAAGATCCTGCTCTGAAAGATTTTACCTTTTAGTTGGGACGAGAGGAAGGGAGGGACTGAAGACGAAAGACAAGTGTAGAAATATAACTTTAATTCGGGATGAGTGACCATGTATAGTGAACATTATACAGTGATAGAAAGTGGTTATCATGAAGAATGATACAAATTGATGCATTTGCAATCTACATTGCAAGTAGATATTGTGGGACTTTTCAACAGATTGTATGAGAGGAGTGAAGGAAAGAAATGAGGCTGGGACAGCGGGAGGTGGGGAACAGGAAGGCAGGACACCCAGTGAGAATTGGATGGAGAACAAAGTCAAAAATTCTGTCTAAGATTCATTAATTGGAAGGCACCCATTAGAACTGTTTCTCTCAAATTTTAAAATTCAAGTTCTGATGCAGTTAAGTCTTGAATGGGCCCAGGGGTCAACATTTCAAACAACATTTCTGGGATGATGTCAGTGATATCGCTACACAGACCACGTTTTCAGTAGCAAGTTCTTAGTTAACCAAGTGGATTATAGTTAAAATAGTGATATAGAGCTGTATAGAAAGGTAAGAAACTGAATTATAAAATTTGGTAACATTTGATATATTCCGTAAAGCCCAAATTAATTGAGAAAATATAGAAGAATTAGCAAACCAGAGAGTTTAGAGAAAAATCCTATAAAATTTAGTGCACAATGTATAAGAAACCAACATTTGTATAAGACAGAATGTGAATTTAAAATAAGAAGAGAGAAACAGGGATAAATGTAGAATTCAAGAATCAGAAATAGGTTGTGAGCTGGATATTGCACTATAGTTCTACAAGGCAGGTAAGATGAAAAACAATCCCCTTTGATTCCCTTTTTACTAATCTTATCCTAACCCATTCTATAAGCACCATTTGAAATTTCAGGGTAATAAAAGCTTGGAGTCAAAGACAGAAGGCAATGCCAATAAGTCACTGGAGTTTGGGCTGATGAATTTTAAATAAGAAACTAACAGCTTAAACATTATTCCTTAGACCAATGGCTAACTGAACCTTTTCTGGGAATAATAGAGAAATATGAGTACATCCAGGGACTGAAAAAGGTAACACTATGGCTGAATTTTGATGGAACTGTAAGTTACAAAAGAGAAGGAAGCTCCCCTAAAGGGCCATTCAAAGTATTTAAATTTGCACTCACCAAAGCATGTACTAATGTTTTAACAGCTGGAGTGGTTAAGCATTCTTCTGTTTTAGTAGTTTTAATAGCTGATGACAAGAAGGGAAGGTTAGACACCCAGAGAGCTCGGCAGCCTTACGGCAACACCTGTAATGAATGAAAGTTTGTTTTGATGGAACGGAACAGTATCTTCTGAAGAACGAAAATGTTTAATAGACTGTTCTATATATTTAAATTAAAGGGGATTTGCCCTTTACTTAAACTTGACTAGCAGACTCCACAAAAGCTCTAAACAATAGTACTGCAATTGCTAGAATACAAAAATGGAGCAGATTGTCATCAACGAATGTATATCTAGTGCCTACAGTGTGAGAACACGTCTATTCTATGTTCAGGCAGACACCACATAAAGCAAAATAGGGATTTGGCCATAAAGTTTAATAGGAATTTAACAATTATCCAGTCCATTCAGTCAAAGAAGAAGGCAATTTGGAAAATTGAGAAACTGGATTAGGATCCTGATCTCTTACCTCTTTCTTATGTAAGCCCTACACCCTATTATGCCCACTCATCTACAGACTTTCAGTCTGCAATGTCCTTTACCTTTTATATAGGCCTAAAAAAGCGATAGGAAATAAAGCTCCTCCCAGTAGCATGCTATCTACTAGGGCAGATATAATACATTCCCCATGTAAATATGAGGCAGAATGCTAAGTTTTAGAGTTGGGGTACTCGGATTTTAGAGTTTGCATCAGAATCACCTGGAGGACTTGTTAAACCACAGATTGCCAAGCCCCACCTCCAGAGTTTCTGAATCAGTAGGTCTGGAGCAAGGCCCAAGAATTTGCAGCTCTAACAAGTACCCAGGTGTTACTGATGCTGCTGACCCAGTGACCACAGTTTGAGAACTGTTTTAGAAGATGACAGACAGAAACAGCATTTTCAGCCCAAGCTATCAGAGATAGCTTCAATGAGACCATTAAGCACAAATTGAATCTTGAAGGACTGAAGACTGCAGCATGGAAAATAGGAGAAAGAGGGTATTAGAAACTAAAGGAAGGCACTAGTTAATAAGCTAAAACTGCAAAATATTTTCCCTGCCCCCATACTACTGTGGTTATTAAAGATCTAAGTATACAATACAGGAAGTGAAGATATTCCCATTTTCACATTGCTTGAAAAACTCAAAAAAAAAAAAAAAAGCAAACTTTCCAAGGAGTTACCCCAGATCCTAATTTTGCAATATATTTATTGAATCTCCTACCTCTTTTATTGAATCTGTCACAACGGCAATCCACACTCAAAAATGAAAAACAGGCACTATTAGCCAAAATGCTACAGAAGATTTGGGGGATTTTCTTATCTAGGGCCTGATGTTGTTCTTAGACATCCATGGACACTATCTCTATTTCAATATCCTCTGACAATATAATAATGTAAGCCTTTTATGTCTTTTGCTATTGTCCAGAATACTCAGAATGAAAGAAAAACAGATATAAAAATATTTCTAAAAAGAAATATGAAAAAATTAATTAGAGGGCCATATAACAAAATAAATTAGGACAATGCAATATATAACACACTAGTCTTTAATTTGCTGGAAGAGCAACAAAAGAACCAGAAAAAAAAATGACAGTATTCAAATGCTAGTCAGGGTTAATGCATCTTGAAAAAAAATCAATCCCTTGGTGCAATTTCAGAAATAAAGAAATAGAAGTTTTTAAAAATTCTATTATTTAATTTAGGAAAGCACCCTAGTTCTGACAACCTAGAGCCCTCCAAACAAAGCCGTGGAGAAGGAAATATTGAGAGAATAATGACGGATCATGTTTGGCTGGAGCCTAGATATGACTCTAGGAATATAAAAAAACAAAATCAAAAGGGTAAGTTGAGGTCAGATTCTATATAGGACTTGGGATGTCTAAAGAGAAGAACCAAAGTATATCCCTACCAAGAGAATGTTATCCTTTCCCAGAGTGAAAGCCATGTAAAAGAGAAACTACCAGGAGAGTAAAATAGCAGACATCTGTTACATTTGTCTTTTTAGCCCTGCTCTTTCCTTTTGGGTACTGTCTCTTTCCTATTCCATTTGATTCCAGCAAGACTGTTCATCACAGTGCCCACCTGTTCACTGGCTGTACGAGTGGAGAAAAGACCTGACCTATCACTGTCCTCCACTCCCTAAGCCACAGTGGGCACATCAGCCAGTCAGAGCATGTCAGTTTCCTTCCAAGAGAATACTACCTAAAACTCAGAAAAGAACCCTTCTTTTTGACTCCTTACTATGGGATATGAGCTGAACGCTGCCATCAGCTGATCATCATGAAGAACACAAACAGAAACAGAGTCTAGAGACAATGGCAGAGACAGCCCCAATAGTTTACTTGGAGACCTTCCCTCTAGCAGAAGAAACCTCAGAGCTATCTTTGAACTTCCCATTTTTGTAAGCCAATAGTTCTCCCTTTGTCTTTCTTATGCAATTTAAATTGGTTTCTTTCATTGAGAATTACAAGAATCATTAGGTAATAATAAGTTTGTGCCTGTTTTGCAAATGATCAAAAAAGAAAAGCTATGCTACTTGTGAGTCTGTGGGTATCTCGTTTTTTCAGAAAAGTCACTTCTCAGCCTGAATTGTGACATAGGCAAGGACTTTGGGGGTATACTTATAAAACGTTATTCCCTTCTGTATGGTTTGAAGGGGCAACTGAAGTTAGAAGTAAATAAGAAAGAAACATAGACATAGGAGAGAAAGAGGGAGAAAGTGAGGAAGAGAGGAAGAAAGCAAGGAAAGAAGTAAAACAAAAGAAGAAACACTAAATTTAAATCAAAATCCAAATACAGTTATATGTAATTCCAGGCAGCGGCTGCTAAAGTGCCTTTTGTCTAAGAAGCCTAAATTTCTTCAGAGATTAACTGTTACATGCAAAGAATATTAGACATAAGATAGTGCCACCAAGTCTGTTTGCATATTTACCAATATATATTTCAGTTTGAAAGACTACATCCTCTATCATGAAACTAGACCCACAAATTGACTTCTCAAATTACACTTTTTACAACAGAGGGTCTTCATGCCAACTTTGGAGCAGTAATTTCCCACCCCATCCAAAAACCATCCCATACCTCTATTCCTTCCCACCATCTTGTGACTGACCTTATATCAATTACAGTTCAATTTCCCTTTCAATTCCCTTCTGTCCCAATCCCCTTGCAAGTCCAGTAAACATCAAGACTCCTCAGTCACAAAATACTTCAGAAAGAGAGTATGGCTCTATCAAGCCCTGATAACCTTTCTTGCAGCAAGAATAATAGAATGGTGGCCCTCTTGAACCACTTCCATCAATTTCTATTAAACTTACGCTTCAAAGCTGTCAAGCCACTTATTTCTCCTTCCTGCTATGGAGAGTGTCAGTGGATTGCGGGCAGCGGGGAAGAGGTGGAAGTCATGGGGTAGAGGAGCCTGGAAGAGACCACAAGTACAGCTGACTCGGGTTGCGGGGAGGGGGAGAAAGGCACAAAACCTTCGTGACCTGTGTGCGATGACCAAAGTCGCAGAAACTTCACTTAATCTCACCAAGGCTATTAGAAGCAACATTTTCAGGTTGCATCTGGCTGCTCAGAAAGATAACTGCCTTGCAGACTTCAATATACCTTGAGAGAATTAGATTTTTCTAAGCCAAAGATTGAATTCCTCCTTCTTCCCCCTTTCTTCACTGTAACCAGGCCTCATACAAGCAATTTTATTTTCCTTGTGTGCCGGGCAAATGACATCCTGCCAAGTCCGCCAGAAGCAGGGAAGAATGAAATACTAGGATCTGTGATGTTGCATGCTAGCCTACTTGCTTTGCTTACCTATTTCCAGTAAAGGGACTGCTGGAGAAAACTTTAATCACAAAAACTAAAAAACTCTGCAGCTTCCAGAAGCCAACCTATGTTGGCAAAGGGCAACTTTTACTTTTAACCCTACACAATTTACTTTGATTCATTTCAGCTAATTGTAATTGTTTGCTGAATAGAGAGAGCACAGAGAAGGGGGAAGATTCATTGCTAAACCCTTATGCAATCATATGTCATCTCAAGGTTAGAGAAATAATGTACAATTCCACTTTTGCAGCTTCACCATCTGCAGACAGCATGTCCTCCATGAAACTTCGGCTAATTTCCCAAACAGAGCCTGCTCCACCCTCCCGTGTGTTCCCACAACACTCTATTGCCATCTCCTTTATATGATTTCTGACTTTGTATTACAATTACCTGTTTGCATATCTATCTCTTCTCCACTGTAGTAGGGAGTTCCTTAAAATCAGAGGCTGTATTTTTTGTTTATCTTTATCTCCAACTCCTGCAATAATATCTACACATGGCTGATGCTCTCTACATATCTGGGTTGAATGAATGAGGATACCTAAATCAATTTCTCATATATTCCTTGCTGAAGGACCATAAATTTGTAAGCAAAGATGTTTTTTCCACTCTGGAAACTAAATCAAATCAAACACACACACACACACACACACGCACACACACACACACAGAATCAATCAATGCATATGTGGCAAGGACTTTTTAATATATTAATCATTTACAAAATAAAAGAGTAAAATAATGGTTGACATTCAGATCAGCATTGTCAGCTCAGAAGTTTAACAAAAAAATTCCTCTAGCAAATCTTGAAACATCCCTTTAGGCTAGGGGTACCTGTTCTCTTGTTTCCCCAGGAGGTGGACACATACAAACTGCAATGCCTTTGAAGGTCTGAAAATCAGCTGGTGCAACGGGCATCATAGGGTGCTAAGACTGTTCTTCATAATCAAGAGAACCACTAATCAGGGTAAAAGTCCAGGCCAGAGGAGAGACCACAGACCAAATCGAGCTGTACCCGGCTCACTTGGCCCCAGGGAAGTTGTCTCCAGAATGCAGCTTGCTCCTTTACCCAAAAAAAAAAAAAAAAAGGATGGCCGAATAGGAACAGCTCCAGTCTCCAACCCCCAGCGCGAGCGACACAGAAGACCGGTGATTTCTGCATTTTCAACTGAGGTACTGGGTTCATCTCACTGGGGAGTGCCGGACGATCGGTGCTGGTCAGCTGCTGCAGCCCGACCAGCGAGAGCTGAAGCAGGGCGAGGCATTGCCTCACCTGGGAAGCTCAAGGGGGAAAGGAATCCCTTTTCCTAGCCAGGGGAACTGAGACACACAACACCTGGAAAATCGGGTAACTCCCACCCCAATACTGCGCTTTAAGCCAACAGGCACACCAGGAGATCATATCCCACACCTGGCCGGGAGGGTCCCACACCCACGGAGCCTCCCTCATTGCTAGCACAGCAGTCTGTGATCTACCGGCAAGGCAGCAGCGAGGCTGGGGGAGGGGCGCCCGCCATTGCTGAGGCTTAAGTAGGTAAACAAAGCTGCTGAGAAGCTCGAAGTGGGTGGAGCTCACAGCAGCTCAAGGAAACCTGCCTGTCTCTGTAGACTCCACCTCTGGGGACAGGGCAATAACAAACATAGCCGAAACCTCTGCAGACGCAAACGACTCTGTCTGACAGCTTTGAAGAGAGCAGTGGATCTCCCAACACGGAGGTTGAGATCTGAGAAGGGACAGACTTCCTGCTCAAGTGGGTCCCTGACCCCTGAGTAGCCTAACTGGGAGACATCCCCCACTAGGGGCAGTCTGACACCCCACACCTCACAGGGTGGAGTACACCCCTGAGAGGAAGCTTCCAAAGCAAGAATCAGACAGGTACACTCGCTGTTCAGAAATATTCTATCTTCTGCAGCCTCTGCTGCTGATACCCAGGCAAACAGGGTCTGGAGTGGACCTCAAGTAATCTCCAACAGACCTACAGCTGAGGGTCCTGACTGTTAGAAGGAAAACTATCAAACAGGAAGGACACCTACACCAAAACCCCATCAGTACATCACCATCATCAAAGACCAGAGGCAGATAAAACCACAAAGATGGGGAAAAAGCAGGGCAGAAAAGCTGGAAATTCCAAAAATAAGAGTGCATCTCTCCCGGCAAAGGAGCGCAGCTCATCGCCAGCAACGGATCAAAGCTGGACGGAGAATGACTTTGACGAGATGAGAGAAGAAGGCTTCAGTCCATCAAATTTCTCAGAGCTAAAGGAGGAATTACGTACCCAGCGCAAAGAAACTAAAAATCTTGAAAAAAAAGTGGAAGAATTGATGGCTAGAGTAATTAATGCAGAGAAGGTCATAAACGAAATGAAAGAGATGAAAACCATGACACGAGAAATACGTGACAAATGCACAAGCTTCAGTAACCGACTCGATCAACTGGAAGAAAGAGTATCTGCGATTGAGGATCAAATGAATGAAATGAAGCGAGAAGAGAAACCAAAAGAAAAAAGAAGAAAAAGAAATGAACAAAGCCTGCAAGAAGTATGGGATTATGTAAAAAGACCAAATCTACGTCTGATTGGGGTGCCTGAAAGTGAGGGGGAAAATGGAACCAAGTTGGAAAACACTCTTCAGGATATCATCCAGGAGAACTTCCCCAACCTAGTAGGGCAGGCCAACATTCAAATCCAGGAAATACAGAGAACGCCACAAAGATACTCCTCGAGAAGAGCAACTCCAAGACACATAATTGCCAGATTCACCAAAGTTGAAATGAAGGAAAAAATCTTAAGGGCAGCCAGAGAGAAAGGTCGGGTTACCCACAAAGGGAAGCCCATAAGACTAACAGCAGATCTCTCAGCAGAAACTCTCCAAGCCAGAAGAGAGTGGGGGCCAATATTCAACATTCTTAAAGAAAAGAATTTTAAACCCAGAATTTCATATCCAGCCAAACTAAGTTTCATAAGTGAAGGAGAAATAAAATCCTTTACAGATAAGCAAATGCTTAGAGATTTTGTCACCACTAGGCCTGCCTTACAAGAGACCCTGAAGGAAGCACTAAACATGGAAAGGAACAACTGGTACCAGCCATTGCAAAAACATGCCAAAATGTAAAGACCATCGAGCCTAGGAAGAAACTGCATCAACTAACGAGCAAAATAACCAGTTAATATCATAATGGCAGGATCAAGTTCACACATAACAATCTTAACCTTAAATGTAAATGGACTAAATGCTCCAATTAAAAGACACAGACTGGCAAACTGGATAAAGAGTCAAGACCCATCAGTCTGCTGTATTCAGGAGACCCATCTCACACGCAGAGACATACATAGGCTCAAAATAAAGGGATGGAGGAAGATTTACCAAGCAAATGGAGAACAAAAAAAAGCGGGGGTTGCAATACTAGTCTCTGATAAAACAGACTTTAAACCATCAAAGATCAAAAGAGACAAAGAAGGCCATTACATAATGGTAAAGGGATCAATTCAACAGGAAGAGCTAACTATCCTAAATATATATGCACCCAATACAGGAGCACCCAGATTCATAAAGCAAGTCCTTAGAGACTTACAAAGAGACTTAGACTCCCATACAATAATAATGGGAGACTTCAACACTCCACTGTCAACATTAGACAGATCAACGAGACAGAAAGTTAACAAGGATATCCAGGAATTGAACTCATCTCTGCAGCAAGCAGACCTAATAGACATCTATAGAACTCTCCACCCCAAATCAACAGAATATACATTCTTCTCAGCACCACATCGTACTTACTCCAAAATCGACCACGTAATTGGAAGTAAAGCACTCCTCAGCAAATGTACAAGAACAGAAATTATAACAAACTGTCTCTCAGACCACAGTGCAATCAAACTAGAACTCAGGACTAAGAAACTCAATCAAAACCGCTCAACTACATGGAAACTGAACAACCTGCTCCTGAATGACTACTGGGTACATAACGAAATGAAGGCAGAAATAAAGATGTTCTTTGAAACCAATGAGAACAAAGATACAACATACCAGAATCTCTGGGACACATTTAAAGCAGTGTGTAGAGGGAAATTTATAGCACTAAATGCCCACAAGAGAAAGCAGGAAAGATCTAAAATTGACACTCTAACATCACAATTAAAAGAACTAGAGAAGCAAGAGCAAACACATTCGAAAGCTAGCAGAAGGCTAGAAATAACTAAGATCAGAGCAGAACTGAAGGAGATAGAGACACAAAAAACTCTCCAAAAAATCAATGAATCCAGGAGTTGGTTTTTTGAAAAGATCAACAAAATTGACAGACCACTAGCAAGACTAATAAAGAAGAAAAGAGAGAGGAATCAAATCGACGCAATTAAAAATGATAAAGGGGATATCACCACCGACCCCACAGAAATACAAACTACCATCAGAGAATACTATAAACACCTCTACGCAAATAAACTGGAAAATCTAGAAGAAATGGATAATTTCCTGGACACTTACACTCTTCCAAGACTAAACCAGGAAGAAGTTGAATCCCTGAATAGACCAATAGCAGGCTCTGAAATTGAGGCAATAATTAATAGCCTACCAACCAAAAAAAGTCCAGGACCAGATGGATTCACAGCTGAATTCTACCAGAGGTACAAGGAGGAGTTGGTACCATTCCTTCTGAAACTATTCCAATCAATAGAAAAAGAGGGAATCCTCCCTAACTCATTTTATGAGGCCAACATCATCCTGATACCAAAGCCTGGCAGAGACACAACTAAAAAAGAGAATTTTAGACCAATATCCCTGATGAACATCGATGCAAAAATCCTCAATAAAATACTGGCAAACCGGATTCAGCAACACATCAAAAAGCTTATCCACCATGATCAAGTGGGCTTCATCCCTGGGATGCAAGGCTGGTTCAACATTCGCAAATCAATAAACATAATCCAGCATATAAACAGAACCAAAGACAAGAACCACATGATTATCTCAATTGATGCAGAAAAGGCTTTTGACAAAATTCAACAGCCCTTCATGCTAAAAACGCTCAATAAATTCGGTATTGATGGAACGTACCTCAAAATAATAACAGCTATTTATGACAAACCCACAGCCAATATCATACTGAATGGGCAAAAACTGGAAAAATTCCCTTTGAAAACTGGCACAAGACAGGGATGCCCTCTCTCACCACTCCTATTCAACATAGTTTTGGAAGTTCTGGCTAGGGCAATTAGGCAAGAGACAGAAATCAAGGGTATTCAGTTAGGAAAAGAAGAAGTCAAACTGTCCCTGTTTGCAGATGACATGATTGTATATTTAGAAAACCCCATTGTCTCAGCCCAAAATCTCCTTAAGCTGATAAGCAACTTCAGCAAAGTCTCAGGATACAAAATTAATGTGCAAAAATCACAAGCATTCTTATACACCAGTAACAGACAAACAGAGAGCCAAATCAGGAATGAACTTCCATTCACAATTGCTTCAAAGAGAATCAAATACCTAGGAATCCAACTTACAAGGGATGTAAAGGACCTCTTCAAGGAGAACTACAAACCACTGCTCAGTGAAATCAAAGAGGACACAAACAAATGGAAGAACATACCATGCTCATGGATAGGAAGAATCAATATCGTGAAAATGGCCATATTGCCCAAGGTAATTTATAGATTCAATGCCATCCCCATCAAGCTACCAATGAGTTTCTTCACAGAATTGGAAAAAACTGCTTTAAAGTTCATATGGAACCAAAAAAGAGCCCGCATCTCCAAGACAATCCTAAGTCAAAAGAACAAAGCTGGAGGCATCACGCTACCTGACTTCAAACTATACTACAAGGCTACAGTAACCAAAACAGCATGGTACTGGTACCAAAACAGAGATATAGACCAATGGAACAGAACAGAGCCCTCAGAAATAATACCACACATCTACAGCCATCTGATCTTTGACAAACCTGAGAGAAACAAGAAATGGGGAAAGGATTCCCTATTTAATAAATGGTGCTGGGAAAATTGGCTAGCCATAAGTAGAAAGCTGAAACTGGATCCTTTCCTTACTCCTTATACAAAAATTAATTCAAGATGGATTAGAGACTTAAATGTTAGACCTAATACCATAAAAATCCTAGAGGAAAACCTAGGTAGTACCATTCAGGACATAGGCATGGGCAAAGACTTCATGTCTAAAACACCAAAAGCAACGGCAGCAAAAGCCAAAATTGACAAATGGGATCTCATTAAATTAAAGAGCTTCTGCACAGCAAAAGAAACTACCACCAGAGTGAACAGGCAACCTACAGAATGGGAGAAAATTTTTGCAATCTACTCATCTGACAAAGGGCTAATATCCAGAACCTACAAGGAACTCAAACAAATTTACAAGAAAAAAACAAACAACCCCATCAAAAAGTGGGCAAAGGATATGAACAGACATTTCTCAAAAGAAGACATTCATACAGCCAACAGACACATGAAAAAATGCTCATCATCACTGGCCATCAGAGAAATGCAAATCAAAACCACAATGAGATACCATCTCACACCAGTTAGAATGGCGATCATTAAAAAGTCAGGAGACAACAGGTGCTGGAGAGGATGTGGAGAAATAGGAACACTTTTACACTGTTGGTGGGATTGTAAACTAGTTCAACCATTATGGAAAACAGTATGGCGATTCCTCAAGGATCTAGAACTAGATGTACCATATGACCCAGCCATCCCATTACTGGGTATATACCCAAAGGATTATAAATTATGCTGCTATAAAGACACATGCACACGTATGTTTATTGCAGCACTCTTCACAATAGCAAAGACTTGGAATCAACCCAAATGTCCATCAGTGACAGATTGGATTAAGAAAATGTGGCACATATACACCATGGAATACTATGCAGCCATCAAAAAGGATGAGTTTGCATCCTTTGTAGGGACATGGATGCAGCTGGAAACCATCATTCTTAGCAAACTATCACAAGAACAGAAAACCAAACACCGCATGTTCTCACTCATAGGTGGGAACTGAACAATGAGATCACATGGACTCAGGAAGGGGAACATCACACACCGGGGCCTATCATGGGGAGGGGGGAGGGGGGAGGGATTGCATTGGGAGTTATACCTGATGTAAACGATGAGTTGATGGGTGCAGCACACCAACATGGCACAAGTATACATATGTAACAAACCTGCACGTTATGCACATGTACCCTACAACTTAAAGTATAATAAAAAAAAAAAAAAAGAAATATTCATAAAAAAAAATAAATAAATAAATCAATAATGACTCTTGCAACCTCAAAAAAAAAAAAAAAAAAAAAAAAAAAAAAAAAAAAAAAAACTTCCCAAACAAAAGGAACTGAAAACACCCTAGCCCATTGCTTTTTAGGTTAAGAAGTAATGCTCAAAGAGGTGTGATCCTTGTCTTCCTGTACCATATCCTTGGAAACTGGCAGCTCTAGAGTTGGGTACTCAAGGGTTCTGCGGCACTGCCTTGACTCCTGCCACCTTATACCCTGTCAAAGCCAGCCCTGCACTTATCATCAGTCCTCATGGAATGACTCTGAAATGGTTCAGCCCTGGTTTCTCCTCATCCCCCATCCCTCTCAGGCCCTACGCATTCAGCGTCCCTATATTTTTCCTCCTTCTCGAGATTGGTTCTTGATTTTTTTACTGACATTAGAGTACAAAGGTCTCAAAGCCTTAAAGCCTGATGCTCTAGCTCTGAAATTCCCAGGAAATGAAAGAGGATTCAGACTTCACAGGGCTTTCCAAGAATCCCTTAAAATAGCAGCTCAGGGCTTCCAATGAAGGTTGTCACTAGATTTGAGTTTAGTCCTCCAGGCAGGCTACTTTCTACAATAGGAGTGTAAAAACTGAAAATTTAGTAGAAATTTAGGGTATTGCAGTAACATATAGGTCAGAGGTAAGGAAAAGCAGAAAGTGGGTGGAAGGATTAGAGATAATAAGTGAACACAACCTCCAAATGGGAAATGTCTGTTTTGATGGACATTTCTTTCTTCTGGTGTTATGGAGAGACCATGTGCTTTCTTATCAGAGATACTTGGGTCTTTTCATTTATTCACACATTTATCCGCAAATATTGCTCAAGAGGCCACTAGGCACTTGGAATTGTGCCAAATTTGACAACTAATTTTTAGTTGGGAAGATAACTAAATTTTTTACAGGCATAACTGTTGCGAAAAATAAAAAATTAGAATTTTGGACTACAAAAGCAATATATATTGTAGTTATTGTTCATACTCTGGACTAAGTTAAATCAAGGTTCGAGTCCAGGCTCTGACATATTGCAGCTGTCAGTTTACCTCTTCCAACCTCAGTCATATTTTATGTAAAATGGAGATTATGATCATTATTACCTCTCACCACTGTTGCACGGATTAAATGAGATAATGAGTACAACGTACTTAGCACAGTTTTGAGAGAAGAACAAACATGCAATACCATTAACAATTAGTTAAATAGGAGGAGGCAAAATCTGAACGGAAGATAACCCTTTCTACTAAAAGGCAAGGACGGAATGGAAGTGATAAATTTCAATATCATTTCATTTTGTAGTAGTTGAAAGTGCCTGTAAAATTTAGTGAAGGAGAGAAAAGACAGATGCAAAATCAACACATAAAATGAAAGTTTGGATTATTTAGTGACTCTGCAAAACTATACTTGATTAACATAAAAAAATCAGGAATTGTTAGAACAGTGCTTTTGAAATTTAATACATGTGGATTTCCTGGGGATCCTATTAGGATGCAGGGTCTGACGTAGTAGGTATGGGGTTCAGCCTGAGATTCTGCATCTCTAACAAGCTCCTGGGAGGGAGGTTAGATTAAATTAGAATTTCAGCTATATTCACATTTTATATATATATATATGTGTGTGTGTGAGTGTGTGTGTGTAATTAGTTTATCGTGAACATGCGGGGATATATGTATCATATATTGTATGCATACATAGGCATATATTACAGGTATACATATGTAAATATAGATATTCCCGCATGCTAGCAATAAATTTGCAGCTGGGATTCCTATTTTCCTGCTCTGGTTCTGCCACAAATCTATATCATGGTTTAGTTTCTTCTGGCTTCATTTCTTCATTTTAGAAAATGAGGGCATTGAACAATATGTTTTCTAAGTTTCCTCCCAGCTTTAGCTTCCTATTTGGACTTTTTCCCACTGGGAAGAAACAGAAATTTACTTATACTTGCACAGGATTTGAGAGATATAGAGAAAGTGATTTTTGATCCTCAGGTATTTTGTTCAGGCTAGCCCTCAGGAAAATCTTCACGGAGCCCACTACTCGGGAGTCATTAGAAATATAGAAAATGTAACACATTTTTCCTTATATGAATGTCAATGAAGGGACAATACATAGATATTATTTAGAAAAACAGCATTAGACTTTCATTCAGAAAAATTTAGTGTGGCTCAATGTCACAAACAAAGCCAAAAACATTCAGCATTCATAACAATTCCAAAGAATTTGCTGGGCGGGTGGGAGGGTGAGAGTGGGGCTGGTGGGGGGGAAGTACAGCAAGAACCTTTTAAAAAAGCACCATGGCGAGAAGAGTCACCTTGGCAAATATTCCAGCTCAGAGCATCTCTGTAGCCAGCATAAACACTTAGATGCACTTGTTCCTGCAACACAGCTATGCAAATTGTTCCCATTTTCTTCTTACAAGTTCTGTCAAGTTTTTATTATTTATGAGCTAACCAGCTTCATGGCTAGCCTTTCACCTTGTCATATTTTTCTGCATTTTCAGAGCTAATCCAGTCTGCCTAACATCTTTCCTGGCTGCATTGTATAACATAAAAATGGAGCCATTAAAGGCATTGTCTCTGATAGGAGGGGAGTCCATAACTAGGCAAAGGGATAATGCTATTGATGAGGGAATCAAGATCCTTCCCAAATCCATTGACCTTATGATTTCCTTCATTTAAAAAAAAATCGTGTTCTTTTTCTGCCACTGCAAAATATTTAGATGTAACTACAAAACAATTTTTTTAAATATTTTGACGAGCTTTTATCAGAACAAAAAAAAAAAAATGACTTAAAAGATACTTGAGGTGCATGCCTGTAATCCCAGCACTTTGGGAGGCCGAGGTGGGCCTCTTGAGGTCAGGAGTCCGAGGCCAGCCTGGCCAACATGGCGAAACCCCATCTCTACTAAAAATATAAAAAATTAGCTGGGCGTGGTGGTGCACGCCTGTAATCCCAGCTACTCAGGAGGCTGAGGCATGAGAATCGCTTGAGCCCGGGAGGCAGAGATTGCAATAAGCCAAGACTGTGCCCCTGCACTGCAGCCTGGGTGACAGAGTGAGACTCCATCTCAAAAAAACAATGGTACTTGAGGTGACCTTGCCTAAGCTGTCTGGACAATTCTTTCTCTTAACTCTAAAATACCCTCCTTCAGGCATGCTGCTAGTACTGGCCCAGGCTATGAATGGCCAGCAAAGGTGCTGGGTGATTTTGCAATACAGACAGTATATGTGTCCATTTCAGAGGTTATGTTAAGAATCAAAATTCTCTTCATTGTGTTAAGAGTAATAATAAGTAAATAAGCAAAGGAATTGATATTTACTCCAAAATTTAAATGAGTTCTTGTTTAAGCACCTGGAGCTATATCCGTGTCTGAGATTTAAGTCACTAAAAAGCCTAATGATAAACAAAACTAAATGAGAGGTGTGGCTAAATTAGACATATCTATACATGTGCACATAATTACACAGAATAAGTATGTATAATTTGCCTTTAACAGTATTTCCGTTTATACCTGAAATTCCCAAGTGTCTTCAAACAAGGACAGCTTTGTGACGCCATGCCTTTAATGGAGCCCTGGTTACCATGGGGACATCAGAGCTCCTTCTCAGAATAGCATTTAGTTCTGACAATTGAAGAAGCTGAAGAATTTCAACTAAGCCAACATACTTAGTATCTTCCAGCACCTACAAATTTGAAAGTTATCCAGCTCTTAAGTATTGCCATTTAGCCTGAGAAGATATTGACTTCTGGCCATGTCTCAAAGAAATGCACATATATAAATACCTATTCAATCCTTTATGTTCCAATATCCTATAACATGGAAATGTATATTGCTAGGTCCTCTTTATTCAACAGCAACTGAGTAGAACCCATTAATCTCTTCACTGATGCATTCATTAAGAATGTATATTTTGAGTGCCTTGAAACTATCTCCAATGCCCAGCATAGCCCATAGCATCTAGACTATATATATGTGTGTGTGTACATATATATGAATATATATACTTCCTACCTTCAATGACCTTGAAGTACAGCAAATAATTATTATGTGCTAAAAGATGGAAACACAAAGATATACTATGAAGAGAAGTAGGAGTTGGAGGACCAAGTGGGCACAGAGACGAGATCATGGAGGATCAACTGAGTGCCTCTGGCAAAACATCAAGAGCAAAAAGAAGATGGCCCATCATAAGCCAAAGCAATTACATTCCTCTCCCTCTGGCTACACCAAAGAGCACTTAACATGCCATGATGGTCTCAGGTCAAGAGTATACTAAATAGTTGACAGTTATGTGGCCTCTAGCTTTCCAGAAGGTGAGGCATGTCTTACATATCATACCATAAGCAATCAGAGAACCAGGGCCAGAGCCAACAGAAATCCAACCAAGAGGGAAGAGATAATGGTTTACCTGAGACAAAGATGGGAGGAATTTCCTAATTGTTCCCAGTATGCAGTATTTACCATAGAGATGAATAAGCTGCCAAAAGACCAACATCTCTCAATGTCTTACAAACCCATCTAGGTCTCACTACCCAATGGAACGAAGTAAAATAAACTTAGTAGACTAAGGTTACCTTGGAATTATCAGTGCCCACTGAATGTTTTTTATGTAGCATTTTCTATAGCTAAATTTTCTCGTATAGTTTAAGCACTTACCAGAGTGCTTACCTATATTTTGGACATTTCCTAGAACTGCTGAAACAAGAGAAAGCAAGTTGGGATTATGTTGAGGAGGAATAATAGATTTCTTCTCTGCCTGACATTCAAAGCCCTCGTGATTTTAGCAAGGTAAAGTGGTTCAAAATGCCCCACCAGAGTCCTGGCTCTGTAATGCAAGCAGGCAAATTGCAAAATGTTTAGATTGTTAGTCTACTTAGAAAAATATTTAACTGCATATCTCATTTGAGCGTGCTTTGCCTGAAGGTCCATACAATACAAAGATGAAGGCCTTGGTTTCTAAAAATAAGGAATCTGGCTCTAACAATAGTACTTCCAAGATTAATAGCTTAATGGCTGAGTAATATTGATCTTGATCTTGATCTTGAATCTCCCTAAGCCTCAGCTTCACCATCTGAAAATTGGGCTAATAAAAATAGCTTATTCATATTGAGTGTTTTCTCTATGCCTGTCACTATCATACTAAACATTAATGCATTTAACCCTCTCCATACCCAATGAGAAAGATACTTATTATTACTTTCATTTTGCAGATGAAAAAAATCATATTAATAGAGAGATTAAGAACTTTCCCGGCCAGGCGCGGTGGCTCAAGCCTGTAATCCCAGCACTTTGGGAGGCCGAGGCGGGTGGATCACGAGGTCAGGAGATCGAGACTATCCTGGCTAACATGGTGAAACCCCGTCTCTACTAAAAATACAAAAAACTAGCCTGGCGTGGTGGCGGGTGCCTGTAGTCTCAGCTACTTGGGAGGCTGAGGCGGGAGAATGGCGTGAACCCGGGAGGCGGAGCTTGCAGTGAGCCGAGATCACGCCACTGCACTCCAGCCTGGGAGACACAGCGAGACTCCGTTTCAAAAAAAAAAAAAAAAAAGAACTTTCCCAGGTCACGTGGGTAGGAAGTGGTAGGGCTGGAACTGGAGGTCAGGCAGCTAGGATCTACAGCTTTACTTCTAGTCACTATATTGAATTTCTAAAATAATACCGCATTTCCATTAAGAAGCTAAGTTGAGCTAATTATATGTATTTGTCTACTGGGACTGCCATAACAAAACACCAGAGACTGCGTGACTTAAGCAACAAAAATATATACTCGCACCGTTCTGGAAGGCAAAAGTCTAAGACCAAGGTGTCATCAGGGTTGGTTTCTAGTGGGGCCTCTTGTCCTGGCTTATAGAGCACCTCTGTCTTGCAAGGTCTTTGTGTGGTTTTTCTTCTGTGCTCATGTATAGAGAGAGAGAGAGAGAGATCTCTGGAGTCTCTTTCTTTCTTACTAGGACACCAGCCTTATCAGATTAGGGCCCTAGCCCTATGACGTCATTCAATCTTTTATTTTTTTGGAGACAAAGTTTTGCTCTGTCGCCCACGGTGGAGTGCAGTGGCGCAATCTCAGCTCCCTGCAACCTCTGTCTCCCGAGTTCAAGCAATTCTCCTGCCTCAGCCTCCCTGGTAGCTGGGATTACAGGCACTCACCACCACAGCCGGCTAATTTTTGTATTTTTAGTAGAGGTTTCACCATGTTGACCAGGCTGGTCTTGAACTCCTGACCTCAGATGATCCACCCTCTTTGGCCTCCCAAAGTGCTGGGATTACAGGTATGAGCCACTGCATCCTGCCCCTCATTTAATCTTAGTTACCTGTCTAAAGTCCCTATCTCCGAAAACAGTCACATTGGAGGCTAGGGCTTCAACACATATATTTTACTGGGGACATAATTCAGTCCATCATACTATGTAAAAAATTTAGCATAGTAATTGATACACATAATAATTATTCACATATCTTAGAATGTTCAGTATGCTATGACAAAATACCATAAACTGAGTGGCTTACAAACAACAGAAAAATCTCACAGTCGTGGAGGCTGGGAAGTCCAAGGTCAAAGTACTAGCAGATTAAGATGTCTGGTGAGACTTATTTCTGGTTCATGAATGGTGCCTTCTTGCTGTGTCCTCACATGGTGAAAAGAACTAGTTAGGTCTCTGGAATCTCTTTTATAAGGGCACTAATTCCATTCATCAGCACTCCACCTTAATGACCTAATTGCTTCCAAAGGCTCCACCTATTAGTTCCAACACATTCATGATGAGGTTTTAACATATGAATTTGGAAGGGACACAAACCTTAGTATATAGTATCCACTTAACAAATAGTACCTGTTGGTATTTCATGGATTTATGTGGCAAACTCTAGAAATTGTCAAGTTTAGTATAAATATATGGAAATCAGAAATTGGACATTTTGTTTGCTAAAGTCATTTGAACGAATCAATTAATTTCTGTCCACCTCCTTTTCTTAAGCTGCGAATTATGATATACCCATCATCAAACATTTGCGTGATCACATGTTTATAATAATATTCTTACAAAAATAGTAGAGTGTAAAAAAGAGAACAACTTTTGTAGGAACTAGGTTTTTTTGTTTTGTTTTGTTTTATCACAACTACTTATATTTTGTAGGCTCTAGTCGTTCCTGATCTTCAGGCCTACATTTATCTAAAATCCTGATTCATGGAAAATTTAGGCCCTCTTCTTTTACTGGGCTGTCTGAAGTTTGACCAGGTTACATATCTATATCCCAGCACTTCCCTCTGCTGTTCTTCACTTTCAATGGGGAGCACATTATAAATGCACCTCTTGTGAAGCTTCTTAAATATGCTGCAAGTTCATAATCTGTATAAACCTGATTGTTGCTGTCTTTTCAGAGAGGAAGTCACTGTCCATCATATAGTGCTTTGATTTGAGGTAAGTGGGATCAAAGAGATTGGCTAAGAGTCTACTTTTAATGTAGTTTGTTTCTTTTAATCTCCTTTATGTCCCATCTGTTTTATGATTGATTACACTAACTCAGGTCCCAAGTGAAAGTTGGTAATTTTAGATTTTCAGAAAACAGGGACAAAATATCCCTCTACTTACAGGATGAATGTATCAGATGGACCTACTACAATGTAGGTTTTCCCTCTCTCTGGCCTTTCTATGCTGAAAGTTGTGTCCTCCCTAAGGTTGACTTCCCAAGGAATTATGTGTAAATGTCAGCTTCCTCTCAATATTGGACACTCATGATATTTTCCTTCATATAAAGATGAACTATATCCATTTTTTTTTATTTAAGAGAAGGAATTTTCCAGACAACTTGGGCAAGGTCACCTCAAGTATCTTCTAAGTCTTTTTTTTTTTTCTGGTAAAAAGCTAGTCAAAATATTCAAACCATTTTTTATTTTACGGTTGCATCTATTTCTCCTCCTCCTCAACATATCCTAACATCAAGGACTTCAAAGTATTATGAGAAGCAATATGATGAAGTTGTGAAAATATTTTTGCCAAGAGTTTTTAAAAAGTGAACTAACTTCTATTGTGAGATAGACATGATATTATATTACCTGAATGTGGGAAAGTGAGTTAGGCAACTTTGAAGGCTGTTGTTCTATGTTAGATGGCCACAAAGAACATCCATGTGAGGAGATGAATAAACAAAGCTGAATCCAGCCAGAGCTTTTCTCACTAACCTGTGTACCCTGGGTTAGGGTTGTGTCCACCTGGAAGAAAAGCACAGTTTCTGATTCACACAAAGCTACCATTAAGGCTGAAGAGACTCTGCTCCAATCCTACATGTCCATGGATTTAGATTTTGTTCACCCCACTTTTTAATTGGTAATTACAAGTATTCTATTCTGCAACTTAATGAGTATCGTTATGTGTCATGGTCAATGTCCCCTATTCTTCCTGAAATCTGTGAAATCATTAGTGCTATTTAGGAACTCTGATTCTGGGGCATCATTCCAAACTAAATACAGAATGATGATCTCTGTACCTATGGCTTGAGGGAGTAAGAACAGTTCACAGCACTGAATGTTGTTGACTTATCAAAAACATTTTTTAATCTGCAGACTAAGAAACATTTTCAGATCTGAACTTTGATGTATCATGACATCATGTGTATTTATGATATATTTTTAGCTCTCCCAGCTGAATTTCTTTCCCAATTGTGATCATCTTAAAGCAGCTACTAGGTGAAGAGTCAGAACACCTGAATTCAAGCGTTGGCTTTACAACTTCTCACTTTCTGACCTTGAATGCAAGTCACTTGAGTTCTCAGGGCATGGCTTCCCTCTGAACAGCATGAACAGTGAAGAAAAACTAGCCTCTGACTCCACAGGGACGTTGTGAAAATAAATGAGGTGTGGATCTAGAGAGTCACTTCAAGCTCTTAGGAATGAAAGAGCTTAAAGAGATATAAGGTTTCCGTAGTTATTCTTTATTTTTTCAGCCTTACAAGTGAGAAAGTTTCCACCTTGGTAAGTTTTGAAGAATACCGCCTCCCTGACAAGCCCCCCGAGATCTGTGGCTTTGCCTCTTCTACATTTACAAAGTCTATTGTAATTCTGATTACTGACTCAGTGAAATTTTAAAAACTCTGCCATATCCTTTGACAACAAAGAAGAGTGATCACACTCTATGTGGGACAAATTATCTGCCACCAGTTGGACATCACACTATACAGGCTCCTACACTGGCTGTTAAAAAAAAATCTAATAAGACAAAGAAAATGTTACATTGCAGAAAAGAGAAAGTTGCTAGGATAGACTTCCCAGTCGGAATATTGATCTGAAAGAGTCTAGAAGTTCATAGGGAATAAACTTCCAGCACTTTCTTTAGGAGAACTAAAACTACATTTTGCCAATGTCAGAGACACACTCTTCTAATGCCATGGTAGTTGTAAAAGAGAATCACAAATAACCAGCTAAAACTCCTGATCTTCTCTCTGCCCCCAGATGCAGAGTCACTGACAGGTGATATAGATAAGTACTGTATAACCTGTCACTTTGTCTTCCTTAAGAGGGCAGCATAATCCATGGAGCTCACATAAACTCTTCCGTGGCTTCAATCCCATTCTGACATTCAGGAAAAAAGTTGACAGTCATAGATTAAAGGAAAACACTATAGTGAAGAGATACTTACAATAGGTAGCTCTGACTAAAGATGCGTTTTGGCAAGAATTAGCTGGAAAGACACATTGGCATGCTGGCATAGTTAAGCTGGTGGATCAAACTAACATCTTTGCCTTGATCTCATTGGGGCCCAGGTTGACTTACATGCTTTGATTGTCTTCATTCATTCATTCCATAAATATTCATTGAGCACTGTAATGGGAATTGCTGGTAGTATCCCCAAATCTATTCTCATCTCCTGTATTACTCAGGGGTCTCCAGAATGAGAAAGAACCAATAGGATATATATAGATAAATACAAATATATGAGAGGGGATTTATTAGGGGAATTGGCTCATGTGATTGCGGAGGCTGAGAAGTCCCACGACAGGCCATCTGCAAGCTGCAAACCCTGGGATGCTGATGGCATGGCTCAGTCCAAGTCCAAAAGCCTCAGAACCAGGAAAGCCAATGGTGTATTTCTCAGTCCAAGGCCAAAGGTCTGAGAATCCTGGAGGGGCCCTCTTGTTAAGCAGTGGAGTCCAAAGGCTGGGGATCCTGGAGTTATTGTCCTAGAATAGGAGAGGAAGAAGTTTTCCCAGCCCCAGAAGCAAAATCAACATATTCACTTTTTCTGTTTTTGTTTTCTCCCAGCTCCCAGTAGATTGGATGGTTCACGCCCACATTGAGGGCAGATCTTCTCCACCTAATGCTTCAGACTCATATCTAATCTCCTCTGATAACACCCCACAGACACACCCCACAATCATGCTTTATCAAGTTGCTAGGTATTCCTGAATTCAGTCAAGTTGACACCTAAAATGAACTATCACACTTTCTTCCTGAGCAGGTAGCTGTCCAACTAGGACCTACATTTTCCAGTTGATCTTACAGGTATGTGACTTAAGTATGCACTAATGGCAACTGAGTGGAAAGAGTGGGGGCAATTTCAGCATCACTTACCTTAAAGAAAATCCTTGACCTGGATTTCTGCTCACTCTTGCCTACTTACTGAAAATGGCAAAGTCAAGCCTACCTACTAGCCATAAACTATTATGTGAGAGGAAAATAAATATCTGTGTTTTAGAGTCCCTTTGTTACATTAGCATAGCCTGCATCTTTACAAATAGGCGTGCCTTCTTGGTACTAGATTCTGTGCAATGCGATGACAATTCGCTTAGCAAAACACACACGGTGCATGTCCCCATGGAAAGTATAATCTATTGTCTACCACAGTCTTCTGTCTGGCAACAAAACCTATGAGACAAGTGCAGCCATACTCATCAATCAAAATAAACCAAGACAGGGAACAAGAGTAAAAGAGTGGGTAAGAACCTGGACTTCAGTGCCATGCAGGTGTAAATTCAAGCTCTTGCAACATCTTTTACTAACCACCCCTTTGGGCAAATCTTTGAACTTGTATAAACTTCATTTTCATTCTTGTTAATTGGAGATAATAGAACTAATAATATGTACCTAATAAGGTTGTGATGATGATCTAAAGAATTAGTTATGTAAATTGCTTAACCTGGGGTTTGAGTTTACCAAATGTGATTATCAGAGTTCAATTTTCCCACTACTCTTGTTTTTTCTAAATTCCATCAGGAGGGGCTTAAAGAAAAGATGGAAACATCATTATCTCATTCAAGCCATACTATATGAGGCAGGTGTCATCATTCCCATTTTGCAGATGAGAAAACTGAATCTTAGAGGGGACGCTACTTAGTAAGTGGCTGAGCCAGAATTTATTTTCAGGTGTCTAATTCCAAAGCTCATACTACTACACCAGATGTATGACAATCAGGCCTAGAAATCACTGCTCAGCTATTAGTCCAATAAGGTTAATTTAATTCTTCAAGGTTACATCACAATTGTCAGTTTCTTTCCACTGCCTACCATACAAGTAAAACCTTCTGAGAGTAAAGTTTCCAGGTCTGGACCCCAGTGCATAAGTTAGTACCCTCTTCTGTGTTCCTAGGGCACTTTGTATCTCTGTTATCATTTAGTCACTATCTTATAATTGCCACTATCTTATAATTCTTTTTACTCATCTGACATCCTCCACTGGAGTGTGAGCACCTGAAATTTGGATTTCTTAAATATCTATGTCTCAGGACTTAGCATGATGCCTGGTATGTACTAGGCATTCTATGAATAACTGTCACAAAGAATTGCCATATGAATAAGTGAATAGACATTAAAAACTAGAGTGTCAGTAACCTACCTATTAAGGTGGTTATTTGTTTGATGCAAAGGAAGTGGAGGCATTCAGTTTTGAAAATAAATGATTGGCAATAAAATATTTAATAAAAGTCATCAAGCATAAGAAATTAGTATATAGTAGCCCCTTGGTGGAAATAAATGTTTTCAAAAAGTCATATGCTGATTGCTTTGACCTCAAAGACAAAATGAAATGTTATGCATCATCTGTAAGGGTCCAGGTAACAAAAGCATTTTTAACCTCAATGGGAACTGAAATATCATACAATTGTGTTAGAACAATTGTAGCAAACAATATACTTGAAACAGCAAAGAGAAACATACAACAAAAATCAAGATTCTGTTCTTCTGTGAGAGTAGATTTAATTAGAGAAAGATAAGGAAGCAAACGTTGACTTTCAAAGACCCTGAATGCATTTACTGTGCATTTTCACTGGATTTAGAAGTTCAAGGCACCGGTTCTTTATTCTCCCTAATTCCACATCAAAGCTTCCAGTTTTCACTCTCTTTATTATAGAGATATTGCCAGCAACACTCTATATAGAATAGTCTGGATTAGCCCCCTTTATTTCACAAGTGGAACAAAGAGAGGGAGAAAAATATTTCTAAGATAACTGGAAAAGAATGGGAAACAAAAATAAACCTGTGATTTGTCTAAAGAAAGTTAAAGGAGGAGTGAGTAAACAGGCCAGAAAGATAGTGCCTGGTGTGAAGCTTACTGACCTACAATGAGGGAAATGTTAAGGAAACAAAGAGATGAGCAAAAGCTTCATATAATTTAAAAAAAAAAAAAGTATAGAAACAGGTAGCATGAAATACAATGACTCACAGTATTCTTCCACACTGGCTGACCAATAATATCATCAGCCCAAGGAATTTTGTTTGTTATTGAGAACAAACAGGAGGAGCAGATACCTTGTTGTAGGGGAGGAAAGGAGATGTGATAGAGAATTTTTCATTTACATAAATAGGTTAATTACAACTTGATTTATTTTTAAATTCACAGAAGCTGAACTGATGTCTGTGGAGACAAGAACACGAAGGAATAATGTAATATGGAACTCCCTAACATGATATACATACAAAGACTATTGAGGCAGAGAAATCAATGTGGAAAATGCAAAACTAAGGGAGAAAGCATTTTGAACCACTCATCTAAGAATTTTTTCCATATTAAAAACACAAGAATTCCAGAAAAATCTTCCAAGTTATGTTCATAGGCTTAGCAGAATAAAAGTCAGGCTTACCAGTTAAATGAGTGAGAGAGGAGAATTTTTTTCTGTATCTTAGAAAATGTTCAGATTCTCCCATCTTTCTCCACACACCTCATGAGCATCACCATAAAAACTGCCATCAGGACCAAAGACAGCAGCTCTCAGTTTCACGTAGGTGTTGGTCACCAAACTACTGCTCCACAAAATAAGAGAGGATACAAACAAATGGAAAAACATTCCATGCTCATGGATAGGAAGAATCAATATCGTGAAAATAGCCATACTGCCCAAAGTAATGTATAGATTCAATGCTATTCCCATCAAGCTACCATTGACTTTCTTCATAGAATTAGAAAAACCTACTTTAAATTTCATATGGAACCAATGAGAGCCCATATAGCCAAGACAATCCTAAGCAAAAACAATAAACCTGGAGGCATCACGCTACCTGACTTCAAACTATACTACAAGGCTACAGGAACCAAAACAGCATGGTACTGGTACCCAAACTGATATATAGACCAACGAAACAGAACAGAGGCCTCGGAAATAACACCACACATCTACAACCATCTGATCTTTGACAAACGTGACAAACACAAGCAATGGGAAAATAACACCCTATTTAATAAATGGTGTTGGGAAAACTGGCTAACCACATGCAGAAAATTGAAACTGGACCCTTTCCTTACACCTTATACAAAAATTAACTTGAGATGGATTAAAGATTTAGATATAAGACCTAAAAGCATAAAAATCCTTTGTATCCCAAGTGCTCAGCACACAGTCCCTAACACTAAACATTTGTTGAACTAATTAGATAGTAGGAAAGACAATTAAAACATCATGGTGAAAAAGAAGCAGTATCTCCACTGTCTACCCAACAGTCATCTATATCTGTTTCTCACTTCTGCATCTTATGGAGTCATAAAATTAAAAGTTTTGGGAACCCTGTATGAGAGTAAGATAGGAAGATAAAATAAGAAAAGTGTGATCACAAAGTGTAATCACTTTATCTTACTGGTGCTTAACAGTTAGAATTAATATTTGTTTTATGCTAATTGTGATGTTTTCCATTTTATATGTGTACATAATTTATGTTTAGCTGTTTCTCAGATTATTGTACCAGTCTCTTAGCCAAGGCTTCTGGTCTCACTGCTTCATCATTACACCTCCTCCTAATTCGTTCTTCGCATTACAGTTTGTTATATTTCAAAAACGCAAATTCTATTATGTTACTTGAATGAAGGAAACTCTTTATTGGTTATCAATTCGTCTCAGATAGATACAGTGCAAGCTCCTTGGCAGAGCACCTGAGATTCTCGTGAAATCATTTGTGAAATAAAAAATGCCGAAACAAAAAATTTAAAGAAAAAGTGCCAAAACAAAAAATCTAGAGAAAATCTAGCCCTTGATAATAACATGTTGCCATTTTTTAACAATAGTTTGACACCGTTATATCAGCTTATGAAACATTTTTTTTCAAACACATGACCAATGGCTCCATACTCCATCTGTCACCTTCACCAAAGAATAACTGAAGTTTATCCTTAATTTTTTTCATAAAGAGGATTATTTTACCTGAATTGCTACTAGATACAAATTTAGTGAAAATGTGTCCATAAGTTAGTGCACTCATATTCAATTCAGGCATTGTCTCTTCTACAAGGCCAGGCAGTTGAAGTCTGGGTTATGTATCCCTCCTCTTCATATCATAGGGCCCTGCAACTATTTATAATAATATATTTATCTCATTATATCAAATCATTATTTTAGGTGTCTGCCCTCTAGTCCTATGAGCAACTTAAGGACAAGAGCAAAGAACTTTATTTTCAGTCATTCTCTATGTTCTCAAAATGTGCTGCTTGATGGGAGACATAACTATGATTAAGACATTATTCCTTACCTCAAAAAGTTTAAACTTAAATTGTGAGAGAGAAAAGAAGAAATTTATAATACTGTATCATGAGAGAGTAGGCTCTGATGTTAGTTCTGCCGTTTCTATAACACTGGGACAATTAATTAGATGCAGCTGAAAATGCAATGACAGTGATGATACCTACTTCAAAGAATCGTTTTAACGATTACATGATGATGATGATGAAAAGTTGTTCTTGCCTATAGTAAGTGCTAAATAAATATGACAATCTGCACAAAGCTATAATAATATACTGGTGCTGTGTGCACAAACACTGACAAAACAAATAAGGAGAGGCACATAGATTTATTATATTTTAATCTAAGACTTAACCAACTGAGAAAGATATAAAGGTATGATACATGTTCTAGTGAATTGTGAAATAAATCATTTTATTTACCAAGAGATGGTACTTGATTAAGCCAATGTGAGCTGAAGCAATGTAGGAAGAAAGTAATGGAAGACTTCCCAAAGGAAATGGTATCCCGGTTTAGACAGGAAAGACGAGTAAGCATTAACTGCTCAAAGAGGGGCAGAAGGCAGCCCAGGTTGGGGTAACACCTTTTTCAAATCTTAAAATCTAGAGATAAGAAACCACGTGATGCCTTCAGGTAATTGCAAGTATTTCTGTTTAACTGTGACATCAAATCAGAGGGATGCTGAGTGCAGCCCAAGGTGAGGATGGAGGGCAAGCCAAAGCCCTTTCACAAGAATCTCAGGTACTCTGCCAAGGATCTGGCACTGTATCCTGAGACCAATTGATAACCGCTAAAGAGTTTTATTCATGCAAGTAATATAACAGAATTTGCATTTTTGAAATATAACAAACTGTAATGCAAAGAACAAGTTAGGAGGAGGTGTAACAATGAAGAGGTGAGACCAGAAGCAAGACCCTTGGCGAAGAGACTGGTACAATAATCTGATAAACAGCTAACAGTGGCCTATATACTTTGTATCCCAAGTGCTCAGCACACAGTCTCTGACACTAAACATCTGTTGAACTAATTAAATAGTAGGAAAAAGAATTAACATACCATAGTGAAAAAGAAGCAACATCTCTGCTGTCTACCCAACAGTCATCTCTATCTGTTTCTCACTTCTGCATCTTATGGAGTCATAAAATTAAAAGTTTTGGGAACCCTTTATGAGAGTAAGGTAGGGAGATAAAATAAGAAAAGTGTGATCACAAAGTGTAATCACTTTATATTACTGGTGCTTAACAGTTAGAATTAACATCCTCTTTTATGCTAATTGTGATGTTTTCCATTTTATATGAGTGCATAATTTACGTTTCTTGGGACATGATTTGACTTACAATCTGTCCAAATTCAGGAGATGGCACAAGATACTAGAGGGTATAAATCTATTTATACTAATGCAAACACATATGCATATTTCAATCTCCATATTTGTATATCACACCTAATTTAAAAAGAAAAGCCTGCAATATTTTTAAAAACATATTGGTTACTTAAATCTTCTGTCTCTTTCACAGCATCTATTTCTGGCTCCATAAAAATCTTTTTTTCTTTTACAGTTCAGTTTGTTCAGATTAGTTATTGATATGGGATTCTCAGTGGTCATGACCATAGCCAAATACACGTACATAGACCATCCCGTGCTTGTCCAATCTATTACAATTCCAAAAGATTTTCAAAGGGCCTTCTGGCTTCTAGTGGCTTTTCTGTGTGTCTAATTTCCTCCTGACCCCCCATTTATTGGCAACCATGTTGGAACAGGTGTGAGCAGACACAGGCAGGTCCTTGGAGCCCACAGTTCAGTGCTGGCACAAGATAATGGTTATCTTCCTGGAGGAGATGACTCTGACAATGTTTTCCAGGATGCCAGTTTCCAATTAGTGTCATCTTTTGCTCCATGTCCTAGGGCAAAAGTCTATTTTATAGTGAGTAGACTCAGGGTGTTCTGAGAGATGGCCATGAATGCCAGAAATGAGATGCATGTCAGCTTTTTCCTTGTTGTCAAGGATGACTGGTCTGTCAACCAGAGACACAGTCCCCTTTGTCCAGTGTAAGGTCAGTCTCTTACTCATGAACAGGGATGCTAATTTATTTTCTAACAATGAAGCCAAATGTGCTTCCAGATGTTGAGCTATGAAGCAATTGTGATTGCTGCAAGTACATGGTAAAAAAAAAGAAAATTCCACAATTAAGACTCACAAATTGTCTTCGGGAGACCATTTGCGTTTGAGGAGTGTGCTGATGTTTTTAGCAAAGCAAAACATTTTGTCAACTGAACTCATAAGGGTTTTTAACAGACAACCTATTGTTACAAAACAATTTTTTTTTTTTTTTTTTGAGACGGAGTCTCACTCTGTCACCCAGGCCAGAGTGCAGTGACGCGATCTCGGCTCACTGCAACCTCCGCCTCCCGGGTTCAAGTGATTCTCCTGCCTCCGGTTCCTGAGTACCTGGGACTACTGGCATGTACAGCCACACCTGGCTAGTTTTTGTGTTTTTTAGTAGAGACAGGGTTTCCCCATATTGGCCAGGCTGGTCTCAAACTCCCGACCTTGTGATCTGCCCAGCTCGGCCTCCCAAAGTGCTGGGATTACAGACATCAGCCACCATGCCTGGCCCAAAAATTCTTATAATAAATTTCCTAAAGACCATAGATTTATCTTTAGCTAATATGCAAGGAAAAAGAAACAGGGGAGGGTCAATTTCAGAAGACTATGTTCATACGATACCATAACACTTTTGGTGGGGTCAATTCAACGGCAAATAGATGAAAAAATTCTTGGATCAAGTAAGTCGGTTTTTGTTTTGTTACTGTTGTTGATTTTGGTTTTTGCTTTTCCCACATGAACGAGGTAAGCGATTGTCAAAAGTGTTACCCTGTGTAGGCAGAGGGCCTTTGAAAAGTCCTCTGCTTAAAATTGCTGACAATCTTGGGCACGTGCCTGACACACATGAGTTCAGTAGAAGAATCTAATCCAGAGACAAGCAATTCCTACTCCATTCCCTTACATGGCCCTGGCCAATGTACACAGAAGACTCCTTTCCAGTCCAGGCCACTGGCCAGCTTTGGCTTACTCTTCCACATCCTATATCTAACCTGAAGACACTTTATATACTTATTCATCATTAGCCCTTGTGGAACACTCACGCATAATTTTGTACTCACACTATGGTCCTATAAACCATCAGCTGTGAATCAGAAACACATTTCACCACTCTCTGCAATCCCTGCTGCATCAGTAAGCAGTCAGACCACCATCCAGATTTGTCTTCTCTAGTGAAAGGAAAAAAAAAGTGGATATTAATAGTCAATTCTTGGGCAAAAATCAAATTTTAGATACAGAGTTGCTTCCATTGTTGAAATATTTGGCAACTCTCCTCCTTCAAAAGTCCCACCTAAAATCTCATCTGAATTCTACACTCTTTCAGCAAAAAATAAAGTTGAGATATGAGAACAAGAGTTTTGTGAGTAAGGCAGTGTGGGGTAGCAGAAGCAGCACAGGCTTTGAAACTAGGTGAGCTTGATTCTCAATGCCACCCTTCCATTATGTACTTGACTGCTATGAGGGCTTATGTAGGTTACTTGAGCACCTCCTGCCTCAGTCTCCTCATTTTTACAAATGAGGATTAAATGAGAGAAGGCATATTGAGACATTAAGCAGGGACTTTAGAATATAGAATCACTCTTTTTTTCTTTTTAAATTTTTGATGAGAAAGTAGCGATAGTAGTTTTATTCAAATACAGTCATGCATAACTTAGTGACTGATGGGGATAAATTCTGAGAACTGTCATTAGGTGATTTCATCGTTGTGCAAACATCATAGTGTGTACTTACACAATCCTAAATTGGATAGCCTACTACACATCTAGGCTGTGAGGTCTAGCCTTTTTCTCCTAGGCTACAAACCTGTATAGCATGTTGCTTTACTGAATGCTGTAGGAAATTGTAACAAAATGGTAAGTATTTGTGTATCTAAATCTATCTAAACATAGAAAAAGTACAGTAAAAATATGGTAAAAAAGATTAAAAATGGAATGCCCGTCTAGGGCATTTACCATGAAGGAAGTTTATAAAACTAAAAGTTGCTCTGTGTGAGTCAGTGAGTTAGTGGTGAGTGAATGTGAAGGCCTAGGACATTACTGTACACTTTTGTGTGACTGGCAGCACAGTAGGCGTGTGCACAGCAGTGTCACCACAAACACATGACTGATGTGTTGCACTACAACCTTAAGATGGGCTACAACACCACCAGGTGATAGGAATTTTTCAGCTCCATTATAATCACACAGGTCCACCATTGGATATGCGGTCTGTCATTGACCCAAGCATTATTATATGGCTTATGACGGTATAAGCAGAATGTAACAGATTATGTTTTCCAAAAACGGCCATGGCAATATTTCCAGTCTCATTTGCTCTTCCAGCACCTTGCCAACCCACATCAAGAGGGAAGTCTGTTTCCTTTTCTGCTGATCTGGGCAGACCTCTGTGACTTCCTGGACAAATGCTATGTGGTAGGAAGGACTCTGCATGACTTTCAAGACTACCTCATAAAAAGTAATACAACTTTCTCTTAACTTTCTTTACCTAGATGCTTCTTCTGGGAACCCAGCCACCATGTTGTAAGGACGCTCAGAACACATAAAAACGTGACATTTAGATATACCAGCCAGTAGGAACACTGGCTAAAACCCAGCTAAGGTTTCAGCTAGCAGCAAGCATGAACCACCAAGTGTACGAGTGAACAAGCCTTCAGATAATTCCAGCCTCCAGGCTTCAAGCTGTCTTAACTAATGCTGACTGGAGTAGGGACGACTGTCCTCACAGGTTCCTGCCCAAATTGCAGATTTGTAGGCAAAGTATGTGCTGTTAATGTTTTAAGCCACAAAATTTTGGGGTGGTTTGTTACATAATAGAAAAGCAGAGCACAGAATCTCAGAAATTAAATGCAACCCTACCAAGTTTAGAATCAAAACAGGTTTTCAAAGGATGTCATCTGAGATTTTCAAAATATAAAGCTGAAATGTGTCCTCAAAAACTTCACAATCCATCTTTTATATTTTGTAAAAACCTGAGGAACAGAGATGTTCTGTGACTCACTTGCGATCCTAGAAGTAGTTAGGGGTATGGTCTGAACCAAGTCCAGGTCAATACTGCCCTTGCCACAATATGACTATGAATACCACACAAGTTTGCTGGGGTCAAAGTGCGAGGGGTCAGTTTAGCACAATTATTCTGCAAGTCTACCAGAGTTCAGTACAGTGTTTCCATGCTCCTCTCTACTTATTTCTTTCTTCCTGCTTAACAGAGAGCCTGATCTGAACTTTGTTGATTTATTGTGTAAGGTTGGGAGGCTGGATGGGATCCAACAAGCTCAACTGAGCTAACAAGAATTTAAAAAAAAAAAAAAGAAAAAGTGTCAAACCATGAAATCAGCAGATGTGACTCGAAGCAAAGGAAAGAGAGGGCAAATATGCTGAGTGTAAAGCTTCTGTTTTTCTACAGTCACTTTTCTGAGTATAAATGCCTGAAAATTCTCTAACATCGATCAGATGGTTTGGCAGAAGCCTGTTTTTGGCAGGCAAAGAGTTCCACATGATGGTTTTATCTTGTTAGGAGCTAATCTATTATGATAGACTAACATACACAGATAGCCCATCAATTGGAAAATGTTATATCACATAATTGATTGCAGACTCTTCAGTCATTGAAGTGGCACTAGGAAAGAGTGTTGACATGAATATGTGTCTTTCTTCATTGCTGCTAGTCGTACAAACTATTTAAATTGGCCCACAAAAACTTTGCTTTTTGATGCAGTCTTCTTCCAATCTCATTCTCAAAGAATTCATATATATGTGAATGTGAGAAGAACACCAGTCTAAAAAGTTGTGGGAAATAATAAGGAGAAAATTGGAACAAGAAGGAAAAAGCAGAAAGGCAAAAAGGAAGAGAAGAGAGCAAAAGAAAGAACTAGAGAATTAGGCCTACTACATTCATCACATTTGTGGTTCAGTGCTTTTCTCCCATTCTAAAAGGTACATCTCAATTAGAGAATGAGGCTCCAGGTTCTGTTAATCAAAGTGTTCACCACTTTTTCCTGGAGTTCTAACTCAATACCTCGCACTAGTTCAAAGATCTTTTCTCTCTATTCTCCCTAAATGCTTAATATTTGTGATTAAATCAGGGGTCAGCAACTTCTGAAAGTTTTATGAAATTTTTCATTCTCAGTGAGGTTCTTCTTTGTCTACCAGCTGGTGGGGACACCTGATTTTAAAGGTACAACAGATAGGACCATGAATTCTATTATTTCAATGTAGTTGAGAATTTGTTCTGTGGAAACTTTCCATAAGGATCCGCTTTAGAAAGTGCTTACTGAGAATACAGTTTAGGTTTCTCATGATTTTACTTCCTTCATTTTGAAACATTTGTAGCATTTCTAAGATTTTGTTGAACACAAAGTGGTGGGAATAACTTTTGTGAACCTCCTGTCTTTAGCCATTAACTGCGGACAGCAAAACGGCTTCTTCTACTGGAGCAAATTCAACTTCAATAAGAAAGTTGGACTTCTTTCTCATTTAGCCACAAGGCACTGATTTTCTTGTTCTAGCAAGGAAAAGATGAGAAAAGATAAAAGTCAAAACAGCATGTCTCTTATGTGGTTTGCTGCTGATCTTTTGAGCTACAAAAATCCTAGAGAGAAACTTAAAGGAGAAATAACAGAAAGAAAAAGGTAAAATAATGGGGTTTTAAAAATTACAGAAGAGAGAGAAGCTGTTAAATCATTTTCATTATTTTTCAGCCTGTGTTCTGCTAAAAAGTAATTAAATGGTTATCTAATAACGTGAATTATTTTCTATTTTAAAACAGAATAAAATATGAATGTTGGCTAATGTTATGGGGCATCTGCAATTGCCCTACAGGTGATAAAATGCATCTGAGGAAAGACCCAGAAGTAGCAGCAATGTTGGTATTTGACACTCAAACACAAAAGAAAATGGATTGAGAATGAGCATGGCACCAGGAAATGAAAATGGCAAGTTGAAACATGAAGGATAAGGAGTGAGGACGCATAGAGAGACTGGACTTTATGTTTAGCTCTGTCTGAATCCATAGTGTGGCTTCATACAGTGCTCTGAAAGAAAAACAAATTGGAAAAGCTTTGAAAACATCGCCATACATACCTCAGTGGTCTGATGGCTTTCCAACTCAGGCAAGCTGGGTGCTAATGGCTCATTGTAGCATGCAAGACGCATGTACGTTCTCACAATTCACAGCCAGTTACTCTGTACTTGTCTATGGATGGTGAACTTCCATCACATTTAATCACCAGTTTTGTCAACCCTGGGTGGTTACATTCCCAGATGTTGACTAATTGTAAGGATTAATGTTCTTCCAGATGTGTTAAGTTTCCACACATCTCTGTCAACTCCAAGATAGTATGTGAGTGCTTTTCTAAATCAATGACCACTGATGGATCGGTCATGGACGTCTCTGTGGCAGAAGTGCCCCCTCTTCTAGAGAAATCAAATTGAACAGTGGCTTCTATAAACATTAGAACATGCTAACCACCACTCCCTCACCAATGTAACCAGTTGATTTTAGAAAATGAAAAACAGATGCAAATTACCAAAGGGTAGTAACCTGGTCCCATCATTTTTGTATCTTGTATAAAGAATAACTTGGTGAAACTATAAAATTAAAAATGATCAGGCCCCAGGCTTAACTCAAAATTAATTAATGTTGCCATCGGAGATAGTCATAGTGAATAGGATATAATAAGCATCTCAAACTGTGTGGAAGTAGGCTAGACCTAGACATTTCATAAAATACTGATCATGTTTTATTTAATAATCAATTTTTATTTCTACAAACCTTTGAATTTCTTGATGCCAAGCGAAAGTGCCAAGTACCTCAATAGATGAGTCTTGCAGAGTCCGAAACCAGACAAGAAGTTTTGACAACTTTCAGCTAAGCATCCAAGCTTCCAAGTATTTGTGGAAACTTAGTTAAAACTCCAAGTTTTTGCAAACACTTAATTTTTGATAAATATAACAATGTCTACACCAAGACAACATAAATATTCTAATAAAGCCAAACTAGAAAGTATCCCAAAGCAAGCTATCAAGAGTTGGAGTTTGTTTTCCCCAATGTAGAAAGCATCTATCTTTTTTCTCTGCAGTAGAGTCTTCAGTTCAACCAATGATGAAAATGAAGACAGTGGAAGGTTATTTGGTGATTACAGTTACAGATGGTTAATATGGACTCAAAGGTTTATACTACAGCCAGTTCTCCACTTTAAAAAATGAACTACATTTACTCTGGGATGCAAAATGTCTGGTTGGACAATGAACACCTCAATTAATTATTAAACCTTTTCTAACATTCTGGATATCTGGATAATTAATCAATATTTCCATTTTCATCAAGACGTTAGGCATCAAATAGACAGTGCCTTCCTGTGGACTAACTTTAAGTAGTCCTCAAAGAAAGAGTTTTCAAGCTGTGCTATGTTTTTACCCAAAGCATTTTTCTCACGCTGGTATTTACTAACGCAGAGTTAAAGCAGTCTTCAGAAGATCATGATGGGGTGCTAGTATCTATAGATTTTGTAAACAAATGCCACAACTTTTCTAAATAAAGGATCAAAAAGCAAAGTTTTGGAAGAAAATGTCCAAGAACATACATATTAATTTTTTAAAAAGCAGAAATCAAAACTGAAATCCACATATTCTTTGCCAAAACTTTTGCCTACTGATCTACAGGGCTCTTTTAAAATCACTCAAACAGCTTCTTTTGCAAACAACTTGATTCAACTCAGTGGGGCTGGGGGAGAGGAACTGGGAGAGGAGACAAGGAGAAAACTGCAAAATTGTAGAACTAGATTGTTCTCTAGATGTGTGATTTTCATAGACATGGAATTCCATAAAGGGGTTTTAGGAGCCAGCACCATGGAAGAGCATAGGCCAGAGAGAGCCTGAGGGTTCCTTCCAGCCATCTCCATTTTCTCTATTTTATACTTGAATATTCCATATAAGACTTCACATGAAAAATGGAAGTATCTGCAGCTAAAATGGTTTTGAAAGTGGTCCTCAAAGTATGGTCCCCAGACCAACAGTACAGCACCCCCTGGAAACTTGTTAGAAAAGCACATTTTCAGGCCTTATCTCAGATCTACAGAATCAGACACTCTAGGTAGGGCCCAGCAGTATGTGTTTTAACAAGCACTCCAGATATTTTGATGCATTCTACAGTTTGAGAATGTCTGCACTGTACGAGCTCCAGCCATCACCTCCTACCAGAAGGCTTCTATAGCTAAACATTTGCCCCTTCTCCTACCTCCACCCACAACACACATACCATACATGCTCACACAGCTAGTTTGTTGGTGTCCTTCTGAATTTGCATCCACCAGAGTGTGCACCACATTTTTTGTGTTATTATTTCTTTATGTATGTACCTCTTCTATAACCATATAAACTCATCCAAAACATCAATCATGGGGCACCCTTCTTTTCCATTTCTCGCATTTAGCATAGTGGCAGGCAAAAACAGGTACTCAGTAAACATCAAATGAATTAGAGATACATTGACATTTGTGTTTTTGATGTATTTATTTGTATCATACCTTCTTCAAATAAATGAAGTCTTACATAAGTATGCTTATTGTATTAGGTCGCTGTTGCATTGGTATAAAGAAATACCTGAAACTGGGTAATGTATACACAAAAGAGGTTTAATTGGCTTACAGTTCTGCGGGAAGCATGGCACCAGCCACCTGCTCTGCTTCTGATAAGGTCTCAGGAAGCTCACAATCATGATGGAAGGCAAAGAGGGAGCTGGCATGTCACATGGTGAAAGCGGGAACAAGGGGTGGCAGTTGGGGGGTGGGGGGTGCCACACACTTTTAAATGACCAGATCTCCTGAGAACTCACTGTTGCAAAGACCACATCAAGCCATGAGGGATCAGCCCCCGTGATCCAAACACCTTTTGCCAGGCCCCACCTCCAACACTGAAGATTACAATTCAACATAAGATTTGGGTGGAGACAAATATCCAAACTATATCACTCATATAAGTACAACATAACCAAAATTAAACTAAATAACCAAGACAAAGACAATGAAAATCAAAATGTTTCATTAATGAATCATCCTAGAAGCCAACCGTTTACATCTATTAACCCAATAGGCAGCTGCTCACAGCTGTTTAGTCCTTTTCTTTCTTTCTTTCTTTTTTTTTTTTTTTTTTTGGAGACAGAGTCTTGCTCTGTCGCCCAGGCTGGAGTGCAGTGCTGCGAACTCGGCTCACTGCAAGCTCCACCTCCCAGGTTCATGCCATTCTCCTACCTCAGCCTCCCAAGTAGCTGCGACTACAGGCACCCACCATCACGCCCGGCTAATTTTTTTGTATTTTCAGTAGAGACGGGGTTTCACCGTGTTAGCCAGGATGGTCTCGATCTCCTGACCTCATGATCTGCCCGCCTCAGCCTCCCAAAGTGCTGGGATTACAGGCGTGAGCCACCGTGCCCGACCTGTTTAGTCCTTTTCAAGCAATTCTCTGACCCGCAGGTTGCCTGTGAAAGCGGACCTTGTTTCACACTACTGCACCACATCACACGCAGGGAGGGTTGTTTCATCGGCCATGGTAACTTCAAAAAACAAAGACTGGGATCTTTCCTTTTCTAAAAAATGGATAGATGAGGGTCAGTGTTATTAAGGAAATCCCTTATGTGTTTTTCATACTGTTTTCACCACAACTCATAGTAAAATAGTATATTTTCCCTTTTGCCCCGATAAACATATACACAGACATATACACATATGTTTTCAGAAGCCACTCATCCTATGCCATATGTTACTCTCTGGTATTTGCTCTTCTATTTTATATTATCCTTTTTCCCTAAAATCAAAGTGTTTGTGATACACTAAGTAAATTTCATGATTCACCATCTGGTTGCAAACTACAGTTTTAAAAGTACTGTACCATATGATATATCATATCGTTATTAATGTAATTAAGTGGAGTTTGGTTTTATTTTACTTTGTTTTTAACTAAATGAGTAGTTTTTCAAATTACTTGTTCTGAAATTTAATCCACCCTTTATCTTCCAAAAGTAGAGAGCATTAATGCGGTTCTCCACCACTAACAACTGTGCAGCCGAATTTTCCAGAAATCTCAGTTCTATAGCTTAGTATCATGTGACTTTGGAAATTTAACTATCTTGAGTGCTGCTTTCCTTAGCTGTAAGAGTCCTAATCCACCTCTTATAGAGCTTGGTGGAGGAGTGGAGAAAATGCATTAAAGGCACTTGGCCATAGATGCTCAACCAATTTTTTTTGTTTTGTGTGTGTGCGTTTTGTTTTGTTTTTTGTTGTTGTTTTTTGAGACAAGGTCTCACTTTGTCGCCTGAGCTGGAGGGCAGGGGCACAATCAAGGCTCACTGCAGCCTTAATATCCCTGGCCCAGGTGATCCTTCTGCCTCAGACTCCCACGTAGCTGAGGCTACAGGCACACGCCACTATACTTGGCTAATCTTTTGTATTTTTTGTAGAGATGGGGTTTCACCAGGTTTCCCAGGCTGGTCTGGAACTCCTGGGCTCAAGCAATCTGCCCACCTCAGCCTCCAAAAGTGCTGGCATTACAGGCATGAGCCACCATACCTGGCCCAATGATAACTTTTACTATCATCTTAGACTGCTAGGAGAACCATCAGTTAATATTTTAAGGCATTCTCGGATATCCATGTAAAAGAGGGCATCAAAATTCTATGCTACAGATAAAACTGTGCATCATTGAAAGTTCTGATGCAAACTCTGATTATACCCTTAGAAAGGAGCCCCTATGACTCCAAAGCAAGTCATACCTGTTGGGAGCTGGCAAGGTCTCTTCACTGTTGAATGGGATTTGAGATTCTTAGGGCTTTCCAACTAACACCTTGTACCATCAGTAAATGTACCATCTCCTCTCCTCTGAGAGATTCTTTAGAGTTTAAAACCCCATGTGCTTCCTAATCATTTGCTACAGCTTCTGGTGCAAATTCCATGGCCTTATTGGGCTTATCAAACCTGGTGCCTGAAGATTACTGTAACATTTCATTTGCAGAAAGATAGCTCAAAAAAAAAATAAAATTTTTGAAGTTACAGCTGCTTGTATGATCCTAAGATATGGGATATTTAATAGCTGAGCAGAATTTAAAACATCTCCAGCTAAAGCAGAGGCAAATAAACAGGAAGCAAACTGCAGAACAGGCAGGCCCTTTACTTAAAAACTCAGCATCTACAATATTCTTATAAAGAGACGCCCACCATCACTCCAATCCCAGGTGCTAAATAACCCATTCCTCCCAGTTTTCACTCAGCTTTGGAACCACTTTGACAAAACTGAAATAGAGAAAATGTATGTTCACAAAATTGGAGGAATGAAGAAGTTGAAAAGCAAGAATAGTTCAGAGCAACCAACTACCGGGGCTGCACCGTTAGGCAAAAATATATCTAATAGCCAGGCAGATATATTGCCCAAATACGTTTTCCTCTGCATTTCCAGATTATGTTTGTCTCTCTTCGTTATTCCTCTTGAAATTTCACAGTTCAGAGACTTTATTAGTTTAATGACCAACATTTATAAAAAGAGAAAGGGTTGCTATCAGATAGGCACACACTGGAGTGAATAAATTAACAAGACTGTTTTCCACATAATATCAGGCTAAGATCAGAAGATTAATGTAGGGATGCTTCCAAAGAGCATCTAGCATTAAAATTGCCACAGTATTGAAAGGCTTAAAGTGACCCTTTCTTTTGTAGGTCCCCAAAGCTGGACTGGGAGTTCAGGGATAGGGTGATGACAATCTGAAGAAGTTGACCTTCTATACCTAGGATGATGAGGGAAGGAGTTAGTGGGAATTGGCGTTTATGAAACCAAACCAAGATAAAACTGAGTTTTAAGTACAGTTCAGGTTTTGGGAAGACCTTCCTCTTCTCTGTCTATATCCTTTCCCTGCTTCCTAATAATTATAACAAAAGTAATAGCCAACATTAACTGAACACATTCTACATGCAAGACTCCCATACCAAAAAATATATACTATATATGGGACCTCATTCGCTCCTCACCACAGTCCTATGAATAAACACCTTTATTATTTTTACCTTGCAGATAAGGAAGCTGAGGCTCTGAAAGTTTCAGTTGTCCATTGTTGCACTAGTAGTTGAATCCAGAACCCATATAGCTATGCTTCCAGTCCACATTTTCTGTGGATAGATCCAGATAGTGTAATTGAGAAATCAGGGAGAGGAGAGAAGAAGCAGAAGACAGCTCTCAGGAGAACACTTGGGTACTGTGGTAGCTGAAAAATGGCCCCCCAAAGATGTCCATGCCCTAATGCCCCAAACCGATGAATATATTATCATGTGGCAAAAGAAACTTTGCAGATATGATTTCCTTAAGAATCCTGAGATGGGGCAATTCTCCTATATTATCAGGTGGACCCAATGTAATCCCAAGGGTCCTTATAAGAGAAAGGCAGGTGGGTCAGAGACACAGAGAGACTGGAAGATGCTACACCGCTGGCTTTGAAGAAAGAGGAAGGAAACCACGAGTCAAGGAAAGCAGGCAGCCTTCAGGAGTCAGAAAAGGCAGGAAACGGATTCTCCCTAGAGCCGCTTAGAGTACAGCCCTCTGATAACCTTGATTTGGGGACTTCTGACCTCCAGAACTACACGAGAATACATCTGTGTTGTTTTAAGCCACTACATCTGTGGTAATTGGTTACAATAGCAAAATAGAAAACTAATAAGGTCCCTTTACAAAGAAAATGCATGGACTCTTTTTTTCCCCCACGCTAATGACACACAGTGTTTGTTTGCACACTGCAGAGGCATCTCAAAGCAGTGTGCCTCAGATTCCAGGCGGGGAGGCAGCAAACGCACCTCAGGGCAACTGCATCTTTGCATTTGTTCACCACACTAAGCACAAGTTTGGCACTCAGACACCTTTCCCAATTTGCGGAGGCCCTTCATTCCCCGAAGCTCCCAGCTTTCTCAGCAGTTATTTATTTACATCTATTATGGCATCCAGAGCATTGTCGCTTTTCTGATTTCATGTCTCCCTCCTCCACTGACCTAGTCTCTCCAGGAGAGATACCATATTTTTTTCTCATTTCTATGTCCCTGGCACCTAGCACAATGCTTATAGGGATGTCCAAGCCCAGAGCAAAGGAGAGAGGAGAAGAAGAAAAGGGGCATGAGAAGGTGACCCAAGCTCCATTGATACTTAGTGGAGAAACTCCTGGACCTAAATGTGTCCATCACTCTCGCATAATCTGCCCTGAGAAATAAACCTGTCCGTATCTTGATATAGAAAACATTTGCTGCTTTCTGCCAACAGTCCTCAGACTTACATCTTCAAAGTCTCACGGTGATCCATTCTATATAACAAAGTAAGGCTGCAAAGCCCTGAATTATGATACCTGTTGGGGTAAGAAAGCAGCCAAACAAGACTTGTGCTGTCTGTCTGTCTGTCTAAACTTTGAAACTGATTTCTACCTCCAGGATCCACAAGGAATTTGATGCCCAGTTTTTAGCCATTTAGGATAAATCTCCCCTTCTCTGTAGAAAATGTTCATACCCTTTCTCCCCAAAGACAGCCACCTTCTCAGCAGTTCTTTAACAGTTACACTGTGCCTTCTGATTTGGTACCAATTTTGTAAGTATTGCACTGTTGGGCATCTTTATGTCTTATCTCTCTAATTAGATACAAAATAATATGTCTTCATTAACCAACAGATATCTCTGGAGTGACATCTGTGTGTCAGGCACTGTGCTAGACTCTGGGGACACCATGGTTTTAAAAAGTCACAGTTCTGTCTCACATATAAGAACTAGATTTCTTTATTTCCTTACACAACACCCCCACCCCAATGCCTAGCACAGAGAAAGTGCATAAAGTATTTGCGTTCTCTGATCAGCCTCTTAACCAAAACAAATAATAAGTCTAAATCATATAGATCTCTCCATCTTACAGTTAGCTAGAACCTCAGGGATTATCCATTATCTAGTCCAAATCTTTAGCTTTATGGATAAAGACACTGAGACACAAATATGCAAAGTTATACAACAAATGATACAACTAGGGAGAGAATTAAGGTTACATCCCTGTCTTCTGCCTCCTAATACAGTATGCCCTCTAATTGGACCCAGAGGTGGCAGCTAACTGGATTCCAGGGGCAGCTCAGTTTGAATCATTCTGAACTTGCTGCAAATGCTCAGGCTTACTAAGCGGTGCACTTATCTGATTCTGCTCCCAAGTCCTCACCTACATCATTTCTCCTCACTGTCATTTGCTCTCAGCAGTATGAAGCCACATCTGGTACTAATGACCTTCGGGGTCACTGGGAAGCAATTTATTTCATTTTTTAAAAAATAAAGGAAATGTTAATATCACAAGATCTGTGTCTGAAATGCCCCTGGGCAAGTTTCCTCTCTGACTTTACTTTGTCTCATTTTCAACTTCCTTTTTTTTTTTCCTTTCTCCATGTCAAATTGTCAGGATGACTTTGATCTCAGAGACACAATTTTTCTCCCTTCCTGACTCCCACCTGCCACCATGAAACAGTTCTACTGAAACCTATTAATTCTTTCAAGTCTAAGATCAGTCCCTGTTCAATTTCCATAGGGGCAGGGAGGGTCCCCAGCACAGAAGATAGATGTAATTCGAAAGAAAAGGATAAGTGTGTATGCATATCAATGGGTCCATAAAAACCAAAAGCAGTTTGTCTTCATTGAATCTGGAGATCACAGTTTCCCAGACTTTCTATTTTAAGACAACCTCTGGAAACCAACTTTTACATCAAATGGGAAACACACAGTCAAAAGAGCTCCATGTGATATTCAAAACAGTGGCTGCACATCTGAACGGTGGCCCAATTACCTCCAGTTGATAAGAACTGCATTTCAAATGGAAGGGAGACGATTCTGCTTAGTGAAGCTCTGTGGTTACAGAAAAATAGAACAACTCGCACAGAAATTGTCTCTTTCCACCTTCCATTTTCATAAACATCATAGTTAATTCTGGGTAATAAAAATGTAAAGTTTAATCAATGACAAACATTTTGGCAGGAAATCGAAAATGGTTTATTGGTGAGAAATAAACAAGAGGGCATTATGTGTTTAACAGTCAAAGTGGTGCCAATTTTTCTTTCCACCTTAGTTTTTACTTATCCTCCACCCAACATGTCTGTTCTACAAGGCAAGTAAGAACGGGAAGAGAAAGGAGAGAAATGGAAATTTAGACAGAAAAATAAAAGAACTGAATGGCTGCCTTATGAATAATAAACCTCTATTTGTAAATTACCTGTGTTTAGAGAAAATTCAGCTCATTTAAAATGTTTAATAGATGTGAAGAGCTCTGAGGTTTGTAGAATAAAAGCACCTAAGTCAAAACATCTTTGAAAACAAACAAGAGAGAAGAAACATCCAGCACATCCTCACCCTTTCTGTCTTCCAAGAAGTAGCAATCTTAGGCCCTGGGAGGGGAACCATAATTTTTATTTGAAAACCTCTCAGGGCGGTTCTTTTGTATTTCCCTTTCTTTCTTCTCAGATCACAGCAGCGATTTTCTTTTATTGTCAGCTATTTATAGTTTTCTTTTCTCAAAACTGTGGCCAGAAAGAAATTGGGCAAAAAGCATTTCTTTCAACAGCTACATTATTTGTAGCACTCTTCAAAACTATTAAATACAATCAAAGAAGACCCAAAAAAAAAAAATCCCCAAACTTGTTCAACAATTTTTTTTTTTGGCCACTTAGGCTGTTTTACTTAAAGAAGTGAAAGCCAAAGAGATATCCTCATCTTGCCCCCAGAATAGGGAGCTATGAGGAGAAGAGTCACTCAAAAGCTATCTTCCTACTCACAAATGAACTCGTAACAGTAAAGGAAGGCACTTGGTATAATGGAGTTGGCATAAATCTTAGTCCTGTTTCCCGTGTCTCAGACATTTCACAGAAGCTTCAAAGTACTCCGGACAGATTAGGGTGTGGATAGTCTAGATTTAGAGACCTGTCGGCCACCAACAACCCTCTGGCACTTAGTCATTTCTTTTGTACCCATAGTAGAGTGGATAAAGGCATGATTTGTAGTCAGACATATGTGACACCAAATCCGGGCTCTATCTCTTGCTAATCTTGTGACCTTGGGAAAAATACTTGGCTTCTCTCCACCTCAGGTGTCCCATTTATAAAATAAGACAACTTAGCACTCAGTGAAGAGATAGGGCTTAGCACATGGTTACCACTTAAGGCAAATACTATGCTTGTTTCCTGCTATATTGCCTCGTCCAGGGCACAAAAAAGATGGCACGTCACAGACTCATACAATTGGGACCATGTCACTGAGCTCTGGATGTGAGCAGAAGTAATTTAAGCCACTTCCAGACTCTGCTATAAAGGTTCTCTCTTCCTCCATATCTCTCCAGCAAGCCTTGAAGTCATGTATAGGCCTGGGCCTCTGTCAGTTCAGGTATCTATGAGGAGCAAGGCCTACCCACGCACCGTCATCAAACATGGAGCATGGGAGACATCAACCTTTTGATGTTAAGCTATTGAGATTTTGAAATTAACTTGTTATTGCAACATAGTCAAGCCTTTTCTGACCAATATTCCCTGGGTCAGTTCAAGTCCTCCAAGACGCAGACACCAAGACAGAGTTAGAAGCACAAGAGATTTATGGGAGGAAGCCCCTGCAATAGATAAAGAGGAGAGGGAGCAGGAGTAAGGAGTGAGAGCCTGGAGGCCGTGATGCTGGTCTGACACACTCAGAAGGTGAGGGCGGAGGTGGAGGATTGGGTAGCAGGAGTCTCAGACCGTATGGTGCAGCTCTGTGAAGGTCTAGGCAAGCAGTGGGGAACTCCATAGCAAAGACTGCCCACAGGGGAGTCCTGTATTGCACAGAAACATCCCACCTCTAACTCCCCAAGGTCCTCAGTTGCTGGCTGGGAGCAAACTGGGGAGAATGTGACTTTAAGGTGAGCAATGCCGTGGACCCCAAAGGTGGAGCTGGAGACTGTCAGCTAACTGTGCTTCTTACCTTGGGGTCTTTTTTGAAGGAAAGTCTGAGCAATGCATTTCCAAGTTTGCCTGAACCTCTCAATAAATAATAGCTATATTTTACCATCCCACAGTGTGTTCTCTCTCTCGTTCTCTCTCTCTCTCTTTCTCTCTGTCTGTCTCTGTCTCTCTGTCTCTAACATGGCATTAATTAAGGGTGTCAGCCTCTCTAGAAAGTGAGCTCCTTGGGGGCACCATCAATGGCTTCCTCATGATTACAGTTCAGCGTTTGGTTGGGATGTAGTAAGAGCTTAATAAATGGCAATTGGAAGAGTAAGTAACTGAGTGACAGCGTGAAAGTCCTTAGAAGAGTGCAGCTAACTCCTAGGAGGTTACTGTTGAGAGGAGCTATCTTGAGCCTAGCGGGCTGTTTCACTCAGACTGAGGTTATACCTGCTTCACACACCTAAAGTCATAATGTCAGAGCTGGACCCAGTGCAGGACGTTTGTGTGTTCCAAAGTGCCTCAGACTACAGAGGGAAAAAAAAAACTGCAATGCATCTCTTCCCCCTAAGAAGTCCTACACAGCTCTCCAGGAGCTTTGTTTGCTGCATTCGGTTAGGGAAAATGAGAAAAAGTCAGAGACACAAGCAGAAGGAAGACGAAAACACAGTGCAAAATGGCAGAGCAAAGACTAGGAAAGTAAGGAAGTCTTCTGGGAGCTCTGAGGGCCTAGCATCCCCATCAGAAGTGCACGGAATACTAGAGGCAGAGAGGTAGGTGTCTTGTAAGATGCAGCTTTTTTGAAACATCTCAGTTCAAATCCTGAATATCTGCCTGACCCCGGACAACTCACTTAACCTCTCTGGCACTGAGAATCACATTTCATGAAGGTAGGGATCCTGTCTGCCTCGTTTATGCTCTGTCCCCAGTGCCCAGCGTAGTTCTGGGAGCATGATTGGCACTCAAGCTATGCCATAGTAAGGTCTTGGAATTGGAGTCAAATGGTCTGGATTTGAACTCTGGCTAACACTTACCATGGGAACTGAGGTGAGTTACTTAAACATTATCTGCTTAGCTTCTTCATCTGTAAAGTGTTTATACAAATGGTGACTATTTCATTGGGGTTGTTATGAAGATTGAAATGAAATAATTCATGTAAGTATTTCCAACAGTATCTGGCACATAACACGTATCCAATAAATGTTAATTGTTATTATAATTATTATTTTTTGTTGAATGAATGAATGAATCTCTCAGACCTTTAGTTTTCTCTCCTGTAGAAATAGACTAAAATAATCTACCCCCATACATTTGTTCTGAGGATTAAATGAGATCATGCACGTAAAATGCTCATTTCAATGCCTGGCACAAATGTGGTCAGAGGAAATGGGGTTCTTGTTCAAAGCTGCCATATCCCTTCCTAGAGCCTGACGTGAATACCTGGGTCTCTCTATAGCACAGTAGTTGAGAAGATCTTAGCCCCAAGCCAGGATGTCCTTAAGTTCTGGATCAGAGTCCCACCCCTTCACTGTATTTACCAGCCATCCAAACCCCACCCAGTCATTAGAACTTCCCTTTCTCCCTCTCTGCTCACATAGGGGCTGTTAGCTGTCAATAATTCATTTTCCCAATGGGAAAAGAAAAAGTCTCAGGGAGCACATCTTTCTCCTTTGTTCAGGTCTCTCCATTGCTCTCTGCAGCTTCCACTTTTTATAAATGCTTCAATCAAGCTGCCTTCTATAATGTATTCTCCATTTGCTCTCTGTTTACAGCTGAAGCATTTTTGTGACACAGCTTCTATGAAGAACATTATGCAAATTCATATTGCATTCTACTCTATTCTAAATCTCTAACCTTAGGACATTCATCTAGAAGTTTAGAAATCCCAAAGTCAATGGAGATCACAGCAATCAAAACTCCCATCATCTATTTTCCATTGCAGAGGATGCACACCCCATAAACACAGTGCTTCCATTATAGACAAGTATACGTTTAAGGCATTGGTGAATGCCAGAGAAAGAGCAAAGATCAGACAAGAGGTATCTGCTTCAAATCACTGGCCCCAAAGGTAGCAGAGCATCAGGACCATCCCCTCAGCTTTTAAGAAGGGACACTCTTGGCCAGGCACAGTGGCTCACGCCTGTAATCCCAGCATTTTGGGAGGCCAAGGCGGGTGGATCACCTGAGATCAGGAGTTCAAGACTAGCCTGGCCAACATGGTGAAACCCCATCTCTACTAAGAATACAAGAATTAGCCAGGTGTGGTGGTGTGCACCTGTAATCCCAGCTACTCAGGATGCTGGGACAGGAGAATCACTTGAACCCAGGAGGTTGTAGTGAACCAAGATCATGCCACTGCACTCCAGCCTGAGCAACAGAGCAAGACTCCATCTCAAAAAAAAAAAAAAAAAAAAAAAAGAGAGAAACTCCTTACTCTTCCCTTGTGGATTATAATGACACCACCAGGACATATAGACTTACATGGACAAAGTATCCCACCAGGACAATGGGCCAAAATATGTGCAGTTTCAGTTCTATATTGATAAATCAGTGACACAAAAGCATCCCTACTTCAGGGTCTGTCTGGTAGGAAACTACACAATGGGAACCAAGCAGTAGGTCTGAAAGACCTTTCCTTCTTTTATTGAGTAGTTACTTGGATTTTTCCAAACATATTGTGTCCAGTCCTTCCGGTGGGTTTGTGGTCTTGCTACCTTCAAGAATGGAGCCGCAGACCTTCGTGGTGAGTGTTACAGCTCTTAAAGATGGCACAGACCCAAAGAGTGAGCAGCGGCAAGATTTACTGTGAAAAGCAAAAGAACAAAGCTTCCACAGCCTGGAAAGGGACTCTAACAGGTTGACACTGCTGGCTGGGGTGGCCAGCTTTTATTCCCTTATTTGTCTCCGCCCATGTCCTGCTGATTGGTCCATTTTACAGAGTGCTGATTGGTCCATTTTACAGAGTGTTGATTGGTCCATTTTACAAACCTCTAGCTAGCCACAGAGCGCTGATTGGTGCGTTTTTACAGAGCACTGATTGGCGGATTTTACAAACCTCTAGCTAGCCACAGAGTACTGATTGGTGCATTTTACAATCCTAGCTACCCAGTGCTGATTTGTGCATTTTACAATCCTCTTGTAAGACCAAAAAGTTCTCCAACTCCCCACCTGACCCAGAGGTCCAGCTGGCTTCACCTCTCAATATGACTTTGAAGAAGAATTTGGAGGATGACAAGCAGAGATTTCTTTAAGTGTAATGATGAGATGAATCATTTTTTTAAGAAGATAAAACCAAAAATGACAAGGAAAGCAAGACTTGTAAATGAACGTTGCCTATATACACACACGGGGTGCAGACTGGGCAGACTAGGAGCAATCAACCCTCTACTTGATCAGTGTCTAACACCGAGAGAGAGAAAAAGACAAAAGCCTTCAAGACGAAGCCACCCCACTCAGGCACTTAGGGTAGCTTTTTTTTTTTTTAATAGAAATGTGAAATGTGGTTCAAAGAAAGCAATCGGTATAGGCCATAAAGTCTCCCTCTTGCTTAAGTTCTTTTGAGTTGAGGTTCTTTCATTGACTACTAAATGATGTGTTGCCCAATCAAAGGCCTTAACCTACCTGTGGTGCCTCAGCCTTTGTAGTTTAACTGTTTCATTCCCACTTGTGTGTGTGCTATAGCACCTCTCAATAAACTTGGAAAAGGTTCTGCTTCTAGCTACCCTGAGGTTACCTTTATGAGTTCATGACAGAGATCTTGGACTGGACTTTTACTCAAGAGGAGGAAAACGTTCCTGGTTTGGACTCAAGACTCCAAAATAAAAGTGAGGAATGAAAACAGAAACTAAAGATAACTTTTTCTATTTCCAATTCCCTTCAACCCAGGCACCTGATACCTGGATGTAGTTCAGAGTTCATCCCACTCACAGACTGCAAAGTAAATGTGGGAGAAGTGTGGCTCTTATCCTTAGGGTGGCTTATTGCCCTCTTATATGCATTGCTTCTTTCCTTCCATTATGCAAATCCATTGGCCAGTATAAGCATTGTTCACTCCTACAACCCCCAGCCCCTGCATTAGGCCATCAAATGCTATTTCAGGTGGACTGAAGGTCACACAGGAACTCCTACATGTCATAAATGACATGGAAGAAACAGACTCTGAAACTACAAATGCCTGGTATTCACTACACTAGGCAATCTGGCCTCAAAAAGTCCACAGATGTTATTACCCTAAGACAACATTTTTCTTCCACTTTTTTAGGCATAACAGATCTTTTTTTTAACCCTACACATTCATGCCTTCCTCAACTTTGTTCTTTTATCTAGACAGTGAAATATAATTGACAAATTTAAATCCATGCAAAAGGATTAATGCCTTGTGGAAAGAAGTGCAGGTGAATAGAAATGCTGGAGGTGGATCCCAAGATCTAAATTCAAGGACTGGATCAGGGAAGTCACTCAACAACTTTGAGCTTAATTTCATCCTGAAATACATACAAAGATTAACTTCTCCATCTTCCATGTGTTGTAAGAATCAATGAGAAACAGCAATACATTGTATTAGAATAAAGACAGTGTATAAAAACCAAGAATATATGCCTCACCATCATCACCATCGTCACCATCATGATACGATCATCGTCACCATTTTTACTCCATTAGTGCCTTAAATGTTTTTCATGTTGTACTGCTGCCACCTAACGGCAGAGCTGAATGAATCTGAAGCTTCCTTCAAGTCACATACTCTGGTTTTGCCTTTTCTTAAATCTGTATTCACCTGGACTGAAGTCAGAAAACGTACAGGCTGGAAAAAAAATAAACAGAAATGATTGCACTTGTTATACTTGGCAAGTAGAATTCTGCCCCAAACTTGAATAAATGGGGCAGAAATGAGCCCCAGGTCTAGATTAAGGGAACGCCCACTAGGTGGTCTTATCCATTTTTCATTAGTCCAAATGTGTTTTGCATGTAACAAATCATGCTCCTATTAACTTCCAGACATAAAATGAAAACATGTAGATGAAGCTGTGGACTGATTATCAGAATTGGAGGGAGTGTGGCATTTTGAAACTCTTGAGACAGAAAACTGGGTCTACTGGTGTAAGAAGCTGTAGCAGCAACTGGTTGCAGGAATTGTACGTCTGGCCTTGCAGAACATCTTTCCAAGGAGTCTCAGACTCTGTGGTCACTCTCAAAGGGACAACAGTTTTACTCCCAGAATTTATGAAGAGACAAAGGATCTGACTCCTCTTTGGTTTCCTTCTTAAAACATTCTACTTAGACATTCCACAGGGCAATAAAAACTAATAACTAGCTGTTTGCACTTTTCATTTCCATGGTAACTTTCCTATGGAGGTATTCCAAAGTTCTTATAAAAACAGGGAATGCCAATTGACCTACATCCAGGAAATGAGGCGATAGTTTTATTTCAGGCCCTTAAGCAGAAACCTGCCCATTTTAATATAAGTATCTGTCTGCAGAAAGTCAATGGAGCCCCAAGTGCCAGGACATTGTCCCACACACTTGGACAGAAATAAAGCAGCTGAAGGAGACTGCTGAATTCAGGTTTCTCTCCAGCAGTGAAGAAAGCCCAACCCAGCATGGTGAAAGAACCCCTCTATCACAATATAACTTGGGATTCATGAAGATGGCAGAAGATTTTGGAGAATGACAGGATTTACTATCTTACAGAACAAGAACTAAATATATTGGAATGTACATGAAACTGCACATAAATTTTCAATATGATAGAGAGTCTGAGTAAAAAATAAAAATCCATACTTAAAGTAGAGGAGGACAGAAATAGAAATTGTTACACTGAAAGAATCAATCTGAACTCATCATTTTAAACAGGAAATATATTTTCCATCCCTGTCAATGATCCAAAAGCAGCAGATTCACCTTTTCCCAACTCACGTCTAATCCTGGTCTGCGCAACCGATTGGTCAGCAGCCCAGACTCTTCATCTTGGCTAGTCTGGGAGACTATTATTTTTCAGTTGAGGGTGCTAAGATTATCACAAGCCTAGGATGAAAATAGAATACTGTATGTGGTAAAGTTACTATCATCCTAGAAAGATAACTCTGAGAAGAAACCAAAATTAAGGTAAGAATAAGAATGGAAATAAGAATTAGAATGAAAATAGAAATAAAAATAAAATGAGAATAAAGACATGGAACATGACATTTCAATTCATGCTATTTGCATTATGGTAATGAATTTTATTTTAAGTGTGTTAATTTATTAATCATCGTATTTTGTGCATCTTCTGCATCCTAGCATGTTTAAAGCATTTTGAAAAACTTCTGGAGATGTGTACTTTCAATTAAATCATCAGAAGGGTTTTATGGGACAAATTTAAGTTTGCAGTCAATGTCTAACAATTTGGGAAAATTCATTAAGTCAATATATTTTTACTTATCATAATCTACCTATATATAAATATTTAAAAGAATATTTATTATTTAAAAATAATTGGTTTATAAATTCAAAATATCAAGAATTTAGACATTAGGCAACCATCGAAAGTTAATAAAAAGGCTTTACAGATAAAAGCCATTTAGGTATTAAGAATTTTTTTCACAGATATATAATAGCTCTAGTATGCAGAAGGTTGTGTAAATGTTCAGCAACTCTTCTCAGTGGGACGGTAGGAACCTTACTTAGCCCATGTATCTGAGCAAGTAGTCCCGGGTTTCTACTTACCGTATGTGGGGAAGTGTTTCCTGCTATTTCCAGGCCCTTGTTATTTTTGTAAAATGCCCATACTTTTGTCTGTCTCTAACTGGGTTTGTGTTTCACTTTCTCTATCCTAATCAAAGTGTCAATGCTCTATGCTGATTTCATAGGCAGTATATGACAACCCTTGTTTCTACTGACTCTTTGATGTGAATTGGCATTTGTGTTAGCGAAAGACTCCTTGATTGCTTGTCAGAAGTCCCTACACAAATTACCTCAAACAAATACAAATTATGGGCTCATATGTCCTGCACAGACAAAGGTGTGGCTGGGATGACCAGACCAGACACTCAAGCGCTGCCACATCTATTGTCTCTGCTTCACTCTGAATACTACCTTTGATTTCCTTTTACTGTAAACAGATTTCCTCCACATTGTGGTAAATGTGGCTGCCTGGATCAATGGACTCACATTCTAACAGTTACCTGACTAAAGACAAAAGTGTTTCTCTCTCCCAGTGTGAGTTTAAGAAAATCCCATGGCAGAAAAGAACAAAGCTGGAGTCATCACACTACATGACTTCAAACTATACTACAAGTCTACAGGAACGAAAACAGCATGGTACTGGAACCAAAACAGCATGGTGCTGGTACCAAAACAGAGATATAGACCAACAGAACAGAATAGAGCCCTTGAAAATAATACCACACATCGACAACCATCTGACCTTTCACAAACCCTACCAAAACAAGAAATGGGGAAAGGATTCCCTATTTAATAAACATGGTGCTGGGAAAACTGGCTAGCCATATGTAGAAAGCTGAAACTGGATCCCTTCCTTACACCTTATACAAAAATTAATTCAAGATGGATTAAAGACTTAAATATTAGACCTCAAACCATAAAAACTCTAGAAGAAAACCTAGGCAATACCATTCAGGACATAGGCATGGGCAAGGACCTCATGACTAAAACACCAAAAGCAACGGCAACAAAAGCCAAAATTGACAAATGGGATCTAATTAAACTAAAGAGCTTCTGCACAGCAAAAGAAACTACCATCAGAGTGAACAGGCAACCTACAGAATGGGAGAAAATTTTTGCAATCTACCCATCTGACAAAGGGCTAATATGCAGAATCTACAAAGAACTTAAACAAATGTACAAGAAAAAATCAACCCCATCAAAAAGTGGGCAAAGGATATGAACAGACACTTCTCAAAAGAAGACATTTATGCAGCCAACAGACACATGAAAAAATGCTCAGCATCACTGGCCATCAGAGAAATGCAAATCAAAACCACAATGAGGTACCACCTCACATCAGTTAGAATGGCAATCATTAAAAAGTCAGGAAACAACAGGTGCTGAAGAGGATGTGGAGAAATAGGAACACTTTTACACTGTTGGTGGAACTGTAAACTAGTTCAACCATTGTGGAAGACAGTGTGGTGATTCCTCAAGGATCTAGAACTAGAAATACCTTTGGACCCAGCTATCCCATTACTGGGCATATACCCAAAGGATTATAAATCATGCTGCTATAAAGACACATGCACACATATGTTTATTGTGGCGCTATTCACAATAGCAAAGACTTGGAACCAACCCAAATGTCCATCAATGATAGACTGGATTAGGAAAATGTGGCACATATACACCATGAAATACTATGCAGCCATAAAAAAGGATGAGTTCATGTCCTTTGTAGGGACACAGATGAAGCTAGAAACCATCATCCTGAGCAAACTATCACAAGGACTGAAAACCAAACACTGCATCTTCCCACTCATAGGTGGGAATTGACACGGGGTGGGGAACGTCACACACCGGGGCCTGTGGTGGGGTGGGGGAAGTGGGGAGGGATAGCATTAGGAGATATACCTGATGTAAATGACGAGTTAATGGGTGCAGCACACCAACATGGTACATGTATACGTATGCAACAAACCTGCACATTGTGCACATGTACCCTAGATATAATTTTAAAAAGAAAAAGAAAGAAAATCCCATGGCAGGACTACAGTTGACCACATAAAGCCAACCAGACTATGATCCTGCCAACTTATGGCCAGAGAATGTGAGGGACTCATATGTCAATGCCTGTCAAGTTTTCAAAAGGAATAGGGGTCAGTTTTCAAAAGGAATAGGAGAGACTTAGACACGGCCACAGGGGAAATTGTCACGATCTGGAAAATTGCCATGAACAACCCAACTTATATCCAACATAAAGGGTGCTAAAACCAGAGGGTACCTAAATTACATTGTTAAAGATCCTACCACTGATAGCATACTCCAATGAAAATTAATCCAACTATTTAAATGCTCAGCATCCACAGTGTGATGGTAAGCTACTAATAATGCAAATACTATATCTCATCTGAGTTCATCATACCCAAAACAATACACTTTTGAAAAGTATGTGGCTCATCTAAAATGCTTTTTGTGCATGTGAATGAACAAATTTCTATTTCTGAGCTATAATTTGTGTAGCCAAACTCACAAGTGTCTGAAAGACTAAGAGGTTGGAACAAATTTTTTGAGCTTCTGACAGTGCCAAGGCCTAAAGATGAATTGCAATGAATTAGATTAAGTTCTAGCCATATCTATCTATTTCCCCTGTGTCATAATAAAACCTATACTTAGACTTAAATGTAATCATGCAAAGATAAAACTTAAGTTGCATTAAGTCTTCAGGCTCTTTTTTGGATTGAGACAGAGAGACAATTAAGAAAAAGCATAAATATATTTGAATGCATATTAAAATTGTGAGTGAGTGGGGAGAAGCTCCAGAAGCACCAATGAAGTAACCATAAAGACTTAGTTGAGCACTCATTGGAAGCTAAGTGGATGTCTTGCAGATATTTTAGCATGAAAGAGATGTAAACCTTGGTAGAACTAAAACACTTTGTCCTCTTCATAGGAAAATGGTGTGACTGATGTTCTCAGTACATTGGAAGCTTCGATGTGTGCTTCTTACCTTTTAATTGTTTTTCTGACCAGTAGAATAGATTCCTACTGGGCCTTCTGTATCTTTTGCATTCTCTGCTTTTGATCAAGGTCATGCACATTTTCAAATGTGTGGCTAGGACTTCTTGATGCCTTGACATTATAAGCCCAACTCAAATGCTGGGGGAGAAATATCAGCTGTTAAAGTTAGCATTTGCTTTAAGAAGTCCATGCCTAGCACTCATAAAGCTAAAAAGCTAAATACTCAGCCTCAAAGTCCCAAATTCCTACCTACCATCCTCCTATAAACATCTTCATACTCCCCTTGGTAAGCCATAAGAAAAGTGCCAATAAAAGATGGATTTCCATGAAAAGTTATTTTGGGCCACCTTTTGATTCCTAGATCAGACCCTTGTAGGCAATGTGATTTGAATCCAATATCAATGACTCAGTCATGTAAAAAATCACCTTGCAGATGACTTAAGAAGGATGTTTATTTAAATCCAGTTTTCCAAAACTAGGGTGAGAGATGATACAAAGTCAGGTACCACCTTGCAAACCTCCCACTGATACAGACAGGAGGCAGGAGTGTGGGGTCCCTGGCAAGGGTTCCACCCTCAAGCCTGGATCCGTGGCCCTAAATGAGAATAGTTATCCCTGTTTTCCCACCCAAATATTGCTTTTACCAAAACCACTCTGGCCTGCCACACCCCGATCCTGTACCCATGAAAACCCCAAACCCCAGGCTCCATGATTCGAAGAGCAGCAGAGCAGTGTGGCATAGAAGGAGAGAAGAGAAGGAGTATCTGAATATCAAAAGTAGTTTGACTGGGGACAGTCAGAGAGGAGATCAGTCACAGTACAGCTGCACTCCAGAGGAAAATCATCCTCCCACTCCATCCCCTTTCCAGCTCCCCATCCATCCTACTGAAAGCCAGCTCCATCACTCAGTAAAATCCCCACATTCACCATCCTTCAAGTCCATGTGACCTGATTCTTCCTGGACACCAGACAAGGGCCCAGGTACCAAGAGGGCAGGATATAAAAGGCTGTCACCATGACTCTCCACTGAGCTAGTTAACATTTAGCCATCTGCAGACAGCAACTGCTAAAGGATCATTAATTGTACTTAGATACTACCATGGGGCTGGAGTCCAAAAGCACTCACCCTGGCTCCTACACCTGCCAGTCTGCATGCTCCGTTTCCCATAAGGGCCTGAGCAAATAAGCCACACCCCTGTTGCAAGTCCCACAAGGAAGTCAGGGAATTCTCCTGTTTCATCATCACTTTGACCTCTTTCGTTAGACGTAGGAGCTTGTGATGGAGGACGTGTAGGGCAGTAGGTAGCTGTCAATATTGGCAGCCACAGCAAAATGCAGACAAACCACTACACAATCCCTTTTGTTTGTAATATCTGGCTTACGTCTCCTCACCCCTATTCACCCCAAATACATGCTGAGCATGTGCTGTGCCACAGCCACTGTTCTAGTCACTGGAGATACAGCTATGGACAAAAACAAGGTTGGTCCCTGCCTTCATAGCATTTACATCCTGGTGGGGAGAGCGAGAAAATAAACATCTAGACCAACAAATTCAATCATTGCAGATAATTTCTATGATGTAAAAAAAAAAAAAAAAAAAAAAATTGTTTTAAATAATAAAGGTAAAAGGATGGGTCTACTTTAGATTGAATGGTGATAGAAAGGTTGTCTAGAGGGTGACATTTAAACTGAAATCTAAATAATGAGAAAAAGCCAGCCAGGTAAGGACCTGAAAAGGGGGCTTTCAGGTAAAGAAGCAGAGCAAACGCAAAGAGACGAGATGGGGGAGTGGTGGTTAGGAGGCTGGAGTATGCTGGGGGTAGAGTAATAGGAGACAGAGAAGTGGGTGGAAGAGAGCATGGAGAGCCCCCAGGGAGTCTACCCCATCACCACCTACATACTTCCATCATTATACATATAACAATATATTCTAAAAGTTAATTTACTCTTCTCTCTTTTTGAGTAGACTTCCTTAAGTACACTATATCTTATTCATGATAACAATTATAGCTGCCATTTATTGAGCTATACCAGGCACTAAACTAGCTACTTTGCATACATTATCTCCAATCTTCACAACAACCCTGCAAGGTAAGTATTATTAGCATAATTTTACAGATGAAAAAACCAACTAAGTGATTTAACCAAGGCCAAAAAGCTAACATGTGGCAAAGCAGGCATTTGAATCTACGTCTTGTCTGCCTCTGAAATCCATCCTCTTTCACTATCCCACACTATCTTAACCTCCGTGCACTTACTCGTCTTTGTAGTTCTGGCTCCTAGCACAATGCATGGCACATTACATAGATTCCAATGCTCAATAAATATTTGTAGTATCGAATTGGAGTAAACTGACCGTGAGCCCACACAATGGGAGACTGAACTCATGAGGCCACAGATTTGGGGAGACTTTACAGGAGCACATGTGGTGGTGATGATAGCCTTCTGTCTCAGGATGAATTCAAAGCATGGTGGAAACGGGTAGGGAGGAGGCTGTACTTAATAAAACTAAATGAAATCTATGGGGCTTCCTGAGAGCTAATGTATGACACACTGACACAGCTGCATATCGCGTTCTGAAAAAATTAATGGGATTTTAAAGAGAGAGGCTGCTCAATGTGCTTGCAAAATGGAGACACAGAAGAATGCGCCCCGATGATGAGGAGAAAAGCACATTGAGAGAGGAGGATGGCACTGTTGTAATTGCCTGTAATCTTCCCCCCTCCTCCTCCTGACTTTAATTAGGACACTTGCGAGACACACACATTTGTAAGAGTGACAGAGTTAATTGAAGAAAACCACATGTCTCATCAACAACAAAATCAGGAATAATAATCAAAGCAGCAGAAGCAAAATTGGAAGCCATGGAGCTGTCAAAAGCAGGAGGAACTCAAATACAATCAGCCACGTAATTTAGAAAAAGCGAGAGGGCTCTATGGAAACATAAAAAATGGGACATGAAATAAAACAGTGAACTTGACTCAAACTGAAACTTTCACTCCCACAATCTGGTCACAATTAAATCTGGTCAAAATTCTTCTAATCCTTTCAGCCCGTGTTCTGGGGATGCCTGCATTTTTCCATTTCATTGCTTAGAATGGCCCCGTTAAGTGAAAAGTCTCCCACTCCCTCCCTGAGCTCTTCATTAATTCACAATGCTCTCCTGTCACCACATTGGTTAGTGCTATCCTAAGTGGAGATGGAAAATGACAGGCCCTCATCCCCAGCTTTTAATATTGCTTACATTCAGAGATCATTATTAAGTTATTCCTCCATCCTCTACTTGCAAACGTACAAAAAGATTAACTAGTAAGTTCAGTTGGGGAAGAATTCTCCTTACTCTTTCAGTTTCTTAACTGATTGGATCTTTGTTGCTCATCTCCCCCAGCACCCATTCCATCTTCTCTCAACAGCTCTGCCCTACCTTCAGCCAACACAGTCGGGGTGGGCTCCATCCCCACATCCAATCCAGTGCATGAGGATGTAGTTTGCCTCAGAGGTGGGCAACTGACCCAAGCTGGTTGGTCAGACTCTGAACACGTATCTATGCCGGCTGGGACTAAGATACTCAATCTTTCTTATGATATGGGTCTTGGAACTGGTTGAACAATCTTGCCACATGACTGAGAATGAAGTTATTATGGCTCAAAAAATAAAGAAGGAAGAAAAACATCCTTGTCACATTGTATCAATGTGAATCAGTTATTCCTGAAGTCTGATCTATTCCTGAACTTTTCCATTATATGATCTGATAAATGTCTCCTTTTTTGCTTAAGCCAAGTGAATTTGACTTTCCAGTGTTTGCAGACAAGTATTCTAAGCATAATTTATTAATGTAACAGTAAGATAAACAATAAAATTGAAAAAAAAAACAATAATAGCTGATACTATTGAGTGCCCTTATGTGCCAGTCAAAAGGTCCTCTGCATTATTTTAGCATATCCCATTTGTATTATTATTTTCACTTTACCAACATAGAAATTGACATTAAAGAGTTTGTTAAACTTCCCCTAAGCTAATGAAGATGAAATTAAAGCCAAGGATTCTCTCTGGAAGCCCATGATCTCAAAATCTATTGTAATGGCAATTAAAAGACAGAGTTAGGTCATATTTCAATTCTAAACTTCCTGTACTGATCAGTAAATAAACAATGGGAAATGGTATGCCTTCCTTTTTCCTCTTTCTCGAGATACCTCTAAATGTTTCTGATAAATTCCCTAGGCGTTTTCGTCATGGCTATTTCCACACATATGATATCACGGATTTGCAGATTATGTCCTTAAGCACGACTCCACAACAAAAGCACATTGCGGAAACTGAAACACTTGTCATCACTCAGGGTCTCAACCACTCAAACCAATGTGCATGAGTAGAGGTCACAATGCCAGAAAGAAAGCTACAGAATATTAGAGGTTGCTCAACAGAAGTAGTGAATTGTCCATTGAGGGACATAAAAGTTACCAGAAACTAACCACACAAAGTCATAACAGAGTGCTACTTTCTGGATCAGGTATCATAACCAATGCTAAACTGCTGTTTTCTAACTCCATTACTAGATTCAGAGGCTACCAGGTGACTCCAAAGCTTCCTTGACTGATACGTGGTAACTATCTGTAATTCTGTACCTATACCTACTTCCAAATCTTTATCACTTTTTTTGTATTTCAATCCTCAATGCAGAATATGTCAGCCCTTTCCAAGTCCAATATGCCACTTTTCAAATGTGAGACACCATGCAGGTAAAAGCATGAGATAGAACAGTGAGGATTAGAGACTTAAATGTTAGACCTAATACCATAAAAACCCTAGAGGAAAACCTAGGTAGTACCATTCAGGACATAGGCATGGGCAAAGACTTCATGTCTAAAACACCAAAAGCAACGGCAGCAAAAGCCAAAATTGACAAATGGGATCTCACTAAACTAAAGAGCTTCTGCACAGCAAAAGAAACTACCATCAGAGTGAACAGGCAACCTACAAATGGGAGAAAATTTTTGCAATCTACTCATCTGACAAAGGGCTAATATCCAGAACCTACAAAGAACTCAAACAAATTTACAAGAAAAAAACAAACAACCCCATCAAAAAGTGGGCAAAGGATATGAACAGACATTTCTCAAAAGAAGACATTCATACAGCCAACAGACACATGAAAAAATGCTCAGCATCACTGGCCATCAGAGAAATGCAAATCAAAACCACAATGAGATACCATCTCACACCAGTTAGAATGGCGATCATTAAAAAGTCAGGAAACAACAGGTGCTGGAGAGGATATGGAGAAATAGGAACACTTTTACACTGTTGGTGGGATTGTAAACTAGTTCAACCATTATGGAAAACAGTATGGCGACTCCTCAAGGATCTAGAACTAGATGTACCATATGACCCAGCCATCCCATTACTGGGTATATACCCAAAGGATTATAAATCATGCTGCTATAAAGACACATGCACACGTATGTTTATTGCGGCACTATTCACAATAGCAAAGACTTGGAATCAACCCAAATGTCCATCAGTGACAGACTGGATTAAGAAAATGTGGCACGTATACACCATGGAATACTATGCAGCCATAAAAAAGGATGAGTTTGTGTCCTTTGTAGGGACATGGATGCAGCTGGAAACCATCATTCTTAGCAAACTATCACAAGAACAGAAAACCAAACACCGCATGTTCTCACTCATAGGTGGGAATTGAACAACGAGATCACTTGGACTCGGGAAGGGGAACATCACACACCAGGGCCTATCATGGGGAGGGGCGAGGGAGGAGGGATTGCATTGGGAGTTATACCTGATGTAAATGACGAGTTGATGGGTGCTGACGAGTTGATGGGTGCAGCACACCAACATGGCACAAGTATACATATGTAACAAACCTGCACGTTATGCACATGTACCCTAGAACTTAAAGCATAATAATAATAATAAATAAATAAATAAATAAGAACAGTGAGCACGGATTTTGTTTCTCTCTTTGCAGTGGTGACCATTACTCATGGACTTCCCATTAGTTTTACCCAAGCACACAAGCACTAAGTACTCATTAGTTTTACCCAAGCACTAAGAATAAGTAAAACCTAGGTAAAGGAAGTTAACAATGCACCCAGGAGAACCAACCCAGCAATCTAAGAGTGGACAAAAACATAGAAATCTGTGATTATGTACTTTCAAGAGAGATAAGATTTCCGGAGGAGAAAATTAAATTTTTAACAAAAACGTAATCAAATAGAATGAAAGTAAACCAGTGTTAGTGCAATAAAAGTATTCCTTAACTAGAAAACATACATTTCAAATTTACAAAGTGAATATGTTAATTGAAAGTGATTACTATTGTTATTGAAAATTAAATTAGTGATCTAGAAGACTAATTATAAGAAATACCTCACAACTTAGAAGAAATACACCTAGAGATGGAAATAAGGAAGAAAAAAGTCTTAACAGATGGACAAGTAATAGGTGTTTCAGAAAGAGAAAAAGAAAAAGTTAGAGAACAGGCAAAAATAACTAAGGAAATGTTTCTGGCTGAACACTTGAGGCTGCAGATTAAAAGGACCAAGTTCCAGAGTGGTGCAGAAGACGAAGGAGAGAGCAAGCAAGAGAGAGAGGGGAAGAGAGGTATATTTACAAAAAGAAAAGAATAAAATTGTTAAGGGCTGAATTTTGTTATCTCAAAATTTATACGTTGAACTCCTAACTCCCAATACCTCAGACTGTCACTGTATTTAGAGACAGGACCTTAAAGAGACGATTTTGTTAAAAGGAGTCATCAGGGTAGGCCCTAGTTCAGTGTAACCATTGGTTCATTCTCACAGTGCTATAAAAAAACTTCCCAAGACTGAGTAGTTTATAAAGGAAAGAGGTTTAATTGGCTCACAGTTCCGTACGGCTGGGGAGGCCTCAGCAAACTTACAATCATGGCAGAAGGCAAAGGGGAAGGCAAGCACTTTCTTCATGAGGCAGCAGGAGAGACAATGATGCAGGAAGAACTACCAAACACTTATAAAACCATCACATCTTGTGAGAACTCACTATCACGAGAACAGCATCTGGGAAACCACCCCCATGATCTAGTTACCTTCACCTGATCTCTCTTCCTTGACACGTGGAGATTGTGCGGATTGTAATTCAAGATAAGATTTGGGTGGGGACACAAAGCCTAACCATATCAATAACTAAGGACACAGACACACACAGATGGAAAAGCATGTGAAGACCTCTTGTAGAAGAGGGCCATCTGCAAACCAAGGAGAGAGGACTCAGGAGAAACCAACCCTGCCTACACCGTGATCTCAGACTTCTACAGCCTCCAGGACTGTGAGAAGATAAACTTTCATTCCATAAGCCACCCAGTCTGTGGTACTTTACTATGGCAGCCCTAGAAAACTAATACAGAAACTAACACTAATTTTCTATCCATGACTTTAGATACTAGAAAACAGAAAAATAACTTTTATTGGTTAATGATGTAAAAAGATTATAAGAAAATCATCTTTTAGCCAGACCGAAGTATATTTACAGACATATAGATTCTGAGAGCATGTCACCCAGAGAACCCAACTGACGAAATTACTTAGGAAACAACTCTAACCAAATAAGGGAACAGAAAGTGAGAAAACTGTGGTCAGCAGTAAACCAGAGTAGATAATGATAGACTCATTAGGAATTTGTAATATTATGAACACTTGAACCGGAATAGTCACAGAGCAAAGCTGAAACTAACAGTGGTGTGAGACTAAATGTAATCATCTACCTATGACTTTGGAGGGAACAGAGAATTATAGCCAATCTTTTTGTAGCACATAATATGTGTAGCATTATTTAATTAAATTGTCACAACAATCCTATGAAGCAAATGTTATTATCCCCTTTCTAAAGATGAGTAAATTGGCCGGGTGCGGTGGCTCATGCCTGTGATCCCAGCACTTTGGGAGGCCAGGGAGGGCGGATCACAAGGTCAAGAAATGGAGACCATCCTGGCTAACACGGTGAAACCCGGTCTCTACTAAAAATACAAAAAATTAGCCAGGTGTGATGGCAGGCACCTGTAGTTCCAGCTACTTGGGAGGCTGAGGCAGGAGAATGGTGTGGAGGCAGGAGAATGGTGTGAACCCAGGAGGTGGAGCTTGCAGTGAGCCCAGATGGCGCCACTGCACACCAGCCTGGGTGACAGAGCAAGACTCCATCTCAAAAAACAAAAAATAAATAAAAAAATAAGATGAGTAAATTGAGGCAGAGAGCAGCTTGCTCAATATTATACAGCTAGTACATAGCTCTAGAGTCTGCTTTTAACTACTGTACTATGCTGTAAAGAGAAGAAAATTAAAGGCATTCTTGTATGTATTCTTGCTTGTATGCATTCCTCTACATATGTATTCCTGTCTATGTAGGAGGAGGGTGGGAAGACAAAAACAATCTAAAATGCTTAATTTATCATGCACATTTAACTGTACACATATAATTTCATATATAAACCGAAACACTTTTAGATTAAAAGAGGGTAGAATTACTAATTATCACAGGGTAACAGAAATGAACTGGGATTTTCAAAAGTAAATCAAGACATATGATCATCCTGTATCTATATGTCTCAACTTAATAATTGGGAATGGTAGATAGCCTTGGTTGAGGAATATGGTTAATTTCTTTATTTCATATAATGGTAGAGAGAGATATATTCAATCATGTGTGTTGGGAATTAAAAGATTGCAAATGGCAGAAGCGAAAAATACCAAGAAACAACTAAATTAACATGAATAAAAAGGAAATGATTAGTAACTTGATCAAACATACAAAAATAAAGGAGAAAAAGAGGAAACAACAAAGTGAAATGAAAGGAATAAAACTAAGTTTTCAATTCTTAAATTAAATGTAAACAACCTAAATTTTGTTATTAAAAGAGGGACTATTGGCCAGGAGTGGCGGCTCATGCCAGTAATCCCAGCACTTTGGGAGGCCAAGGAGGGCAGAGCACTTGAGGCCAGGAGTTTGAGACCAGCCCAGCCAACATGGCAAAACCTCATCTCTACTAAAAATACAAAATTAGCCAGGTGTGGTAGCATGTGCCTGTAATCCCAGCTACTTGGGAGGCTGAGGCAGGAGAATCACTTGAACCCTGGAGGCAGAGGTTGCAGTGAGCTGAGATCGTGCCACTGCACTTTCAGCCTGGGCCACAGAGCAAGACTCCATTTCAAAAAAACAAAAAAGAGACTAACAAATTAATTTAAAGAACAACAAATGAAAATAGGATAAATGTTATTATAAGAAAAAAAGCAAAAAAATTAAAATAAAGGCATAGAACTAAGGAAGATAAATTATGTTTGCATGTATAGATTTATTTATATATATTTGTATATGTGTGTATATATATTTGTGTGTGTGTGTATATATATACGTATTTACTTATACATGGAACACAATTTAGCCTTAAGACATAAGGAGATCTTGCCATTTGCAACAACATGAATGAAACTGGCGAGCATACATTAAGTGAAATAAGCCAAACACAGAAAGAAAAATATTGCATGATCTCACTTATATGTGGAATCAAAAAAAAAAAAAGTTAAGTACATAGAAACAATTGAATAGTGGTCACCAGAGGTGAGGAAGGAGAGAAAATTAGGAGATGTAGGTCAAAGGGCACAAACTTGCAGTTACATAGGATGACTAAGTCTAGAGATCTAATGTACGACATGAGGACTGTAGTTAATAGTATGTTGTAAATTGAAATTTGCTAGGAGAGTAGATTTTATTATTAAAGGATTTTCTTATTAAAAGAGTAGATTTTCTTATTAAGAGAATAGATTTTCTTATTAAAAGAAAGTTATTATTATGGAAGGTGATGGATATGTTCATTTGCTTACCTTTAGTAACCATTTCACTATATCTGTATATCAAAACATCATGTTTTACACCTTAAATTTGTGCAGTAAGAAAATTATATAGGTTTTTTTATATGAGGAGACTCAGAAAAGGGGAAGATAGATGATAAAATAGACAAAGCCTTGGCTTGTCTAATTAATAATAAATGAGACAGAATAAACACAAAATTAGAAATAAGGAATGATTTATAAAAGATAATATTTTTTCATACACTGCCATGTCGACACCCATCTCCTTCATATTGTGCTAGACAGCTAAAGCCCAGAGGCAGATGTGAAAGAGGAAGACTATGGCCTGCACCAAGCACGACACAGAGCAGACAGCAGATGATGGTGAAAGGGCCCTGCCTACCAAATCAATAGTATCTCTGACCGTGTGTGGTGGCTCACGCCTGTAATCCCAGAACTCTGGGAGGACGAGGTGGGCGGATCACAAGTTCAGGAGATCGAGACCATCCTGGTTCACATGGTGAAACTCCATCTCTACTAAAAATACAAAAAATGAGCTCGGCGTGGTGGCACGTGCCTGTAGTCCCAGCTACTCTGGAAGCTGAGGCAGGAGAATTGTTTGAACCCAGGAGGCGGAGGTTGCAGTGAGCCAAGATCGTGCCACTGCACTCCAGCCTGGGCAACAGAGTGAGACTCCATCTCAAAAAAAAAAAAAAAAAAAGAGTATCTCTACAGCTGCTTGTATTGGCCAGGGATTAAGGACCAAACCAGACAATGGATGTCAGCAGATCCTGTGTGGGCATATGACCATGAAGGTTAGAAGCCCCCCTCTCCCCCACCACACACACAGCCACAGCAACACATAAATCCTCCTAAACTTAGACCTGATGAGGAACCCAGCTAAATGAGAATCTTAAAATCTTGTTATATTATAGAAGAATGAACAAGTACAATTCCTTGCACACCTGATCTTGTGCTATGCAAGTCTTTCAGCTTCTTGTTAATGCATTCTATTTAACAAGTTTGTTTCAGACAATATTATTTCTGTTTAATCTAACTCCCTTGCTAGCAAGAAAGCTTAAAGTTCTGTGAAATCAAAATATGTAATACTGCATTTCTCACTCCCAAAATGATTTCAGTGTGAACGACAGACAGAGAGAGAGAGAGAGAGAGAAAGAGAGAGGCTGTACTTAGCTGATGACTAAGGTCTTCCTAAGGGACAGTTTTATTCAACCCTAGCATCTTATTAGCAGTAGAGAATAATTAAGAAGGGAGAGGTTTGAGGGACTGGAGAAGACGCCTAGTAGCCTTGCAATCAGACCATCTCAAAGTCAATTCTTAATTTTGCTTGAAAAATTATAAATTTGCATTTATAATATGCATATTTTAAAATTAGGAAGTCTATACTTTTGTTTCAGTTGTCTTCTACTTCTTAAAGCCACAAGTAGGCTGCCAGTCCTTGTTACTTTAAGTTCAAGTACCAAATGAATACTAAAGCCAACTCTGAATGATTTTTTAATTAATACACAATGGAATGTACATATCTAATTGAGCAAATCCATGAAAAGCTCAGCAAAATGTTCACCCTTTATGTATAGATACAATTTTGTCTTATACTGAGGGTACATACTTTAAAAACAAAAAAAGTGGACATTAATGAAGCAAAATATTTTCCACCAACCACCAACTGTGAACCTAGTTCATAGATATAGCTAATAGCAATGCAGCCTATCAACTGATTTCCTGTTCAAATTTACCTTAAATGTTTTTCATAACTACATGTATAGCTAACGGTTCATCACAAGACTGATCTGTCTTCTGCCCCAGTGTCTATAATTGATGAAATGAATTTTTTTAATGAAGCCAATTTATTTGAAACACAGTACTATAAAAAATAAATACAAATGTTTCCCTGAGAAAATTGAAAAATCAAATACAGTTTGACTTAGTCACACCTCCAAGCCGTTGTGGTAGGCCAAGATGCAGAACAGAACTTGATTCTTAAAATCATTTCTAAGATTTTAAATATTAAAATAATTACTGGGCCAAAGTCATGGTCCCTAGGAACCAACCGCAGGCACCACCTGTGAAATGCAGATTAAAAAATGATGGGAGAAAAAGATTGAGAAGCTTAACTTACGAATGTAAAGGGGAACAGGAATGGTTAGGATAATTACTACTCTAGGTTGGTATTAAGAATGCAGAGAACTGGCCAGGCATGGTGGCTCACACCTGCAATCCCAGCACTTTGGGAGGCTGAGGCAGGTGGATCATCTGAGGTCAGGAGTTCGAGACCAGCCTGACCAACATGGTGAAACCCCATCTCTACTAAAAAAAAGACAAAAAAATTAGCCAGGCATGGTGGCGCACACCTGTAATCCCAGCTACTCAGGAGGCTGAGACAGGAGAATCACTTGAACCCAGGAGGCAGAGGGTGTAGTGAGCTGAGATCAAGCCATTGCACTCCAGCATCATGGGCAACAAGAGCAAAACTCCAGCTCAAAAAAAAAAAAAAAAAAAAAAAGAATCCAGAGAACTGCCTAGAAAATAAAATTTGATTTAAAAGGAAGTTTTGCTAAAGGGGTGTTTGAAGAAAATCTCTATTAGAATCCCAACAAACAGAAAATTGAAGACTATGTGAAAAAGCAAAGGAAGTATCAAAACAACACTATCAAGCTACTATCCATAAATATACTTGTAAAGAATTATTTTTGTTGTTGTTCTGTGGAATGCCAAAAGAACCACAGTGAGCCACCAAGCAGAGATTCATCCTTGCTTGATCCAAGGCTCTCTGTAAATATTTTCCCTGGGTACTCGAATAGTCCCATGGCACCAAATATATAAAGGCAGATAAACAAGCAAGAAATAACAACTCCAAGCCTGGCCACCCATTAGCCCAATGCACTCACTCCATGATGAAGTGAGGTTGACTTAGGACAAGAAGCAATGATGTCCCCATCCAATAAAAACTACAGGCAAAATTGAAACAAACTGAATGTAATTTTTGGTCTTGAGTTGTTTTTTTGGCAAGAACTCTCAAATTTAATGTTCTTGCCCAGATGTGAACGTGGAGAAGCCAGTTAAGGCACAGCTCCTTCCCTGTTTCATCCCAAATGGAAGTCCTTGTATCCTAGGACTTGCAACTGGTTTAATATCAACATAAAAGCTGGGAGACCTTTGTTAAGATTTACCACCAGCTGTCAGGGCGCTGTGGCTCACGCCTGTAATCCAGCGCTTTGGGAGGCCGAGGCAGGTGGATCACGAGGTCAAGAGATCGAGACCATCCTGGCTAACACAGTGAAACCACATCTCTACTAAAAATACAAAAAAAAAAAATTTAGCTGAGCATGGTGGCGGGCACCTGTGGTTCCAGCTACTCGGGAGGCCGAGGCAGGAGAATGGCGTAAACCTGGGAGGCAGAGCTTGCAGTGAGCTGAGATCGTGCCACTGCACTCCAGCCTTGGCGACAGAGTGAGACTCCGTCTCAAAAAAAAAAAAAAAAAAAGATCTACCACCAGCCGCATACCAAAATATTTGACCATTTCTCAACTGCTTGCAGTATCATAGCAAAAAGGAGAAAAATAATAGAAAAGGAATTCCCTGCTACCATCATCATCACATTCTAAGACAGACACATTCATTTTGGGGGGTTTCCATAATGCATTCTTGCTGCTCAGCATTTTGAGGGTCCCTGGAATTCTGCATTAACAAGTCAGGTGAATATGAATCTAGAAACTGCATACTTTTACTAGAATGTAAACTGTAAGAAGGCACGAAGCAGTTCTGTATTTTCCTACGAATTTTTCAAACCTAGACATATCAGGTGCCCAGCAAATGTCTCCAACTTATGAATGATCAACTAAGGGAAGTGTGAAGGCAAAATGTACCAAAGCTAAAAGTCTCCATGTTATCCCTTGGGCCTCTATTTAGGGGATAAACCTGCAGTATGTCCAAGAGAGGGCTGTAACGTTGCTCAATTCTGAAGCATAATAAGGAAGAAATCTAATCAGGGCCACTAGAATTCTGAACTAGTAATGCTCAGAAAGCTCCCTTGATTCTGATTAAAGTCACCCTGAACATATGGAAATTAATAGCCACAAAACCCTGATACTGAATAGGAAGCAAGAAAACTTGGCCCCTACAGCTTTTTTGGGCATTGTCAGTGAAGGATACTTTGAGCTGTAAGCAGCGGACTACCAAACCAAGATTGGCTTAAACGATGGATTTTTTTTCTCATATGACAAGAAATCTGGAGGTAGGTGGTCCAGCTTTGGGGACACTGTTTCAGTGCATTATAAAAGACAGTCTTTTCTATCTATCACACATTGATTCTTCATCTCTAGGTTTTTAGCCTCATGCTTTCAAGATGAAAGCTTAGCTCCAATCATAAAATCCTTGTACAACACTTCATGGCAAAAAAAAAATACGACCATCCTCATTACCATTTTTCATCTTACCAGGGAGCAAAATCCTTCCCAAATTACCACAACAGATTTTCTTATATGCATCATTGCCTAGAAAGAGTTCTCACATGCATTCCTAAAGCAATCACTAGCAAAGGGAATTGGATTATGCTGCCAGTCCTAGAAAAAATATAATTTATCCTCTGAGGTTGGGCAGTAGCTTATCTTCCATGGGAGAATACAAAAGGTAAGGTTTTAAAAATAATAAAAGATGGAGTGGGAATCAAGTTTAGATAGGCAACTAAGAGTGACTTTCTACATCCTGAATTACCTTTTAGAACCTTGTGTGACCTGGAACCTTGGTTCATCTTCTGCCTGGAAGATTCCCATCTCCCTTATTCTCACATTTCTCCTTGAGATAGGCTGAGTGAGTCTTATGCTCTCAATGTAACCAAGGAGCCTAATCTACACACTAGGGAATTAAAAAGCAGTCATATATTTAATGAGTATACTTTTATGTATGCATATGTATACATACATATACTTGTATGTGGAAATATGTGTGTCTATATATGCAAGTGTATAGAGCGATATCTACACACACACACAGGTTTACATTAATGTCTATTGCCATGGTTGAACTTTGAAAATTACACTGAACCCTCTAATAGAAGTGACTTCCCTTGTAATGTATTTACTCAACTATGTGACGGACCATGTGATGGCTTCAGTCTATTTATCCAGGGATTTCCCATCAATCAGCACCACTAAAAATAATTACAATTTTATTTAAATAAACCCAAAACTAACAAAGGATGGAATTAATTCCACTTCTGGCTTCCTCTCCTTTCATTTGCAAAGAGGTGTTTCAACTGGTATCCAACACCCTGGAAGCTCTCATTTGGTCTGAAAGTCATTAGACTACAGCTATCAGCTAATGAGGCAGTAAGTGTTTGGAAGCAGCCTGAACTACTTCAGTGTGTCCAAGTTAAAATAAGGCAAATTAGTAGTAAAAATCAAATTGGTTTAAACTGTGAAGTGAGTGTGAAAACTATTCCCCTGAAAAGTGGTATTGGGTCAAATTGCTGCACTGGGACATTGGAGATGATTTCAACTTACAGAAGAAAAAATGTTACTTTTAATGAATTTTATTCTTTAGAAGGCAGTATATCTTAACTATTCTGGAAATCCAAAGATTTTATTCATGGAAGAAAATATACCTAGAGAGGTAAGAATATATAGTTTTCTCATGAAGGAGACAGAACTTATTATTCAAACTGGACTATTCTGGGGAGTGAAGGTGATTACTAATTACACTAGAATAACAGGTATAAACCAGGGACATCCTTAGTATCTGATGCCTGTAGGAGGAGCGCCAAAAAATGATGGTTGAGAAGGCTCTCTATCCCCAATACTCATGAAAATCTAGAAGTCTGCTTTTTCAGCCCATTTTGAAGGGAAGAAAAGGAATTAAGTTTACTTAGTTACTTACATGTGGCACTGAAATCAAAGAAAATTAAACCTCCTCCACTTTCCCCTCTCCCACCCACACAAAGAAAGTCCAATTCTTAAGGAAGTGATGAACCAATATTAACAGAGATAGGAAAGAAATAATATAAAATCCAACCTCACATGCAAGTGTTAGAGGACTCAAACTCATGGCTCGTTAGCTGAATTTGGTCCACAGATGTGTTTTGTTTCACTTCAGAGATGTTCTCTTAAATTAGAGTTATTTTCCAATATAGAAGGATTAGAATATTTCACTTACATATTCACATTTCTAGCTTCTCTCGAAAAACAAGATCTGACATCAGTGGGTCTACATGACTGTGCATGGCAACGGTTGTTGGAGCTGAACAGTTGCTATCCCGTTGTCTTAAATTGACTTAGATTGAGATGGGAGTTGTATGCAAAAGGTTGATTGGTGGTTGCTCCCGAGAGATACATTGTGAGAAGGTGGGGGGAAAAGAATTTAGCAGAGGAAGAAGCTGGCCTGAAATGCACTTGCCTTTTAGGCCTCAGGCAATCATATGGGGAGCCCTGGAGTGGAGATGAGCTTTGGGGATTGTCCCACAATGAGACACAGGGGCCAGTTCTCCGTATCCTTCATCTGTCAGTCTTTGGCCACAAGCCACCCCCAGGATGAGACATAACCTCGGGTGAGGTACTTCCCTGTGGCTTGAGGCAATGCTCAGTGAAGAATGAACCTGTAAACCTCTAACAGCCAATATTTCCAGGAGCTGGAGACTGGGTATGTTATCCCTGTGGAGGGAGATTTGAGGAAGGTACCACATTGTGAACTATATTCCCTAAAACCAAGTTTGACCTCTCCAATTCACCAAGCCCCCAACCCACCCACTGGACTCATTTCCTGGGACTATAAGTATTAGTGTTTGCAACCTCATCTCTACATGGATCTACCACTGTTTCTCATCCTGTACAAATATTTCTACGTTTCTACAAACTCTACTCACTCCATCTTTAGAAACGGGATGTTCCAAGCCTCTCCCACTGTTGCTCACTCTTTGACCTTTTTATGTTAGTGCTAAACCTCAACCTTCAATGTCACTTAGCCCCTTAAATGATCAACTTCATTTGGTTTTGTTATTCTTAAATTTCTCCATCTGTCAATTAGGCCTCTGACTCCGGCGCAGTTACTTACACCTGTAATTCCAGCACTTTGGGAGGCCGAGGTGGGCGGATCATGAGGTCAGGAGATCCAGACCATCCTGGGCTAACACGGTGAAACCCCGTCTCTACTAAAAATGCAAAAAAAAAACCTTAGCCAGGCATGGTGGTGGGCGCCTGTAGTCCCAACTACTCAGGAGGCTGAAGCAGGAGAATGGCGTGAACCTGGGAGGCAGAGCTTGCAGTGAGCCAAGATTGCACCACTGCACTCCAGCCTGGGCGACAGAGCAAGACTCCATCTCAAAAAAAAAAAAAAAAAATAGGACTCTGACTTCATACAACATGACCCCAGTTAAAGGATAAAGACCTTTCAGACCAAATTATAGATTCCACCTCTCACCCTCACCCACCTGAGAGGGAAGGAAACAAATGTTTTCTAGGTATCTAAAAGCAGATTTCTCCAGTGTTCCAGGCATTTGTTTGCTCCAGTGCATAGGTATAAGAAATGGAATATATTATCTATTGCTAAATAACAAATTACTCCCAATTTCAACAGCATGAAACAACAGTCATTTACTACCTTACAGTTTCTGTGTATTAGGAATCCAGGCACAGCTTACCTGAGTGCTTCTCCCTCAAGATCTCCTACAAGGCTGCATTCAAGGTGTCAGCCAGGGCTGCATTCTCCTCTGAAGACTCAACAGATGGATAATCCATTTGTAAGCTCACTTGTGTGATTACTGGCAAGATTCAGTTCCTCACAAGCTGTTAAACTGAGGGTCTCAATTTCTTGTAGGCTGTTGATCAGGGTCTTTCTTCAGTTTCTTGCCAGAGGGCAGCAAAAAACATGGCAACTGACTTCCATCTCATTGAGCAGTAACAGTGAGCCAGAGAGAGCCAGCAGGACAGGAATCATGGGTCTTTTTATAGCCTAATCTCAAAAGTGGCATCCTTAAACTTTTACCTTATTCTGGTCACTAGAATCAAGTGATCAGGTCCGTCACACAGTTATAAGGAAAGGGGTTAGATGAGGTTATAAATTCCAGGATGCAGGAATCACTGGGAATTATCTCAGAGGTTGCCCACCACATGGGTCCTAACCAGAAGTTTGTAGCCTAGTTAGAGAGAAAAAAAAAAAAAAAAACAGACACATCTATTAAATGCTGAATAACCATGTATAGGTTAATAATAAAGCTAGAATATATATGAATGCCCAGTGAGAGGTAATGGCAATTGGTTCTACTTGAGAAGTTCAGATAAAGAACTCAGTGTGAGCTGGAGTCATCAGGGAAGGGTGCATGGAGGTGATGTGCCTGGAGGTGAGCCTTTTGGATGGGTTATTATAGGCACGGGGCCTTTCTAATAACTAGAAAGATATTAATCAGAGATCTTCCAATGGTACTGGGGAAAATTTGCTATACAAATGTGACAGATACATGTGGTATATGTCTGAATACCAAAAGTTGGTTTAGGTATGCCCTAATTGCAACCCTCCTCTTCTTGATACATAGCCTGTTAAGATTCCTTTAGATTCCTCTCTATGCAAAGGATTAAAGAATAATGCAGAGAAAATATTAGGATGGGAAGAGGATAGAGAAAATGGAAAGAGAATGATTTTCAAGGCCCTAGATTTTATGCATAAGCACTATAACTTCAGAGCAGATTTTCTGTAGGTTTATCTCCAAACTGACATGACCTGAACCTGTCAAAACTATAAATAAGAAAGATTAACTTGTATTGAGAGCTTGCTATGAGCCAGACATTATGATAAGCGCTTTCCATCTCACTTTGGAAGTGACCAACAGCAAATGAACAAAGTTGGCTGGTCTCCTCCCCATTCTTCTCTTTCTGCCCCTTCTCCCCATTTCTTTTTTTTTCTTTCCATCCAAGCCAGAGGCTGTTTCTTCCCTCAGTCATTAAACTTACTCTCAAGAGAGTCCAGGCTCTAGTCGCTCACACCTCAGTGTGTTCTTAAGTCACACCTAAGGTGCTTTCATTACGAAGCTTGTTACTGACTGCTAAGTGAAAAATATTTTTCCTATAAAAGACATTTCAGGCATCAGTGGGCACATAGGAGCCGTATTTGGTATGTAGAGGATCAAGGGAGTGGTATTTCAGTCCCTGAAATTAAACCATATGGGGAGTTGCTTACCCATCACGCTGGCCTTGGACTTGACCCATGTAATGGGTATTTGCTTAATAAATAGGGTCTTTCAGTCATATACCCATTGACCTCTTGATCTGGCCCAAAGGGGACACTGTTTTCCCTTCACTAATGAGGTGGATTTTGGCTTCTTCCTGCCAGTTAGAAATGTGTGATATTTTGTTTCTCTTTAAACCCTTAAAACCTGTGAGAACAAAGTTGTCACAAACTCCTGCTGGTAAGTAGTGAAGACAATCTGAGCCATTAGAGAAAAAAGTGTTTTTCCTCCTCCCAGGTGAGGATCGTATAACAAGCCAACTGGAGGCCATGTTACAGCTGCAACCACTGCCACCCTCTCTGCCTGGTTTTAGCTTTGAGGTGTGCGGGCTTGACCCAGGGTTGACAGCAACTTTTCAAAACCAAAACCCCACTTTTTCTCATTAGGAAAGAGAAGCCTACTCATCTGTGTCCCTACTAGAAGAGTCTACTATGTGGCTTTTCTTTTTGAAATGGGTTTTTTTCTAGAAGGGGCTGAAAAAGACTCTGTCACCAGGTGAGATGGCTCACGCCTATAATCCCAACACTTTGAGAGGCCAAGGTGGGTGGATCACCTGAGGTCAGGAGTTTGAGACCAGCCTGGCCAACGTGGTGAAACGCCATCTCTACTCAAAATACAAAAATTAGCTGGGTGTGGTGACAGGCGTCTGTAATCCCAGCTACTCAGGAGGCTGAGGCAGGAGAATCACTTGAACCCAGGAAGGGGAGGTTGCAGTGAGGTGAGATGGCTCCATTGTACTCCAGCCTGGGCAACAAGAGCAAAACTCTGTCTCAAAAAAAAAAAACAACTCTACTAGAAGAGTCTAGTATGTAGTTCTTCTATTTAAAATAGGCTTTTTCTGGAAGGTGTTGAAAATGAAACAAAATGTCTACTTTTATCTATAGTCATCTTCAGGGCTCTACTTTTGTCCATCTCACTGCCTTCAACAATCTATGGTGAGCAAGGGAATTTATATATTAAACATTTGCTGCTGAAGCTTTTTATTTTATTGCATTCCTTTCTAAAGCTGTGTATGTAACTTATAGAAAATTGAGATGCATTTTTAACGTAGGGAACCTGTCTAACCACAAATCTGTTCCCTTATGGGCACTCGTGATTGCACTCAATTTCAGAGGATAAGAGTTGTTATTCTTAACCTAGGTCCTTAAAATCCTGCAAGACCCGAGTAGTAAGTCTTGGTCTCTAGTTTGGCCAGAGAAACTCATGGTCTGCCCAGCTCCCAAAATGTTATTTTAATTTGATTGTGCATTTCTAAGAGAGGTAATTTAAAGATGTTTAACTCCAGCCTGTATAGAATGCTAAGCAAGGAAATCACATGTTGTGTCTTGTGGGGTGAGTCAAACCATTTTGCAATCTAGCACTTTGGATTAATTCCTCTCTGTTAGTCCTTAGTTCTCCTTGTCAAAATGGTTCCAAAAGCCTTGACATGCACATTCACACCCATAAACACATACACACACACACATACACACACACACACACATCCACACTATCCTTTATCAGGAATAGTCTTCACCTTGGCTTATCTAACATTTTCTGGGCTTCCACCCAAGAAAAAAAAGTCTTACTCCACTTTTAACAGCAGGACTTCTTCACACCTCTGCAGAAACTAAACATCATACAGTTTATGGTATGAGCTTTAAAAAAATTCCTTCTGTTTTCCTTACTAACGGAAAAGAAAGGTCAATTTAAATATTGAGAGGGAAAATTACTTCTGGCAGCCAGGCAAAGTCAAAGGAGTTAGCGCTTGCTTAGTACCTACTATGTGCTGGATACATTTTTCTTTTCTCATTTCAAAGAAATCTCCACAGGGGGTGTGTGTGTGTGTGTGTGTGTGTGTGTGTGTGTGTGTGTGATGGTCTGCCTGGGATCACACACCAGCACTTTTTTCCCTTAGAGCAACATTGATATACGTACCCACTCCACTTCATTGCCTCATTAGTTGGGAAGAATAAGTTCAACATGTTAGTGTGACAGAAATGGTGAAGAAACATTGTAGAATTTTCCAGAATAAAAGATTTGTAACCACATTTTCACCATTAAAAAAGGAACTAACAGTACTCTAGTATTCTTTCTTATGTTAATCATAAAATAATGAAATCTTTCAGAAGCTCTCATTTCTGTTTTCAATTTAGCATAAATCAGACAGAGTTCTGCCATGGGAAACTAGACTGCGGACTAAGAAGGGTAAATTGGTGAGACAATCAGGTGTCTATACTAGTTAGTCTCCTGCAATTACTGTAAGACACAACACAAAGCAATTATTTATAATCCAAGAAACATATCTAAGAGATATTAAAATAAGGCACGATTCTTTTTCTAATTTCTGTATTTATAAAACATACCGTCAGACATTGCTTTAAGCTTGTCAAGAATATTTGTGTTTACTCCTGAGATAGACACTAATATTTTATTCCCCATGTTATAAGTGAGGAAACTGGCCAGGCGTGGTGGCTCACACTCATAATCTCAGCACTTTGGAAGACTGAGGGGGTGGATCAGGAAGTCAGGAGTTTAAGACCAGCCTGGCCAAGATGGTGAAACCCTGTCTCTACTAAAAATAGGAAAATTAGTCAGGCATGGTAGCGGGCGAATGTAATCCCAGCTACTCCGGAGGCTGAGGCAGAGAATTGCTCAAACCCGGGAGGCGGAGATTGCAACGAGCCAAGATCACACCACTGCACTCCAGCCTGGGCGACAGGACGAGACTCTGTCTCAAAAAAATAAAAATAAAAAATAATAAGTGAGGAAACTGAGAACAAAGAGATCAAGTAAATTGTCCACTGTCTCACAGCTGCTAATTGTCTGAGCTGGGTTTAGAACCAGACACTGAAGCTGAGGAACTCATACCATCAACTGTTGGGTAATCTATTTCACAGCTTCTATCCGGAGATCATTGTAAAATACGGAGCAGATCAATCAAAAGCCTTTTATATATTGAGTTCATAAGGCTCTAGATGTATATGTTGTATGATTGAATATGAGACTATGGACAGAAGCAGAGACCTGAAAACCAGGACCACTGGCCAGGTGCTTGAGCTATAAGTCTGACAGTTCTGAAAACAAAGGTCCAGTGTGAGGACTCCTCCCTCCCACGATGAAATTAACAAAGCATCATATCAAGCCACAGAAAGACCAAACTGAGAACATGTTTGCTGTTCTGGTTTTCAAGCTTCATGAAAATTATGAGCTTAAATAAAGTTTAGAAGGAAGTTGAGGGAATTAGTGACCTCATACCTGAAGATAATAATCAAGGAAGATCCCCCAGCCTAGAGAGGTGGAGGCAGGAAAATCAAACTCAATACTATTTGGGTTAACACATTAGAACAAGTAAATCAAGATTCTATTTCCACAGGACTGCTAGTTTGCTTAGTGTGTTGACTCAGGGAATGACATAATCTGAAAATACAACCAAATTTTTTTTAAAAACAAGTCTTACAATAGGAGTTAAATTCATAGGTGACACATTAATGGTGAGTTACAAGAAACTGGTGTGCATGAAAAATATTTTCTATCGCTCACCTTGCTCTATCCTTTGTAATTCTCAAGTAAAAGTGTCTGGGATTTTATGGCTCCATTCACTATCTCATTCATAATCTCTGTCACCCCATCAGATCCTGTACTAGACTATACACATCTTGAGGACACAGACTACATCACTGACATCTTGTAGTCCTCTTAGCGTATTCTCTCATATATACACTGAGTGTGTAGACATATTCATTTAAAGATGGAATGAGAATCCAAACCCCATTGGATTTCACATACAGGAACGCTCATTTTATTTTTGACTCACCTACTAATTTATATGCCCACAATATGATATTTCTACAATATAATATATAATAATATATTATATTATATATATAATATTTCTACAATATAATATTTCTACAATATAATATTTCTCCTAAAGTGAAGATTCTCTTACTTCCTACCAAATTTATCTAACTCTCGCTTGTCCAGAGCATTAAACAGTTGATAGATTATCCACAAGAACATGAACATGGAAGGTTTGAAATTTTTAAAGTCCTATAGAAATATGGAGCAGGATTTAAACCCAGGTCGGCCTAATTCTAAAAGTACTGTTTTGTAAGCTTCACCATAACGCCTCCCTTAGAGTCCTCACTATATTAGACCTACATCAAAGGCCCAGGCTATGCCTTTTACTTTTCATCAACCTGTCTACTCCATTTCCACCACCTTCCTAGGAGCACCAATAAAGTGCCTCATACTTCTCTGCAGGAAGATGAAGAGGGGATGTAAAATAGTTAGAACGATCAGTCTATAATGCTACTTGTGCAGAAGAGTTAACGTAGCCAACTGTATGTGTAGCTACTGCTGTCATAAGAAAATATTTTTTGCAAGGTTGGCTCTTGACTAACCTCTGCGAACTTGCATTTGGGGAGGGTTACCACTATTCCCAGAACTGGTAAGAATGGTTCAATGTGCCTAAACTATTCGTTCATACAATATGGTTTGTACCGAATACCTGTGTTTCTTCTGGAGGCTGGCATTCCAGTACATGCTAGTGTGAATCCAGAAAATCTGAGACAGGTCTCAGTTAATTTCGAAAGCTTATTTTGCCAAGGTTGAGGACACACCGGTGACACAGCTTCAGGAAGGACTTGTACCCAAGGTGATTGAGCACAGATTGGTTTTATACATTTTAGGAAGACATGAGACGTCAATCAATGTATGTAAGAAGTACATTAGTTCTGTCCAGAAAGGCAATGAAAACTCAAAGCAACCCCTACCACTACCCCTCCCCGCCCCACCCCACCCCACCCCCTGGGGGGCTTCCAGGTCACAGGTAGGTGAGAGACAAATGGTTGCATTCTTGGCCAGGTGCAGTGGTTGATGCCTGTAATCCCAGTACTTTGAGAGGACGAGGCGGCCGGATCACCTGAGGTCAGGAGTTTGAGACCAGCCTGGCCAACATGGTGAAACCCCATCTCTACTAAAAATACAAAAATTAGCCAGGCGTGATGGCAGGCGCCTATAATCTCAGCTATTCAGGAGGTTGAGGCAGGAGAATCACTTGTACCTGAGAGGCAGAGGTTGCAGTGAGCTGAGATTATACCACTTCACTCCAGCCTGGGCGAAAGAGCGAAACTCAGTCTCAAAAGAAAAGAAAAGAAAAAAAGAAGGTTGCATTATTTTGAGTTACTGGTAAGTGTTTCCAAAGGAAGCAATCAGAATATGCGTCTATCTCTGTGAGCAAATGGATGACTTTGAATAGAATAGGAGGCAGATTTTGTCCTGAGTAGTTCCCAGGTTGAAGGGGCCCAAGATATTTTCCTTTCACACTAGGCAGAGGGTGCCTACGTGACCAACCTTCCATAAAAAATCTTGAGCACTGAGTTTCTAATAAGCTTCACCATTAGACTATTACTTCACATGTGTTGTCACAAGTCTCTGCTGGGGGGATTAAGCACAGGTTGTGTGACTTCCCTGGGAGAGGCTTGCACCTGCTTTCCTTCAGACTTCATTCCCTGTGCCTTTTCTCTTTGCTGACTCTGCTGTGTATGTTTTCACTATAATTGATCTCCATGACTGACATGATCCCCATGCTGAGTCCTATGAGTCCTCCTAGCAAATTATGGAAACTGGAAGAGTTCTTAGGGGACCCCAACACACGCCATCATCGCAACTTTGCTGAAAACTTTCTTAGGGAAAGAGGGGACTGAGGAATGAATTGAAATTTGGAGTCCGGGGATTCCTAGGTATGAGCTGCCCCCTTTCCATGGGCTATTCCGGAATGCTATTGCCCACACTATGCTCTTAAAGGTTGTTTAGAGGAAAAGATATATTATCCTCAAAAGCATGACATATTTTCTTAGCTAAAGAATATAGCTTTGCTGGCACTCCAAAATGGCCAGAAAGCATGATTATAGAGCAGCCTCCAGGACCTGTCCTTAAGGACACTGGCAACGTGCATGCTCTAAAAACAGCCTCAGAATGTTTACAAACCCTAGGATCCTTTGGGATGGAAGAGCTGTCTATAAACAAAAGGTGATTTGCCTGTGTTTTGTTCTCAAAATAAACATGCTTTTGATGAAAATAGATCTTTCTGGCAAAAAAAAAAAAGAAAAAGAAATCAGGAGAGTTTCCTTTTTCTCTACCTCCTATGATTAAAATAAGCACGTATCTGGATTTGTGCTTCTAAGGACAACAGAAGACATACGGGGCCATCACCAAGGTATCAGTCACCGGAGTATCTCCTTAGGAGCAAAGCAGGGCAATGAACGACTGTGTTCAAGAATGCTGGAGAGAATAAAACTATCTTTGCAAGAAATAGAAAACTCCAGGAACTTTTTCCATGCAAATATTAAGTTAGAAGAAGCAATCAGATTTTTTTTAAGTCTATAATCTGAGTTCAGTTTTCTTGATGAGCGCTGTTGAGTTCGTTGTTTTGTGGAGGCTTTTTCTTAATCATTTTTCTGCAATGCAATAAGGTTTGCATGGATTTTATCCAAACCAGGCTAGGGAACTAGGGCTTTCGGCATCTATTGCCATTTTAGATCCTTGCCTAATAAATGAGTTTCGTGAATCTTGACTTAGGCAATTTACTCCAGAGAATTTCCTGCTGTCAGTTTCTCTGGAGTGGAGAGATTGAGTTGGAGGAGAGGGAAGAGAGTGGGGGGCTGGGTTTATTACTCCCAATATGCTCTGTGCTGTTGTGCCTGGCTGTACATATGCCTGGGACTCACAGCATATGGCCCGGAGGCTGCCAGTGGCCCGCTTAGCAGCTGTCTCCAGCATATTTTGACATAAAAGCCATTATATTTTTGGCTGGCTAATTGCTTTTTATTAAACAATTGTTGGGAGCTGGATGATAACTTTTATGAATTTAAAATGAAAGCCTCACTGAGAACTTCTGAAAGCAAACAGTGCTTGGTCCACCTGGGAAAATTTGAAAGGGCTGGCATTCCATCTGCCAAATAGAACTCATACCAGGCTTAGCAACTGAGAAGCAGAGGGTGACAGTTTCCATTTCTCATAGCACAGGGTTCTCCTAAAAGACTCTGGGAGAGGACAAACAAAATGTTACTCTCTGTAAGGTCTGTTGGGGGAAATGCAGTAAACAAAATCTTGTCCCAACCCAGAAATTATCTCCACCAAGGTAGCAGAGAAAGAAAACAGTTTTATCATGGAATAGGCATTAAACCAGAATGTGATGCGCGTCACAGGCAATCCACGAAGAAATTGCAAAGACAGAAAGAAATCCAACGCGACTCATTACATACATGTTTTCAAGATGAACAATAACTAGTCCTCAAGGAAGAGGACTGCACGGCACCGCTGCTCCCACACATAGTGCATCCTAACTGTGCTTGGTAATTGGGGTGAACTTCGTGGTAATCGGAGTGCGGGACTCTGTTAGTTAATTGATTTCAATCAAAAGTTGTGGATAAGGAGGTCTTTATGACAGGAAGTAGTTTTACCATCTGGAGCAAGTAACCATGAAGTTAGGCTCCAATAACCCCAGAGAAACAGGGAGATAAAGGCACTATCTCTCTTGATGTTACATTTCAAAGAGATGGCTCCCAGATCCTTGAGAAAAACATTCCCAGGTCCCGAAGCTGACAAAAGACTTTTTCTAAAAAGATGTATTTCAAAAAGATAGCGAAAGTATTTACATTTACCAGTTTTTTTAAGGTAAATGTTCTTACAAAAGGAAGGGGTGGGAAATCTCTTGTTTTCAATAGGAGATGTTAAGCCTTTTGTTTTTCATTCTTGTTTTCTGTTTGTTTGTTTGTTTTAATACAGGTCTTATTTTCCAATGATCTGTATTACGGTTTCCCTAGGGACTTAGGCATTTCCTCAGATTCCCAAACCACTGAAGGCAAAATTAAGTGCAATGAACTATTTAGTTAATTGTTATATCTAAGTCCTTCTTAAGAAAAAAAAAAAAAAGGCGACAAGGAGGGGTAAAATAAAAGAGAAAAATATATAAAGAAAATAAAAAGGAAATAACAGCAGTTCACAGATTTGTTTCAAGTTATTTAGCAGTTATTACATGGATCTCTGTCATGGAAAGGAGATTTGATTTGATTTAAAAAAAAGAAAATTGAAGAAGTAAAGGTTTTGTCTCCATGAATTTTATCCTATTCCCAGGCTATTCACAGATCCTTCCTCTCACTCTGTCTGAAATCCCCCAAATGTTGGTCACAGGGGAAAGCAGGAAAGAGAGTGTAAAAAGACTTTGCAGCAATTTGTCACCAACCCAACAAAAACTCTTCAAACTGTTGTAGGTCCTTTGGGCTCATCACTTCAGACATGCTGAACTCTTAGCAGACACCAAGTCACCTCTTTTCAGGATTTCCCACCTGGCCCCTTCTACACAAAACACTTTTGTCACTAGCTCCACTCCCATCTCCAACTCTTCCCCTAGTTAACTCCCTCTTGTCCTTCATGTCATAGTTTTAATGCCATTTCCTCTGAAATCCCACAGGTGGGTGCCCCTCTCACATGCTCACATGGTTCCCCATGCATCGCCTCTGTAGCACATCACACCTGCATTCACAGGTAAGGCACATTCAAGTGCAACTAGGGGCCAGGCAGTCACACAAACGAGTGAGTCTGTGAGGGTCTGAGACCACAGCAGTACTTACCCCCACGTAAAGGCATTCAACTCACTTTCTTCTAAACATGTGCTAGCTAACCACACGTTGATAAACACATCTGCTGGCCAAATTCAACTAAGTGGTTGTGGAGCTCAGGCAAAGGAGGGAGAAGGTAAATGCTAAATTGTATAGCAAGAGTTAAGGGGTAGACTTCGCTGGGGAAACTTGCAAGCTGAGGCTCATCGAGAAGAGGTCTATGATCTCATCATCCCTTAGAACGCATGCAGAGGAGGGTGTTTGTGGACTCAAAAGGTGTCTATTTGGAAAGGGACACTGCCCTTCTGCTATTTTACCTTTCCATAGTGCAGGCCTGAGAACCACCTTATCAGGAGGAGAACACAGGACATAGATCCCAGGCAGTCTGAGAGGAGTACCAGGTCTGCAGAGAGTTGTCTGAGAGTGCCAGCTGCCAGCACCTGGCAACCTTGGGCAAAAGGGGGTGGGGATCCTAATTCCACAACAGTTGTGATTGTGTGCTGTGCCTTCCACTGGGGAGAAAAAAACTCTTCCAAGCACTATGAATTCCGGGGTCATTCATGAGACAATCTTTCTTATCTCTTTTCCAGAGTGGGCCATGAGGCCACAGTCCTGATTTTTGGATCTCTCTATCATTTCTGTCTTTACGTAGTTATATTCTTGGAGCCTCAGTGCCTGGCATGTAGTAGGAGCTAAAAACATATTTGTTGAATAAATAATTATCTTTATGAGACAAACAAGTATCCTAGTTGCCTGGGATTGCAACCTAGATACCCTGAAAAATTGTCCTGTGAAAATCATAACAGGATACAGGGAGGAAAGAGTCTATTGTGAGCTGGCTGTTATGACTCTCTCCAGCCCTCCTCCTTTTAGTCAAGCCTCCTTTACTCTCCAGGGTTTTGCTCTACCTCATTAATGTTAATATCTTATCTAACCTTTCCTGGGCTTTCTGCAGTGGTGGGACTTCTATTCCACTGTCTAATCTCTCTTACTCTTCATCTTTCAAAATGTCCACCCTAAACTTTTCCTCTTTTTAGCTTCAGGCCATTTCATGCCTCTTCTGAGACTTAATCATCTTTCCCTTTACCTGGTTTTGCTGAGAGAAGTGGACTGAAAAATGCAGAAGGATTTAGGACATAAGGGAAAAATCCTGTATCAGGCACATTCTTACAAGCAGTAAAAGATTCGTTCATCACTTATCCCCGCTTTCCACTGGGAGTTGAGATCCTCCTGGTGGAGAATTTGATGTCAAGTCACGGGCGGGGGAATGAATAGATCTGCCTGCCAGCCTGATCGCACAATAAAATGAGAGCACAGCACCTGCAATTTCTTCTGAGTTCCTACACTGCTTGCAAGAGGCCCGTAGTTTTCTATCAAGGTCACTGTCTCTGCAGATCAATAAGCAAAGGAGGTCTCAGATTTTAAGGGCCCTTTTTGGCAGCACTAAGACCACAGGGTAGCATAAGGAGGTGAGAGAGTTAAGAGCTGAGTTCACAGGCATTTAGATCTCAAATGTTTCTAGACATGATACGGCAGCATTTAGCTTCCTCAGACAGCACCTGTATGCAGGCTATTTAAGTCTGAGAAAAAAACATAAAACAAACCATCAAAACAGGACCATGACCATTACAGCAACCCAGGTGCCACCATTACCGAGCAGTTTGAGGCACCCAAAAGCATCAGACAGTAGGGCTGAGTAGGAAAAGCAATCAGATGTGAAGATTTCAGTCAGGGAACAACTTTGGATTGCTCACTCTCTGATTAACGGCTCAAAAAATGGAGTTCTAACTTTATATTCCATCCCTCACTCTGAGTCATGATTGCTCTGTAAAATGTCCTTATCAAACATGAGGGGGGAAATTAATAAGCTCAAGGAATGACTGAGATTACTTCAGCAAAAGAAAGAAGGCAAGAAAATAATGTCTCCGATGTAACTATTCAGCTCAGGGCAAGAGTTGGAGAGCAGATAGCAACATCCTTAATGATACTCAAAATGTGTAGCCTGGAGTAGAGAGGACCAGGCTAGCAAGAAGCAATAGAAGGAAAAGAACAGAGAGAACCAATACAATCAAAAAATAAACAGTTGCTCTCATTTTTGTCTAAAAAGTCCATGTCAATAATCTTGATAAACTGTGAACAAATCATAGGCATTCTCTTACGACTGTATTTACTCATTTTTATCTTTCCCAAAAGAACACTAAATGTTGCACTCTGAGCTCACCTTCAAGAAATGCAACGTGAAAAGGCAATTTCAGAACAGCAGGGCATGGCTTCTGACATCTGATAGACAGCCTAAACACATTTCATCTTATCAGCTCCTCTCACTCGCCCTCCCCTCCTTTTTCATTATTCCCCAGTGCAGCCATCTTTTGCTTTTCCTCAAATCCCTGACTCCCACCTCACTCATGGAAGATTTTAAAAGACAAACATATTTTGTATTAAAGTCATATACAAAGCATCCCTGGGTCCCTCGCCCTCTAGCAAGTGTACATATTGGTTTGCTTCTTTTAGGGAAAGAAATCAGTGTCGTATTGTCTTCCATATTTGACATCAAGATAGTTAAACTGGGTATCTTCCTCTCAGTTGATGGCATTTACACAAAGCCATTCCAATCAGCATGGCTGGTTTTTATTCTTTGGGTTCTGTGAATTAAAAGAGTTTCAGGCTGGGCACGGTGGCTCACGCCTGTAATCCCAGCACTTTGGGAGGCCAAGTCGGGTGGATTACGAGGTCAGGAGTTCGAGACCAGTCTGGCCTATATGATGAAACCCCATCTCTACTAAAAATACAAAAATTAGCCAGATGTGGTGGCACGCGCCTGTAGTCTCAGCTACTCAGGAGGCAGAGACAGGAGAATTGCTTGAACCTGGGAGGCAGAGGTTGCTGCGAGCCAAGATCATGCCACTGCACTCCAGCCTGGGTGACAGAGCGAGACTCCATTTCAAAAAAAAAAAAGTTTCAAAATTGTGTTGCCAGAATATGATCTAGATCTACGGAAATATATTTTGATATAAGCAAAACTCAACTAGGTTGAGAAAAGAAAAAGAAATCTACAGCCAGGAAGCTCCAAAGAGGAGTAAAGTAGGCAAATAATGAAATTATCCAAGTAATTCAGTACAGCCAGCAAACTGGAGTGGGATAAGGTGGAAGGTAATGTTGCATGACTTATCTGATTTAGTTATACATATCAATCAAATTCAAGGGAGGTGGAAGACAGAAATAAAGCCATTATTAAATTAATAAGCAATGCCTAGAGATATATGTATTTTCCTATTCTCCCCTCCAGCTAAGGGTTACTTTATTTAATTGATCCCTGTCATCATCATGACCATATGACAGCAAAGTAGAGCAATATTTTACTGTGTGATAAAAATAGATATTGTGCTATTGTTGACCACTTTGTTCCCAGAGATGACAGGTAGACAGAGGAAGCGTATAGCACAAACAGTAAGAGCACAGGTTTTAAAGTCAGATCACTGAGACTCAAATGTCAGCTCTGCCATTTGCTGGGTTGGTAAGTACACCTCTCCAAGCCTGAGTTCCCCACGTGTAAGATTGGGTGACAACAGTTCCTACCGCATAAAGCTGGTAACAATTAAATAATAAGTCAATCTGTGAAAGGTCTTTGCAGAGTTCCTAGTGTACAGACATGCAAATACAGACGTCCCCACTCAGGGTCTGCCAGCTGCTATTATTACCATTATTAGCACTTCTATGTCTAAAAGTCTTAATGGGAATAACATTTCAAGAGCAAACTGAATAAACAAATTATCAGCATATGAGCAGATATGTCTAGCGATACAGAGTTTACACATTTACTAAAGGTGAATAGCATTTTTCAGATTTAAGGCATGGGTATGTATAAACTTTTCTTTCTCTATAAATTGATTGAACAAAGAATTTCTAACGGATCTACTTTGAGTACAGAAACGTATCATTTTAGCCACATCATGAGGTGATGAGCTATTTGTTGCATAAATGAATTTTCTGAATGTGAAAAGGTGAAACTTTCAATAGAGAGCCAGAGATAGAAATAGAGATTAGGAGAGAGGGATAGAGAGGGGATTGGGGGAGTATTAATGGAAATCATTTTTTAAGGCAATAAGTACTCACTTGGGTTTTAAAATGTAACCTTTCCTGAATGACATGTCACTGATATCAACATGAGCTATTGCTGCACGCTGGCTCCTATTTTCCCTAAATAGAAATGTTCTCACTGCACAGTGGAGTGAAGTATAAAGAACTCTGCCTCTGCACAGGGCAGCCTCTAACTGCTATCTTTTTCGAATTCCTCTTTCAACATGTGGTTCTATGTCTTCCCAGCATCTTACTTTCATCTGCTTATTTGTTTGTTTGGGCAGTGTTTATTGAATATAGTGTGTCAGGGATTGTGCAGAGAACACAAAGATAAATAGGACACCGTTAACTGCCCTAAAGAAGATTGCAACATAAAAGAATATACAAATGTTGATTATGATCTCTTACTCTACATAATATGTGTGTTTCTTTTACATTTCTCCCACCACCACTCAAACTTCTGTCTTTCTTCCTTCTGCTGAAGGCAAAGAATCTAATTAGCCAAGCTGGTTGAAATTATGTTTTTAATGGAAGCAAGCGGGTTCTGAGTCAGAGGTTCTCCTTTTAGTAAAATGCATGAAATTTATTTTTAATAACCTTGATGCATCTAGTTCAACTGTTTGGAAGCAATTTGTTTTACTTTATTATTTTCTGTAGTGTTCCAAACAGATGAGGTTGTCAGAGTAATTACCACTGGATAAGTGAGGAATTGGTATATTATAGTAAATAAAAGCCTATGCAGTTAGTCCACACTTCCAAACGTGTCTGTATCATAAAGCCTGAATATTAAGTGATATTTGTGGTATTTCTATAATAGCTTTGGCAATGAAGGCTGTCCTTCAAATTCTCATTTTAAAAATTGGTATTTAACTTTAGAGCACTCATTTATCTCAGATCACACAGACATTTTTTTAAATATTAGAATTAGGGAGGAAATATTACTTTAAACAGTAAATATGTCATATAACTTATCGCCCCTAAGAGGTTGCATAGCCTGCACATATAAATAAGATTAAAAATGACAGGCCGGGCGCGGTGGCTCAAGCCTGTAATCCCAGCACTTTGGGAGGCCGAGACGGGCAGATCACGAGGTCAGGAGATCGAGACCATCCTAGCTAACACGGTGAAACCCCATCTCCACTAAAAAATACAAAAAACTAGCTGGGTGAGGTGGCGGGCGCCTGTAGTCTCAGCTACTCGGGAGGCTGAGGCAGGAGAATGGCATAAACCCAGGAGGCGGAGCTTGCAGTGAGCTGAGATCTGGCCACTGCACTCCAGCCTGGGCGACAGAGCGAGACTCCGTCTCAAAAAAAAAAAAAAAACAAAAAAAAAATTACCTAGGGAGAAAGGGCAAGATGGCAGCATGCCTACCCTTTTGAGTCTTTCCAAAACAAACATGAGAAACAAAACAATCAAAAAATATATAGATGGTGTAACTAGAATGGCAAACAAACAAAAAAAAACCCAGGTAATATTTTTAAAAGCCCTTTTTCCTTTCATTTTTAAACTCTTTAAAAGATAGGTGTTTAGGCCGGGAGCAGTGGCTCACACCTGTAATCCCAGCACTTTGGGAGACCAAGGTGGGCAGATCACGAGGTCAGGAGTTCGAGACCAGCCTGACCAACATAGTGAAACCCTGTCTCTACTAAAAAACAAATAGAAAAATTAGCCAGGCGTGGTGGTGTGTACCTGCTACTCGGGAGGCTGAGGCAAGAGAATGGCATGAACCCAGGAAGCGGAGCTTACAGTGAGCCGAGATCGCACCACTGCACTCCAGCCTGGGCAACAGAGCAAGACTCTGTGTCAAAAAAAAAAAAAAGATAGGTGTTTAAAGCAAATGTAGTGATAGTACATTGTGGGGCTTATAATATATGTCGAAGTAAAATATATAATAACAATAGCACGAAGGACAAAAGGGAAAAAATAGAATGAAGTGGCATAATATTGTTTGAGGGTAGACTGTAGTAAGTCAAAGACATGTATTGTAAAGCCTAGGGCAATTACTAAAAACTAAAACAAGAAGGTATGCCAAAAAAGCCAACAGTGGAAATAAAATAGAATCACAAAAAATAAACAATCCATCAAAGACAGCGTAGGGGTAAGGGGAAACTTCCCCATGATCCTCTAGAGGTTCACTGAAAATTCCTGACAAAAGGCAGATTAATAGGAGAAAAGGCATACAAATTTTTTTATTATAGTTTTACATGACATGGTAGCTTTCAAAATGAAGACTGAAAGATACAGGGGAAATAAATGTCCATTTTTATGCTTATGTTCAACAAAGCATGGACAGCCATGTAGAAATAAGAGTGGACAAAAATGGTGTCTTTTTTTGGTTTTTGGTTTTTCTTTTTTTTTTTTTTTTTTTTGAGATGGAGTTTCACTCTTGTTGCCCAGGCTAGAATGCAATGGCACAATCTTGGCTCACCACAACCTCTGCCTCCTGGGTTCAAGCGATACTCCTGCCTCAGCCTCCCGAGTAGCTGGGATTATAGACATGCACCACCACGCCCAGCTAATTTTTGTATTTTTTTGTAGAGACAGGGTTTCTCCATATTGGTCAGGCTGGTCTCAAACTCCCGACCTCAGGTGATCCGTCCACCTCGGCTTCCCCAAGTGTTGGGATTACAGGCGTGAGTCACCATGCCCGGCTTATAAGGGTATGTCTTAATGCTGACAAACTGAGTAGGGAAACCCAGCAAGGCCTGTCTGTTCAGATTCTTCTTGGCCTCTCTGTGCAGTATTCCTTCCTTCTGGGCATGTGGTAGGACCCTCTTTGGAATGGGGGCTCTTATGACCTACACTCAAACAAGGTAGGTCAGATAATTCCCTTATGACCAGTTTTTACATAGAAAGGCAGGGAGAAAGTTACAGGATAATATTTTTAGGTTGTACAGTTGTCTTTGGAAACAGGGGTTTGGTTTCTATGACATGCCTTGGGGAAGAGGGATTCTAGTTACTCTGATGTTAGCCTTGAAGGAGAATGAGAGCCCAGAGACAGGAGATTAAAGGAAGGTCAGAGAAAAACTTTCACTTCTGAAGCTGCTTCTTTGGGCTTTTTGGGGGCTATTGTTTTCTGAGCTCCCACAACCAGAAAAGAGGTAAAAGGGAACAGAGAACAATGGGACAAATAGAATACAAACAGCAAGATATTAGATTTAAGCCAGACCACATTGATAAAAAGTCTAAGAAAATCAAGATCCAATTTGTTACTATATATAAGAAATTCACCTTAAATACACAGATATAGATAGTTTAAAGGTAAACATATGAAAAGATATACCACGCAAGTACTCAATAAAAGCTGGTATGGCCATATTAATATCAGACAAAACAGACTCTAGAACAAACAATATATAGATTTAAAGAAGGACATGTCATGATGATGGAAAGAAAACATAAGAATCCTAAATGCATATTCACCAAATAACAGAGTTTTTAAATATATGGAAAAACGCTTTATAGAATTGAAAAGAGATAGAGACAAATGATTATACTGGACAATGCTCTGCTCTCTGAGATTGATAAAACAAGAAGAAAAAAAAAAACAAAAACCACACACATACATAGGCACACACACACAAACAAGCACACACACACACACAAACACATACACACACACACACACAGAGATATAGAATACTATGACAAAACTTAATCTGGTTTCCATTTATAGAAACACAACCCTAAAATAGCAATGTAGACTTTTGTTTCAAATTCATATGAGGCAGTCATCATAAGAGACTCTAATTCGGCCATAAAACAAGTCTCAAATAAATTGCAAGATTAAAATCATACAGAGAAGTTTCTCTGGCTCCAATAGAATGGAACCAAATTCAATAACAAGATATCTGGAAAATTTCCAAATATTTGGAACTTAAGCAACGTACTTCTAAATAACCCAAGAGTGAAAGAAGAAATCACAAGGGAAATTACATTACCTATTTAGAACCAAATGAAAATTAAAATACACCAAAATTTGAAAGATGCAGCTAAAACAGTTCTTAGAGGAAAACTTATGGTCTAAGATACTTATATTAGAAAAGATACATGGTCTAAAACATGATCCAAATGGTAACCACAGGAAACTAGAAAAGCAAATTAAATCCAAAGTATGCAAGGTAGGGAAATAATAAAGATAACAGAAGTCAATGCAATAGAAACGGAAAGAACGTAGAAAAAAATAATAAATTCAAAAGCTGCTTATTTGAAAGTTCAGTAAAATTGATAAATGTCTGGAAACATTGATCAAAGGGAAAAAGAGAGAAGACATAAGGGACGTTTCCTACCCCATGGTAAGCATCCTCAACATGTTTCTTCAGCAATATTTAAAAATTGGTAAGGACTGATGACTACTATGTGCCACCCATTTTGTTCTCTTTCCAAATAGGAGTATTTATTGATGTTACCTTGTCACTCTTCCATCAAAATATGCTCGGGAGAGGTGGAGGTAAACAGGCAAATCATCTTTTTGAGTCAGAAAACAACAGATGTTGGCAAGAATGCAGAGAAAATGGAACACTTACACACTGTTGGTGGGAATGTAATTTACGTTTACAACCTCTGTGGAAAGCAGTATGGAAGTTTCTCAAAGAACTAAAACTAGAGCTACCATTTGACCAAGCAATCACACTACTGGATATCTACCCAAAGGAATATAAATTATTCTAGCAAAAAGACACCCGCCTTGTATGTTTATTGCAGCACTATTCACAATAGCAAAGTTGTGGAATCAAGCTAAGTGCCTATCAACAGCGGATTGGATAAAAAAAAAATGTGGCACATATATCACAGATTACAGCCATTAAAAAAAGAATGAAATCATGTATTTTGTAGCAACATGGATAGAGCTGGAGGCCATTATCCTAAGTGACATGACTCAGAAACAGAAAATCAAATACTGCATGTTTTCACTTATAAGTGGAAGCTAAACAGTGGGTACACATGGACATACACAGAGAACTAATAGACACTGGGAACTCCACAAGAGGGCAGGGTGGGAGGGGAGTGACAGTTGAAAAATTACTTACTGCATACAATGTTCACTCTTCAGGGAAGGGTGCACTAAAAGCCCAGACTTCATCACTATGCAGTATATCATCAAACAAAACTATAGGAGATTGGTCAGAGTGGTAGGAGAAACTATAGGGAAAGGAGTAGATCTTCTGAAAGGTCAGAAGGCTCTGCACAGCTTTGGGGGAGAATGGATGAAGACAGCTGTTCTCTAGTCCTAAGGCGGACAGCATGGAGTAGGTACAAGGGAGTGTAGGGGAATTTATCTTAAACAGGTTTTTTTACTTATGTTGACCAGGAGCTAACCTTTTATCACCCAGGCTTCATGAGGTTCCCTGAAAGGGGAACAATAAATGTTAATTACCCACAGATTTTGTTTGCTCCAGGCTTTCGACATTGTGCTTACACTGAATAAAGGCAAGCTCCAGCTTCTCAGGGCTGCTGCAGTTTGGCCACGAGAGCCCACCAGTCCCCTAGCTGCTCTTACACTGCATACCTGTGTCTGAGTACTCCTTTCATCTGTCAGTTGGCCAGGGTCCGCGAAATAGACCTGGCACAAAACTGCACATATACCTTGGGAATCTACAAAAATTAAAATTAAAAAAATTTAAATTAAATTATTTTAATTTTAAAAATATTAATCATTTTTTGTGATAGTACTAGTTTGGGGTAGTTTTGTTGGTTTACCATTTAGTGCTTTTGTTCATTCATTTCCCACTCGAGAATCACATCTGGAACTGATAAAATATGATCACAAAACACTATTTTGAACCAACATCAAGATGGAATGGGACTTTGGAGAAATATATTTTGGGAAAGGGCAAGGGAATTTCTATGTAGGAGCAAACAAGACAGCAGCTATGTAGGTTGTATTATTTTGCTCACGTATTTACTACTAGATGCGCTGGTGTGAACTCCTCTACAGGAAACGGGTATTCCTGCAGAGAATTACATATACTAACCCATTGCCATGACTTGCAGAGCCTCCTAAGAGAAGAGTGCACTTCCCACTAGAACTCAGCCTATAATTGCCTGGTCCATTATTGAAAGCCACAGGATCTATCACTCCAACAAGTAAAGACATAGCACAGCCATATGTGGCCTGAAACCAATGGAGTTTGGGACTGTATTTTAAAAAAAAAAAAAAGAACACAAAATTATGACTATAAAGTTACAAGTGAAAATACTTATTTAAAATGAAAAAAGAAGTTAAAAAGTTACAAATTTTAAGAAGCTGACAAAGTTCTCAAACATCACAAAGTCCAGAAAATGCATAGTATTTAGTATTTAGACTGACACATATCTGTAATATTTTTTCCTATATATTTTTGGTTACATATGCTTTGTTTTTTTAACATGACAATGATTTGACAATGACAATGAGAAAAAGTTCTTCCTAAAGAGAAAAAAAGTAGTTCTTTCACTTGACCTGGTAGATCAAAATTTATATTTTCATTATGGATAGTTTAGAAAAGTTTATTTCAAATTCACAACTCCTGATTAGTAATTTCTTTACAGTGACTAGTCATACATACTTTAAACTCCCAACCTCATGTGATCTGCCCACCTCAGCCTCCCAAAGTGCTGGGATTACAGGCCTGAGCCACTGCACCCGGCCTGTTCATAAATTTTAAATGGAAACATAAACCAAAAGCTTATAAGAATATACAAGAGAAAGAACAGGGTGAGCAGACAGGGACAAAATATACTGAATATACTTTGTTTTGAAGATCTGACTTTGAAGCCTGTAATTATTTATCATAAGTTTAAAACAAAATTAAATAAAAATGAAAGCCCCTTAAAATCAAAAGCAAAACTGAAACAAAAGAAACTGTGTACCATGCAAAGAATAATTATTTCAAATGACTTTAAAGCACAATAATTTGAGCCTATATGCCTAGTGTGATATATTGTAAAGAATAATCAACTGCAAAGAAATTCTTAAATTTTTCCACTATCATATTGATAGTAATAATATTCTTTAGATAACTGTGATACTGTTATGTGTGTAAAATTCACACGTGCACAACACACACACAGCCGGATTAATCATGTAATAATTATGTCAGTGTAGGATGTAACCTAACTACACTGACTTTTAACAAAAGTGAAAATAAATCGTAAAATATTATATTCAAAAGGGTAAAACTGTAACATTACATTTCAGTTGGAAATATAGTAGTTACTTATTTTTCTTTTTAAAAAATATGTTTTTAATTCCTTCCATTAAAAAAATCTAAAAAAAAAATAATAATCAATCACCACTTCTAATGCCTTAATAGCAATTTCTAAATTCTATTTCCTAAGAAAGGAACAGGGCTCTTCAAAAAATAGTTTATTTCAGGCAGAGGGCAGAGAATGTACATGAAAGCCTAGAAAGCCTTGCTGTACTAGAAAGTAAAAAAGCTATAAAAGATTATTGAAGCTTTACAAATAGCACTCAGAAGCAAATTCAATTTAAGCATCAAAAATAATAAAAACTGTGATACATTGAAATACACAGAATCTGTTTAGAAAAGTAATTTCATTATAATATGAAAAAATCCCACATCTGTCATGGTTAGAGAATGTTAACAGAACAACTCATTGGTCTGAAACTGATAAAAGGAAAAAATCATACATAATGTGCTAACATACTCATGAAACAATGCTGGCATGAACACAGAAAACTACTAAAGATGGTTACATCTGAGAGGTGGGCCCAGGAACAAGGGGGAATGAAAAAGGAGACTTTTTACTTTTCACCTATATCCATCTACATTGTTTGACTTTTTCTCAATACCATGAATATTGCCTCTAATATTTTTAAACTTATTATTTTTTTAAAAGGAATAACTTGGAAAAATTGATGGATAGTTGAATCCATGATAAGTTACTGAGAGAAGTTGGAATATATCTGGTGAGAATTCCTAATATTTTAAGAAAACCAACCATCTTGCCATTACTCATCCTTGTATCACCATCAGAAATTCAATCCTCAACTGTGTGACCCCAGGATTGATCCACAGAAGCAATTTAGGCTCTTGAAATGTTCTTCGTATTCCTTTATCTTTCAAACTTTATTTTTCCTCATTAAGCTTTGTTTTAATGGGTCCCAAAATTCTGTGATAGATTTTTGGTCAAGTTGTTTCCATTAAAACATACAGATTTTAAAAACTAATAACTTTTTTGTTTGTTTGTTTGTTTTTGAGACGGAGTCTCGCTCTGTCGCCCAAACTGGAGTGCAGTGGCGGGATCTCAGCTCACTGCAAGCTCCACCTCCCGGGTTTATGCCATTCTCCTGCCTCAGCCTCCCGAGTAGCTGGGACTACAGGTGCCGCCACCTCGCCCGACTAGTTTTTTGTATTTTTTAGTAGAGACAGGGTTTCACCGGGTTAGCCAGGATGGTCTCGATCTCCTGACCTTGTGATCCGCCCATCTCGGCCTCCCAAAGTGCTGGGATTACAGGCTTGAGCCACCTCGCCCGGCCTAAAAACTAGTAACTTAAAACTGCCACACACATACACACACACAAATCCACAAAACATTCTTCTTTCTTTGTGATTTTTTTATGATGCAGTGTTATCATTAACCAGCCTTTAACTATTAACCTTAAATGGCCATTGAAATAAACAACTCTGAGACTGTTCTTCCACCACTGATTAAAACCCATTTATGCCTAGTGTTCCATTATTGGAACGCTAAGCATGTGGGAGTTATTTATATCCTACTGCTCAAGGTCATTGCCAAGGTCTGAATGCAAAAGTTCAAAAAAAATGCAACCTCAGGCATAAAAGGTGAAGACTAGCATGGCAGGTGTTAGGGGTAATATTCATTTAACCTTCCAAGCTTTCTGGGCAGTCTTAGTGACCTTGCCAGCTGCAGTAGGCTTCTAGTCCCCTGCTTTGATGACATCCATAGCAACTGTCTATCTTATATCACAAACAACAAAACAACCCAGAGGAGTACTGTGAGAGAAGCTCTCAACACACATAGGCTTGCCAGGAACTATACCAAAAATGGCAGCATCACCAGACTTCAAGAATTTAGGGTCATCTTCCAGCTTCTTACCAAAATGGTGATCTATCTTTTCCTTCAGTTCAACAAACTTGCAAGCAATGTGAGTTGTGTGTTAATCCATTACAGGGGCATAACCAACACTGATTTGGCCTGGATGGTTCAGGACAGTTACCTGGGCAGTGAAGCCAGCTTCTTCCATTGGTGGGTCATTTTTGCTGTTACCAGCAGTGTTGCCACAATGAACAACTTTGACAGGCACATTTTTGACATTGAAGCTTACACTGTCCCCAGGAAGAGCTTCACTCAAAGCTTCATGGTACATTTCAACACATCTTTAGTTGTAACGTTGACTGGAGCAAAGGTGACCATGGTGCCGGGTTTGAGAAACCCAGGCTTCACTCGGCCCACAAAGATAGTATCAGTACCACCAATTCTGTAGACATCCTGGAGTGGCAGATGCAAGGGCCTGTCAGTTGGACAAGTTGGTGGTAGGATGCAGTCCAGAGCTTCAGGCAGTGTGGTCCCACTGGCATTGCCATCTTTACGGGTGACTTTCCATCCCTTGAACCAAGACCTGTGAGCACTTGACTTCAGCATGCTGTCACCATTCCAACCAGAAATGGACACAAGTGCTACTGTGTCAAGGCTGTAGCCAGTTTTCTTAAGGAAAGTACTGATTTCCTTAACTATTTCCTTGTATCTCTTCTGACTGTAGAATGACTCAGTGGAATCTATTTTGCTAACACCAAGGATTTGCTGTTTCACACCCAGTGTGTAAGCCAGGAGGGCGTGCTCCTGGATCTGCCCATTCTTAGAGATGCCGATTTCAAATTCACCAATGCCAGCAGCAACAATCAGGACAGCACAGCCCGCCTGAGATGCGCCTGTAACCACGTTTTTGATAAAGTCTCTGGGTACTGGGGCATCAATGATAGTCACATAGCACTTGCTGGTTTCAAATTTCCACAGGGAGATATCAATGATGGCATCATGCTCAGGCTCAGCTTTTAGTTTATCCAAGACCCAGCCATATTTGAAGCCTCCTCCTCAAATCTTTTGATTATTCTTTTGCCAATGCCACCACATCCGTAGGTCAGATGGCCAGTAGTGGTGGACTTGCCTGAACCTAAGTGTCCAATGATGGCAATGTTGGTTGGAGTCTTCTCTTTTCCCATTTTGGCTTTTAGGCCATGTTTTTCGTGAAACACCCAAACTTTATTGTAATGGATGCTTGCCAGCCTTCTCTTGGCTACTGATATTGAAGGTGCATCCCACTTCTTTGTTCTAGTCCACTTAACAAATTCTGAATCTCTCATCCTTGTAACTTTTAAATATCTATCTCCCAAGTCACTCTCACCTGTGAATACCGTAAGAATTTTTCTTTCAGAGACTTTTAATGGCTTTTTGCAAAGCATTATTTACTCTAGTTTCCTCTTAGGATTCTAGGGCTGACTATCTAAATAGTATAATGTTGAGCTCTTGGCTGTTTCCTACTTCTGCCCACATATATTCCATTCCACAGGATACAGTCCTTCCTAAAAGACAGAAAACACTTCGATGCATATAATATATACAGTGCATCAAATTGAAAGAGCATTCCTGGGCTTCTGAGTCCAAGTCCTTGCTCAATGTCTTTGGGGAAATATTCCAAAAACCCTGAGCCTCAGTTTGATTTTTTCTGTTGTTGTTTTTTTGTTTTGTTTTGTTTTTGTTTGTTTTTTGATGGAGTCTCATTCTGTCACCCAGGCTGGAGTGCAATGGTGGTGCAATCTCAGCTCACTGCAACCTCCACCTCCTGGGTTCAAGTGATTCTCTCACCTCAGCCTCCCAAGTAGCTGGGATTACAGGTGTCTGCCACCAGGCCCAGCTAATTTTTGTATTTTTAGTAGAGATGGGGGTTTCACCATGTTGGCCAGGCTGGTCTCGAACTCTTGACCTCCAGCGATCCACCCACCTCGGCCTCCCAAATTGCTGAGATTGAATTGGTGGTTCAGTGGTAGAATTCTCACCTGCCAAAAGGGCTGGGATTACAGGCATGAGCCACCTCATCCAGCCCTCAGTTTCTTTATACATAAAAATGGGTAAAAGATTACCTACCTACCTCATAGATTTGTTGTAAAGATTTAAGAAAATAATATTTGTAAAACCTAATACAGAGAAGGTACTCAAATATTGTTTATTATCATCAATTATATTCTACCTAAAGCTAGGCAAATAACACAGCAGTTATTTTCACATTGCTATTCTAATTAACATTCTTTCCACAAAGGCCAGCAGGCATGGGAGCTAGCCCTGGCCTTCTAACCTCTGGAATTCAGTAGTGGAATTCCATGTAAAGTCTAGGATAAAATTAAACTTGATGGGTTTCATCTTTATTCTCTTTCATATATATCAACCACTGCCAATAGCCATCATGACCTCTGCTTCCAAAACATTTCAGGACTGATCAAGCAAACTCCTGCCGTACTGGGGGTGAGATTTCCAAGGATTTGAGGTTCAAACACAGGACTGTGGCATGCTGGGGAGACCCCAGATAGTATCACAGCAACTGCCATAGGTACAGAAAACAGTCACTGAGGAAGCAGGAGAGGTGTGTTTCTCTTTCCATGTGCCTCTCTCTTCACTTACAGAAATATGGACAAGGAGAAAAGAAGCACTTTGCCAACCAAGCAGAGCTTGTGCTGAACGGAACACTTGACCATGTGCTTCCAAGTCTCTCTCATGCTCTCTGCATAGCTAGGACAAAGACATTCAGATGGAGGGTCAGGGCAGGGAGAAAGGAAAAGAGGGGAGAGAAGGTGAGGGTGGGACGGAGGTTTAATTATTTAGCCTAATGCGTTTTATTCCTTTTCTGAGAATAAATGGAAGACTGAGCTCCTGTCAGAGCTGTTGATCCAGGACCCCTTGACACTCCATTTTAAAATCAAAGTATTTTGAAACAAAACTTCCTTAATGAGCACCTGGAAGTAGGAATGAGGAAGACTGTTTGAGTGGTTTTTTATTTTTCAAGTGGAGTCCTTTCTTTTCTGAAAGCTACAGACTCAATGACAATAACTATCTGTGGAATAAATTGAATGAATTCATGTCTCTCTTGTTTTTCTCTAAGAAACCTTCCAGAATCTGACACTCCAATTAACCAAGGTATCTCTTCTTTTGCTCTGTTCATCCTTACAACACAAACACCACAAGTGCAGCTCCACCTTGATGGTCAAAGGTGAATACAATCACACAGCATGCTTTTTGGCCAGAAACTTTGATGCCACATGTAGAAATCACATCGAAGGCAAAGATTTGAGTTCCAGGGATTTTGGAGATGGTGCGGGTGGAGGAAGGGGAGGAAGGAAATGGCTGTTGATAGCATAGTAACATCTAGAAAACAGGCTTTCCAACTGGAAAAGCATGTGTTCAGATCTCAGCTCTTCCAATTACTGCCTCTTCAACAGAAATAACAGAAATAATGGCCAGGCATGGTGGCTCACACCTGTAATCCCAGCACTTTGGGAGGCCAAGGCAGGTGGATCACCTGAGGTCAGGAGTTCAGGACCAACCTGGCCAACATAGTGGAACCATGTCTCTACTAAAAATATAAAAATTAGCCGAGTGTGGTGGCGGGCACCTGTAATCCCAGCTACTCGAGAGGCTGAAGCAGAAGAATCACTTGAGCCCAGGAGGTGGGAGTTACAGTGAGCTAAGATCGTACCACTGTACTCCAGCCTGAGTGACAGAGCAAGACTCTCGCTCAAAAACAAATTTAAAAAAAAAAAACTGTAAATAAATTGTTCAACTCTCTTTCATTTCCTCATCTGTCAAACGGAGGAAAGAGCAGTGATCAGTAGTTCTGTGGTGGTGATTAAATATACAGAAAGCCCTTAGAAACACAGTCAATAAAAGACAGCTGATATTAACACTGTTGTTATTATTATGAATTTTTTAATTAAATACTATTTAAAATAAAAGAGGCCTATAAACCTGAAAATACATGCCCAACAATCTTAGACATAAAAGAAAGGTGATTCAATGAAAGAAGGAAAGAAAGCAGAAAGCAAGAGAGAAACACAAAGAGGGAGGAAGGACACTTTGGGAGGCCGAGGTGGGCAGATCACGAGGTCAGGAGATCGAGACCATCCTGGCTAACACGGTGAAACCCCCATCTCTACTAAAAATACAAAAAAATTAGCTGGGCGTGGTGGCGGGCGCCTGTAGTCCCAGCTACTCAGGAGGCTGAGGCAGGAGAATGGCGTGAACCCAGGAGGCGGAGCTTGCAGTGAGCCGAGATGGCGCCACTGCACTCCAGCCTGGGTGACAGAACAAGACTCCGTCTCAAAAATAAAAAATAAAAAATAAATAAGAGGGAGGAAGGACAGGTAAAGGGAAGGGGACAGGGCTGGTGACGCAAGGGGGGGACCTTCAGGAAAGCTCTATACTCAGGGACTGTATGCTCCAGGTCCTGGGAAAAAGACAGCAAAAGGGGGCACATGTTTTTGCAACAACATCTAAAATATACAGACTTATCTGTGCCTATTAATGCTACCTCCTTCCCTCCTACCAATTTGAAGACTCAACTTTAAATAACTTCCTCAATTTTGGAGGCTAAAGATTTCTCCCTTTAGGAAATAAATTAAAACTCAAATAATCAATATTTCCACAACTTCTCACTCCTGCCCCACCACTCTTATCCACAACTGCTGTTTCCCACGCTCTACCCTCTACTTTGCAAGGGAGTGGTGAGGGAAATGATTGAAATCAATTTTCACAGTCTTTTCTTGCCATCAGAAAAGGTTGCAGTGATAAAGAAATATGGGAAAAAATTAAAAGCCCATGCAGAGCTGAGCCATACAGGGGAAACTGGCAAGGAGAGAGTGATCAAACAACTCAAAAATATCTGCAAGATACTGTAGCCTATTTGAAGATTAGAGTTATTTAAATTAGTGTTATTGTTACAGGAATAGGGCAAAGAGACTGTGTTGCTTTGTAAGAAATTTCCATCTCCAAAATCATGTTTATAAACCTGGAAGAAGAAAAGGATATGTTTTAAGCACTGAGCCCTTTCAAATCCCTCCTTCCTTTGTTAATGACATTGTGTTTCTTTGTTCTGGAGTCTCCCAGAATGATGCAGGAGAAAATTTTGCAGGTTGGCTTTGACAATCAAACTCTTTTCTTTACATTTGCATGCTTGGAACTTTCTTGTTAAGATATATTTCTACCAAAAGCAAGAAGCTGGGAATTTGTTTTATTCTTGGACAGTTTTATTCTTTCCCCAGTGGCCCCCCTTATTATCTCTACCGAGAATTTCAGCATTCTCTCTTTTAAAACTCAGTCTGCCACGTTAGAAGTTAAAGATTAATATGTCTGGGCCTTTAATTGTAATCTAGATTCTGGAATTAAATTAGGTGTAATGGGAAGAATAGAATTAGGACGACTGGGCTCTAGTCCCAGTACTACCAATAACTAGTGGTGTGACCTTGGGAAAGCCTTCAGCTTCTTTGGAACTCCATCTATAAAGAAAGGTGATTGGAAGTGACAATCTCTAAATACCTTGCGGCTCTAAAATTCTGTGTTCTTATGGACAAGGAACTCTCCACCTTAAAAGCTAACTGGTTGCTGATAGTCATTTTCTCAGCTAGTTAATTCAATTCTAAAGGAAAAGAACCTGGTATGATATTTTTCTTCAACACACAACTGTCTTTTGAAAGAATAACAGCAGAAAGGAGGAGAGGAGCCCACTCTAGCTAGCAGTAAGCAGTCAGCCTTGGAAAAGACAGCCATGGGAGCCAAGGGAAGAAGGAGGAAAATTACTGAAATAATCCCTTTGTCCAGTCTCTTTTCTTCATTGGAAAAGTTGCTGTGAGAAGGGAATATAAAAACAGTAACAAGGCCATGCAAAGCCGAGCCAGGCAGGGAGGTCATGTGGGGTGGACGTCATCGAATTCAATGGATCCATCCATTTCCTTTAACCTCATCTTTTCCTTCCTTAAAAAAATATATTTTGCCTCCTCCTCATTCCTGCCGTATTGTGAAGCAAAAGAATACTGGCACTTTCTTTTTCTTCTTTATCAGTTCAGGCAAAGGATTCTTCTGCAATAAGTAAAAAAGAAAGCAAACTGAAAATAAGCTTCGGTTTGAGGAAAAGAAATGGTTGGGGTGGGTGAGTTGTCTAAAAATGACTGTGTGGATGCTGCACTTATTAAAAAGTAACAGACTGCAAATCTTCAAATATAAAAAAGATTTGAAAAGATCTGGGCTCAGGAGGTAGCAGAAAGCTGGTGCAAAACTGAGACAAACAATGAGCCTTGGGGTTTTGCTTTTGTTTTGGTTTTTGAGTCTCCTAATTGAGTCTGTAGAAAAAAGTAAGAAAAAACAGGAGCTGAACTCTCACATTCCATGGTTCACAGCCTTTGGCAAAAGAAGTCTCTCCCTTTTCTTTGCCGGGTATCTTAGTGAAAACGGAGGTGACACTAAAAGGCTGGATGGGAAATTGACTCATCCAGGGGCTTGAGTGAGTCTGGGAGAGCCAATCAAGTGATTTTTATTCAGGGAAAAAAATGGCGGTATAAAATGAGATGGACTCAAGAATATGAATTGGTTTTTGACAAGTAGAACCAGAGTGAATAATTTTACTGCTCTCAAAGCTTACATGTAGTCCAGATGTAAACTATGGTCTCTCAGCCCTTAAAAAAGAAAAAGGATTGATTTGAATGCTCAGTCTGTGGATTTTGAAGGGTTAACTGTGCAAAACACACACACGCACACACACAGTTTCTGCAAATATAGGGTGAGTGTGGTGAAACTTCCATTTTCAAGGTCAGCTGGCTTCGGATTCCTACTTAGTGAGCTCAGTGTTGTGTCATCTGAATTCACTCTGTGGCAACCTGATTTGCAACTCATACTTTCCCTTATTCTATTAGTAAATAAACAAATAAAATAAAAATCCTAATTCAAGGCAGTGCACATGCATGCATGCCAGTGAACTTTCCCAGATTTCCTGAAGGTTAGGGGATGTGGGTGGCATTATTTAGCAAATACTGTTCTCAGGTGTTCACTCTTCCTTCCTCCCCTCCTCTGAGGAAGGAATAGACTTCTGCTCCCTCCTACTTGGCCTGGCCACGTGACTGACTTTGCTGAATGGAATTGACGCAAACATGATGTAAGCCACCTCTGAGCAGAGGCTTTAAAAGGGCTTGCCCAGTCTGGCTTGGCTACTTCTGCTCCAGCCCTCCTAGAGAAGAGCTTGCCTCAGGGAGCTACTACTCCTTCAGCCTGGGCCAAAACATGAAAGCCATAGGAACAGACCTAAATCTGACCTGCAGCTGGGAGCAGTTACTGCAGTTAACCCCACAGACTGAAACAAAATAAATAAATGTTTGCCGTTGGAAGCTACTAAGATTGGGGTTGTTTGTTGTGCAATATTATTTCAGCAAAAGCTGACTTAGGCCAGGCATGGTGGCCCATGCCTGTAATCACAGCACTTTGAGATGCCAAGGGAGGTGGATCACTTGAGGCCACGAGTTTGAGACCAGCCTGACCAACATGGTAAAACCCCATCTCTATTAAAAATATTTTTTAAAACCAATTAGCCTGATAGAGTGGCTCATGCCTATAATCCCAGCTACTATGGAGACTGAGGCAGGAGAATTGCTTAAACCCAGGAGGCGGAGGCTGCAGTGAGCCGAGATAGTGCCACTGTGCTCCAGTCTGGGCAACAGAGCGAGACCATGTCTCAAAAAATAAAAAATAACATAAACAAACAAAAAAAAGCTGACTTAAATGATTATCTGGGGAAAGGGGTATATATCACAGTAATATACACAAGTTCAAATTAAGCATTAGACATCCTTGTTCTTGAAAGATATTACCCAGCCTGGGTCATCCTAAGAAGTTGTACTATTTTCTTTCCAACTTTACACATTCTTTCCCCAAGATCCCTACAGCCCTCCAAACTCTAAAATCTCCTTAATAAATGATGAAGAATAAGTCAGAGTTCTGCCTTCTAGGCCACCTTTGCATATTCAAGTTCACCGAGGACTTCTTCTGTAACAGAAGCATCTCTATGGAAGAACAACAATGTTTTATTCACAATTATTTTCCTCCCTATTACATACTCATACATGGGAGAGATGAGTAGTGTTAAGTTCTAATTAGAACCAGAAAACATCTCGTAGGGTTCCAGAGGAGAAGTCAATGCATACCTCTCTCTCCTGTCTCACCTTTCCCTTGCCTCTTTCCACAGTCTCTGATCTCTCTTTTCTGTCAAGCCAATATCTTCTTCTACGGATGTAGGGGAGACAATATGTGTCACCAATTAGCAAGAAAAGTTCCCTCTTGTTTCCCCTTAAAGTTCAAATTCCATTAAGTAATGAGAATTTAGCCATCAATAATTAAGACTATCCCTGGGAAACACTCCCACAGAAGAAGCTAACAGCAGCGCTTTTTGAATAATAAAGCAGAAAAAGATTTTTCTAACCACAATGATTTTCTTTTTGTACTTTCACAATTCTCCAAGGAGGAGCAAGCAGCCATTTTAACAAGATCCTGCAGCAATTCTGGAGCCCCGGGTAGCCAATTATCACAAAATACTCCAGTAGGTTGGCCCAGTTTAAGCCAAGTATAAATAACACATCACTTTTGAAATAAATGGCATAAAGGCCTTTGAAACGTAAAAGCCAGTTGATTTTGTTTCTAAAATTAGAAGATTGAGCTTGACCTTAATTTTCTCATTGGGGTTGGGGGGATGCCTCTGGTTCAGCCACAAATCACAAACCAATGGCCATCACCAAACAAGGACATGGACAGCAGGTAGAAGAAGTAAGTTGTTGACTTCCACTATGCAAAAAACATTACAGGAACATGGGGAGAGAGGAACCTGTTCTTCCTTCTCCTGATAGGAAGAGGAAATCTGAGTCTATTCATTTGTAAGATTTCCAAATAACACTTTACTCCTAAAAACACAAGATAATTATTCAGATTTAAAAATCACAGTATAAACAATCATATCACGCATCAAAATAGAGCCACAAAGAAAGGCAGCTGGATCAAACTAGGAAAAAATGTCTTAAGAAAGCTGAAACACCTCTGAGTCCTTACGCCAGCTGACATGAAAAAGGCAATTAACTATGGATTAAGTTGGGAGGGAAGGGGCAGCAGAAAGGGAAACTAAGCATGAATTCTTTCAGGAACCTGAAAGAATGAGATTTCTTGGAATATATTTTACTGAGCTATAAGGGCAAATGACTATGCCCCTCCAAGGTCCAAAGTGCATGAGTATACTGGATGAGCCAGCTTAATGGTAAGCCAGATCTGGGGCTCTAAATTACTAGACAGTCTTTTTGGTTCTGAAGAGACATAGAAAAGTAAGGGATATAGAAAAGATCCAGCTACTTCCTTTGCCTGCCAATCTAGAAGATTAGAGAGGACAGAGAGATGCCATCATCATAACTTCCATCCAAAGCTGCTAAAGTTGCATAGAGTTAGAGAGATGAGAAAGCATGGGCTTCCCCAAGGAGGGTATGAGACATTGGAGCCATGGTTTGGGAGACTTTGTCATGCTGGAGGAGTGTATTGGTCCATTTTCACACTGCTATGAAGACATATCTGAAACTGGGTAAGTTATAAAGGGGAAGAGGTTTAATTAACTCACAGTTCCACATGGCTGGGAAGGCCTTAGGAAACTTACAATCATGGCAGAAGGGGAAGCAAACATGTCCTTCTTCACATGGCAGCAGGAAGGAGATGTGCCAAGCAAAGGGGGAACTGTCCCTTATAAAACCATCAAATCTTGCGAAAACTCACTCACTATCACAAGAACAGCAGCAAGGGGTTAACTGCCACCTTGATTCAATTACCTCCCACTGGGTCTCTCCCGTGACATGTGGGGATTATGGGACCTACTATTCAAGATAAGATCTGGGTGGTAACATAGCCATACCATATCATGGAGTAAGACCTCTGGGGATTTGAAAAATTAAAGCAGATGGCAAAAAAGCAATGAAGTTTTATAGCTGTAGGCAAGTGAAAAACTCAAACATAACAACCAGTTACAGTTTCCAATATTCTAATATCCAAGGCAATATGAGCTTTATGTAGACATCTCCTATACTTTTGTCTCACCCTTCTCCTAATATCTGGCCTTCTCATACACTAGGAATGGCTTGGATCTCTCTCTCTCTGTCTCTATCTATCTCTCTCTCTCTCTATCTCTATCTCTATCTCTATCTCTGTCCGTCTTCCTTTACTATGACACTCTCATCCCCCCATTGATCAAGACAATATTCAATTACTTGTAAGCTCTCCAATATTGACCCATTTTTATATTCAACAAGCATTCATTGAGGACCTGTCTCAGGTACATGGAATAAAGAGATAAATAAAGCAAAGGGCCTTCCCCTCTAAAAGAAGGGGTATCTAAATTTAGGGACAGGCTTTCTGGAGGAGGTGACATCAACCCATGTTCTTATGACCCATGTTCTTATGAGGTGCCAAGCCTTGGATTATCACATAGGGTTCCTTGTGGAAAGCAATAGTGACTGAGCCTGCCAAATGAGGTAATATTCATAATTTTTAAAGTGGGCTGTCTTAAAGGAAGGGCAAAAGTTAGCCAAGTACTGACAGTGAACATTCAAAGGCACTGAGGTAGCAAGCAGTCCCTGGTGGTGGGAGGACACTGGTATTGTTAGTTGACTCTGAGAAGGTTTTCTTACTGTAAATTTTCAATAAATTTTGCCCCAAAGAAAAAGTAATAAGAAGAAAATCAAAAACTAAGGGCTGCACTTTTATGAACTTATATTGTAACTGATTCACTAAATCACTATTTAATCAACCTCAATTACTGCCTTAATGAACAATTAATTCTACCACTTATGTAACAAGTCCTATGCAAAGACAAACCGGAGTTTCATTCTCAAAGCAACCATGATAACACTGAAAATTCAAAATTACCTTTAAATGTACCAGGAGAAGCCAGCCAAATGTAGAAGAGGTGACTGTGGCACCTGAAACAGGTAAAGTGAGCTTTTCCAATTCAAAAATATTTTTGCCACATACTTTACCAATTAGAGATTCAGCTGTGGCAACATGCTTCTCATTTTAAAAGCAGGTAAAGGAGTAAACAGAGTAAGCCTATAAATCATTCAACCCTTAGTAAATGTTTTTCTTATTTCAATCAAGAAAGGCACCATTCTCTAATTCTATGCTTTTAGAATCATCTTTAATTCCTGTCTCCCTTCGTATTTGATCTTATTAGTTGTCAAGCCTTAGATTATCATACAGGATTCTTTGTGGGAAGCAGCAGACTGATTCTGGTTGATTGAAGCAATATCCACAATATCTTTTTAAAAAGGTTGCTTTAAGTGGCAGACATTGTAGATTAGCTGTTCTTTTCTCAATTTCTTCATCTCCAGTTGTATCATAGAGGTTGGACACTCCAAATACTCATTAAATACTCATTTCTCACATTTCCATACAGCTAGTTGACCATATTACTCAGCTCTGGTCAATAATATGTATGCCTAAGCCTGCTGGAGTTTCAGGAACCTTTAGCTCTTCTGATTAAAACGAAATATATAACTGGTGCTAACCTGTCCCCTCTTTTGATCCTTGTCTTGACAAAGACGGCAGCCTAAAGGAAAGACCAAGAGGCTGAAAGAGAACCTTGACATTGTCAACCTATTCACAAAATGTTAGTAGCCACTTTGGGAGGCTGAGGCGGGCAGATTGCTTGAGCCCAGGAGTTTGCTACCAGCCTGGGCAACATGGTGAGATCCCATCTCTATAAAAAATACAAAAAGTAGCCAGGCGTGGTGGCACATGCCTGTAGTCCCAGCTACTTTGGGGGCTGAAGCAGGAGGATCACTTGGGCCTGAGAGGCAGAGCTTGCAGTGAGCCTAGATTGCACTACTGCACTCTAGCCTGGGCGACAGAGTGAGACCCTGTCTCAAAAAAAAAAAAAAAAAAAAAAAAAAAAAAAAAAAAAACCTTTAAAAAAGTCAGTAGCTATTAACACCAAACTTATTTTAAAATCTTAATGGCTTAAGCCACCACTAATGATATTTTCTGTTATTGCAGCTGGAAAAATGGCTGCCACATCTTCTAACTAATTGGAAGGGCTCAAGTCTAATCAGCTAGCACCAATGCCCAAAAGCACACTACAGAGCTAGTCAAATAAGGGCCATCAATCTACTAGACACTGCTCTTTGTACTGCTGCCACTTCTGCACCAGAAGCGTAATCTTACTGTAACCACTAACACCACAGTCAACACTGTCATTCCTGTAAGGCCACAGACTTGCAGCACCATATACTATTTCTGCTACTGTGACTCTAAATTCAAAGCCTACGGTGGCTACATCTAGTTAATGGCAGCTGGGTTCCATGCACCTTTTAACTGCAAGTATGGCTTAAAAGTTGAGTATCTGCCATTTTCAACTGTTAAGGATTTATAAGGTGGATAATTCTCCTCTGTATAGGAAAGAGGTGTGCACCTCATTTTTTCAATGCTGTGACCTCCCTAGATCAGACCTTATCTGATCACTTCCAGCCACTACATAGAAGTAATTTTAATCATTTAGAATTGCTACATCTCTGAAATCTTACACTCTAATATAGGACCCTGTCTTGGTAGTTCAGCACCTTACTTCAACTTCCTGTTCTTGTACATGAAGCTAGAAAATAATGGACAGAACAAATAGATATTAAAGATGTTAAACTGACAGAATTTGGGATAACTAGAGGTGAGTGACACAAGGAGATGAATTAAGAATAATTCCCAAAATTTTGTCATGAGCAGTAACCGGGTAGGTGGTGGTGTCATTCACTGAGGAAATGAAGGTTGAGGAGGGGACTCAGAAAGCAAAAATAACCACGTTGGTTTGGGGACATGGGTTCAGGCACACGTGAACTAATGAAGTCATCCAATAAAAAGCTAGGTGTGTGGATCTAGAACACAGGAAGAAGGCAGGGACTGGAAGTACAGATTTTGGCATTATCAATTTGTAGATCATTGAAATCATGAAACTGCAGCATCCACCTGCATTTCTTTTTGTTTTTGCTTTTGTTTTTGTTTTTTGAGACGGAATTTTGCTCTTCTTGCCCAGGCTGGAGTGCAGTGGCGCAATCTCAGCTCACCACAACCTCCGCCTCCCGGGTTCAAGCAATTCTCCTGCCTCAGCCTCCCGAGTAACTGGGATTACAGGCATGTGCCACCATGCCCGGCTAATTTTGTATTTTTAGTAGAGATGGGGTTTCACCATGTTGGTCAGGCTGGTCTCAAACTCCCGACCTCAAGTGATCCAGTTGCCTCAGCTTCCCAAAGTGCTGGGATTGCAGGCATGAGCCACTATGCCCAGCCCCACCTGTATTTCTTATCTCAAAGAAGGAAACTCAAGGAATACAACATCTTCCACTCAGTGTGAGCCTCCTTCCACAAAGTACATCCAACCGCCAAGAATAAATCATACCAGTCATTAAGCTCTACCTCTTTAATACCTATCAGCCCTCTCTATCTCCACCTCTGCTGCCTTCATTAGCTCTCACCATCTTTCACTTGGAATTAGTCTTTGAACTAACCTCCAACATGTCTACTATCACACACACACACACACACACACACACACAAGTGCAGTTGCAGGTCAAGTGACCTTTCTCAAACACAAATAAGAGCATGCTAATCCATAGATTAAAAACCGTTAGTAGCTCCCACTGCCTAAAAGATAAAGTCCCATCCCTAGATTAGACAGCAATGCTCACATCAGATTCTTCCCTACATCTCTGGCCCCATTTCTCATTGCCTAAACCCTCCAAAATATGCTCACTTACTGGAAAATGTTCCTGTCACAGTCTTGATTGCAATCTTACATAGAGTTTCTTGATAAGGACACTGGATTTTAACCAACATACAATATATTACAGGCCAGAAAGGGAGAATCCCTTCTTAAACCTACACTATGAAAATTTGGGGCCCAGTTTGCAAAATTGCCATTCACATTCATATTAATATAGCACCAAAAAAGACTATTTTGAAAGTGGCATTCTGTTTCTTTTAAATGCACAACTGTGCTCGAAACCATTTAGGAGAGAACATATGGGTTCTAATGACTGCTTCCTACATGACACCTTTGGATCCCTCTTGTTTATTATCCATTCCCAGGCCCTAGCGATAAGCCCAGAAACACTGGCTTCATTTCGTTCCTTTTTGTACAACTCTTCCTCAGCTCAGCAAGGGCTCTACAAAGTTGCTTTGTAAGTGCAGAGATCTATAAGGAGCCTTTCGCCAAAGATCAGGAGCCAGCAATCAGCCTAAACCAGCTCATCCTCTGGGAGACAATGGGAGGTAGAAAGGTAAGCACTTGAACTGGAGGCTATGAGAAAAGAATGCAAGGGTTAAGCCTCTTGAATCAAAGACTTTGGTCTTCTATCAGCCAAGGCAGCTTGTTTTGATGATGCTATGGAGAAATACCAACCCCAGAGTTATTTTGTGCTCTGTGTTGAAACCTCTCGCTGCTTTGTAAGATAAAACTAATGCAACAAATATCAATTGAACATTGCACTATCTAATATGAAACATGAGACTGTCCCTCTCCTCAAGAATCTGATTTATAATCGTAATAGCTATTATTATTATTAAATTGCTAACGTGTGGGAGGAGGGAGGGATAGCATTAGGAGATATACCTAATGTAAATGACGAGTTAATGGGTGCAGCACACCAACATGGCACATGTATACATATGTAACAAACCTGCACGTTGTGCACATGTACCCTAGAACTTAAAGTATAATAATAATAATAATAATAATAATAAATAAATTGCTAACATGTATTAAGCACTTGCCATTGGACAAGTTAAAGTATTTATTTAATCTTTACAATAATTCTGTGATGGATTCTGTCCTCATTCCCACTTGCAGAAAGGGAAACTGAGGCTAGGTTTAATAACTTGCCCAAAATCACAAGCATGGTAAGTAGCAACACTTAAAATCTTCTTCAAGAGACAAATCAATAATTGTAAAGATTCTAGTTGGGTGTGGTGGTACGTGCCTGTGGTCCCAGCTACTCGGGAGGCAGAAGTGGGAGAACCGCTTGAACCCGGGAGGTGGAGGTTGCAGTGAGCCGAGATCACTCCACTGCACTCCAGCCTGGGTGACAGAGCGAGACCCTGTCTCAAAAAAAAATTTGTAAAGATTCTAAAATGGTTTCTATTAATAACAAATGCCTTTGAATGAATAGATGAATGCATGAAAATCCTAAAGAACAAAAATTGCTGGAGGGCATCAGAGAAAAAGAGGCTACTTCAGTTTGAGGAAATAAGGAGGATATTACTTGAGAGAATATTTGATTTCTGTGACTGGCAAGGCAGGAAACTTTCATAACACTATATTTACAAGGGCACCCATATGCTAGACTACTATTCAACCCACACCCAAGGTGGAGACTATTTTTTTTTAATTTTTAATTTTTGTGGATACATACTAGGTGTATACATTTGTGGGGTGCATGAGATGTTTTGATGCAGGCATGCAATATGTACACACACATCATGGAGAAGGGGTATCCATCACCTCAAGCATTTATCCTTTGTGTTACAAGCAATCCAATTACACTCTCTTAGTTATTTTTAAATGTACAATTAAGTTATTATTGACTGTACTCACCTGGTCGTGCTATAAAATAGTATGTCTTATTTATTCTTTCTAACTATTTTTCATGCCCATTAACCATTCCCACCTCCCGCAGTCTCCCACTACCCTTCCCAGCCTCTGGTAACCATCCTGCTATCTCCATGAGTTAAATTGTTTGATTTTTAGATCCTACAAATAAGTGAGAACATGTGACATCTGTCTTTCTGTGTCTGGCTAACTTCATTTAACATAATGATCTCCAGTTCCATCCATGGTGTTGCAAATGCCAATATCTCATTCATTTTTATGGTTGAATAGTACTCAATTGTGTATATAGACCAAATTTTCTTTATTCATTTACCTGTTGATGGACACTTAGGTTGCTTCCAAATCTTAGCTATTGTGAACAGTGCTGCAACAAACATGGGAGTGCAGATATTTCTTTGATGCACTGATTTCCTTTCTTTGGGGTATATACCCGGCAGGGGCATGGCTGGATCATACAGCAGCTCTACTTTTAGTTTTTTGAGAAACCTCCAGACATCTTCATAGTGCTTGTATTAACAAGGTGGAGATTCTAAACACACCCTTTCTTTCCCAGGGACAAAAAGCACTATTTAGAGAGCTTCCAAATAGCACCAAGAGTGTAGCAGTGAAGGTGAGAGACTAGAAACCAAAATCTTAGGTGATTTTATTTTTAAATAACTATTGTGGTAAACTATATCAAGTTGAATTGAGAAATTCATGCATTCATTTGGCAAATATGTATCCAGTTCCTACTATATGCCAGAGTCTGTGCTAGGCACTGGGAATTCATAAGAAAAAAAAATACAGGTTACTTAAAGAACCTATATGTGTACATATTTTCCTACATATACAACTATGACTTTTACATTAATAAGTAATTATGAAACTTAACCAGGTTGTTAACTCAAAGAATAGTACTGAAAATAACAGAGAGAAGTACCAGAAATAAAGGGCAAACGACTAGCAGGCAACTTTAAAAGAAATCTCCAGATGCCTTGAGAAATGTCACCAGCAGCAGAAAACCAGAAAATAGTCTTCTTGCTGCGGTCATGCACAAGTTTCATTCTAAACATAACACATTGGTTGCCTCACCATTGTTCTTTTCTTCCTCAAATTAGACACATCTAGGAATCAGACAAAATGGGTTCACTCCCTCTAGCTTGAATAATTTCTGGAAAGCTTAGATGTTCTCGGCATGTCTGTTAAAGCAGTTGTTGCATTTCTAATTAGCATCTTTGAATTTGCCTGTTGTTATTCCAAGCCCTCCTAAGCCTTCAAGGACAAGACCTCCGTGAACCATGCAAGGGGCCATCTTTCATATTATATTCCTAATTATGCATCTGCCAAAGGTTAAGAAAAGTGTTTTGTTTTCCTATAAAGTATTATATCGGTTTTTCATAATGAAGAAAGACTCCAGGCAGAAATGGGTATCTACAACAAAAAGCTGCTTGGTGTTAAGAGCTATTATTTTTTCTTAATTGTGGGTTTGTTTTGTATGTGTATGTATAACTGATTTTCTCTGCATTTTCATACTTTCCCTGTGTGAGGCATTTCTGGGAGATAATGATTGGATAAGGTTAGAGGTCCTCAACTTCTCCAGCTGTTAAGTATTTGCCAGAAGCAGCTCTTTGTATGCAATTGTTATTGTTATTATTGCTTACTGTTTAGGTCTGTTACTTTTGAAAAATGTATCTGTCTCAACTCAGGAAAAGTAGAGTCCATTAGGACAGAGTGGAACTTGGTGTACAACTTCCTTTAGGAACCAAGATGGCCTGAAGAAGTCGACTTAAACAATGGATGTTGCTCAAAAACAAAACTTCAGCGGAGGATTTAACCCTGAAATCACATTTCAATCATTTTTTACAAACTAATACTAGCAAGTTTGGCAGCTTGTAAGAAACCATCTAATAACATGTAGCCCTCAGATAATTTCCTACTCAGACATCCTTGTATGTTCTCAAAGGGTAGAGCCGGGCCACTGGCCACTCCTGCATGCCACTAGTCACACACAAGAGTCTCTCCTAGTCACAGGGCCACTTTTCATATACATCAACTTGGCAGGGTGCTATCATGCCTTTTACTGTGGCACTTCAGGAAAGTGGGCATCATTGACTTTAGGCACATTTGTAGCGAAGTGCCCAGAACATTGGGGATGCACAGTAATTATCTAATGCAGAAGTTGGGAAATTTTTCTATAAAAGGCCAGATAGTAAACATTTCAGGCTTTGCAGACCACGTAGTCTTGGTTGCAACTTCTCAACTATACTCTACTACTCTCTTATGGTAGCTCAAAAGCAGTCATAAACAATATATAAAGGATTAGGTGTAGCCCAGTTTGGCCCAGAGGCCAGATTTTGCCCACCTACGATGTACTGAATGAATAAATAATCAGAAAGTTCACTTTTCCGTATAAATGACTATTCCAAATATATGAAACTTTCTTCTTTAAACTCATGAAATTTTTATTTAATTTTTGCTTTAACTATCTTAATCAAAATATTTCATAATGTGTATTTACATACTGGCCTACCTTTTTATAAAACCATATTTTAAACCTATTTTTACCCACATGATTCTGAGTCATTATTAAAGAATTTTACAATGCTGCAACTCACTAATGTCCTCTGAGAGTTTCTGACGACATTGGGCTATTTAACTCAACTCTAGAAAGCCCCGAGCCTTTGCTGTTTTCTGTTATTGCATCCGCTTGTGATTTTTCTGTTTTCTTCCTTCTCAATACTTTCTTTTCCATTCCCCCAGTGTGCTCTTTGGAGGATTACATTGACTTTTCAAATCATAAGTCCAAGGAATATTTAAGACAACAATCAAACTTCAATACTCTTCATTTCTGGCCAGGCACGATGGCTCATGCCTATAATCCCAGCACTTTGGGAGGCCAAGGTGGGCGGATCACTTGAGGTCAGGAGTTCAAGACCAGCCTGGCCAACACAGTGAAACCCCATCTCTACTAAAAATGCAAGTAATCCCAGCTACTCAGGAGGCAGAGGCAGGAGAATTGCTTGAACCCAGGAGGCGGAGGTTGCAGTGAGTTGAGATCGCACCACTGCACTCCAGCCTGGGCAACAGAGCGAGACTCCATCTCAAAAAAAAAAAAAAAAAAATCCCATTTCTTCTTTCCACAGTCCTGGGACTCTACCTGCTCCTCTCCTTACCCTGCCATATTGACCTGATCTGTTTATGTTTCTTCCCTTTTTCTGATCTGGAGTTGCTCAAAGAGGAGGACACAGCCTCTTCAGTGCTCCTTCTCCTTTTTAAAGTGACGCAGGAACCCAGGCACTTGAAAGTTTTTATCGCAATTTAAAAGAGATATGGAACAGTAAAAATGATAAATCTAAGATTCTTACAAAGATTCACAGAGATCATTCTTACAATCAAGCCCCTAATCTAATATTTCTGATTCCCTTGCTGAAATGCTACCTGGAAATGTTCATTCGATTTTCGGGTTTTGCTTCTAATTTCTTGAAATTAGAGATTACCAACCTTCACCACTTCTGTAGTTCAAAGGTGAAGAGCATGTCAGACTCACCCTCCAAGGAGGTCTTTACTTCATTTATACTTTTCAGTTTCGCTGAGTCAGAAGCTCAGTGCCTTTCTTTCATGCACATGATGGTGATAATAATAATATTAGTCATGTTGATAATGACAGTAACTAACATTTATTCCTTTGTGCCAGATATTATGCTAAATACTTTATATGCATTTCCTAACTTAATGCACACAATTCCATGAAATAGACACTATATCAAAATTTAAACCTAGAAAATTTAAGCAATTTTTTCAAGGCCACATAGTAAGAGCCAATGCTCAACTCCAAACCATCTAATTCTAATGGAACATTTAGGAGCTTAGGGATCTTGTATTAGTGATAGTGGTTAAGTGTTACCCTGCAGTAACAAAAGCAACAAGATACCAATAGTTTACTATGAAGAACTTTATTTCTCACTGATATGAAGTCTACTATGAGCATCTGACCACCACATGTGGTCAACAACCCAGGCATCTCATCTTAACACATGCCTCTATAAGCACCAAGGTAGCAGAAGAAAGTTTCGCTTTCATTTCACTTTCACTTCAGTTTCCAATCTATTGGCCAGAACAAGTCACACAACTCTACATGTTCGCCACAGAGGTAGAGAAATTTAATCTTCTCATATGCCCCAAAGGAGAGGAGAATCAGATATGAATCAACACAAAACATTACACAAATCAACATAAAACATTACTATGCTATCACAAGCTATCTTTTTGGTCATCGTATATTTGGTTCACTCTTCTACACCTTAAAAACGCTAAATCCAATGCCAGATAGACAATCCAGAGTACCACACTATTGTAGCATTGAGCCCAAGACCTAGGACACTGGACTTAGACTCAGTACTCTCTACACTGGCAGGGATGGAGAGATGAACATTAGTTTTGGCATTAGGTTCTGACCCATGGCTCTTGTTGAACCAGAGACCTGTGAACTTAAAAAGTTAAGTTAAAAGAGCTATGGCTCCCTCCCTCTTACCATCATCACTATAGACACACATTCAACACACAATGATAGAATGAGGACCAGATAACCTCAGTAATCACTCCCACTCAGAAAGGGGAAGAATGACCAACCCAAATTTAAGTCATAAAGAAATAGCCTCCACCTCCTTTAAAAAAAAAAATGTTTGACAGGATCTCACTATGTTGCTCAGGGTAGTCTCAAACTCCTGGGCTCAAGCAATCATCCCTCTCACCCCAACCCCAACCTGGGACTCCCAGAAAACCGGGATTACAGGTATGGGCCACCATGCCTGGCCAGCCTCCACCTCTTCATGGAAGAATCTGCAATGTCATCTAGTAAAACTATGAATGGCAAAAAGGAAAAATTTGTGACCATTTATATAATCTATCCACTCAAAGTATTAGTTTTCTATTGCTGCAGTAACAAATTACCACAAATTTGATGGCTTAAGAAAACATGAATTTATTATCTCATATTCCTGTATTTTGAAAGTCTGACATAAGGCTCATTGAGCTAAAATCAAGGCATAAGCAAGGCCACATTCCTTTCCGGAGGACCTAAGGGAAAATCCATTTCCTTGCCTTTTTCAGCTTCTAGAGCTGCCTTCATTCCTTGGCTTATGGCTCCCTTCTTCCATCTTCAAAGCATCTATTTAACCATTCATCCATCATCACATCTCTGTATGACTACAGCCAGAAAGTTCTCCACTTTTAAGAACTTATGATTAGATTTGGCTCATTCAGATAATCTAGGATAATCTCTCCATTGCAAGGCCCATAATCCCTTTTGCCATATAAAGTATTGGCATATAACACATTGCATAGGTTCCAGAGAATATGGCATGGACATCTTTGGGGGATTATTATTCTGTCAAATATACCTTGGAACTCAAAATATGAAAGTATCATCATGTTATGATGCTGTTATATTCAACACAAGGCTTCAGAGTTTATCAAATCAAAAGGGAGCTGTATTAGTCAGTTCATACTGCCATAACAAAGTACATCATAGACTGGGTGGCTTAAACAGAACTTTTTTCACAGTTCTGGAAGCTGGAAGTCTGAGATCAGGGTGCCAACACAGTCAGGTCCTGGAGAAGACCCTCTTGGTGGCTTGCATATGACTGCCTTCTGTCTGCATCCTCACATGGCAGGGAGAGGGAGAGAGAGAAAGAGAAGAGAAAAAAGAGAGAGAGAGAAAGAAATCTTCAGCTGGGCACAGTAGCTTACGCCTGTCATCCCAACACTTTGGGAGGCCAAAGCGGGCAGATCACGAGGTCAGGAGTTCGAGACCGGCCTGGCCAACATGGTGAAACTTCATGTCTACTAAAAATACAAAAATTGGCCGGGTGTCGTGGTGGGCGCCTGTAATCCCAGCTACTCTGGAGGCTGAGGCAGGAGAATCATTTTGAACCTGGATGGCAGAGGTTCCAGTGAGCCCAGATCATGCCATTGCACTCCAGCCTAGGCAACAGGGCAAGACTCTGTCTCAAAAAAAAAAAAAAAAAGAGAGAGAGAGAGAGAGATCTTCCTATTCTTATAAGACCACAGTCCTGGCCGGGCGCGGTGGCTCAAGCCTGTAATCCCAGCACTTTGGGAGGCCGAGACGGGCGGATCATGAGGTCAGGAGATCGAGACCATCCTGGCTGACACGGTGAAACCCCGTCTCTACTAAAAAATACAAAAAACTAGCCGGGCGAGGTGGCGGGCTCCTGTAGTCCCAGATACTCGGGAGGCTGAGGCAGGAGAATGGCGTGAAGCCGGGATGTGGAGCTTGCAGTGAGCCGAGATCTGGCCACTGCACTCCAGCCTGGGAGGCAGAGCGAGACTCCGTCTCAAAAAAAAAAAAAAAAAAAAGAAAAAAGACCACAGTCCTATTTGATGAGAGCCTGACCTTTATGGACTCCTTTAACCTTAATTACCTCCTCAAAACCCTATCTCTAAATATAGTCACATAGGGGATTAGAGCTTCAGCATACGAATTGGGGGTTGGAGTGGGGGGCAATTTAGTCTATAGCAGGAGCTTTCACTCGGAAGGGAACCATGATTACATTGCCTTGGACAAAGCAAATCACATGGCCATGCCTGAATGCAATGGAACCATGATTACATTGCCTTGGACAAAGCAAATCACATGGCCATGCCTGAATGCAATGAGGGATGGAAACATACTTCTCCCATATTCATGGAAGGAGAAAACTAGAAATATTTGCAAGCATCAGTAATACCTACCCAGAGCTATTGGCAGATTTTAAGCAGGATTGTGACATAATCAGATATGTATCATAGAAAGATCCCTCTGGCATCATTGTAGAGAGTAGATTAGAGGGGATACTTGTAATCAGGAAGACTGTCTCAGGGGCCCTTGATATAGTCCAGGGGGAGAGGGGGGCCAAAATAGGGCTGTGGTAGAACGAATGGAACAAAGCAACACATAGGAATTTATATAGAATATCCCAGTAATTACATCTTCTGCAAAATGAATATTTAACATGTTTATTTTGATTGTTTCAGAGTAAAAACTCTTTCTAAGATATTACACACAGTATGTTGAAATGGTTTGGGTTACTATCAAGCGATCATTGTGAGATCAGTTTCTGTACAGAACTTTAAACTGTAAAGCACTCATTGATATTTCGGGTGGATAGATACGCTTTTACTTATACTTTTCTCCTTTTTCCACATTTTTCATATTCTCACTCTACAAAAAAAAAAGGTGGTTGAGGAAGGTAAGCTGTCATTAGCACAAGGAAATGATATGAGAGCGGGGCAGGGAAGTGCTGGATAGAGAAGGGCGGAATTGCTGGCGAGGGCTCCACCCTCGGAACTGTGCCCACAGACCTAAATGAGAACAGGCATTCCCGTTTTCACGCCCAAATGTTGTGTTTTCCAAGACCACTCTGGCCTGCCACTCCCCCGATCCTGTGCGCCTATAAACCCGAGACCTTATGAGGACACAGACACAAGCAGCTGGACGTCGAAAGGAGCAGAGGAACACACCAGCAGAGACCAGCAGACCAGCAACGGTGGAACGACGTAGATGCCAAGGGGAGTTCAATTGGGCATGGTCGGAGAAGAGTCTGGCCACTGAGCAGCCCGACTCCAGGGGAAGACCGAAGACCGCCTTCTCACTCCATCCCCCACTGCTGGCTCCCCATCCATCTCACTAAGAGCCATCTCCGCCACTCAATAAAACCTTGCACTCAATCCTCCAGCTCACATGTGATCTGATTCTTCCTGTACACTGGGCAAGAACTCTGGCAGTCACACTGGCCCCCTGTCCTTGTGATAAGGCAAAGGGTCTTTACGCCATTCTCCTGCCTCAGCCTGCCAAGTAGCTGGGACTACAGGCGCCTGCCACCTTGCCCGGCTAGTTTTTTTGTATTTTTTTAGTAGAGACGGGGTTTCACTGTGTTAACCAGGATGGTCTCGATCTCCTGACCTCGTGATCCACCCGTCTCAGCCTCCCGAAGTGCTGGGATTACAGGCTTGAGCCACCGCGCCCGGCCCAAAGGGTCTATTGAGCTGATTAACACAAGCCGTTTGCAGACGGCAAAGCCAAAAGAAAGAGCACACGGTAACATATGACCACTTGGGCTTCAGGAGTCTTAGACGCTGTTGTGGGGCTGGAGCTCAAAAACACTCCCCATGGCCTCTGCACCTGCCCATCTGCCCTCTGCATGCTCCCCCTCGGGGTTTGAGCAGAAGGGCACAGAAGTAAGCCACACCCCTGTTGCATGCCCTGTAAGGGTGATAAGGGAACTCTCCCATTTTGGAAGTGCAGTAAAGGTTGTCTCTGACCATTGTAAACTCCAGATGCAACCAATCAGACTAATAAGCCAACTTTGAAAATCAAATTGAAACTTACCTGCTTGTAAAAGAAAGTGGCAGCCTAAACACATCCAAGGAAAGAATGACTTAATGGAGTGCAAGTTATTTGCATTAAAGTTAGAAAAAGAGGAGTCAAAGAGCTGGAATATCAGCCTATCACCAACTCTGTCCAGGATCAAAGAGTGTGCTCTGTCTGCAGATATGAGTGTTCTGGTCCACATGCTAGTATAATCATCTCCATAAATTAATATTTTTCATTGTGGTTTGATATGGTTTGGATTTGTGTCTCCATTCAAATCTCATGTTGAATTGTAATCCCCAATGTTGGAGGAGGGGCCGGGTGAGAACTGATTGGATCATGGAGGCAAATTTCCCCTTTTCTATTCTTGTAATAGTAAGTAAGTTCTCCAGAGATCTGAGTGTTTAAAAGTATGTGGCATCTTCCCCCTTTGCTTTCTTCCTCCTTCTCTGGCCATGTAAGATGTGCTTGCTTCCCCTTCACCTTCTGCCATCATTGTAAGTTTCCTGAGGCCTCCCCAGCCATGCTTCCTGTACAGCCTGTGGAACTGTGAATCAGTTAAACCTCTTTACTTTACAAATTACCCAGTATCAAGTAGTTCTTTATAGCAATGCAAGAACGGACTAATATATGGTTTATACATTAGTCTCATGTGAGTTTGGTCAGAGTGAATTCTAAGAGATTGATTCCCTCTTACTGTGCTGAAAATTCTACATAATAAGAATAATAAGTTTGGGTTATTTCAAAAGCAAAGCCTGAGGCAAGAGTTTGGTATAAGTAATTTATTTTGAAGATAATTCCAGGAAATAGAAATGAAAGAATGGGAGAAATGAGATAAGAATGGAGTAGCAGCCAATGTGAAGGGGCATTATTGAGGTCACTGCTCTGAAATTCACTGGGACCTTCTGAGAACCAGGGAGAAAGCCTCCTAGAATTGCCTGCCTAATGGACAGGAGGCTGGAGCATTTAGATATTGGATTGTGTGCCCCCCACCAACTGGTTGGTGGTTGCCTCAAGAATATTAAATGCACACACACACTTCCTAGTTATGCTTGGGTATACTGAGTGAGCTCCGGGTGCCTTGGAGAAGTCCCTGGGACAGAAAGTGGAAACACATGGCTTACACTTGAAGTGGAACACTGTCAACACAAGGGAAGCTGAGTTCACATAGAATTGTCTGCTGCAACCACTGCTGAAAGCGAAGGTGGTCTAATGGGGCTATAGCCCAAGGCATCAGGGATATCTGCTATGCCAGGCAAAGAGCAAACCCTGAGCTTCAGCCAGCACAGCACTGTCTTAGCAGCCAGCTGTTAATTTTCCTGTCTCATCACATACTAACTAAAGCATTAAATACCCTTTACTCCCCAATAACAACTTCAATGCATGGCATAAAGTCACTGTCTTGGTTCACAAAGTACTATATTTAGTCTTAAATTTAGAAGTTTCCTTTCCTATCATTAAAAAATTGGCATGAGACTTATCAAGTTGTCAAGCCGACATTAAGCTTCTTTTGTGCTACAAAAGCAAGTCTGCCAAAGAAGCTGAGCACCACCAAATAAGCCAAGCCTTGGATCTAATTAAGTAAAAACAATCCTTTAAACCTCTTTCTCTTGGGGTGGGAATAAAAAAATGTAACAAGTTAGAGGCATGAAAGTAAAACATAAAATGTAATATAGATCATCAGGAAAGCACTGAGGATCTGAGAGCTTGTGTGAGAGGCAGGATTTGGTTCTCTGTTAGAGGCCAACATAGTTACAGGGCATTACTGAAGACCTGTGGTTACAGAGGAATCCGGAGAGCTGGGCTCTGCTTCCTTCTTCCATCCCTCCAATGGGGACTGTTATGTGCAATTATTACCATGGACTTGAATATAAAACAAATTAGAGTTCAAATTCCACCATCACCACCTGCTCCCTGTGCAATCTTGGACAAGTTATTTAACTTTTCTAAACCTCAGAGTCTTCATCAGTGAAATACAACTAATAATTCCTAATCTGCAGAACTACTATGAGAATTAAATGACTAGTATAGGTAAAGCACTTTGGACAGTACCCGACAGATTGTAAGGGCTTAATAAATTTTTTTTGAGATAGAGTCTTGCTCTATTGCCCAGGCTGGAGTGCAGTGGCACAATCTAGGCTCACTGCAACCTCCGCCTCCCGGGTTCAAGCGATTCTCCTCTCTCAGCCTTCTGAGTAGCTGGGATTACAGTTGTGCCCCACCACACCCAGCTAATTTTTGTATTTTTAGTAGAGACGACGTTTCGCCATGTTGGCCAGACTGGTCTCGAACTTCTGACCTCAGGTCACCTGCCCACCTCGGCCTCCAAAAGTGCTAGGATTACAGGTATGAGCCACTGGGCCTGGCCAATACATTAATAGATGATACTGAGTTTGTTTTGACATTGAACATGCTGAATCCTAAAGACACCCAGGAAATGCCTAGCCTGAGGTCTGGGTCTGTGCTTCATAGATATTGGTTTTTCTTTCCAAAATTGTGTTTCATCAGAGCTAAGAGCTTTACTCCAATGTAAGACAAGGCTCCTTATTCTGGAATAAGATGTAGAAGATGGGTAGCTCAAGAGGGGTTTTCTCTGGAAAATTTACAATGAATAAGACAAACTGTGTCCCTAAGGCCGTGTTGAAGACCAAGGATGAAATGCTGGAGCTCACACCGTGAGTTCTAACCTTGAGAGTCCAGCTGACCATGCCACACATCAGCACGGCCCCTCCCTGACCTATATAACCAAGCCTCCTTTCTGTGATTCTCCATTCCTCCTCCTTTGCATTTGATCTGCTTAACCTGAACTCTGCCCTTGGTTTTAAATTTCTCAGGCTGACTCCAGCTGCAGTTCCATTTCTGACCCTTGTGAATGTAGCATTCATATTCAAAGTCTAAAGACTTCACATATCCACTGATTGCATTTGTTCATTCATTCATTTACTTGACAGATACTTATGGAGAGCCTATATGTATCCCACAATGTTCTGGGCACTAGGACACAGTGAAAAACTAAATAGATGAGACCCCAACCCTAGGGATTTTCTAGACAGAAAAACAAGTGAACAAATTGATACCTAATTAATATTAGGGAGCCCCACATCTTCTCATCTGAGAAACTGATTCCTGCCTCCCACCCTGCAGAACATAAGAACAGGACTCTCCCTGAACCCCAAGAGGCAGACCCAGCTTTATGCTGTTCTTGCCATTCACATTATGGACCACTTTTAAGAAGATCTTTTACTTAAAATGGAAATACCATTCAACGCAGCAATTTCACTACTGGGTATATATCTAAAAGAATATAAACCGTTCTACCAAAAAAAAAAAACACATGCAATCACATGTTCACACAGCACTGTTCACAATATCAAAGACATGGAATTAATCTAATTGTTCATCAAAGGTGAACTGGATAAAGAATATGTGGTACTACACCATGGAATACTACACAGTCATAAAAAATGAAATCATGTTCTTTACAGCAACTTAGAGGTAGCTGGAGGCTATTATCCTAAGCAAATTAACACAGGAACAGAAAACCAAATACCATATGTTCTCGCTAATAAGTGGAAACTAAACATTGGGTACTAATGGACATAAAGATGACAACAATAGCTGGGTGTGATGGCTCACATCTGTAATCCCAGCACTTTGGGAGGCTGAGGTGGGTGGATCATTTGAGGTCAGTAGTTAGAGACCAGCCTGACCAATATGGTAAAACCCTGTCTCTACTAAAAATACAAAAATTAGCCAGGTATGGTGGTGTGCACCTGTAGTCCCAGCTACTGGAGAGACTGAAACAGGAGAGTTGCTTGAACCCAGGAAGCAGAGGTTGCGTGAGCCAAGATCATGCTACTACACTCCAGCCTGGGTGACAGAGCAAGACTCTGTCTAAAAAAAAAAAAAAAAAGATAAAGATGACAACAATAGCCACTGGGGACTAGTTGGGAGAAGGGAGAGGAGCAAGGGTTGAAAAACTACATAACTACATAAACTACATATTGGGTACTATGCTAAGTACCCGGGTGACAGAATCATTCATACCCCAAACCTCAGAATCATGCATTATACTCAGATAATAAACCTGCACACATACCCCTTGAATCTAAAATAAAAGTTGAAAGAAAAGTAAAAATAAAGGAGAGTAGAAAATTTTTTAAGAGGTAAAGAACAAAAGGTTGCTTTCTAAATCCTCTGAATGAGATATATGGAGACATAAAGACATGATGGGAAATACGGTTTTAGGCCATCAATAATAGAGGTCTGGGAACCAGTAGAAGCCAGTAGCAGAGGAAGGTCTTCTTTTCAGGTGAAGTATAGCATCTTCTAGAGTAGAGCTTTGGATACACATTGGTTGACTTTTCATGACAGTAGATAGCAGACATTGTTGATTTCCTAGTCAGTATCTCTTGCTTCCTTCCATGCTAACCAGAATTTTTTAAGTTACCCAGGCTTCAGGGAGTAGTAACTTATTCCCAGCTCATGGATACATTCTTTTTAGTCAAAACCAATGATAGTAATTCCATTCCTTTTGTCAGTGATTTGTATAGGGGTGGACATGTAACTCACTACCTCACTTCTGGTCAGTGAAATGAGAAAAATTCAGGAAAGATGGGAGCAGAGGCTTCTAGCAAAAGGTCTTCTCATACCCAAAAAGAGAGTCTCTTTATCCCTCTGTTGTATCTGGATGAGATTCCTGGAGTTGCTTCAGTCATCCTCCTGTCAGCATGAAGATGAGATCAATAGAGGGAAAAGGACAGAGCCACAAGAATCAAAGAAGTGAAGAATGTTCTGGCAATACAATGACAGAAGTTACCCTATCTCTGGACCTATTTTTTGAACTAATAAATATCTACACTATTTAAGATTTTTTTAAGAAAAAAGGAAGATCTTTTTACATAAAAGTCAGGCTCAAGCATGTCAAAATTTTAACCCTCTAGTGGAGAAAATTTGAGAAAGAGGCTATGGATTTCTATTTCCAAGGCCTATTACTAGTGTGACAGTTGCTTCATTTTCCCTAAAGAAGAATTACCAGCAATTACAATAGTCCATCCAATATTTCACATATGGTTACACACCCTGAAATGATGTCCCTGGGGTTTTTTATCTTTAACACTGGAGGCGTTTCTATCCTTTGCATCACTTAGGGAGAAGCACCTGGGAAACAGAAAGACTTGCTGCAAGAAATAAGGACATTTCCATTACACGAAATTGTGGCTCACAGAGTCCCTCATAACACATAGTCCAGTCAATTGTGACTTATTTTACATGTTATGCCCATGCCTTTTAAGCTCTGTTATGTTTTCCTGCTGCTTCCAGGGCCAAGGTTCTGCACCAGTCAACCACAGACTATCTACTATTCTGAAATCTGACTATTAATCAACTTGACTGCCTCTTCGCTGGTAAAGAAGTAACAACTTGTTCCTAGACTAGCAGACATTTTAAATGGTAGCCCCCAAACTCAACAGATCTCGAAAGGTGCTTTAAAAAATGTATCTGCCCTGGCTCAATAGGAGAACTATGTGGGCCCAGCAGAGAATGCCTGATTTCTACTCCCTTCTCTCATGGCATTTTAGGAGGATGGAAAAACCACACCTGTGGTGGGCAGCCATGATGTGAGCAGCCATATCATGTACCAGAGAAGAACTAGCCAGCAACATTATTGCATCGACTATGGCTAGTCATACATATTCCTGTTCTGTCAGATTTTTCTGTAAGACAGAAAGGTTAGAAGTTTTTCTTCAATTGTATGCAAATACAAGGTAGAATCAGCCCACACAGACTAGAGGTAAGCTAGAAAACAGAACTTGATCTTCACTCCTTGGCAAACTTACCAGCTCTCAGACCATAAATCTGTAGATCAACCGCAACTCTTTTCATGCTCCATTAACTTCAGTTAATACAGTTCCCAAATCCTATTAACTTTATTTCTTAACGTCTTCCATATCTTCCCCTTCCCCTATGCCATCCCTACTTATGTCAGGGCCATTTTGCTTTCCAACTGGACCATTGCTATAGACTCCTAATTGATCCTCTTACCACTAGACATGTTCTCAATCCATGACTCTCTAAACTTTCTTTCATGTTGTAATCAGGGGAGCCTTTCTAAAATGCAAAATTGGCCGGGCACAGTGGCTCACACCTGTAATCCTAGCACTTTGGGAGGCCAAGGCAGGCAGATCACTTGAAGTCAGGAGTTTGAGACCAGCCTGGCCAACATAGTGAAACCCTATCTCTACTCAAAATACAAAAATTAGCCAGGCATGGTGGTGCATGCCTGTAATCCCAGCTACTCCAGAGGCCAAAACAGGAGAATCACTTGAACTCGGGAAGCAGAGGTTGCAGTGAGTGGAGATCACACCATTGCACTCCAGCCTGGGCAACAGAGCCAGACTTCGTCTCAAAATAAAATAAAATAAAATAAAATAAAATAAAATAAAATAAAATAAAATAAAATAAAATAAAATAAAATGCAAAATTTATCTTATTACTGCTCCTCTTAAATGAGATTGGTGACTCTTCTTTCCTTATAGAATAAAGACTAAATTTAACCTGTCAAACCAGCCTGTGATCTCACACCTGACCATCTATCTGACCCTCCTGGAAGACCATACCCATGCACTACTTGCGATTGTAAACACACTCCCATTTGTCTACTCCTCCAGCCTGAACTGGCCTTCTTCCCAAACTCCATCTCTTATCTACAGGGCAAAGAGCTTAGTCATCACCTGCTAATAGACAATAATCTTTAGAGCAAGAGCATTAAATAATTCTTCTGTATCCCCAGCACTTTGCTTGGCATGTAGCAACCACTGAATACAAGCAGTGTTTGTTGAAAGAATTAATGAGGAAGTGAAAAGAATAAATCAAATGTTTCATGGCACTAGAGAGCTGTGTTAGCTAAAATATCTTCCTTCTCATTACTACTATCACCTAATATTTAGATACTATGACTTCAACTGAATCATAACCATGGCCATGTGTTCTCATAGCTTCAGATCCACATCTGGCACTAGTCCATTCTACACATCGTGTACCGATTACTAACCTTACAAAGGGATGACTCTAACCATTACATTTCACTGTTCAAAACCCCTCTAGAGCTCCCCTCTGTCAACTCCCTCCATAATATCCAACTGCCTCCATGTTCTGGTCCCAACCTACCTGCTCAATCTGATTGCCCTCCACTCTCCAGCAAGCTTGTGATGATTAATTTTAGGTGTCAACTTGACAGGATTAAGTATTAGCTAGAGAACTTGTAAAGATAGCCAAGAACAGTGGCTCATGCCTGTAATCCCAGCTACTCCAGAGGCTGAGGTGGGAGGATCCTTTGAGGCCAGGAGTTCGAGACCAGCCTGGGCAACCTAGTGAGACTCTGTCTCTATGAAGATAAGAAGAAGAGGAAGAACTGGTAAAGGATTGTTTCCAGGTGTGTCTGTGTATTAGTCTGTTCTCATACTGCCATACAGAAGTACTTGAGACTGGGTAATTTATGAAGAAAAGAGGTTTAATTGACTCAGAATTCCATAGACAGTACAGGAAACACAGCTGGGAGGCCTCAGGAAAGTTACAATCATGGGAATGGGCAAATGGGAAGCAAGCACATCTTCACATGGCAGCAGGACAGAGAGAGAGAGTAAGGGGGAAGTGCTACATACTTTTAAACAAGTATCATGAGAACTCACCATCACGAGAACACCAAGAGGGAAATCAACCCCCATAATGAAATCACCTCCCACCAGGTCCTTTCCCCAACCTTGGGGATTACAATTCAACATGAGATTTGGGTAGAAACACAGAGCCAAATCATATCAGTTGGTGAGGGCGTTTCCAGGAAATATTGGTGTGTGAGTCAATGGACTGAGTGGGGAAGATCTGCCCTCAGTGTGGGAAGGCACCATCTAATCAGCTAGGAGCCCAAAAAGATTATTGAGTTTCTTTGTCCTGGAGCTGGAACACACTCTTCTTTTGCTGTCTTTGGACATCAGAACTACAGGCTCTTTCTCTTTCATTACTCCAGGACTTACACCAGTGCTCCTCTCACCCTGGATTCTCAGGCCCTCAACTTTGGACTGAGAATTACACAATCAGCTTCCCTCGTTCTGAGGTCTTTAGATTTGGACTAAGCCATGTTAATTGCATCCCCAGTCTCCAGCTTGCAGACAGCCCGTGTGGGACTTCTTGGCCTCCATAATCACATGAGCCAATTCCCCTAATAAATCCCCTATCACATATCTAGATAGATAGGTAGATAGATAGATAGATAGATAGATAGATAGATAGATAGATAGATAGATAGATAAGTAGATAAATAGATTCTGTTGGTTATGTCTTTCTGGATAACCCTGTCTAACATAAATGCTTCCACTGAACACCAACCAAGGGCAATATAATTTTCTAATAAGTACATTTATTCATGCTGTGTATTTTCTCAAGAATTCCTTACCAACTGAATCAATCATTTCCCTACATCTACCTCAAAAACCATCTCTTTCTAAGACCTTCCGAGATCATTCCGTCAAAAAAGATCCCCTTCTTCCGAATTCCATAGCATTTTTTTCTATAACTTTTTCATGGCACATTCAAAAAACTGTCTTCATTACAGTTATTAATGAATATGTTTCATCTCAAATACAAAATTGCAAAGTCCTTGAAGGGCATAACTCAACCTTATCCATTGTATCATCAACAGGAGATTCCAACACATTTCTTGCACATGATAGACTTTCAATAAAAAAAAGTTTAATTAGTTATTCAATTATGCAACGCACTAAGAGAGCCACCCATTCTGGATAATAATATTTCTTATTTGCATATATCAGTATATCTGTGTGCAAAGTGCTTTTCCATCTGTTATCTTATTTGTACCTCACCACAGCTCTAAGAAGAAAGAAAGGAGTATCTTCCTTATTTCAAGAGATGAAGAAACTATAGTTCTGTTGCAGTAACTGAGCTCTTCAGGATTATTCAGTTAGTGAAAGGAGGAGGTAGAATTTGAATATAAATAAACTAGCTTGATATTGCATGAGTGTTTCCCACTATTGGTACTCTGTACAAAAGTTTGGCACTAACCAAAGGTGTGTTCCTCATTTATGTGGATCCAGTACAAGCAAAACCTTCTCCTTCTCTCCCTGCCAAACTTTATCCAGGTCTTGGTGCACTTTGAAGCAGGAAACAATGCCAGCCCCAGTGTTCCAGCTGGCCTTCTCCAGTCATCCTCTGCCTGAGTTCACTGGCCTGCTGCTCCAGGCTTATATTTTACCTAATATCTAAACTGCCTCTTTAGAAATCTAGTCAGCTAGGTAGAATGATACCATAACAAAGAGCCGAGAGTCAGAGCATAACTGTGTGCTGGAGAGTGGCAAGGGGCTACATATCCAAAGCTGCCTGGAGCCTGACGATGGGGGCCGTGGGAAGACATGGGCAGAGAGGATTTAAGCTGAACTCTCAACTCACAGGTCTAGAATCAGATTTCCAGGTTCAAATCTTGACTCTACCACTTCCTATCCACATAACCCTGGACATTTTACACAATTTCTGTGACCCTCAGGTCCTTCATCTGTAAAAGGCTGATGATGATAATAGTTTCCCCCTCATAGGGTTACTGAGGTTAAACAAACTCATTAGTGCAGATTCCAGTACAGGGCCTGGCATATAAGTAACAATCAAGAAGTTTGAGCTAAAGTAACAGAATGTTGAGTGGTAATATTCGTGTGTCCCCAACATGGCAACAAAGGCTCAAAGCTGTAGACAAAGAGGCTCCATAAACTCCACACTTGAAACAGAGGTGCCAACACCTGGGGCCAGGCACCTCCCTCAGAGACTAATAAGCCTGAACTGCCCTTCTTCCACCAGGGGTTCTGGGCCTTGTCAGGGATGCAGAGTCTTGGATGAGATGTAATGTCCCCATCGCCAATACAAGGAATAGGGATGTCTTAGTTCATTCTCTACTGCTATTAATATAACAGCATACCACAGACTGAATAATTCATAAACATTAAAAATTTACTTCTCACAGTACTGCAGGCTGGGAAGTACAATGTCAAAGTGTCAACATCTGATGAGGGCCTTCTTGCTCATCTCATGCCAGAGGTGAAAGAGCAAGGCAGCAAAAGGGTGCTGAACTCACTTTTATAACTATCCCACTCTCACAGTAACAAAACCACTCTTACAATAATGGTGTTAATCCATTCATAAGGGCAGAGCTCTCATGACCCAGTGGCCTCTCAAAGGTCCCACCTCTCAACACTGTTGCATTGGGGATTAAGTTTCCAACACATACACTTTGGAGCACACATTTAAACCAGAGCAAGGAGTTCCAAAAGAATCCTTGGAGAGATTAGGATTGCCTGCCAGATAGGAGCACTGGCATCTTGCTCCCAGGATGAAGCTTTCAGAGCTACAGAACCAGTCGTATGCAGCTTTCATAGAGAATTATTGGAAGAAATTGGCCTCGACCTCTTGAGTATAGGTAGTATTCTTGAACATGGAGACTAGTGCTCACTTAAAGATGTAAAGCTTACCAGAGAGGCCCATTGCGTCAGGGTGAGAAAGGACTATGGTACAGGGTGGCTAAGAAGAAAACAATGGGAGCCCCTCACCCTACTCTTCTGCAGTAAAGATCTCTGCTCTTTCATGCGAGATAGCAGGAGCTCTGGGGCCATCCTGGTGGTCATGGAGAGAGAGAAACTGCCACCTTGGAAAGAAGATTGAAACGTGGACCAACCTCAGGGATCTCAGAAGACATGGCTTCCCTCTCTGGGGGAACTCCAGCAATGGAGCAGAACTGTGGAAGCTGATTGTTCAACCAGCCATAAAGAGGTCATCAGAAGGAGGTAAAATCACACTGAGTCTTAAGATAGCCAAGACCACCTCCCCATCATGATATGCATCTCATGTTATCCTGATATGAACCTGCCTCCACCTTCTCCTCCCAGACCCCCAAAGCCCTCCAACCTAAGCAAAGTTAATCCCAAAAAGAAAGAAGGAAGAGATGGCAATTTAATGAAGGCACTCCCCACCCACACTCAATCCCACCAAAGTGCTTGGGTGAGAGAAGTGGAAAAACATTCAGAAGAGCCTCAGACCTCAGGCAATGGGTCAAGCCTATGCCAGGTGAGGGAAGGGACGTGTTCTGGGGATAAGATTTAAATCATATTAAAGACTAATGTTTCAAAGGGACTTGGCTTTTAACATCTAAAAATGGCCAGGAAATTACAGAATCTCTCATCAGAATTTGAAAAAGGCATTTGTCATAACATGATTGAAAGTTCAATAAAAAAATTAAACCATTTCATGTTTATGCCCCAATAGAGCAATTCCATTATCAGCAATGGCATCTTAGGGAGAACTCAGTGTTAAGAACAGAGAAACTAAATATGCCCAAGCCCAAGATAGCACATGAGATCAGCAAAGAAAGATAGAGCATTGAATCTGAATGTGCATACAACGTGTAGGAGCAATTTAGGGAAGATCAAGGGCAGGAACTAACCTGGGAAATCCAAGTAGACTGCCAAGAATAGGGTTTGAGGCCCCTATGGTTTTAATTAGTCAGCAGCAGTAAGGGACAGAGTGAGTGGACTGAGTTAAAAGACACGGTGTTAATGCCACACCTGGAGCCACTGGGGGCTCTGCTGGGTTTTACATTAATGAGAATAATGTGTCTTTGAAAAATATTATTGCCTCCCAATAGCTTCCTACTTTTCTGGTCACCTCTGCCTTTCATGAGAAGAATGCTAACCCACATCTTTGCTCCTTCACATTCCTTTGAAGGAGCTGGGTGGCCATGACGGAGGAGAGGCAGACTCTTTCATCCCTGAATTGGCACCCCAAGTCCAAGTCAAACTGGTAGTTACCAGAAGCCTCCGCCACTTCCAGGAGGATGAGGTCGGACAAGACCTACCAGTCTTGCCATTTCCATTCTACGCAAAACCAATGCTATCATTCCCTCTAGCCAGCTCCATAAGTAATGAGGTTTCTAGGGAAAAAGAAAAAGAGTGTGAGGCTTTTAAGCAGACCTCAGACAAGAATGCTGTTCTCACCCCCAAGGCAGCTTCTCTCTAGAATGATCTGCAAGGAGAGATCTGTGTGGGTGTGTCTTCTGGGTGGTTCCACACTCTGGTCCAAACTCCCGAGGCCAGCCTTAGAGAAGCCAGGAGAGGTCTTCACCCTGTCCGTGGAGACAGAAGAAGGATGGGAGCTATTGCAGCTGAAGCTGTGACTTGACTGCCAGGAAATCACACGTCTCTCACAAGCCATCCCACAGCTTGGCCAAAGTCAGCCATCAGCTTAACCTCTTTTGGGATGGAATGGCATCAGGACGAGTGTACACCTGAACACAGACTGCCACAAGGCAGTCCTTAGACAAAAATGGTCTTGCAATAGCAAGCTAGACTTTTTTAAAATGTAAATTTATTCAGAGAAATTCTAGAATCCCACCAAGTTTGCAATGCCCTAGGGTAAGTTGTAATGTCGTTTAATGTAAATTCAGCTAGACAGTGGCTATTGGCACATCCATAAGGGGCATCAGCCCCCAGGTGGTCAACTTGTTCTCTCTGTCCCCAGAATCAGGAGGACCCAGCTTCTCAAATATCCATTTAGCTCACTGCCACTCTTCCTATAAAACTCCCCCAAACGTATATATTTTTAAAACTCCTATAGAAGTTCTAATAAAAAATAATCAACACTTAATACGAAAACTTGAAAAATATAGAAAAGTTTAAAGGAGACCAAAAAAAACTCACCTCTAATGCTACCACCCAGAAAGAAACTGACTGTTAATATTTTGGTATGTTTGCTTTCAGACTTTTATGTTATGTTACTTATGAACAAATATGTGCCTATATAACATAATAAAATTAAAATAAAATTTAGAAAACTGAGTCCACATGGTACGGATACAGTGTAAGCTCTGGTATTGGCTGCTTGGGTATAAATTCTACTTCCACCTCTTGCTATCTTTGTCTAAGCTGTAACAAGTGACTGATATAGTACCCACATTAAAAACTTACTATAAGGAATAAATGAAATTATTTGGATAAAGCTCTTATGACCTAGCACATGTGAGCTAAATATACATGAGTTGTCGGTGTTGTTGCTATTATTGGTTGTGTTTGGCCTTTTTACACAGTACATGTATTTTTTTTCTGTGCCTCTGAGGCAGTTTACAAGAATGAACACTGTGTCCCAATCCATGCAGCATTATCAAATCTAGGAGACTGTCTGGATTGATACCATTCTCAGCAAACACAATGACCTTGCCGGCATCTTCCTGAGAGAGGTTGATGGGACAGGATGGCTCGGGGCAGCTCAAATACCTGCAGGGGCAGGGAAAGGTTGTGGAGGCGTCAGCCAAGCCAGCATCACAGCTGTGCTCAATTACCACAAACAGATGTTGGCAGCTCGACTCATTAGAAATGCAATCCAATCACGTTGGCAGTCTAACCATCTTACTGGAAACTCTAGAGATAGGAAGACTCTGCGCTCCCAATTCCAGTGGTCAGATCAATAAAGGTCACTCTCCCTGTCCCCAAGCAAAAGACTTCATGTGGCAAATCTCCACAGGGATTAGAGAAGTGGTTCGCAACTGAAGTCAATTTTATTCCCCACCAGATATTTGGCCACGACTGAAGACGTTTTTGGTTGTTGCAACTTGAAGGGAGAGGAAGCTGCCACTGGCATCTAATGGGTAGAGACCAGGGATGCTGCTGAATATCCTAAACATAGGACCATCCCTGCAACAGAGAGTTACCTAACCCAAATTGCTGATTGTGCTAAGATTGAGAAACCCTCCATTAACGATCTCTAGCATATGAATAAGTTAAAAGAGGAAAATGCTTGGCCCCCGTGACGTGGTCCTGAGGGTCTGTAATGGAGATTACAGAAGTGAGCAGTTAGATTATATTTATGAGCTAAAGCAACTATATTTTCTATTCCTTTTCTCTAAAGTTCCCATATCCCAGTGAGACTTTATTTTGCTTCGTAATGCCCAGCAAGACATTATTTTTCAGTCTGTCAGTGAATCCAGCTATTAACGTATTGCTCCACCAACTACTGCAGTCATTCCTTGGTATCTGAGGGGGATTAGTTTCGGGATCCCAGAAAATACAAAAATCCATGGGTGCTCAAGTCACTCATATAAAATGGTGTCGTATTTGCATATAACCTACACATTTCCTGCTGTATATTTTAAATCATCTCTAGATTACTTACAATACCTAATGCAATGTAAATGCTATGTAAACAGTTAGGCTGTATTGTTTTTTACTTGTGTTATTTTTTGTTTTATTGTTATTTTTGTTCGTTTTTTGTGTTGTTTAATATTTTCTTTTTTCTTTCTTTTTTTTTTTTTTTTTCCTTGAGACAGAGCTCTGTCACTCAAGCTGGAGTACAGCAGCGCAATCACAGCTCACTGCAACCTCTGCCTACCTGGTTCAACCAATTCTCCTGCCTCAGCCTCCCAAGAAGCTGGGATTACAGGTGTACACCACCATGCCCAGGTAATTTTTGTATTTTTAGTAGAGACAGGGTTTTGCCATGTGGTTTAGGCTGGTCTCAAACTCCTGAGCTCAATCCTCCTGCCTCAGCCTTGCAAAGTGTTGGGATTACAAGCAGGAGCCATCGTGCCCTGCCATTTAATAGTTTCCATTCCTGGCTGGTTGAATCCATGGATGCAGAACCTGCAAATACTGAGAGCCCATTGTATTTTATTACAATCCTTAAATCTAAACTAGGACTTAGGACCCATACTAAAAAGATGTATACACAATATTTGCTTGTCCCCTACACTGTCCTTGTACCAACACCTGGAAAGTCTGGATAGTTGGATAACTACAGTATCACAGGAAATATACTCTTGAAGGTTTTAAACCAAAGCTAGGAAATAAGTAAAGTTAATACAACAGTGCCATCTAGTGAAAGACAAGTATCTCAAAAGAGCCTAGATCTCAATTTCTGAAATCTAAAATTCATGCATTTTACCCAGACAAATTCAGTGCAGAATGGGAATATTAAACAAAATTGCATTATGTAATCCTCAGCCTTCAGAAGAAACCCTCCATGTGACCTAATGTTGTCATATTCAGGAGGAAATCTTAACATAGGCCAAGTAAGTAGAAAGAAGAAATTAGAAGAAATCCACGATTACCTCTATACTCAAATATTACATAACAAGAATCTAACTCTAATTGGTGATAAGATCTGCAGCAGATTCCAATCTCCTGACACTGAGATCAATATCCTCTTGGTGACCCTAAACTGATGGAGCCGTGGCTCAGCCTCACATACCAGGTACACGTCCCAGCTCTGTGCTTGGTGCCTGGATGACTTAAGACAAGTGAAACTTCTCTGACCTTCTGTTTCTTCATCTGCCAAATGGTGTGATGATATTATAATACCCATTCATGGGATGTACCATAAACCCTAAAGGAGGCGTTCTGGGAAAAGTGAATAACATGTGGTTTAGCATGGTAAAGCTTAGCTCCCTTTCCTAGCTGTTCCTCGTCCTTTATCTGCGTGTTTACCAAATGAGACTGAGACACCTAACGGTCTGTTTCTTTTCAAAGCTGGCATTCAAATTTTTACTTAATAAATCTGAGTCCTTACTGTGTACCAAATACCATTATAGGTTCAGAGGATGGAAACGTTTCCACTCTGATGGAAGAAATGTGTAATATGAAGGGATCTTGGAAGAAAATGATACAAAATTACAGCAAGAAGCCTGCAGTCTGTTTTAGATATCATGGAGAAGAAGCACTTCTCAGAATGGATATTGAAAAAGGAGGAGGGGGAGATAGACAAATACTGAAATTAAGGGACACACCTGGTGTTCTCCTTGGAGACAGAAGGGATAGTCACCAGGTTGTTGTCTAACTGACTCACCTTGCAAAAGAAAGGAGATGAGAGCCTTGTTTGCAGGAAGAGGGGATGTTCGCATCCCAAAATGAGTAACCTCTGGCCTTGATTAAGCCCTCCACATCGTTTCCCCCAGCAACCTCTCCCTCATCGTTCTAGGGCTGGGGTTCCACTTCAACATTGCCTCCAAGTTAGCCGCGCTGCCAGATGCAAGAACTAAAAATCAAGACATACCTTTGACTTTCCCCCTCCTCCTCTCCCATATCACTCTTGGACCATGAGTCCCTTTCTTGGGATGGCTCCATGTTTTATATATAAGATAGCAACATTGTCAGTGTTCTAGTTTATCTGGTTTAAGGTTTATTATCCATCCGAGTGGGCCTGGTCTCCACTGCACTTCACTTCTGCACTTTCCACAGGCAAATCTCAGCAGCCTGCTAAGATCTGCCTGCAAGTGGACATAAGCTATTAGCTAGTCCTTTCCAAAGATACATAATACATTACATTACTTAAAATTTTTAATTTTTCTCTAAAATTTTGTATTTAAAGCTCTATAATCCCACATGTTGGCTAGATGACAAAAGTTAAACATTTCTTTTTGAAGGGTTTCCCGGGGTACTCAAAACCCCAATAAGAATTAGGAATGTCAGATATACCGTAGTGCATGCTATTATTTGGCCATGTAATCCCCTGCACAGAGTTTCTCATGGAAATGCACTTTGCAAAAAGGCTAACTACAGGTCTGTCTGGTGGCTGTTCTTACTTTAAACTTTGCTGGAACTTTACTGTCTCATGAAGCTTTTCCTGAAGCATCACAGTACCTCTTCCCTTAGTCCCATATGCAATTGATTAATACTCCCCTTGTCTTCTCACACTACTTTCTGTAAATATTTGTAACATAGCCTCTCTAACACGTTGGTGCCCTTAATTGATTTTGTGTTTACCCCTCTTTAATTTATTGTAGGCCCCTTCAGAACAGGAAGTTTGCTTTATACGCAAGGTTGAAGGGAAGCTCATGGAAATCCCTGGTGCCTGTGCATTGTGTGGCACGTGGTAGAGGTTTAGCGCAGGAAGGGAGCGAGAAAGGAAGGAAGAAGAGGGCAGGGCTGGCTCATTTTGGAAAGATCATAGTCCCAGTTCCACAGTTTGACTTTCGACCAATCACACCCTCTCTGAGCCTCATTTCCTCTGCAGCCAAACAAGGCTAAAATATTAGTCCTGACTTCCTGCTACGACTGATGGAGGTCTGTAATGAGATCATCGATGCAAATTCAACTTATAACTAGAGTGCCAAGCCAGTGTAAGATAGCGTCATCATTAGCATCAGCCTGAAATATCCCCTTCCTGCCTTAGCCAAAAAGGCAAGGGCACCACGCCCACAAGTGGGATAGGCGAATACACCCTCCATAATCTTTTAGCTAGGAAGATCCTCCCAGTCCCCAAAATAATGCCTCTTTCTGAACCCAAAATGCTTCAATTTCTATAACACGAGATAGATTTTTAAATTCATGTAAGATATCATTTTAAATACTTTTAAAAATGCAAATCATTGGTATCAATTTCCTCACTGAACGAAATTTCAAAAGGGGAGAATTCTGAGCCTTGAAAATGAAGTGAAAAGGCTGGGCACAGTGGCTCACACCTGTAATCTCAGCACTTTGGGAGTCCAAAGGCAGTCGGATCACTTGAGGTCATGAGTTTGAGACCAGTCTGGCCAACATGGTGAAACCTCATCTCTACTAAAAATACAAAAAAAAATGAGCTGAGTGTGGTGGCATGCACCTGTAATCCCAGCTACTCAGGAGGCTGAGGCAGGAGAATTGCTCGAATTTGGGATGCAGAGGTTGCAGTGAGCCAAGATCACACCACTGCACTCAAGCCTGGGCAACAGAATTTTATATATATATACACACACACACACATATACTTATATATATATACACACACACATATATACACACACACACATGCATACACACACACATATATATGATATAGATATATAGTTTATATAGCTTTTATATACTTTATATATATATAGTTATAAACTATATATGTGGTAATTCTTATTTTTGAGACAGGGTTTTCCTCTGTCACCCAAGTTGGAGAGGTGGACTACATCGGCACAATCACAGCTCACTGCAGCCTCAGTCTCCCAGACTTAAGCGATCCTCCTACCTCAACCTCCTAGTAGTTGGGACCACAGGTGCCTGCCATTATACCTGGATAATTTTTTTTTTTTTTTCGTAGAGACAGAGTCTTCCTATGTTGCCCAGGCTGATCTCAAATTTCTGGGTTCAAGGCATCCTCCCACCTTGGCTTCCCACAGTGATGGGATTATAGGCATGAGCCACTGCACCCAGCCTAGGTAAACTTTTTTATTTAAGACATCAGTGGTCATTCATGACTGCTAATTTCCGCTTTCATAAACTACCCCCCTACACACACACAACATACACATTCATTGGTATTTGAATAGTTAATTATCTTTGAACCAAAAAAAAATAAAGAATTGTATTTAGGGAAATAAAATTCAGATTAAACTAACTTTTGTTGAATACCTACACAACAGAAAATATACCAAAGATTCTTAAACAACCTATAAACGTATTTGTTGCCACTCAAAATTTCCAGCTGTGGGGTAAATCCAAGCTATCAAATTGGAAAACCAGATATGAGACCTACTCCTGAATACAACTGGGAAAGAATAAAAAATACATTTTTTAAAACTAAGAAATGAGGGTCTTTTGTATGGAAACAGGAATCATGTATCCACTTTGCAACTCTAGAGGAGTGTTTTGAGGTTGTGGCTTGTCATTTGATTATTTAAATACAAGTCCTTTTGTAATTATTTCTATTGTTAATAAATTCCATCCAGCTTGGATGAGGTCATCAACACGTTAATGTGAATTCAGATTTTGAAAGAGAGAACTAGACAGCAGTCACAATCAGGCGCCCGGATTTTTCCCAATTACTGCCCCCAATTATTTCCACACCTATTGCTGACATGTTTAATCTCCTTCTCCTGGCCTAACCGACAGCTCGCATGGAGGAAGAATGCTAGCTAATGCACTGCTCAGCAGAGTGAGGTCCAATTTAAATAATTAGAAGCCCATTTCATTTCCTCTCTCCTTCTTGTAAGCACACTTGAAAGGAAGGAAGTTGCGTGCCCAGGCTTGACGCCTGTAACTTCTTCAAGAATAACTTACCAACCTTCTTAAAGCCCCTTTCCTAACCAGCTGCTCTCTGTCTGTCCCCAAGGACATTGGGGATAAATTAAAGTTATTGGATGATAATCAATAAGCAAGGGTCATCTCTATTGCCTGGCTTAAAGGACTTTGATCTAGCAAATCATCAATTACTGCCACCTATATTAGCCTTCCCATTAACCCATGTGACCTGAATAGGTCCTCTTATTTTCTAAGTAGGATGAGACAGGAGCTGCACAGCAGCTTCTGCTAATGAAGTGAGGCTGAGGTTCACTTGGGCTTGGGGCCTGTCTCCCATTTCTCCACAAAATGACTTCCCTCGCTCCTCAAGTATTTAGAAATCCTTTTCCATTTGGCAAAGACCTGAGTCATAATTTTGTTGCTTGACAGGAAGATGTTCATATATGTCCCTTTCGTTGATTGCAGGCCCACAAGGGCCAGACTTCATGAGGTTCTGGTGACCAAGCGTGCTCATTGCTGTCCTGGGACTGCTCCAAGTGCAATTCAAAGATGTTTGTTACAAATGAAGACCCTCTCCTCAGAGATCCTCATTCCCTGCATTTGAGATGGGCCCTGGGAACCTTCATTATTAACTCCTTAATTTCACTTGGACCAACACTGTGATGGTGACAGGCCCAGGTAAGGGCTGCGTTTCAGGAATCTGCATTTTTAATAAGTTGTCTCAGTGATTCCTATGCACATTGAAGTATAAGAACCTCTGTTCTAGAAAAGACATAAGCAAGTTAACAGCTGCCTTGTAAGTAAGGATAAAATAGAGGCTGGATAAAGTAACAAGCAATTTGCTGCAGAAAAGGAAAGAACAGAAGGACATCAGGGATTCATTGAGGTACCCTTTAAGCTGCCTATGAAGGTGACTAGAAGGTGACAGGCAAGAATGGGAGGCAAAATGTTCCAGACAAGAGAAACACATGAGCCACGGCTTATATAATAAGAGTTCAGAGTTTCTCTGGCAATCTGTAAACAATCCAATGAATTGGGACTTGAGGTGAACACTAAGGTTCAAGGTGCGGTGGGAACTGAAGCTGACAAGGAAGTGAGGATTAAGCCACTGAGGTATATGAGTGCTGCTCTTCAGACAATAGTGAAGATAGCTGGTCCAAATATATAAGAATGAATTTATATTAACAGAAATTACTGAGGGATAGAACAGCCCTCTGTCCAGCAAGATGCCCTCGGTTGCTCTGAACAAATAAAAAGGATACAAAAATGATTCAACGTTCGAAAGACTTCTGCCTACTGGCAACTTACTATTTATTGAATCCCATATTGATTGAATGCCTACTATATGCCTGACACAAAAATCAGCTCAGGAAAAACAATACTAAGCCACAAAGACATGGTCTGCCTTTCATTGTAGATTCATGGCTTAACATTTACTCTGTGGCAGGCGATAGACTAACGGGTAAGAAACAAAAATGTTACCCCAAGGAATTTACAGTGTAAAGAGGATTAAGTCAAATACACCTTCACACAGAAACACACACATGCATCTGTGCATGTCATCATAAACCGCAGGAAAGGTAGGAATGAAAGATTACGGGATTCGGTGGAGAAAGACTGCATGAGAGGGATCTTAAAGCAGAGGTAAGATTTTTGACAAAGGGAAGATGGAGCGATACAATATTTTAATCCAAAGGAAAGAAAGAAAGCAGCTGAAGAGAATAGAGAATAAAAACAATGAGGATAAGGATAACAATGACAATGAAGAGGATGAAGATTATGGCAATGACTAAGTGCCAGACACTGACGTAGGACATAACATTCCTATCCCTTACCCTCCCAGTAACCCTTCAAAGCAGGCGATATTACCCTTATTTTATATATAAGAAAAAAATACTCTTCAGTGGGTTAAACTTCTAAAGATGACAAAGCAAGTAAGTAAAAGAATCTAGACTCGTTCATATTCATTCATTCAATTTACTGAATATATATTCATTGTGCAGCTACTATATGGTATGAAAGGCAGATCTGTCTTAAACCAAGGTTCCTATAATTTTTCTCTGCAACAGCTTAAAATTTAAACAAATAAAATTAGCTCTAGTAAATGACTGCATGAACAAGAAGATGAGGATTATAAGAAAGAATAATGATATTTATAGCTAGCATGTTTTACGTCTTTCAAAGCATTTTTACATGCATTATACCATTTAATCTCCACAAACGTCTTTAAAACAAAGATGAAAAAAATGTCTAATGCCTGGTAAACATTGTGTATTAGATGCTGAATCTTTCATCTTTATTTTGATTCTTAAAACCTTCTATTCTTAAGGTTTTTTAATAGTTCTCTTTTTTCAATTTTTTTATTTTAATCAAAATATTGTTCTACTGTTTTAAAGAGGAAAAAGAACAAAAATGGTTCATACTCCAATATTTTAAAATAAAATAAAATAATATTTTATAAATTTTATTTTAAAATAAAATATTGTTAGTGAGGCTGATTTGAGTAATAGACTCCCATCCTACTGCTTATTCTACTGATATCCAAGTATCCCATTAATATTTCTTAATATTTTATTTTAAAATAATTTTAAATTTATAAAAATATTACAAAAACAATACAGAGTTCTAGTAGTTTCTTTAATCAGCTTCCCCTAATTTGGACAACTGACAACTTGGGTGGGATCACAAGACCAGCTGAGCCAGTTTCTCGGTATAGGTTACCTGTCCAGGTGGTGCCAGTTGGTTCCTCAGAATGAAGGGTCTGGAAAATACCTCAAACACCAATTTTAAGTTTTACAATAGTGATGGTATATATAGGAGCACTCGAGGAGTTTACAAATCTCATGTCTTCTGGCTACAGTGGTGGATATCCTCTAACTACACTTGCATCTCAGCAGAGTTCATGCCCCTCTCATAATCCTACACTTGCGGACTTTTATTAGTGTTGTAAAGGTGATTTCTTTTTTGAGACAGAGTCTCACTCTGTCGCCCAGGCTGGAGTGCAGTGGCCCAATCTCGGATCACTGCAACCTCTGCCTCCCGGGTTCAAGCGATTCTCCTGCCTCAGCTTCCCAAGTAGCTGGGATTACAGGTGTCCACCACCACACCCAGCTAATCTTTGTATTTTTAGTAGAGACAGGCTTTCACCATGTGAGCCAGGCTGGTCTCAAACTCCTGACCTCAGGTAATCCACACACCTCGGACTCCCAAAGTGCTGGGATTACAGGCATAGCCACCGCACCCAGCCAATAAAGATATTTTCAAACCCAATAAATAAGTGGGTACTTTTGGAAATGGCTATCATCATTCTTGATTTAAGGTTAAATTATAAAGTTCTCCCAAAGTGAGCTTGGCCTATGTCCAGGAATGAACAAGAACAGTTTAGAGGTTAGAAGCAAGATGGAGTCAGCTTTGTCAGATTTTTCTTACTGTCATAATTTTGCAAAAGCAGTTTCAATATTATTGTTACCTATTATGTTGCTCAAATTGTCCACTTTAGCTGTTGGGAGCTCTTTTAGGTTGGCTTATTTGTGACACTGCCTCACCTTTTTATTATTTTTTTAGAACTTTTTTACTTTCTGATACTGTTAAGATGCTCCAGGCTCATTTTGTATTTCTGTGCCCCAGCCTTAGAATCAATCATTTCTGAAATGAGGAGCCATAATTTTGAAACCACCTTTGCAAAAATTATAACTAAGAAAATTATGAGAGTGAAAGAGATCTGACCTAACTGACTCCATCCTGCTTCTCACCTCCAAGCGGTCCTTGTGCATTCCTGGGCACAGACTGAACTCACTTTGGGAGGAACTTAACTTTGAAACAAAGATGATAACAGTCCTTTCCCAAAGCAAACCCCCTTCCTGCCTGGGGACAAAACTACCTTTGCAGAACTAACAAATTAGCCACAAGACTAGAAATTATGGTTTACGAATCATGTGACTAGAAGCTGCAAGATTCTGAACCTCCCCAAATAGCTCCTTGGGATAACATCACTATTGTAAAATCTAAGATCAGGGCTTGAGATATTTTGCAGACCCTGTACTTGATGAATCAGCTGGTACCATCCAGATCAATAAACTGGCTTATCTAGTCTTGTGACTCCCACCCAGGAAGTGACTCAGTGCAGGAGGAGAGCTTCAACTCCCTGTGATTTTATCTCCAACCCAACAAATCAGCACTCTCCACTTTCCGACTCCCTATCCACCAAATTATCCTTAAAAGCTCTGATCCCTGGCCGGGCACAGTGGCTCGCACCTGTCATCCCAGCACTTTGGGAGGCTGGGGGTGGGGAGCGGATCATGAGGTCAGGAGTTAGCGACCAGCCTGGCCAACACAGTGAAACCTCATCTCTACTAAAAATATAAAACTTAGCCAGGTGTGGTGGCAGGTGCCTGTAGTCCCAGCTACTCAGGAGGCTGAGGCGGGAGAATCTCTTGAACCCAGGAGGCGGAGGTTGCAGTGAGCTGAGACTGTGCCATTGCACTCCAGCCTGGGTGACAGAGTGAGACTCCATCTCAAAAAAAAAAAAAAAAAAAAACAAAAAAAAAAAACTTCTAATCCCTGAGTTTTCAGGGACACTGATTTGAGTAATAACAAACCTCTGGTCTCCTGTACAGCTGGCTCTGTGTGAATTAAACTCGTTCTCTCTTGCAGTTCTCCTGTCTTGATAAATCAGCTCTGTCTGTGCAACAGGCAAGAAGAACCTGTCTGGTGGTTACAATTTCTTTTGTCAAAGAATGAGATTTAGAAACCAAGATATGAGTCCTCACTGCTACAGAGTATTATTGTTCCCTGGACCTTTAGGTAGACCTGGTAGGAAAATATATGTTATATACTAATTCATGCATATACGCCTATTTATATTTATCAACTTATATATGTACATATTAGAAACCATGAGTTCATACTGATACTTCCAGTTCCATTCCAGCACCACAAGGTCGATTCTGTCCCCCTTTCTTGGATATAATTTCTTTTTCCAACAATGAGAAACCTGGCTTTCATTAACTACAATATAGTCCTTTCTTGTTCAGTCCTAGAATCAAGTGTTTCACTACAGAATTGCTCAACAACACTCTGACAAAAAGATGTATTAACTAGAGTACAGTATGCATGTGCCTTTGAGAGGTGATGCTGGCTGAGCTTCTGGGTCGCATGGGGACTTGCAGAACTTTTGTGTCTAGCTAAAGGATTGTAAATGCACCAATTAGCACTCTGTAAAATCGCACTAATCAGCACTCTGTGTCTAGCTAAAGGATTGTAAATGCACCAATCACCACTCTGTAAAATAGGCCAATCAGCACTCTGTAAAGTGGACCAATCAGTGCTCTGTAAAATGGACCAATCAGCACTCTGTAAAATGGACCAATCAGCAGGATGTGGGTGGGGCCAAACAAGGGAGAAAAAGCTGGCCCCCTGAGCCAGCAGCACTTTGTTCTTTTGCACTTCACAGTAAATATTGCTGCTGCTCACTCTTTGGGTCCACACTACCTTTATGAGCTATAACACTCACTGTGAAGGTCTGTGGCTTCACTCCTGAAGTCAGCAAGACCACAAACCCACTGGAAGGAAGAAACTCTGGACACATCTGAGCATCTGAAGGAAAAACTCCAGACAAACCATCTTTAAGAACTGTAACACTCACCACGAGCTTCCACGGCTTCATTCTTGAAGTCAATGAGACCAAGAACCCACCAGAAGGAACCAATTCCGGACACACCTTCTTCCCATTTTAGCCTTATAGCATCTAGTCAAAATGCTATTTCCCAAAGTTACCTAAGTTCATGTTTTCTGCATCCCCTTGAAAGAAATCAAAATATTTTATCCTAAAATGTATTCCTTGGACATTTTGAGATGGCTGCCACAAGGCCAGCCAACTGAAGTTGCCCTGCAAAGCTGTCTTCTGTGGTGGAAATTTTCATCTGTAGAGAGTTTCCATTAATCCAGTCAGCTCTTCTCCTATCCGGATCCAAGAAAGATTAACTAAGTCTGACACCTTTAAAGGTCTGAAAGAAACATTTACCATCTATTATCTCTAATGACTCCTACCTGTGAAGTTTCATCTACATAACAAGACCACCTTTGTAGCCAAGACTCTTCCTTTCTCCTATAACCTGCCTTACCGCTAAAATTTACTTCCATAACTTGTTCTTGGCCATGCCCTGAGTGCACATTCTTTCTGTAGCCTTAAAATGATGTATAAGCTTCTGTACCTCACTGGGGAGTGATATGGTTTGGCTCTATGTTTGGCACTCAAATCTTACTGCGAATTGTAATCCCCAGGTGTTGAGGGAGGGGCCTGGTGGAAGGTGATTAGATCATGGGGGCAGTTTCCCCCGTGCTGTTCTCGTGATAGTGAGTGTGTTCTCGCAAGATCTGATGGTTTTATAAGGGCCTCTGTCACACTTCACACGCCTGCGTGCTCTCTTTCTCCTGCCACCTTGTGAAGAAGGTGCTTGCTTCCCTTTCACCTCCCACCGTGATTGTAAGTTTACTGAGGCCTCCCTAGCCATAGGAAAGTGTGAGTCAATTAAACCGCTTTCCTTTATAAATTACCCAGTCTCAGGGAAGTTTTTTATAGCAGTGTGAAAATGGACTAATACAAGGGGGTTAGGTCTTCATTCTAAAGGCTCCCATGTATACATGCTAAATAAATTTGTATGCCTTTTCTCTTATTTTTAATTTTTCTTGTTTGTTTTTTGACCCAGTCTTGCTCTGTCACCTGGGCTGGAGTGCAGTGGCATGACTACAGCTCACTACTTCTTCAGCCTCCTGGGCTCGAGCATCCTCCTCAGCCTCTGGGGTAGCTGGGACTACAGGTGCATGCCACCATGCCCAAATTTATTATTTTTGTATATTTTTTAGAGACAGGGTTTCACCATGTTTCCCAGGCTGGTCTTGAATTCCTGAGCTTAAGCAATCTGCCCGCCTCAGCCTCCCAAAGTGATAGGACTACAGGCACGAGCCCTGCCCTTTTGTTACCGGCAGTGAGTCCCTACAAGTCTGCAGCAACCTCAGTTCTTGCCCCTCAGAAGAATTTGACCAAAGAGCATAAGGCAGAGTGAGAGATGGTGGGAAGAGCAGGGGTGAAAGTTTATTAGAAAGCGTTAGACCAAGAATGAAAGGAGGTACACTTGGAAGAGGGCTGAGCACTTGAGAGATCAAGTGTACCATTTGACTTTTGACTTGGGATTTTACGTGTTGGCATTTTCCAGGGTCTGCGTTACTCCTCTCCCTCCTGATTCTTCTTTTGGTGTGGGCTGTTTGCTCGCATAGTGGCCTGCCACCACTTGGGGCAGGGTGGGGGAGGACCACATGTTTACTGGAGTTGTACACATGCTCACTTGAGGCATTCTTCCCTTAGCAGTGGAATGTTCCTAGAAAGTCATATACCAGCTGAACTCTGCCATTTGGCCTCTTAATCCGCATGTGTGAGCCCGCTCGCCCACTTCCTGAGATCTTATTGGGAAACTGCTGATCAACAGTTTCAGGTGTTTCTATCTGTTGGGGGACTGCCTTTGCCTCGTGCTGGCTGCAACCACTTATTATTTTAGAAATTAGTAACTGCCTGACCATCACCTGATGGTTGCCTGTAGTTGCTGCGAAATGGGGGCATCTCCTGCCCCGCTCATGTCTGCCTGACTACCTACTGTAAGAGTTTCCTCATATTAATCTGCCTTTTGCAAGCTGATTGGTTTTTTTGGGGGGAATGCAAATCTTCAGAGGGCTAAGGGGAACCCTTCAGCCTTCAGTGTGGTTATGGTCTTCATTTGTAATACTGAAACCACCCCCATAGGGTGGACAAAAATTGCACGCTGGATTCTGGACAGAAATATAGTTATAACTAGAATTAATTTGCATCCACATTTTTCCTATAGACAGGATTTTTCCTATAGACATTAGAATCACAGGCTTTTGTTTAAAGATTGCTTAAGATGTTTTTCAGACCCTGAATTCCAGCAACCAGTTTGAAGACCCTCACAGAGGAGGGAGATCAGCATTAGAATACAGCTTCTTTATCTCCCTGTGCCATGACTTAACCCTGTACTCTTTTTTTTTTCTTTTTCTTTTTTTTTTTTTTTTTTTTTTTGAGATGGAGTTTTGCTCTTGTTGCCCAGGCTGGAGTGCAATGGCACAATCTTGGCTCACTGCAACCTCCACCTCCCAGGTTCAAGTGATTCTCCTGCTTCAGCCTCCTGAGTAGCTGGGATTACAGGCATGTGCCACCAGGCTGGGCTATTTTTGTATTTTTAGTAGAAACGGGGTTTCTCCATGTTAGGCTAGTCTTGAACTCCCGACCTCAGGTGATCCGCCTGCCTCGGCCTCCCAAAGTGCTGGGATTACAGGCATGAGCCACCACGCCCGGCCTACCCTGTATTCTTTAACCAATCAATGGTCTCCATACTTTAGCCCACTCCAAAGCCCTTAAGGACCCTAGCCCCAAACTTATCAGGGAGATGGATTTGAGGTTTCCTCCCATCTCTTTGTTCTGCGACCCCATGATTAAACGTCTTTCTCTGCTGCAAACCCAGTGTCTCAGTATACTGACTTGCTGTGTGCAACAGGCAATGAAAATATTACAGTTACTTAGGTTTATTTGTTTCTGTTTGTATCCTTTTGGGGTCTGTCCCCCTAACTCCACATCCTGCTTGATGTATTTATTTTGGGAGTTACGTAAAGTATTATTCATTCCTAATTTCCTTTTAATCAATTTAGAGATATAGACCCCTACTGAGCACCTACCATGTGCCAGGGACAGTCTAGGTATTTTTATTACCTGTTATATGACTATAAAAACATAATATGACATTTTATATGTCAATACCTGGGTTATAAAGCTTTATGCCAAGATTTCAAAACTGATTTACTTTAACCCCTGAAAGGTGATGCTCCTTTTATATCCTTTTATCCCATTTCTTAATGGTTTACCAGCTCTGTGGATCTGTAGATTCTTTGGCTCTACTTATATAAATAGCCTAAAAATATATCAGGAATGATGAGGCTTTCTCATGAAACTGTGCTTTCTCATGAAACACTAATGGAATGTTACCTGTTTTTGTTTTTTAATTAGCAATCATTTTTTATAATTCACACTCTAAAATGAAAATGTTGACACAATATTTGTGAATACAAATAAAGACTTAGCACTCTTGAGGGCTCCATTCATTTCAATTGGGGCTTTTAGAAGACAGAGTTTTAAGTTTACAAGGACTTTTTGAAAGGCAACCACGAGTTGGTCACTGGCTCTGCCTGATGTAGGCCCCTGTCCTCACACAAGACACAAATGAGTTGGGAGAATTATAAAGTAGAATGGATAATGTGCAATTTTTAGGTCAAAATTGCTGTGCACCCTTAGGTAAATTTCTTCTTGTCTCTGAGTTGCAATTTCTTCATTTGTTAAGAGGGATACATTATATAAGTTAAATATGTTATTTATATCATTTATATAAATATATATCATTTATATATCTACTACACATTATATACATTATTTATCTCCCTTTACAATGAGGTAATAGAATCATTGCGATAATGAAATTATATGTGCCAAAATATTTTTAAGTTTTCAGCACATGTAAAGTACTCAGAAAATGTCAGCTGTTGTTAGTACCATTATAATTTCATTGCTATTTAAAACAACAGTAGCATATGTCGTTCAATAATCTATAGTGTTTATTTGTTTAAAAAAAAACAGATTTGTCATCTGGGATGGAGAAGAGACAGAGAAAAAGAATGTTTATTAGACCTCATAACAATCTAATCCTGATAATAACCCATGAAGGTAGATATTAATAAACTCATCTGTAAAACAAGGATAAGTAACCTGCCCAAGGTCATGCAACTACTAAGTGACAAGGCTAAGTACTAATCTAGATCTCACTATTAACGAGGGATACTGGGCAGTGAGTTAGCTCTTTTAGAAGTAGATATGCTTGGCCAGGCACGGTGGCTTGCGCCTGTAATCCTAGCACTTTGGGAGGCTGAGGTAGGTGGGTCACCTGAGATCAGGAGTTCGAGACCAGCCTGGCCAACATGGCAAAACCCCATCTCTACTAAACATACAAAAATTAGCCAGGCTTAGTGGCGGGTGCCTGTATTCCCAGCTATTTGGGAGGCTAAGGCAGGAGAATCGCTTGAACCTGGGGGGCGGAGGTTTCAGTGAGCCGAGATCATGCCACTGCACTCCAGCCTGGGCGAAAAAGCAAAACTGTCTCAAAAAATAAAAATAAGTAGATGCTTGAGCTTTAGAACAATGTCCTGAATTTTTTTGTGGAGAAGAGTGTCCAACTAGCCTCCAGAATAGAACCTTACAATATGCAGAATCACTCCAGAGCATAGCATATGTACAACTGGGCAAACAAGACTCAGAACACGACCTAGTTCCTGAGTAGGAACATTCATTCATAGGGTCCTCTTAGGTAAGTCAATTCCACATTCTAGATTTTTCAGATCAGAATTCATCCCACATTCTGTGTCATTATCACCATGTGCATTTTTGAGCTAGTTACCATTTTCACAGATCTAAGATATTGCGGAAGAATTCCTACAAGTCTAGACTTGACATCTCAAACTGGCAACTTGTCTTTCAAAGCCTGCAGACCCACGTTCTTCAGGAGACATTACCAAATCAAATCTGAATGCATCTCAATGCTGCATGTTGGTTTCCAGGCTCCTCCTGCCCCCTGAGTCACCATTCCTCCTTATTACTTTTTAGACCAACCTGCTCTTTATCCTTCATCCATATACCTTATGTGCTGGGCACCTAAGAGTGTTTATGTTAATCAGGTCCCACTCCAGATTGATTGAGAATATCTGGAGCTGGGGCCAGGATAGAGATTTTAAAGGCTGCCCTTGCCCAGGTGTTTCTAATGAACAACCAATGTTAGTCACAGCTCTAGTCCCTGCTCTCAATCCATACATCAATCTTTCTTTCTCTTGTAAACTCCTTCTCTTTGTAGTGAGCTGAATAGTGTCTGCTCCCCTCCAACAAATTAATGTTCATTTGGAACCTTAGAAAGTGACCTTATTTAGAAAGTCTTTTTTTTTTCTTTTGAGACGAGTCTTGCTCTGTTGTCCAGGCTGGAGTATGGTGTGGTGATCTGGGCTCACTGCAACCTCCCTCTCACAGGTTCAAGTGATTCTCGTGCCTCAGCTTCCTGAGTAGCTGGGATTACAAGTGTGTACCACAACGCCCAGCTAATTTTTGTATTTTTAGTAGAGACAGGGTTTCACCATGTTGCCCAGGCTGGTCTTGAATTCCTGACCTTGGGTGATCTGGCCGCCTTAGCCTCCCAAAGTGCTAGGATTACAGGCGTGAGCCACGGCACCTGGCAAAAAGACAGGGTTTTTTTAGATGTTATTAGGCCAGGGTGTCAAAATGAAGTGTTCCTGAATTTAAGGTGAGCCCCAAATCTAAAGACTGGTGCATATGAGAAGAGAAGACATAGGAAAACACACAGGGAAGACAGTGATGAGGTGAAGACTGGACTAATATAGCTCCAAGCCACAGAATGCCAAAGATCGCCAGAAGCCACCTCTGGGATAAGGCAAGGAAGGATTCTTTCCTAAAGTCTTCTGAGGGAGCACGACCCCACTGACACCTTAACTTTAGACTTCTAGCCTCCAGAATTGCAAGAGTATAAATTTCTGTTGTTTTAAGCCACCCAATTTGTGGTAATTTGTTAGGGCAGCCCTGGGAAACTAGGACGCCCTACAACAAACTCACCTAATGTCTGCTGAGAATTGCTCAGATATTCTAAATGTCCATGGATGTCCTCATGCCTCCAGAATTAAGTTGAAAATATTCTAACACTTAAGGGGCACCAAAGGGACTATAACAAGGAGGTAACTGTTCACTTGAGACACAGTCAGAGAGTCATGAGACACTAGGGTCTTCCAGGGGCCCATGGAACCAGTGAGCTGGCCCAGATCCAGGCTTCCCTAATGCATCTTCTCATCACTTCATTTCCTTTCCATTAGTGGCGGTGGAGGACATGACTTATTTTTAGTGCCAAAGACACTAAGAGAATGAACTCTTCCTGGTAACTAATTAAGGTTTTATTGCCTTCTCTCCCATCATCTCTCTTTTCTGTTGTTTCTGTGCAGGTTCCACTTTTTGTAGTTCTGTTTTTGACTTCTGTTTCCTCTTCCTTTCAGCAGATGGAAAGGCAGCTCAACATGTGAGAAGCCAGTCTTACTCCCCGCGGGCAACAGCTGCTTCCAGAAAACAGCCCTGTAATTGTCACCATCAGATCCATACATTTTCAAGGGAAGTTGGTCCCACACCAGAAGTCATAGTTGAATCACCAGCAGTAATGCAAGGACATACTGGTTGCTTCTTGGCTTTTCCAACCCTCTGCTATGCCTGAACATCTTTGTGAAAGTCCAGGAACAACAAATAAGCTTAAGGATAAAAGTCCCCCAGCCACACCGCCACAAACCCCTGTTAAACTCATGCATGACTTGTGGAATCCTTTCCCCCACTGTCACTAAAAGGCCTTTTACGTTTTCCCTCCTTAAAACACCAGTTTACTGAATGGAATGCTAGTTCCTAAATATTTGCTACACACACAGCTGTATATAGAGTTCCCAGGGGATGATTTTTTTCTTGTCATCTTTTAAAACTCCAGTTACATGTTGATTTAATTATCTTCTCTCTAGATTCCTCTACCAAACTACAGTTCCTACTGGAAGACAATGATCTGACCTAACCTACTGTTGGCTGAAGGTGAGAGAACTCTGGCATTGAGCTATATTTTAAATGTCCATCTTCCTTATTAATAGGGTTGGTCCACAATGAAAATAGCAAAAAGGATGAAAAACCCAGTGGGGAAGAGTAATTCTAATAGCTCAGCCATGTGAATGTTTCCTACTGCTAATACTTCGCAGAAATGTCTCAGACCAAATGCCTTTACCTATGTGGTCCGCAGGCTTTTCTGTACATTCATATTACTTAAGGAGCTTTTACAAATCCTGATGCCCAGGTGATCACCCACCCCCAACCCCAGAGCAATTAGATGAGAATGCCTAGGCTTAGGAGCTGGGTATCCATATTTGTTGTCCAGTTGGTTTCAATATGCAGCAAAGTTTGGAACACAGATTAGTTACCAAAATGACCAAATATTTAGATCTTACCATGGCTCTAAAACTCTGCAAAACAGAAATGAGATTATCTCCCCCTCCCTCTCAGAAATAGATTTTCAAAGACAAGGGACTTTGAGATCCTTAGAGAAAGATATTATGTAAATACAGGCTATTATTATTGCAAGTTGGCAGGTGTCTGGGACATATATTTCATTCTCTTTAATCATCCAAACGAGGCCAAATGTCCCAGGGATGTGGAATCAGCCCATCATTATGCCTAATGGGTACCAAGGATCCAAATGCAGGTGTGATGAGAGGCAGCAGGAGCAATCATTGAGCTCATTTCTACCACTGGGACAAACTTCAGCGACACACTTTATTGGAGGCAAACCGCCCCCCGCCAAGATCCAGAATTTGCTGCTATTCACTTCTGGCTCAGCAATGTGCACTGCAGTGCAAGCGGCCTTTTCTTCACTGACTGATAATATGAAAATGAATAGACCTTATCCTTTTCTCTGAGGCACATCTCGCCTCATCATGCAAAATGAGAGTTTAATATTAATCCACTCATCTGAGTCTAATTCAACATAAAACATACCCCAATCTAACGATAAAGCCTAGAACTGCTGATGTACCACACAGTAACCTCCTGAGTCGTGCTTTTTCTTCAGCAGTAACTATGGCAATAAAAGGTTGGGGGAGAGTATAAATATTTAAGGACCAAAATAAATCTTTAAACGTTGAACAACCAGGTTATGTGATGGGTAAACTGGCGACTGGTCCCGAGATGGCAGCTCGTCGAATAATGATAGAAACAGCAAAACCTTGGCCATTCCTTTCCTATCAGTGCAGCATTAGTGCATGTCAGCTTTGTAATAGCTTAACTGGCTAGAGCTAGCAGATGGTGTTTTTATGGCCCTATATAAACAGTATTAAGTCATTTTAACTCTTTCTCCATAACTCAGGTTTCCAATCTAGGTTGCAGTTGTCCACCTCTTATCCTCGGAGATGCTCATGAGGAAGAGTACTAACATTTATTGAGCACCCGTTATATACCAGACACTTCTCATAGGGATTTATTAACTCCAATTTACAGAGAACGGCTACTAAGGGCAGAGCCAAGATTTGAACTGATTGTTTGATTCCATTGCTGTGGTTCCTCCCACTATTGGCATATCATTCTGAACCTCTATTTTTGTTGATGAAATGCACAGGAAGGAGAAAAGCAATTGAAGATGTCTGTTGAGTGATTACCCTCATAATCCGTGACTAAGAACATCCAAATCAGCATGGCTTGTTGCTCTCTGAAATTATTACTACTTAGGGTTTTTCACGTGTTATTTCATGTATTGATTATTCTGTTTTACACTTGCAAGATGTATTGTCTCTTCAGAAATAAAACTTTATCACTTGCTTCATCAATTAATTTCGCAATGCATTGATTAAACTCCTACTTAAGCATTTCAGCATTTTAAAACATTTTTAAAAAGGTAAAATCAGGACTCTCATGTGAATGATATGCCAAGGTTTTATTTAACTCATTAATTAATGAAGGAACAAGTGAGGTGTATATAGCCATTTTAATAAATGAATGTTAGAATAAGATTGCTGGCTTACATATGAAATTGACTAATGTCTTACCACAACCTTTGGGGTTAGCACTTCCAAGAGACAGGTTATTATTTGCATCTCTACGGGACAAAATTAACAAATTAACCTGTGCCCCTACAGAATTGTAAAACAGTCCAGCCAACAGAAAGTCAAGCCAAGACTAGGGCTTAAACATGCAGTAATCCCTTTTATTTCTAAGTTTCAATTTTCCTGACATTGTTCAGACACTGAAGTAGAAGATGTATGCATAGACAGTGACCGGGAAAACCTAGTCACTGAAAAGTCCTATAGCAAAGTTTCAGAGTACACAACTTGGAAACATTCATATCTTAAAAGGCACCTATCAATTATCAAATAATAACGTAGTATAAATTGTATGCATTTATGCTAAAAATCAAAGTTAGGGGAGAAGTAGTATAAGTTGGGCTAAGGAAGGAAGTCATCTTGGAAAAGGAAGTCCTCTTCAGAGCTTGGTAGAACTTGTAGGGTGTGGTTTAATGAAGATGAAAAAGAAGGGGTATCCAAATGGGAAGAACAGCATGACAGTAAAAGCAGGCACAGAGGTAGATGTACGCAACATTGGTTCGCAAGCCGTGGTAGCAAATTGCTTTCACCTGGGGAGCTTTTTAAACTCCTGATCCCCAAGCTGCACTGATACTAATGAAATTAGAATCTCCAGGGATGGGGCAAAAGCCACAGTAGTTGCTGAAGCTCCCCAGGTGATTTCAATGGGCATTTGCAGCTACTCAACTGTGGCCCATGGACTGACAACCACTAGCAGTACCTAGGACTTCGTTAGACCTGCAGACACCAGCACCCGCTCCCTGACCTACTCAATCAGAATCGCGTACATCAACAAGATCCCCAGGTGATTAGTAGGCACATCAAAATTTGGGAAGCTGCAAGATACTCTGCAGACAGCTCCCACCATCCCTAAACATAAGAATCACCTGGAGCACTTGATTTACCTTGCAACTTCCCAGACCCATCCCTTAGAGAACTGGAGTTGTAAAATAGTCCAGTGGATAGAAAGTCAAGCCAAGACCAGGGCTTAAACATGCAGTAATCTCTGCTTATTTCTAAGTCTGGATAATTTTCCTGACATTGTATAGACACTGAAGTAGAAGATGTATGTATAGACTGTGATTGGAAAAACCTAGTCACTGTCTGCAAAGCTGTACAGTAAAGGGCGTTGAGACATTCCGAGATAGAGCCAAGAGAAGATGAGATTTATCAAGCACTTACATGTTAGTCTTATCAAAGAAGTTTGAGAAACATTGAAAAGAGTTCTCCATTTTTGGGACCAGTAAGTTGATAGCCTTGCGTATCAGACTAACAGAAGTTCGGCTTGATCTGATGATGGTTCTCAGCTCTAGTTACATAGAGAATCACCTGGGGAAGCTTTTCAAAATTACACATATCTGGATCCTACTCACAAAGACTGCTTGGTACAGTATGGAACTTTGTTATGTTTGTTTGTTTTTGTTTGTTTGGTAGTTGTTTGTTTTGAGACGGCATTTCACTCTGTCACCCAAGCTGGAGTTTAATGGCGTGATCTCAGCTCACTGCAACCTCCACCTCCCAGGTTCAAGCGATTCTCCTGCCTCACCCTCCCAAATAGCTGGGATTACAGGAATGCACCATCACGCACAGCTAATTTTTGTAGTTTTAGTAGAGAGGGGGTTTCACCATGTTGGCCAGGCTCGAACTCCTGACCTCAGGTGATCCACCCACCTCGGCCTTCCAAAGTGCTGGGATTACAGGTGTGAGCCATTGCGCCCAGCCTGTCTGTTATTAATGTACAGTCAGGATTGGAAAAACCACTGTTTTAAGAAGCTACCTCCCCTTGAAGAAGGGAAAAAAGTGATTAAATGTTATTTTATATCATGTTAACTGACAAAATATTGATTAGGTGTTAGAAAAATCTAGGCCGGGCGCGGTGGCTCACGCCTGTAATCCCAGCACTTTGGGAGGCCGAGACGGGCGGATCACGAGGTCAGGAGATCGAGACCATCCTGGCTAACACGGTGAAACCCCGTCTCTACTAAAAAATACAAAAAACTAGCCGGGCGAGGTGGCGGGCGCCTATAGTCCCAGCTACTCGGGAGGCTGAGGCAGGAGAATGGCGTGAACCCGGGAGGCGGAGCTTGCAGTGAGCTGAGATCCAGCCACAGCACTCCAGCCTGGGTGACAGAGCGAGACTCCGTCTCAAAAAAAAAAAAAAAAAAAAAGAAAAATCTAAAGATACCTACCAGTTATATGATGGTGATCAAGTACTGGAGATGGTTGTTGGAATGGAGAGGAAAGGATGAGTCTGTGAGAACAAAGATCAGAAGAAGTTAGTAACTAATTAGAACTATGAAATGGAGGAAATATGGAGGGTTATTGGAATATGCCTACAACTTTGTAAGGAGAAAGAGGAGTTGGAATAGAATCCACCCCATATTGGGAAATTGGGAAAAGGAATCAGTTTGACGGGTAAATGTATTGAGTCCAGTTTTAGACTGTACATTAAGAACAGACAGGCCAGGCGCAGAGGCTCACACCTGTAATCCCAGCACTTTGGAAGGCTGAGGTGGGCAGATCACCTGAGGTCAGGAGTTCGAGACCAGCCTGGTCAACATGGTGAAAACTTCCCATTCACATGTTCTCACTCATAAGTGGGAGTTAAACAATGAGAACACGTGGACACAGGGAGGGGAACATCACACACCAGGGCCTGTCACAGAGTGGGTGGCAAGGGGAGGGAGAACATTAGGACAAATACCTAAGACACGCAGGTCTTAAAACCTAGATAATGGGTTGATAAGTGCCACAAACCACCATGGCACACATATACCTATGTAACTAACCTGCACGTTCTGCACGTGCATCCCAGAACTTAAAGTAAAATTTTAAAAAACTGAAAATAAAACAAACACATAAAATATAAGGGTATGGTGTAAGCCATGAGGAAAGTGTTGCCATGATAATTATCACTAAATATGAAGTAAAATAAAGTCATATAGCCTGGGCAACATGAACTAGGTTTCAGCAGAAAATCCAAAATAACAACCAGGGCTACAAGGGGTAGGAGAGGGTAGCTCTGCCTATATGAAGAGAGGCAAGGGACTGAGGAAGATTTCTTTGGTACAGGGCAAATCAGGGCAGGACAGCATTAAAAAAAAAAAAAAAGGAAGAAATAGTGGTTGAAGCACTATTTCATGTTGAAGCATTAAAGCATGAGTGAAAATAAAGACTGAGAACAAACACAGAGGTTATTCAGAGCTTTTGATAGCAATGGAGACAGCCAACATCATTTGTGTTTGGTAGAGACTCACAGCTCAATAAGAAGTAGGAAAACTTTATAGTGAAAGAAAGGGAAAGTTTAGGTATGCCTTCACTGGAGGTGCTGGCACAGAGAAGCTGAAGGCAGCTGACTGGAAGAGGGGCATTCTATGGGACTGATTGTTTTGGGGAGCATATTTGGCTTTCTCTGGTTGGTTCCGAGTTGAAGGTAGGACTGAAAATTCGGGAAGCTGACAGTCATGCCGACCAAATCCTGATCATTCTGGTCCAATTGCGGAAGTGGTAGGTATATGTTCTATGGACATATATGGTCTGAACATTTTCCACTTGTATGTAATATCCTGCACTATCAGGTTTTTTAAAAAATGATTTTAAAAACAAACCAGATTGTTTAAATGATTTTTTCACCTAGCTCAGTGCATTCAATCCTGTTTGGCCACATCCACATCCATGCTTACCCTTTGAGATCTTTTCAGATATTGTCTCATTTGGATTCTACTTTAGAAAAGGAAAACTGTTTTAAAATATAGGTTTGATTATTATTTAGGTATGGCAAGGCCAACAGATCAGGACATGACTGCCACTGAAGAGACAGTTTGTTATACTCACAGATCTCGAGATGAGAGGAGACCACACGGAGAAGCGCAAGTTATTGTGGTTTCTGCTGCCAGGCACAGGTAAGACAGGGTAAATGATTTAGGATTGGCTAATTGGAATAATTTCAGTGGCTTCTGGTGTAGGGGCTGTCCCTACCTGTCTGGCATGTGGCCTCTGCAGTGATTAGGGCAGGGGATTGTGACACTGAGTGTTGAAGGCGCAACAGAGGAGGTGGTTGGAAGTGTGGGCTCTGGATTGGTCGGTTTGCATGTAAAAAGGTTGCTCCAGATGCTCAAGGGCAAATAAGTGACTAGCCCTGGAAGGGGCAGTCCCTCGAGAGTCAGCAAGGCCTCAGGGGTCAAAGCATCAAGAATACAAAAAATAAAAGGCATCATGAATGGTAGATGCACCTGAGAGCAGTAACTTAAGAAGAAGAATGTGTGTTTGAAGTTCTAAGCTAAAAAATCCAGAAGCGACCAACCTGGAGACTCATTCCTTATCTGTGAGGAACATCTGGACCCCGGCCCATCCCATGGAATGTGGGCTGCAGCAGGGATCGAGGCCCCTTATTGTGGGTGGAATGAGGGTTGCCATGTGGAGGTTGCTGCGGGGAGGCTGCTAAGCGAACGTGCTGTATAAACTGCATACTTTTTACAAGTGGTTCCAGTTCTCCTGCCCAGCCCGCCACCACTGTACCGTTCCCGTAGGTAAGTTCCCAATAAGCCCTATGTCTCATTCTCTGGCTCTAGGTCTCTCCTTCAGCCACTTAACCCTAATGCCAGTTCCCATTGAAGTTAATAGGGGTCCAGCACAACACATCATTAATACAGAAAGTATAATAAATGGAAATCCACAGCCCCCATCCTCTATAAACTGCTAACATCACAGTAGTTATGACAGCTACTAGAGTTACTTTATGTGGCATTTCAAACGACAAGAACATTTGACAGCACCGTGAATCATTCCATCATCCTGGCTTTGCTGCCTGGGGCATTAATAGAAATACTGAAGCACAAATACCACCAGCCTCCACCCTGTCAAGGCTTTAGCACAAGGTCTTTCATTTCTGAGCCTTCTCGTTTTAGAATAAACTAACGGCAGATTTCTGTTTTCCCTGGTAACTGGAACACTTGAGGGTCAATTAAATGCCTGCCCGTTCATCATATCCTCCTTTTTCATGGTGCCTGAGCTGCTGGAAGCATTGTTTTGCCTTGTTTCTGCAACACCCCAAGGATTTCCCATTGAGGCAACACTTCCCTTGTTTTTTATAAGTGAAAGTTAGGATTAGCACAGATCATTTACCTGAAGCTCATTTTTTTATACCTTTAATGCTTAGGAGATTATCCTTCCTCTTAGAAAAACTCCCTATTAAAGGAGGGCAGTAAACTCTTTTCTGCAGTGGGATGGAGGGAGACAGAGCAGAGTCTTGCAGTCAGAAAGGCTTGGATTGGATGCTAATTCCGAGGAGCCCACGGCCTCACTGTCCTCCACGTGGCCAGGCATAAAAGCTCTGTTTTATTTTCTAAAATCACAAATTATTTTATAGCAGAATATATTGTACTTGTCTGACTCCCCCATCAGCAAGAAAGCTCCTTGGGGATAGAGATTAGATCTTAAATTCATCCTTTTTATTCCCTAGCCTGCCCTTAAAGAATATTCGTTAAATCGGATTGCCTTATGCAGCACAGCTACCTCGGTGACACTTAAAACTCCACTGCCCTTCTAACTAAGGGACAATGCCAGAGAGCCTGGCTCCCAACAAATAGGAAATAAAAGAGAAATCCCAAACCTCAGAAAACAAGAAGTTCCAGAGTGGCAGCACCCGGTTATAGAGTGAAGGAAAGGAATCACTAATAACAGCAGCAGCAGCGTTTAAAAAAGCCTGTTCTATGCCAAGCACCATCGTCAATGCTTTATTTGTGGTAACCACCATCACTGAACTTCCCTGGAAACAAAGTCTCCCAGTCACCTCTGCGAACCATGAGGTTTGAATCAGAAATCTATTCTTGCTCGTTTCTAGGTTTCCTTGTATATATCGTCATTCCTTGTTTAGAAGTCCTTTTGAAAAAAAAAACTTTCAATCCTGCCTATACAAACAAAAAACTTTATTTGCTTCATTTTTATTTTTCACCTAACATTGGTGAAGACACAGAAAGAATCCAAATGGAATGTGAGTTGGAGACAAGGAGAAGGGAGTCGTGTCAGGGACAACAGAGCCTGGGGATGCTGAGGAAGCCAGGCCAAGCGTGGAAGAGCTCCTCCACAGCAATACTTCCCTCCAGCTTCATCTTTGGCTCCCAGATGCAGGAAGTAATTACGATGCCTTTGCTCATAAAATGCCTGGTTTCTGCCTATCTACACCAGTGTTTTTCTCATTCCTGAACTACACAATAGCAAGGTGAAGATGAGGAAAAATCTTTTTAGAATGCAGTGCAGCTCTGATCCAAAGCATTCAGCCTCTCACTAATGTTTTCTCTGAGCAGGGAAGAACTTTGTAAGCAATGCCTGGTGCATCTTCACAGCAGCATCACAAAGGCTAAATGTATGGTATTATTCTCTCCATTTACCAAGATGTAAAACAGAGGGGCTTATGGCAATCTGAATGATTCTGCCAAGGTCACAGGCAAAGTCTAAGTGCCTGAGATGGAAACGGGGTCTTGGGATTCTTATATCATGTTTGAATCTCCTACACATGGGAACCTGGATTTAGTATTGAATATTGTGCCTGCCAACTGAAGTTCTTTAAAATTAGTACAATGTAAATCCAAGGAAAGGAGCTTGTATTTGTCATTGCAAAAGCAGATACAACTTTAATGTGGCCTTCCCACCTCAGTATCTAGCTTCACACCTTGGTCAGTATCATGAGGATGGGATTCTTTAAATATTGAACACCTCCACTACACATCCTATTCCACCGGTCTTTCTGTATCAGTAGGTTAATAGATTGTAAAGTGGAGTATTTAAGGTGATGGACATATCCTTCCTGCCACTATAACGCTATGACTAACCCTGGCCGACACCCTATCTAAGACAAAATATTTCAGCAGCACAAGAAGTATCCAGGTTAATAGCTGAACATTTGCACCTGTCTTGCCCACACAGAAAGTATTCAATAGGCCTCAAATACAGAAATCCTTTAACCTATTGCAAAAGCTCTCAGTAAATAGAAGCAAATGATAGCCTTTAGACAGAACCCAGCATGGAGAAGGAAACTGTATTCCCAATACCTACAGATTTTGCTGGTGTACAATATAGTATTCAGGAAGGGGGTGACATATACTAGAAGACTGGTTTTTGACAAGTGACCAGGTACATGGTCTGCATTTCTCTGTGAGACATTATAAGCTATTTAATTCTGATCAGTCTACAGCTACAGGCTTTCTGTGTCTGCAGATCATCGTCACCCTCTCTAACACCACCCTCACCAGAAGTCATTTGTCCTCAATGTAAGATGCTGAATAAAAGGTCTAGGTCCTTATTTTGTGAGATCTTACAATCTTAGCTATGCAACACTGACATCAATAGACTTAAAAAATACATCAATCAGAAACACCTGAACCAGCGTAAGCAATTACACAAATACAAATTTAGGATCAAAAGAACTCAGTGGGCTGGGCGTGGTGGCTCATGCCTATAATCCCAGCACTTTGGGAGGCCGAGGCGGGTGGATCACCTGAGGTCAGGAGTTCAAGACCAGTCTAGCCAACATGGTGAAACCCCATCTCTAATAAAAACACAAAAAGTAGCCTGGTGTGGTGGCAGACGCCTGTAATTCCAGCTCCTGGGATGGCTGAGGCAGGAGAATTGCTTGAACCGAGGGAGCAGAGGTCGCAGTGAGCCGAGATTGCGCCATTGCACTCTAGCCTGGGTGACAAGAGTGAAACTCTATCTCAAAAAAAAAAAAAAAACTGAGTCGTGGAGGATGAAGACAGAGTTAGGAAATTCCATTTTCAGACTGATAATAGTACAGAGCACCAAAGGTACAAAATGAATGATCACTGAAACCCACTGTGAAGTTGACCATCCAGTGTTGACATATATTCAGAAGTGTGGCATAGAAACATTTGTATGACTGACTGACAGGCCTGGACTTCATCTAAACATGTCACTTTGAAAATCAGTTTTACAAAGATTTATGTTTCAGGAGCTCTTCAAATATGGGAAAGAAGAAATGAATTAGACTAACATCCACAAAGTAATAGTGTAAAGCAACATCCTCAATTGTCTGATAGATAATATATATAGGCCATAGGAATTTAGAAGGAGTGACAGGTAGGCATTCTAGGCTCAGGAAAGACGGGGCGGTGGAGTGCTTGCAAGTTGAAGGGAAGTTTTCAGATTAATCAGTGTTTATGCCAGTGCAAATGATAAAGCTATATCTGCCCAGTTCTGTTCCCTGCCCGAGGGCACTATTGTCCTTACCAAAAGAAAACAAAAAGGCATCTATATGCAGTTTGCCCAGCTTAAGTGCCCTGCCAAGGTGGACATTTAGAAATAGCCAATGGAGGAAGGTGGAAGGTAGTGAAAAGCACGCGGTAGCTCACACCTGTAATCCCAGCAATTTGGGAGGCCGAGGTGGGTGGATCACCTGGGGTCAAGTGTTCAAGACCAACCTGGCCAATATGGTGAAATCCCGTCTCTTCTAAAAAATACAAAAATTAGCCAGGCATGTTGGCAGGTGCCTGTAATCCCAGCTACTTGTGGGGCTAAGGCAGGAGAATTGCTTAAACTCAGGCGGAGGTTGTAATGAGCCAAGATCACACCACTGCACTCCAGCCTGGGTGACAGAGCGAGACTCCATCTCAAAAAAAAAGGAGGATCTCACAAGCTCGACCTGTTTCAGGATGCATTCCTGCCATCACCAGGACAAAAGTAGGCCAGTTTCCCCTCAGCCAGAGCAATTTCCATGTGGAAACGTACAAGCACATCGCTTACTCATCACACACTTCAAATTTCTGAACTTGGATTCCAAGCAAGAACAGTGAGTGGAGAGGGGTGATTCTTGTGATCTTTTTAATTCTTCTGGCTATGTACATTCCAGGCCCTTCACTTCCTAGCACACTTTGAGGAAAACTCCATTGTGTCATAGACACTACCACACTGAAAGCTGAAAGAACCAGATCCTCTCTCCTTCCTGCCTGGGCACAACCTAAAAGGTGGACAAATGACTTGAACTAGGTCAGTTGGACGCTGTCTCCAAAATATAGACTCATGAGTGAGTATCACAGAGATGTCAGAATAGTGGAGGTCATTCTTGATGGCAAAAGTAGCAGCAGGAAAAAACTACACTATGCTTCCTGCAGTATTGTGTTTTCAATGACTTTCATTCCTGACTTTTTGAGCTTCTTTGGTTCTTCCCTGTTTTCCAAGACCAGTCCTTGAGTCTCCTCTTAAATCTAAGATTCTGATACCCCTGCCAATAAATTTCCATTTTGCTAAAATTGGTGTCTGCTCCTTGCAACTAAGAATCCTGACAGTCTCACAGATTCTAGAGTCTCCTTATACCTCTCTTGAACTTCGTCTAGCCTGTCCAATGACCCAGTTGCCAGTTATCCACTAGAAACTACATCATGTAAATAGCAGGCTCTCTAAATTTTTCCTCTGTATTTCCTTGCCTTCCAATTCCTTTTCTGGTGTTCTTAAAGCCTAAGATATTTCTCTGCAACTCTACCACTCCAAATATTCTTGCAACATAGAATTCTTAGTGGAATGCTGAGAATGCTCTAGAAGACACTCAGGAGTCTACAACCGCATGAAATGCAAACTTTTCAATGCTTTAAATTCAGTACATTCTCCTCATGTACCCGGAGCTATTTTATTTAGTTAGGTTTTCAGGGAATCCAGCTTCTATTTGTCAGGTTTATGGTGTTGATGCTTCTCTCTCTCACTGAGGTGTTCAGAGTCTTAATTAGATAGCGGATATAAAGTGCTTTGACAGCATCAGTTGAAAAGTGCTAGAGAAATCTCTAGGGAATTACTTCGTTTTTGGCTGGAAAAACACAAGAAAATTAGAAAGCTTTAACAATAGAGCTGAGGTTTACAAGTAAACTTTTAGGTTTTTCTCATGCATCTGTGTGTGGTATGGTACAAAGTATGAATTTTTTTTTTATTTTTATTCTCTTAACTTTAAGTGAAAGAACCATGTCAAAATCCCTTACAATATACATTAAATTTAAGTTCTCCATGATGGATTTGTGGGATGTAAATAATTATATTATTATCTGCTGACCTAGACTCTTTGGAGCAAAGGGGAAACCTTCCCAGACTTATGTTATTTAGTTAACACTTCCAGGGGTAACTCTGGGATCCAAATTTCAGCACAGTTATGAAAGGAAACACCTCCTAAAACACATATCTTCTGTGTAGGGGGTCCCTTTCCTGAGATGAGACATAGCATTCATTTGTTTCTTAGGATTTACACTTTGAGTTAATTTAATTACTTCTCAGTAAGCCAAATCCTCTGCTTTGAAGCAGACAAGTGATGGTAGAGTAAACAGCAGCATACATGGATCAAAGCCTTTTCATTTAGAATGAAAAGATGTGGATAGAAGGCAGCCCTCTGCACTGAGCCAAACTCCACAAGCAGTGACTCATGCGCTACCCCGGGGAACAAGGCAGATGTTGACCCTGGAGTTGTGTGCAAGTAACAGACTGTTGTGTTTGACTGACTGAGGGTTAAGACCGGATTAGAATGAAGAGAAACCCAGCAGGCCTGCAGCTCAACCCGGGGAATCTGGGCCTATACAGTAGCCATGCTTTCTCCAGGAATCTTTTCAAAATGCGAAACTCACCCGATCTTTCTTTACTATCCAAATGGTTTGTAGCATTAAGCATGGTCTTAGATCACAATGTTCCCTTTTTCCATTTCCTGTAGAAAAGGTTAGTTTTGTTTTTATTTTAATCTTTGATTCTGTATTTGGAAAAAATTGCAAAGGACTCACTTAGGGGAGTAGGAGAAATATATGTACAGTGGTATTTGGAAAAGGACATGCTGGTCTCCTTTAAATTCTCCCATGTATCACCTCACAAAAAAAAACAAAAATTTATTTGTTAATATATAATAAAGTGTCATTTCAGATCAGTGAGGGAAAAATGAGCTGGAGTAAATGGCTAGCCTTTTAGACAAAATAAATCTTTGTCCCTTTATTACTTGTCATACCAAAAAAATTATAGATGGATCAAATATTTAAATATAAAAAATAGTGTCATAAATGCATTTGGAAAAAAAATTAAGTGAACTCTATTATCTTGAATGACAAAATCCTTCCTAGACATGACACAAGACATAGAAGTACAAAGGAAAAGATTGGTAAATCTAAGTATATGAAATGTTAAAATTATTGATCAAATATTTAAATATAGATAATAGTGTCATAAATATATTTGGGAAAAAATAAGTGAACTCTATAACCTTGAAAGACAAAATCCTTTCTAGACATGACATGAAATTTAGAAGTACAAAGAAAAAGATTGGTAAACCTAAGTCTATAAAATGTTAAAATTATTTATGACAATGTCATATTCAAAGTCAAATGGTAAATGATAAACTTTGACCAGTTTTTTAAGTAGGACAAAGAAATAATGCCATAAATGCACAACAATTGCTTGCATATCAGGCCAGGTGCAGTGGCTCACACCTGTAATCACAGCACTTTGAGAGGCTGAGGTGGGAGGATTGCTTGAGCCTAGGAGTTCAGGACCAGCCTGGGCAACATGGCGAGACCCCCCATCTCTACAAAAAAAAGAAAAGAAAAAGGAAAAAAGAAAAAAAGCCGGGTGTGGTGTGGTAACACACACCTGTGATATCACTGCACACCACCAGCCTGGGTGACAGAGTGAGACCCTGTCTCAAAAAAAAAAAAAAAAAGAGAGAAGCAATTCAATAGGAAAATCAGCAAAGGATCTGAACAAATGGTTCACAGAAAATAAAATAGAATAGTCCCCAAAGGGGGTGAGATTGAAACTCACTCAAAATTAAAGAAATATAAATGTGACCAAAATGAGTTACTGTTTCTCCTATTATATTGACAAATATGAAAGCATTTGCTAATCCTCATCATTGCCAAGGATGTGGGGAAACGGCCGCTTGCATACACTACTGGTCAGAGTATGAATTGGTGCCATTTTTTGAAAGGCAACTGGTAATATCCCATAAACTTACACTTAAAACAATTTATCCCACAGATACACAAATATAAACATGGATAGATATTTACTGCAGCGTCTTTCGTAACAATCAATAATCTGGGAACATCCTGCATATGCATTAATAGAGAATTGATTAAATAAATTATAGAAAATTCATACAATGGGCTGCAGCTATTATAAAGATTGGGGTAAATCTATATGCATTATTATAAAAAGATGTTCAAGATATACTGTTAACTATACAAAAAGGTTAGTTGCAGAAATATAACTATAGTATAAGGTCACTTGTGAAAATAAAAATGTTCTTGAGATGTAGACTTATTGAACATTTCTGTAAAGAAACACAGGAAATTGCTCATTGCAATTATCTCTGCTTAGTGGAAACTTCGTTTTTATTTTTATCTTTTCATATTCTTAATTGTTACCATGAGCTTGCTTTACTTTTACAACAACAATCTACTTTTAAAAAGAAAAGCATTGAGTCTTATCTAGCACTTTCTAGATGCACATCGACCACACATTTGTTTTTACTCAATCAACATTTACTGAAGGTAAACTATTTATCTGAATCCAAAGATATAAATAAAGATGTCCATAGTGCAAGCCTTGCCCTCCAAAAGCTGACCTTATATCTACAGAGGTAGAGAGGGAGCCAGGTACCCCAAATAAATAACTGCCCACCTAGACGAGTGCAGTAAGAAAGGCCCTCATCCTTTGAGATACCCAATACCTTTTCATATGCAAGATTCCAAAGAAGCCCACACTGAACTCACTTAGGCAAACTTCAGCCTCTTTTGTGATCTCAGACACCAGAATAAAGACCCCACCAGGAGACGGGGTCTTCACAGCACCCCCTAAAATTGGACCATAGCTATCCTTTGAAAGGCTTTGTCAGCCACTCGATGAAATGTTAACCTTTGGAAGCGCTTCTTTCAGACAACCTGGGTCAAGGGATCTGGCTCTCAAATATGAGCCCACTCTCCACAGGAACTGCAGGTCTATGAAGCCTTAGATATGGAGCAATTACAACGAGGAAGAGGGAAAGTGAATACCTGAAGCTTTCATGATAAGCAGAGGGGTCTCGGCTACAGCTGTGTAACAAGTATTATTCTCCAAGCACTGTTGCCCCTTCTTCCAACCCCCTCTTTAATGCGAACACCCAGCGATTCCAAAAGCGCCTGTGTGCTAGTTCTGTGGAGAGCTCAGAGGTAAAGTAATTTCCCAGCTCCTCACACTTCCTGCTGGCAGGACTCCGGAGTCTGCATTCTTCCCCACGTGGTGTCCTGCTGTTAAAGGGAAAAACTGAGGTCAAGGAACAATTCAGCATGTGGAAATAAACCTGGCCCTTCAGAGCTCTGGGCCCCAAGCGGTCCTTAACCGTTGGCTCTTGGTGGGTACACGATTTGCTGTGAAGATCAGTGTGTATGACTAATGAGGTGATGTGGTCTGATCCCTCTGGGAATACAGCCCTGCACAGAAATCCAAATCAAAAGGTTTCACAAACTGGGGTCAAAATTAAAGATGAGGCAAGTTCTGCTAGGTGAGACAGTGGAGAATGTTAGCACCCCTCCTCAGCAGGCCCGAGTGAACACAGATTTCATGAATAACTTTGACCTTTTTTCCTTCACACTACGTGTTACCTTAACAGGTTTCCAGAGGGGTCCTCTATAAGTGAATAGCGTGGAGCAGCCCCGCCATCTTCAACAACCACCCAGAGAGTTATGCAAAAATACTGTGAATATCATGAATCCAGTGGGGAGGGGGACACGGAAGCTCTTACTATTTTCCACTGGCAGTCAAAGCCCCTCGATAGGTCAGAGTAGAGGACTGGAGAGAGAGAGAGAGTCAGAAAGTTGATCTTCTGCACTAACACGGCCAGATCTTAAACAACTCACAGTCTCTCTAGAGAACACAGTCACCTATCTGCGAAATTCTGCCTACCTCACAAGCTACTAGGGTAAATTGAGGAAACATCAATCAATGAGCTTTGTAAATGTAATGTCATGTTAACAAGTGCCCCTTACTCCGAGGTAGCTGATTTACGCTTCCCCTGCTCTTGAAAATAAAAGCAACCCTTGGCCGGGCACGGTGGCTCACGCCTGTAATCCCAGCAATTTGGGAGGCTGAGACTGGTGGGTCACCTGAGGTCAGGAGTTCGAGATCGGACTGGCCAACATGAAATGGTGAAACTCTGTCCATACTAAAAATATAAAAATTAGCCAGGCATGGTGGCGGTCCCCTGTAATCCCAGCTACTCAGGAGGCTGAGGCAGGAGAATCACTTGAACCCAAGAGGCAGAAGTTGCAATGAGCCAAGATTGTGCCATTGCCCTCCAGCCTGGGCAGCAAGAGTGAAACTCCATCTCAAAAAAAAAAAAAAAAACAAGGAAAGAAAAGCAACCCTCACCAGGATATCACCGAGAAGGGGGAAAATGAGGGATGGTGTAGTTGTGCCGAACATCTCTGCAATGGGTGCTCAAATTTTCTATTTTGAACTTTGGGGGAGACTCAGAAGATAATAAAAGGGAAAAAATAACTTATTTCACATTCATCTTCCAAAATACGTGAGATAAATTCACAAATATTATTTTATTTTTCCACATAAAATACCAGGTAAGGAGGGAAGAGGAGCATGAGCACGACAGGACACTGTAAGTGTGCTGGTAAGAGTCTTGGGAAAGTTACAGTTCCTGCCTCAGTTTCCCCATCTGTAACAGCTTCTACCTAATAGGGCACAAGAAGCACTCGGAGCATGCCTGGTACCGAGGGAGCCCTGGATACCTGCTTTATTGTTAATGGTCATATTCTGTGCTGGGGAAAATGAAGCAGAGATAACTTGCTGTTTCAGACACAGGAAGTCGAGTAGTTTCCAGAGGACAGCCTGACCCGTGGTCTGTTGGTTCCCTCTCTCAAACCTGCCCCTTCCTTTTATTTTCCACAACACACAGGTAAAAGCTCCTTCCTGTTCCCTCTGCCTCCTTGTCCTACTCCAATCTTTCATTAACATTTTTTAAAATCATATTTACCTCCCAAAGGTCAGTTCAAACCTTACATTTTCTAAAATGTTCAGGCCGGGCGCGGTGGCTCATGCTTGTAATCCCAGCACTTTGGGAGGCCGAGATGGGCGGATCACGAGGTCAGGAGATCGAGACCATCCTGGCTAACACGGTGAAACCCCGTCTTTACTAAAAAATACAAAAAAACTAGCCGGGCGAGGTGGCGGGCGCCTGTAGTCCCAGCTACTCCGGAGGCTGAGGCAGGAGAATGGCGGGAACCCGGGAGGCGGAGCTTGCAGTGAGCCGAGATTGCACCACTGGACTCCAGCCTGGGCAACAGAGTGAGACTCCGTCTCAAAAAAAAATAAAATAAAAAAATAAAATGTTCTTTACTTGCACTTAGCATTTATAAACCCATTTTTGGCCCCTCAGGCCACACCCATTAGCAGGCCACACCCACCAGCAGGCTCTACCCAGTGACAGGCCCCACCCACCTGCAGGCTCCATCCTTGAGTTGGTTCCATCCATGAGCAGCCTCCTCCTCGCTGGAGCAGCTACTCTTCTTTTACTATTCTGTACCAAAGTGACTTCAAATTTCACCTTAATTTTGTTGGAAACCAGGCTGTAATATTTCTGTTAGTCCGTTTACATGCTGCTGATAAAGACATACATGAGACTAGGCAATTTACAAAGGAAAGAGGTTTAATGGAAAACCCACAGTTCCATGTGGCTGGGGAAGCCTCACGATCATGGCCAAAGGCAAGGAGGAGCAAGTCACATCTTAGGTAAACAGCAGCAGGCAAAGAGAGCTTGTGCAGAAAAGCTCCCATTTTTTAAACCGTCAGGTCTTGTGAGACTTATTCACTATCACAAGAACATCTCCAGAAAGACGTGCCCCCATGATTCACTTACCTCTCACTTGGTCCCTCCCACAACACGTGGGAATTCAAGATGAGATTTGGGTGGGGACACAGACAAACCATATCCATTTTAACATGATTTTATTGAAGGGTCAGAGATAACAAAATATCGGATGCAGAAAACAACTTGCAACTCCTAGATTTGGCTGTCTCAAGGATTCCAAGCCTGGCCCGTTCTCAGAAACCCCCCATGGGAAATGCCCCTCTCCTCAGGCAGGCCGTCTTCCCCCTATGCTTAGCATGTGGGCTGCATGTTTAGACTCCTCCGTGACCCGACCTGTTGAACAAAGGTCAGAGGGGCCCCAGTTTAAGCTGTACCTTCTTAGTGTTCGTTTCCTGCTGTTTCCCACAGAAAAAATGGCAACAGAAATGTGAGAAGTGTCTGCTCCCTCCAAAACAAATGGATCCTACTCAGTAGGATGAGACTTGACCCCCACTTACCAACAGGGAGATTGCTCCATGTCTGTCTGAGCTGCTCCCACTTCTACAGGACAATGTGCAGCGTCAGCTTCCCCTAGCCCTGCCCTGCTCCCTTCTTATTGCCTTGCTGCCCTTCCTGCCATCTGCCAGTCCTCACACCTGCACAAGAACAAGTGACACACAGCCCATTCTAAATTAACACACAGAAAACGAGCATCTCTTTAAATGAAACAGAGTCTTCAGACATGCAAGAAGCTGACAACATAAACATTCGCGGTTTAGTTCCTTAGAGTCACAGCCTCTCAAACACATTTTCTGATTATGGTGTGATTACATTTACCTAATAAAACCGTATATTTGGATGGTATTTCCAGAACAAAGAAACAGGCTGCTTCAAAAGTGTTGCTTTTTAAGGAAAATTGCTTCGAGCTTTGAAATGCAGGTTTATCTGCTTCTGTCTCTCCTCTCTAGGGTTTGAGAATCTTAAGGCCAGATTTTAGCTAACAATCGGACTGACAGCATCCAGTGCTTCTCATCTTGCGGGATGTCTCTGCTAAAGGAAAAAAAAAAAAAAGGCACAGAGCTCAGGAAAGGAAACTCAGAGCTGACCCTGACCTTATTGCAACAGACTGTTTTCCCACCACAACTGGCTACGTAGATCGCTGCTTTTCCCCTGCAGTTAATAACTGAACTTTCTGGGAAACCCATCCTCTTCAGCTCGGACTTCCTATTTTACCTACTTTGGAGCCCAAGAAGGGTATGATGGCCTTTGAAGTTTAGAGACAATTGGGAAATGCAGCCTCCCCGGCCCCAAACGCAAAATGCCTCATAGAAATGTCCAGTCTCTCTCTAAGTGAAGTTCTTATTTTGACACGAATTATGTAGAAGGAGGAGGGGAAGGCCCTGAAAAACCAACGAGCAACTTTTTAAAAAGCTTTCAAAATCAAATGTAAAATTCATTAACAAAAGTAATGGAAATTTTATGGCTGGTGCACAGATAAATTCGTTGCTGCCTCTAAATTCATCGGGCACACTTACGAGAGTGTATACCAAATTAATTGGAACTAACAGCCTCTTAGAAACTCTAACCAGCTGCAGACTCAGGGTAAACTAGTTGGAACAAAACAAAGAACCCCATTGCCTCCTCCTTCTTCCAAGCCCTGATTGAATTAAAGACTAGGCTTTCTCAACTAAAAAATGTTGAAAATTTTTGTTCTTCCATGACTGCAAAGCTATCACCTGCTGTTCAGTCCCAAGCAAAGTCAGAACTAGATAGAAACAAGGTTTCCCCAGATATGATAAATCCCAGTTGCACTTCACCATAGCTATAAAGACCCAGCCAAAGAATTCTTGAGAAGAAAGACCTTCTAACACTGATGATGTATATTGTTCTGATCCAAGTGCATGGGTCAGGGAAAGGAAAGTTGAATTTGAATGATTCACTTCCCATTGCCTTCAAGGACAACTCAGAGAGAAACCTCTGAACCTCTTTCTTCAAATTAATGCTCCAGTTCTTGGATACGGTTTCCAGACAGAACATCTAGCAAATCAACCAAGAAAACCAAAGAAACTCTTTATAAGTCATTATAATAATTTCTTTTTTTAAAAAAATGGGGATCAGGTGCTCCTGAAGACAAGTCAGCACTATCGCCATCAATCTAGCATAAATGCTTATCAGATAGTTGTAAATAGTACTTTATTCATAATTATTAATTATTCATAATTAACAATTTTATATTAATTTTATTAATAACAACTAACATTGATTAAGGACTGAGTCTATGCAAAGCACTGTGCTAAGCATTATACATGTATTATCTCACGTAACTAACACAACAACCTAATGAGACCAGTATTATTACAGTTCCCATTTTAAAGATGAGGAAACTGATAAGAAGTTTAGAAACTTACCCAAGGTCAGACAGCTAGCGTATTTGTTCCCACTCAAAGTTAAGGTGCAAAAGCTCAACCATCATGCAACAAGTAAAGATTTGGGTGTGGTGGCTCATGTCTATAATCTAAGCACTTTGGGAGGCCAAGGCTGGGAGGATCACTTGAGCCCAGGAGTTCAATATCAGCCTGGGCAACATAGTGAGACCTTGTCTCTGCAAAAGAATCCAAAAATTAGCTGGGTGTGGTGGCACATGCTTGTAGTCCCAGCTACTCTGGAAGCTGAGGCTGGAAAATAGCTTGAGCCCAGGAGGTCAGGGTTGTAATGAGCAGTGACCATGTCACAGCACTCCAGACTGGGCAACAAAGCAAGACCCTGTCTCAAAAAAAAAAAAAAAAAAAAAAAAAAGATATTAAAGGTAAAAGCCAGAATCCTGTAGATTCTTGTCCTCAGAGAAATCACAGAATATCAGTGAGCCAAAGAAAAGCTGTTTTAACAAGCACTTGTAGAAGCTGGGTTTGGTCAGAAAATGTTAAGACCGGATTCTGATCCTCCTGTATAGGTTATCAAATCTGAACTCTGAGGCTTTCATCCTTACATAGTAGTTGCCTTGAGTTTTACCCACATGGAAAAGGGACAGATTTCTACATGGTTTTAAAAAGTACTCGTTTTGAGGTTTTTATTTTTATGTCCAAGAAAGTAAAGACAATTTGGAAACTATGAGAACGCAGAAAATCTGAGATAGGTCTCATTTAATTTAGATAGTTTATTCTGCCAAGGTTGAGGACGTACCCGTGACACAGCCTCAGGAGGTCCTGATGACATGTGCCCAAGGTGGTCAGGGCACAGCTTGGTTTTATACATTTTAGGGAGACATGAGACATCAATCGATATATGTAAGAAGTACATTGGTTCGGTCTGAAAAGACGGGACAACTTGAAGCAAAGGCAGGAAGACTTGGAAGCGGGGAGGGAGCTTCCAGGTCACAGGTGATGCACAAATGGTTACATTCTTTTGAGTTTCTGATGAGCCTTTCCAAAGGAGGCAAATCAAATATGTATCTATCTGATTGAGCAGAGGAGTGACTTTGAATAGAATGAGAGGAAGGGTTGCCCCAAGCAGTTTCCAGTTTGAGTTTTCCTTAGTGATTTTGGGGGCCCAAGATATTTTCCTTTCATGTTTATAACTCCTCATTTACAGTTCTTAGAGGTGCTGGGCAGTTACCATGGGAGGGGAAATTCTGAGATAAACCAGTCATTCCATCTGTCTCTCCCTCTCTGGGAAGCTCTTAGATAACTTCCAGAAAATATCTCTGGGGTTGTTACAGCCTGCATTAATATTATCCATAAAAATGGGATCGCCCATTAAAAGTCTGAGGAAGCTTTCTTAAAAAGGCTAAAAATGAACAAATCCTGCACAAGAAGTGATTTTTTACTTGCCCAATATTATCATTGTATTTATACAATAAACATCTGCTGATTGCCTTCCATGTACCAAACTCAAGGTAAGATCTGAGGACCCAAAGATAGATGAGTGATCTGAATTGATATTTTTGTCCCCTGTAAATGAAAAGAGTGACAATTTGAAGAAATTGCAATCATTTTGAATAAGCGACTTTGAGACTGGAACACGAAGGTAGATGCTGTGATCGGTCTATACCTTTTCTAAAATAGAAGATATCTAATTAGCTCTCTGGATAATTATCAACTTCAGATTTGCAGCATTTTGTGTATTTGTTTTGTGTTTCTGGATGACTGCTTAATTAGCCACTTGTAGGGAAGAGCAAGGAAGTTTGAAAAAGAAAGCAAATGCACACTGAGTTTTTTTCAGTGGTGGTTTTGGCAGTGCCTCTATATCAGATACGAATTCATTTTTCTAAGAAAATCTAAGTAATAGTGGCTTAAATATAGAAGGTCTTATTTGTCTCACAGAACAAGTCAGAAAGTACTTCCAGGGCTGGTAAAGAAGCCCAATATTGCTATTAGATACAAAATTTTCTGCTATCTTTTTCTCTACCATCCTCAGCATGTCAGCTTTCATTTTCATGTTGCTTGCCTCCTGGTTACCAGATTGTTGCCACAATGCCAACCATCATGTCTGAGTTCCAGGAAGGAATAAAGAAGACAAAGAAGAATCAACAGAAGATTTTTGCTTGTATCTCGTTGGCCAACACTATCACATGGCCACTACTAACTTCAAGGAGGACTAGAAAATCAATGAATCCATGTTTTGTTTTTTGTTGTAATGATAGGCTCTCTCATACAGACAGACAAGAAGAGAAAAAAGTTGGAAATGAAAGGCATTTGCTACTCTTCTCAACTATAAAGAGAGGCACAGGCCTTTTTTTAAGACTTTCAGATTTTTTTTAAAGACAGAAATTTGCAAAAATGGGGGAAATTGCAAAAAAAAAAATGCAGCATACTTTAAATGTGGATATTATGCATCTATAACAAATGAACTTTTTTTTTAAATGCAGTAACTATAGGTAGAATCTCATTAGTCAGTACCAACCTTTAAGAGTCCAGGTCAAATGGTGCTCCTGCTTTCCCATTGCTCCCCCAGGCCTCCATGGTTATGGTCCCCATAAACTAAATTGATAATGGCAAGATACCCTTCAGGTCTTCTCCCATCAATGTTCTGAAGAAAAATTAATTATGATAGTCCTTGCCACATAAACCAGAAGAAGAGCATCTGATATCAAAAGGGCAGAGAAAGTTTGTGAAAAAGTCCATACATTATAAAAGGACATCATTTAACGATGTTCTCAAAATAAAAAAGGATAATCCTAAAATATTTTGGAAGATTATGACTTGAGTGATATTTTGAAGAAAATCACAGAAAATCAAATCACAAACTTTTGTTCCATACCCCTTTCCCACATGAATGTCTTTCTCATATTTATCTAGTCTGGTGTGGTTCAATATAGTAGCCATGAGTCGCATGAAGCACTTAAAATGTAACTGGCCTGAATTGAAATGTGCTGTAAGTGTAAAATGCATACCAGATCTCAAAGATAGTCAAGAAAAAAGAACATAAGAGATCTTATTAATAATTTTTATATTAAATACATGTTGAAATTATAATGCATTGGGCATAATGAATGAGATAAACACATTATTAAAATTATTTTTACCTGTTTACTTTTTTTTTTTTTGAGGCGGAGTCTCGCTGTGTCGCCCAGGCTGGAGTGCAGTGGCGCGATCTCAGCTCACTGCAAGCTCCGCCTCCCAGGTTCCCGCCATTCTCCTGCCTCAGCCTCCCGAGTAGCTGGGACTACAGGCGCCGCCACCACGCCCGGCTAATTTTTTTGTATTTTTAGTGGAGACGGGGTTTCATTGTGTTAGCCAGGATGGTCTCGATCTCCTGACCTCGTGATCCGCCCGTCTCGGCCTCCCAAAGTGCTGGGATTACAGGCTTGAGCCACCGCGCCCGGCCCACCTGTTTACTTTTTTAATGTAGCTACTAGAAAATTTAAAATTGCCTATGTGGCTTATATTTGTGGTTTGCATTATTTCTGTTAGACTGTGCTGGTCTAGAAAGATGACATCTTACAAAAGTCTATCTGTAATAGATGCTGTTGGTACATGACATGGCCCCATGACCCCTTGGCCCATTTCTGAGTCTACCAGCAGCCTTCAAGGACAATTACAGGCATTCTAAGCGTTTCCCAATTTCCACCTTAAGGGAGCACTTCTCTGCTTCTCTGCCTGAAAGCCATCTCTGGCACCATGGGAGATTGCACAGGAGAGTTTGAAAGTGCCCAGGATTTAATGCTCCCAAGAGTAACCCTCAAGGAATGGTAAATAAATGCCCCATCTTCAGCAGTCCCTCAGCAGGACAGTTTTAAGGTATGTTCTGCATTGTCTCTTGGAAGTTTCCAGCATGATTGAGCGCCAGTTGCTCATGGACAGACTTTATTCTGTCTTACATCCCCAACTCCCTCCCATGTGCTTCCCAGGATCACCTCCCAAATAAACTCCCTGCTGTACGAATTTAAAAAAGAGAAAAGAAACATGAAATGAGGTTTGGTAGGAAAAGACAGGTTTATTTTAGAGAAAAAACCTGAGAGGGGCTTCTGGCAGATTTCAGTTAGCGCTTTTTCTTACAAACTAAGAGTATATATTGGTTTTAGGGTGGGGGGCTTATCACAAGCTTGGAATGTTTCTGTGTTGGGGAGAAATTTATGGCGGGATTGGAATATCTCTGGCAGTGGGGAGGTTATCTTGGGGCTGACATCTTTGGTTGGGGAGGAGTTTGGAATGTTTCTGGTCAGAGATGTTATTTGTGGTTTATGGTCATGCTGACCTTAGCCATTAGGCAGATGCCCTTTGGATTTAGGCGGTTTTTGATTAAGGTGAATTTTAAAATAACAGTGCTTGTTCAAGATGGTGATACTCCTGCTCCATCACCTGTGCAGCGTTTGTCTCAGCTCTGCTTTAAGAGGCCCAAATTAAGAGTGCAGCCCAGACATTTTCACAATCTCTCTTTATAGGATCCATGCCAAGTATCCTTTGGCTTTATGATTCATGCTGAATTTTTCTTCCTGTGCTATTATCAGACAAGATGTCTTTAATTACTACTTTTTTTCTATCAATCCGTTTAGGATTCTATTGTCAATGGCTTAAAAAAAAAAAAAAAGATTCTGCTCTAATTAAACAAATAGCATATCATTTGAAAGAGTTTGAGCATTTTTTTTTTCCTTTCCAAGTAATTTGCTTACATTTAAACTGCTCTTTTGTAGTGTTGTTTTAATTATCATTAAAGACATTGTTTTGGCCCTTTGAATCATGTTGTTCTGAATTGGGGCAGTGGCAGGTTATTTTACCTAACAAAATCAAATTCTGTAAGACTGTTAAATATATTTTTATTGGGTTTGCCGGAAAAGGCACAACCAGTAGTGTGTTGGTAGGGAATGGCCACCATTCCCTGGGCTCTATAAACAAGGGCCAGACCATAGGTAGACACAAAAGCAGTTCGGATGTAAGCAAATTACTTGGAAAGGAAACACTCTTTCAAATGGTATGCTATTTGTTTAATTAGAGCAGGATCTTTTTTTTTTTTTTTTTTAATCCATTGACAATAGAATCCCATAGGGTGTTCTGGATGTCCTGACCTACAGCATATCCATTTTTTTTCTTTTTTTGAAACAGTATCTCACTCTGTCACCCAGGCTGGAGTGCAGTGGTGTGATCATGGCTCACTGCAACCTCCACCTCCCAGGTTCAAGCCATCCTCCCACCTTAGCCTCCCGAGTAGCTGGTACTACATACATGCACCACCATGGATGACTAATTTTTTAATTTTTTGTAGAGATGGGGTTTCTCTGTGTTGCCTAGGCTGGTATCAAACTCCAGGGCTCAAGTGATGCTCTCTCCTTGTCTTCTCAGAGTGTTGGGATTACAGGTGTAAGCCATTGCTCCCAACCTGTCACATTTCTATCAGATCTTATTCTTGCCTGAACAATGTAGTATAGCTTTTTTAAAAGGGAGGAGTGGGGTGATATGGTTTGGCTCTGTGTCTCCACCCAAATCTCACCTTGAATTGTAATAATCCCCACGTATCAAGGGCAGGGCCAAGTGGAGATAATTGAATCATGGGGGTGGTTTCCCCCATGCTGTTCTCATGATACTGAGTGAGTTCTCACAAGATCTCATGGTTTTCTAAGGGGCTTCCCCCTTCACTTGGCACTCATTCTCCTTCCTGCTGCCATGTGAAGAAGGACATGTTTGCTTCCCGTTCCACCATGAATGGAAGTTTCTTGAGGCCTCCCTCAGCCCCGCAGAACTATGAGTCAATAAAACCTCTTTCCTTTATAAATTACCCAGTCTCATATATGTCTTCATAGCAGCATGAGAACAGAATAATACAGGGGGTTTAGAATCCAATCGCTCCAGATTTAAATCCTGTCTCCACCCCTTACTAGTTCAACTTTCTTCTAATCATTTATTCTTTCTAAGCCTCAGTTTCCCAATCTGTACTAGAAGGATAGATACTGTCACCAAGTGAACATGAAGGACATTTGGCCAGGGCCTCACATTTTAAAAAGCCTCATGTTTAGATTGTTTTCATTCTCTTTAAATAAAACACGTGTGTGTGTGTGTGTGTGTGTGTGTGTGTGTGTGTGTGTGTTAAAAAAATCAGATTTTTTTAAACTTAAATCTATATTTTTAATATACTTTTCTGGTATTTCTTCAGTCTTTCTATGCTAGCAATCTGAGAAGTATCCTAGGTTTATCTTGACTCTGATTATGATGGGAATAATAATTCCTGTATGTCCAACAGTTCTTTTCACTGGTTCATAGGGAGCGTTAGAAAACATGGCATTTGTTTCCAACCACCTGTCCTTTTCTTATTCTCTTTATTTCTTTCTGGCAAGGTCCACATCCAACTCTCCCTTGGGCCTTCCCATTGTAGCCTCTTTGTAGCCCTGGTGTCCCTAATACTCTATTTTTTATCTATGTTTGGCTCTCAAATTGAGCATTCATGTCTACTTGGACTGTCATTCCAGGAACCAATATTTGGTGTGGTCCCAGAATGCTCTTACCCATGAACTTTCTCCGTGGGAGACGCTAACAGTTCCTTTCAAAATCTCTAGAACTAGGCCCTGGGCCATAGCTGGCAGAACTGTTGGATAATGTAGTTAGCAAAGTCACTGCCATATAGTATTCGAAAACTGCTATGTTTTCCCCTCGTCTACCCGATACTTGTCTTCTTGTCTGAGGTCTCAGGAAGCTGGGACTTTGTTCAGTGTATCATTTAATTAGAAATAATCACTGAGTGGCTACAAAGTACACAGTACTTTGCTAGATTCTAAAATAAAGAGGGAAAGAGGAGAGCTACAAAGAAGTGTAAAGATGTAGTCCCTTGCCTTTCCGGGAATGTACAATCTAGTTGAATCTAGTGCAGAAAAATGGATTGGGCCTTCAATAGATGTTTGTGAGATGAATAAAAGACCCACACACAATTAAGAGCTCAAGTGTCAGGGGGTTGATGAAGTTTAAGATACTTTTGACTAAAGATGCCTAAGAATTCCCAAATCCTGCCTTAGCTGGCCTCCCTTCCACACTGTAAGGCCTCTCATAAAAGGGACAATGACAGATCAGAACTGAAGAACTGTGTTATTTTTAATTACCTGTAATTATGCTCTAAACTCCTGGGAAGAATTGGGTGATAACCTGGTCAGTGGGCGTGTGTTCCGCTTGAACGCCAAATGAGCTTTTTCCATCTTCCTAAACCCAAACCCAAAGCATGGGATTGTCTCACCCTCTAACTGGAGGGACTGTATGGGGCAGCACGAGGGACATCACACGGAGCAGCCACAGGAGAAGAGGAAGGAAGTGACTCAAGGTGACTGCAACTGTCACAGGCTGCCTGTCCCAACACTGGTTAAGTTACAGAGGCCCATGGAGGGAGGCAGTACCTGTGTGTGAGACTTTTAAACACAGTTGCCCTCACGAAGAGTAAACAATGCCTAACTAGCAGATGGGACTCTAACCTCTCCCTATGATGACTGAGGCAGTGTGTCATTAATTTGTAAGAAAAATGGCAGAAAGAAAATGCTATAAAACTCCTGTATGTCCAAATAAACTTATTTGGGGCCAGAATAATAAAAAGAGATAATGGGATAGGGCTGTTTTTTGGGTTTGGAGGGGGATTTTTTGTTTGTTTTTTCCTAAGACAGGGTCTCATTTTGTCACCCAAGCTGGTGTGCAGTGGTGTGATCTCAGCTGACTGCAACCTCTGCCTCCTGGGCTTAAGCAGTCCTCCCACCTCAGCCTCCCTAGTAGCTGGGACTACAGGCACATGCCACCATGTCCAGCTAAATTTTTTTGTATTTTTTAATAGAATCGGGGTCTTAACATATAGCCCAGGTGGGTCTTGAACTCCTGGACTCAAGTAATCCTCCCATTTCAGCTTCCCAAAATGCTGGGATTATAGGCATGACCCACCAGGCCTAGCCCAGAGTTTCTCTTAAACATAGAAGGGTTCCTCAATATCTAATAAGGGTAGAGACAAATTTCCTTCTCCCCTTCCTTCCCCCTGAACTTCCTAGAGATTTTTACAAGGGAACTTGCTATGTATTACTTCTCACCCTTTACAATCTCCATAAATGCTTGGTCAATGGACAAACTAATTCTGCAGTCAATTACCTGCAAGCTCACAAGCTGATCCCTCTTTAAAATATACATGAGAAGAGAGCTACTTGGTTGTTTAATGATATTCCTTTCACAACTTCTTTCTGGGTCTTTTCTGTAATTGAATTGTCTACAAACAAAACAAGGATTGCTACTTCTAATAGCATGTGGCATCTCATGGACACCTTTGAATTAAATGTCACAAAGCACTTCAAACAAATGTTCGTTAATTATGTAGTTCTGTTTGAGGGCAGGACACTCTACATTTCTCAAATGAAAGAGTTTGAGCAATCTAAACATGTCTAAAAAGTAACAAGTAACTCTTGTTCACTAAGTATGATGGAAAATGACATCTTTTAGCCAAAGTTAATAAAATGCTGTCTCTTTATTTCACTTGATTAACATGATATTTTGGGAAATGTTTTATGTCAGTTATAGAAAATGACTTAAAAATTTTAGGACTTCAATTCTCATTATATATTCTATCTCATGATATTATCTGCATATCTTTCTGCTCCTTAGCCCAGTCTATAGCCCAGATACGTTTTGCTCCCTCATCTCTGTCTTCATTGGTCCAGAAATGGTGATAAATATAATGCAAATAGTGAACCCTACTTTCCCGCAATCAATCAGCCTTTTCCTATGTACCTGGGTCATACAATCAAGGATCTTTGGTCTTGAAAATTTGGCCAAAATGCACTATTCACAATAGCAAAGACTTGGAACCAACCCAAATGTCCATCAATGATAGACTGGATTAAGAAAATGTAGCACATATGCACCATGGAATACTGTGCAGCCATAAAAAAGGATGAGTTCATGTCCTTTGTAGGGACATGGATGAAGCTGGAAACCATCATTCTGAGCAAACTATCACAAGGACAGAAAACCAAACACCGCATGTTCTCCCTCATAGGTGGGAATTGAACAATGAGAACACTTGGACACAGGATGGGGAAAATCACACACCAGGCCTGTCGTGAGGTGGGAGGAGGGGGATGGGACAGCATTAGGAGATATACCTAATGTAAATGACGAGTTAATGGTTGCAGCACACCAACATGGCACATATATACATATGTAACAAACCTGCATGTTGTGCACATATACCCTAGAACTTAAAGTGTAATTTTAAAAAATAAAATAAAAACGAAAGAAATTCTGGCCAAAATGGCAAAAACCAATTCATCAATTCAAAAATAAAATCATCTGCATTGAGCATGAATTCATGCCTGTCAGTATTTTTGCTATACCATTATGTGTGTCCCTTAGTTTCAAAAGAAAAATAGCACATAAAGAAATGAGAAGAGGTACTAACTATTGAAAAACTTGGGTGCACCAGATGGCTTCAGCTTTCAATTCCTCCCTATGGAATGTGGAAAAATACTCCAAGCATATTTACTATTCCGTTTATTTTTGATATTCAAAAAAAAACTTGAAGAATTTTCAATTTGGGTAGCTAAAGCATCACATTTTTATGTCACCCAAGGCTGGTAGAAATAGTATGCAAGTTGGCCGGGTGCAGTGGCTCACGCCTGTAATCCCAGCACTTTGGGAGGCCAAGGCAGGCAGATCACGAGGTCAGGAGATCGAGACCATCCTGGCTAACATGGTGAAACTCCGTCTACTAAAATACAAAAAGTTAGCTGGGCATGGTGGCGGGCACCTGTAGTCCCAGCTACTGGGGAGGCTGAGGCAGGAGAATGGCATGAACCTGGGAGATGGAGCTTGCATTGAGCCGAGATCACACCACTGCACTCCAACCTGGGCGACAGAGTGAGACTCCATCTCAAAAAAAAAAAAAAAAGAATAGTATGCAAGTTTTTGCATAGTAAATAGGATTATGTACAGGGAAGTCTATTAGGCTAATACTTGACAAATATGGGGACTGAGGACTTCCATATGCTTGCTCCAATATTTGACTAATTGGCTAGTACCCCTGTAGTAGATACTTCTTAAGTGTGCAGCTTAAGAAGCTATCCACGTGATTTCAGAAAAATAACACTGATTATAAGGGGCAAGTGAGGCAAAATGTTTAACCTAAATAATCCAAACCATCTAAGAGAGCAAATCCAGTAGCAGTTACTCAACTCACTAATATTGCTATTGCCATGATATGCCAAACAGGCAGACAAAAGTAACACCAGGCTTGATGCTACATGCTAGGATTGAAAAATAAACGAGCTACAGCACCTGTTCTCCACAAGCCCAAAATCTAATAGGAACATCCATACAAGGAAGCGAAGAAAGAAGGAAGGGAGGGAGGGAGGGAAAGGGAAAAGGGAAGGAAAGATTAGATAGAATCAACCTGAGGGGTTAAGGAAAAAGGAGATCAGACTTAAACAGGCTCTAGAAAGACGTGTTAGCATTCACTCAAAAAGCAATAAGGGCATCCCAGGCCATGGGAACGCTTGGGCAAGATATTTGCATTCTCTGTTCTGTAAAATAGAGATTGAGGTTTGACTCTACATTTTGAGAAATAAGAAGTCTGATAAGTTCTTATAATATTGCTTGAAAATGAAAAATACATTTTAGCAATTGCCTTTTTATTACCATAGAGCAGTGGTTCTCAAAAGGTGACCTCCAGGTCAGTAGCATGAGCATCGCCTGAGAACTTGTTAGAAATGTACATTCTTGACCACCTGCTCCCACTAATCCACTGACTCAAAAAACTCTGTGGTGGGATACCAATCTGTGTTTTAAGATGCTCTGTGAGAGATGCTGATGCTAACATGTGAGAAGAGCTGCCCCAGAGCAAACGACTTCGAATCATCCTGTGATATACTTTCTGCATCTCTCTAGATGCATCTCTCTCCACATCTAATTTCTAGAAATGCATTACACTAGTGGGTCCTAAATTTCTGTTCATGTACAGCATCAGTGCCTATCTTGACAAAATTTTTCGCTGATCCCCACAGGAATGAGATAAATGAGATAACCAAGAGTTTTTCATGAAGCTAATTTTTTAATTCATTGAGTACATTTAAAAGTTTTTACTGTGAGATTATATCTCTCATACTGTTTTACTTTTAAATCTTCATTCTTTTGAAGAAGAAGAATGGTAGTAAAAGAACAGTGATTTTTTTTCCAAATAAACTTAAGTGGCAAAATAGAATGAAACTCAATATTGGTCCCCAAAAGGCTTTTTTTTCAAACGTATTGGTCCAAGGAATCCAGACATCTGCAAACCACTGAAACTGACAGGATATATATAGCTTTGCCAGGAAAAAAAAAAGGTCATGTAAATGTATTTTTCCACCTGAGAGTCAATAATGTTAGTAAGATTTTTATCTATATTTGTATTTCAAGAATGTTCAAATTGAGTTTGAAATTAATAAAACCAAGTTTCGATAGTACATAAATTTAATAAATGTCCACCATCTCTAATGATTTTTATTCTAAAATTACCATTTTCTTTATCAACTGTCATTTGGAAGATTTCTTACTTGTGGTGAAATACACATATATAATTCTACCTCCTGTGTATATACATGTGTATGGGTGTATTTGTTTTTTGAGATCCTTAAGCACTTTGTTGGGAGAAAAAAAAGGTATCATTTATTTATGATACCATAGAGATGGTATCATAAATAAACTATTATTATTTATAATGTACATTCTTCATTCTCATGCACTAATGCACAATGTTATTTATTAGTTTAATCACTGTTGTGAGAATTGTTATTATTTCATGAAATAAAACTGAAAATGGAAATTGGAAAAGAAAAATACATGCTATCTTCAGGACATGTAAGAGTTACTATATCTACTTTCTACATAGACAAGTTATATTTATTTCTCTTACAATATCGTATTCATCAAAGTATTAAATTGCCTCTTATCCCAAGAAGCACTGGAGCATTAGTGGCCACTGGAACACAAACCTCATTTCTTCCCATCATCTCCCACATCACTCCCTACATTTCTCAAGTCTTTTTAAAACCATCCTAGTCCAGACTTTTAACACTTCAAGTCTCAGATGACTGCAGAGCAAAGTAGCCATTTCCGCAGCCCGGAGGGTCCAGGGAATTCTGGGGATAAAAATTTCTGAACATATCCACTCAGATGTCCCCATCTTGAGTCTCAGAGTTCTTTCTCCTCCCATTGGGGGTTTTGACCTGGTGAGGTACACCTGCTGGGTTGTGAATTCAACCTTCTCTGGAGATCAGCAGTCCTTGTAATTAAATATGGAGCCTGCTCTTCGGCTTTTCCTGCCCTCTGGCTGCAAGAGATAAAAGAATATTTTTATCTATCAAGGAGGACCTCTGCCTGTTGTAAGTCAAGGGCCTTAAATGGCCACTGTTCACCCTCAATCTTTTGCAAGTACATCAATACCCCCCAGCAAGAGCGTTCAATTAGTAGTAATTCAATAATTACCACTTCCCCCAGGCCTCGGCTGAGGGTGAGCTGTTGCACCCACCAGTGCATTTTCTTTCAGTGGTAGCCATCCCAGTTCACCACTGGGGAAAGTTGTAACAATTGCACCCTGTACTCATCTTATGACATGAGAACACCCTGAGCCCACTAGAATTTTACTAGTATTTTTAGATGCTTTTTCCTTGACTTCGACTAGACTGTAAACTCTGCCACTTGCTAGGATGCACCCTGGGGCAGTGAGTAAGTACATCTCTGAGCCTCCATTTCTCCATTTGTGTTAAACTTGGAACTTATTCATTTCGTTCTCTAACGAATATCTGAGTGCCAACTATGTGTCAGGCTTAATGATGGTTTATTTTGTCAAGAACTAGGGGTTGGAAGGTGCCTTGTTTATGGAAGACTGAGCTCAGCATATGAAAGCCAGAGGCGGCAAATGGATGTGCCACGGCCTCGTAGAAAGAGGACAAATGGAGAGCAAATTAAGGGAAAAGCAGATTCCGGGAAAAGCAGGCATGGAAGGAAGCAAAGTCCAAACCCCAAGTCCACATCCACTCCTGCTGGGACGGACTGTCTTTCCAAGAGTCATTACTAATACCTGATGTCTGTAGCTACTTGTTTTAACCCAACTCTGTTAAATCCCCAAGAATATTCTCCTCCCTGTCTCCAAATATAAAGAGAAGTTCATGAATAAATAGCAAAAGCAGAAAATGAGTCAGTGGAGGGGAAAAAGTAACTTGGAGAGTGGGTTTCTAAATCTGTGCTAGTGTCTTCAGATTTGAGGGCCTGAGGCAATTGACCATTCTTTATTCCTAGTTTAGTTTATCCAGCTCCTTCCCAGGTGTGTTTGTCTGATCGACTCTAAAATTATGCTGTCAGAATGAACTTCTCCTGGGCTGGGGCAAATAAACATCCCTCTTCTATGAGATCATGTCTCCTTTTTATAAAGCATTTTTGTTCCGTACTCCTGGAATTTCTAAGTGTGTGCTTTCTCAATTCTGCAGATGAGAAGTCCCTGGAAAAAGGAAAAGAAGGTGAGGATAGAAGGGGCCAGTAGGGATTGAAGATAAAAACGTGGCAAAGCACACATCTCAGCCCAGTGCTGTCAGAGAGTCTGCCCGCAGCTCATCTTGAAAGAAGGACACGCTTCCAGACCCACACTTTCAGTCCCCATGGAAGGGAATCACAGTCAACCAAGACCACAGACTTCAGGTGAGAGACCTGATGTCTACGAAGTTAGGAGAGGCAGTAACTGCGACTCCTGCCTGATCCTAAGCGTCTGTGGAGCTACAGGTTTGTTCTTGGCATGACTTCATTGCCGATTTTCTCCTTCCCAGGGTCTTGTTAGAAACGACTCTAGGTCTGACCCCCAAAATTCAACCTTCTCTGGAGATCAGCAGACCTTGTAATTAAATACAGAGCCTGTTCTTCAGCGTTTCCTGCCCTCTGGCTTCAAGAGATGAAAGAATATTTGTATCTTAGTTCCTGACTCTGCTGCTACCAACTGCCCCGTTGCCAGTCAGCATCTTTCCCTCAGCCCCTCCTTCTGTGTCTAGGAGGATGCCCAGTGCTAGCTCTTGGCTTTGCTCTTTGTCATTGTTTTCTCTGGGACCCAGGAATGCTCACATTCAGGTCTCTTTCATGCCAGCCCCATGCACACATCAAAGAGAATAGATGTTGCCCAGTGAAGCTTCTGGAGATGGACGATGCTCTCATCAGCAGGTGAACCAAGAAGAGGAGAAAAGATGGCAAGGCTTTCTTGCAACAAGGAAGTGATCATTTCACCACATATAGAGAGGCAGCACAGGGATGTGTGCACTACTGAATCGTGGGCTATGGCAGGGGTTTTCAGGGCCAACTCTTTCTCCCCAGTCTAGTTTCTGAACTTCTGTGCTTCTCCATAAGCCAGTCCTCCCATTAAAACTTCCCTGCTAACCCAAAATAGGAGTACTTATTCTGAGTCAGGATGCTGAGTTCTTTTGTCACAGCATAGATACTTACTAGTAATATGAGCCTAAGCAAGTCGCCACCTCTCTGGGTCTTGGTGTCGTGTTCTACAAAGTGAAAATGTTGGATCAGACCATCTCCGTGATCCGTCCAGCTCTCAGTACACACCCGACACACAGGCTTCACACGCATGTTCTTCCCTTACAGATTCAGGGTGATCAGCTCAGAACATGGCTTCATGCACATGTGCTTCCTACATAGATTTAGGGCCGTCAGCTCAGAACATCCCCCCTCTGCCTCTGAATAAAGTTTAATCCATGTTTCATTTTGCACATTCCCCAGGGAGCTGCCTGTGTGGGTTGGTATTGGTCAAGTTGAACATAAAGAGAGCAGTTAGGGCTGGGTGCTCTGGCTCATGCTTGTAATCCCAGCACTTTGGGAGGCCAAGGCAGGCAGATCACTTGAGGTCAGGAGTTCAAGACTGGCCTGGCCAACATGGCGAAACCCCATCTCTACTAACAATACGAAAATTAGCCAGGTGTGGTGCATGTCTATAATCCTAGCTACTCAGGGCACTGAGGCAGGAGAATTGCTTGAACCCGGAGGAGGAGGTCGCAGTGAGCTGAGATCGCACCACTGCACTCCAGCCTGAGCAACAGAGCGAGACTCCGTCTCAAAAAGAAAAGAAAAAAAAGAACAGAAAGAGAGAGCAGTTAGGAAGAAAAAACATACAATTTTAGGTAATAGCTAGTCTGTGGTCATTCTGAAGGAGGGCAGAGGTTTGCCCTGCTTCATGCTCCAGTAGTAATTACCTTCATTGAACTCTTGACAGTTTTTTATGCACTTGTTATCCTAATCAAATCAGCCAAGTTGGCACTAGGATCTTCATCTTATGGAGAAGGAAACTATAATTGGAGGGGCAAGAATTTGACTTGAAACTCCACAGTCTTTCAGCTTTGCCATGCTTGCCTGTGTCAGTGCACCAAGAGAAGGATCAGGCCAGCATGGTTAGGGCATCACTGCTGTACAACCACTTTTCAGCCATGCTAGTTTTACGTTTTACCTATTGTTTCTTGAGAATCATATCCATTTCCTATTAATTTAGCAAAATCTGCTGTCATTTTTAGTTTTAAAATTTGTTTCATTAGTTTTCATTAACAGATTTCCATCTTTATCGAGTGCCTAATAAGTAGAATAAGATGCCGTTAAAAGGTCGATGAGAAAACTAACACCTACGAGCGTTCACAGACTTTACTAGGTGTTATGCTTCAACGGAAGAAATGAGTCATGGCATATTTGAGTACATGCAATGATGAATAGATCTGACTGTTCTTTTGCGATTTCTGTGATTCTCTCAGTGCTCAGACACTGTCACTTTTTCTTCTCGGCCACCCAAGAGTGACCATGTGCCACCCTAGCCTGTCATTCTGAAGCTCATTATTACAGATCCTACAACCCATTCTGGCCAGCCAGTCATTCTATCAACCTGTCCTCGAATTTCTTAGGCAGCCCATAAATGAGACCAGCATGATTTCGATTCAGTTGGTATTATCTGGTTATTTTCAACTTATCCTTTTGGGTTTTTTTTCCTCTATAATTTTTTTGAAAATTTAAAAAATACAGAAAAGTACAAAGAAAAAAATCTAATTATCATCCATTTATCCCCTGCCCAAACTGACTACTATTCATATCTTGTCATACTGATTTCTAGTCTTTTCTTTGGTTTTTACATTTAAAAATCACCTGTTTTGGTAAAAAATGATGCATTCCTACTCTAAAAAATATAAAGACTTCACTAAATCACAAAGCCAAATATAATTTTTTTTAAAATCCAAATTCCACATCCAGGAATAACGATTGTTCATATAAGGTTAAAATGATGCCATATATCTTTCTATGCAAAAATACAGAAAAAAGAACTGATAAGTAGAGAGAGGGAGGAGGGAAAATCCATTTATAAAAATGGGCTTATTTGTATATACATGCTTTTCATTAAAAAGGATTAATTTTAAGTTTACTTTGATTTTATGGAAGTAAAAGAAACTGCAGTGAAATCGAAGTACTTTCTGAACTTCAAACAAACTTTTTTTCACTTTTTAAAGCTATATTGTTAAAAATATATTTCTGAGGTTAAGAAATGAGTTTACTAAAAACATGAGAAGATTGGAGTTTTTAAAGCTACCTATTTTAGGGGGGACGATTTTTCTTCACTCCTTGCAATTTGTTATGAGAGATGAAAACTTTCAGATTCTCCAATTTTTTCCTGTCCCTCCTATTCTTCGTCATGTTTGTATTTATATTATTGCGTTTTCTTTATCCATTCATCTCTTGATGACCATTTAGGTTGTTTTCACAACTTGGTTATTGCAAATAGTGCTGCAATGAACATAGGAGCGCTAGTATCTTTTCAAGATCCTCATTTCAGTTCTTTTGAATAAATACGCGGAAGTGGGATTGTCGATTCATATGGTAATTCCATTTTTAATTTTTTGAGGAACCCCTTTACTGTCTTTCCTCATAGCTGCACCATTGTGCATTTCCACCAACGGTGTATAAGGGATGGATATGCAGACTCAGTTTTGTTTTCAATTCAGAGAAAAGTTTCTGTTATTTCCTTGAATACTTCTTTGGAGACATCCAATGTTTTATGTAGAAATTTTCTGTCTTTTACACCCATTAGCTTCAATTTAATTGCTTTATCTTTTGTGTTTTTCATTTCATTTATTTGGAATGTCTCAAGCCTTTCTTTTTTTTTTCATTTTGAGATGGAGTCTTACTTTGTCGCCCAGGCTGGAGTACAGTGGCATGGTCTTGGCTCACTGCAACCTCCACCTCCCGGGTTCAAGTGATTCTCCTGCCTTAGCCTCCTGAGTAGCTGGGATTACAGGCATGAGCCACCACGCCCAGCTAATTTTTGTATTTTTAGTAGAGACAGGGTTTCACCATGCTGGTCAGGCTGGTCTTAAACTCCTGACCTCAGGTGATCCGCCCGCCTTGACCTCCCAAAGTGCTGGGATTACAGGCGTGAGCCACCGCACTCAGCCTCAAGCCTTTCTTCTATATTAATACTTCAAATTTCGGTACTGTTTAAATTGTGCTCTTTGCAGTTAGCAATTATGAGTTTGAGAGTGATATTGTTGAATTCTTCTAATTCCATAGTGCTTCCATAACTCCTTGATTTTATTCTATTGTTTTATTATCTTCGAATTCTTGACTTATTATATTTTTCTTATAAAGCCAAATTGCTCTAAAACATAAAGTGATTGCAAAGAACTTCTTCTATTCCTCATGTTTTCTTCTAGACAGAATCTGTGCAATATACATCTAGCCTGCTTGCTTTGACTTGGGGTTTTACTTGTTTCTTTTACTGTAGTGGGTTTGCATTCCTGCCATGCTATTTATTTGCATTTTGCTCATGCTCGCCAGCCCTGTGCGAACTTTCTATGTGGTCTGACAGAGTGGGATGACTTCTTGCCTCTCTTCTCACCATGTCTGAGACCAGTTTAAGTTTTCTGCTGAAGACCCAGCTGGGCCCCTACTCTTGAGAGGGTATCAGGGCAGATTTGGTTGGAAAAGTTAATCCTGCTCTCTCTTCCATTATTTTGCTATCTGTGCTGTACAAAGGATCACCCTACCTAATGCCAATGGAGATGGAAGCATCTTCTTCCCATTGCTCAGTAACCTTGGGCTTCGGTAGATTTCTTCAGTCCCATGAGTAGTGGTAGAGCTATCTTCAATCACTCCTTTCTTCCAATATCATTTCCATGATTCCTCGGTCAGAAGGAGAAAATAAGGCCACTTTGTTCCATCTGCTTCTCTTCACATTTGGGGCTAGTAGTGAGAATTCTTAGAATGTTATTTTCTCTCCAGTCTGGAGAATTCAGGCATTACTAGGATTCCAGTCTGTTCCAGCATCTTCTGAGTCTTTTCATAATGGTCAGGTGTTTGTTTGTTTGTTTGTTTGTTTTTAAGTTTATTGTACTATCTTATATTTCTTCATTTGATTACTGCTTATGGTGTTTTTTTTTTCTTTTCCTACTTCCTTATTTCATTATGTTTTGGGGAAGGCATGCAGTTTTAGTCATGTTAGCCCAGAGTCTCATACTTGTCTATATGCTGTTGAATCGTACAACACGCTTCCATGTACACCCAGGGTTTGAGCAATTTCTGACACAACAATTGTACCTCCTTCCTTTCTTTCCCCCTCAAGAATGCATATATGAAAAGCAAGTGTTACTATCTGATGCAGTGCGTACCACAGAGTGCTCGCTCAACCAGTGTTTACTGAGTGTGACGGTAACATACAGCAATTAACAAAACGGGGCAGTCTAAGCCCTTATGGAACTTGGATCCCATGGGAGCAGACAGATATTAATCCAACAAAACACATAAATAGCATTAAGTTAATTTCAGTTTTGTAAGATGAAGAGATTTCCATGGATAGATGATGGTGACGCTAGCACAACAATGTGAATGTACTTAATGCCACTCAACTGTACACTTAAAAACAGTTAAGACAGTACATTTTGTTATGTGTATTTCACTACAACTTTTACAAAACAAGATTGAGTATTATAAGAGGGAGATAAATGGTCCCGTGAAAGCATAGGTGGGGGTAGGTCAGGAGACCCTTCCTCCCCGAGGAAGAAATGATTAAGCTGAAATTTAGAGCAACAATAGGATGGAAGTTATTACAGGGATAACCTTGAAACCACTTCAACTTATAAAAAAAAGATAAATTATCCACAAATGCTGGTACTTTATTATTGGTATGGCAGGATAATATATTTGAAATATTAACCAATATTTTTCCCTATATTTGCTTTCACCTTTCTACCCTTCTCCTCTTGCCCAACCCCAAGCTGCTAGATTGGCCTGCACTTGCTTTGTAGGGAGAAAGGAGGCAGCGAGGAGAAAATCACAAAACCTTTGAGATTCATGCTGGATTTTGTTTTTTCAAAAAGACAGGAAATGTAAGTGCCACAGAGAGAATTTGCCGTACAGGTTTTAGAGAGAAATCATGACTACAAGAGCCAGGGTCCCTCCCGTTCCTAGATTTTAGAAGATTTCCCAAGCTCGAGATAGAGAGCCTAAGGGGAAGCAATGGGATGGTAGAAGTTGGGGACAGGGCGGGGGAAGGGGCACCTTGGGCAAACCCCAGGGAGGTACTAAAGTCCCCAGGTGGGTGTGAGGCATCTGAGAGCAGGAAAATGTTCCCATGCTTGGGGAAGATCCCTGGGAGGCAGAAAAATGCAGAAAGGACATTGTGGCCTGCTGTTTCCGGGACCGCTGGATAGAGCCATGGGTGGCCTCAGAGAATTTGCTGAACTGCAGTGTGACAGAACAATTCCCATGCCCCCAAAGCATCCAGGAGATAGAGTGAGCCAATGAATCTGAAACTTAGCGGGAGAGAAAGGATATCTCCTAGGCAACCTGAATAAACTGATCACCAAGAACCAGATGAGTACCGGACATCTCAACAGATGCCCACGTGGCCAGGTGATGTCAAGGGCTTAACAGCTCCACACACTCACCGAAGCCTTTATATCACCCTCTGCCCCTGCCACACAACCTGTCCCAGAACAAGAGAAACGAATTGACTATGATAACGTCTCTGGCATCCTAACAAATTGAGGAGACAAAATAAAATTAGAAGGACTCATTGGAGGATAAAGCAAGCTACAGATTTTGCTCCCTGGTTTCTAGGCTGAGACCCACAGTAAAAGAGAATTACAGCCGGGCGCAGCGGCTCAAGCCTGTAATCCCAGCACTTTGGGAGGCCAAGGTGGGCAGATCACTTGAGGTCAAGAGTTCAAGACCAGCCTGGCTGACATGGCAAAACCCCATCTCTACTAAACATACAAAAATTAGCTGGGTGTGGTGGCATATGCCACCCCAACTACTCAGGAGGCTGAGGCAGGAGAATCACTTGAACCGGGAACGTGGAGGTTGCAGTGAGCTGAGATCGTGCCACTGCACTCCAGTCTGGGTGACAGAGGGAGACTCTGTCTCAAAAAGGAAAAAAGAAAGAAAATTGCCTCTAACATCCTCATTATGGTTCTTAGCAATATGCCTATGTGTCATGGCATGAACGTTTAGAAGCACTGATACAAATGTTCCCTACGGGGACATCATGTAGGCAGAGTCCAGCCCATCAGTCATGGGTGAGATCACCTGAGGGAGGGAGTTGCGCCTCTCCAACAAAGAGGCCTACAAATAGCTGCAAGCCAGCCCCTGGTGCAAGATGCAGCAGACCCTGCTCTATTGTCTCAGCCCATTGAGCTGCTCTCTTCTTGCTTGTTACTTTCCATTTAGGAGCTTGATAAATCTCACAGATTTCTTAATGACAGTGACCATGTCTTAACTTTGGTTTCCTTTTTTTAATCCCTTGCTGAAACTGTGGTACATCGTGGGTTCTCTGTAAATATCTGTTGAAATAAAGACTCCGGCTTTGTATCCTCTAGCTACTATAACGGCTTGTACACAGTAAATTGAATTTAAACGAACTTCAAATGACTGCTGGGAGGCCTGAGTTTAACAGTTTGGCCAGCTCTGCATGAAATTCTGGATATACCCACAGACAACCTAACGCTTTTAGATAACTTGGCCTAATTTTTAACACTCAAAATTTCAGATCCTGCTGAGTCCTAATTTGAAAAATATTTTCAGCATCTGGAATGTAGAATACTTAATCGTTCCATAGATATCCAGTTGAATAGAAGCCTAGAGGTTAAAACCTGACACTTCAAAAATATTAGACTAAGCTGTTCAGACCTCTAAATGTTGTGTTAAACTCAGAAAATGAGGCTGATGCTGTGTTCAATGCTGAGAGCCATCTGCATACGACAGACAGGTTTCAAATAGTATGGTCATGCCGCCCTCTCGTGATGAAATATAGCAGCTGCAACATTTCAACAGAAAAGCTTCTAGAAGTTGACTACTACTGCTAATGATAATTTAGACCACATTCTATGACTCTGTAAACTTCTCAGATGTTACCGATTTCATGTAATCCTCATAATAACCCTACTTTCAAAGATGATGCTATTATCCCCATGTTACAGATGAGAAAACTGAAGCTCAGAGAAGTTAGCACAGCAAGTTCACACTAGAGCTAGTTAAGTAAGAGAGCTGCTGTGTCTGATTCCAAAGCCCAAATGCTTTTCACTATATTATATAAATAATTTGTTGATAGCTGTGTCTACAGTGCCTTGCACATGGTGGATACTGGACACTCACTAAATATTTACTGAATGGATGAATGACAATAGCAGCAGTTATGGTTTTACAGCAGCAGTTAAAAATACAGCAAGTCTATGTCAGTACCTATCATGTGTTGGGTGCCTTCCATGTACATGTAAAATTTCACTATGCTCAACCAGGGAGAAGTTCAGAACTTATTCTTCTACCCAGCAATCCCATTACTGGATATATAACCAAAGGAATATGAATCATTCTATTATGAAGACACATGCAAGCATATGTTCATTGCAGCACTATTCACAGTAGCAAAGACATGGAATCAACCTAAATTCCTACAGTGATAGACTGGATAAAGAAACTATGGTAGATATACACAGTGGAATACTACACAGCCATGAAAAATAACAAGATCGTGTCCTTTGCAGGGACATAGATGGAACTGGAGGCCCTTATCCTTAGCAAACTAACACAAGAACAGAAAATCAAATACCACATGTTCTCACTTATAAGTGGGAGCTAATGATGAGAACACATAGACACACAGAGGCAAATGACACATACTGGGGTCTTGTGGTGAGTGGAGAGTGGGAGGAAGGAGGGGATCAAGAAAAACAACTAATGGATAATAGACTTAATACCTAGGTGATGAAATAATCTGTACAGCAAACCCCCATGTCACAAGTTTCCCTGTGTAACAAATCTGCACTTGTACCCCTGAACTTAAAAGTTAAAAAAAAACAAAGCACTTGTTCTGCTATATTCTTTAACTCATTCTTTATTTTTAATTTATATACAAAATATGCATATATATATCTGTTTATATATACATCTATGTGTATATATATATTATACTCACACACACACACACACACACACACACACACACACACACATATATAAATTTTGGTAGAGACGGGGTTCTCACTATGTGGCCCAGGCTGGTCTCAAACTCCTGGTGTCAAGCAATTTCCCACCCTCAGTCTCCCAAAGGATTGGGATTACAAGCATGAGCCACTGCACCCAACTTTATTTTTTAAAAGAATTTAAGTACACTCTCTATTTATAGATATGTTATAGATATGTGCACTCATCGTCCAATAACAATGCATGAAAGACCTACTATGTGCTGAACACTGTTTAAGCTGGGGTGAGGCTTGAACAGTTTGAATGATGTGTCTAAAGCCTCGTGCCCAGTGTACTGGCCTTTCCTTCACTTCTCTAAGAGCTGAAACTGAACCACAATTCTGTAAGAGTTTGCTGGGTGGTGTTTTGGGGCATGGATCTTAATTATTAACATCCTAGATTATCTAAATTACTTAAGATAGTGGCATAAAAATAGCTTTTTTAAAATGTCTGTGTTGTTTTTTAATTGTACTCATCAAAGCAGCTTTGGCAGGATTGTCCGTTATTTGTAAATCTGAACCTCAGGCAGTTTTGTCACTGTCAAGGGGCCCCGCTTTGGAAATCATGAGCCCAAAGCAGGACCTAGGATTAAAGCATAAAGACCCCAAAGTCACCACCTGTTTCCCAGCTTAGTGAGCCACTTCACAGGCAAGTATTTAGGAAGTATGAGTGAGGAATGGGAAATTTGAGGAAAGAGCAGTTTGGGTATCTTTCCAATAGGTATTCTATTCAAGTCAAAAATAAAAATACTTGAATATATGTTATTAAACCAAAGTTCGGAGAGTGAGAAATTCAAGTCATTAAATTCCTATTTGTAGAAAACAACAAGAAAACAGAATAATCACTAAGATTCCTGTCATCTCCAAAATATTCTAATTGAAATTAGAGACAATTTGCCTTTCTGTTTCCTTTTCTCTGAGATCAGACAATCAATGTTAAACAGACCTCGCCATGTTCTGAAATCTCAGTCTTTGTGACTGTAAATTCATTCATTCAGTCAACAAAGATCTGTTGAATCATGCCACGTGCCCTATCTTAAGATAGCTTTGGGGTTGGATTTTACACGGAAGGAAAGCTGACATCTTGCTTTATATTCTTCCTGGGTAGTCTGAAGTTGCTGACTGTTCGCAGCCCTTTGATGAGTTCCCGGAAGTCTCTTTCTCTCTTATCTGAGGGGGGTCACAGGAGGCAAGAGAGCTTTCCTGAGGCTGAAAAGCCTCCAAAGTATAGTAGGGAATGAGGAGGGCTCTGGGGGTGAGTTAAACCATAAAGAGGAAGCTCCTGCCTGAAAAGAGGCGTGAGAAGGGGACTGGCAGGAAGATCAATCTCGCGGACCCAGCTGATCAATTGCAGAACATTTCAAATCTGACATTCAGATCTCTAAAGGTGAATCCTCACTTTCCCCTAGTGTCACTGAGCTGCGTGTAAATTCTCTTCCTGAATCACTAAGGAAAGAAAATAGCACAAAACCCTCTGTGTTCTCCAAGACAACGGGCCACATTGGGAAGCCAGGGCCCCGTCATGTGGGTGGTAGTGGCTGGAAGCACATTCCAGCAGGGCTCATCGCTCCTCCTTGGGGCTCCCCAAAGTCATCTCCGTGGGGGGCAGGGGAATGGGAGAGTCCCACAAGGTCTATGCATGGGGACAAACTGGTTGAAGGACTTGAGGGCAGCCTCAGGAGCCCCTACTGCCCAGATGTCACGCATACGAGAAGATACTGATTCTTTTGGTCCTCAATATTTCAGTCTAATCAGAGGATGCTTTTGAGTTACGGTTTTGGGAATACAGGGATTCCTGGCTGACTGCTAGTGGGGTGTTAGAAGCTTTAACAAAGCATTGGCCCCTTATGGGTCTGTTACCCTTTCTAAAAGGAGAAGGTGAGATTAGATGATCTCAAAGGATGGATCCAAGGCTAAATTTTCACTTTGAAGAGTGAAAGAAAACAGCCAGTCTTGTTACCCCTTAGTCTTCAAAAATCAAATTCTTCAGAAGCTGCAGATTTGCAAGGACATTTCCACCTTCCAGGCTACTTTGCCCCCATAAAATTGCATAGGACATATAAGATTTGCTTTGCTGGCCGGGGACGGTGGCTCACACCTGTAATCCTAGCACTTTGGGAGGCCGAGATGGGCAGATCACCTGAGGTCAGGAATTCGACACCAGCCTGGCCAACATAGCAAAACCCTGTCTCTACTAAAAATACAAAATTAGCTGGGTGTGGTGGCGAGCACCTGTAATCCCAGCTACTCAGGAGGCTGAGGCAAGAGAATCGCCACTTGAACCTGGGAGACAGAGGTTGCAGTGAGTCAACATCATGCCATTACACTGCAGCCTAGGCGACAAGAGCGAAACTCTGTCTCAAAAAAGAAAAAAAAATTTACTCGGCTACTATCTACGTGTCTAAAGGTATCTCTGTTCCTATTGCTGGATTTATTAGATCTCCTACTATAATTGTAGTAAGATAAAAATCTAAAGTAATGCCAGATAAATAAATAAGGCATGGCTGGGATACCAGTGCAGACAGAATGGCTTACTTGGTTGAGCCCCATAGCACCTGCCTTATTTGGGTCATTTAGTTTGTGGGTGGAAATGTCCCCCTTTAGAGAAAACACTACTAACCATTCACTCAAAACTCTACATAGTGTTAGATCTGAACCAATGTTTCTTAAAGTTCAGACAGCTGAAATCGTCTTCTGCAAGGCAGCGTCACCTTCAGGTCTACCTGGTAAGTTTCTGTGTACATTCCTCCTATCGATGGCTTTTTACTCAGCTCACATTTGAGGGCAACAAGCTGTTAGTCTGTTCCACTAGCAGCAACCCATCAGACGTGCTGCAGGATCTCTGGACTCCTGAATCAATTTATTTAGAAGACAGAGCATTTTTATTTTATTTTATTTTATTTTATTTATTTTATTTTTTGCCTCTTATCTGTAAGCCCTATCACATCTTCCTACACCTCCTATCTGTAGCTTTTCCTGCACGACCACCTCAGGCTCACCTCTGGCTCATGGCCTCCTGGGAAGAACTAATCCTCCCCAAACCACAATCTCATTCTAAACATTAATCTGGTTTTGTTTACTTACTTTCGATAAATATATAAGTTTCTACTCTGTCTGAACATTCTTGCTGAACTACTTTCATTTATTTATTCACTCCTTTCTTATCTCTCTCCCAGTTTGAGGCTCCTGGCTACCTCACATGACCTAACTGAACTCTCTCAAGCCATCCTTTCAAAAGGAATGAACATTGAGGTCTCTCTTTTATGCCAAAGACTCCAGGATGCCTGCAGAGTCCAGACCTCTGGAATCTTAGGTATCCGCCTTACATATCCATCTCCATCACCCCTGGTTGAACATGCTGAGAAAGAATGACCCGGCATGCATGCAGAGAAGAGTCACTACTTGCTGTGTTCAAACATGCATGGGCACTGTGTACACACACTATGCATCACCCAGCATGGTCCTGTTTTTGTGTGGCGTGGCTTCATTCTTTTGCAGTTCTACTCCCAATGAGCCATATGACAATTTTTTTTTAATTAAAGGAAATTACAAATAGGTTTGTTTTTTAATCTCTGGAAATGTTTAAGATATCTCCTGAAAGAACCAGGGAATGGGTGATTTTGAGTGTTGTGTATATCCTGCAAGATTATAATTAAATTTGCAAAAACTCCATCCCCCTTTGAATGAGTTATAAAAACCAGCAGAAAGTGAAGTTGTCGGTAATTAAGCTGATACTTTTATCTTTATGTGTCTGATGTCTGTCTTACTTCGTTTCTTTCTTTTTTTGGGGGGGGTGCGGGACAGTCTTGCTCTGCTTCCCAGGCTGGAATGCAGTGGTGTGATCTCGGCTCATTGCAACCTCTGCCTCCTGGGTTCAAGTGATTCTCATGCCTCAACCTCCCCAGTAGCTGGGATTACAGTCATGCACCACCATGCCTGGCTAATTTTTGCATTTTTAGTAAAGACAGGGTTTCATCATGTTGCCCAGGCTGGTCTCGAACTCCTGACCTCAAACAATCTGCCTGCCTGCCTCAGCCTCCCAAACTGTCTTATTTCTTAATGGATTCTGAACTCAAAGAAGGAAGAAAAAGGTAGGCTTTATTATCTTCCTCAAATTCCAACAAGAAAAACAAACACTAAACGTATAATCCATAAATTTAAAATTAACTACATATTGGGATAAGCGCCATGAAGTATAACAGGGAGACTACACCTGTTGATAATACTCACAAGCTCTTTTTCATTTGTGGGCTACATGTGGATGTTGAGCTATAAAAACCAACTGATCTGGCAAGAGAAAATGCTTATCTTTCACTTGAAAAAAATTTACACAATGTTTTGGGGGTTAGGGTTTTCTGCTAGTTTTTTTGGTATCTGGTTTGGTTTGTTGGGTGTTGGCTATTTATAAGAGATTCAACCCATGTTTGTATTTAACAAGTCTTTTTTTAACACAAAAAAAGAAAGAATTTTTTAAACCCTCAATCTCTTCTTTGATCCACCCTGCTGTGATGCAAGGTGTCAGTACTGATTGCCCTGACCTGAGCAAAAAGAGATCCACTCTAGACTCCATATTTTAGAGGACACATACTTCTGCAAGTGCCACAAATGCACTCTGGCTCAGTGTGACCTGAAACCTAAACCGAACTCATAACCAACACCAGCCAGGGTTGGGAAAGGATTCTGCATATCTTTCCAAAGACCCTGAAACAGAAGGCAACTGTGTCTAGAAGTCTTGAAAGGCTTTGTATTGCTGATATGGTTTGGATCTGTGTCTCTACCCAAATCTCATGTTGAAATGTAATTCCCAGTGCTGGAGGTGGGGCCTGGTGTAAGGTAACTGGATCCTGGCAGCGGTTTTCTCGTGAATGGTTTAGCACCATCGCCCTAGTGCTGTTCTCATGTAGAGTTCTCTCGGGATCCAGCTGCTTAAAAGTGTGTAGCACTTCCCCTCACTCTCTCTTCCTCCTCCAGCCATGTAAGACATGCATGCTTCCCGTTGGCCTTCTGTCATGATTGTAAGTTTCCTGAGGCCTCCCTAGAAGCTGAGCAGAGGCCAGCATCATGCTTCCTGTACAGCCTGCAGAACTGTAAGTCAATTAAACCTCTTTCCTCTATAAATTACCCAGCCTCAGATATTTATAGCAGTGTGAGAATGGACTAATAGAATTGCTCTGATGCCAATGCCAGAGGTAGACACGGCTTCAGTAAGAGACAACACAAACTGATTTATTTCTCTTAGAGAACAGAAATGTAACGAATTTTCTCAAAGTATACTATCATTTCCCAGTAATACCAAACATCCATTTTTTTATTCACTTAATACTCCAAGTTACAGTTCTAGAGATTCTCACAGCTTTCAAGATGTTCACAGCAGTTGCATAATGGCAATAAAATATTTTGCAATATTAAACAATTCATATTACTCTTAATAGAAATAGGTCTAGACATAACAAGTATAAAGCTTGACATTGACTCTTTACATTGGTAACTGGAGAGACAATGAATCTTGGAATTGTAAATCATTGTAGTTTTATAAAAACATTTAATGTGATTTAAATAAATTTTCAAAAAATTAAATAGAAATATTTTAAACTTCATTTTAATCATTTTTATTTAAAATGTTTTTATTAATTAAAATGTACACCGTCTTTTAATTTTAGCATATAATTTTTAATATTTCCAAAGAAATGTAATTTTCTAAAATATGTATATTTTATTACAACTTTTAATTTTCAAATTTACTTCCACTTATATTTTAAGTAATAGTGTGTCTAAATTACATGCACTTTGAGTTTTATCGTTTAATGCTTTGGATCATTGAGATCATAATAGAAATAAAATATACAAAAGTGGAACTCAAAAAGAAAATGAGCTAACCAGAAAGTAAGTAGAAGTTCTTCAAAGAGGCAGATTGCATACGTATTTTAAAACTGGAAACAAGGGAAATGAGCAAATGTCTGGCAAGTATGCCCCACAGAAAAGTCCTGACCAAGATATTATGTATTCTCTATTTAATGAAGAATTAATTGCAATTAAAAAATTAAAATTAGCAAATTATTCTTATCAATTCACAGTCTGCACAGGTCATATGAAATGCCTACAACTTCATAATCTTCATCAAATGAAGATGTAATTACATGTCACAAAACGTAATTTGCACATAGAAAAAGTACAATGCAATTTCTGAAAAAAATGGATGAATAAAGAATAATTGATCATATTCAATAAAGATAAGGAAATGCCACCTCAGAACCTTATGCTGATGTTCTTAAAAGGATGACACTACGTATCCAAAATTTGCTATGCATAATGATGCTTTCTGTGTCAGTAAAAGCACAATATCTAGGTTTAGTAGAAATTGTCTCACATTTTGATGCTAAAATGAACAAAAATATAATGAAGCAAATGATCACTCTCAAGGTTAGAAAATTCAAAATGAAGCTAATAATTTAATGAGTAATAAGATGAGAAAAAAACATATATAATTTTTAAAAAGATACTATTGGCTGTGCACAGTGGCTCATGCCTGTAATCCCAGCACTTTGGGAGGCTGAGGCAGGCAGATCTCTTGAGTCCAGGAGTTTGAGACCAGCCTGGGCAACATGGTGAAACCTTGCCTCTACAAAAAATACAAAAATTAGCCAGGTGTGGTGGTCCATGCCTGTGGTCCCAGCTACTCAGAAGGCTGAGATGGGAGAATCACCTGAGCCAGAGAGGTCAAGCTGCAGCGAGCTGTGATCACGCCACTGCACTCCAGCCTGGGTGACAAAGTGAGTCCCTAACTAAATAAACAAATAAACAGATAGATAAATGAAATTAAAGATACTATTATTCAGTTCAACTAGGTTGTAACAGGGTCAAAATTTATGTTGATGGCCGGGCGCGGTGGCTCAAGCCTGTAATCCCAGCACTTTGGGAGGCCGAGGCGGGCGGATCACAAGGTCAGGAGATCGAGACCATCCTGGCTAACACGGTGAAACCCCGTCTCTACTAAAAAATACAAAAAACTAGCCGGGCGAAGTGGCGGGCGCCTGTAGTCCCAGCTACTCGGGAGGCTGAGGCAGGAGAATGGCGTGAACCCGGGAGGCGGAGGCTGCAGTGAGCTGAGATCCGGCCACTGCACTCCAGCCTGGGTGACAGAGCAAGACTCTGTCTCAAAAAAAAAAAAAAAAAAAAAAAAAAAAAAAAAAAAAAAAATTTATGTTGATGAAGTAATATTCACTATATGTGTTGTTGAACTACCAGAAAAGGAAACAAGTCAAAACTCAACAGTATTTTGCTGGTTTACATGAGTTGTGAAAGTAGGTTTAGACTTTACTGAAAAGCTGAGAAAATAATTTTTAGTTTTAGGCATTGATTTAAGAGACTGATGAGGGCAATCGCTTATGGAATGACTGTAAAACTCACTGACATGATTGGCAAAGAATAAGGTGATTAAGCCAGAATGTTTACCAAAACTCCAAAAGCATTTCTTTGTGCCACATGTGCACGTATGCACAGAGTTGGAATATATTGCTGGGAGAAATGAGTTCGTCTGCACCTATGGCAACACTCTTCTTTGGAACAATTCAGAGATAAAATGCAGTATCTCCTGGGTCAGCCCAAAAATGAACTAACATGATGAAACACATATGAAATTAGACCCTACACCATTATTTGACACACAATGGGAATTTGGACCAATGTTAGAACACTTAGGATCCACTAGGACAGTGTGGCAAAATAACATTCCCAAATGAGTGAATAATCACCAAAATGAAATTAATTTTGAGTTTGTGCCATCCACATTTATTTAGTATAACCTATTGCTTAATTTTAATTTTTAAAAAGTAACAAAACAAGACAGATCTAATTTGATACTTTATGTTAAAAGCATTAAGCTATATATACATATATAGTTTAATTTTAGAAATTATTTTCTTAACTGAAAAAACTGGCATAAAATATACAACAAAGGTGATGCTTAAAGTATAAAGAATTGTTTTAAAAAAGGCCAAGCATGGTTGCTCATACCTGTAATTCCAGTGCTTTGGGACACCAAGCCAGAAGGATTTCTTGAGGCGAGGAGTTCAAGACCAGACTGGACAATACAGTAAGACCCTGTCTCCACAAAAAAAAGGGGGTTGCGGAGATAACTTTTAAAAACGAAATTATAACGTTTTTATGACGATGAAAGAAGATCATGTATAAATAATTCTGAAACAAATTTCAGAAAGGCAAATCATAAATCGAGGTGTATTCTTAATTGAAGAGAGATTTTAACAAATTGAGTTTCAAACTGCTATTTTCAAGTTATCTTCATAATACCATAGTGTTGAAAAATTTAAAAGGAAAATACTTATTGCAACAGGACTATTCAAAAAAAAACAAAAAAAGAAAAAATACTGAATGGATCTAGATATCAAAAGACACTTACAGTTGTGATACAAAAATAGTAATTTAGATGAGTTAAAATATGTAGTAATATTTTCTATGATAAAAATAATTTATCGCATAAAACCCCATAACAATGTTGTAACATGTTAGTAATATTTGTGGTTCATTTTTTAATGTAAGTAATGTCTTAAGAACTTTATTGGCCATTTTAATTATTACAGCCTCAGCAGAGAGGTTTCCCAGGCTGAAATTTTAAAACCATATAATAACTTCAATGACTCAAAAAAGATTATGTAATTTGGCATTACCATCAAGAGAACAGAAATTTTGTGGAAATCTTGATTAAACAGCATAATTGGAGATACCGCTGACATTAGGCAAGAAAAATAAAAATTTTAGAATAAACGTACAATTTGCAAATTACATATGTCTTTAATTTATGACTCACTCAAACATGCCCAACACATCAAGGGAACACCCAGGCACGTGCAATAATAATTACGGTCAGTTGTCTTTGATATTTGCCGATTTTCAGTAATATAAGACTATATAACTTTGCACATTTTTTGTGAAGGTGTATTTGTTTTGGCAGGTAGATAGGACATAATTTAACAGTTTGTTTGCTTAATTTATAACTTTTAATTTGTAAGAGCCATGGTATATATATAGGCCTCCATTTGTACTCATGCCCTGGGCCCTGCCAGGTGTGTGCCAGGTGTGTCTCCTGGTGGGGGACACAATGCTCAGCATCACCAAGGAAAGCTTCCTTTTTTGTTCCTTGTTTGCTATTTTGTATTTAGCTTGATGCAAGTGTGCAGTCTCTTTGCAAAGCAATAGGCTTCGAAGAATGTTTGTACATGTAAATGGGTTCAAACATTATTTTTTCGTGTGACTGTTACCACAATTAATAAATCGATTATGGAATGACTGTGAAACACAACAATAGCTGGAGACAGACTTCACACTGAGATTGAAACGTGATAGAACAGGCTCCGGAAAGTGACTTCCTTCTGGATTACAGAAAGGTGGAAAAAAAGTACTTGACAGTGGAGAAGCCTGCCAAACACTACTTCAGCCAGGTTCTCAAGGTTAACATCCACAGTGACAAGCCATGTTGGCAGTATGTTTCCTTGATATGATGTGGTGGGAATGGCATTTCACCCCTGTAGTGTTGCGCACAAAAGCCATAACTCCAGTTTAATCATGAGAAAAACAGCAGACAAATCCCAACTGAGGGGCCGGATGTGGTGGCTCACGCCTGTAATCCCAGCACTTTGGGAGGCCGAGGCAGGTGGATCACCTGAGGTCAGGAGTTCAAGACCAGCCAGGCCAACATAGTGAAACCCTGTCTCTACTAAAAATACAAAAATTAGCCAGGCGTGGTGGCAGGCACCTGTAGTCACAGCTACTTGGGAGGCTGAGGCAGGAGGATCGCTTGAACCCAGGAGGGCATAGGTTGCAGTGAGCCGAGATCGTACCACTGCACTCCAGCCTGGGCGACAGAGAGAGACTCTGTCTCAAAAAAAAAAAAAAAATCCCAATTGAGGGGACATTCTGCAAAACGCCCTGCCAGTACCCCTCAAGACTGTCAACGTCATAAAAAACAAGGACCATCTGAGAAACCGTCATAGCCAAGTGTTGCCTAAGGAGACATGATGAAAGGTAATGTGGTATCCCAGATGGGGTTCTGGAACAGAAAAGGCACGTTAGGTAAAAACTAGGGGAAGCTGAATAGAGTGAGGATTTTGGTTCATCATAATGGATCCGTTTGGTTCATTCATTGTAACAAATGCACCACACTGATATAAGATGCTAGCAATAAGGGAAAACTGAGTGTGGAGTACACAGGAACTCCACATTGCTTTGCAACTTTTCTGTAAACCTAAAACTATTCTAACATTTTAAAAGGTATCTTGTTTTTGTTTTTGTTTTTTTTTGGTAAGACTTGTCCAGGTTTTGGACAGGTAAAATGGGGGAATTGTAAGGAGAGTGTATAGGCTTTAAAAGGCCATGCTGTAACAGGCGAATTATAACAGGCTTTAATCCTTTTAAAGCGTGCTGTGGGATGGGATATTGGCATTGGGCGGGGTAAGGGTTATTCGGTTTTAATGAGATGATAAGGGGTGCATGATCAGTCACCAAGGAGGGAGTAGAGGAATCCCATACCTGTGGATTAAGGTGAGGAGATACAAGGGGAGGATGGGAAGGAGGCTTTGAACTGGGGAAAAGGGCAGCAATGAGGTGTGGCTGTAGCCTAGGAATAGTCAGGGAAGCAGATAATTTAGTTGAAATATCTAGACCTAATAAGGGAACTGGGCAGGTGGGGATAACTATAAAGGAGTGCTTAAAAGAGTATTGTCCAAGTTGGCACCAGAGTTGGGGAGTTTTAAGAGGTTTAGAAGACTGGCCGTTAATACCCACAATAGTTATGGAGACAAAGGAAACAGGTCCTTGAAAAGAAGGTAATGTGGAGTGGGTAGCCTCCGTATTGATTAAGAAGGGGACAGATTTACCCTTCAGTGTGAGAGCTACCCAAATCTCGGTGTCTGTAATGGTCCAGGGGGGCTTCCGAGGCAATCGGGCAGCGTCAGTCTTCAGCCACTAAGCCAAGCAGATCTGGGAAGGAGTCAGTCAGAGAGCCTTGGGCTACAGCATTAGGGGCTTTAGAAGTGGCTGCCGGGTGACCTGGGCAATCTGATTTCCAGTGGGTCCCTGCACAGATGGGACACGGCTTGGGAGGATTCCCGGGCTGTGGGCATTCCTTGGCCCAGTGGCCAGATTTCTGGGACTTGAAACAAGATCCTGATGGAGGAAGTATTGTAGGAATGCCTGACTGCTGCGGCTTAGGCGTGTGCGGCTTAGGCATTTTGAAGTTCTTGTGTGCTGGAGGTGCAGCTGGGTTTTGTCTCACAGCAGAGGCATGTAATTGTAACTCAGAAACGCGTTGTTGTCTGGCTGCCTCCTCTCTCTTATTGCACACATTGAAGGTGAGATTGATTAATTCCTGTTGTGGGGTTTGAGGGCCGGATTCTAGTTTTTGAAGCTCTTTTCTAATGTCAGGAGCTGACTGGGTGATAAAATGCATATTTAGAATGAGATGGCCTTCTGACCCTTCAAGGTCTAGAGCTGTAAAGCATCTCAGGGTTGCTGCCAAACGAGCCATGAACGGGGCTGGGTTTTTGTCTTTACCTTGGGTAGTTTCTTTAAGTTTGTCATAATTAACAGCTTTGTACGCTGCCTTTTTAAGCCCTTCAGTTAGGCAGGAAATCATGTAATCTCACCTAGCTATACTTGGGGAAGCTGCCTGATAGTTCCACTAGGGATCCTCTCAGGGAGCTGCTTTAATGCCCTCCGGGAGGTCTGGCTCATGGAGCCAGCAGTTGTCAGTGTGAGATTGTGCCAGAGAAAAAACTCTTTCCTGTTCACTTGGGGAGAGGGTAGAAGTTAGGATGACATTTAAGTCACTCCAGGTTAAATTGTAGGACAGAGTTAGAGATCGGAATTCCCGTATATATTTAGTGGGGTCTGATGAGAAAGAGCCTAAATGCTGGCTGATTTGGGAGAGGTCTGATAGAGAAAAAGGCACATGGACCCTGACTATGCCTTCAACTCCAGCCACCTCTCTAAGAGGAAATTCTTGGGCAGGTGGGGAAGAGCTAGTCACAGAACCAAACTGTAAGCCGGATCGGGTGTGAGGAGTGGGGGTGATGGAAGGATTATAGGGTGGAGGAGCGGAGGCTGAGGAAGAATTGGGACCTGGCTCAGCCTGGTGACAAGCAGCCTGGGGAGGAGGGGAGAGGTCAGATGGGTCTGCAGGAAAGGAAGATTAGAAAGACTCAGTGACACTTGGGGTTGGGACTGAGGGTACAGGCAGGAGGGAAAGAAGGAGGATTTGGGAGGAATCGCACTGGGAACAGAGACTAGGGAGGGAACAAAGTGAAAAAAATACCTGGATGTAAGGCATCTCACACCATTTGCCCATTTTTCGACAAAAATTATCTAGGTCTTGTAGGATGGAGAAATCCAAAGTGCCATTTTCTGGCCATTTAGAGCCATCGTCAAGTTTGTATTGGGGCCAAAAGGTGTTGCAGAAGAAAATAAGGCATTTAGGTTTTAGGTCAGGTATGAATTGAAGAGGTTTTAAGTTTTTGAGAACACAGGCTAAGGGAAAAGAGGGAGGAATGGAGGGTGGAAGGTTGCCCATGGTGAAGGAGGCAAGCCCAGAGAAAGGAGAAAGTAGAGACACAGAGAGAAGGGGTGGTAGGTGCTTGCCCCACAGGATGGTGGAAAAGGGGTAGAGACATGGAGAGAAGGGGTGGGGGGCTTGCCCCCGAGAAAAGCGGTGCTTGCCCCTAAAGATGAAGGACCAAGGCAGGCATCCCGGCGTGATCAGACACCTCTGAAACGTGGGTGAATAATCAAGCAGGCATCCCCGCGTGATTAAACACCAAGAGAAGACTGTCTTCCAGAGTCCATGATCAGTGCCCGAGTTTTGGGTTCACAGATAAAATGAGTCTCCTGTCTCTACCAGAAAAGGGAAGGAACTGAAATTAAGAGAAGGGAGAGATTGAAAGATGATGCCAAGACTGAAAGGAGAAAGAGGTTGAGGGATAGTGAGAGAGGTTGAAGAAGACAGTAAAAAGAGGCCGCTTACCCAATTTAAAATTGGTGAGATGTTCCTTGGGCTGGTTGGTCTGAGGACCCGAGGTCATAGGTGGATCTTTCTCACGGAGTAAAGAGCAGGAGGACAGGGGATTGATTGCCCAAGGGAGATCCCACCAAATTTCACTCGCGTCCGTGTGAAGAGACCACCAAACAGGCTTTGTGTGAGCAACAAGGCTGTTTATTTCCCCTGGTTCCAGGCAGGCTGAGTCTGAAAAGAGAGTCAGCAAAGGGAGATGGGGTGGGACTGTTTTATAGGATTTGGGTAGGTAATGGAAAATTACAGTCAAAGGGGGTTGTTCTTTGGCGGGCAGCGGCGGGGGACACAAGGTGCTCAGCAGGGAGCTTTTGAGCCAGGATGAGCCAGGAGAAGGAATTTCACAAGGTTATGTCATCAGTTAAGGCAGGAACAGGCCATTTTCACTTCTTTTGTGATTCTTCAGTTACTTCAGGCCATCTGGATGCATACGTGCAGGTCACAGGGGATATGATGGCTTAGCTTGGGCTCAGAGGCCTGACAGTACTATCTTATAGTTCTGGATATCAGAAGTCAAAAACGGTCATGTGCGGTGGCTCACACCTGTAGTGTCAACTACTTGGAGGCTGAGGTGGGCGGATCACTTGAGCCCAGAAGTTCAAGACCAGCCTGGACAACATAGTGAGGTCTCGTCTCTTTTAAAAAGTGAAAAAAGTTAGCCAAGTGTGGTGGCATGCACCTGAAGTCCAGCTACTCAGGAGGTGGAGGTGACAGGATGACTTGAGCCCGAGAGATCGAGGATGCATTGAGCCATGTGTGCACCATTGCACTCCAGCCTGGCCAACAGAGCAAGACCTCGCCTCTTAAAAAATATTAAAAATAATTTTTGTAACATCCAAAAATGGATCTTACAAAGGTAAAATCAGGAAGTTGTCAGGGCTGTGCTCCTTCTGGAGGCTCTAGAGGAGAGCCACTCCTTACCTTTTCCAGATTCTAGAAATTGCCTGCATTCCTTGGTTCACGGCCTTCCAGCAATGGCACCACTCCAACCGCTGCTTGCATCATCACATCTTCTCCTTTTGACTTTGACCCTCCGGCTTTCCTCTTATAAGAACACTTGTGATTACATTTAGAACCCATCTGGAGAATACAGGAGAATCTCCCCATCTCAAGAAACTTAATGCAATCATATTAGCAAAGTTCCTTTGGCCATGTAAAGAAACATATTCACTAGTTTGAGATTAGAACATGAACCTCTTTGAGGAGGAGGCGTTATTCTGCCTAGCACAAAGTATAATTCACACACAGTAAAATGCCTGGATCTTGAACATGCAATTCTATGAGTTTTGACAAATATGTGTACTCATGTTACTCACACATGAATGAGATTATAGAAGATTTTCATCACACGAAAATTCCCTCCTGCCCCTTTCCAGTCAGTTTTTCCCCTGCCCACCCTTACCCCAAGCGACTGCTTTTCTAATCTTTATTGCTGCAGATTAACTTCATGTATTATTATTATTTTTTTTTTTGACAGAGTCTCACTCTTGTCTCTCAGGCTGGAGTACAGTGCCATGATCTCAGCTCACTGCAACCTCTGCCTCCCAGATTCAAGCAATTCTCCGGCCTCAGCCTCTTGAATAGCTGGGATTACAGGCGCCTGCACCGTGCCCAGCTAATTTTTGTACTTTCAGTAAAGACGGGGTTTCACCGTGTTGGCCAGGCTGGTCTCGAACTGCTGACCTCAGGTGATCCACCTGCCTTGACCTCCCAAAGTGCTGGGATTACAGGTGTGAGCCACCGCGCCCAGCCAGCTTCACCTATTCTTGAGCTCCGTATGAGTGGAATCATAAAGTATGTGCTCTTTTCTGTCTAGTTTCTTTCACTTGGCATAATGTTTTATGTTTCATTCAGCACAAGATGCATCCATGATGTTGCACATATCATTAGTTCTTTCCTTTTTATTGCCAAGTAGTATTTCATTGTATGGATATACCACAGTTTATCTCTTCACCAGAAGGTAGACATTGAGTTTTTCCAAGATCTTCAGTATTATAAAATGATATTGCAAATATAGCTTCTGTCAACATTTTCGCATGAGATGTTTTGTGGATAAATGATTTCATCTCTCTTGAACAAATAATAATAAAAAATGCTGGGCTATAGGGTAGGAATACATTAAAATTTATAAGATATACTGCCAAACAATTTTTTACAGTTGTACACATTTACAGCTCTATCAGTTTTATCTGAGAATTCCAATTGCTCCATATCCTCATCAACATTTCACATTGTCAAGCTTTTAAATTTTAGCCATTCTAGCTGAGGTAAGTGATATTTCATTATGATCTTAACTGGTTTTTCCTTAATGACTAATGAAGTTGAAAACCTTCTCATGTTTCTACCTGCATATTTTCTTTGTGAGGTGCCTGTTCAAATCATTCCCATTTTTTTGTGTGTGTTTTTATTATTGAGTTCTTATATTTATAGTATGGGTTATGTCATATTTATATTGCTTACATTATTTAATACATATTCAAATTGCATGTTTTATTCTACATAGTATTTATAATATATTCATTATAATTTATTGAGTTTTTCATATATCTTAGAAACATGCTCTCTTTAAAATATATGTACTACAAATATTTTTTCCTTTTTTTTGTGGCTCATTTATTCATTTACTCAGAGATTTGAATAGAGAGAGATAGATATAGAAATGACTATAGATGTGTGTGACTGTGTACGTGTGTGTATGTATGCATATGTACACACTCACACACATCTATAACCCCCCCACACACACACAAGAGGAGCACATACATATATATTTCCCAGTTCTATCTGCTAAGAGATTTTAGAGGCAATACCACCTCAGTAACAATAAGCACTCCGCGGATATAAATACCATTTTCCACTGAAGGGAAAGCAGAGCTCCTTGGAGAAATGGGTGATGTCAGGGCTGGGTCAGGGAAAGTAGAAAAAAATGTAAATAGTACAAAAATGTAAGGATGTGCTCAAGGAATGATGGGAATATGTCACAAAGATATAGGTGTTGGGGGCGTGCCCAAGATGGCTGAATAGGAACAGCTCCAGCCTCCAGCTCCCAGCATGAGTGACACAGAAGACAGGTGATTTCTGCATTTTCAACTGAGGTACCGGGTTCATCTCACTGGGGAGTGCCGGTCAACTGATGCTGGTCAGCTGGTGCAGGACATAGGCATGGGCAAAGACTTCATGTCTAAAACACCAAAAGCAACGGTAACAAAAGCCAAAATTGACAAATGGGATCTAATTAAACTAAAGAGCTTCTGCACAGCAAAAGAAATTACCATCAGAGTCAACAGGCAACCTACAGAATGGGACAAAAATTTGCAATCTACTCATCTGACAAAGGGCTAATATCCAGAACCTATAAAGAACTCAATCAAATTTACAAGAGAAAACCAAACAACCCCATCAAAAAGTGGGCAAAGGATATGAACAGACACTTCTCAAAAGAAGACATTCATACAGCCAACAGACACTTGAAAAAATGCTCATCATCACTCACCATCAGAGAAATGCAAATCAAAACCACAATGAGATACCATCTCACACCAGTTAGAATGGCAATCATTAAAAAGTCAGGAAACAATAGGTGCTGGAGAGGATGTGGAGAAATAGGAACACTTTTACACTGTTGGTGGGACTGTAAACTAGTTCAACCATTGTGGAAAACAGTGTGGCGATTCCTCAAGGATCTAGAACTAGAAATACCATTTGACCCAGCCATCCCATTACTCGGGATATACCCAAAGGATTATAAGTCATACTGCTATAAGGGCACATGCACATGTATGTTTATTGCAGCACTATTCACAATAGCAAAGTCTAGGAATCAACCCAAATGTCCATCAGTGACAGACTGGATTAAGAAAATGTGGCACATATACACCATGGAATACTATGCAGCCATAAAAAAGGATGAGTTCGTGTCCTTTGTAGGGGCATGGATGCAGCTGGAAACCATCATTCTCAGCAAACTATCACAAGAACAGAAAATCAAATATCACATGTTCTCACTCATAAGTGGGAATTGAACAATGAGATCACTTGGACACAGGAAGGGGAGCATCACACACCAGGTCCTATTGTGGGGAGGGGGGAGGGGGAAGGGGTAGCGTTAGGAGATATACCTAATGTAAATGACGAGTTAATGGGTGCAGCACACCAACAAGGCACATGTATACATATGTAACAAACCTGCACGTCGTGCACATGTACCCTAGAAGTTAAAGTATAATAATAAAAATAAAATAAAATAAAATAATAAAAATAAAATAAAATAAAACCAAAAAAAAAAAGAAAAAAAGATACAGGTGTCCCTTTGAAGGGGTACCCACTGGTCAAATCTGAAGTAATCTGATGATAGTGAAGAATTATACCTATTGAATAAAGTAAGAATCTAAGAGTCCACACCAATGTAAATTAGTTAATTAAATGAATAAATAAATAAGAAGAGAAAGTCCTGCCTACAGAAGAAAGCCAATGATAAACATAGGAGGAATGATAGAAAATCACCATTTGGCAGCCATCATAATTATTCATTCAGGCAAGAATCATGAATATATATGGTAAATTAGTGGGTAAATGTTTGAGAACTCATGAGATAGTTACATAGTCTTAAAGTATCCCCTACAAGATACCTATTAATTACAAAAGGTATAATACAGTGAAAACACCTCTATACCTAATTGATCAAAATCATCATTGCCAGAATAGGAACTAACCAACAGCATTTGCCTCCTGATATGGTGCACTGAGAATTCAGAATCATTTTTGTGGTGTTCTTACCAAAAGTGCATAACCTGAATCTAATCATGACACAAACTGAAAGTAGCACGTTTTACAAAATTACTGGGTTATGCACTTTCAAAATGCCAGTGTCATGAGACTCAGGAAAATGTACACAGACACACACTCTCTCACACACATAGTCCCCTCAAGAACTGTTTCAGGTGAAAGAAAACTAATGAGATGTGACAAACTGGACACACTTCATGATCCTGGATATTCTTTTGTTAGGAAGGACATCATTATGGCAAGTCGATGCAATCTGAATAAAGTCTGTAGATTAGACAATAGTATTGGATCAGCATTAAGTGCCTGACTTTGACAACAGTACTGCAGTTGTGTACGAAAATTGCTTGTTTTCAGGAAATGCACACTAACATCATTGGGGGGAAAAGTATCATGTCTGCAACCTACTCTCAACTCTTATGCCGTTTGTTTTAATCACATATGTGTGAGCCTATGAAAACATTTTTCATGTATTTACATAAAATATATCTTTATATATCACATATATTTTGTCAACTGCAGCCCTTTAGTTTCCATTTATGTGATGTCAACATGGCATAGCTGGGAGAATAGGAAATGGTCCAAAAGCCTTGTTTTGCATCATGAATGTTTTCTAAACTTACTCTCAAGTAATTTGCATTTACAGTAATATTATTTCCCTTGTTTGAAGATCTTTTTCTTAACTGCTATTTTGCACTTATCTATCTCCATTTCTTTTTTTATTTTTTAAGAAATTCCACTACATATATATGTAATTATACTTTAAGTTCTGGGATACATGTGCAGAACATGCAGATTCCTCTCTTCATTTAGTGCTATAAATTTCCCTCTAAACACTGTTTTAGCTGTGTCCCAGAGATTCTGGTACATTGTGTCTTTGTTCTCATTGGTTTCAAAGAACTTATTTATTGCTGCCTTAATTTCATTATTTGCCCAGTAGTCATTCAGGAGCAAGTTGTTCAGTTTCCATGTAGTTGTGCGGTTTTGAGTGAGTTTCTTAATCCTGAGTTCTAATTTGATTGCACTGTGGTCTTAGAGGCTGGTTATGATTTCCGTTCTTTTGCATTTGCTAAGGAGTGCCATACTCCCAATTACATGGTCAATTTTAGAATAAGTGTGATGTGATGCTGATAAGAATGTATATTCTTTTGTTTGGGGTGGAGAGTTCGGTAGATGTCTGTTAGGTCTGCTTGGTCCAGAGCTGAGTTCAAGTCCTGAATAACCTTGTTAATTTTCTGTCTTGTTGATCTAATATTAACAGTGGGGTGTTAAAGTCTCCCACTATTATTGTGTGGGAGTTTAAGTCTCTTTGTAGGTATCTAAGAACTTGCTTTATGAACCTGGGTACTCCTGTATTAGGTGCATGTATATTTACGACACTTAGCTCTTCTTGTTGTGTTGATTCCTTTACCATTATGTAATGCCCTTCTTTGTCTCTTTTGATCTTTGTTGGTTTAAAGTCTGTTTTATCAGAGACTAGAATTGCACCCCTGCTTTTTTTTTCTTTCCATTTTCTTGGTAAATATTCCTCCATCCCTTTATTTTGAGCCTATGTGTGTCTTTCAACATGAGATGGGTCTCCTGAATACAGCACACCGATGGGTCTTGATTCCTTATCCAATTTGCCAATCTATGTCTTTTAATTGAGGCATTTAGCCCATTTACATTTAAGGCTATTATTGTTATGTTTGAATTTGATCCTGTCATTATGATACTAACTGGTTATTTTGCCTGTTGGTTGATGCAGTGTCTTCATGGTGTCAATGGCCTTTACAATTTCATATGTTTTTGTGTGGCTGGTACCGGTTTTTCCTTTCCACATTTAGTGCTTCCTTCAGGAGCTCTTGTAAGGCAGGCCTGGTGGTGACAAAATCTCTCAGCACTTGGTTGTCTGTAAAGGATTTTATTTCTCCTTCGCTTTTGAAGTTTAATTTGGCTGGATATGAAATTCCGGGTTAATTCTTTTCATTAAGAATGTTGAATATTGGCCCCCGCTCTCTTATGGCTTTTAGGGTTTCTACAAAGAGATCCACTGTTAGTCTGATGGGCTTCCCTGTGTGGGTAACCTGACCTTTCTCTCTGGCTGCCTTTAACATTTTTTCCTTCATTTCAACCTTGGTGAAACTGACGATTATGTCTTGGGGTTGCTCTTCTCAAGGAGTACTTTGTGGTCTTCTCTGTATTTCCTGAATTTGAATGTTGGCCTTTCTTGCTAGGTTGGGGTAGTTCTCCTGGATAAGGTTGTGAAGAGTGCTTTCCAACTTGGTTCCATTCTCCCCGTCACCTTCAGGTACACCAGTCAAACATAGGTTTGGTCTCTTCCCATAGTCCCATATTTCTTGGCAGCTTCATTCATTCCTTTTCATTCTTTCTTTTCTAATCTTGTCTTCATGCTTTATTTCATTAAGTTGATCTTCAATCTCTGATATACTTTCTTCCACTTGATCAGTTCAGCTATTGATACTTGTGTATGCTTCACTAAGTTCTCATGCTATGTTTTTCAGTTCCATCAGGTAATTTATGTTTTTCTCTAAACTGATTATTCTGGTTAGCAATTCCTCTAACCTTTTTTCAAGGTTCTTAGCTTCCTTGCATTGGGTTAGAATTCGCTCCTTTAGCTCGGAGGAGTTTGTTTTTACCCACTTTCTGAAGCCTACTTCTGTCAATTCGTCAAACTCATTCTCCATCCAGTTTTGTTCCTTTGCTGGTGAGGAGTTGTGATCCTTTGAAGGAGAAGAGGCATTCTGGTTTTTGGAATTTTCAGGCTTTTTGTGCTGGTTTTTTCTCATCTTCATGGATTCATCTACCTTTGGTCTTTGATGTTGGTGACCTTCAGATGGGGTCTCTGAGTTGACATCCTTTTTGTTGATGTTGATGCTATTCCTTTCTGTTTGTTAGTTTTTCTTCTAACAGTCAGACGTCTCTGCTGCAGGTCTGCTGGAGTTTGCTGGAGGTCCACTCTGTTTTCCTAGGTATCACCAGCAGAGGCTGTAGAACAGCAAAGATTGCTGCCTGTTCCTTCCTCTGGAAGCTTTGTCCCAGAGGGGCACCCACCAGATGCCAGCCAGAGCTCTCCTGTATGAGGTGTCTCCCATTCAGGAGGCATGAGAGTCAGGGACCCAGTTGAGGAGGCAGTCTGTCCCTTAGCAGAGCTCGAGTACTGTGCTGGGAGATCCGCTGTTCTCTTCAGAGCCAGCAGGCAGGAACATTTAAGTCTGCTGAAGCTGCGCCCACAGCCACCCCTTCCCCCAGGTGCTCTGTCCCAGGGAGATGGGAGTTTTATCTATAAGCCACTGACTGGGGCTGCTGCCTTTCTTTCAGAAATGCCCTGGCCGGAGAGGAGGAATCTAGAGAGGGAGTCTGGCTACAGCAGCTTTGCCAAGCTGCGGTGGGCTCCACCCAGTTCAAACTTCCCTGTGGCTTTGTTTACACTGTGAGGGGAAAACTGCCTACTTAAGCATCAGTAATGGCAGACACCCCTCCCCCAACCAAGCTCGAGCATCCCATGTTGACTTCAGACTGCTGTGCTGGCAGCAAGAATTGAAAGCCAGTGGATCTTAGCTTGCTGGGCACCATGGGGGTGGGATCCACTGAGCTAGACCACTTGGTTCCCTGGCTTCAGCCCCCTTTCCAGGGGAGTGAATGGTTCTGTTTCACTGGCATTCCAGGATCCACTGGGGTATGAAAAAAAACTCCTGGGCTACCCTCTTTGGGTCCCCTCCCTTTGTATGGGAGCTCTGTTTTCACTCTATTTCACTCTATTCAATCTTGCAACTGCACCCTTCTGGTCTGTGTTTGTTACGGCTCAAGCTGAGCTTTCGCTCACTGTCCACCGCTGCTGTTTGCCACTGTCGCAGACCTGCCGCTGACTTCCATCCCTCTGGATCCGGCAGGGTGTCCTGCTGTGCTCCTGATCCAGCGAGGTGCCCATTGCCACTCCCAATCAGGCTAAAGGCTTGCCATTGTTCCTGCACCGCTAAGTGCCTGGGTTCGTCCTAATCGAGCTGAAAACTAGTCACTGGGTTCCATCGTTCTCTTCCATGACCCACGGCTTCTAATAGAGCTATAACAGTCACCACATGGCCCAAGATTCCATTCTTTGGAATCCGTGAGGCCAAGAACCCCAGGTCAGAGAACACAAGGCTTGCCACCATCCTGGAAGTGGCTTGCTGCCATTTTGGAAGTGGCCTGCCACCATCTTGGGAGCTCTGGGAGCAAGGACCTCCCTGGTAACATTTTGGTGACCATGAAGGTACCTCCAAAGAGGTGAGTAATATTAGACCACTTTTACTTGCTATTCTGTCTTATCTTTCCTTAGAATTGGAGGAAAATACCAGGCACCCATTAGCCAGTTAAAAACAATTAGTGTGGCTGCCAGACTTAAGACTCAGGTGTGAGGTTATCTGGGGAAGGGCTTTCTAACAAGCCCCAACCCTTCTGGGTTGCAGACATTGGTCTGCCTGGAGCCAGCTTCCACTTTCAATTTTCTTGGGGAAGCTGAGGGCCGACTAGAGGCAGAAAGCTGTTGTCCTGAACTCCTGGCAGTAGCTGGTTGAGATCACGGCTTAGCCAGAAGTCTCTACTCAACAGTCACCCGCCCATGTGTGTGCTCCTACCTATCCTTCTGACCCATCCTCCTGGGTCCCGACCATGACTTTCTGGAAACTGTAGCTCCAAAATTCTCCTTATCTCTGAATCTACTTCCTCTGATCCCTGCCTCCTAGGCACTAATGGTTCAGACTTTCATTTCCTCTAGCAAGTCTTACCTCCAAAGGAAGCTCTACGCTGTGTCCTTAGGCACTTAGGCTATAACCCAGGGAGTCTTATCCCTGGTGTCCCTCCCAATTTAGGTATACAGCTCTCAACATGGGCAGTTATGTGAGAGCCATTCCCCACCACCCTTGCCAGGGCCCCAAGTTTGTAATGGCTAAGAGAGAAAGATGGGGGGAGAGAGAGAGAGAGAGAGATGGAGAGAGAGAGAGAGATGGAGAGACAAAGAGGGAGTCAAAGAGAAAAAGAAAGGAGAAGATAGAAATAGTAGAAAGAAAAAAGAAAGAAAGAAAGAAAGAAAGAAAGAAAGAAAGAAAGAAAGAAAGAAAGAAAGAAAGAAAGAAAGAGTGCCCCTTTCCTTTAAAAGCCGGGGTAAATTTAAAACCTGTAATTGATAGTTGAAGGTCTTGTCCATGACCCTATAACACTCCAATACCACTTTGTTGTCAGTTTAAATAAAGGCGTAGCCTGAAAGCACTGAGACCACTGACAACCCATAGCCTTCCCATCAAAAATCCTTAACCCAGTAACCGCAGATGGGCCAAATGCATTCAGTCAGTAGCAGCAACTGCCTTGCTAAAAGTAGAAAAGTAACTTTTAGAGGAAACCTCATTGTGAGCACCCCTCACCAGTTCAGAATTATTCTAACTCAAAAAGGTAGCTTACTAACTCAAAAATCTTAAAGTATGGGGCTATTCTGTTAGAAAAGGGTAATGTAACTCCAACCACTGATAATTCCCTTAACCCAGCAGATTTCCTAACAGGGGATTTAAATCTTAATTACCATACAGAGGTCCGACCAGACCTAGGAGGAACTCCCTTCAGGACAGGAAGATAGACGGTTCCTCCCAGGTGATTGAGGAAAAAACCACAATGGGTATTCAGTAATTGATAACAGAGACTCTTGTGGAAGCAGAGTTAGAAAAATTGCCTAATAATTGGTCTTCTCAAAGGTACGAGCTGTTTGCACTCAGCCAAGCCTTAAAGTATTTACAGAATCAAAAGATTATCTCAATCCTGACTCAAAAGGTTGCTACACCCTTTTTCGAATTTGCATAAGAACAGTTGTTTATGGGAATGCATCTTGATGGGGCAGCTGGATTGTTATGAAATATTCAGGAACCCAGTCCAGCTCTAGGACTCACTCCTGAGCGCAAAGGCAATGTTGGGCACACTGCTAAAGGACCACTAGAATCTAACAGGCAGGACCCCTTTCTTTGTGGTAAAGAAAGGTGGGAAAACAGGTGCAGGACTGCTACATCGGTGAGCATAACTAATCCGATAAGCAGAGGTCCGTGAGTGGTTACGCACCCTGGAAAGTAATAAGCATTAGGACCGTAGAGAACACTCTATGACTAACGCCCATCGGAAATTGACTAGGGGTGCTGGCATCCCTATGTTCTATTTTCAGATGGGAAACATTCTCCTCAGGGCAAAAACACCCCTAAGATGTATTCTGGAGAATTGGGACCAATTTGACCCTCAGACGCTAAGAAAGAAATGACTTATATTCTTCTGCAGTACCGCATGGCCACGATATCCTCTTCAATGGGGAGAAACCTGGCCTCCCGAGGGAAGTATAAATTATAACACCATCTTACAGCTAGACCTCTTCTGTAGAAAGGAGGGCAAACGGAGTGAAGTGCCATATGTGCGAACTTTCTTTTCATTAAGAAACAACTCGCAATTACGTAAAAAGTGTGGTTTATGCCCTACAGGAAGCCCTCAGAGTCTACCTCCCTATCCCAGCGTCCCCCTGACTCCTTTCCCAACTAATAAGGACCCCCTTTAACCCAAACAGTCCAAAGGAGATAGACAAAGGGGTAAACAAGGAACCAAAGAGTGTCAATATTCCCCAATTATGCCCCCTCCAAGCAGTGGGAGGAGGAGAATTTGGCCCACCCAGAGTGCATATACCTTTTTCTCTCTCAGACTTAAAGCAAATTAAAATAGACCCAGGTAAGTTCTTAGATAACCCTGATGGCTATATTGATGTTTTACAAGGGTTAGGACAATCCTTTGATCTGACATGGAGAGATATAACGTTACTGCTAAATCAGACACTAACCCCAAATGAGAGAAGTGCTGCCATAACTGTAGCCCAAGACTTTGGCGATCTCTGGTATCTCATTAAGGTCAATGATAGGATGACAACAGAGGAAAGAGAACGATTCCCCACAGGCCAGCAGACAGTTCCCAGTGCAGACCCTCACTGGGACACAGAATCAGGACATGGAGATTGGTGCCACAGACATTTGCTAACCTGAGTGCCAGAAGGACTAAGGAAAACTAGTAAAAAGCCTACAAATTATTCGATGATGTCCACTATAACATAGAGAAAGGAAGAAAATCCTACTGCCTTTCTAGAGAGACTAAGGGAGGCATTGAGAAAGCATACCTCCCTGTCACCTGACTCTATTGAAGGCCAACTAATCTTAAAGAGTAAGTTTATCACTCAGTCAGCTGCAGATATTAGAAAAAAAACTTCAAAAGTCCGCCTTAGGCCTGGAGCAAAACTTAGAAACCTTATTGAACTTGGCAACCAGGTTTTTTATAATAGAAATCAGGAGGAGCAGGTGGAATGGGACAAACAGGAAAAAAAAAAAAGAAAAGAGAAAAAAAAAAGGCCACTGCTTTAGTCATGGCCCTCAGGCAAGTGGACTTTGGAGGCTCTGGAAAAGGGAAAAGCTCCGCAAATCAAATGCCTAATAGGGCTTGTTTCTAGTGCGGTCTACAAGGACACTTTAAAAAAGATTGTCCAAGTAGAAATAAGCCACCCCCTCATCCATGCCCGTTATGTGAAGGGAATCACTGGAAGGCCCACTGCCCCAGGGGATGAAAGTCCTCTGAGTCAGAAGCCTCTAACCAGATGATCCAGCAGCAGGACTGAGGGTGCCCGGGGCAAGTGCCAGCCCATGCCATCACCCTCACAGAGCCCCGGCTATGCTTGACCATTGAGGGCCAGGAGGTTAACTGTCTCCTGGACATGGGCGTGGCCTTCTCAGTCTTACTCTCCCATCCCAGACAACTGTCCTCCAGATGTCACTATTCGAGGGTTCCTAGGACAGCCAGTCACTAGATACTTCTCCCAGCCACTAAGTTGTGACTGGGGAGCTTTACTCTTTTCACATGCTTTTCTAATTATGCTTGAAAGCCCCACTCCCTTGTTAGGGAGAGACATTCTAGCAAAAGCAGGGGCCATTATACACCTGAACATAGGAGAAGGAACACCCGTTTGTTGTCCCCTGCTTGAAGAAGGAATTAATCCTGAAGTCTAGGCAACAGAAGGACAATATAGATGAGCAAAAAATGCCTGTCCTGTTCAAGTTAAACTAAAGGATTCTGCCTCCTTTCCCTACCAAAGGAGGTACCCCCTTAGACCCGAGGCCCAACAAGGACTACAAAAGATTGTTAAGGACCTAAAAGCCCAAGGCCTAGTAAAACCATGCAATAGCTCCTGCAATATTCCAATTTTAGGAGTACAGAAACCCAACGGACAGTGGAGGTTAGTGCAAGACCTCAGGATTATCAATGAGGCTGTTGCTCCTCTATACCCAGCTGTACCTAACCCTTATACTCTGCTTTCCCAAATACCAGAGGAAGCAGAGTGGTTTACAGTCCTGGACCTTAAGGATGCCTTTTTCTGCATCCGTGTACATCCTGACTCTCAGTTCTTGTTTGCCTTTGAAGATCCTTCAAACCCAACATCTCAACTCACCTGGACTGTTTTACCCCAAGGATTCTGGGATAGCCCCCATCTATTTGACCAGGCATTAGCCCAAGACTGGAGCCAATTCTCATACCTGGACGCTCTTGTCCTTTAGTACATGGATGATTGACTTTTAGCCACCCATTCAGAAACCTTGTGCCATCAAGCCACCCAAGCGCTCTTAAATTTCCTCGCTACCTGTGGCTACATGGTTTCCAAACCAAAGGCTCGGCTCTGCTCACAGCAGGTTAAATACTTAGGACTAAAATTATCCAAAGGCACCAGGGCCTTCAGTGAGGAATGTATCCAGCCTACACTGGCTTATCCTCATCCCAAAACCCTAAAGCAACTAAGAGTGTTCCTTGGCATAACAGATTTCTACCAAATACAGATTCCCAAGCACAGTGAAATAGCCAGACCATTATATACACTAATTAAGGAAACTCAGAAAGCCAATACCCATTTAGTAAGACAGACACCAGAAGCAGAAGCGGCTTTCCAGGCCCTAAAGAAGGCCTAAACCAAGTCCCAGTGTTAAGCTTGCCAACAGGGCAAGACTTTTCTTTATATGTCACAGAAAAAACAGGAATAGCTCTAGGAGTCCTTACACAGGTCCAAGGGATGAGCTTGCAACCCGTGGCATACCTGAGTAAGAAAATTGATGTAGTGGCAAAGGGTTGGCCTCATTGTTTACAGGTAGTGGCGGCAGTAGCAGTCTTAGTATCTGAAGCAGTTAAAATAATACAGGGAAGAGATCTTACTGTGTGGACATCTCATCATGTGAACGGCATACTCACTGCTAAAGGAGACTTGTGACTGTCAGACAACCATTTACTTAAATATCAGGCTCTATTACTTGAAGGGGCAGTGCTGTGACTGCACACTTGTGCAACTCTTAACCCAGTCACATTTCTTCCAGACAATGAATAAAAGCTAGAACATAACTGTCAACAAGTAATTACTCAAGCCTATGCCACTCAAGGGGACCTTTTAGAGGTTCCCTTGACTGATCCCAACCTCAACTTGTATTTTGACGGAAGTTCCTTTGTAGAAAAAGGATTTCAAAAAGTGGGGTATGCAGTGGTCAGCGATAATGGAATACTTGAAAGTAATCCCCTCACTCCAGGAACCAGTGCTCAGCTGACAGAACTAATAGCCCTCACTCAGGCACTAGAATTAGGAGAAGGAAAAAGGGTAAATATGATACAGACTCTAAGTATGCTTACCTAGTCCTCCATGCCCACGCAGCAATATGGAGAGAAAGAAAATTCCTAACTTCCGAGGGAACATCTATCAAACATCAGGAAGCCATTAGGAGATTATTATTGGCTATACAGAAACCTAAAGAGGTGGCAGTCTTACACTGCCGGGGTCATCAGAAAGGAAAGCAAAGGGAAATAGAAGGGAGCCACCAGGTGGATATTGAAGCCAAAAGAGCCACAAGGTGGGACCCTCCATTAGAAATGCTTGTAGAAGGACCCCTAGTGTGGGGTAATCCCCTCTGGGAAACCGAGCCCCAGTACTCAGCAGGAAAAGTAGAATGGGGAACCCCACAAGGACATCATTTCCTCCCCTCGGGATGGCTAGCCACCAAAAAAGGGAAAATATTTTTGCCTACAGCTAACCAATGGAAATTACTTAAAACCCTTCACCAAACCTTTCACTTAGGCATTGATAGCACCCATCAGATGGCCAAGTCATTATTTACAGGACCAGGCCTTTTTAAAACTATCAAGAAGATAGGGCCTGTGAAGTGTGCCAAAGAAATAATCCCCTGCACTGCAGGCCATACATTTCAATCCCTGTATCTTTAACCTCCTTGTTAAGTTTGTCCCTTCCAGAGTTGAAGCTATAAAACTACAAATGGTTCTTCAAATGGAGCCCCAGATGCAATCCATGACCAACATCTACCGTGGACCCCTGGACTGGCCTGCTAGCCCATGATCCGATGTTAATGACATCCAAGTCACCTCTCCCGAGGAAATCTCAACTGCACAATCCCCACTACACCCAATTCAGCAGGAAGCAGTTAGAGCAGTCGTTGGCCAACCTCCCCAACAGCACTTGGGTTTTCCTGTTGAGAGGGGAGACTGAGAAGACTAGCTGGATCTCCTAGGCCAAATAAGAATCCCCACGCCTAGCTGGGAAGGAGACCACATCCACCTTTAAACATGAAGCTTGCAACTTAGCTCACACCTGACTAACCAGATAGTAAAGAGAGCTCACTAAAATGCTAATTAGGCAAAAACAGGAGGTAAAGAAATAGCCAATCATCTATTGCCTGAGAGCACAAAGGGAGGGACAATGATCGGGATATAAACCCAGGCATTCGAGCTGGCAACGGCTACCCTCTTTGGGTCCCCTCCCTTTGTGTGGGAGCTCTATTTTCACTCTATTTCACTCTATTAAATCTTGCAACTGCAAAAACAAAACAAAACAAAACAAAACAAATCCTGCAGGCTGAGGCATAAGAATCGCTTGAACCTGGGAAGCAGAGGTTTCTGTGAGTTGAGATGGCACCACTGCACTCCAGCCTGGGTGACAGAGTGAGACTCTGTCACAAAACAACAAAAACAACAAAACAGAAAAACAGAAATAAATCTTAAGGAGAGTAATCAGCTAGCTCGGTGTCTGCCCAAACGGCCACCCAGTTTTGTGCTTGAAACCCAGGGCCCTGGTGGTATAGGCACCTGAGGGAATCTTCTGGTCTGCAGGTTGCAAAGACCATGGGAAAAGCATAGTATCTGGGCCAGAATGCACCGTTCCTCACAGCACAGTCCTTCATGGCTTCCCTAGGCTAGGGGAAGGAGTTCCCCAACCCCCTGTGCTTCCTGGGTGAGGCAACACCCCACCCTGCTTTGGGTCGCCCTCCCTGGGCTGCACCCACTCTCTAACCTGTCCCAATGAGATGAGCCAGGTACTTCAGTTGGAAATGCAGAAATCACCCACCTTCTGTGTTGATCTCGCTGGGAGCTGCAGACCAGAGCTGTTCCTATTCGGCCATCTTGCCAGCCACACCCATCTATCTCCATTTCTAACCAGCATATGAACTTCCTCTGAATAAACCTTTGAGTGTAATGGTTTTAATTGGTCACTTCAGCATTATATCCAAACAATGAATTTAAAAGTTTGTGTAATTAATTTGGTCATTCCCATGCAGGAGAGGATCTCCAGCCACTATACAGGTGATACATGGAGATAGCCTGTCTCAAAGTCACCAAAAGTAGCACTTCACCAGCTCCCTTATATTAGCCTAAAATCCTCAGACCATCTGGCTTCAATCACTGCTCGGACCTCACGGGCTCCTACCCCCCACCCCCACCCCTCCCACCTTCTTCTGCCACCGTAGAACCCCTTGGTGTTTTTAGAAAACAACAGACATGCTCTTGCCTTGGAAACTTTACACAGCCTGCTCCCTATTTCTGGACAGCTCTTCTCTCCCATATCGTTGTGACTGGTTCTGTCATCATCTTAAGTCTTTGCTCAAATGTAAACTTTATAGGGAAGCCTGTCCCAACCTCCTCATTTTAAATTTTAATGCCCCTGCTCCAAGATTCTTATTATTCTTCCCTGCTTTATCTTTTTCTCCATAGCATTTATCACCTCCTAATTTTATAATTTATTTATTTAGTTTTGTCTGTTTTTTTCACTCTGTTTAGAGGGTAAACGCCATGGCTTTTTGTTTTTTATTCATTGTGCAATCCCTCATCAAGAACCAGGTGTGTCACACAGCACGTGCTGAGAAAGAAAACAAAGGGCAGTCTCTGACAAGCAGAACTGATCTGGCACTCAGAACTAGGGCATATTATTTTCTGATTAGACATAAGCAATCCCACAGAAAACCAACCCTAGACAGGTTACTCTGAGAGCAGGATACAATGAGACAATGCAAAGTCATAAGTCATTTTATGACTTTAAGCACAGACCCAAACAAGGTCCCTGTGCCACCCACAAAACACCAAACACCTCCTGTCTTGGCCAAAATGAGTGACTGCTACTTCTTTTCTACTAACAGCTTTATCCTCATTCTTGTCTACTCTCCTCAAGATTTATTTCTGTTTTTCTGTTTTGTTGTTGTTGTTGCTGTTGTTTTGTGACAGAATCTCACTCTGTCACCTAGTCTGGATTGTAGTGGTGCCATCTTGGCTCACAGTACCTCTGCTTCCCAGATTCAACTGATTCTCATGCCTCAGCCTCCTGAGTAGCTGGAACTACAGGCGTGTACCACCATGCCTTGTTAATTATTATTTATTTCTATCAAATCATAGAAGGTGTTGTGGGAAGTCAGAGACCCCGAACAGAGGGACCAGCTGGAGCTGAAGCAGAAGAACATAAATTGTGAAGATTTCATGGACATTTATCACTTCCCTAATAATACTCTTACAATTTCTTATGTCTGTCTTTACTTTAATCTCTTAGTCACATTATCTTTGTAAGCTGAGAATGTACATCACCTCAGGACCATTATTGTACAAACTGATTGTAAAACATGTATGTTTGAACAATATGAAATCAGTGCACCCTAAAAAAGAACAGAATAACAGTGATTTTCAGGGAACAACGGAAGATAACCATAAGGTCTGACTGCCTGCGGGGTTAGGCAGAATAGAGCCATATTTTTTCTTCCTGCAGAAAGCCTATAAATGGACATGTGAGTAGGAGAGATATAGCTGAATTATTTTCCCAGCAAGGAATATTAATTGATACCCTGGGGAAAGAATGCATTCCTGGGAGAAGGTCTATAAACGGCCACTCTGGGAGTGTCTGTCTTTTGTGATTGAGATAAGGAATGAAATACGCCCTGGTCTCCTGCAGTATCCTCAGGCTTACTAGGATTGGGAAATTCCAGTCTGGTAAATTTTGGTGAGACCGGTTCTCTGCTCTTGAACCCTGTTTCCTGTTAAGGTATTTATCAAGACAATATGTGCACAGTGGGACATAGACCCTCATCAGTAATTCTAATTTTGCCTTTGCCTTGTGATCCTTATTGCCCTTTGAAGCATGTGATCCTTGTAACCTACTCCATGTTTGTACACCCCCTCCCCCTTTAAAATCCCTAATAAAAACTTGCTAGTTTTGTGGCTCGGGGTTGTCATCATGGTCCTACCAATATGTGATGTCACCCCCAGAGGCCCAGCTGTAAAATTCCTCTCTTTGTACTCTTTCTCTTTATTTTTCAGACCAGCCGACACTTAGGGAAAATAAAGAAAGAACCTACGTTGAAATATTGGGGGCTGGTTCCCCCAATAGAAGACAGAGGCACTTCCAACAGCATCCAATCTAGAGCAAACTGAACTTCCCTAGTCTCTGACAAATCACCCAATCAAAGCCCAAATTCTGTAATAGGTTCTTTCTAATAACCTCCTACAGAGATACCTTATGGTGTGTTTTTTTTTCAACACTGCAATGAGTAATAAAGCCATGTGCTCAACTACAGGAATGTTCCTGTATATTTGTGGAAGGAAGGAAGGAAGGTCCTGTGAAAATAATGTTCCTAATGCAACATTCACTAATTAAATACATTGCCACCTACTCAAGGGTTAAGTATTCTGAATCTAATGGGAGCTCTAAGCTGTTTATCTCTACCTTATAAAGTTCATTTCACCAAATTCTTATTGAAATTTAGTTATAATCCAGTCTCTTCCTGGAACTAGCAGTTAACAAATTTATGAAAATATTGAACCCAAAGATGCCTGTCTAGTTATTTAGGGTATAAAGGTACCCTGGCCTTTCCTTTATCTGGTATGAGTCAACGCTGCTCAGAGAACACACATGTCCAAAGCAAATGCCGCTTCACGATGAAACTTGGTAAACAGCCTGAAGCCGCCTTCCCCCTTTCATCTTCCATCAACTTCAAAGATTAGGTAGATCAAATATACTCCTCCACAATCTATGATCTACAATCCGAACTTAATGCTGTTAATTAGAATCATGGAAACTTGCATGAACACCCAAAATTTATTAATTCGATCACTTTGATCACCTGCCATATGCTATCCTGGAGTTAGGAGGGATATGATGAGGTATAAATCCATTGTTCATTTACTCCAAGAGGTCAGAATATAAATAAGAAGATGCCAGGTTCTATCTCACTATATAATGCAAGAGTTTATATTTTCATTTATGCCTGAAAACTTTAATTTACCTCATCTAGGAAAGAAAGTACATTCTTTTCAAAGCCCTGAAGGGAAAAATATTCTGCTTTTTTTTTTTTTTTTTTTTTTTTGAGGCGGAGTCTCGCTCTGTCGCCCGGGCTGGAGTGCAGTGGCCGGATCTCAGCTCACTGCAAGCTCCGCCTCCCGGGTTTACGCCATTCTCCTGCCTCAGCCTCCCAAGTAACTGGGACTACAGGCGCCCGCCATCTCGCCCGGCTAGTTTTTTGTATTTTTTTTAGTAGAGACGGGGTTTCACCGTGTTCGCCAGGATGGTCTCGATCTCCTGACCTCGTGATCCACCCGTCTCGGCCTCCCAAAGTGCTGGGATTACAGGCTTGAGCCACCGCGCCCGGCCAATATTCTGCTTCTTGCTTCTCCCTAATCCTGCCCTGGCAAATACCTTAATACAAATGCTGACAGTCTTGCCTATTACCAATTCAAATGGAAAGCAAAGCAAAGCACAGGAAAGGATATATCCCACTAGGGTTGGTGACAATTGCCCCATTCTCAGGAAAAGTCTCTGGAGGTTGTCTCACCATCCTTAAGTGAAAAGCAAGCTGGGTTTATGTCCTCAACACGTTCAGGTTCTCAGCATTTGCTGATTGCTTGATTCATTTCAATGGAATGAGGTTACATCAGTGTCATCTGCATTAAAAGGTGTTTATTACCTACCTCTATTGAGTGCTATGCTGTGTTGCAATGCAGAGCAAACAGGTTTTCTGCAACTTGGAAATCTCTGACAATGACCCAGAATGCTGATGTGGACAGATGGAATAAAGACAGCTGAGCAAATATTAAAGAAGTCCAAGAATTAATAAATAATATTAACATTTTGTACAAGTACATAACCTTAACTGGGAATGCTGGCAGGGAACCTTGAGGAGTGTATGCACAGACTGGATAGGCCATGGAGAATTCACAACCTTTTTTCTAATTAATCTCATGCAATATAGCAGGCTGATAAAATAAATCTGACTTTCCCACGGCATATTCTGAACCACTTGGGAGACTTGGAACTTCCCCAGGAAGTCAGGTCCTGTGAGAATTATCAGAGCATGTCAGTTACTCAATGCTGGCCAAATGCAAAAGCTCCAGCAGGTCTAAGCCCTTTTCACATTAAGGGTATAAAACTAATTTCCCTCCTTCGCCTCAACCAAGCAATCAATAAGAAACAGTATTATACGTAAAACATCCTACAATGTAGAAAGTGCTTTTATACTGTGTCTCCCTTTTGAATCTCACAACAGACAGACAAGATGTATCTATCAACCAACAAATAATTATTTAGTGCTAGTGGTGGCAAGTCCAGCGCTATATACCTATACACAGAATCACATTATCATCTCTGGCCTCAGCACGTTTACAATCTGTTTATAAGGCAAGGTTGTGAGTGTTCAATAGATTCTTAGAGAAATAAAGACTAATGAGGACAGATTTGGTTGGAGAAGTGTGATCCAAGACGAAATGTGAACGAAATTGGGAAGGATGCCAGAGTTATGGCTAAGAGAAAGAAGCAAGGGCAGTTGGAGAAAGGGTAGAGGCACCCTTAGGAAGACATGATTGTGTTAATGTGAAATCTGGAACGTAAAAGTGAAGTAGCTATTTCGTCCATGCAGCACCCAGGACAAGCCTTAAGTATAAGACATACTCAGTAAAGACAAAACTGAAAAAAGAAGTTAGGCCTTAACTAAGCAGTAAACTTTCCCCAATTTTAATCAAACAGATCATCACTGGCTCTTCTGTACAAGGCAGAAGTTTCTTCCCCAGTACTTCCCCAACAGAGTAGAACTGTCAGCACAGTTCCTATTTTGTGAGAAGAATAAGTTCTAATTTTTTTTATTCTATGAGAAGCGTAGCCATTGAAAATTTTCAATAGGCATATGAAAGTAGTGTTTAAGGAAAATTAATATGGCCATGATATGCAATTCAAGTTAAAGGGAGAATGATGTCAGTGAATATGGCTAGAACTCAGGTGCATCATCCAGGTGAGAGAAAATGAAAGCATTGGGGGAGTCTTCAGTGAGGGAGAGAACACAGGTACATAATAAAATTTAAAAAATAAAAGTTACATAGTGAGTTGATAGAACTTGATTATCAATAAGACAAAAAAGGAAGGAAAATATACTAGATTTTACTCTATGATTTATAATCAGAGGAACTCAGAGGGAACATTGTTAGTGACACAAATGGTGATGAGAGCCGAGGAGGTTGTAGTTGAAAAGACAAGTTTTTGGAGGAGATAATTCTTTCCTTCAACTCCTCCGATGTGAATGAGAAACAGTGGTTGGTTTTTTACCATCTTCCTGAAAATAAAAGGCTCTATCTCAAAAAAAAAAAAAAAAAAAAAAAAAGGAAGACAAAGACAAATGCCCAGAAGTGCTAAGACACATGGCCAGCAGAGACTTTTCCAAAGCCCTTCACTTGGCTGGACGAGGTTCTAGGCCTTAGAGCTGACTGTGGGTGGATGATAGGGAAAGCAGAACGACAAGGTTTGATGAAAGAAGGGCCAGGAACACCAAGCCACTGCTCTACTACCCAGTTGGAACATGCCTGGAATTGGTGCTTATTACATAGAGTATTTCTGTGCCTGCGATGCAATCACTGTCACCTTTACCTCCACACACATGAACCTGGTCTCCTGACTTTAGTTAGGAAAGAAGAGAACAATGCAACTCACAAGAAGAGAATGATGAGGACAAGTGTTTAAAATACTTTTTCAGACGCTGTTGGCACATTTTCTAGATGATTATTGTCTGGTGAACCCAGTGAAAACAAATACTGTATTGAGATAATCTGTACTGAGTGGATTTATTTCCTTTTGTTTTGTCGGAGAAAGGAGGAGAGGTAGTGAGTTGCACCCTGGTTTCCATACTTCACGGTACTGTTTTATCTAAGTTTTAAAAAACACCTCAAATTCAACTAGCAGTGGCATTTTTCTCAGTGTTCATATCACTATGCCCAACTTAAATTTTTTTAATAAAACAGGAAAAAACGCTAAACACATTACAAGTTCTTAAAATTATTCCTTAATATTTATTTTGGGTCAATTTAAAAAGGCTTGTGAATCCATAGCCTTGAGTTAAAATTTAGTTCAGGTGTTAGTTACATTCTAACTTTAACAGTCACCCGCACTTGTAAATCTTGCCCCACGATGGACTACATTTCCCAAGAGCATCCCCCGAGTTAATCACATGAAGTGCCTTCTAGGAATTGTAGTCTTGGATGAGCCTCTTTTCTCTCAGTCTTTGATTCACGCCCTGATTCCGGTTGAAACGGTGCTACCAATTAGCAGGGGCCATGTCCGTGAGTCGTGGTCCAACCGGGAAAGCTGGTGTGGGAGCCTGGGACAATGATTGGCCAATGAATGACCCCGGGGCGGAGCAATGGGGGCGGGCGGGGAGACCATGGTGATTGGACCAGACGCCCGCGACGGCGGGCGGGGATTGGCTGCGCCCTGGGTCAGGGAGGCCTGGGAAGGGGCGGAGGAAGGAGACTAGAGCAGGAAGAGCAGCGGCGAAGCGGCGGCGGTGACTCCGTGGTGGCAGAGGCGAAGGCGACATCTCTAGGGGTTGGCACCGGCCCCGAGAGCAGGATGCGGGTCCGGATAGGGCTGACGCTGCTGCTCTGTGCGGTGCTGCTGAGCTCGGCCTCGGCGTCCTCGGGTCAGTATCCGCCCCCTTGGGCTGAAGGCCCAGAGCCTCCGCCCCCCAGCCTCTACCGCCGGCCGGAGCCGTGGGGACCCAGACTCCGGACCCCGTTCTCCTTGGGCACACCTCGCACTGGCCTGTCACTCGCTCTTTGGCTTTGCTTGGCCTGCGCCGAAGGGGCTATTTAGGGAGGTGGAGTGGGGTGGAAAAAGAAGGCGCGGTCACTCCGCCCACACCTCTCTCCCACGTAACAAACTTTACGCGACTCTCTCTCACGAACGCGGAATTGACTCCAAAAGAATGAATCCCGACCCAGGAGCCGGAGTGGTGCTTCCTCGACCCTGGGGTAGAGGAAGGGTCTGGTCTGGAACTCTGGGCTTGGGAATTGAAAGTTAAATAATTGACAAACCTGGAGCTGTCTCTTTAGGGCAGAGGAGGATCCATCCAGACCAGGATGTTGACAGTAGTTTGGTGAGTTTGCCTAACACCTGTGATGGTCCCTGGTCCGTTTGTTTAAAAACAAAGACTTTTGATCTCCTCGTAGCCACTTTCTACTTTTTTGAAACCTTCCTGAGAAAGCGGTGACCTGGGGCAGTGTTTCTGAGTTGCCCCATGTTTGTTTATGATGTTTGGGAAAATCTTGGTTCTTATAAGTTGCGTTTTATATAGATAGAAATTTGTGTGCTTTTGAATTGATTTTCCAGTTAGCTAATTTTTATTCTGGTTCTAGTCCCCCACCCCCCACCTTTTTTTAATGTTTTAATCTGCCTACATTTGAAAATTTCCATTTTGAGAGGGTTCATGAAAAACTTCGTGTTTCTAAGTGTTGATAAAGAAAAATTAGTACAGTAAACTTTGGAATTTTAATCTGTTTCAGTTAACAAGACAGCTGTTCTGTGGCTTTACGTTTTGGGGAGACAACACAGAGTATAATGTCAACTTTTTAAATAAATGTCAGCTTTTTTTTAACAGAAAATTTCCCAGGTGGTTATTTGAATCCCCAAATTACCTGTCCTAGTTGTAAATCAGTGCCATAACGTCATTCTGCTTCTAAAATAAGAGGCCTAAACCTAAATTCTATCCATGATGTGGTTTGAAATTCCATTTCAAAAGCACCAACCCTGTGCTAATTACTTTACTGCCAACGTCATTCTTTGAGGTCCACTCGCCTCCCTCCAGTAGTAGTGGTGGTTTGAGTTTAATGACCAGATCTTTAGACTCTACATAACTCTGGAAGCACTTTTAGCAGTTATTTAATATTTGATCAAAAAGCATGAAATGAAGTTGTTGAGCTTAATGAGTAGAGTACCTGCTGGACCATGGACCTTCTGCATCAGAATTCCTCTTATGGGGTTGTTAAACATGTGGTTTTAGGTCTGGAACAGCTCAGGTATACATAGATTAACAATCTCCATGAGGGATTCTTCACACTAAAGAGAACTACAGTAATGAAAGAGCACGGTGTGTATCCCTCTGAATTTAATTGGCAGAGTTTAAAGAAAATTAAAGCATAGAAATTTTTCTGTCTGTCTTTGACTACATTTCATATACTTACAGCTCCATGCTAGTGGAAAAGATATTTGAAGATCAACAGTTGGGGCTTTCAGGATATTATAATAAAAGACTCAACACTGATAGATTAAGTCCTTGGGTTGTATTGACGTAGGTAGAGGACTGTATTCAAGAAATGTCTGCTCTGATTTCCATGGTAGTTAAAGCTGTACCAAAACATTTCCATGGTAAAGGCAAAAGCCTTAGCTGGAACTAAAACAATGTAGATGTGGGTGCTAAAAGGTAATAAAGGCAGTACTGTGCTCACATGAAGTTCATGTATCATAAAACACCTGTGCGGGCCAGGCTCATGCCTGTAATCCCAGCACTTTGGGTGGCTGAAGTGGGAGGATCACTTGAGCCCAGGAGTTCAAGACCAACCTGGGCAACATGGCGAAACCCCATCTCTACCTAACTCCAGATGTGGTGGTGCACACATGTAGTTCCAACTACTTGGGAGGCTGAGGTGGGAGGATGAAGTGAGCCCCAGGAGGTTGAGGCTGCACTGAGCTGTGATTATGCCACTGCACTCCAGCCTGGACAACAGAGTGAGACCCTGTGTCAAAAAAAAAAAAAAAAAAAAACTGTGTAAAATAAAGTTGTATAAATTAGGCAGTGGATTTTCAGTTGTCATTTTCATTCACAGGATTTTGGCCTCAAAGTTTAAAGTTTTACTCCAGTATGAAAATCAAGTTTTTGGTGATAATTTTGTGTGTGAATGTTAGTGGTTACCCAGGGCAGGTCGCGTTTATCCAGGTCGAGTATGGTCAGCCAACAGAGATAATCTTGATTCTATTGCTGTTGGTGGCTGTTATCTAATATCATGTTTTAGAGTCATGTAAAAATATGATATAGTCATATGCTACATAATGACCTTTTGGTCAGCAATGAACCCCATGTAAGATAGTGGCCCTGTAAGAATATAATGGAGCTGAAAAATTCCTGTCACCTGGTGATTTGTAGCCATTGTAACATGGTAGCACACTTTAAAAAAAAAATAAATTTAGTGTAGTTTAAGTGTACAGTGTTTACAGTAGTGTATAGTAACATCCTAGGCTTCACATTCACTCACCACTCACTCACCCACAGCAGCTCTTAATCCTTCAACTTCCATTTATGGTAAGTGCCCTAGACAGGTACACGTTTTTTAATCTTTTACACCATATTTTTACTGTAGCTTTTCTATGTTTAGCTATGTTTATGTGCACAAATACTTTTATGTTACAGTTGCCTACAGTAGTCTGTATAGTCACATGCTGTACAGATTTGTAGCTTAGGAACAATAGGCTACACTATATAGCCCAGGTATGTAGAAGGCTATCCCATTTAGGTTTATTTAAGTATACAAAAAGGAAATCACCCAGTGATACACTTTTCAGAAGATATCCTCGTCATTAACACGTGGCTAATATTAGAAACATTTTCTCTTTTCTGTTAATAAATTTAAAGGAGGACACTAAAAGGATATTTCTTCATTTTCTCAGGATAATAGTGAAAACGTTATAGTTTTTCTCACAAATGCATGTTTCTTATTTTTGGCAGGAAGAGGCAAATGGCTTAACCTTTATTTTTCTTTTTAGTCATTTTAGTGAGGTCCACTGCCAGGTATTTCAGGTAATAATTATAAATTCAGAGAGTAGTTTTCAGAGAGCAGAGGATGTTTAATTTCACTGGTTTAGTTGTTCCTTAAAACATTGTGAGTCAGCGGGACAGAGGTGTTACCCCTTTTGACAGGTTGAGAAACAGAGGCCGAGCAAGCTTTTGTTACTGAACCATGTGTGTCAGAATTAACATTTGATGAAGCCAGGTTCCAGAACTAGCTCTCCAGGCCTCAGAATTGAAGAAATTTAGAATCGAGAATGTCTTAGGATCTGTACCGATTCAGAGCTAACGCAGAGAACAGGGATCTGGTCTGTTTTCACCAAACTCTTTAGACTTTCTATGTTTAAAGGTTGTCAGTCTGTTTAATTTACATGATGAGTGGAAAAATGATTTTGTAGTGGTTACTTTTCCCTGAAAGCATATCTCTGGTACTTTGCAGTTTTGTTAGCTAATACAATAAAAATAAAAACTGGTCTTTTTCAAAGGAAGGTGTACAGTTAAATAAAGTAGTATGAACCATTTGGATGAGCGAGAAATGCATAACTTAATCCTTTTGCATTTTTTCTTGTTGCTTGATATCTGTGTTCTGATGAAAACATTACTATTTGCTTTTTATTTATGCATAACTTCAGTCTCTTTAATCCTTACCTGAATACTACATATCAGAAGTTCCTGGGTTATAAACAACTCTTTAAAAAGTGTTGTGTGAATGTTTGTATCAGTTTGAAAAAGAAAATAGCTTATGCTTTGAGACTACCATCTGGAGTAGGCTTTCCCAGTTTAGTAACTGAGAATTATCTTATTTACCGGTAATATTAGTATATAGTCCAGATTGCGAAGAGAGAGGGAGAGAAAGAGAAGCATGATGCAATTCACATGAAATAACCCTGATGTCACAAATCATGTTTCTTGGAGTTGGAAAACACATTTTGCTACTCTAATGCCTAACAGCTTGTGCTGTGTGAAATGTACATGTCTTCAAGTGTATTTACCGGTGTGTCTATATGATTCATCTGTTAGCTACCTATGTAGCCTGTTGTGGTGAGGTACTAAATGTAGCAATTTAGTGAGAGTGATTTAGAGTTCCAGCTAAAGTTTCATTCAGCATTTGGGGATATTTAATATACGTTTAAACATTTAATGTCTGTTCTTGATATATTAACTAGTTGAAGTTTGTGATTAATTACATGTACTTACAGTACAACTTTGTTATAGAGATGGTTTTTTTTCTTTAAAGATTTGCTGAGAATGGAATTTGAACCACATGTTAGAAATGGGACTTTGGGTAATGCTTGTGAAGAAGTTAACATGAAGGACAATTGTTAATTAACTGACATCATTTCGTAATGTTATGGGCACTATGAGACTAATATGTGGCATAACCTTCTGTTCATCTGCCAGAAGTAAAACATACTTTGAAGGTAATCTAAACGTAGGTGAATATGAATAGTAGCTGTAATTTAAATTTTCGTCAACTTCACAGCACTTTCATATATGGCAAAACCTCACTAGTGGGCTAGTTTTCTCAAATACTCAAAAGAAATATTGTGAGATAGTGTCTTGTATTTTGTGCATAATTGAGTTTATTATACTTCTTAGTCTTAGTACTTTGACAAACTCTTACACATGTTTTTTGTTGTATTTTAGAGTTACAAATTACAAATAATATTTAAGATAAAGCCATATGAAGTAAAGTATAAATGAAACTCTAAAAGCAAATTTTCTAGTAAAAATCACATGGCCTTACAAGATTTTGTCTACTGGTTAATTTCTCATACAGCTTATATAGAGTGGGTAAAACTGAAACTCACTCCTGAATAAAATTAGGTAATTTTAAGAGCAAGAGGGCAACTTAAAGATGATCTGACAGATTTGCTGTTTTAAACTGGCAAGGAATACAAAAATCACGCATTTGCGTCTGAACATTAAGTTGTTGCATGTGTTTATGTAAGAGCAGGAAGAAGGGTAACAAGTAGCCAGAAAAGTAATAGTCAGAAAGCATGTAAAGAGTAACAGAAGGAACATTAATATAATCAGACAACACCAAAAGCAAGCTGTGTGAAAGTTGTGACCGGTGACTGTTTTTAATTGTTTAATGCAAGTTATTGATTTCTTAATACATAGCTCTCAATTGAGTGAACATATGACAGGACCATGCTGCTTTTTACCTGCATCTGGTTATCTCTGAGTAGAGTAGAACACAAATCCTAAATATATTTGTTTTGCCACTCTGCTATCAAATAATAATTCTTAGTTTCCATCCTTACTCTAGTAGTAAACAATAAAAATACTAATTAGCACTAAAATGGGCTACTCTGACTCAAGATCCTGAGCAGAGAAACAGAATAGGTGGAAACCTGGAGTATGAAATTAGAGATTTATTTTTATGAACTTAGTAACTCATTCTCAGAAATAGGCTAAATAGACCCGCAAGAATTGGATGGCATGTGAAGAAATACCTGTTTTTGTTGGTGGAGGCTGTTGATCTTCCTACCTTTGTAACAGATGAAGCTAATGTCTTCCCCTGGAGAAAGAGAGAAACTAAACCCCCAACCCATTTTTTTTTTCACTTTCATTTGATCTTTTCTGAACAATTGCTGAATATAGCTAATTTTAAAATAATTCTAGGTTTATTTATCCAATGTTTGATCATTATATGCTATACTTTTCAAATGTTTTCTTTTAATAATAACTATAATTTCTCAACAAGAAAGATTACTAAATTGTCTTAAAATTTCTTTGCAGATGAAGAAGGCAGCCAGGATGAATCCTTAGATTCCAAGGTATGTACTAAAATGTGTATTGACCAGTATTTGCTGCCTGATTTAAAAGCATGAATTACGTGTCTTAGAAAGGATATGAAATCTGCAACTTTTGAGTAACAATTGAATTTAAAAGGACAGAAAAAGACAGATGGTATTAGTATTAGGTCTAGTTTTTCTGGAGGGAGAAAATACCTACAAGAGGGGATAGTAAATATTTCATTTCAACTTGAATGTGCTCTGTGTGTGTGTGTGTGTCTAAGTTTGAAAATTTAACCGGTGTCATTTTTTCCACTTTCCAGTTTTCAAAAATAAATCCAGTGAGCTAATGCACTTATTGGTTGATTGAGCTCTCCCATCCAAGTACTAACCAAGCCCAACCCTGCAATCAGTTATGAGCTCTGATCTTTAGATTTGAGGGAATGTAGATAAAAGCAGGAAGTAGAAGTATAAAGTATGCTGGGGGCATGTGGAGGAAAACCTAACCCAGACTTTGGGAATTAAGGAAGGCTTCCGGGGGAAATAACATCTAAGTTGAAATTCAGAAAGACTACAAGTTAGGTGATGAAGGAAGGCACGTGATGGACACATGCCGAAGCCTGTAGAGATAAGTGAGTGTGGCACTTCAGGGAGCTGAAGGAGATGTGATATCTGGATAAGTGAAAATAACGGTCAAATAGGGTTGGGGGAAGTCTTGGCATTGTTGATAACTAAAAATACTTTATATTCTCAGACTACTTTGACATCAGATGAGTCAGTAAAGGACCATACTACTGCAGGCAGAGTAGTTGCTGGTCAAATATTTCTTGATTCAGAAGAATCCGAATTAGAATCCTCTATTCAAGAAGAGGAAGACAGCCTCAAGAGCCAAGAGGGGGAAAGTGTCACAGAAGATCTCAGCTTTCTAGAGTCTCCAAATCCAGAAAACAAGGACTATGAAGAGCCAAAGAAAGTACGGAAACCAGGTAGTCTGGACACTTTCCTTGCTTTTTGATTTATTTAGGAGACAACTGAAAATTTTAAGCTAATGAATAAAGAGGCTGAAGAAAACTGGCTTCAGTGATTATTACCCACAAATAATATATGGAGTGTAGTTTGGTGAGAATTTCTAGATTTTAATATACCAAATTATTCACTTAACTGATTTGTCCCAAGTTACATAAGCTGAATTCAATAGATGAGATTGCATTTTTTTTTTATTAATATCCTAATATTTCTTTTTGGACTCCAGTACGTAAATACATTTCTCACTGAGAAATTTTGGAAAATAATCTGTCAGGGTAGCATACAAAACAGAAACTCAGGAAGAATTGTCGAACATGCCACTATGGTTGTTTTCAGGATTGTGGTAGGATTATTATTACAGTAACGTTGTGGATCATCCTAGGTAATTTGATTTAGGTGTTTATCCCTCAGTTGAAGCTTATGTGTACTTCCGTCCTTTTCTAACTTTCACCATCTTGAAACCTCTACTTTTCAGTTTAAAACTTGATCTTTTCCACAATAGTCTTCTAAATATTAATCCTTTTAAAAATTATTAATGTATCCATTCTACCATGTCTTGCTACCCTTCTGTCATTTATTATTTCAACGATCACTGCCTTATCTGTGTATTATTCCATTACTAACCACTCTCAGGAACTAATCCAAATTTGAACTTCTTAAAAAAATAGGAGTTTGTTTGTTTGTTTGTTTTAGATTTGGCAACTTTTATTACTCATTTTACCCAAAAGTACACTTTAACTGGCACTTACCAATACTCAGTGAAGTGTTGTCCAATTTTCCTGTTAATTCCCTGGATTTTGTAACAATTCTCATAAACAGATGAAATTTTATAAACTCTCACTATAAAGAATGAATAATATAAATTGTCTGTTCTTGGCCAAGGATATGCTTGTGTGTGTGTGTGTGTGTGAGAGATACGTGGGAACTATTCACATTTTCCCACTGAATTGAGAATTGATCACAAAATTTAAAAAATGGCAAAAATTGGTGAAGAAATAACTTCCTTTAGCTTAAGCAGTCACCCTGCTCCTCTGTTTCTTGCTTATGTTAGCTGTTGGAAAATAGTTAACACAGTCCTAGGCATTTGACCTGGTCACTTAAGGAGGCAGTGTCAGTTAATATGCAAGTGAAACAGCATAGAAACAAGCAACAGCAGCCACTCTAACATTCTAAGTGATCTTTCTATGTAATTACAATTTGTTTCATCATAGTCATTTCACATGACAAATAGTGAAGCTAGGATTGGAGAGCTTTGCACAGTGGGACTGTGTCAAGATTATAAAAGAGTAACCTGCCACTAAGTTATCAAATTGAAGGGAAAGATGTAATTTCAAAGACCTGTAATAATAAATATTTGTCAAGTGCCTATGTGCCAGACACTGTCAGATGAACTCTTAATTCTCCCAATAGCCTTATAAAGTAGGCATTTATAGTTGCCATTTTATAGACGAGAAAACTAAGGGACAGAGAGGGAAATTCCATGTCTGAGTCCCACAGTTCATAAGTGGCAGAGCTGGGACATAGCCCACTTGGCCTGATTCTTTTTTTTTTTTTTTTTAATTGTACTTTAAGGTCTAGGGTACATTGTACAACGTGCAGGTTTGTTACATATGTATACATGTGCCATGTTGGTGTGCTGCACCCATTAACTCGTCATGTACGTTAAGTATATCTCCTAATGCTATCCATCCCCCTCCCCCCACCCCACGACAGGCCCCAACAAGTGATCTCCATCCTGTGTCCAAGTGTTCTCATTGTTCAGTTCCCACCTATGAGTGAGAACATGCGGTGTTTGGTTTTCTGTCCTTGTAACAGTTTGCTCAGAATGATGGTTTCCAGCTTAATCCATGTCCCTACAAAGGACACGAACTCATCCTTTTTTGTGGCTGCATAGTATTCCATGGTGTATATGTGCCACATTTTCTTAGTCCAGTTTACCTATGATGGACATTTGGGTTGGTTCCAAGTCTTTGCTGTTGTGAATAGTGCCACAATAAACATACGTGTGCATGTGTCTTTATAGCAGCATGATTTATAATCCTTTGGGTGTATACCCAGTAATGGGATGGCTGGGTCAAATGGTATTTCTAATTCTAGATCGTTGAGGAATCGCCACACTGTTTTCCACAATGGTTGAACTAGTTTACAGTCCCACCAACAGTGTAAAAGCATTCCTGTTTCTCCACATCTTCTCCAGCACCTGTTGTTTCCTGACTTTCTAATGATTGCCATTCCAACTGGTGTGAGGTGGTATCTCATTGTGGTTTTGATTTGCATTTCTCTGATGGCCAGTGATGATGAGCATTTTTTTCATGGGTCTGTTGGCTGCATAAATGTCTTCTTTTGAGAAGTGTCTGTTCATATCCTTCGCCCACTTTTTGTTGCGGTTGTTTGTTTTTTTCTTGTAAATTTGTTTAAGTTCTTTATAGATTCTGGATATTAGCCCTTTGCCAGATGGGTAGATTGCAAAAATTTTCTCCCATTCTGTAGGTTGCCTGTTCACTCCAATGGTAGTTTCTTTTGCTATGCCGAAGCTCTTGAGTTTAATTAGATCCCATTAGTCAATTGTGGCTTTTGTTGCCGTTGCTTTTGGTGTTTTAGACATGAAGTCCTTGCCCATGCCTATGTCCTGAGTGGTATTGCCTAGGTTTTCTTCTAGGGTTTTTATGGTTTTAGGTCTAACATTTAAGTCTTTAATCCGTCTTGAATTAATTTTTGTATAAGGTGTAAGGAAGGGATCCAGTTTCGGCTTTCTACATATGCCTAGCCATTTTCCCAGCACCATTTATTAAATAGGGAATCCTTTCCCATTTCTTGTTTTTGTCAGGTTTGTCAAAGATGAGATGGTTGTAGATGTGTGATATTATTTCTAGGGATCTGTTATGTTCCATTGGTCTATATCTCTGTTTTGGTAGCAGTACCATGCTGTTTTGGTTACTGTAGCCTTGTATTGTAGTTTGAAGTCAGGTAGTGTGATGCTCCCCGCTTTGTTCTTTTGGCTTAGGATTGTCTCGGCAATGCGGGCTCTTTTTTGGTTCCATATGAACTTTAAAGCAGTTTTTTCCAATTCTGTGAAGAAAGTCATTGGTAGCTTAATGGGTATGGCATTGAATCTATAAATTACCTTGGGCAGTATGGCCATTTTCACAATATTGACTCTTCCTGTCCATGAGCGTAGAATGTTCTTCCATTTGTTTGTGTCCTCTTTTATTTCATTGAGGGTTTGTAGTTTTCCTTGAAGAGGTCCTTCACATCCTTTGTAAGTTGGATTCCTAGGTGTTTTATTCTCTTTGAAGCAATTGTGAATGGGAGTGCACTCATGATTTGACTCTCTGTTTGTCTGTTATTGGTGTATAGAAATGCTTGTGATTTTTGCACATTGATTTTTTATCCTGAGACTTTGCTGAAGTTGCTTATCAGTTTAAGGAGATTTTGGGCTGAGACAATGGGGTTTTCTAAATATACAATCATGTTATCTGCAAACAGGGACAATTTGACTTCCTCTTTTCCTGATTGAATACCCTTTATTTCTTTCTGCTGCCTGATTGCCCTGGCCAGAACTTCCAACACTATGTTGAATAGGAGTGGTGAGAGAGGGCATCCCTGTCTTGTGCCAGTTTTCAAGGGAATGCTTCCAGTTTTTGCCCATTCAGTATGATACTGGCTGTGGGTTTGTCATAAATCACTGTTATTATTTTGAGATACGTTCCATCAGTACCTAATTTATTGAGAGTTTTTAGCATGAAGGTTGTTGAAATTTGTCAAAGGCCTTTTCTGCATCTATTGAGATAATCATGTGGTTTTTGTCTTTGGTTCTGTTTATATGATGGATTACGTTGATTGATTTGCATATGTTGAACCAGCATTGCATCCCAGGGATGAAGCCCACTTGATCATGGTGAATAAGCTTTTCGATGTGCTCCTGGATTCGGTTGGCCAGTATTTTATTAAGGATTTTTGCATCGATGTTCATTACGGATATTGTTCTAAAATTCTTTTTTTGTTGTGTCTCTGCCAGGCTTTGGTATCAGGATGATGCTGGCCTCAAAATGAGTTAGGGAGGATTCCCTCTTTTTCTATTGATTGGAGTGGTTTCAGAAGGAATGGTACCAGCTCCTCTTTGTACCTCTGGTAGAATTCGGCTTTGAATCCATCTGGTCCTGGGCTTTTTTAGGTTGGTAGGCTATTATTGCCTCAATTTCAGAGCCTGTTATTGGTCTATTCAGGGACTCAACTTCTTCCTGTTTTAGTCTTGGGAGGGTGTATGTGTCCAGGAATTTATCCATTTCTTCTAGGTTTTCTAGTTTATTTGCATAGAGATGTTTATAGTATTTTCTGATGGTTGTTTGTATTTCCGTGATGTCAGTGGTGATATCCCCTTTATCATTTTTTATTGCATCTATTTGATTCTTCTCTCTTTTCTTCTTTATTAGTCTTGCTAGTGGTCTATCAATATTGTTGATCTTTTCAAAAAAACAGCTCTTGCTTGGATTCATTGATTTTTTTTGAAGGGTTTTTTGTGTCTCTCTCTCCTTCAGTTCTGCTCTGATCTTAGTTATTTCTTGCCTTCTGCTAGCTTTTGAATTTGTTTGCTCTTGCTTCTCTAGTTCTTTTAATTGTGATGTTAGGGTGTCAATTTTAGATCTTTCCTGCTTTCTCTTGTGGGCATTTAGTGCTATAAATTTCCCTCTACACACTGCTTTAAATGTGTCCCAGAGATTCTTCTGTGTTGTGTCTTTGTTCTCATTGGTTTCAAAGAACATCTTTATTTCTGCCTTCATTTCGTTATGTACCCAGTAGTCATTCAGGAGCAGGTTGTTCAGTTTCTATGCAGTTGAGCGGTTTTGAGTGAGTTTCTTAATCCTGAGTTCTAGTTTGATTGCACTGTGGTCTGAGAGACAGTTTGTTATAATTTCTGTTCTTTTACATTTGCTGAGGAGTGCTTTACTTCCAGCTATGTGGTCAATTTTGGAATAAGTGCAGTGTGGTGCTGAGAAGAACGTATATTCTGTTGGTTTGGGGTGGAGAGTTCTGTAGATGTCTATTTGGTCCACTTGGTGCAGAGCTGAGTTTAATTCCTGGATATCCTTGTTAACTTTCTGTGTCATTGATCTGTCTAATGTTGACAGTGGGATTTTAAAGTCTCTATTATTATTGTGTGGGGGTCTAAGTCTCTTTGTAAGTCTCTAAGGACTTGCTTTATGAATCTTGGTACTCCTGTATTGGGTATATATATATTTAGGATAGTTAGCTCTTCTTGTTGAATTGATCCCTTTACCATTATGTAATGGCCTTCTCTGTCTCTTCTGATCTTTGTTGGTTTAAAGTCTGTTTTATCAGAGACGAGTATTGCAACCCCTGCTTTTTTTGTTTGTTTGTTTTCCATTTGCTCGGTGGATCTTCCTCCATCCCTTTATTTTGAGCCTATGTGTGTCTCTGCATGTGAGCTGCATCTCCTGAATACAGCACACTGATGGGCCTTGACTCTTTATCCAATTTGCCAGTGTCTTTTAATTGGAGCATTTAGCCCATTTACATTTAAGGTTAATATTGTTATGTGTGAATTTGATCCTGTCATTATGATGTTAGCTGGTTATTTTGCTCGTTAGTTGATGCAGTTTCTTCCTAGCATCGATGGTCTTGACAATTTGGCATGTTTTTACAGTCGCTGGTACTGATTGTTCCTTTCCATATTTAGTGCTTCCTTCAGGAGCTCTCGTAAGGCAGGCCTGGTGGTGACAAAATCTCTAAGCATTTGCTTATCTGTAAAGGATTTTATTTCTCCTTCACTTATGAAGCTTAGTTTGGCTGGATATGAAGTTCTGGGTTGAAAATTCTTTTCTTTAAGAATGTTGAATATTGGCCCCCACTGTCTTCTGACTTGTAGAGTTTCTGCTGAGAGATCCGCTGTTAGTCTGATGGGCTTCCGTTTGTGGGTAACCCGACCTTTCTCTCTGGCTACCCTTAACGTTTTTTCCTTCATTTTAACTTTGGTGAAACTGACAATTATGTGTCTTGGAGTTGCTCATCTCGAGGAGTTTCTTTGTGGTGTTCTCTGTATTTCCTGAATTTGAACGTTGGCCTGCCTTGCTAGGTTTGGGAAGTTCTCCTGGATAATATCCTGCAGAGTGTTTTCCAACTTGGTTCCATTCTTCCCATCACTTTCAGGTACACCAATCAGATGTAGATTTGGTCTTTTCACATAGTCTCATATTTCTTGGAGGCTTTGTTCTTTTTACTCTTTTTTTCTCTAAACTTCTCTTCTCGCTTCATTTCATTCATTTGATCTTCAATCACCGATACCCTTTCTTCCAGTTGATCAGATTGGCTACTGAAGCTTGTGCATGCATCACAGAGTTCTCATGCCATGGTTTTTAGCTCCATCATGTCATTTAAGGTCTTCTCTCCAGTGGTTATTCTAGTGAGCCATTCGTCTAATCTTTTTTCAAGGTTTTTAGCTTCTTTGCAATGGGTTCAAGCATCCTCCTTTAGCTTAGAGAAGTTTGTTATTACTGATCACCTGAAGCCTTCTCTCAACTCGTCAAAGTCATTCTCCGTCCAGCTTTGTTCCGTTGCTGGCGAGGAGCTGCGTTCCTTTGGAGGAGAAGAGGCACTCTGATTTTCAGAATTTTCAGCTTTTCTGCTCTGGTTTCTCCCAATTTTTGTGGTTTTATCTCCCTTTGATCTTTGATGATGGTGATGTACAGATGGGGTTCTGGTGTGGATGTCCTTTCTGTTTGTTAGTTTTCCTTCTAACAGTCAGGACCCTCAACTGCAGGTCTGTTGGAGTTTGCTGGAGGTCCACTCCAGACCCTGTGTGCCTGGGTATCACCAGCAGAGGCTGCAGAACAGCAAATATTGCAGAACAGCAAATGTTGCTGTCTGATCATTCCTCTGGAAGCTTCGTCTCAGAGGGGCACCCGGCCATATGAGGTGTCAGTCGGCCCCTACTGGGAGGTGCCTCCCAGTTAGGCTACTCAGGGGTCAGGGACCCACTTGAGGACACAGTCTGTCCGTTCTCAGATCTCAAACTCCGTGCTGGGAGAACCACTACTCTCTTCAAAGCTGTCAGACTGAACGTTTAAGTCAGCAGAAGTTTCTGCTGCCTTTTGTTCAGCTATGCCCTGCTCCCAGAGGTGGATTCTACAGAGGTAGGTGGGCTTTCTTGAGCTGCGGTGGCCTCCACCCAGATCAAGCTTCCAGTCTGCTTTGTTTACTTACTCAAGCCTCAGCAATAGCAGGCGCCCCTCCCCCAGCCTCACTGCTGCCTTGCAGTTCCATCTCAGACCGCTGTGCTAGCAATGAGGGAGGCTCCATGGGCGTGGGATCCTCCGAGCCAGGCATGGGATATGATCTCCTGGTGTGCCGTTTGCTAAGACCATTGGAAAAGCACAGTATTAGGGTGGGAGTGACCCCTTTTTCCAGGTGCCATCTGTCACGGCTTCCCTTGGCTAGGAAAGGGAATTCCCCGACCCCTTGTGCTTCACAAGTGAGGTGATGCCTCGCCCTGCTTCGGCTCATGGTCCATGGGCTGCACCCACTGTCCTGCACCCACTGTCCGACAAGCCCCAGTGAGATGAACCCCGTACCTCAGTTAAAAATGCAGAAATCACCCGTCTTCTGCGTCACTCACGCTGGGAGCTGTAGACTGGAGCTGTTCCTATTCGGCCATCTTGGAACCTCCCCCTAGAATTTTTTTTTTTACTACAAATGTACCATTTTCATGAATAGAAAAACTATTTTTAAAAAATTAAAAGTACCTGAATCCCATCAACTAGAAATAACAGCTACTCACATCATGGAGAATATTCTCTCAGGATTTTTTTAGGTGTATGAATAATTTTAAGAAAAGTAAATTGAGTCAAAATGTGTATTCTATGTTGCAGCCTGCATTTTGCACTTAACAGTTTACCATAAACGTTTTTCCATGTCATTTAGCTATTTTGCAATTTGATAGTTAATGACTATAAATAATTTTATATGTAAATATACGGTACCATAAACCAAAACGTTTATGTTATGCCGGGAGATCATTTTAGATGTATCTTTGTGCATATCTGTGAAAATTTCCTTAGAATTCTTAAAAGTATATTTACTGAATTGGATGTAAAAGTTTAAAAGACAGTTGATACACATTGTTAAATTGTTCTTCAGAAAAGTAATTCTGTTTACTTCGTTTGAAAATAGCGAAGTGTGCATTACCATTTTAAAATTTTTACTAAATATTATAATTTAATTCATTCTTCATTTTTTAATTAGGGATTTTTTTTTTTTTTTTTTTTTTAGTTTCTATATTTTTAGAGACATGGTCTCACTCTGTCACCCAGCCTGGAGTGCAGTGGCACAATCAGAGCTCACCATAGCCTCGAACTCAGGTGATCTCCCACTTTGGCCTCCCAAAGTGCTGGGATTACAGGCATGAGACACTGCAGCAAGCCTGGGAAATTTTTAAACATGCGTAAAAGTAAAGGGTAAAATGACCCCCCTTCCCACCCCTCACTCAGCTTCAATAGACATCATTCTGCTGGTCTTTTCATCTTTACTACCATACCCACATTTCCCTCTTTTTTCTTTCCTAGAATATTTTAACGCAAATTCCACCTGTGCTTTTACCTCTCTCTCTCTCTCTCTCTCTCGGAAGAATTTTCTTTTCAGCAAATACACAGAATTAGCCATTACTCCTTTATTACCTAATACCCAGACTGTTTAATTTTTCAAGTTTCTTCAAGTGTCAGTTTACAATTTATTTGTTTGAATTCATTTCCAAGCTAAGACCTAGGTTTCTCTTAATCTGTTGCCGATCTCCCTCCCTTGTTGTTTTTCTTTTTTTTTTGAGACAGAGTCTCACACTGTTGCCCAGTCTGGAGTGCAATGGCACGATCTTGGCTCACTGCAGCCTCTGCCTCCCGGGTTCAAGAGATTCTCCCGCCTCGGCCTCCTGAGTAACTGGGATACCAGGCGCGTGCCACCATGCCCAGCTAATTTTTTTGTATTTTTAGTAGAGATGAGGTTTCACCATGTTGGTCAGGCTGGTCTCAAACTCCTAACCTTAAGTGATCTTTCCACCTTGGCCTCCCACAGTGCTGGGATTACAGGCCTGAGCCACGGCACCCAGCCCCTCCTTTGTTTTTAAGTGTCATTTTATTTGCTAAAGAAATATGCAGTGTACTTTGTGCTATATGGTTTCTCATGTTTTGGATCTAGCTAGTCATGTCCTTGTAATGTCATTGAGCTTGTCCCATTATCTGCTGTTTATTCTATAAACTGGGAGTTAGTTCTAGAGACATGGGTAGATTTGGTTCTGTCTTTTTATTGAGAGTATTTCATAGGTAGGTGGTGGTGTGTACTTTCTGTTGCATTACGTCGAGAGACATGTAGTATCTGATTTTTCCACTTTTACTGATGTTAAGATTAATCAGCGAGGTCAGGTGATATCAGTCTGATCTCACCATTCTAAAGTTCCTCATTGATCTTTTGCTTAGAGATTTTGGCAACCGTTTATGTTTATTGCCTGGATCTTTTATTTATTAGGGGTTGCAAAATGGTGACTTTCTAATTCTACCATTCCTCCTGCATTTGTTACCTGGGATTCTTTTATAAAGAATTTTCTTTCATCAAGTCTTTGATTGCCCTGAAATATAGTCTCATCCAGGGAAAGCTAGATAAACTCTTGATTATTTCCTTTGAACTGTTTCAAAATGAAAATTTGGTGCCCAAGCAATCTCCAGAAGAGACTAATGAGTATGTTTTTGTTTGTATTTGTTTTGCTTTGTATTTGAGCATTGTAAGGATATAGGAAAAACCAAACGAAGGTGTGTTTTTCTTTCTCTTTCTCAATGAGTTAACACTTCTGACACCAGATCTATTGTGAGTGTTTCCCCACATACCAAGTAAGCAATCAGTTCTACAGAGGATTCTCCAGCAGAAACCAGCAGGATGTCTACCAATTTAATTCCGTTCTGACACTACCTGGAGATAGCATTAGATCTCACAAGTTGAAGGCTCAGTCTCACAAGACCAGTCCCCACTCCTTGAGATGCCAATCATAAGCCCCGGGTTGTCTGTGCTTCTGACAGACTGGCTATAAATCAGGATTCCCACAACCCCCTTCTTGGGTTCAGTTAATTTGCTAGCACTTAGGACTCTGGGAAGCATGATAAATGGGTAAATGTAAATATGAATTTACATTTATTATAAAGGATATTACAAAGGATAGAGACGAAAAGCCAGATGGAAGAGAGGCATAGGGCAAGGTGTGGGAGAAGGGCTGCCGAGCTTCCATGCCCTCTCTGATCTGACCATGCCACCCACCCTCCAGGAATCTCCATGTGCTCAGCTTTCCAGAAACTCCCAGAACTCAGCTATTTGGGGTTTTTATGTAAGCTTTGTTATGCAAGCATAATTGATTAAATCACTGGGCATTGATTTATTAGCTCAACTTTTAGCTCCTCTGCCCTTCTGAGGTTGGGCGGTGGGACTGTAAATGCTAACCCTCTAATGTAATGGTTGGTTTCCCTGGCAACCAAGTCCTATCCCAAGGCTTTCTAGGAGCCTCCAGCCACCAGTTATCTCATTATCATACAGAAGACATTCTAATCACTCAAGAGATTCCAGGGATTTTAAGAGCTATATTTCTGGAAATGGGATGAAGATCAAGTATTTTTTTGCAATATCACAAGCATCATTATAAATTAATGGATTCTTATATATAGTCAGCCCTCTGTATCCATGGATTCAACCAAATATTTGAAAATATTTGGAAAAAATGGGTGGTTGCAGCTGTGTACTGAACATGTCCACAGTTTTTGTTCCTGTCATTATTCCCTGAACAATGTAGTATAACTATTTACATAGCATTTCCATTATATTAGGTGTTAGAAGTAGTCTAGGGATGATGTAAAGTATACGGGAGGATTGCCTAGGTTATATGCAAGCACTACATCATTTTATCTAAACCGCTTGAGCACTCATGGATTTTGGTACCACCAGGCCAGGTCCTGGACCCAGTCCTCCAGTGATACTGAGGGACAGTCATGTATCACTTAACAATGGGGATGCATTCTGATAAATGCATCACTAGTTAATTTTATCATTATGCAAACAGAGTATACTTACACATAGCTAGCTATTGTAGCCTATTATGTACCTCGGCTATATGTTATAGCCTGTTGCCACTAGGCTACAAACTTCCATAGCTTGTTATTGTATTGAATACCATACTCAGTTGTAACACAGTGATAATTAGTTTATAAACTTTTATATTTTCATTTATAAATTTTTTAGCTCTTTGACTATTTTGTAGTAACACTTAGCTTAAAATACAAACACATTGTACAGCTATACAAAAATATTTTCTTTATACATTATCCTTATTCTATAAGCTTTTTTCTATTTTTTAATTTTTTAAAAAACGTTTGTGTTAAAAACTAAGACAAATATACACATTAGCCTATGCCTACACAGGGTCAGGGTCATCAATATCACTGTCTTCCGCCTCCACATCTTGTCGCACTGGAAGGTCTTCAGGGCCATTAACAGGCATGGAACTGTCATCTCCTATGATAACGATGCCTATACTTCCTGAAGGACCCACCTAATGCTGTTGTACAGTTAACTTTTTTTTTTTTAAATAAGTAGGAGTACATGCTAAAATAAGGGTGAAAAATACAGTAAGCATGTAGACCAGTAGCATAGTTGTTTATTATCACTATCAAGTGTTAAGTGCCATACATAATTGTATTACTATACTTTTATACAACTGGAAGTGCAATAGGTTTATTCACACTAATTTCACTACAAAAACATAAGTAATGGATTGTGCTACAATATTATAATGACTAGGACATGACTAGGTGATAGGAATTTTTCAGCTTCATTATAATCTTATGAGACCACCATGGTATCCACAGTCTGTCTTTGACCAGGGAGTCATAATGTGTCTGTCACATGATTGTATTTGTGTTCATTGCAATCATTCTTTTTTGTTGATTGCTCAGAATTTTCCTTTTTTGGCCGTTGGTAGTCATTCCTTTGTCTTTTTGACTAAATCCTGGTGATCTTTCGTAACTTTTTTTTCCAGGAAGAACAAGGGTGTCCTAAACTCATTTTGTACATTTCTTGACCCAGAAGTAAATGTCAGCTATTTCTCCAAGGAACCCAGATTGCTTTTAATGGGTTAGATACTATAAGCTCCAGTGATCTGCATTGCTAAATTGTCATTACTTATAGGCCTTTTTGGTGCGTTGGGTTAGGAAATGTATCTTTCATACCGATAACTTCCAGTTCAAATTAAATATTACACGCAAGATAACAAAATTCAGATTGACATATTGAACTTATAAGGATCAGAGATCCTAACCTACTATCAAGCTTGGCAAATATTTTCAAAGATAAAATTATCATAAGACACAAGCAGGGTGTAGAGAAGTCTGTGGCTACCAGAGCTGCTCTTAGGTCCTTTCTTTCCTCAATTAGACTGTGCTCCAGCCCAGAGTTCAACACTCGAGGTCTCTAAGTAATGCCTATAGAGTGTCAGTTCCACGAAAGAAAGCTGTTTCCAACATGAGACATCACCGGTTTCTTCTCTGATAATTACATAGTGTATGTGATATTTTCTAGAGTCATGCCTGCCTACATCCCAGGTTTTTGTATAATGAGCAATGTAGACAGATCAAGTTCATCCTGCTGAAGCATTTTATAAGTAAGGACTCTTCCGATAGTAAATACCTTCAGTGTGTTTGCCAGAGGTCTGTCTTTACCATATTTCTAAGGTGATTTGATGATGCTTAGAGAGAGGTATCTGCTCGCTCTGTTTTGGGCCAGTGAGAAGAAAGAACAGATTACAGGTCTGCTGCGAGCCTTACCACCTCATCAAGGTTTTTGCTTATTTTGTGTTATTTCCTTTCACTGGTGCTGAAAATCTTAGTACCTAATGACATTAATGTTACTTTGTTTTATAATAAATATGTATATATAGTTTCAAAATAACAGTGGCCCTTCCCACTAACTGTGGGACCACAGAATGCAGCCCAAGATTCCTTTATGGTTCTTCTTATCCTCAGTATATATTTTGCTAGGGATTTATAATAATACAGTGTTTTAAAATCACTAATAATTCTCTGGTTCTATCAACAACTTTATAAACATTCAGATTAGTTTGTATCAGTTTGTTTTCACTTTTCAATAATGATTTAGACTTGTTTTTAATTTATTCTTAATACAAGAAAAGGCTTATGTACTTATGCACATATAATATATAACATAAATTGCATATGTATGGCTGTGTACAGTTCCAGCTACACTAGAACTGGGTTATGTGACAGCTACTTTGAAACTTTTGCCCTTTGTCAGCCTCTCAATCTTGTTGCTACCATATTAACCTTTCTCAAACTCAAATTTGACCCTGTAACTCCCCTGTTTACAGGCCTCCATTACCTCCCTGTTTGCCTGGGAGACGAAGTATGCAGTCCTTAGCATGATTCACAGAGCCTTCGGTTTACCCCTCCCCCAAGCAGCCTTTTTCAGCAATACAAAACCCTTCTCTGTTCTTCAAATACAACATACAGTTCATGCCTCTGGGCCTTTGTACAGGTTCTCCTCACTGCTTAGGATGCCTTCCTCATTCCCTTGCCCAAATCCACTGTCAAATTTCTGTTCATTCTTAAAAATAAATGTAGGTTTCTCCTTTCTGAAGTGGTTCCTGAACCACCCAAGGATAATCAAAGTGTTTACTATATGTAAGAGCTTCCAATCGGGCCTTCCTCCTTTTGCTCTTTTCCCCCACTATCAGTTCCCTAACAGCAACCAGACTGAGCCTTCTCCCTGCTCAGAAACCTCCTTTGGCTTCCTGTCCTACTCAAAATAAAATCCAAACTTCTTCTATTAACAAGGCCTGACATCAGGCACCTCCTCTCTCTTTAACTTCTGCCACTTCCCTTTATGTGACTCCCGCCATACTTGTCCTCTTGCTATTTCTTGAACATTTCACACTTATTCCCAATTGTGTTGAGGAACCCCAAGACCACACCCTCAGGTGCAGTAATTGGGTAGGAAGTGTTCCTAGTAAATCTATGCTGACTCCAAGGACTCAGCGTAGAGTTGTGTTCACACCTATAAGTTGTCATAGTGGAAGACTAGAAGGCAAAATCAGCAAAGGAAAAGCATGAAATGAAGTGTAGGGGAAACCAGATGTAAGCTTTCAAGGGTCCTCTCTCAGAGGAGTCACACAGGTAGTGCTTACATCCGGCAGCAACAAGTTAAGATAACACATGTGAAATGTTTTGTACCTGGGTAGCTTATTAGAGACCTAGAGTTTTTATTGAGGGCTAGTTAAGTTGGCAGTCTCTTCCTGGCATGTACCAGACTTGCAGAAGGAAAGCAAGTGTTCAACATAAATCATTGTTTGTATAGTTTGGGTGAGCCACTCTTATCCGTAGGATGGTAGGAACTCTCCAGCAATCTAAATTTCCAGATGCCAACCAAGGGCTAACCTTGTAAGCTGACCTTCTCAAAGAGAGAAGTTTATGTCTATTTTGTTAACTCTTCTCTGCACAGTCTACTCCCTAGGTCTTTGGCCAAGGCATCTTTACAGCAGAGTTACCAATAAGACCCAGTTAGTAGTAAGTAGGAAGACTAGCCTGCAGTATTGATTTAGGAGGCCTAGACTTAGCCAGGTAAAGAATTCCCATTTATCATAATGGTCTATCTTAGAAAAACAATAGGCTTCCTCCCGGCCTACCTTTTTAAAAACACATTTTACCTATTATTTGTTTTTTTACATGATCTTAAGTTTCTGTGTTAACTTTTTTTTTTTTTTTAAATCAGGCACAGCACAACTGTAGCCTAGTAAGTGGAAGCTGACCTAAAAGCTTTCCAGGGCTGAGTCAGTCTCATGAGAGTCAGAGTACCCGAAGTTCAGTCCCAGGCCGGGCGCGGTGGTTCCTGCCTGTAATCCCAGCACTTTGGGAGGCCGAGGCAGGAGGATCACTTGAGGCTAGGAGTTCAAGACCAGCCTGGCCAATATTGTAAAACGCCATCTCTACTAAGAACATAAAAAAATTAGCCAAGTGTCGTATGAGAATCGCTTGAGCCTGGGAGACAGAGGCTGCAGTGAACTGAGATTATGCCACTGCGCTCCAGCCTGGGCGACAGAGTAAGACTGTCAAAAAAAAAAAAAAAAAGTTCAGTTCCAGAGAGTACACATGGTAACCCTGGAAGCAAACCATCAATTACAGATACTCTGTTTCCAAAACTCAAAAGAGTTCAAATTCCAGTCCTCCCACTGGCAGCAAAAAGCAAAGAAGCTGTGTGCCACTAACACGTTTCTTTTTTTTTTGCAGCTTCCCCTGATCAGGATTATTCCTCTGGTATTTATGAAATTACAAGTGTTTAACATTTTATATTAATTTTTACAATACATCTGGATGCAATAGCCACAAAATATAAAGCCATTTTTAAATTTTTCTTCCTTTTTTTTTTTTTTTTTTAATCTACTGCAGTTTACTTAGCCTCCTAGCAGTAAATTCAGTGTTTGCACTGTTAACATTACAGCTGCCAGGGAAGATCCTGGAATGCAGTGCAGGAAGGGAGGCGGGGGAGGATATTGTAGCAAGAGCAGCAGCCAGGCTGAAAAAAAACTGCTGGATTGTTACCTCCCCCAGTTTTTTTGTTTGTTTGTTTTCTGGTTTATCCAAAATTTTGTTCCAGACCAGATTTAACTTTTTAAAGAGAGCAGTTCAAACTTGTAACATTTTGGTTTGGCCCATCCTTGGGAATTTGGGGGGTCCTTTCTCTTTCCATCTAGAGGAGAGAACAAAAACCATAGGCTGCACTACACTGCCTTTTCCCTCATTTTAGCCAGCATGCCTAAAAGCAGTCAGGGGTATCCAGCAAGCCAGCTTTCCTGGAGCTGGATCTATCACTTTCCGATTCTGTGGCTCTCACAACGTATAGTAGCTCAGCTACTGCTTCATACCGTGGATGACTGCGTAACCACTCAGGCCCCAAAGATTCATCATATTCTGCCCTTTATCCTTCCTCTTCTCAAACAGCACTTTCACCATATATCAGTGAGTCAGGGTCATTCTAGCAAATCCCACTTCTGATGCATCTGTGTCAGAGATCCCTAGACCATCCCCAGATTTAATGATTTGGTAGGGGGATTTGACATATAGTTGCCTTCACAGCTATGATTTATTACAGCAAAAGGGGGCAAAGCAAAATCAGCACAGGTGCAAGGTACATGGGGGGAAGTCTGGAGGAAACAAGGTAGAAGCTTCCAAGGGTCCTGTCCCACAGAACTTATGCAGGACGCACTTAATTCCCCCAGCAGCAAATTGTAACACGTGAAATGTTGTCTGCCAGGGAGGCTCATTAGAGACCCACTGCCTGGAGTTTTTATTGAAAACTAGTTTCTAATCACCCTCTACTAGCATGTACCAAAACTGTAGAATCCCAGAAGAAAAATGGGTATTGAGAGTAAACCACGGGTTTGTATGGTTTGGGCTCCATGAGTCACTTTTATAAGTTAGAATGGTGGTGTGCCCGGAATTTGTTCCTTCCAATGCCCAGACTTCAGGGTTAATTCCCTACTCAAGCAGGGGACAACAAATGGGTAACTTGTTCCCCATATTCATGTAGACAGTAGCTCCAACTTTGAATACTATATCCCTCCCTAATAAGGGCATGGGACTTTCAGGAGTAACAAAGGCATGTGAAAAGAGCAGAGTCTCCCAATTACAACTGAGGAGGTGGGAGAAATACCTGGTTACAGGCTGTCCCAGGATTCCTCAGTTGGTAACAGACCTTGAGGACGGTTGTCTGGGACAGGAGATTAACATTGAGAAGGCCGCACCAGTGTCCAGGAGGAAGTCAGTTTCCTGGCCCTCAATGGTTAAACGTACCCGGGGCTCACTGCGGGTGATGACATGAGCTGGCGCTTGCCCCAGGCACCCTCAGTCCTGTTGTTGGATCATCTGGTTGAGGGCTTCTGGCCCAGAGAACCTTTGTCCTCTGGGGCAGTGCACCTTCCAGTGATTGCCTCGGCATAGTGGACATGGGCGAGGGGGCAGCTTGTTTCTCATTGGACAATCTTTTATAAAGTGTCCTTGCACACCACACTGACAACAAGCCCCACCAGGTGACTGGCCTGCTCCATTTTCTGTCCTCTTTGAACCACCAAGGTTGGTTTGAGGGCCATGACCAAGGCTGCAGCCTTTCTCTGGTCTCACTTTTCCTTTTTGGCCTGTTCCTCTTGGTCCCTATTATAGAACACCAGGTTGCCAGGTTTAATAATGCCTCCAGATTTTGTTCAGGGCCAGGGCTCGCTTTTGGAGCTTTCTTCTGGTATCTGCGGCCGATTGGGTAATGAACTTACCCTTTAGAATCAGTTGACCCTCAAGTGAGTCAGGTGACGGGGGAGTATGTTCTCTTAAGGCCTCCCATAGCCTCTCAAGGAAGGCAGAAGGATTTTCTTCCTTTCCCTGAGTTATGGTGGACATAATTGAATAATTCATGGGCTTTTTCCTAATTCTCCTTAGTCCTTCTAGAACACAGGTCAGTAGATGTTTACGACTCCAGTCCCCATGATCTGAATGTAGATCCCAGTAGGGATCCATACTGGGGATGGCTTGCTGACCGGTAGGGAATTTGTCCCTTTCTTTGGCTGTCAGTCTGTCATTTACTTGACTAAGATACCATGTATCTCCAAACTCTCAGGCTGTAGCTAAAGCCGCATTGTTTTCTTCAAAGGCCAGGGTTTGACCTAACAAGAGCATGACATCTCTCCAAGTGAGAGCAAAGGTTTACCCTAGACCCTGTAGGACATCTGTATACCTATCAGGATCATCCGAAAGCCTCCCCAGGTCTGCCTTGATCTGCTTTAAATCAGAGAGGGAGAAGGGGACATGTACCCAGCTTGGGCCAAATTCCCCTCCCCCTACAGCTTGAAGGGGACATAACCGATAGCCCAGGGGTTTTTGTGGTCCTTTGGAGATTTCTTTGCTTGTTTCCTTCTGGACAGGGGGGATTACAGGAGTCTTATCATTAATAGGAAGGGGAGCTATAGGGAGGCTAGGATATGGAGGTAAGCTGAGAGGTCCTCCTGTGGGATGTAAATTGCAAGCTTTGCATAGTTGTGGATTCTCCTTCAATGAAGAGAAAGCTTGGACATAAGGTATTTCACTCCATTTGCCTTCCGTCTTACAGAAAAGTCAAGCTGCAGGATAGTATTATAATTCATACTTCCCTCAGGTGGCCATTTTTCCCCATCAGAGAGAATACTGGGGCCAGGCCATAATGCAGAAAAAAATGAGCCGCCTCTTTTTCAGGGTTTGTGGGTCAAATTGGTCCCAACAGCTTAGGATGCATTTCATGGGTGAGCCTGTTGATGCCTGTTTCCCATCTGAAAGACCAAACTGCCCGTGGCTTTGGTTTGGTTCTCTCCCTGTCCAGGAACCCATAACGGTCCCTGGACCCTGATGATCGGAATAGTTGAGCTCATTGACACAGCAGCAGAAACACTAGTTTTCCTCCTAGACCACAAAGAGGACCAAGGAAGGTTGGATTTAGTGGCCCTTACCAATGCATTCTCGAAAACCTGCACCCTTGCCTGTCCTCCTAGACCACAAAGAGGACCGAGAAAAATCGGATTTATGACCCTTACTGACGCAGTCTCAAAAACCTGTTAGAGTCCTAAGTATTCTCCTGTTAGTATTGGGACTTTACCCATATCCTATAAAGATATTATGCCCCAAAAGTGAAGTGGGGCATCCCCTAAGTGAGGGGAAGGATCTCCAGAGTTGGAAGAGTGATGCCTTTTGTCCTCACTTGAATCAGAAGGATATCATTTCTGAGGCTCCCCATATCCTAGCTTCAGGAATAGCTTTTGTTAGGCCTGCTAGCCTGAGGAGGGACCCTAAAATTCCAGATAAGATAGTCCCCCGCCCCGACCGGGCTTTGGGCAAAAATTGTGTGTCTCTAACTAGTGAGGCCAGGTGCCTAAAGAAGGGAATAGAGTCCTGGAGTATATACTAGAAATCATTCTTATAGGAGAAACTAGAAAAGCACCAGAGATAGGGAGTGGTTTTAAGAAGCAGGACTAGCCTCAGAGAAGAGAGGCTAGAGGAAGTTTGTCTGACAAGCATTAGGACCCATGGAGGTAAGGGTCAGGATAGATAGGATAGATGGGTGAGTCTCACTTGGGCAACGTGACTTTGAGAGTTCCACTCATGGCCGCAAGGTCAACCAACTTGTTGTCCGGACCCCGGAACTGAATGGCTTTCCTCTCTGTCCACCTTCGGCTCAGCCCAGAAGTACAGGGAAAGCAGAAGCTGGTTCCAGGCAAACCAACACTCCCAACTCCGAAGAGTTGGGGGTTGTTAGAGAGCTCTTTCCCAGAAAGCCTGACACCCATGTCTTTAGTCCAGTGGCCACGCTAGTTGCTTTTAACTGACCGACAGGTGCCGGTATTTAGTGCCCAAATTCTAAGGAAAAATAGGACAGAATAGCAAGCGAAAGGGGTCCGATGGTACTCACTGCTTGGTGATTGTCCCTTCATGGTCACCAAAATGTGTCCAGAATTTATTCCTTCTTAGTCTCGCTGACTTCAAGAATGAAGCCACAGACCCTCGCAGTGAGTGTTACAGTTCTTAAAGGTGGCGCGTCTGGAGTCGTTTATTCCTCCCAGTGGGTTCATGGTCTCACTGACTTCAGGAGTGACGCCACAGACCTTTGCAGTGAGTGTTACAGCTCATAAAGGTAGCGCAGACCCAAAGAGTGAGCAGCAACAAGATTTATTGTGAAGAGCAAAAGAACAAAGCTTCCACAGTGTAGAAGGGGACCCAAGTGGGTTGCTGCTGCTGGCTCAGGTTACCAGCTTTTATTCCCTTATTTGGCCCCGCCCACATCCTGCTGGTTGGTCCATTTTACGAGGAGCTGATTGGTCTGTTTTTACAGAGTGCTGATTGGTGCATTTACAAACCTTTAGCTAGACACAGCGCTGATTGGTGCATTTTTACAGAGTACTGATTGGTGTGTTTACAAACCTTTGGCTAGACACAGAGCGCTGGTTGGTGTGTTTACAATCCTTTAGCTAGACAGAAAAGTTCTCCAAGTCCCCACCCTACCCAGTAGCCCAGCTGACTTCACCTCTCAGTGGGAACCCTTCCAAAATCTAAGTTCCTTGATGGCAACTGACAGCCACGTGATAAGCAGTCTTTCAAAGGATAACTAGTTAGACTTGCTAACTATTTTCTGCATGTCATCTCAGTAAACATTTGTTGATCATGAATGAATAATTAATTGGCCATCATAAGGAGAATGATTACTTTGTGGTATTGCCTGTTATAGAATACTCAGCCATTTTAAAAGGAACATGTTTTCTTGTAAATAAGAAAATCTGTCAGACAGTGGCAGAACCAGAGGTTTATTTGGTTCATGTAAGTAGAACACAGGACTTGTGCCATCAGAGACTCCAGCTCTCCCTTTCTTCCTGTTCAGCTCCTCAAGTAGACTGGCTTCATCCTCATGTTTGTTCCATGTGGTCAAATCTGATAGTGGCTGCACCTTCAGGGCCTGGGTCCTCAGGAAGAAATGTTGCCTGCATCAGAAAAGCAGAAGCATTTTCGGAAGACACTAGGAGAATTCTGAAACTATCATCTGGGGAAGTGGTTCAGAATCGGTAATGAGGCAGTCTGCCCTGTCTGCCACCTACAAGAATGTCAATGATATGTGAAGCAAAAAAATGTCCTATTGAAAAGTAGTTCAGTTAGTATGATCTTGTATTAGTCACAGTTCTCCAGAGAAACAGAACCAAAGGCCATTTGCTTAGAGAATTTCTTCTTTATAGGGTTCAGTCTTCTTTCTACTCAGTCCTTCAACTGATTGGGCGACATCCACCCACATCATGGAGGATAATCTGCTTTATTCAGAGTCCACCAATTTAAATATTAATTTCATCCAAAAATCACCTTCATAGAAACATCCAAAACAATGATATACTGAATATCTGGGCACTATGGCCCAGCCAGGTTGACACACAAAATTAACCATCACAAATCCTTTCTGTGAAAATAAGCCATTTGTAAAAATAAGTTTGCAACTGAAAAAGGTCCAGAACTTTTTTCACTGTCATTACCTCTAGGCAGAAATAACTTGAAGTGATAGGTAAAGATAACTGTCATTTTTCTTTAATTTTGTATACTTTCTTACTGTTTGTCTCTGCAGTAAATACATCCTTACAGCCTTAAAAAAGAAAAATAGAGTAATTGGCATCTTGGATTATTTTAAATGGCACAAAAGGAACTGAGTTTAAACTGACTACATCTTGCTTAAAATTAGGTTCTGCAGCAAGCTGTTGAGCAGTAGAATGATTTCTACTCCATTGTTGCTTAAGTGGGGATGGCAGGGAAGGAACGACCTTTATCCTAGCAATCAGATTAAACAGAAGATAAGAAGACACAGGCAGTTGCCTGCAGCAGGTCCGGACTTTCATGAAAAGGCTTTTTTTGTTATTGTTGTTTCTTTGGTTTGATTTGGTTTTACAAGAAAATTATTTGTGCAAGGAAACTCCTTTAGGAGACCATCCTTGTAGATGCCAGCCACACCACAGCTTTGAAAACCCACCTGTCTTTAAAAGCCATTGTTTAGAGAAACCCACTGTTCTTAAATAGCAGCTTTCCTGAGCAAGTTTTACTCTGGATGGTTTTTGACAGTGCCTATCACCTGATTGATATGAAGTTTGCCACTTTATTCTGGTCACATGGGCCAGTGATTGGGCTTCTTTCTCTTTGTATTTTAAAATGATTAGTTGCTTCTCACAGAAAGAGCTGAACTTTGTATGAACCCTGATGTTAACGTTTTGTTCATTCTACATATGAATACATCTTCTGAAAAATACATTGTAATCTATAAAACAGTGGCTTTCTTCGTATAGTGTGTGTTTATTTACAAAGATAGTTTCTAGACCTTATTTTGCAGTTTTCAACTTTTGATGAAAGCAGTCTGTAGCAAATTACATACCATTGGTATTTTCCCCAAAATATTACTATAGCATTTTCCTAGACAACAGTAAAATACTGCCCATATCATTTGGCCTATGTCATGTACTTTAAGTCAAGTACTTTGGTTCCTTTACACTGTATGTACTGGTGCTTTGTTCTTAGTCCTTGGGAGATTTTTTTTGGTGACAATTGTTTGCTTGATTGAGCTTTTATTTCAGTGTTTACCAAAATTGATGAACACTATGACAGTTGTCTTGAGGTTGGTAGCTTTTTAACATTAAATAATTGTTTATCAGCTCTCTTTGACTACAGGTATATTTGATTCATATGCTACTTAGTACTCTATGTTTGGAAGTACCAGATTGCTTCAGAGAAACAGCATGATTAAATGGGTAATTTTCTTATTTAAAGATCACCCATGTAAACTGTAAAAGTTCTTAAAATGAGAAACTTGTAAAGCTAAATTATTTGTGTTTATCTGTATAGATCAAGAAATTAACTTTTAGTTTTTTGTTTTGATTTTACAATTGAAAGTGCGAAAAAGATGTGCTTATATTCCACTAGCCTTTAATTCTATATATGTAGAGAGAGAGAGAGAGAGAGAGAGATCAGCATTCTAGCCATGTTTACCTTTTTTATCTCTTGGATTCTTTCCTTCAGTGTTCAAGCATCAAGCATACTGTAATATCTGTTAAAAACAAAAATCTTATGTCCTTTAGTCCCCTTCCAGCTACCATCCCACTCCTCTACTCCCATTTGTAGCATAATTCTTTGAAAGGGTTCTCTTTAATCACTGATTTCGCTTTCTCTCTTCCTGTTCTCTAATCCAGCTCCAGCAAGACTTGAGCCTTCTCCAGACTACTAAATCTACTCTTCTCCACCAGTCACATTCTAATTGCTGGATACCTGCTTGGTTCCTGGTCCTCATCTTAACCCCTCACTAGTATCGTTCTTTTCCCTGAAGATACTTTCTTCACTTGGCTGCTGATTCCTGAGAATTTGTCTGATGGTGAAACCCGAGCTTGCCTCAGGACTCAGCCTTTGATCCTCTTCCCCACCCCCCCTCCCCGCCCGCCCCCTCCACTACTCTCTAGGGACCTTTAAATCCTTCCATGTTGACAATGCCCCGGTTTTCATTTAATGGCTGCCCCATAGTGTATTTCCCAGTTTCCTATCAGTAGATCTTTGAGTTCATTTGGTTTTATGTTTTTAAAATTAGGATACTGTACAAGTATTCTCTTGCACATAATCTCTTTGTGTGTTTTTGGGAGCATTTTTTTAAGTAAACATCCCAGAAGTAGAAAAGCTGGATCTAAAGATAGGACCTTTACATTCTAATAGGTATTACCAAATGCCCCTCTTGAAGAGATTGTATTAATATATTCACTTGCTGCGATTACAGGCGTGAGCCATCGTCACCGTGCCTGACTCTCAGACACTGTCTTCATACTCATTTACCCATCTTCTGGCCAACACTGAATATTTTCAGTTCTGTTTTGCTTTTTGCTTTTTCTTACTTTCTTGACTGATTTTAATTGACTTTGCAAGAGCAGATTTCTACCAGTTGAAGTGTAAAGCATTCTGTTCAGTATTACAATAAGTTCTGTACTATAAATATCTTACTCTTGAGGTCCAAATAGATTGGGATACTGTGTCACTAATTGTAGAGCCAAAATATGATTCATTATTTAGAAAATGTGAATTTTACATGAAGCTGCAGAACTGAGAACCCATTTTTCCCTTTCATGGTGTCAGATTTGATTACTGGTTATCGCTAATTTAAATTGCATAACCTGTCAGCTTCATTATACCGGAGCAGTGATTGCCTTGTTTTTAAAATTGACACTGTTCTTGTGGAGGTTTTTAAAAGGATGGCTTTGAAATTATTGCAGAATTTCTCCATAGAAAGAAAATTAACTGAAATTAAAACTATTGTGAGGAGTTTCTGTTTGAGATAATCAATTTGAAACTAGGGAGTCCCAACCAATAACTTTTGGAAGATTTTAGAACAAGTTTAAAAAGTAATAACACTTTCCATATTGTGATTTCCCTTGGAGAAGGTAGCTGAGAGAAACAAATTTTCATTGTAGTAACTCACTAATGATTTATTTTGACAGGTTGCAGTTTTGACTAAATTGAAGCAAGTGCCTCATGGGGTTTCTTCCTGCTTATGTCAGTGCTGAATCAGCAGTAGATGAAAACCTTTTGTTGTCAAAAAATTTTTTACTCTCTCCGGTTTCTTTTCTGTCATATAGTTCATCACATGAAAAGGAATTATTTCATATATTTGAAATACTTAGAAAATATAAGTTTTGGCAAACTAGAATTCCTACGATAAGCTATTTGTTTTTAAGACAAAGATTTCTATTATTATAGAAGTATTCTTTTAAACCGTCATTTGCTATTTAATTTGAAATTCAGGTTTACAAACTGCAGTTCTACAGACACTTTCTCAGCTCACTGCAGCCTCCGCCTCCCAGGTTCAAGTGATCCTCCTGCCTTAGCCTCCCAAGTAGCTGAGACTACAGGTGTCTACTGCCACGCCCAGCTAATTTTTTGAATTTTTAGTAGAGACGATTTCACCATGTTGCCCAGGCTGGTCTCAAACTCCTGGATTCAAGTGATCCGCTCACCTCAGCCTCCCACAAAGCTGGGATTACAGGCGTGAGCCACCATGCCTGGCTCTCAGACACTGTCTTTCTAAAGCAGCGGCAGGTTTGGATCTAGTAGCAGTGTATAGGGATGTCCTTTCCAAATTCTGTAGTCAGAATGACTCCTCTGAAGTTGTTACTAAAGGATTCCTTGCCTATACATTGCATTAGAGATCCCTTTTTTTTTTTTATACTTTAAGTTCTAGGGTACATGTGCACAACGTGCAGGTTTGTTACATATGTATACTTGTGCCATGTTGGTGTGCTGCACCCATCAACTCGTCAGCACCCATCAACTCATCATTTACATCAGGTATAACTCCCAATGCCATCCCTTCCCCCTCCCCCATCCCCATAATAGGCCCCAGTGTGTGATGTTCCCCTTCCCGAGTCCAAGTGATCTCATTGTTCAATTCCCACCTATGAGTGAGAACATGCGGTGTTTGGTTTTCTGTTCTTGCAATAGTTTGCTGAGAATGATGGTTTCCAGCTGCATCCATGTCCCTACAAAGGACACGAACTCATCCTTTTTTATGGCTGCATAGTATTCCGTGGTGTATATGTGCCACATTTTCTTAATCCAGTCTGTCACTGATGGACATTTGGGTTGATTCCAAGTCTTTGCTATTGTGAATAGTGCTGCAGTAAGCATACATGTGCATGTGTCTTTATAGCAGCATGATTTATAATCCTTTGGGTATATACCCAGTAATGGGATGGCTGGGTCAAGTGGCATTTCTAGTTCTAGATCCTTGAGGAATCACCATACTGTTTTCCACAATGGTTGAACTAGTTTACAGTCCCACCAACAGTGTAAAAGTGTTCCTATTTCTCCACATCCTCTCCAGCACCTGTTGTTTCCTGACTTTTTAATGATTGCCATTCTAACTGGTGTGAGATGGTATCTCATTGTGGTTTTGATTTGCATTTCTCTGATGGCCAGTGATGACGAGCATTTTTTCATGTGTCTGTTGGCTGTATGCATGTCTTCTTTTGACAAGTATCTCTTCATATCCTTTGCCCACTTTTTGATGGGGTTGGTTGTTTGTTTTATTGTAAATTTGTTTGAGTTCTTTGTAGGTTCTGGATATTAGCCCTTTGTCAGATGAGTAGATTGCAAAAATTTTCTCCCATTCTGTAGGTTGCCTGTTGACTCTGATGGTAGTTTCTTTTGCTGTGCAGAAGCTCTTTAATTTAATTAGATCCCATTTGTCAATTTTGGCTTTTGTTGCCGTCGCTTTTGGTATTTTAGACATGAAGTCCTTGCCCATGCCTATGTCCTGAATGGTATTACCTAGGTTTTCTTCTAGGGTTTTTATGGTATTAGGTCTAACATTTTAAATCTCTAATCCATCTTGAATTAATTTTCGTATAAGGAATAAGGAAAGGATCCAGTTTCAGCTTTCTACTTATGGCTAGCCAATTTTCCCAGCACCATTTATTAAATAGGGAATCCTTTCCCCATTTCTTGTTTTTGTCAGGTTTGTCAAAGATCAGATGGCTGTAGATGTGTGGTATTATTTCTGAGGACTCTGTTCTGTTCCATTGGCCTATATCTCTGTTTTGGTACCAGTACCATACTGTTTTGGTTTCTGTAGCCTTGTGGTATAGTTTGAAGTCAGGTAGCATGATCCCTCCAGCTTTAAAACATAGACAAAGCAAAGGTAAAAAAGTTATTTGCCTCTTATTACCAGGATGAGTGACATTTACTTGGTGTAAACCATTTGAAATTCATTTTGTCTTTCATAGCTTATTGAAAATATTTTTAAAATTAGTATAGTAGGATATGCCTTTTTTTACACTGCAAAGAAAGAAGGGATACTTTCTAGCCTTCAGAGCGGGGGTGCCCATAATAATAATAGCAGCTGTCATCTCTTGGACTCTTATTACCTAAAGTGATAGGCACCATAATGAATTCTTTACATGTATTATCTCAGTCATTCTTTGCAAACAACCCAATGCAATAAGGACTGTTATTCCTATTTGGAGATAAGGAAGTTATCGCTAAGTAATCTTAAGAGATTAAATAATTTGCTCCAAGCACACAGCTAATAAGTGGTAGGATTTGCATCAAATGTTCTGACTCCAGAACCTAGACCCTTCATCACCAAGCTCTGCTACCCAATTAAATTATCCATGTAAAAGCGACTAGTGGAAGTTGACATGGGCTCATACCTACTGTGTATGGTTTTAGGCTTAGTCCTGGACCTCTGGTGTTCTCATATACATCTCATGCAGCATTCTTATGCATACCGTTGAATTCAACTATTATCTGTGTACTGGAGAATTTTTTTTTTTTTTTTATCTATGACTGAAACATGTCTAAAACATTTTCACTTGTGATTTTTTTTGTTTTTGCTGTTGTTTTTTGTGGGGTTTTTTTTTGTTTGTTTGTTGTTTGTTTGTTTAGTAGCCACCTTGAATATAGCAGTACCTACCCGGTAACCTACTCCTCCTTTAGAATTCTGTATCTTAGTAAGGGCAACCATGTATGTACCCCTAAAGCATCTGGGTGTCTTCCTTGACTCAACTTTCCTCTTATCCACACATCTAGAAAGTGGTACCATATCTACCTCCTTAACATCACTTGAGTACATCCACATCTTCCATTCCATTCCCCTCTCTGGGCTACCAATGCCTCTCAGACTACTGTTACAACCTTTACACTGGTCACCTTACATCCAGCCTTACTTTTTACATACTTTCCACTCTTTTAATAAAATGTGAGCATGTCACTCCTACGCAAAACTTTTCAGTGAGTTTCCGTTGTTCTCAGGATAAAAGTTCGAACTCCTTATTAAGACTTGTAAGGTTTTCCCCAGTCTGGCTTCCTCGTGCTGCTTTAGCCTCTTCTCTTGTCCACTTTGCCACTCATTGATTTTTGTCACTTTAGCACCTGTTAGAGTACTCCTACCCACCCCACCCCCGAGCCTTTCATTCACTGCTCCTCCTGCACGCCCTTGAGGTTCAGTTGAAACCTCAGTTCCTGAGAGGGGAGGCTTTCCTTTCCATAGCATCCATCACACATTTGCTTAATATCTCCCATCCTGGCTAGGCAGCAAGTTGTGTGTAGCAGAGACCTCTGATCCACCTCATTTCTAGCACCTCGCATGATTTCCGACACCTAAGAGATACTCAGAAATAATTTATAGAATAAATTACAGATGCAGTCTCTACCCTTTACAAGCTCAAAGTCCAATGAGAACCAGAGTATGGTAAAGAAGTAACTTCCATACATGGGATAAGTACTGTAATAAAATGCCACAGGATTGCAGAGGAGTGTGTGAGTGGTTAACTTTGCCTTGGGGGGAGCATTTTCCCTATATAACTCTGTATTACTGAAGAAATTGACTTCTGGCATTCAGAAACAAGGAGAGCTTTGCTGAGCAGTAGAATTGATTCACTTGCATTTTGCCTATTTTTTGTGCTTACTTTTCGGGCGGGAGTTTTACAGTAGACTTTTAATATTCTAAGGTTATATATCAGGAACTTCAGAAAGTCTAACCTAGACACAGATGCTAAGTAATCAGCTAGCCATGCTCACTAAATTAACTAAACCAAGTCCTCCCTAATCAAAATCTTTGCTAGCCCTTTTATGTTCCCGATTACAAATCAGGCATCATGAATCTTTGCTTCAAATTCTAACAGCCAAAATTGATGGCATTGAATCCATGAATACCAGAGGTGTTCATGTTGAGATTTTTATTTCTTGTCATTCCAGCTTTGACCGCCATTGAAGGCACAGCACATGGGGAGCCCTGCCACTTCCCTTTTCTTTTCCTGGATAAGGAATATGATGAATGTACATCAGATGGGAGGGAAGATGGCAGACTGTGGTGTGCTACAACCTATGACTACAAAGCAGATGAAAAGTGGGGCTTTTGTGAAAGTAAGTATTCCTCAGTAGGAGGCAGATCTGCATTGCTTTATGTCTAGGGCAATGTTTTTAAGGCCTTTTTCTAGTCATCCTTTTCCACATTGGTCAGAAATGGCCAACATTGCTAATGTCGTTATAGCCTTAAAGAGTGGACTTAAGAGTGGGAAGCATATGGTGTATTTAGTTTCAGGCTGTGTCATTCACGTCACACTCACGTTTTTTTTGGAGATGGTTTTCCGTTGGTATACACAGGTTGTTTTGTTAAACCCTTCAGGCTGGTAAATTAACATAAAACTTTTGGGGGACAGTAAAGGAAACTGGGCCATTACGGAGAAGATTAATAGTGATTAGAAGAAAAATAAATAACTTTTAAAAAATACTTAGAGTGAAATATGCTATGCCAGGGTAACATTTGACAAATACAGTATATTTAACCATCTTTAGTGTTAATGTCATTATAAAGATGCTGACCTCTAAGGAAAGCTATGTTCAGGAAAAACTTCCTAACTATGAAAAAACAACAGAAAATCTTGAACATAACCCATTAAATACCAATTTTTTTAAAAAAATGGCTTTTACAGAGTATTTGGGCAATTCTAAAAGAGGAAGCACATCAAATATAGTCCATCTTTAGATGTAGGCCAGTGTGACTGGGTACTCCAGTTAATGCATTTTTTTATATTATAAGAAGAATTTGCTTCTGTTTCTATAAATACTGGTTCTAATGAAATATGTTTCTTTTGATGAGTTCTTACAGTAGCAAAATAACTTTTGAAAAATCTTTAACAGTTCTGTGATTTTCAGTGTTATATGATTTTGAAAAATTGGTGAACTTGAACATTAAATCAGTTTCTATATTTAATAAAAATCAATTTTTTACTAATTTGTATTATATAGTTAATCAAATATTTTATCCTCATAAAGATACACAGTATTTCCAATAGAGCTAAAGTGTCCTTTGGATATAACAGCATTTTTCTGACTACTGTGTTCTAATGTCCAGACCTTATTTTAGCTGACCTTGGCATGTTGTATTAGTCCATTCTCACACTGCTATAAGGAAATACCTGAGACTGGGAAATTTATTAAGAAAGGAGGCTTAATTGGCTCACGGTTCTGCAAGCTGTACAGGAAACATGATGCTGGCATCTGCTTGGCTTCTGGCGAGGCCTTGGGAAACTTCCATGTGAGATGCAGCCATCTCATATGGTGGGAGCAGGAGCAAGAGAGATGGTGAGGAGCAAGGTGCCACATACTTTTAAATGACCAGATCTCGTGAGAACTTACTATCACAAGAACAGCACCAAGGGGATGGTGCTAAACCATTCATGAGAAACCATCCCTCTCACCAGGCCCCACCTCCAACACTGGGGATTACAGTTCAGTGTGAGATTTGGTGGGGACACTGATCCAAACCGTATCACATATAATCTGAAATTTTAGTTGAATTATATTTTTAAAAGTTAGCATTTCTAACAGAAAAGTACCCTCTAAGAGTAGCTTGGTATTGGTATTTCTATAAGAAAGTGATTTCAATGAATTATATATATATATATTTTTTAAGTTTTGTCTTGTGTCATGTAAAGGCCACACATAAGTGTTTTTAGAATCGTATTTGAGAATAGTGAAAGATCATTCATTACGTTTGTATGACTGCCCAAAAGAAAGAATAAATACTTATGGTTGATAATTGGTGTAGAATTAAAATCCATTTAAATGCATCTGACATTTTGTTTTTAGCTGAAGAAGAGGCTGCTAAGAGACGGCAGATGCAGGAAGCAGAAATGATGTATCAAACTGGAATGAAAATCCTTAATGGAAGCAATAAGAAAAGCCAAAAAAGAGAGTAGGTAGCACTGCTAAGTCCACTTTTCCCCCAAGACAGGCCATTACTGAGACAAATAGCAACTACATTATTTAAAAAACGGACTACCAGAGACACAGAAGATTTTTTTAAGTTCCATTACAAGAAAACGTAATATGACTTGCGGGCATTAGTAGCATTGCTTTTACCACACTTTAGTTTGTTAAGGTAAAATTGTTACACATACTGATTACAGTAACAGTGAGTAAAATGGCAATGATTGACTCAAGTTGTAGTAGTTTCTAAGAACCAAGAATGCATATACTATTTATAATTCAAAATGACATAAAACAAAAAGAATTGTTGTCAAGTACGTTTTTTTGGTTTTGCTTTGTAATTTTTGACTGGAATTTAGGAATTTGTGCTTGGAAAAAAAACAGAACAAGTGATTATCTCGTAACATCTTATGTCCTTTTAATTTCAGCTGACATTTTTATAGTCTGCAAAGATTTAAAAAGAAAATTGCAATGGTTATTTTTAGATCATATACTGGACACCATCATATTGTAATCTCTTACTGCAAATCTGGTGAACTTTTTTTAATAGAAAAGTAAAGTAATAGAATTACTGTTAGTATAATTAGACTATTTCAAGATATTAGGATAACAGGGAGAACTGGTACTTCATATGAAAAACAAAATAGCCAGCCAATCTGGGCAACATAGTGCAACCCTGTCTCTAAAAAAATAATTAAAAATTAGCCAGGCATGATGGTGCACACTGTGGTCCCGCTGCTTGGAGGCTGAGGTGGGAGGATCACTTGATCTTAGAAGGTAGAGAGGCTGCAGTGTGCTGTGATTGCCTGGGCAACAGAGGAAGACCGTGTCTCAAAAAAATTTTTTTTTAATAAAAAAGCAGGATGTTTTTTACATATATAAGTAACATGACCAAATAGAAATAAGATTTATCAGAGGGGGTGGCTGGGCATGGTGGCTTATGACTGTAATCCCAGCCCTTTGGGAGGCTGAGGTGGCCAGGAGTTTGAAACTAGCCTGACCAACATGGTGAAACCCCATCTCTACTAAACATACAAAATTAGACAGGTGCAGTGGCACACGCCTATAATCCCAGCTACTGAGGAGGCTGAGGCAGGAGAATTGCTTGAACCCAGGAGGTGGAGGTTGCAGTGAACCGAGATTATGCCATTGCACTCCAGCCGGGCAACAAGAGTGAAACTCCGTATCTCAAAAGGTTATCAAAGGGGTTTTGTAACATAAAGAAATTATGCTGCATTTTAGTAGATCAAAAAAACTTAATGGCAGTTTCAGAACATTACTAATTTGGTTTTTAATTGTTTACATTTAAAGAGCTTATCGGTATCTTCAGAAGGCAGCAGGCATGAACCATACCAAAGCCCTGGAGAGAGTGTCATATGCTCTTTTATTTGGTGATTACTTGCCACAGAATATCCAGGCAGCGAGAGAGATGTTTGAGAAGCTGACTGAGGAAGGCTCTCCCAAGGGACAGACTGTAAGTACATTCTCAGTGAAGAATCTCTCTGCATGTAGCACTTGTTCATTTTAAAAGCAATTTACTCTCTTATGTCCTGACTTCTTTTAAAAAGTCAGACTGAAAGATAAAGTATCTTTAAATACTAATTTTGTGGCTAACCATTTTATCAGTCTTCTTGGATAGTCTTTTTCCTTAGTCTGGGAACATTTATAGTCAGTGAAGACCTTTTTGCAGTTGTGCCTTGCCACAATTACATTTGTAGTTTTCCAAATTAGATCTGTAGAGAATGAAATATGAAGCTAATTATTTTTTATCTGAAATTACTCACCATTGCATTTTTCCAAAGTTCAGATGTTGCAGCTCATGTTAATCTTGGGTTTTTTTAAAAAAAGTATTTTATTACAGAAGCAGTACATGTCCATTATAGGAAACTAGAAATACAAACTAACAAAACTAAGAAGTACACATCACATATGTACCACCCAAATATGAGTAATAACATATTAGTGCATGCATATCCTTCTATAATAGATCTTTCTCTTTGTGTATATATACACATGATATTTTTATTAAAATGAGATATCACTGTCTGTTGTTCTAGAACTTCACCTTTTCATCCCAGCACATTTTAAGTCACATAATATCCACACTATGTTCATAAGATGTTGAACCCCAAAATTTTCTTTATACCTGTTTTGTCCAAACCAGTATTCAGTCCAGGACTCGACCTTTCATTTTGTTGTTATCTAGTATACCCCAGTGCCTTTTTTGTCTGTATTAGAGATAGGCACAGTTTTTCTGCAGAATATCCTACTTCAGTTTGTTTTTTCATGGTGGCTTTTAGTTTGTTTCTTCATCACCTGTATTTCCTGTCAATAGGATGTCACAGCTAAAAGCTGATGAACACAAGTAAAATATTTTTGGCCAGACTACATTACAAGGGATGTTCTGTATTCTACATTGTATCACATCAGTTGATAACATATCTGGTTGTTTCCCCATTAATAATGCTAAGATTGACACCTGGATTTAGGGGACCATCATATTTATTTAAAATTCCTTCAATAATTCAAGTTTATTCAAGCTGTGAGACTTGCTTAAAGATTAATGAAATATCTAATCACGAGGAAAGTCTGTTTTCAAACTATATGACCAATAACAGGAGTCATAGCAATTGTTTTCTTAAAACTGAATACCTAACAATTCTGCAGCTCTTTCCTCAGTATTTTATTATAAACAGATTGTATCTTAATGGTTCCCTTTTGTTTTCAAAACTTTTTCCCTTCTTTGCATGAATCAGTTTGTATAAAAACATATATATTCTTTATTTTCAGAGGCGTTCTGCTCTGAAGAACAGTTTTACTTTATAAGGCGTCAGTTCCCTCTAATATTAGAACCTTACAAAACCACAGCACTTTATATGTTGCAAAGCATTCTCTCCATGAAAATTAATTCTAGTTGATGCAACAGACAAAACCAGAAAATCACAGTGGCTTAACTACAACTGTCTGAAATAACAGAGAGTTGTTTCTTGCTCATGCTAGATTTGATGTGGCTCTCCTGTTGGCGTCACTCTTTTCTGAATAGTGACTCCTGGTCATGGGCTGTTTCTGTTATGTAGCTACACTGATTGCTACACGGGGCTTCCACGCCACAATGAAGTGAGAAAAGAGAGCCTCAGGATTCATTAGAATGTTTTCAGGCTTACATCCCTGACAGCCATATCCCAGGCATGTGATTCTCCAGAGAGGCTGGGAAATGTAGAGGAGCTCATGATTTCAGTGAGCACTGCGGTCTCTGCCACACCTGCCTTTGTCACGTTAGCTTATACTTTCCAACAACAAGGACGATCCACAGAAGGCAAAGGATTGAAAAGGTTGAACTTCACCAGTGCATTGTTTGTTCCATTTTTTTGTTTTTATTTTTAGAAAATGATGTGTGCTCTAACATTGTAGAGCAGCCTTTCTCCCTGGACCCCTTCAACTTGACCCCTTGCTGCCTCTTTTTATATCTGGGATAGTTTATCTTGGTAATTCGTATCTTCTCTGTTTTCATAGTGTATTCCTGTCTGCATATATAGAGAAATATGCTGATGTACCGATAATGGGAGTTGTCTTCATAATGGTTGTTCATAAAGTCATGTTTACATGTATTCAGCTTTGTCTTTCTAGTTAATATTAAATTGTTTTCAAGCTAAACGTTTGTTGTTTAAACTTACATTTGGCTGGGCGCAGTGACTCACGCCTGTAATCCCAGTACTTTGGGAGGCCAGGGCGGGCGGATCACAAGGTCAAAGTTCAAGACCAGCCTGGCCAACATGGTGAAACCCCGTCTCTACTAAAAATACAAAAAAAAAATTAGCTGGGCATGGTGGCAGCACCTGTAATCCCAGCTACTCGGGAGGCTGAGGCAGGAGAATCGCTTACCCAGGAGGCAGAGGCTGCAGTGAGCCAAGATTGCACCACTGCAGTCCAGCTTAGGCGACAGAGCAAGACTCTGTCTCGAAAAAAATAATAAAAATAAAGTTACGTTTGATCCGGTTCTCCCACCGCCCCCGCTGTGGGTCTCAGAAGCTCGCGCTGCCGGAGGAGTGGTAGTGGCCAGGCAGCCCAGTTTCGCCAAGGCTCTCCGCGCGCCGCGGCCCGCAGGCACCCGGCACACGCCTTCCCTGCCACCAGGATGCCCAGGAGGAAGGTCAGCTCTGCCGAAGGGGCCGCCGAGGAAGAGCCCAAGAGGAGATTGGCACGGTTGTCAGCTAAACCTCCTGCAAAAGTGGAAGCGAAACCGAAAAAGGCAGCAGCAAAGGATAGATCTTCAGACCAAACAGTGCAAACAAAAGGGAAAAGTGGAGCAAAGGGAAATCAGGCCGAAGTGGCTAACCAAGAAACTGAAGAAGATTTACCTGCAGAAAGCGGAGAAACGATAACTGAGGAGAGTCCAGCCTCTGATGAAGCAGGAGAGAAAGAAGCCAAGTCTGATTAATACCATATACCATGTCTTACCAGTGGTCCCTGTCTCCCTTCTTGTACAATCCAGAGGAATATTTTTATCAACTATTTTGTAAATGTAAGTTTTGTAGTAGCTCTAGAAACATTTTTAAGAAGGAGGGAATCCCACCTCATCCCATTTTTTAAGTGTAAATGCTTTTTTTAAGAGGTGAAATCATTTGCTGGTTATTTTTTGGTACAACCAGAAAATAGTGTGGGATATTGAATTATGGGAGGCTTTGACTATCTCGGGTGTCAGCTTAACATTCCATACATGGGGGTTAGTTTTTACATCCTATAATACAAAGCATATTAAATGGCAATATGGAGTCAGTCCTGCATTTAATGTCTTGAACATTTTAAATTACTTCCATTCTCATGTTGTTTTTTAGTAGAATTGTTTCCTAAAGAAAAGCACTCCTCGATCATGGCGCTCCCTGTCGGAATTGTGTGCACTCTGTAACATGTTTGGTTGTGGTAGTCCTGTTTTCCTAGTAACTTTGTTACTGTGCTGTGAAAGATTACAGATTTGAATATGTAGTGTACATGCTATTCAGTTGTGAACTGGTGGGCCGTATGTAACAGCTGAGCAACATATGAAGATACTGGTACTTGATACCCTCTTAAGGAAAATTTGCTTCCAAATTTTAAGCTGGAAAGTCACTAGAATAACTTTAAAAAAGAATTACAATACATGGCTTTTTAGAATTTCGTTACATATGTTAAGAATTATGTACAAATTGAAATGTCTGTACTGATCTTCAACCAATAAAATCTCAATTATGAAAAAAAAAAAGTTACATTTAATTGTGGCCGGGTACAGTGGCTCACGCCTGTAATTTCAGCAGTTTGGGAGGCTGAGGTGGGTGGATCACTTGAGGTCAATAGTTCGAGACCAGCCTGGCCAACATAGTGAACCCTTGTCTCTACCAAAAAATACAAAAACTAGCCGGGCATGGTGGCATACGCCTCTACATAGTCCCAGCTACTCGGGAGGCTGAGGTGGGAGAACCACTTGAACCCAGTAGGCAGAGGTTGCAGTGAGCCAAGATCACGCCCCTGCACTCCAGCCTGGATGACGGAGTGAGACTCTGTCTCAAAAAAAAAAAGGCCACAAATAAGTAAAATTTTTTTTAATGTTACATTTAATTTAATTGTGTAATGTGTAAAACCCTGAATGCCTTTCCAAGGCTCCTTAATCCACGTTTGTACATACTTGAATTCAAGTCTTTTAGCATTTAAAGACTCTTGCATTTTTTAGTAGTATATAAAACTGTGTCTGTCTTGGATATACCTTCACCAACTCAAGATTTCTTACTTTATCATTTATTTCAGGCTCTTGGCTTTCTCTATGCCTCTGGACTTGGTGTTAATTCAAGTCAGGCAAAGGTAATACTATTAAAACTTTATTGCATGTTACAGTTTGAATTGAATAAATGTGTGCCTGTGTTCAGTTAAACATTGTTTGTTCTTTCACAGGCTCTTGTATATTATACATTTGGAGCTCTTGGGGGCAATCTAATAGCCCACATGGTTTTGGTAAGTAGACTTTAGTAGAAAGCTAATAACATTAATATCAGAAGAATTTGTGGTTTATAGCAGCCACAACTTTTTCAGCTTTCATGATCGAGATTTGCTTGTATTAATACCAAATACTCAGTTGAACTTCCTTCAAATTCTTGTTAATGGATATAACACATGGAATCTACATGTAAATGAAAATCGGTGGCGTCCACAATTTTTCTTTAAAATGATTAGTTTGGCTGATTGCCCCTAAAAAGAGCGATCTGATAAATGTCTCTTTTTAAATTTTCTCTGAGTTGGAATTGTCAGAATCATTTTTTAATTAGATTATCATAATTTTTAAAACTTTAGTTTTTCAAAATTTTCTAAATAGTGGCTATAGAAAAAGAACGTGAAATATTATACATTATTTTGCAACAGTGCCCTAAAGATTGTTAAAGTTCATGAAGTTATTTGTGCAGAATGACTCCAGAGAGCTCTACTTTCTGTTTTTTACTCTTCATGATTAGCTATCTTCCCATTTATTCTGGTCATTTATTGCTAGTGGCACTTTGCCTTCTTCCAGTAGTCTCATTTTCCCTATTTTGCTGTTACTTTTTCTTTGCTAATTTGGAAGATTAACTCATTTTTGATAAAATTGTGTCTTAAGATTAAAACTGGTTCCAAGCAAAAGCCCTTATAATTTTTCTCTTACGAGTAAAATGCACACACTTGAAAAATAAAGTTTGTAACATCTATTTTGATTGCTCTAGGAACTACATTATGTATTTATTTGTTCTTAGCTATGGCCTTCTTGTTGAAGTTGCTGAATAAATTACCTCAAAACCGAAAACTTAGCATAAATAAGGTGTTAGTGTACTTGGATCAAATGACAGCAAAATTCTGGGGATGCTTAGCTTGATTTGTTCCACGAAGAATGCCACTGAGGTACGTGAAACTGCTGCCTCCTCACGTGAAGTTGTTTTACAGGGTTACAGATACTGGGCTGGCATCGGCGTCCTCCAGAGTTGTGAATCTGCACTGACTCACTATCGTCTTGTTGCCAATCATGGTATCTATGTTTTCCCTTTTACCTTTCAGGGAAAAAAAAAATAAATGAAATTAACTTTAAACATTTCTATTTTTATTGTTCTATTTGAAGTGTTAAAAATGGCTGTTTTATGTAGACTCATCTTTAAACTAGTTAAGGTTCAGAAGTACTTTTTTTTATATAATTTTTTGCTTTAGGTTCTATTTATGTTGTGAAAAAAGTTCAATTTATTAATAGATTACTGATTTGCGATCTATATAGACTACCGTAAAAACAGATTCCTTTAACATTGTGTTTGTCAGCGTTTGGTAGCTAGAATTGTACTTCTCTCTGGAACAATTCTTCTGATTTTCCTCAACCGTATTATTTTATCCCTCTATTTCAGTTGCTAGTGATATCTCGCTAACAGGAGGCTCAGTAGTACAGAGAATACGGCTGCCTGATGAAGTGGAAAATCCAGGAATGAACAGTGGAATGCTAGAAGAAGATTTGATTCAATATTACCAGTTCCTAGCTGAAAAAGGTGATGTGCAAGCACAGGTACGTGTTTAAACATCTCACCAAGTATCTTTACTGCATTGTGTATTTTAATCTGTGGGGGACAGGAGCAAGCACTTATATCTGTAAGTTACATTTTCATTGCCCTGAGCAATTATGAACTACATATTAGAATCACCTGAGCCCCTTAAAAAAAAATACCAAGAGTCTCACACTCTTAGGATATTCCATTTCGGTTAGTGTGGGATGGGACCTAGGCGTTGGTTCCTGAAACTGTCCAGGTGACTCTCCCATGTACTGCCGCTGAAAAATCACTGCTTGAACAGAGCAGCATTAACACCGACGATGAAGGCTCTTACTAGAGTCACCAATGATGAAAACTGTCACTTTCTGTAAACAAGAAGTCCCTGGAATATTTGCAATATCAGATGCTCTTCAGAGCTATTTACCGTTCATGTTTTCTTCTGCTCATCTTAAATCATAATTTCCTCAAGGTCAAGAACAGAAGTAAGCTCGTTTAATGGAAATTGTATAATGTCCATCAAAGTGCCATGTGTGCACACACACGTTTTGTGGCTTCTTTTAATATTAAAATAAAAAGAACTTTAACATTTACATTTTTTTCCACTAAGTTTGCAATTATTTCTAATTTAGGACATGTACAGATGAGCATTAGATACTTATTAAGAACAGTTGGTTTTAAGACTAGCAGTGGAGTCTTAAGAAAAAAAAACGTAGTGAAAGGTAGATCTAAATGTTAGCTGACAGACTTATAATAAACTTGTTCAACATCTTATTTTTACACTAATGTAAAATTTAATTTACTTAAAATTTTCTGTTTTACTTGCTTTCTGTGTATCTTGCTTTTCGTGTTTACTTTTCTCTCCTTTCTTGCCCTTTTTTGGTTTGAGTGCTTTTTCCTGTTGCATCTCTTCCCCTCTGCTAGCATGATGGCTACTCTTGTAGTGGTTATCTAGCAATCACAACATGCATCCTTGACTTACCAAAGTCTGGTACAATGAGCACTTTTACCATTTCCGGGACAGCACAGAGATCTCAGAGTATTCTGTGTGTGTTTGATTTTATATCTTTTGGTACCATGAGATACTGTTGTTTTGTACAGTCCATATTAATTTATATTTATTTTCAAATTTACCTTTTCATTGCTTTTTATTATTTTTTTTTTAATTTTTTGAGACAGATCCTTGCTCTGTTGCCCAGTGCCACTATCTCGGCTCACTACAACCTCCGCCTCCTGGGGTCAAGCGATTCTGGTGCCTTAACCTCCCCAAATAGCTGGGAATGCAGGCATGCACCACCACACCCAGCTAATTTTTGTATTCTTAGTAGAGATGGGGTTTCACCATGTTGGTAGGCTGATCTTAAACTCCTGGCCTAAGTGATCCTGCCCACCTCGGCCTCCCAAAGTGCTGGGATTACAGGCGTGAGCCACCACACTGGGCCAGCTCTTTCTTACTGTATCTTCCAGCTTCTAGTAATTTTCCTTCTTTCTGAAAAGCACCCATTTGTGTATTTCCTTTAGAGGAGGTTCACTGGGGACAAATTCAGTTTTAATTTATGTGAAAATGCTTTATTTCACCTCCACTTTAGAAGGATACTTTGTGTTTTTGTTTTTTGTTTTGTTTGTGTTTTTGAAATGAAGTCTTGCTCTGTCACCCAGGATGGAGTGTAGTGGCACTATCTCGGCTCACCGTAACCTCTTGCTTGCCAGATTCAAGCAATTCTCCTGCCTCAGCCTCCCAAGTATTTGGGATTACAGACGTCCACCACCATGCCCAGCTACTTTTTGTATTTTTAGTAGAGATGGGGTTTCACCATGTTGGCCAGGCTGATTTTGAACTCCTGGCCTAAGTGATCCTGCCCACCTCAGCCTCCCAAAGTGCTGGGATTATAGGCATGAGCCACCACACCTGGCCAGCTCTTATTTCTTACTGTATCTCCCAGCTTCTAGTAAGTTTCTTTCTTTCTGAAGAGCACCCATTTGTATTTCCTTTAGAGCAGGTTCACTGGGGACAAATTCAGTTTTAATTTATGTGAAAATGCCTTGATTTCACCTCCACTTTAGCAGGATACTTTGTGTTTTTGGTTTTTGTTTTGTTTGTTCATTTGTTTGTTTTTTGAGACGAAGTCTTGCTGTGTCGCCCAGGATGGAGTACAGTGGTATGATCTTGGCTCACCGTAACCTCTCCCTCCCAGGTTCAAGCAATTCTCCTGCCTCAGCCTCCCAAGTATTTGGGATTACAGACGTCCACCACCACGCCCAGCTAATTTTTGCATTTTTAGTAAAGACTGGGTTTCACCATGTTAGCCAGACTGGTCTTGAACTCCTGACCTTAGAGAGTCCACCCGCCTTGGCCTCCCAAAGTGCTGGGATTACAGGCATGAGCCATTGTGCCTAGCCTGTGTTTTATTTGAGAAAGCGTCTCTCTCTGTCACCCAGGCTGGAGTGCAGTGGCACAACACAGCTCACTGCAGCCTTGACCTCTCCAGGCTCAGGTGATCCTCCCACCTCAGGCTTTCAAGTAGCGGGGACTACAGGTATATGCTACCACGCCCGGCTAATTTTTCTATTTTTTTGTAGAGACAGGATTTTGCGATGATGCCCAGGTTGTTCTTGAACTCCTGGGCTCAAGTGATTCACCTTTGACCTCCCAAAGTGTCGAGGTTACAGGTGTGACCCACAGCACCTGGCCGCAAATGGTGCTTCGCAATTACAAGTATACGTTTTTACTTTTCAAAATTTTTAGGTTAAGGTAGAATAACATTTTCAGGAGTTAAGACTAAATCTTTTAGTTTTTTGAGTCCTGAACAGAAACCATTTTACGATCAAATCATTTCTTGTTGGTTTGATTTTAATTGTGTGCCAGATGCTACCACTTACTTTTGCCTTGTTTGTGATCATTTTCAGGTTGGTCTGGGACAACTGCATCTGCACGGAGGACGTGGAGTAGAACAGAATCATCAGGTAACTACCCTGTTCCTAGGGCTTTGCACCTCAGTTATAGCAGGAAATGATGTTCTCAATATATTTCTTGCTGAGTCAATGCCAGTATCAAACTTGTGTCATTTAAACACCCATCACAAATGAGCTTTCAAGATGTAACCAACCCCTAAGAAAGCTGAAAAATACAAATACTAGTGCCTACTATGTGCCATTCACTGCAGGATGCAATATTGGACAAAATAATTTTGGTCTTTCCCCTTTTGGAGCTTTAATAGGAGCATTAGATATTTTTTAAATGATCACACCAAATATAAATTGTGGTTATTCTTACAAAGGAAATTCAAAAGATACAATAATTGGTTAATGGATAGGAAGTACCACTTGGCAGGGAAGACTCCCATAAGGAGAAGTAGAGAACATTTTAGTTGACACTGGAGATAAGGTCCTTCCAGGCCAAAAAGAACAGTATGTGCATAGACCCAGAGACAGGAAGGAATATGGCTAGTCTGCCCATACTACAGGAATGTGGCTGGTCTGCCCATAGTACATGAAACAGAAATAAGATAAGCAATGCCTGATCACATCAGCATATCCCTGTAGCACTTCAGGGAGCTACGAAGATCAGCATGTTCAGATTTGAAAAGAGCTTTGGCTGCAGTATAGAAAATGAATTAGAAGACCCCAAGAATAAAATCAGGCAGATCAGGGAGGGGAATATTCCAGAAGTTCAGGTGAGAGAGAATGTGGCTTGGACTAGAACTACAGTAATGGAAGATAGTAATGGATTCAAGACGTATTTGGTGGTAAATGTAACAGGACTTAGTGATGGATAGAGTATGAGTGAAGGGGGGCTGATACCTTAAGCAACCAATAAGGTGGTATTGCCATTTGCTTAAATTGAGCTGCTGGAGGAGAAACAAGTTGAGGTCAAGGAGAGAAGATTTTAGGGGTATGTTCAGGCATTGGATAGGGTGTTCAGAGGTAGTTGAATAGACTGGATTGAAGCTGAAAATACAAATTTAGGAGTTGCCATCATCTTGATGGTGTGTGAAGCTATGGGAGTAGATGAGTTGGCTTAGAGAATGCCAAGTGAGAATGGAGTCCAAAACTAAGCCCTGAAGAACTTTAATGTTCAGAAGTCAACTGATAGAAAAATAACCAGCAAAGGAGACTTAGGTGGTACCCGTAGAGTTAGGATGGAAACCAGGAGAGTGTGACATCTTGTAAGCCAAGCAGAGAGTCTGTCGAGAAGGAAGCCATGATGGACTCTGCCAAATGTTGCAGAGAAAGGTGGAGTGAGGTGAGCTGAAATTTAGATTGGCAATATGAAGGTCATCGGTGGCCTTGACGAGCTGTCTTTTTGATGTAGCGTATGGAAGCCAATTAAGACTAGATGACAGAGTGAATTGAAGTGCATGTCACCATTTATTCGAGAAGCTTGGCTGTGAAGGGAAGTAGCTAACAGAACAGTCATCATTGGAGAGAAATTGAGGGTCTAAAGGAGCTACATATCTTGTATGTTTTGGTTTGAGTTTTTTTATTTTATTTATTTATTTATTTTTAAGACGGGATCTCGCTTTGTTACCCAAGCTGGAGTGCAGTGGCACAGTCTTGGCTCACTGCAACCTCCACCTCCTGGCTTCAACTGATTGTCCCACCTCAACCTCCCGAGTAGCTGGGAATACAGGTGCATGCCACCATGTCAGGCTAATTTTTGTATTTTTAGTAGAGACGGGGTTTCACCATGTTGGCCAGGCTGGTCTCGAACTCCTGACCTCAAGTGATTCGCCCATCTTGGCCTCCCAAAGTGCAGGGATTACAGGTGAGAGCCACCACACCCTGCTGAGTTTTAGTTTTTGATAACGAGATTATAGAATGTGGTTGAGGGGGAACTGGTTCCAAAAGAGGGAGAAGTTAAGTCAGCAAGGAAAAGAAGAGGAATAACCAATGGTACAAGGTCCTTAAAAAAAATGGGCGGCAATACAGTTGAGAGTGGTGATAATGAATTTCTGTGACGCTAGTGTGTTTACTTAAGTGATTTTTAAGTAGGGTCAAGAATTTTTGTCTAAACAGTACAAGAGGAAATTGTATTCCTTTAGAGAACAATGAAAATATGCTCCATGTCTTGGAAAGGCTTCTTAGTTTTTCCTTTCTCCCAGGTTATCATTAGAGAAATAGACCAAAGAAGTCAAGCTGCTCTTAAATGTGTCTTTTAAGCAGGCTGATGTTCATTTTGCCTAAAAATAACAGGAGCCTTCTTGGACCTTAAGTTTAGGAGACATAAGAAATTTCTTTGTATCTATAATTATGCAGTGACTTAATGATAAATGGTACAGTTATTTGGTAAAATAAGACTTCTAGATGTTCCGATTTCTCTTTCAAAATATTCGTGACTGGGTATTCTTGTTTTTAAAGCACTGTAATATATAACAAGATTTTTTAAATGTTCCTGAAATAATTATTTTGGCTGAAAGTCAAAAGCAGATTCTGTTTAAAACTAATTATTTTAATAAATTCTTTTCTCACAGAGAGCATTTGATTACTTCAATTTAGCAGCAAATGCTGGCAATTCACATGCCATGGCCTTTTTGGGAAAGGTACTGTACATCCTGTGAATGTTTTATGCAATAGCAAGAGGTGTTTGCATAATTAGCATGTATTGTGTTCAGGATCTACAATTTACCAAAAATAAATTGGAAATAAAATTTCTAGTGCACGACTATTATATCTTAAAGTGCTGTTCAGAGGCATTTTCTTAGGCAACTTAAATATAACATAGTGTTTGCGGCTGGGTGCGGTGGCTCACGCCTGTAATCTCAGCACTTTGAGAGGCCGAGGTGGGTGGATCATGAGGTCAGGAGATTGAGACCATCCTGGCTAACATGGTGAAACCCTGTCTCTACTCAAAATACAAAAAATTACCCGGGCATGGTGGCGGGTGCCTGTAGTCCCAGCTACTCGGGAGACTGAGGCAGGAGAATGGTGTGAACCCAGGAGGTGGAGCTTGCAGTGAGCCGAGACCGCACCACTGCACTCCAGCCTAGGTGACAGAGCGAGACTCCATCTCAACAACAACAAAAAAAACATACTATTTACTCATCAGTATGTTAATTCTCCATTGAAATTAACTCTCACTGAGCGCCTACTTTTTGTGTATTGTATGCAATAATGAGGAACGTATTCTTGATGCTGTGCAGTTTTTTGCTAAGACTCTCACAGTTGCCTGTTTCCTTCCATACTGAATAGAGGCAATTAGAGTTTGTTGAAATTTATCTGCAGAGCTTTTAATTGTCTTAAATGTGGTAGCCATGACCCACCTCTTCTCATTGTAGCTATGTTCTCAATCAAGGGAACAGAACATTTAAGTGTAGAAACTTTATAAATAAATTACATATGTCATGGAAGAATCTCAAAACTTTTTATTATTTTGAAACATACTATAAATCAATGGGTATTTTCACTTCTAAGTAAATCCTGAAGTAAGGAAGTTTAGATGGAATATATCACAAAGGTTTTTACAACAGGGAAATTTCATCATGATTTGCCTCATGATCATACTAGTAATTGGGGTGTGGTAACTACATTTAAATATTCCAGCTGTTCCGTAGCATGGAACTTGGTATTTCCCATCTGTTTTTGTTAAGCATTTAAGAACCTTTCATTCCTCTTTTGGTTCTTGCTCTCAATTACTGTCACTGTCTTTAAAAACTATCTTTTAAATGTATTGTTTCTTTAACATGTATGTGAATAAAGGCGGTCTTGACCATTCTGTTTTTCTTTCTCTCGGCCTTTTATCATTCTCCATACCTGATACTCTAATCGTTTAGTGTTTAAACCCTTTTCAAATAAACCTTTTAGTTACTTCATTTCCTGAACTTAAGACCCACTTGTGATCTTATCCTGGGGAAAGTAGTGGTAGAGGAGAAAGAAGAATGAATGCTGCAAGCAGCTCCCCCTTTCCTTGTTGAATCACTGATCTGATCCTAAGCAACTTACTAACCATTTGACTGCCCTGGAATAGAGTGAGAAAAATGATTTATGCTGGGCTTAAAGATTTCTTCTGAGACTAGTATATGAGCTGATTTTATGTATTCATGTTTACAAGTAAGGCATAAATTTGAGGTGGCATCAAAATATATAATTATTAAAATGTTTGCTTTTAAGGGTTTACTTTTAATTCTTTTTTTTTTTTTTTTTTTTTTTTGAGATGAGGTCATGTTTTGTGGCCCAGTCTGGAGGGCAGTGGCAAGCTCTCAGTTCTCTGCAGCCGCAGCCTCCAGGCCTCAAGTGATGCTGCTGCCTCAGCCTCCCGAGTAGCTGAGATTACAGGCGCATGCCACCACGCCTGGCTAATGTTTGTATTTTTAGTAGAGACAGGGTTTTGCCATATGCCAGGCTGGTCTCGAACTCCTGACCTCAGGTGATCTGCCCACCTTGGCCTCCCAAAGTGCTGGGATTACAGGCATGAGCCACTGTACCCAGCCTTTGATTTTAATTCTGAAATATCCTGTGGGGAATTCTAAATATTTTGGAAAGATTTCATGAGATCTAACAAAACCCAAAAGGCGATGAGAAAGGAGAAAAATGTAATTCGAGAAAGGGTTACAGCTCTTACTGAAATTGGGATCTGTTTTCCAGATGTATTCGGAAGGAAGTGACATTGTACCTCAGAGTAATGAGACAGCTCTCCACTACTTTAAGAAAGCTGCTGACATGGTAAGGCTTTGTCTCAGTGTACTGAAATGTGTACCTTATTGCTAATATTTAAATAAATAAATTTGTTATATTAAAAGGTTAATCATAGCCAACTCATGCTATACATTATTGAAACTGCTTATTAGGTATGATTCATGTGAATGTATTAATTAGACAAAGCCCTCCTGATAAAAAGCAATTTTCTTAGGGACCATACTGTTGATTTTTAATTGTTAAGTTTCACTGAGAAGTTTCCTAATCAGGGAAATACTGATTTTTAGTAATGGAACTTGAAGTTATATAATCTACCCTATTTATATTGCAACATGAAATTGAAAAGCTTACATAATAGGGTACTTTTGATAATCATAGTACATAATTTGGGCTTTCTCTGGCTCAGAAAACTGCATATGAATACCTACAATTTTGTATGTCTTCAGTATGTACACTTACCTCTCTGTCAACTATTATACATGTTACCGTAGTTCCAGATATCACTTGAATGTTTTCTGAAGGAATGCTGTGACAGTCTTTTTAAAGATGTCTTCTGTCCCTCTAAGTTTAGGCAAATGCTAGATTCTTTTTTTTTCTAGTCCCAAAACAGTGATTCTCTTTGCTCTATGACACTCCAATAATCCTAAGTATATATTTTTGTCACCTGATTGCAGCATTGCTATTATTACATGATTGTGCTCTTATTACAAGATGTTCCTTGATACCTTCCCTCTTTATTGGGGTGGGATGTTACCAATGAAAAACTGCAAAAATGTGACCTGCTTTTCATTTTGATGAAATAACATTAGTCATGCTTTATGTCATAAATTCATGGTACAGATGTTCATAAAGTAAGTCACCAAAATTGAATTCTAAATGACTTTACTCTTGACTCTTTTTCAGCAAATTACTCAAAGCCCCTAAATGTCTAAAAGCCAATAAATATTATGTTTAGTCTGATGAGAAGAAATTTTGATTTGAACTGAAAAGTACTAAGACACATTTTTGAATATGCTTACAAATGATTTATTTTGCAGTTATTTATTCTTGCCTATTTTTGAATGAATTCTTTTCACTCTTTTGTCTGATTTCTCTGGTTTGCAGGGCAACCCAGTTGGACAGAGTGGGCTCGGAATGGCCTACCTCTACGGGAGAGGAGTTCAAGTTGTAAGTGTTCAGTCTGACATTCTGACTTTAATAATCAGTCGGCTGGAGAGGTAGGGACGTGTTCCTTAATTAGCTTCCAGTCAGCCCAGGTGGGGCTGTTCCATTGTAAGCAAAGCTGAACCTCTTCCTGTTGTCTGAGTTTGTCTCACTACCACCCGACACCCGACAGACACCCTCTCAGCTCTCTTAGAACAGCTCTGTGTCTGGCACTTTCTCCCAAAGGTGTGGAACTGTTTCTTGTTCTTCCATCTCTGCTCTCTACCTGACCTGCTCTAACCATTTCTCAGGACTTTATCTCCTTGCCTCCTTTTTTACTCAAGCCTGACAAAATACATAACTGCCTTCCATTTAGGAGGAGGAAAGCTTTCTGTTCTGCCCTTTGCCCCTTCTAGCTACCACCTCTCTTCTCCCAGCCCTTCACTCAGAGTCAAACTAAGCTGCTGCCATTCACTCTTGAGTTCTTAGCAATCGAACTTCTGCTTCATGGAACTATACTGTCTGTACAGATCACCAGTAACCTCCTAAATGTCAGTCCAATTGACATTTTTTGGTTGTACCTCACTTGACCTCTCCCTTCCCTGGTGTTCTGTCTGTGTCTGGGTTTCCTTGGCCATTGCATCTCATCCTTTGGTGCAGCCTCCTCGTATTGGATGTCCCTGGATTCATATTGCTGTTGCCTTCTCTATATGATCTTTCCAAGTAATATGTCCTTTTGATTTGAGGCTGAAACTAAGAGCTAGGTTTAAGAGCTAGGTTTTTAATATCTATAGGTATTCTCTAACACAAAAGACAGTAATGTGTTCTCATTTTGAGGCCTTGTAGTCATTCTAGGACACTAAAATTCAGTAGTAACCTTTATTTTAACTTTTCTCCTTGGATACATATGACCTTTGAAGTATAATAATAATGTGTTTGGTAAGGTACACAGGGAATAAAAGAATAAGGAGAGAATTTTCCTTCTTTAATTTTAGGAAAATTGAGGTTTAAAAAGGATTAATTGGTTAGCAGAGAAGATTGACTGTTTCTTAGTTCCTGGTCTGAAGTTCTACTAGTGTTTATGCTTTCTGAGAGCAGCATACAAATCGTTTCACAAAAACTCCTTTTTGCTTTTCTTTTTTTTTTTTGAGACGGAGTCTCGCTCTGTCACCCAGGCTGGAGTGCAGTGGCCGGATCTCAGCTCACTGCAAGCTCCGCCTCCCGGGTTCACGCCATTCTCCTGCCTCAGCCTCCCGAGTAGCTGGGACTACAGGCGCCTGCCACCTCGCCCGGCTAAGTTTTTGTATTTTTAGTAGAGACGGGGTTTCACTGTGTTACCCAGGATGGTCTCGATCTCCTGACCTCGTGATCCGCCCGTCTCGGCCTCCCAAAATGCTGGGATTACAGGCTTGAGCCACCGCGCCCGGCTCCTTTTTGCTTTTCTTCACCGCCTTAAATATTAATCCCCCTATGACTTAATGTATATTATTATCTATTATAAGAATTAGAAAGTGGTCTTTTTAATGGCTCTTCAGGAATTTTTTTATATGCTTTATTTTTTAAATAAATCTCTTAACTTTTGAGTATGTCAGCCTTTTGAGCGTTCTCATCATATGACATCTTTTTCTACAGAATTATGATCTAGCCCTGAAGTATTTCCAGAAAGCTGCTGAACAAGGCTGGGTGGATGGGCAACTACAGCTTGGTTCCATGTACTATAGTAAGTAACATTGGAATTAATGGTGGATACACCAAGATCTAAATTAAGCTGTTTTCCTCTGGATGGCGTTATGATATGGAAATGGGTGTTACCAAATTCTGGCTGGTTAAATGTTCTGCCAGTTCAATGATTTATACATCTTGTGTTTTTCATTGTAAATTATATTAATCTGTATCAATATGCTAATTTGTATTAGATTCACATATTTACTCAGTAAGAATTCTTTCATTAGAGTTTTATTCCTCATATATAAGCCTCCTCTGATGCTTAACTAAATCTTAAGTCTATTATCTCATGTGATTTTTTTTTTCTTACAGACGGCATTGGAGTCAAGAGAGATTATAAACAGGCCTTGAAGTATTTTAATTTAGCTTCTCAGGGAGGCCACATCTTGGCCTTCTACAACCTAGCTCAGATGCATGCCAGTGGCACCGGTGTGATGCGATCATGTCACACTGCAGTGGAGGTAAGGTCTTTTCTACCAGCTTGTGTATAGGGAGTTGATTTGCCCAGCAGGAAAGTCTGTGCTTTTAATTCTGGTTTTCTTGGTATGTTTTCTTACATAGTTCTAGACTCAGCCTACCTAGCTTTGATATACTGAGGGAAGACTAAGGGGTCAGTGTGTAATTATTATACTTACTTATTATAGTCTCTCCCTATTAGAATCAACTGTGTAAGGGGAGACATTGGTGTCTGCAGTATCTCTCGCACCTAAGACAGTATCTGATAATAATCAGCATCAAAAAAAAAAATGAGCTGGGCACAGTGGCACATGCCTGTAGTCCCAGCTACTTAGGAGGTTGAGGTAGATGATGGCTTGAGCCCAGGAGTTCGAGACCAACCTGGACAACATGGAAAGAGCCTATCACTTTAAAAAAAAAAAAAAAAGGAAAGAAAAAAATTGAATGAATGTTCCAAAAAGGAATGCTAAGATCTCCTAATTGGAAATTTTCCTCTTAGCTCTTTCTTAGACCTGGCACTTTAGAGTGACATTGATAAATGCTTAGCAGAGTTTCTAAATCTCTGTACTTTAGTTCACTCACTTGTCAAATGGGGCTGTTGACAGGACTTACGTCATAGGGTGGCCCTTCATGAACCTCACGGGAGGATTAAGAATCATAATACACATAAACCATTAGAACAGTACCTGGGCAGAGTAAGCCGGGCGCGGTGGCTCACGCTTGTAATCCCAGCACTTTGGGAGGCCGAGGCGGGCGGATCACAAGGTCAGGAGATCGAGACCATGGTGAAACCCCGTCTCTACTAAAAATACAAAAAATTAGCCGGGCGCGGTTGTGGGCGCCTGTAGTCCCAGCTAGTTGGGAGGCTGAGGCAGGAGAATGGCGTGAACCCAGGAGGCGGAGCTTGCAGTGAGCCGAGATCGCGCCACTGCACTCCAGCCTGGGCGACAGAGCGAGACTCCGTCTCAAAAAAAAAAAAGAACAGTACCTGGGCAGAGTAAATGGTCATTTTTGTAGTACAATGATTGTGTACTGTTATTTTTTTATAAACCCGTTGACTTCTAAAGAGTAAGTGAAAACTTTAAATAAGTATCTCAAACTTTTATGTCTATTCAAGAAAGCTACCAGAAACTGAAAGAGCAAGCTTAATAATTATCTGTAGCCAAAGTGCGTAAGTGATTTTCTGGTATATCGTTCTTATTTTCTTTTACTGATGTTTTATTCCCCACCTCACACAGTTGTTTAAGAATGTATGTGAACGAGGCCGTTGGTCTGAAAGGCTTATGACTGCCTATAACAGCTATAAAGATGGCGATTACAATGCTGCAGTGATCCAGTACCTCCTCCTGGCTGAACAGGGCTATGAAGTGGCACAAAGCAATGCAGCCTTCATTCTTGATCAGAGTAAGGTTCATTTTACTCCTACCTTAGGTTTAGAATGCACGAGTTCATACCAGTGAGCTGTTTAATCTGTTCAAAAAGAAAAGCTACTAGGAAACATTCTTTATTATTATAACTGGAACTGAACACACATGCTTAAGTTATTAATATTTTACTTTAGCCATCAAAGTTAGTTTTATAACCAGAGTTGACTGTAGAAATGGATTTGACATTCATTTTAAAATTAAGCCCTTTGCATAAATATATTTTTCAAAATACAGTGGATGCAAAAATGCCATTTTCCCAACACTGTGTAGAAAAGTGGCTCAATAGTCTCATGATTGGTTCTATAGATAAAACATGTTTCACAAAGGAGTGCACTCTTGCATCCGGTGATTGCTTTGAACTCACTATTTTAGTTCAGTAATTGTCTAATTTCAGCATTTGTTTTAATTCTTATATCCTAATTCTTCTTTAACTTATGCTTCACCTGTCCTCCTTACTTTGCAAATGAAAATTAAGTCTAGTGCCTTTTCTTAAATGCCTGATTTGTATTTCGTTTCTTTTCCTGTAGGAGAAGCAACCATTGTAGGTGAGAATGAAACTTATCCCAGAGCTTTGCTACATTGGAACAGGGCTGCCTCTCAAGGTGAGTGATTAATTCTAGGACAAGAGTTTCACCCAGGGACCTCCCTGTGTTGTTTATCTCCCATGAGAATATTAAACCATGCCATTCATCACCTTTAAATTAAGCAGAAGCCGGGCCCAGTGGCTCACGCCTGTAAGCCTAGCACTTTGAGAGGCCAAGGCAGAAGGATCACTTGAGGTCAGGAGTTCGAAACCAGCCTGGCCAGCATAGTGAAACCCTAACTCTATTTAAAAAACAAAAAAATTAGCCGGGCATGGTGGCAGGCGTCTCTAATCCCAGCTACTCAGGAGGCTGAGGCAGGAGAATCGCTTGAACCTGGGAGACAGAGGTTATAGTGAGCCAAGATCGCACCACTGCACTCCAGCCTGGGTGACAGAATGAGACTCCATCTCAAAAAAATAAAATAATTAAGCAGAGATACTGTGACTTCATTTGTTTGCATATTATTCTTATTTATTCTTGACATAGAAGTTTCTCAGAGCCAGAGTTTCTAAATTGGGTTGTAAAGTCTTTGTACAACACATTTCCGTCAAGCTATGATTCACTCTTTGGTTTGTAGTTTGAGGCCAGTATACTGTGTGAAACGGGAATTAAACAGAATATATGATAGAATATTAGTCTGAAACCTAAGAGACTTTTTCTTCTTTTTCTTTTGAATATTTCTTTTGAACATGTTCCTCTCAACATTCTCTGCTTGTTCCTTCTCCAAACCTAAATGGTCAGTCTGGACTATTTTAAAATGTAAGTGACATGATAAAGTAGAGCCTGATCATTTACATAGGAGTGTTTGTGAAAGAAGGGAGTACAGGTTGAGTATCCCTTATCTGAAATGCTTAGGACCAGAATGTTTCAGATTTCGGATGTTTTTGTATTTGTGTGTGTGTGTTGGGAATATTTGCGCATATATATTGTTTGAGCATCCTTAATCTGAAATCTGAAATGCTCCAGTGAGCGTTACCTTTTGAGCATGACCTTTGAATGTCAAGTTTCAGGTTTTGGAGCATTTCAGATTTCAGATTTTTGAATTAGGGATATTAAACCTGTCCCCCAACAACAGGTTGGTTGGTAAAACCACCAACTTGGTTTTACCTCTCTCTATTCCAAAGCCTTCTGCAGAAGAGCTACACTTCTAGTTTAAATTTTTACTGGACTTTATAACTTGGCTGAAAGGATTTGTTACAAAGTTTGTGTACTACGAATTAAAATTATTTGTTTTATGTAAGCATGTTAACAGGAGGAGAAAAAAGTTTGGTCTGTTTTAAACATACTTTATTTATTGGCAGTTCTGCATTTAACTTTTGTTTAAGGCTATACTGTGGCTAGAATTAAGCTCGGAGACTATCATTTCTATGGATTTGGCACCGATGTCGATTATGAAACTGCATTTATTCATTACCGTCTGGCTTCTGAGCAGCAACACAGTGCACAAGCTATGTTTAATCTGGGATACATGCATGAGAAAGGACTGGGCATTAAACAGGTGAGTGTGGCTTCCAAACATGTTTGAATCATATAATTGTGATTGGGGGAAACACTTGCATTTGAATAGAAAATAGACTTTCCTTGACATTCAGTTGGATTTCAGGCCACTAAATTATGGGCCTGATTTGTAATATTTCAGAAGACTGTGCTTCCATCTCTCATCTTCCAGCACCCACAGATACTGCTATCCACGCCATTTTATTTAGGGATTAAGCTGAAGACAGACTCATGAAAATGGAGGTGCAGTGCTGCCTCTGCTGATAACTACTTGTTTGAGAAACTGTCTGTCCGTCTTCAGCCAAATTCTATTCTTTTCAAATTATTTGGAAATGAATTAAATGCATTATGATAAATTTATTTCTGATTCTTATACTTTCCTAATGAAGTCTGACATTCTCTAGACTCATGACTTAAGGTTTTGCCTGTGTGCCCTCAAAAGAAATTGGAAAAACTACAGACCCCCTTGTACATTTTTAAGTTGGCATTTCAGTTTTTTCTTAAGTTTCAAAGGGTCTAAATTCTAGCTGTTTTAATCATTAACATTTTTAAATAAAGTTAGTTACCCTTAAAATATCCAGTAGACTCTAAATAATAATAATTGAATACTCACCCACCATTATTAATGTTTTAGAAATATACAAGCAAGTTTTTTAATTGAAAGTTATATCTTTTCCTGTTTCCCTAAATTTATGTTTTCTACCACGAGTTCTGTAGAATGTAATACTAATATATTGTTTTTAATGCTTAGGTCTTTTATTGATTATTCTATCATACTTATCTGAAACAAACAAGTGTATAAATTCATTTTGAATTTTTATACCAGTGATCTAAGTGTTAAGAAAAATTCATGAGATATTTTAGTCACAGTTGGTCAGTTAATACATTGTTGGTCAAATCTACAAAATACATTTTGATAAAACTTTGCTTTTTGTATTGTTAATTGAAAATGCATCTTTTAATGAGATAGAGTATTTGTTAAAAATTGAGATTTAGCATTCTGTTTTTCGTTTTTTAAAATGTATCACTAGAATGTCATTCATATAAATATGTACATGAAAAATGGGAAGAGTTTCACTATAGCGTGGTCACTTAATTCTTCAAACTGCCTTAAGAGTTAGATGCCAAAAATCAGAGTCACTTGTCATTAGAAATTATTTTTAATGATCCAGTCCCCTGACCACTTGATAGGTCCCTCTTCAGTTGTGTCGAAAGCAAAGAATTGGAAATGAGAGACTTGTGAAAACATGCGTTCCCTGACACTGGAGCCTTTCACTTTTCTCAATTTCTAGGAAGAGTATAAAAGGCTTTACCAAGACTTATGAAATGGGCTGTTAATTATACTCCTTCCTGTGTCACTTAGAGGCCCTTTGTTGACCTAACTCTGCTTAAGGATTGAGGGAAAGTTAAGTTCATTTTTTGCTAATGCAGTATTTTCTTGACAAAATGCTGCTGCTTTGTTAACATTTGGATGTTTTATTTTAATTAGTATGTAAATGTTTATATTTTAAACTTACCTTAATATTTAGAATATTACTAAAATTAGATACTTACATATAGTTCAGTCAAGGCTTAGGAGCAGCAAACTCAGTACATTCAACTTCTGGAAGATCTCTGCCACTTAATGTAGTAATTAAAGCCTCTCTTTATTGTCAAACCCAGTCATCCAGTGTCCCAAATTAGACTTAGCGTCTATCAGAAAGGCTGATGGGTTTTTGTTTTTTTTTTTTTAAATGGAGATGGGGTACCACTGTGTTGCTTAGGCTTGTCTCAAACCCCTGGGGACTCAAGCGCCTTGGCCTCCAAAAGTGCTGGGATTGCAGGTATGAGCCACTGCACCCAGCTGACTTTATATTTAAATCAAGTGAAGTTTAACAAGACTAATATAAAAATCACATGTAAGTTATAGCTTTCATGGAGTACATCTAGTAATAATTTACTGACTGTAGTCAAGATTAAAATGATATAACTACTCTTGTTTTTATAATAGGTTATAAAACAAGAAAATTAATGTGCTCTTCTAATTTACAATGTATAACTAATAATAGAAATTCTTGTGAATAAAGAATATGATAAAAGGCATAGTATTCCGTTGATAAGAGTAGGGGGAGGGAACTTTTGTTTAGCTTTTGAGAATAAATAATCATGTATGAAAATAAATAATCATGTATAAAAATCAGTAACTCCATTACTTTTTTTTTTTTTTTTTTGAGATGGAGTCTCACTCTGTCGCCCAGGCTGGAGTGCAGTGGCGCGATCTTGGCTCACTGCAACCTCCGCCTCCTGGGTTCAAACTATTCTCCTGTCTCAGTCTCCCGAATAGCTGGGATTATAGGCGCCTGCCCTCACACCCAGCTAATGTTTGTATTTTTAGTAGGGATGGGGTTTCACCATCTTGGCCAGGCTGGTCTCGAACTTCTGACCTCATGAGTCACCTGCCTCGGCCTCCCAAAGTGCTGGGATTACAGGCGTGAGCCACCGCACCCGGTTCCATTACTTTTTTTTATAAGACATCGTGATCACCTTTTGTATTTTTTTTCTTTTGAGGTTTAAAATATTCATGCTACTAAAAGCAATCCCCCATTTAATATAGTTAGGAAAATATTAAATATGAGGATTGACTGTAATTGAAAAAAATCATATTATTTGATAAGTTTTAATTACACACTAGTGAATCTATTTAATTACCCCAGTGAATCATCCAGTGTATGAATCACAGGAAGTTTGATCCATGATCTTGAAAAATACAGCAGTCCAAAAAACCATTTGAGTTATATTTTTCTAAAAACTCAGACACTAACCATATTGTTACCATTATTTGAAGATGCTCTTCTTTTTAAATAATGACACACCCTAAGGACAAGAATAAGGAATAGGTGAAAATAACTGCTTGTATTTAAATATGTTGGCGGGGGAGTCATTTTTGGTCTTTAACCTTTCTTCCTCATGTCTCATGGAATTCTTTAAGAGTTTGGTATTCTTTGATAATAGGGAGTAGAAGTGAGATTTTTAAGTGAAAATTCCCACCATCCCATTCTATTACATGTCTGAATTTAGAATACTCCAGCCTGGGCCAAAATTAAGAATGACTGGTTTCACCCCTTACAGAAAGATCTAACACAAGGAAACACAAGATCCCCTAATAAGGGTTTATAATTAGTCGATAAAGGAGCCTTCTTCAGAACCAGTATTTCAAGGCATCTCTTCTGGTGGTAGCCCCTGAGGTTTTTACACCCCAAGGCAATGCACTTGAGGAAAGAGTGGGGTAGATAAGGGCTGTGCCTCCTTTTTTGCAGAGAAACATTGCTGTGCACACAGGCCTATTCTCAGCAGATCCCTTTCAGGAAAAAGCACATATGGAAGCTGCAGAACTGCAGAACGGAGTCCCTTAACATGTCCATGCCAGTACCTCTTGGTAAATCTTTTTCTTTTTTTGGAGACAGGGTCTGTCACCCAGACTGGAGTTCAGTGGCACCATATCAGCCCACTGCAACCTCCGCCTCCTGGGTTCAAGTGATCCTCCCACCTCAGCCTCCCAAGTAGCTGGAACTACAGGCAGGCACCACCACACCCAGCTAATTTGGCTTATTTTTTTGTAGAGACAGTTTCACTATGTTGCCCAGGTTGGTCTTGAACTCCTGGCCTCAAGTGATCCTCCTGCCTCACCCTCCCTAAGTGTTAGGATTACAGGAATGAGCCATCAGGCCTGGCCTTTGTTGTAAAATCTTGAGTGTCTCTACCCCACTTTGAAGGTCACTGTCCCAAACTGAAACCAGACGTTGCTAACACTGATTGAAGTTTTCAGTAGCAAAAAATTAGTGTGAGTTTCAGAGGTCACCCTTGGAAATCTCTAGGTTAACAGTGCTAATGCATAGATACATGGCTGTATCCAGCATATCTACACAGCAAATGAGATGTTATGTTGGGGGAAAATGAGTTTTTAATTAAGTTTTTCAATATTAAGCAGTTAGATAATTAAACAAATTTTATCCAAGTAAAGCTTGGCATTTTCCTTTAGGTGAGGGAAACTCATTTTAAAATGAAAACCTCACGGCCGGGCGCGGTGGCTCACGCCTGTAATCCCAGCACTTTGGGAGGCCGAGGCGGGCGGATCACAAGGTCAGGAGATCGAGACCACGGTGAAACCCCGTCTCTACTAAAAATTACAAAAAATTAGCCGGGCGCGGTTGTGGGTGCCTGTAGTCCCAGCTACTCAGGAGGCTGAGGCAGGAGAATGGCGTGAACCCGGGAGGCGGAGCTTGCAGTGAGCCGAGATCGCGCCACTGCACTCCAGCCTGGGCTGGGCGACAGAGCGAGACTCCATCTCAAAAAAATAAATAAATAAAAATAAAAAAATAAAATAAAATGAAAACCTCAAAGGTAAAATAAATTTGTCTAATATGTTCACTAAATATTTTTACTTATTTTGACAAGAAAATGCATTTTTGTTTCTTACCTATATTATAGGATATTCACCTTGCAAAACGTTTTTATGACATGGCAGCTGAAGCCAGCCCAGATGCACAAGTTCCAGTCTTCCTAGCCCTCTGCAAATTGGGCGTTGTCTATTTCTTGCAGTACATACGGGAAACAAACGTAAGTGGTCCATGCCGCTTTTCATTAAAATATCAATGATGGAAGGTCTGTCCTGGAGGTTTGTTTTTCAAAAGTTGAGAAGCACAGGGAAGAGTGTCCTGCAGGTATCAGGTGTGTTCCCTTCTTCCCCTCGGCTCAGGTACCAGAGCACCTTATCAGGGGAGGGATAAATGCAGGCACAAAGCAGCTACTGCAGTTTTTAGATAGTGTTTGACACTTCCTAACGCTAAAGCATTTTTCATGGAGGCAGATGTTTTCTGTTTTAGGGAAAACTGAGACTGACGGCAGTTTGAAACAGTATTTAATTCAGTAAACGTTAAATCAGATGACCGCCTGGCAGTGATTCAAACGAGTCCCTTAAAAAGAAAAAGAAAAAAAAAAAAAAGGAAAGAAGAACCTGAGAACCTGCCCAGGTTGTTGTACTTCAGATTCTTCTGATAGTGAAACATTAAGTTGAAAACACCACCCGAATTTTCTTCTCTAAAAGTAGCGTAAATTATTTAAATAGGCTAATGGAAGAACCTATATAGGAAGTGGGTTACCCATTTTCTTCAGAATTACCAACTTTAGTTGGCAATACTGGTATGTAGGTACTCTTGCATTCTGCCAGCTTTATATTTTGTTTCTAGTACTGTAGTTCCTAGAATGGATTAACTGGTGCAGCATTTCACTCTGAAAGCCCTAAGATGTTCAGAGCCCTTGTTTCTAACATAGGCTTATTCAGGACAAGAGAAGTTTCTTCAGGACCAGAAAAGGGTGATGTTTCACCCTTTTGTTAATGGCTTTCAGTATTAGATTCAAGAACGGGCTTTCCCTCATGTCTGTCACAGGTATAAATGTAGTCCATGCTGCTCCAGCATCAGTGAAAAGAAATGGACTTGTCTAGTCCATGCACCTGAAGTCCTCCACAGATAGGGCTCCAGAGCACTGGTCTTGTGGGACTCTGGCCTCCCAGTCGCTTATACATTAATTGCATGGTAGCATGAGTCAGGTGTGCTGTAACCACTGCCAACTGAAACAATCTGTGTTCCTTTCATTAAAAAGCCGATCATGTGGCAGCCTCCTCTTTCTCTCTCAGTACCATTGCAGACCCTTCTCTCTCACAGTTTTTATTACTCACTGTTGGTTATGGTCTAGGACTTCATCTTACAGTATGCTGTACTGGGTATATTATATCTTTGCTATTTGTGTTAATACAGAAGTATAAAGAAGATAGTAAAAACGCCTCATAATCCTACCACCTAGCTATTCCAACTAAAAAGAAAAAGAGAGTACAAGACTAATAAGTAGTGATCGTAAGAAAGTCAAACAGTACAGAAGACCACAAATCTCCCATCCCAGATTCTTCCCCAGAGAACACAATTAGTGGTTTCTTGTCATTTTTTTCCAGAAAAATTTAGCACTTGTACCTACAAATGTGTTATAGAGATACTTCAAATGTAATTTTATTTTAAAAATTATACCCCAGCCGGGCACGGTGGCTCACACCTGTAATCCCAGCACTTAGGGAGGCCGAGACGGGCAGATCACGAGGTCAGGAGATCAAGACCAGCCTGGCTAACATGGTGAAACCCCGTCTCTACCAAAAAAATACAAAAAACTAGCCGGGTGAGGTGGCGGGCGCCTGTAGTCCCAGTTACTCGGGAGGCTGAGGCAGGAGAATGGCGTGAACCCGGGAGGCAGGGCTTGCAGTGAGCTGAGATCCGGCCACTGCACTCCAGCCTGGGCGGCAGAGCGAGACTCCGTCTCAAAAAAAAAAAAAAAAAAAAAAAAATTATACCCCATATTTACTATCTTAATGGGTAAGTATAATAGAAGTCAGAAAGTGTCAGAAATAAGTGATATTAAAACAATTAAAATATCGTAGCCTAAGGACATAACTTTCAGGTTGCAATTCAGATGTTAAATATTTTGTGTTTTAGTTAAATCCTAATTGAGAAGCATTATTTATTCAGCTATTAAATGGTTGAATTCCTGCTATTTTCAATTACATGGAGAACAGTGAAGTGGCCCCACTGTCATGGAACAGAGCTTTCCAGCTGGTGTGCTGTCACTGCCAGTAGATTCGCTGTGCCAACATACTAATTTCTCCCCTTGGCTCGCCACTGTTTTTTTCTTTTTTTCTTTTTTTTTTTTTTTTGAGACAGAGTCTCGTTCTGTCACCCAGGCTGGAGTGCAATGGCACTATCTCGGCTCATTGCAACCTCCACCTCCTGGGTTCAAGCATTTCTTGTGCCTCAGCCTCCCAAATAGCTGGGATTACAGATGCCCGCCACCATGCCTGGTTAATTTTTGTATTTTTAGTAGAAACGGGATTTCGCCATGTTGGCCAGGCTAGTCTCGAGCTCCTGGCCTCAAGTGATACACTCACCTCAGCCTCCCAAAGTGCTGGGATTACAAGGCATGAGCCCCTGTGCCTGGCCCCAGTGTGTGTTTGTTTTCAAATATTTTCTGTGAAAAATGATTAAAATTAGTGTGTTGGATTACTGATGGAAAGAACACTGTCAAACATTTTATATTAAATGTCTTCTGTTATACAGTAATAGCTTAATTCCTCAGACACATTATTTTGAGCTTCAGTTGAAGGCTTTTAAAACCCTTGTAAACATACACATACACACATTGCAAAACATTTTTAAAACCAATTATTTTAGTTTCTGTACTTATCTCTGGTGATGTAACTTTCCCAGTTCCTTGCCTGACATTTTAGTGATAATAATGGTTTCTATATTATTTTCATTAAGATTCGGGATATGTTCACCCAACTTGATATGGACCAGCTTTTGGGACCTGAGTGGGACCTTTACCTCATGACCATCATTGCGCTGCTGTTGGGAACAGTCATAGCTTACAGACAAAGGCAGCACCAAGACTTGCCTGCACCCAGGCCTCCAGGGCCACGGCCAGCTCCACCCCAGCAAGAGGCGCCACCAGAGCAGCAGCCACCACAGTAACAGCCACTGGGTCCAGCCTTGATCAGTGACGGCAAAGGAAGTTATCTGCTGGGAACACTTGCATTTGACCTTGGATCAGTGGTCACCTCCCGGAAGAGGCACGGCACAAGGAAGCATTGAACTCCTAAAGCTGCTTAGAATCTGATGCCTTTATTTTCAGGGATAAGTAACTCTTACCTAAACTAAGCTGAATGTTTGTTTCAGTGCCATATGGAATAACAACTCTCAGTGGCTTTCTTTTTTCTTTTCTGGAAACATATGTGAGACACTCAAAGTAACGTCTACTGTATCCAGCTATCTTTCTTGGATCCTTTTGGTCATTATTTCAGTGTGCATAAGTTCTTAATGTCAACCATCTTTAAGGTATTGTGCATCGACACTAAAAACTGATCAGTGTAAAAAGGAAAACCCAGTTAGTTGCAAATTTAAATGTGTTCGAAAGTCTGAAAATAGAACTTGCCTTTTAAGTTTTTGGAAACTGCGACAACTGAGAAGCTCTTACCAGTCCACATGCAATTAGATTTATTCAGCATATTCGTTATTTTAAAAGGGAAGGTTGGGCGGTTTCTTATTGGTGATTGTCATACGGTATACCATACTCCTCTCCTTCAAAGACTGAAAGGCCTTGTTAAGGAGCTTTTTGTGAGCTTTACTTTTTGGAATGGAATATACATATACAGAGCCTTGTGAACTGACTCCTTGCGCTAACGAGAATTTGCCCCACCTACTCTGTAATTTGCTTGTTTGTTTTGAATATACAGAGCCTTGATCCAGAAGCCAGAGGATGGACTAAGTGGGAGAAATTAGAAAACAAAACGAACTCTGGTTGGGGTACCACGATCACAGACAGAGACACACTTTTCCTAAAGTTGAAGCATTTGTTCCCAGGATTTATTTTACTTGGCATTTCTTTTTGCACAAAGAACACATCACCTTCCTGAATTCTTTAAATATGAAATATCATTGCCAGGGTATGGCTTACAGTGACTACTATTATAATACTAAAACTCAGAGAATCAAAGATGGATTAAACTCAGTGGTTGATGAAAGCCAAAACCTGTCTATATTGTTCTGTACTATTCAGGTATCTTTTTATTTCTGATAGTTTTATATTATAATAGAAAGCCAGCCACTGCTTAGCTATCATAGTCGCCATTTTCTCACTACTAACATTAGGAAAATCAAGGCTACTTGATTTTCAGGATTGTCTGGTTAAATAGTATGGGAAAAAAACTGAAGAGGTTCACATAATCACACACGTGAAGGAATTAAAGCTTAAACTGAATTTGTATTTCATTTTATTGTCAGATGGTGGTGTTCACCAGCCTGTATCTTGTCTGAGACTGCATTTGTATCTGAGCGGGTTTTCTATGCCTACTGATGTCAGTCTGTTTATACTAACCTTCATGCTTTTTTCCCAGAATCCCTCATCTGCCAGAAAACTTGAAAAGTTTATTGCTTGTAGAGGTGTACTGCTTTGATTTTTGAAGTTGGGGTAGTAGTTAGAACTAGATTTAACTAGCCTATAATGAACATGAAGGCTTTTAAATGTGAAGTTGTATACCTTTTTTGTGTTTAGAGAATTATGGGAAACCTGGTAAGCAAAACTTTCCTCCCAGATAATTGCTTCCAGATTCGAAGGGTTGGTCACCAAGAGAACCATATGTATGAAAGCATATCTGTGAAAGGTAGGAAATCTACCCCCACTAAGTGTAATGTTGCTTTAGGCAGCTCTTGTAAATACTAAGACTTGTTTGGTCTCTGACACGTAGAGATTTGAGTTCAGTTGGTACAGTACTTTGGTGTCTGCACCACGGCCCCTTCTCCCCGCTTCAAAATAAGTGTAATCCATGGTAGCAGCCACACTTCCTTTAGAAAGAACTGTTATAATTTATTTAAAAGTTGAAAAACCACCCAAGATGACTACCAACTTTCACTTTTTTCTTCTGCTGTCCACCCTCATTTTTCTTTCAGCAAGATTTTTATATCAAACTTTCCTTTCCTCCATTGAGTACATGCTTTGAGAAAACATGTCTTAAAACAGTGTGTGCCACCTAAGGCTGGATGGGAAAGTGCAGTCTCGTTCTTCATATAATAACCCACTTCTTATTAGTTTACCACTTGCCTTTTTTTATTGTTAATGTTCTGAATTTCCTTTTCTTGGCTTGTTTCCACTTTGTTTTACCCTGGGTCATTTGCTGCCAGCAGTTTGTGAACGGTATCTTTCAAATAACTTAGTTCTTATGGCTTCACTTAAAGACTGTCTCAAAAATACTTCGCTCTCTTCTTTTGTGTTCATGGGACATGGTACCTAAGCAAATAGGAGTTGGGTTTGGTTTTTCTCCTAAAATAATGCTCAATACTTACCTAATCAAATGGCATCCATTTGAATAAAATGACAGTAACTAAAGCTAGTTAATGTCAGTGACATTAAACTAACTCAGGATTCAGGAGTTTTAATGTTAGAATTTAGACTTAACAGATAGAGTGTGGCTTCATTTGTCCACGGTAGCCCATCTCTCCTAAGACCTTTTGTAGTCTGTCTTCCTGCCTTCGAGCGTGATGACAGTAATATCCTGTTTAGTATTCTCTTATGCATTTGGTTTGTTGGTTAGCCGACTGTCTTGAAACTATTCATTTTGCTTCTATTTTATTTTACAGAGGTAGCATTGGCGGGTTTTTTTTTCCTCTCTCTCTCTCTCTGTTTGAAGTTTCAGTTTCTGTTTTCTAGGTGAGGCTTATTTTTGATTAGTAGTCAATGGCAAAAAAAAAAAAACTAAATCAAAGATGACTTCTTTTCAAAATTTATTATTTAGCACTTAACTCAGATTAATTTATAAATTATTAATCTTGATACTCCTAAGGATTTGTTACTTTTCTGCATATTAGGTTAATTTTTACCTTACATGTGAGAGTCTTACCACTAAGCCATTTTGTCTCTGTACTATTGGGAAGTTTTGGAAACCCCTGCCAGTGATCTGGTGATGATCTGATGATTTATTTAAAGAGCCGTTGATGCCTCCAGGAAACTTAAGTATTTCATTAATATATATATAGGATTTTTTTCTTTTTTTTTTTTTTTTGCTTTGTCTTTCTCTCCCTTCTTTTATCCTCATGTTCATTTTTCAGTGTTTGGAAGTATGCATGCAGGCCTATAGATGAAAAACACAATTCTTTATGTGGGTAGCATGTGCATTAATGTCTCAACTACATATGCAAAAACTTCCTTTACAGAGGTTCGGACTAACATTTAACATGCACATTTCAAAACAAGATGTGTCATGGAAATAGCCCCTTTACCTGCCAAGACAAGCAGGGTTATATTTGTTTCAGTGACAGCTGATACTTGTTTTGAAAGTGAATCTCATATGTATATATATTACACATTATTATGACTAGAAGTATATAAGAAATGATTAGAACAAAAGAAAATTTCTATTTTCATGCAAATATTTTTCATTGGTCATCGCTCTCAAATATAAATGAAAATATAACACTCCTGAATGCCTGAGGCACGATCTGGATTTTAAATTTGTGGTATTCATCGAAAAGAAGCTATATTTCTCCACCCACTTGGTATTTCAAGAAAATTTAAAACGATCCCAAGGAAAGATGATTTGTATGTTAAAGTGACTGTTTGCACAAGTAAAAGTCCGATGTGTGCATGAAAAGGATTCCTTGGTTATGTGCAGGGAATCACCTCACATGCTGTTTTTCCTATTTGGTCTGAGAAACAGGCTGACACTATTCTCTCTGATTAAAAAATAAACTCATAAAACTCATAATGTTGATATAATCAAGATATAACCACTATAAATATGTAGAAAAGGAAGTTTTAAAAGACCTTAAGCTGGCATTGTGAAGGAACACCATGGTAGACTCTTTTTGTAAATGTATTTTGTATTTAATGAAATGCAGTATAAAGGTTGGTGAAGTGTAATATAATTGTGTAAACAAACAAACCCTGTTAATAGAGAGATGTACAGATTCGTTTTGTACTGTATCTTGAAACTTGTGAAATAAAGATTCCACCTCTGGTTATCCTGTATGCTGTCATATACCACAACCAGGCGTCTTTCCAGACAGACTGTTTTTAAGCTGAATGATTCCATTTTTAAATGTTTTTTGGAAATTCAGAAGCTTCTGAAAACATTCATTTGGGGCAATTTGAATTCATGTTTCATTTGAAACTCCTGAAATTCAGAGTTTTACAAGTCCAGTATTGCCCCAGGGAGAGCATGCATATGCTAAGAAATGTGATTATCTTTTCAATCTCCGATCATCTTTGCCCTGAGCGGCCTGTGATATGTAGTAAGCGTGATTCACTCTAGCCTGATGATAATATAATTTATCTAAAGTTTGTTTATGCATTGCCTTGTGCCAGGAAATGTTTGACACGTACAACACAATAACATTTATTTAGACTAAATATGCTCTGAGTAAAGGAGAAATGAAAAAACACTGAATCAAGAGTGAACATGTACACAAAATGCAGCTGGAAGTGGGCTACAAATTTGGGCCGCAGCTTCCCAGCAGGCAACTCAAAGAGGTACCTGAGGTAAAATGTTCCAGCTTAGAAGCATTAGATCTTGGATAAAAAGCCTGCATGATGCAAATTATGGCAACTGAGATGTCAGATCTCAAATTTTACTTGTGGGAGCACAGTCAGTGACCCCAGATGACCTTGACTGACCTAAAAGTTGTAGGGGAAGTCGGATGTCAGAGCCTTAACACCAGCAGGTGACCATCCAACCTGGGGCAATACCTGTTCACCACTTGGCCTCTTTCTGACAAGTCATTAGAACGTCCTCCATCTTCACTGGCTGCAACTCGATGAGCTACAGCCTCTTCCCTAACTTCCTTTATGATGCTAATTTACGTTGGTTATACCAGCTTAGAAGTATGCTTACATTAAGTTACAGCAGATAACACAAATTAGATGCAAGTAAAAAAAATCAGAATTTCTGTAGTAGGAACTATGAAAAAAAAGGAAATTTTTTACTTTTTGGGTATTTTTCTATGAATAAGAAAAAGCGTTAGAACCTATCAGTTCAAAAGGAGGTACTGCTGTGTAACGGGCTTTGTACATTCCTTCTCATGTCACGCCACTACTTCGCCATCGAATTGAACAAGCTTTTCATTAGATCCTGAAAATTCACCACCCTAGTAGTTTATTATTGGTATTAGAATTTGAGTAGAACTCTTGATTTTCCCTAGAGGCCAAATTCTTTTTATCTGGGTTAATTTCTTTTAAACATGACAATGTTAATGCTGAATTGTATATTAAATCCCATTTCTAAAAACTGCACAATTTTTTCTCGTGTGAGTGGAATGTGGTTAACTGAATTTGGAATGTTCATATAATTTGTTGCTGCTCAATCCGGTTTCCCTTTGCCTCCTCTCTACCGCCCAGTATAACCTCATTAATTCAACTCTCAGACTTGGAAAGAATGTCTCATAAGTCTTGGGAGATAAGAGATTCAGGTATCCCATGTAAGGATGCTAACTTCGAACATGAGTATGTCATTGAGTTTTACACGATTCAAGATTTAAATGTGGGCAACAGAAACCTCTGTTCTTGGAAACAGATTTATTTCAGGATGTGAAAGCACAGCTGTGGGTTTCAAGAGTTTGCACACCTGCGTTTCCTCACCCTTCCTCTGTGGCTATGCCCGTAGATGCTTTTCTTAGGAAAATTTTATTAATTGAACTTTTTTTGTTCTAAATGCAATGTCCTGAAGTGGGTAGAGACTAACGCTGGCTGTGCGTGCGTGTGAGTGCATGGTGGTGAGGAGTTGGGGAGCCTTCCAGCTGATTTTGTTTCCCTTAAGTACTAAAAGAAGAATTTACTTGAATTTCTCCAACCTGTACATGTATTTTCTTTTACCTACCATTTGGACAATGTTCTGTGGCTTGTAGCATCTTAAACCTCTTTTTTTTTTTTTTTTTTTTTTTTAATTTCTTTTGAAACAGGGTCTCGCTCTGTTGTCCAGGCTGAGTGCAGTGGCTTAATTAGAGCCCACTGCAGCCTCAAAACTCCTGGGCTCAAGAAATTCTCCCACCCCAGCCTCCTGCATAGCTGGGACTACTAGCGTGTGCCACCACGGCCAGCTATTTTTTAATTTTTTTGTAGAAACAGGGTCTCCCTATGTTTCCCAGGCTGGTCTCAAACTCCTGGGCTCAAGCAATCCTCCCACTCCCAAAGTGCTGGGATTACAGGTGTGAGCCACCCTACCCAGCCCGTCTTACATCTTTCAGTGCATGGAAATGTACTTCCAGGACTGTGAGAGCTGAGAAGAGCAGGGTATTTTCCCTGTAGCCATCTTTGGACCCTAGCTGAAGTATGTGCTGAGGTGAAAGCACCCACACTGGGCCTTTATTATTTCAGAAGGAGGAAAAAGTAATTGAAGCCTTAAGTTTGTGTAATTGCTATCTGTATTTCATCACTCATTTGAGACTGAAAATTAGTTAAAGCCTCATAACTAGACTGTTGTTTTGTGTTCTCACGTTAGCTAAACCAAAGAATCAGTTGAGTCTCCACACAGTACAGTGGGTTAAGAGAGCACATTTGTGCCTTAGAGCAGTTAAACACAGGAGAAACCCATGAACAGAGATGAAACCCAAACTTTACTACAGAGAAATGAAACTCCATCTCATCTGACCTGTTGCCACTCCTTAAAGGGGCTTTTTAATTGTGAGTCACCATTTCAGTGCAGGCCAGTATGACAGATCAGATAGAGGCATAAGGGAAAGGTCCATGGCCAGGTGTGGTGGCTCACGCCTGTAATCCCAGCAGTTTGGGAGGCGGAGGCAGGTGGATTACGAGGTCAGGAGTTCGAGACCAGCCTGGCCAACATGGTGAAATCCCCTCTCTACTAAAAATACAAAAATGAGCTGGGCATGGTGGTGCGCACCTGCAATCTCAGCTACTTGGGAGGATGAGGCAGGAGAATGGTTTGAACCCAGGAAGTGGAGGTTGCAGTGAGCCAAGATCACACCACTGCACTCCAGCCTGGGTAACAGCACGAATCCGTCTCAAAAAAAGGAAAAGAGATTGAGACACAACCAACCGTTTGATCCTCGCATGGGTTCTCCTGAGTTGCCCAATCCCTTCACAAAAGAGATTAGTGATGGTCAGTCCTAGCCCCACTGAATGGCCCTAAAATGCAAAGGAAAACGGGAAGGATGCCATAGCGAGAAAGTTCTGGACTGCAGTCGAGTCCTCACACTGGGTGGGTGGCCCCAGACAAGTGATTTGCTGGACAGGGTTCTCATAGGCATCAAGAGACTGGGTGGGGATGGTCCTTAAGGTCCTGTCCAGCTGTGGGAGGTCTTAAGTGCCAAAAGAAACCAAATTGACTTTTTATTCCACTGACACCAGACCCTTTACAAGGCTTCCTGGTGGAAATGACAACATTCCACTGTCCTAAAATGGTTGACTCCAAATAATTTACAAACAAAGTTTATGCTAAAGAGGTCAATATTAAAGTTTATACATAAGGGGTCAGGCGCAGTGGCTCACGCCTGTGATCACAACACATTGGGAGACCGAGGCAGGCAGATCGCTTGAGGTCAGGAGTTTGAGACCAGCCTAGGCAACATGGTGAAACCCCGCCTCTACCAAAAAAAAAAAAAAATTAGCTGGGCATGATGGTGTACGCCTGTAGTCTTCAGCTACTTGGAAGGTTGGGAGGCTGGGGTGGGAGTATCACTTGGGCCTGGAAGGTGGAAATTGCAGCGAGCCAAACTGGGTGACAGAGTGAGACCCTGTCTCAAAATTTAAAATAAAGTTTATAACATAAGGTTTCATTTGGGCATTCATTCACCAGCCTCTATTAATCACCTACTATCTTCCAGACCCTGAAGTGTAAAATGAATTTTTTTTTTTTTTTTTTGAGACGGAGTCTCGCTCTGTCACCCAGGCTGGAGTGCAGTGGCCGGATCTCAGCTCACTGCAAGCTCCGCCTCCCGGGTTTACGCCATTCTCCTGCCTCAGCCTCCCAAGTAGCTGGGACTACAGGCGCCCGCCACCTCGCCCGGCTAGTTTTTTTGTATTTTTAGTAGAGACGGGGTTTCACCGTGTTAGCCAGGATGGTCTCGATCTCCTGACCTTGTGATCCGCCCGTCTCGGCCTCCCAAAGTGCTGGGATTACAGGCTTGAGCCACCGCGCCCGGCCGTAAAATGAATTTTAAGATGAGTATGAATGAAAGACTGAATTGAAAGAGGCTGTTTTCATCTGTGGGTCTTCACCACCACAATATGTGACAGGTGCTAAGTGTTTCACATCCATTATTGAATTTAATCTTTAGTACTCCAGGATGTCAGTACTAGTCATGTCATTCTCATTTAACACATGAGGAAACAGGCTTGGACAAGCTAAGCAACTTGCTCAAGGTCACTCAGCTAGTGTTAGTCATAAAACTTGAATTCAAATAAAGAACTGGGCCAGGCATGGCGGCTCACACGTGTAAGCACAGGACTTTGGGAGGCCAAGGCAGGCGGATCACCTGAGGTCAGGAGTTCGAGACCAACCCGGCCAATATGATAAAACCCCGTCTCTACCAAAGATACAAAAATTAGTTGGGTGTGGTGGCACATGCCCGTAATCCCAGATACTCAGGAGGCTGAGGCAGGAGAATTGCTTGAACCCGGGAGACGGAGGTTGCAGTGAGTCAAGATCGTGCCACTGCACTCCAGCCTGGGGGACAGAGTGAGACTCCGTCTCAAAAAAAAACAAAAACAAAAAAAACAAAAAACCTGTCTTGGCTAAAAGCACCCAAGTTGTAAACTGTTATGTTATGCTGTCTCGTTAATGCAGCATGGTAAGGTTTACAGTGGAGTTATAAGTGCAGTGCCCATAAGGAATAGGAAAGGGTAACAACAGAATGAGCAACGTTTCTCCCAAGTGCGCGTCATCCTTGTCCGTGCTCACAAGTGCTGTTTTGTGCTTAGCATGTGCTGCTGCTTTACAGTCGTAAAGATATAAAAAAAAACAGCTAGAGCACATCAGGATTGGCTTGTCTCTCTTCCACCACGTCTAGTGTGAGGTGGGATGGCTTGAATGGTTTGACGAGCCACGTGGCTGGGAGCGCAGCCTTTTTTCTGTTGACATACACCTGGAGCTGAACATCTAGGATGCTCCTTCACGCACATGCCTGGTGCCCAGGCTGGGCTGGCCAGCATCACCCTCTCCACGTGTGGGGATCTCAGGGTAGACAAAACTGCCTCAGAGTGAGCACTCCAAGAGCCAAGATGGTGCTGAGGGGCTTCTTAGGACTACACTTAGAAATCTCAACCATCAGCCAGGCGCGGTGGCTCATGCCTGTAATCCCAGCACTTTGGGAGGCTGAGGTGGGTGGATCACGAGGTCAGGAGATCGAGACCATCCAGGCTAACATGGTGAAACCCCGTCTCTACTAAAAATACAACAAAATTAGCCGGGCGTGGTGGTGGGCGCCTGTAGTCCCGGCTGCTCGGGAGGCTGAGGCAGAAGAATAGCGTGAACCCGGGAGGTGGAGGTAGCAGTGAGCCAAGATTGCGCCACCGACAGAGGGAGACTGTCTCGAGGAGGAGTAGGAGGAGGGGGAGGGGGAGGGGGAGGGGGAGGGGGAGGAGAGGGGGAGGGGGAGGGGGAGGGGAGGGGGAGGGGGGAGGAGGAGGGAGAGGAGGGGGGAGGAGGAGGGAGAGGAGGGGGAGGAGGGGGAGGAGGGGGAGGAGGGGGAGGAGGGGGAGGAGGGGGAGGAGGGGGAGGAGGGGGAGGAGGGAAAAAAAGAAATCTCAGAAATCTCAACCATTAATAGGATGCAGACCAATAGGACTGCATCCTATTGGTCCATAAGTCACTTGGGCAGGCCCAGATTCAAGAGTTGCTGGTTGGAGAAACAGACTCCACCTCCCAGCAGAGAAGTGACTTGGGCATCCACGGAGGAAAGGAGTCGATGGTGGCCCTCTTCAGATGAGGCTGCCACAATCACAAATTCATTCTTCTCCATGGTATCAGCCACATTTACAGTTAGTAAACAGTTACGGAAAACATCTGTGTTTGACTTGCTTCTAGATCGCTTCTCTGTGTATAACTTGGGCTATTAATTGTGGTAATACAGGGCGACACAGTAAATCAGGCGTCAGCCCTACTTTCAAGGACTCCCTAAACAGTGGCCTTCAGGCGCTCGGCAAGACCAAAGCTACTTCCCTGATCGGAATTTTGTTGTTGTTGTTGTTGAGACAGAGTCTCGCTTTGTCGCCCAGACTGGAGTACAGTGGCCGGATCTCAGCTCACTGCAAGCTCCGCCTCCCGGGTTCACGCCATTCTCCTGCCTCAGCCTCCCGAGTAGCTGGGACTACAGACGCCCGCCACCTCGCCCGGCTAGGTTTTTGTATTTTTTAGTAGAGACGGGGTTTCACCGTGTTAGCCAGGATGGTCTCGATCTCCTGACCTTGTGATCCGCCCGTCTCGGCCTCCCAAAGTGCTGGGATTACAGGCTTGAGCCACCGCGCCCGGCCCCTGATCGGAATTTTTAAGAGCTTCTCATTTAACTGCTACCAACTCAGTTGGTCTACAAATTTAGAACGAGAACTCCCACATCCGTTTACCTGAAATAGCTGAGCTAATGAAGATTAATGGAACTAAGGGGGGAGTGTGTGAGTGAGCAGTATTCATCATACCTATTTCAATTCTCCTCACTGCTGGGGTCTCAACATTATGCTGTGCCTTTTTTCCCTCCCTCTGTCCTCTGCCCAAGCTCACTCTCCTCCAGGTTTCCGCTCAGACTTGCCTGACTGCCCCCCATTAAATCAAGTCCATCTGTTATACAACCCCTGTGTTTTCCCTTTATAGCACTTATTGATTAAGGTATTTAATTAATCTTCATCTCTCTACTGGTAAATCTCAAAAGGACAGGCATCAGTCCGTCTTACCCACCAGTATGTGCCCAGAGCTTGGCACAATGTCCAACACACAAATTAATTTGATTAATACTTAAATTAAAAATTAGCCAGACATGATGGTGCGTGCCTGTAATCCCAGCTACTTGGGAGACTGAGGCATGAGAATCACTTGAACCCGGGAGGCGGAGGGTGCAATGAGCCAAGATGGTGCCACTGCACTCCAGCCTGGGTGACAGAGCAAGACGCCGTCTCAAAAAAATATATATATATATGTATGTATATATGTATATATGTATATATACACACACACACACATATATATATACACACACATACACACATTTTGTTTGTTTTAGTAAAACGGAGTTTGTTTGTTTTGGTAAAACGGAGTCTCATTCTGTCACCCAGGCTGGAGTGCAGCAGTGGGATCTTGGCTCATTGCAACCTCCGCCTCCCAGGTTCAAGCGATTCCCCTACCTCAGCCTCTTAAGTGACTGGGATTACAGGCACCCACCACCATGCCCAGCTAATTTTTGTATTTTTAGTAGAGACGGGGTTTCTCCATGTTGGCCAGGCTAGTCCCAAACTCCTGACCTCATGATTCACATCTCTACTAAAAATCCAAAAAAAAAAAAAAAATTGCCGGGCGTAATGGCGTGCGCCTGTAGTCCCAGCTACTCGAGAGGCTGAGGCAGGGAATTGCTTGAACCCGGGAGGCGGAGGTTATGGTGAGTCGAGATCGTGCCACTGCACTCCAGCCTGGGCGACAGAGCGAGTCTCCGTCTCAAAAATAATAATAATAAATAAATAAAAGTGTTACCAAGTAGTGACACTCTGGCCAAAGTACGATTAAAAACTGAAAACCAAGACGTTTCAATATCTCTTTAAGGAAAGTGCTGTACTTCTTTCTTAGGATTTTATGGCTGGAGGAGATACACAGCTGTCTTCATTCTCTCTCTTCCTCCCCCAAGCAGCCTCGGCTTCTTTTGTTTCTGTAAAAAAGAAGTGCAAGGCAGAGAAGAACTGAATCCACAACTCAGTCTCCTTTTGCTCTATATAGCATTGCTTCTCTCAAAGATGCACAGTAAATTGGACTGGATCGTAGTATAGACGGTCCAAGCTCCTTTTTTGGGTTGAAACGCAACCTACGTGTCACTAATCGTTTTAAATGTGCGCCTACAGATTCCTCGGAAAAGTATGACTGCAGTTACCATAATTTCCACTAGAGGGCACAAAAGGGCTACGTCTGAGGCAAAGTTTTGTCGATAAAACTTTCTGGGTTTTTCCGAAGTTTTTCAGGCGTCTTTTCTGGGGTGGGCAAAATCTGAGGGACAAGTGCTCCCCAGATTTCCTGGAATAAAATCACTGTAACTGCTAGAAACATCACAAAATGTTAAAAAAGTACACTAACCCAGCAGTGTGAGTTGTGACGTGTACACAGAGCTTTCTGGCTGATGCCACTGAAGAATCAATGTGACGTTCCTCTGTCAGCAAGGGTGCATCCCCTGCCTCCAGAACTATTTTCGCCATCATCATGACTAAATGATGGCTTCCATAAACAGATGTCTTAGCCACTGGCACCTGTGTGTGTGGCCTTATTTGGAAAAAGTTAAAGATCGCCAACTGAGATATTCTAGATTATCAGTGTGGGCCCAAAATCCAGTGACAGGTGTCCCTTTTTTTTTTTTTTTTTTAAGTCGCCCAGGCTGGAGTGCAGTGGCGCAATCTCGGCTCACTGCAAGCTCCGCCTCCCAGGTTCAAACAATTCTCTGCCTCAGCCTCCCGAGTAGCTGGGATTACAGGCGCCCGCCACCATGCCAGGCTAATTTTTGTATTTTTTTTGTAGAGACAGGGTTTCACCATCTTGGCCAGGCTGGTCTTGAACTCCTGACCTCATGATCCACCCATCTCTGCCTCCCAAAGTGCTGGGATTACAGGCGTGAGCCACCACGCCCAGCCGACAGGTGTCCTTATATGAGAAAGGCAAAGGGAGATTTGACACACAGAAAAGGAGAAGACGCAGAGGAGAGGAAAATGCTTTGTGAAGATGGAGGCTGAGATCGGAGTTCAGCTGCCACAAGCCATGCCAGCGGCCACTAGGAGCCGGAAGAGGTCAGGAAGTTTCCCTCCTAGGGCCTCCGAAGGTAGCACAGCCCTGCAGACACCTTGATTTTGACCTTCTGGACCCCAGAACTATGAAAGAACAAGTTTCTGTTGTTTTAAGCCACCAAGTCTGTGGTGTAATTTGTTACAATAAGCCTAGGAAACTAGCACAGTCATCCTATACCATGCGTGGTCAATGGGAGCAATGTGACCCCAAGGAGGAGAGAATGGGCTCCTGGGAGGGTGTGAAGAAGTCCTAGATATTACAATGGTTTGTCATCCTCCAAGAGGCTCTATAAACAGCCTTATGTATAAACATAAACAGATAGACAGTATATCTGTGGTGTTAAAATTGTATACATAGTGTGGAGGAGAAGGACAATTAGGAGGGGAAAATGTCTAAAAAGCCTCCTTAGAAGAATTCTTTTTTAAAAGTTGAGAGGCTGGGTGCGGTCACTCACGCCTGTAATCCCAGCACTTTGAGAGGCCAAGACTAGCAGATCACGAGGTCAGGAGATCGAGACCTGTCTGGCCAACACGGGGTGAAACCCCGTCTCTCCTAAAAATACAAAAATTAGTTGGGTGTGGTGGCACGTACCTGTAATCCCAGCTACTCAGGAGACTGAGGCATGTGAATTGCTTGAACCCAGGAGGTGGAGGTTGCAATGAGCCAAGACCTCCCCACTGCACTCCAGCCTGGAGACAGAATAAGACTGTCTCAAAAAAAAAAAAAAAAAAATTAAGAAATGCAGCTCAAGGCCAGGCACAGTGGCTCACACCTATAATCCCAGCACTTTGGGAGGCTGAGGCAGGCAGATCGCTTGAGGTCAGGGGTTTGAGACCAGCCTGGCCAACATGGTGGGAATTTGAGGAGCCTTCCTGAACAAGGAGGAGCTGGGGTATGGAAAACAAGCTAGAGTTAGCCAGGCAACGAGAGGCGGACGCTGGAGGCCATAGGAATGCTCCGTCTGAAGAGAGGCACTTCCTCTGTGCTCTCTCAGGCGCTCCATCCTTTTCATTTCTGCTGTTACCACCTTGGTTAAGGTCCTCCAATAGCATTACGCCTCGGCAACAGTGTTCATCCCATCTCTGTTCCGCTGCCCTTCTGACCTCCCCTGGATACCAGATGAATCTACCTTAAATAATTTGCAACAAACACACACTTCTTCTGCTCAAGAACCCTCTATGACTCACTATTACAGGATAAACTCTCCCCAAGCTTGCTACTTAGACTCTAACATCCTTGCCCCTTCTTCTTCTCTTACCTAACCAATACTGTTTTTCCCGGATATCGCTATGCTACAGGTAAAGATATTACCACAGCCGGGCGCGGTGGCTCACGCCTGTAATCCCAGCACTTTGGGAGGCTGAGGCGGGCGGATCACGAGGTCAGGAGATCGAGACCATCCTGGCTAACACGGTGAAACCCCGTCTCTACTAAAAAATACAAAACACTAGCTGGGCGAGGTGGCGGGCGCCTGTAGTCCCAGCTACTCGGGAGGCTGAGGCAGGAGAATGGCGTAAACCCGGGAGGCGGAGCTTGCAGTGAGCTGAGATCCGGCCACTGCACTCCAGCCTGGGCGACAGAGCACAACTCTGTCTCAAAAAAAAAAAAAAAAAAAAAAAATATATATATATATATATATATATATATTATCACATTGACAGTAACAAAAGGGCTAATTCTTCCTTTTTTTTTTTTTTTTTTTTTTTTTGAGACAGAGTCTCTGTCTCCCAGGCTGGACTGGAGTGCAGTGGTGAGATCTCAGCTCACTGCAACCTCCACCTCCCGAGTTCAAGCAATTCTCCTGCCTCAGCCTCCAGAGGAGCTAGGATTACAGGTGCGTGCCACCACGCCCAGCTAATTTTTTGTATTTTTAGTAGAGACAGGGTTTCACCATGTTGACCAGGATGGTCTCGATCTCTTCACCTCGTGACCCGTCCACCTTGGCCTCCCAAAGTGCTGGGATTACAGACGTGAGCCACTGTGCCCAGACAAAAGGGCTATTTCTTTGGCTCCGTCTCTAACCTAACTGTGAGAACTCTGGACCCCTCCAAAATTCCTCCTTGTTTGTTTTTGGAGTCCCGAAGCAGGCTCAGATACGGTCTTTTTTTTTTTTTTTTTTTTAGTCCTTTTTTTATTATTATTATTTTGAGACCAAGTCTCACACTGCCAACCGAGTTGGAGTGCAATGGTGCAATCGTGGCTCACTGCAACCTCCACCTCCCAGTTCAAGCGATTCTCCTGCTTCAGCCTCCTGTGTAGCTGAGATTACAGGCACCTGCCACCACACCTGGCTAATTTTTGTATTTTTAGTAGAGACGGGGTTTCACTATGTTTGCCAGGCTTGTCTCCAACTCCTCACCTCATGATCTGCCCACCTCGGCCTCCCAAAGTGCTGGGATTACAGGTGTGAGCCACCGCGTCTGGCCTTTTTAGTCCTTATTTTTTAGAGACAGGTTTCACTCTGTCACCCAGGCTGGAGTGCAGTGGTGCAATTATGGTTCATTGTGGCGTCAATCTCCTAGGCTCAAGAGATCCTCCTGCCTCAGCCTCCTGGGACAATGGGCATGCACCACCATGGCAAGCTAATTTAATTTTTTTTTAAGAGATGGGAGTCTCACTATGTTGCCCAGGCTGGTCTCAAACTCCTGGCCTCAAGGGATGCTCCCCCCTTAGCCTTCCAAAGTGCTGAGATTACAGGCATGAGCCACTGCACCCAGCTTAAATAAATTTAAATAAATATTTGAAGAATATTAATTTGCAACGTTTCTCTGATTAGCCTACCCAGGGCACCATGTTCAGCCCTAATCAGTTGTCTTATTTTCTAAGATATTCTTTCTTTCTTTGTTGGAAACATACATTTAAAAAGACAAAAGTTACCTAATTATCACTCAAGCTCCAGAAGCCATAAAGGAAAAGATTGATACGTTTGACCATAAAATGAAAACAGTATGCTTGACAAACCTGCTGTAATCAAAGTCAAAAAGCAAATGTCAAAGTGGGAAATGCTTGCACTTCATTTTCCAGCAAGAGATTAATTTCCTGAAGACATAAAATCTCATAGAAATCCATAAGGATCAATAAACTAATATGATAGGGAAAGTGAGCAAACATGATTAACAGTTCACAGAAAATGACTTTTAGTACATGAAAGATAGCCTCACTAGTAAAAGAAATGCAAATGAAAACCACCGATAACTCTGGAGATTCTTACTGGAAAGTGGGACCACCTTATATAGCAGACGTCCCCCTGGCGGACCACCTCTGAGCGATCTGCAGCTGCAGACACTCTCAGCACATACTGTGTTTCCCACATCTGAGGTCTGCTTCTCTCTGCTTCTCAGCTTCTCTCTGCTTCTCAGCTTCTCTCTGCTTCTCAGCTTCTCACGGGTGTGGAAGGAATATTGTTGGAAGGTGGGAGCTGAAGAGGTCTGGCAAGTGGTGTATGGAGAGCCTATGGAGTGGATACAAAGCTCAAGGATCGAGCCAGGAACAGGGGGTCATGCCTGTAATCCCAGCACTTGGGGAGGCTGAGATGAGTGGATCTCCTGAGGTCAGGAGTTCAAGACCAGCCTGGCCAACATAGTGAAACCCCGTCTCTACTAAAAATACAAAAAATTAGCTGGGTGTGGTGGTGGGCACCTGTAGTCCAACCCACTAGGGAGGCTGAGGCAGGAGAATCGCTTGAACCTGGGAGGCGGAGGTTGCAATGAGCTGAGATAGCACCATTGCACTTCAGCCTGGGCAACAAGAGCAAAAATCCTTCTAGAAAAAAAGAAAACAAAGCTCGAGGATCTTTTGTTTCTCATATCATTGCACTCAACAACTGGGTAGACAAGATGACTCCTCAGGTTGCTGCCAGTTGTCCTCTGTTACCCCAGTGCTTTGAAAAAACAAGTCACACGCAGTGGCTCACACCCATAATCCCAGCACTTTGGGAGGCTGAGGTGGAAGAATGGCTTGAGCCCAGGAGTTTGAGACCAGTCTGGGCAACAAAGTGAGACCCTGTCTCTACAAAAAATAAAAAATTAGCTGGGGGTGTTGGTGCATGCCTCTAGTCTCAGCTACTCAGGAGGCTGAGGCAGGAGGATCACTTGAGCCCAGGAGTTCAAGACCAGCCAGGCAACATAGGGAGACCGCCATCTCTCTGAGAAACAAACAACAAAAAAAATTAGCTGGCCGGGCGCGGTGGCTCAAGCCTGTAATCCCAGCACTTTGGGAGGCCGAGACGGGCGGAGCACAAGGTCAGGAGATCGAGACCATCCTGGCTAACACGGTGAAACCCCATCTCTACTAAAAAATACAAAAACCTAGCCGGGCGAGGTGGCGGGCGTCTGTAGTCCCAGCTACTCGGGAGGCTGAGGCAGGAGAATGGCGTGAACCCGGGAGGCGGAGCTTGCAGTGAGCTGAGATCCGGCCACTGCACTCCAGTCTGGGCGACAAAGCAAGACTCTGTCTCAACAAAAAAAAAAAAAAAAAAAAAAAAAAATTAGCTGGACATAGTGGCATGTGCCTGCGGTCCCGGCTACTTGGGAGGTTGAGGTGGGAAGATCCCTCAGGCCTGGGAGGTCGAGGCTGCAGTGAGCCGTGATCTCACCACTGAACTCCAGCCTGGGCAACAGAGCAAGACCCTGTCTGAGAAAGGGAGAGAGAGAGAGAGAAATTTAGAAAACAGGGTGGATGGTGGAGGAGGAAGGTGCAGGGTCCACCTTCCTCAGAAGGCAGCTGGCAGTCAGCAAGAGCTCCTGGAGCCGGCACCTTGCACAGCTAAGGAGTCCCCCTCACCTGCCACAGGCACACCTTCCAGTCAGAGCTGGAATTCTTGTAAGTGCAGCTTGGTTCCTCTGGCTGTATTTCAAGGGCTGTCTTGGCATTTTGGTGACATTGTTTGCCTCTCCTGTCCTGAGACTGGCTATGTCCGCAACCTGACTGGTTCCTGGTGAACAATAGGAACAGAAACTGTCTTCCCCATTCGGACACAGGAAGCCAACTTGTTCCCCAGAAGGCTGGACAAGGACTGGCAATGGGTTTGGAAGCAGAAAACAAGCTTGCTAGAAGCGGCAGGGTGTGGGGAGAGCAATGGCTTCCGTGTGAGTAGCAAAGAGAGGTTTTGAAAGAGACTCAGAGATACCCGTGACCCCCAACAAATCTTCAGTGGATAAAATGCTTGGTGTGTGTCAACCGGCTTTTAACTAGAGAAGGACTCATAATAATTCATAAACGACTATGTTTCGGTCATGACCCCTTTATTCCTCTTTTTCTCAAAGAATGCCGACTGTAATTACACACAAGGGAGAGTATGAGTTATTCTAAACCCTGACTGGTGCCAAATGAGTTCACGAGTGGAGAGGACATTTCCCAAGCGACCTTTGGGAGAATTTTTTTAAATCCAGAAACTCTAAAATTAAGAGGAAACTGGACCCAGTGTGGTGACTCAGGCCTGTAATTCCAGCACTTTGGGAGGCCAAGGCGGGTGGATCACCTGAGGTCAGGAGGTCAAGACCAGCCTGGCCAACATGGTGAAACCTCGTCTCTACAAAAAATAGAAACATTAGCCAGGCGTGGTGGCGTGCTCCTGTAATCCCAGCTACTCGGGAGGCTGAGGCAGGAGAATGGCTTCAACCAGGGAGGCAGAGGTTGCAGTGAGCTAAGATTGTGCCACTGCACTCCAGCCTGGGCCACAGAGCGAGACTCTGTCTCAAAAAAAAAAAAAAAAAAAAAGGAAGCTACAATAACAATTCAAATGTTTCTAAGTTAAGAGGTGAGATTGTCATTGGAGACGTTCCCTCGTTCATTCCATGTCCTGCCCCACACACCAAACCGGAGTCCAAGGCTCCCAGCGTTCCCAAGCTCCCAATAGGACGGCCCTCCTTGGCTCAGATGCCAGTAAACTCAAGACTACCAACCTTCTGGGACGTTTCCGACAGTCACCTCCATTCCTCTTTGCTCTCAGCATCCCAGCTTTGCTCCAACATCAATGAGCACAGTTCCTACAGAGTGTATCATGCCAGCATGATTGAGTCTCAGCCGTTCCTAGCTGGCAGTCCTGTACCCCCTTGACAGTGGTGACTGGGCTACAGTAGTGTTTCTCAATTTTTTTTTTTTTTAAAGACAGAGTCTTGCTCTGTCACCCAGGCTGGAGTGTGTGCAGTGGCATGATTTCCACTCACAGCAACCTCCACCTCCCAAGTTCAACCAAGTCTCCTGCCTCATTCAGCCTCCTGGGTAGCTGAGACTATAGGCATGCACCACCATACCCAGCTAATTTATATATATGTGTATATATATATATAATTATTATTATTGTTGTTGTTGCTGCTGTTGTTGTTTTGAGACGGAGTCTAGCTCTGTCACCCAGGCTGGAGTGCAATGGCGCGATCCCGGGTCACTGCCACCTCTGCCTCCTGGGGTCAAGTGATTCTCCTGCCTCAGCCTCCTGAGTAGCTGGGATTATAGGCATGTGCCACCACACCCGGCTAATTTTTGTATTTTTAGTAGAGACGGGTTTTCATATGTTGGTCAGGCTGGTCTTGATCTCCTGACCTCATGATCCACCCACCTTGGCCTCCCAAAGTGCTGGGATTACAGGTGTGAGCCACCGTGCCCGGCCATCAACAGTGTTTTTATTGTTGGCATCCCAAGAACCATTTTAGATATTTTTTTCTTTGCTCTCTACCCCCTCAAGAATTATAATACGATAGATATACTGTATATCTATTTGTGTGCTGTATGTATATTTTATTTGTGTGCTGTATGCATATCTGTTCATTATAAAGAAAAAGAGAAATTTCTTTGCCCCTGCCAAGAACCCATTTTCACCCCTTTGCGGGTGACACGGCCCCTGTTTGGCATGTGTAGTGTGAGGGTATTGCAGCACTGTTTGTAATAGCAAACAATTAGCAATAACTTAAATGTCCATCAAAAGGACTGGTTAAATAAATTATGCTATAATACATCCAAGGAATATGACAGTATGTAGCCACAAAAAGGAATGAGGAGTCGTTCTGTATTGGGATATGATAAAAGCTCCAAAATATAGTTAGTGAAAAATGCAAGGAGCACAATGCTTATAATGGTACCCTTTTTGTTAAAATGAAAAGAAAGAATAGCTACATGTATTTGCATATGCGTAAATTATCACAGAAAAATATGTAAAACGTATATTTTTTTACATTGGTGTACTTTAAGGGTGGAAAACTGGATGCCAATAGGACTGTATACCCTGAACCATGTAATTGTGTTACCTATTCAGACTTTAAATTAAAGTGAGAAATCTAATTTTAAAGTTACACTTATGCTTATGCATTTTCCCTTTTTTTTTTTTTTTGACAAGAGTTTCGCTCCTGTTGCCCAGGCTAGAGTGTAGTGGGGTGATCTCAACTCACTACAACCTCTGCCTCCCAGGTTCAAGCGATTCTCCCGCCTCAGCCTCCTGAGTAGCTGGAATTACAGGCACCTGCCACCACGCCCTACTAACTTTTTGTAATTTTAATAGAGACGGGGTTTCACCATGTTGACCAAGCTGGTCTTGAACTCCTGATCTCAGGTGATCTGCCCGCCTCGGCCTCCCAAAGTGCTGGGATTACAGGCATGAGCCACTGTGCCCAGCCAGTGCATCTTCTTAAAACGTTAGTGGCTGGCTGCAGTGGCTCATGCCTGAATCCTAGCACTTTGGGAAGCTGAGGTGCGTGGGTCATTTGAGCCCAGGAGATCAAGACCAGCCTGGGCAACATGGCAAAAACCCGTCTCTACAAAAAGTACAAAAATTAGCTGGCTGTGGTGGTGCACACCTATAGTCCCAGCTACTCGGTAGGCTGAGGCAGGGGGATCTCTTGAACCCAGGAGGGAGGCGAAAGTTACAGTGAACCAAGATGGCATACTGCACTTTGACCTGGGCAACAGAGCGAGATCCTGTCTCAAAAAAAAAATTAGTGATAACAAAATTACTGTGTTCTTCCTTTCTATCACCAATTGAAGGATTCTCTCATTAGTTGAATTTAGCAACCTGATAGAATATATTACTTTTCCTATAGTGGTAAAATCTTGGAGTAAGCTTTTATCACCTTGGGGTTTTTCATAATACCTGCACAACTGGAAGAAAACTTTACACTGAGCTTAAAAATGGAATTTCCTGGACTCCCCACCATTTTCATTTATCTGCTCAAACACACAGTTAATTCCCTTATAGCCACACGTTGATTATCCACCCTGTGGTTTATATCATTTTTCACAACTGTCACAGTAACTTTGTCCTTGAGCAAAGAGTCATTGCCTGATGTGGTGAATATTTTGAGGCCCCAAATTTCCCCCAAATATTCCTGCCATTAATGACTCATTTTCTAGGCATGGAGAATCATAAGCCAACGAGGAGCTCTTTACACATTCAACTGCCTGAATCCTTCCCCTTTCTGTCATTAAGGTTGTCACTCAATGAGATGACACACTACAGTCCACTGAAGCTTCAGTTAAGTTCTAGTCTGGACTCAGTCATCAGGTTGCCATCAACAAGTATGAAGTGAGTGCTGATTACAAATTCATGGAGTTCACGTGGGCATCAATCTTCACAGTAGTGCATGATTTAGTCCAAAGCACCTGCCAGAGCTTTTTGGTGATGATTAACTCTTATATAATCATGGGGAGGAAAGAAAAAAAAACCCATGAAGGATCCCTGACATTCTTTTCACAGGGTGCGGAGACACTATAAATACAGCAGTATGTCCATAGCTGTTAGCCATCAGCAATGGTGACATTGTTGTGTTGGTAGTGTTGTTCTATCACCTTGAATTCATCAATAGTTGAATTTTTAATATTTGAAAATGTGATTCTCAAAAATAACTCAGTGCTACCACCCTGACTCAGGTGGATGAACTCAGACCTCCCTCTAGGCTGTGTGGTCCAGCCAAGAGCAGAGAGACTCTCTGGGGATCTGTGGGTAAAGAAGAGGATGTGGCCCTTCCTGTTTAGGTGTTGAGGTTAGTGGGGGTTATGGTGAGTCAGGATCCCAAGGCTGGTTAAAAGGGAGGCCACAGTGGGTGCAGGGGTCATGGGGGTCAGAGCAGCAGCAGACCCTCTAAGAGGCTCTCTGGAGTGGAGAAACCAGTTCCCCAAGTGGGTCTTCTACAACCACTGTTAATGGCCAAAGGTTTACCGTGCAACACCAGGCTCCAGCAACAGGAGGCTAGAATTCTAGTCTTCTGGCTTGAACAGGTGCCAGTGTAAAGCTGTTTCACTTGCCTCATAACGTTCTCTCTTCATAGCTCTTGCTGATACCCAAACCCTTAGAGATTATCAAATTGTTGCATAAGATTTATAAAACACAATTTTTATTAATTAATTGGTTGTCATTTTGCCCCCTAGAGAAAAATGCTAGTTATACACTTAGCAAATGGAAGTCTTCCATTTCTTTGATGCTTATGAAAACGTGTAAATTTCCAAACTGAAGCAGAATTAAGTAAAAATGTGAAATGCCATCTGTCAGATTTACTCTAGATGCAATGATAAAGAAATTTATCATTAGGGTATGGGGTAGGTCCCAGAATCACACAAAGAAAAGCTGAATATGCAGACAGGGCTGATTATTTAATTGAAATTATTATTGCCACGGATGGAGAAGAGGCAGCACTTCTTGTAAGAGGCAGCAATTCTATTTAAGATTCAAATCTCTAGGCCCAACCCTTAGCCAGGGAGGTCGGGGCACTTGATTGGCAGCCTCACAAAAACTGTGGATTGTGGGAGGAAAAGAGAATCCAGGTGCTACAGCCCAAAGAGAAAGAAAGAGAATGTCCGGGCGTGGTGGCTCACACCTGTATTCCCAGGACTTTGGGAGGCCAAGGCAGGTGGATCACTTGAGGTCAGGAATTCGAGACCAACCTGGCCAACATGGTGAAACCCCGTCTCCACAAAAAGTACAAAAATTAGCTGTGTGTGGTGGCAGGCGCCTGTAGAACCAGCTATTCGGGAACCTGAGGCTGGAGAATCCCTCGAACCCAGGAGCCGGAGGTTGCAGAGAGCCGAGATCACGCCATCGCGCTCCAGGCTGGGCAACAGCGAGACTCTGTCTCAAAAAAAGGTAAGGGGGGGGACCCTGAGCAGCGAAAGCCATAGATATCCATTATTAATACCAAATTCCTTTTGTGCTCTTATATCATTTTACTCAGGCAATCAACAACATTGGTTTAATGTCATTGATAATCATTTAAGAACTCAGAATGTGCAGGGCCTTAAACTAGGGGTTCGAGTCTTTCCTTTGATCAGCTGACAATCTAGCTGGAGAACAGGCACATTAACACACACAGTAAACTTAGAAACTGAGATATAACCATGTACAGCTGAACATACTTACCCAAAAAATGATGTAACTGAAGCAGAACCTGCAGCTGAGATCTCTTTGGGACCGTCCCTCTGACAGTCTGAGACGGGAGAATGTATTGCAGTGATTCCAATGTTTGCCGAGTATTAGGTCCTTTTTGAAAAAAAATTTGAAGGACATTCATGTCATGTCCTATTTTTATGTATTCAGGTAATGAACTAGGAAAGCCACAAACCCGTTTGCCTGCCCCTTGCAATAACTCTGACTTCCACCAGGGGACCTCAGCGCCTATGTTTTTAACCACAAGTCTGCGGAATGGGACACCTTTCAGAATAGTTTGACGACGTGACTTGTAATCATTCAGTTAATTTGTTTACAGCTCTCCGTGCATCACTAATGTAAGGACAGCCTTTGAATGACTGTCTTGGAGACATCTATGGGATAAGAGAGAAGCATGGGCTCTGGAATCTGAAGATTCATTCCATTTCTGCCTCTGTGTTGTGGCTATGTGATGCTGGCAAATTACAGACCTCAAGTTGAAATAATGAGCATAATAATTACCCATGCCCTGCCTTCCTTATACTGCCCCCACCCCCAAGCTTCTACGAGGGCTCACAAAGAAGCTGCTTCACTCACCCAGGCGCTGCCCTGCATCCCTGTCCAGAACTCTGCCTGCACCCTGCCCCACCCTCCCAACTGTCTCCTGCCACGTCTGCAGCTCTGCAGGCAGAGACGGATCATTCCAAACCGGGAGTAATGGACAGGGACTCCGGGCAGCAACTCAGGGGCGCAGTAATAATGGATGTTAAGTGCTTATTCGGGGACAAGTAGATTGTAGCTGCTCCATGATTGTCTGTTCCTGTCCCCTATGAATATTCTCCAAGTAAGATAAAAGGTTTCGATCTGCGCTGCCCGATACAACAGTTACTTGTCCCATGTGGCTGGTCCCAGTGAGGCATACTCTAAGTGTGAAACCCACACACTCTCCAAAGACTTCACAGGAAGAGCAGATAGACAATATTGTTTTAGTTCACGCAGGCTGCTATAACAAAGTACCACATACTGGGTAGCTTATAAACAACAGAAATTTATTTCTCACAGTTCTAGAGGCTGGAAAGTCCAAGATCAGGGCCCCTAGCAGATTCTGTGTCTGACGAGGGCCCACTTTCTGTTTCCTAGATGGCACCTTTTCTTTCTATCCTTACATGGTAGAAAGGGTCAGGAAGTCTCTCTCAGGCCTTTTTTTTTTTTTTTTTTTTTTTTTTTTTTAATCAGAGTCTCGCTTTGTTATCCAGGCTGGAGTGCAGTGGTGTGATCATGGCTCATTGCAGTCTCCGCCTCCGTGGTTCAAGCCATTCTCCCACCTCAGCCTCCTGGGCTCAAGTGATTCTCCTGCCTCAGACTCTTGAGTAGCTGGGATTACAGGTACACACCACCAGGCCCGGCTAATTTTTGTATTTTTAGTAGAGATGGGTTTTTGCCATGTTGGCCAGGCTGGTCTCAAACTCCTGACCTCAGGTGATCCGCCCACCTCGGCCTCCCAAAGTGCTGCGATTACAGGCATGAGCCACCATACCCAGCCTCGGGCCACTTTTCTAAAAAATTTATTTGTGTATTTATTTATTTTCACAGAAATGTAGTTTTGCTATGTTGGCCCGGCTGATCTCCAACTCCTGGCCTCAGGTGATCCTCCTGCCTTAGCCTCCTGAGTGCTAGGATTACAGGCCTCTCCTATAAGGGCTCTAACCCCATTCTGAGGGCCCCACCCTCATGGCCTAATCACCTCCCAAAGGCCCCACTTTCTAATACCATCACCTTGGACGTTAGGATTTCAACATATAAATTTTGAGGAGAAACAAACATTCAAACCATAGTGAGTATTTTCATTAATACTTTTCATTTCATTATATGTTGAAATCATAATAGATTTGATATATAAGGTTAAGTAAAAATATATTATTAAAATTAATGTAGCTACTGAAAGTTTCAAATTATATGTACAATTACATTATATTTCTATAGGACAGTATTGGTCTTTACACAGATTTTAAGGTTCTGTCCTGCTATGAGGTTCCATGATTCAAACATGAGCAGTCTTAGAGGGGGAAAAAAGTTCCAGGTAAGCCTTGCAATTAGCTATCCACTCCTAGGGAACTATCCTACGGAAACACACATGGGGATCTGTACGATGCGTGTATGTTTGTAATATTATTTATAGCATGAAGAAAAAAGCTGAAAACAAACTAAATGTTCGACAGAAAGGAACTGGTTAATAAATGATAGTACATCCATGGGACATGTACAGGCATTAAAAAGGCAAGATATTTCCCATAAGAATCACCTGAGACACTTATTAAAAATATCAGTATAGGCCAGGTATGATGACTCATGCTTGTAATCCCAGCACTTTGGGAGGCCAAGGTCAGAGGATCAGTTAAAGCCAGAAGTTTAAAACCAGACTGGGCAACATAGCAAGACCCTGTCTCTACAAAAAACTTAAAAGCAGCCAGGTGTGGTGGCGCATGCCTGTAGTTCCAGCTACATGGGAGGCTGAGGTGGGAGGATCACTTGAGCCCAGGAGATTGAGGCTGCAGTGAGCTATGATTGTGCCACTGCATTACAATCTTGGGAACAGAACAAGACCCCGTTTCTCTCTGTCTCTCTCTCTCCACACACACACACGATTTAAAAAAAAAAAAAAAAGACTTCCCCAGGTGCCTCCCTGAGAAATTCTCATTCAGCGGCTTTGGAGTAAGACCTGTCAATCTCAACGTTTAAAATGTGCCCCTGAGAGATTCTGATTTCCAGACAAGTTTCCAGACACTAAAACAATTGGTAAGTATATATAACTGCATGGAAAAAATAAGCAAGATAGTGTTTGGACTTATATTCTATGATGCATTTTTGTTTATAAAACAGGATTGCATATGTATGTTTGTGTGTAGAAATACACATATTAATGTACAGAAAAGATTTGGAAGGATATAAACCCAGCTGCGACAGGTGATTGCCTCTTGGAAATGGGGAAAAAGAAATGGGCTTTGCATTTTTACTTGCATACTTCAATGTTTGTTTGTTTATGCATCGCTTACAGGAGGGGGAGAGGAGCCCCCTTGTGATTTCATCAGTTCCCAAGGGTTTGGGGAGGGTGAGCAATGGAGGAAGCCAGGGGTGAGGTAGTCAGCTGCACTCACAGACATGGCCTCACAGCCCAGGGACTACCCATTGTGAAGTCCCTTGGGGTGCCCCCACCCTGCACCCTCATTCTTCCCGCTAGCTCCACATGGGTTCTGCCGTTAACCTGCAGCTCCTCCTGAACTACAACGCTTCCCCCTCTGTCCCCAACACAAGGGGAGCCCTGACTTGGGAGGAGAGCTTTCCAGATCGTAGCTTGGCCTGAGGCAGAGCCAGAGCGATGAGGTCACCCAGCACAGCTGCTAACTATTTCAAGGAAACAGGTGGCGGCTCTGGCCTCTTCATGGGCTTGGAGTTTTCTGGGAGAGGCCTCTTCAAGGGCGTCCTTGAAGCCCAGTCGCGGATGTCCCTGTGGTTGCTAAAGGGGAGTTCAGGGTAATGGAGTATCCTCAAGAACCTACAGATGTTACCTCCCACCAGAATCATGGTGTCAGCCCTGGCTACATATTCCTTCAATGGGAGGGCTTTAGAAATGCTATGCCAGAGCTGCACCCCCGACCAACAAAATCAGACTTTCCAGGATGCAGCCAAGGCATCAGTATGTGGAAAGCTTTCAGGTGAGTCCAATGTGCAACCAAGGTTGAGGCCACAGGTTCAACTCTTGCAACTAAAGGTCCTGGACCAGCAGCGTTCCCTGGAAGCTCATTAGAAATGTGGAACCTCAGAATCTGCATTCCAAGATCCCTAGGAGATTTGTGTGCAAAGAGCTTGAAAGTGCTGCTGCTGTAGGTAGACACGGAGCTAGAGAATAAACACACAGGCTCTGGGGACTGCAAAAGGGGTGAAATGCTAGCTAAGCCCTTGACTTCTCCTCCTTGATGTAATGAGGATAGTAAAATCTTCGTCTTGGATTGTGGTGACGATTACGATGTCTGTACCTGGTACTTAGCACTCAGTATATATGAGCTTCTATTTTGTTAGGATCGTTACTGTTTTTAATCCTGAAATGCAACCTGCTCGGTTGGCCAGCCTGCTCTGAGCATGTGCTGGCTCTGTTTTTTGTCCAGCTCAGCCTTCATTCTGCCAGCATCAAATGTCTTTTCTCTCTGGGAACTCAGACACAGGGACCAGAAAGTTCATGGCTCAGTCCAGACTGTCTCTGATCCCAGAGTTGTTTTTCCTGTGAAAATCATGTGATTGCTCCATTGCTAGGGAAAGTCAAACAATAAAAGGGTGTAGGTTCTCGTAATTGCTGTGGAAGCTGCAAATGTGGAGTGTTTCTGTGCCAGCTGGAGAGGAGAAGGGTTTGGGAAGGAGGTTGCCAAATACTGCCTCCCAGACTTCTTGGTTGTGGTTCAACTCCGGACTGAGAGTCTGAGGAGGTGTCCTCGTGATGACTGGAGAATCAGTCACTGATCTATGACAGACAGAGCATAGCATCAAGCAATGCTGTGCTTTCAAGGATAGCAGTCTTCCTCAACAATAGCACTTTCTTTAAAAGCCCTCTTCATTCATTTAAAGAAACATTAATTAAGCATTTCTGGCTGGGCGCAGTGGCTCACGCCTGTAATCCCAGCACTTTGGGAGGCTGAGGCGGGTGGATCATAAGGTCAGGAGATGGAGACCATCTTGGCTAACACGATGAAACCCTGTCTCTGCTAAAAAATACAAAAAATTAGCCAGTTGTGGTGGGGGGCGCCTGTAGTCCCAGCTACTTGGGAGGCTGAGGCAGGAGAATGGAGTGAACCCAGGAGGCAGAGCTTGCAGTGAACCGAGATCGCTCCACTGCATTCCAGCCTGGGCGACAGAGCGAGACTCCGTCTCAAAAAAATAAAACGAAATAAAAGCATTTCCTAAGTGCCAGGCATTGCACTCTTATCTCATTTCATCATCAAAGTTACCCTTTGGGGTTGGTATTACCCTCATTTTACAGGCAAGAAAACAGGCTCAGAGATGTTTGGTTCTAGGGTTAAACAGCCATTGGATGACACAATTGGAATCATACACAGGTTGTCCTGAGTCCACAGCACCCCTCTGGGTCACTCTATGCTACTACTTCTCCCCATTCCAGGAAAACATGGTGTTGGAGGATGGAGCCCCTTTTAGTGAAAGACTGGGTTGTTTGCTATTCTTTGTGTTTTCCCCTCCTACTGTTGAGACTGGCACCATCTCCCCAAGTCACTCTGCCAATCCCTTCATTCTCTGAGAGAGAGGACGTTACTCCACTATGAACTACAGTGTTGCATTCGCAAACTGCAGGAACTGAAAATAATGTCTCTTACTTTCTTTCACCTTTCCATTCAAGAAACATTTATTGAACATGTCAAGAATTACACAGGTAAGTAAAAAGGAGACATGGGTCTTGCTTGAGGGACAAGAGTGTGGTAGAATGAGTCGTGGCCTCTGGGAGAGTGGACAATATGTGGTAGTTTTATGGGTAAAAAAGGAGGGATTTCAGGCAAAGGGAACAACACAAGCAAAGGTACAAAGGCAGAGAGTATATCTTTGTGCCTACCTTTTTTTCTTTTTTCTTTTCTTTTGAATCACTAAAATGCAGATTTCTTGAAATAAAAGCCAATTGGAATTATTTTTATTTTTATCTTATTTTATTTCATTTCATTGCATTCCATTTTATTTTATTTTATTTTATTTTGAGAAAGAGTTTTGCTCTTCTTGGAGTACAATGGTATGATTTTGGCTCACTATAACCTCCACTTCCCAGGTTCAAGCAATTCTCCTGCCTCAGCCTCCCAAGTAGTTGGGATTACAGGCATGCGCTACCACACCCGGCTAATTTTGTATTTTTAGTAGAGATGGGGTTTTATCATGTTGGTCAGGCTGGTCTTGAACTCCTGACCTCAGGTGATCCACCTGCCTCAGCCTCCCAAAGTGCTGGGATTACAGGCATAAGCCACCACGCTCAGCCCACCAAATGGAATTTTGAAGAGCAAAGTTTGTTTTGAATTTTAAATGAATTCAAAATAATAAAATTCATAGCATCCAATCATTCCTAACACTATGACCCAGGCACTGTCCTAAACACTTGATGTACATTAACTCATTCAATCCTCATAAGAACCTATAAGGTGGGTGCTAATATCCCCATTTCAGAAATGAAGAAACTGAGGCACAGAGAAGCTAAGTAACTTGCCAAAGGCCTGTTAAATGGTTTAATGATTAAGTGACTGAGCCAGGAGCCAAACCCCAGGCCTCCTGGCTCCCGAGTCTGTAATGTTTCCCATCTGCTATATTGCCTCTCCAATGCCAAACATTCTAACATACCGCTGCAGCCTCTGGCAATCTCATTTTGGAAGTACTTTTTCATAACTCATTTCTAGTGCACAGCAGGGCTGTGGCCCAGGAGACCTGTGGCTCTCCTACAAATATCCGTGTAATAAAATAATAATAGCAGTTAATATTTGTTGAGTACCTGCTAATATTTATCAAGTTCTAGGTATATTTAATGCTCACCAAAACCCTCTGACATAGGTGGATTGTTCCCCTCCACTTCCGGCTTAGTAACTGTGGAACTAGGGCTTAGAAACTGACCCAGGATGGCCCAGCTAGGAGCTGGCAGAGCTGAGTGAGCCATCCCAGGCCATCTGAAACCAGAGCTTCCCTTCCCAGCAGCACTCCCATGGGGCCTTTCTGTCATGGGAGTAATTTAACTTTCCTCTTTTCTGGTTTTCTTGTCTGTCAGATGGGAATAAAATAACTAATATCTGTGTGTAACAGTGTAGATTACAGAGGATTCTCTGGTGCACAATCTCATTTGAATCTCCCCGCAACCCTATCAAGAACAACACCCCTTCCAACGAGCTCAAGAGATCTTCAGGTTCTAACCACTGCATTTCCAGAGGGTGCTGTCTGGTTGTTGGCTAAACTGCTGCCTTCCATACGCTGCCACTGGTGGGGACAATAGAACAAACAGGAAGAGCCGTCTTGGGCCAGCCACAGTGGCTCACACCTGTAATCCCAGTGCTCTGGGAGGCTGAGACAGGAGGATCACTGAAGGCCAGGAGTTGGAGACCAGCCTGGGTAACATAGTGAGACCTTGTCTCTACAAATAAATTAAAAATTAGCTAGATGTGGTGACACGTATAATCCCAGCTACTCAAAGGGCTTGAGGCGGGACGATCGCTTGAGCCCAGGCATTCGAGACTGCAGTGAGCTGTGATTGCACTACTGCACTCCAGCCCAGGAAACAGAATGAGACCCTGTCTCTTTAAAAAAAAAAAAAAAGAAAGAAAGAAAAAGAAAAGAAAGAAAGAAAAAAGTAATTTCATTCATGCAAGGAATGTGTATCCCTTTCCACAAAGATTAAGACTGACCAAAAAGAGAATTATGTCACCCCATTGATCAGAAGTGAGAGGATACATGGACCAGAAGGGCTCACTGGCGTTGTGGGGTGATGGCCTGGAAAGCCCTGGAAATAAATAGGTATGACTATCCCTAGATAACTGGTGGAGAGCCCACGGGGTAGAGGGTAAGTTGCCCTAGGTCCCAGCACAGGGTAAAGGATGTCTCCCCGAATCCAGCTGCCCTCAGGTCCAGAGGTAGCATTGCAGTTGAAATATAGCCAGTTAAAACCAGGGCATAGGCCCACACATGCAGCTCACACTGAAGGTTAGCAGGGAACAGAGAACTATCAATAGTTCAGAGCCCCGAACTCATCCTGTGTGTGATGTGAAAGAGAATCAGCCCAAATCAGCACCCCAGCACAATTCTGGCAGCTCAATCTTGTACGATCTAACAAAAGAAATAATTCACAGGCCAGTGAGGCAATCTACACTCCAGGCGGTCCTCCTGGATGAAGAATCCAGCCACAAGATACCAAAAAGATCCCACAGATATGAATCTAAGAGCTCCTTGGGTCTCTGGTCAACTCCACCTGAGTGGTAGTGGGTAGAGAATGCCCTGAGGTGAAGAAATGGGAACAGAAGTGAGGACATTGCATTTGGGTCTTGATCCAGGCTCAAGGTCACCCACCCAGATAGCACTGGGTCACAAAGCGTAGAATCTCTGAGGCCTGGATCCTGGGCCAGGGCTCCATTTGTCTGGTTTAAGGGCAGCATTGCCAGTAATACACCTACTTTTCATTCCTGAGGCTGGAAACGTCAGATACTAAACTCGTGTTCCTGTCTCTCTTGCAACTAGGCATGGCCATGTGACTCAGTCCTAGCTATTGAGATATAAATGAGAATTTACCAGATGCGGAGAAGGTGTTGTAGGGAGATTTTCCTCCCTGATATAAAAAAAAGCCTCTTTTCCAGCCCAGATCAGTTTCTTTCTTCCTTAAATAAGCTTTCTAAAGATGAGATACCTGGAGCTGTGGCAGCCATTTTGCAATCACAAGGCAAAAAGCCTAAGATAAAAGGACAAAAAGACTAGGATGAGAGAGTAGAAAGAGCCAGGGTCCTTTTGCCATTATTATTATTTATTTTATTTTATTTTTATTTATTTGAGACGGACTCTTGCTCTGTCACCCAGACTGGAGTGCAGTGGCACGATGTCTGCTCACTGCAACCTCCATCTTCCAGGTTCAAGTGATTCTCCCAAGTAGCTGGGATTACAGGTGCTTGCCACCATGCCTGGCTAATTTTTGTATTTTTAGTAGACACAGGGTTTCACCATGTTGGCCAGGCTGGTCTCAAACTCCAGACCTCAAGTGATCCACCTGCCTCAGCCTCTCAAAGTTTTGGGATTACAGGTGTGAGCCACCACACCTGGCCCCTTTTCCCATTATTAAACAACATACTCTGGGACTTCTAATGTCCAGACTGTTCAGGTCAGATAATGAAATGTCTTTAGTCTGTGAGTTACTATAGCTGGTTATTCTGACAATTGCAGCTGGAAAGCATTCCTACAAAATATAGGCTAAAATCATCAAAGTCCAGCTCAAGGGTGGGCTAAGTGCTGGGTCCTATGTGAGACGCTCAACAGCATCTCAAAGATTGCAAGAATCTCTTTTCTAAAAAAGCTTCCAGTCTAGACGTGAGATAAATGTGCAAACAGATGTGATTTCTGTGTCATGCTAGTAACACCTGAGAGGGTACAAAGGTTCAATCAATTTCCTAAAAGAATTCAATCTTATTTAGCTATGTATGATCACAGATGTAAATTCATGGATGGTAGAAGACATTATTTACTTTTTATAAAGTTGTATTTTAATTCAGAGAGATTCAGTGACAGGTGGGACTCCCAGGGTTTCTTTTCTCTCAGATCTCCCTTTTTTCTCTGACCCTCCCTTCCATGTGCTCATCAGTTTCTGCCCTCATCTCCAGGTGCTGCCTCCCTCCTGGTGGTTGCTCTTTGTGGAGTCACGGTCATGAGCCTCTGCATTTCTAATTCCGTCCTGGAAGGGCAGGAGAGAGAACTCCTTGTAGTTGGTAGATCTTTAAAGTCCTTTTAAGGATTAAACTTAGTTTTTAAAAAGTTATTCACAGCAGAGCAGCTAATATTAGTTAATAGTTAAACAAAATTTTTCTTGGTACATATTGACTTCTCTGAAAGCATATTGTTAATGGGTTGTTGTGCTTTAAATCCGCCTTCCCATCGGGGTGATTAATGAAATACTCAAAATAGGTGACAGGGACAGCACACACTATTCCCCACACAAAAATGTCAAGATCATCATGACAATTGCTAAAAAGGGGGTCTGGTGTGACAAAATGCATGATGGCATAAGAGAAGGGGCACCTTTGTGAGCTTGGGGGAGTCAGGGAAGCCTTCACAAAGGAGTAGCATTTGTTGGGACCTCGAGAACAATTAGGTATGTATTAGGACACTTGGGTGTAAGTGACAGAAACTCAAACTAGTTTAAGAAAAGGGACTTAATTGTAAGGATACCGGAATCGCTTTCACAAGATAAAAGGAAAAGTTGAATGACCTAAAAGGAAAGAAGGGCAAAGAAATAGCTGGTCTTCAGCACAAGTGGATTAGAGCAGCAGTCCCCAACCTTTCTGGCACCAGGGACTGGTTTCATGGAAGACAATTTTTCCATGGTAGCAGGGGTGGGGGAAAGGAGGGTGGTTTCAGGATGAAACTGTTCCACCTCAGATGATCAGGCATTAGACTCTCATAAGGAGCGCACAACCTAGATCTCTCGCATGCACAGTTCACAATAGGGTTCACCCTCCTATGAGAATCTAAACCATTGATCTGACAGGAGGTGGAGCTCAGGCGATAATGCTTGCTCACATGCTGCTCACCTCCTGCTGAGTGGCCCAGTTCCTAACAGGCCATGGACCAGTACCAGTCTGCGGCCTGGAGGTTAGAGACCCCTGGAATAGAGAATGTCTACTTTACTTGCCTCAGTTTCTCTCTGCATCTTAAAACAGAGAAAGAGTAACTCAAATGTGCTGTTCTTGATATGAAATTCTCAGGAAATCTGATTGGTTCACCTTGGTTAGGTTGCCTACATGTAGGACAATCAGTTGTGGTCAGGGATAAGAAGTCATATGAGAACTTGTCAGTTCCTGCTAAAATCATGGGGTTGGAGACAGTGGAGGAAGATCCCCCAGAAGAAAGGGGCAGGTGTTTCCAGAGGAATGCTGTTGTACTGTAGTTATTGTTGGTTGTGTGCATATGATACTAGGCAGATACATAAAAATAAGCAGAGAAGAGAAATGGAAGATGATAAGGATGAGTAGATGATGAATAGCACACTGGGTAAAGGGAAGAGTATGTTCAAAGGCACAGAAGCGTGATGGTACATGGTACGTTCTAGGAACTACAAATAGATCAGCATTGGTGGAATAGGAAATTAAAGAGGAGGATGACAGAAGTTAAGGCTGGAGAAGTAGGCTAAGGCTGATTAAGGAGGATCTTGTATCTCATCATAAGGAACTAAGATTTTTTCCCTTAGGTAATAAAGAGTCATTGAAGGAATTTTAATAGGAGAGAGAAATTATAAGATTTATATATTAGATCATTCCAATCGCTATGAAAGGGATGGATCAGACAATGTTTACAAGTGTGGTACCCAGGACAAACTGATTTTACTTGGTGCAAGAGCTAGTTCTAAGTGGTATGCAAAAGGGAAATTGAATTTCACTGGTTCATATAGTGAGAGAGTTATTCTCTTTAAAATTCTCTTTGAGTCTGTTTGATTAACTTGAGGAGAAATGATCCATTTGGTGCCTGTATGTTCTCTCCAAGGCGTGGTAACCTCCCTTTTCATCAAAGAAAGAGCAGAGCCTCAAACTCAGAACCTTCAGCAACCAACAATATCCAGCCAAGATTAAATAACGTAGTTTTGTTTCTATTGTATGATTTTTATGGTTAATGATCTCTTTATGGCAAATTATACTGGTTTTTCATTTATGATAATGATATCAAAAATCCTTTTTAGGAAAACTGAGCAAAATGAAAGCCAATTCAAAGAAGCAATTAAGTACATAATTGTGCAGATGATATGTGGAAATGGTAAGAACGGTGACAATGGGACATAAGTGACTGAAATTTGGGATACATTGGATTAGAAGAAAATAACCCCCAAGAGACCAGTAAGAAGGATACAGCAACAGCACATGAGAGATTTTAAACTCCTTGATATCAGAAAGATTTATCTTCTATTAATTTTGTTTTCCTCTCAGGAATAAGTTTAGAGGGCAGCAAGGGTGACTGTCCAGCTAGGAATCTCATCAGCAATGCAAAACATTGTCACAGATGTTGAGATAGACCTTGAGGTTAATGCATTGTTTCCAACTTTAGGTCCTAAAACTTCTCCTGAAGAGCTACCTTAAATCTAACTTTTGAAAGTGCACAATAAAAGTGAATTAAATAAAAACAACTTGAAATTTGTACTTATCCTTCAAATTCCTCAAATATCACTTCCTCTGAGAAGCTTTCCCTGATTTTTCTGTGTCTTTTTGGCAGCTCCTTGTCCTGTGCTTTCAGCGACCCTTCCTACACATCTAAGCAGAGCTGTGGTAGAATGGTTTCTTTGTGTGCCTCCTCATCAGGCTCTAAGTTTTCCAGTGACTGTCTTTCATCCTTTTTATCCACACCCCTTGAGGCTGTTCTGGCACAAAATAGGTATGAGTTCAATAAATATTTGTGCAACAAATGAATCTTGCTGTGAGGACACCACATTATAGAAGAACACTTAGAAAGTCATTATATTCCAGCCGGGTGCGGTGGTTCATGCCTGTAATCCCAGCACTTTGGGGGGCCCAGGCTGGCAGATCATGAGGTCAGGAGATCGAGACCATCCTGGTTAACACAGTGAAACCCCGTCTCTACTAAAAATACAAAAAATTAGCCGGGCATGGTGGCACGTGCCTGTAGTCCCAGCTACTCAGGAGGCTGAGGCAGGAGAATCGCTTCAACCTGGGAGGCAGAGGTTGCAATGAGCAGAGATAGCATCATTGCACTCCAGCCTGGGCGACAGAGCGAGACTCCATCACAAAAAAAAAAAAAAAAAAAAAAGAAAGAAAAGAAAAACATTCCATTCCATGTTATTGATTTCAAGTTCAGTAAAAGTTCATAGATGGGAAAGATCAATATGAACAGAGGATGTATTGGAAGATTTAGGATGTTACAGAGCTTGAGTTGGAAACAGGAAATCTAAATATTCTTCAACACCACTTCAGCATCTTAGCCGGGCCTTTGTAATGAATTTCTGTTGTCCCTTTTTCCTCTCACTTTTCTCAAGACCAGCCCTGTAGAATTTGGCTGACATTGTCTACAATCCTTCCTGTTCCTAGCATGTCCCACAAAATGCCTGGCCCATAAATACATGTGGGGTGGAAGAAGTGCCTTGCCATAAAGACAAAACTAAAGCCTGTCTTATGGACTGACGTTTATTAAGAGTTCACAGAGAGGAGAAGGGTGGGAGCTGTGAGACCTTACGAAGGGTTTCTAGTGGATACAGGGTTGATCTGGGTTGTGAGACATAAAGACATAGATTTTCCCACTCCCATGACCACCAGTATTCTTCCAAACTGCCGATTAAAATGGCGCTAGTCCTCCAAACCAGCAAAAGCTGCACTGCCGTATTGGTAGCCACTAACCACATGCGGCTATTTAAATTTCAACACAATTTAAAATTCAGTTCTTCAAATCGCAGTAATCACATTTCAAGTGTCCAGTAACCACACATGCCTAGTGGCTTCCATATTAAATAGCTCAGATAAAGAACATTTCCATCATCTTAGACTATTCAACTGAACAACGCAGATCTAAAGAGTAAATCCTCTCTGGGATGCTGAAGGTGGGAGCCACATTTAAATGCTTTTTACAGGCTTAGAAAAGTTCCTTTTCATTTTTAGCTACTATACCTTAGGATTTAACTAACACGTCCATTACTGACGGTTTCTACACTTTCAGAATGTATGTATTCTCAGAAAGCATGCAGTGAATTTTCTTTAACAATTCAGCGGTTTTTAGCATATTCACAAAGTTGTATAACCATAACCACTAATTACAGAACATTTTCATCACCCCAAAAAGAAAGTTCATAGCCATTAAGTAGTCACTCCTCATTTCCCCTTGGCAACCACTAATCTGCTTTCTGTCTCTATGGATTTGCCTATTCTGAATATTTCATATAAATAGAATCATACAGTGCGTGGCCTTTTGTTTCTGGTTTCTCTCACATAGCATAATATTTTCTAGATTTATCCATATTTTGGCATTTATCAGTACTTCATTTTATGCCTGAATAATATTCCATTACATGGATATACAGTAAGTTCTCATTTATTGTCATTGATAGGTTCTTGA